>NW_027314752.1:0-1281666 GCF_023375885.2 Dermacentor andersoni | reverse complement strand
TTAGCATACCGCCGACACATTCCTCTTCATCCTCTAATGTTTCTCGGTCCAGAACCGCTTTTTAATACAAACAGTGTCGTAGGTTTCCTCAGAGATGTCGTCTTACATGTTATTAGTCCCATGAATTCGTAGCGCCTCCTCTCTCGAGTTAATTGTTTTGCGTAGCACATGCCTCCAGGCCCTTGTGCTTCAAGGGCTCTAAGGAGGCAGTAGTGCTCTGGCATTTCTTATAATCGTGATATATTTTACCTATCGGATCATTCTTTTTATATGCATCTAAATTTTCATAGTACAAGTCGTACGTCATCGCCATAATTTTATCATACACATTTTACGCACTTTAGAGCGTATATTTTAAGGCCTCTTTACAGCCACCTCACACCAACTTCATAGCAATCATAATTACACCGCAAACTCATTACCACAGACATGGCGCTCTTTGGCCACACCTGGCCTTTGTGCCATAAAACTCCACACATCATCATCATCAAACATTTTGCGCATAGGGAGTCTCCGACTCGGCGATCATGCACATCGCGCGCGGACTTCTCGGACCCTCACCTAATAATTTTGTGCATTGGCGCCTCTGACTGCGCGACTGCACGAACATCGTGTCGACTCCTCGAACTGCACGGCTAGGCATTTCGCGCGTCTGCACCTCGGACTGTGCGACTAAGCACACTGAGCCTCGACTCCTTGTATCTGCGGCAAGGCATTTCGCGCGTCGGCACCTCGGACCTGCAACCAAGCATATTGCGCCTTCACTCTATGATCATATTGTCACAATAGCTCGTAACAATATCTATCATACCCCCCCACCCCCCCTTCATAAAGAAAACCTCATCATGAGCTCTGTTCACTAGGTTTCTTGGGCTGGCACAACATCTGGCTGCAGAAGTGATCGAGGCATCATGCAAAAGTAAAATTCTTGAAAGCACCTAGCAGCTGCATATCTATAACTGGCTCTCTGAGCCTAAGTTCCAAAGCCATTGTTAGGTGAAGATGACTTGGAAGGCTGCTTACACTCAGCCTTCATTCAGTAACATGGTCAATTCTACAAAATGAAAAAAATGCCTCACTGATTGTTTTGGAGACTGCTATCAATCAGGCAGCCTGCAGGTACAACACTGGAACTATATTCATGCCTACACAGAGTTCTGCACCTCGGTTTGAAACCCAGGCACCATGCTCTTTGTAGAGAATGGTGCCTAATAAAGTTCCTTGTGCTAGTTCATTGGCCAGTGTGCTATTATTTTGAGAGTGTGCAGTCACACATTCAGTATGGCTGTTCTAACAAAACAGAGCTTTAAAACGGTGCCATATGTATTTCTGTAGATTCACTTCAACGAAAGTGACATTTGTTTGAAACTTCAAATGCTTTTAGTTCAGTTCGATGTTTTTGCACACCATACTCAGCCTTACAGGTGTATTGTCTGGGTTGTTTTTGGCCAAAAATGACAAGGGTGGTAACATTTTATTCGTGTTAAAATTATCTTGGGGGTGATGCTTTTTTGATTACTCTTGCACCGTCATGAAAATTACATTCAGGTATAGTACTCACTGCTAACTAGAAGAAAATGTTCATAATAAATGCAAAATTGTTATCTTGTCTGTAAAATGCTTCCAAATGAATAAAAATAGCATCACCCCCTAATGTAGGTTTTTAGTTTTTGGTTAAGCAAGAAGGAATCATCGAAAAGCCCCGTAACGAGTTAGAAATTAATTTGACTTCCGACCTCAATATTTTATGAACTGCTACAGCTATCAAAAATCTAATTACAGATCTGAAATCAGCATGAAAAATTGCCCCAGACAGTGGAGTTTGTTAAAGATTCACCCAAAAATAAGAAAAAAAGTTTTAGGACCCACGTTTCCCTCTTAAGTCACGTTCGATCGAAAGTGCTGTGGCACTGTCATGATGTACAGCAGATCGTCACGCTGGTGTTTTAGTGGACACCTTCCTGGCGCCTAAGTCGAGAACAAGAATGACATGGACAACCGGCTATTGATGAACTGGTCCAAAAAAAAAAAGGAAACAAACCCCTCTGACAACTCTGCGATTGCTCGGACACTGTCACGGGATTCCTGGGCCTCCCTTCTAGCCTGGTGGGACGCCAGTAGCAACCGCAGTCGTCGCTGCAGAGAGTGTGTCAGATTGTTGCAGTCTCGGAAAGTGGCAAAGAGAGAACTTCGTACGGGCAATGTGCTTAAAGGAGCCACATCCACGGCTAACTGAACAACATCAAATAGAAGGAGCACTGTCATAATGGACCGACTCATCCATTTCCTGGCACGTAGCAGCATGTTGTGAACAGAAGAAGTGTGGAATAACCATAGGTACAGGCCAGGCAAAATGGGGTTCCATTATAGCAGTCGCACCAAGCAATCGGAACCAACGGTCACACAGTCGCTTCATTCCTTACACACCTGTTGGGCATTTCATCATTTGTTCTCATCTTTTTAATGCTTCACACCATATGCCGTTTCAAGAAATTTATCATACGAAATGGTCAAATTGGTCACCGTTCTCTGAATATACGGAACTTGCGAAATCGTCCTGTACGCATCACAGCTGCCGTCTGGACTGCAAAGTACCATCAATGTTGTGTTCGCTTGTCATCTCTACGGACTTAAGCATATGAGATGTTACACAACATAATTTAATAACCCTGTTAACGACTGTTTATTTGATACCCTTGCAGTGAAGGATTGTAAATGCCGACAACACATAACTGTGCGAAATCAATGCTTGTTGTTAGTGATTAGCTAATATTCTTTGTATTCTTCAGCTAACCGCTGGTATATTGACACTTTGTTCTACTCAACAGTAGTATGTACAGGTAAGTGCTATCACAGTAAGAAAGTTATTGATATTTACTACTGGCTCAAACTACACTTTTCATAATTCTCATAATTCAATCGCTTCTTAAATGGCCTTTCACTTTATGTCCTTGAAGCTGTGATTGCAAATAGTTGAGAAAATCAAAGTAGACTTAATCACTAGTGAGCACCACTGTTTCTACCACATCTGCAATCTTAAATAGAGAGAAGTATTTGAAGAAACACGCCCATACGTGTGGCAAAATGAATAAATGTTTGCTACCGCTGTCTTACCAAACAAACTGATTTGAGATAAGCAGTGACTAATTCTTAGCATCTAATTATTAATATTGTATCGCCATTCCAATTACTTATCATTTGACCTCGTTGACATTATGCTCTATAATAGTAATAGAATACTGAACTGAGCTTATCACTAGTGGTCACTAAACATTCTTCATTATCAGGTAGCAGTGGTAGCAGAAATGCTTATTCAATGCCATTTTGATAGATATTGATGACTATGTATAAGATTGATGGCTACTGCTGTCATACCAAACGAAGTGGTGCGTGATTACTAGTGACAAAGGGACATCTCCTAGGGATTAAACTTGAATAATCATTTGACTCATTTTTAATTTGATACTCATGACTTTATGCTAAGTAAAAGTACAAAAACACAGAATGGAGCTTATCACTAATGATGACTAATCAGTCTGCATTATCAGTTACCAATGGTAGCAGAAAAACGTCCTCATATAATGACGTTTTGATAGATAGCAATGATGACTCTCACGAAGGATGTCTGCCACTGTCAAA
The DNA here is from genome assembly GCF_023375885.2 of Dermacentor andersoni. Lineage (NCBI taxonomy): Eukaryota > Metazoa > Arthropoda > Arachnida > Ixodida > Ixodidae > Dermacentor > Dermacentor andersoni. The sequence continues at coordinate 1,278,027 of NW_027314752.1, read as the reverse complement.
GAAATATGTGATCCGTGATCACTAGTGACTACAATTCTGCGTCTCCTAGTTATCACAACTGAATCGATGTTTAAAAGAGTTTTTTGTTTGACATCCATGACGCTGCGACGCATACAAGTAGGACACCGAACGGAGCTTATAAATAGTGATCATTAATGACTGTGTGATATAAATTAGGAAAGTTGAATGATTTAAGCTTATTTACTGACACGTTCACTTATGCCATTGAAGATGTGCACGAATGGTGGCTGCAATGGTCACATTACACAAAGTGATTCATCATCGCTAGAGACTCAAGCTTAACATCTCCTAGTTATTATATTATAGTTATTGAATTGCCGTCTCGATGGCGTTTCATTTGATATCCATGACGCTATTCTGCATGAAAGTATAGAACATTGTGGCCAGCGCATCACTAGTAATCACTAATGACTCAGCGTTATCTTTTAGCATTGGTAACAAAAATATGCTTGTTTTATTACAGCTGGATTGATACCAATGATGGTATCCACTAGTGACTTAGGCATACCGCTTCATAGTAGGTATAGTTGAGTCGCTTGTTTTATGACATTTCATTGGATATACATGATATAAAGTGTGCAGTATAGCGAGATCACTGAAGTGCACATTGTATTTCACTTGTGCTCACTAGGGACTCAAGCTTATCAGTTTGGTGTATAATTCAATTAATTGTTATTTCATGAGAAATTTAGTGTTAATGATTTTAATGAAGCATATGCATAGCTTTGCAGTGAAGCATAATAAAGTTGAAAGTGGCCACTTTGATGGAACATCGTGTGTGTCCTTTAGTTGCACACATGTGCACACTCTGTCCCCAGTCAAGGTACAAGCACCGAGATGTCTAATAACTGTACTGGCAGCCATTCAGTGCTGTTTTTATCACTGCTGTGGCAATTTGCGGCCTTCCTGGCTGTTACATTTTCCCGGCTGGTACGGCATTTACTTGCATAGTGATCGCACTCGCGTAATGATCGTACCCCTGAATTTTGTCGTCAAAATTAGATTTTTTTCTTTCCCTTGTAATGATCGCATCCCGAACTTGCTGCAGCGATATGTCGTGTGCCAAGTCTACCTAATCATGATCGCGCTTACCATCTGTCGAATGCTACGCGAACGACTCTTCCAAGACATACCAAGCAGTCCGCACTCACCGAACATTCTTAAGCAGATGCCCCATTTCATTCCTTTCATCACTTTCCGCACTTCCAAAAAAAAAAAAATGCTACAACCAAACTTGTGTTGGCTTTATTATTTGTAGGCTTTATAAATGTTGTGACCAACAACAACAAAAAAGGCGCCTGTCGGTTCATCTCGTCTGCACTCGTGGGCACGCAACAAATCGCAAGCAGCAACGATAGTGGCCACGTTCACACTGATACATTAGAAGTGCAGCCTCTTCATACGCGGACGCTTGGAACACAGCTAAGATATTCCCCCACCCTTGGCGGAAACGTGCCGTATTAGGATAGTAGTGAAGACAAATGCCGCAATTTCCACTTCATACCCGCCATGTGTTTCTATGTCACTGGCAGCTAAGCATGCCCACCTCTGTTTCTGTCCCCGCAAGTGGACATGGTTATGTTATTGCCACAGACCTGCCAATATTAACAATGCTATTCATTACTGATACGGAAGAAACTGTTTCAATGTGCATAATATACTCAGGAAAAATAATAAATTTCGTTCGGCGCGTTTGGCTTGCTCTGCCGGCCTCCATTTTTGTTTTGGTGTCCCGCACTATTACAACGGCAGCCACCTGTTTGTTGACCTATTGTCATCCCACAGCAAATGGAGGATGAAAAATTGTTTTTCTTTTCTCAGATAATTTAACTTGTGTAATGATGGCACCCCTGAATTTGCGTCAATTTTTTTAGCAATAAAGTGTGACCATTATGCGAATAGGTAAGGTACTTTCTTTTCTTTTCTCGCTTTCGAAAAACGTATCTGTGGGTTTTAGTGTATTAGAGCAAAGTAAAAAATTAGCCATTTTGTTATATCTGATAAAGGTAAAGAACTGGAACTAGGATTCTAAATGCATCTGCAGTAAGCTTTGCCGACCTAAAATTAGCTCCATCATAATATATTCAATCTTGCAATCCGCCATGTGAAGATCATTCCTAATATATGCCAACATCCTATTAATGAATGTTGCGAGTCCTCTGCCGTGCTCATTATCCTTAACTTCTGCTTTGAAACCTGTTAAGGTCACCCTAGACATCAGTGTTTCCTGTAACATAACCTGAGGTTTCACACCACGCGTTCTAACAAGCTGCTGCAGAGATGCCTTCTTATTACTGGACTGCCTACAATTCCACTGCCAAATACTAAATGGTCTAATACAGCAGTCTTGATCATGTAAATTTGTTGAACTTGTTCTGAGCTTAAAGGGACACTAAGGACAAATATTAAGTCAAGCTAAAGTAATAGATTAGTGCTCGAGAATCACTTAGTGGAATGCCTAAGTTCTGATATTAAGGGTTTCGGGAATGATGCTGAAATTGTCCTGTTAGGTGACAAGAATGCCCACGCACAGGATCTAGATGGCTATGCCGACAACAACGAGAAGACAATACTAGATGTTTGTGAGCAACAAGCGGACCACGGGGGAATTATGAAACCGGCAATTGACATTACTGCCTGATCACAGAAGGAATCCATGGTAAGATGAGAGAAATGGTCATTGACGAGGAAGGGTATAGTAGCATAGCAAGTGACCATAAACACATCATTCTGAAACTGAGATATGCAGTTGCGAAAGAGAGCAAGGAGAACAAAATGTCCAGTCCAAATTCGAACGCTGAACAAATAACAACTATAGCTACAAGAGTCTAGGAAGAACTTGACAAATTGCCAAGCAATGAGTGGGAATATAGTGAGCTTCCAAATGTAATAACAAAAGAAATGCGGAAAGAGAAGCAGCTATTCATTGGAAAGGAAAAAGAGTAACTGAAAAGCTGGTCAAACAGGGAGATACGAGAAGCGATCGCCGAACAACAGGAAGCATCCCGAGAGCACAGGCAGGCAAAGAAGGTGCAGTCGCCGCAGGATGAAGTAGCCAGTAAATGGGAAATATACCGGGAGAAAAAGTCTGTGGTTCAAATAGTGGTGCAAGCAATGATAAAAGATGAAAGTGAACATTGTTTGTCAGAAATACGGGAAAAAAAGAAGGCCGCAACTAGAATATTTTGGAACCACATAAACCTTTAGGCAGTAAGTCTGAAACAATACAACATATCTTAGATGACGATGGAAACAAACTGGAAGGGAACGCACCATTAAATTGCATTGGAAAAATAACAGCCGAATCTTTCCAAGGCAATGATGAGGTTTTACTTGAGGAATAAAAGTTCGTGAAAGAGAACCAGATGAAAAAGGAGTTGGTGCTGACAAATTTCAACTGGAAGAAAGCCCAAGAAAAAATTCCGAAGCCGACAGCCACAGGGCTAGACGAAGTTCCCGTTAGGCTGATTAATCAACTAGGTTCAAAAAGTAAGGAAGCTCTGTGGAAAGCAGTAGCAAAAAGTCTAAAAGATAGACGAATACCAGACAGTTTGCGACAAAGTAAAATAAATATAATATATAGGTAAGGGGGAGAAAGATTGAATTCACTCGTATAGACCGTTGACCATTACATCGGTAATATACAGGTTAGCAATGCAGGCAATTAAATTAAAGCTGGAAGAATGGGCAGAGAATAACGGCATTTTAGAGGAACTTCACGATGGCTTTATAATAGATAGACATCTGGATTCTAATTTTTTCTCCATGCTCAGTCTATTGAAGTGTTCAGAGTAGGAAAGAAACGGTTGTATGTGGCGTTTTTAGAAATTGCAGGAGCGACAACGTAGGCCACAACATTTTGTGGGATATTCACGAAGGGAAAGGCTTAGGTGACAATTGTCTAGAGCTTTTGAGAGAGATTTACCTAGAAAATACCGTTTGCATCGAATGAGAAGGAATGAGGAGCAAGGAGAAAGTTGATATCAACAAGTGACTGAAGCAGGGGTGCCCGTTATCCCCACTGCTGTTTATGATGTACATGGTGAGGAGGGAAAGGGAGCTAGAACGAAGTCATATCGGGTTTAATCTCTCATACAAACAGGCCGGTACAATAGTAGAGCAGCAGCTTCCAGGTTTGTTTTATGCGGACGACATTGTGTTGCTAGCTAACACACAGAGTGACATGCAATGTCTGGCTAATTCTGTGGAAAGGAAGGGGAGAAGTTATGTCTGAAATGTTGCGTTAAAAAATGGGGTGTTATAGTATTCGTTAAACACAGCAAACAGACAGTGACAATACCGCACCAGGAAATATCTTGCGTAAATGAATACAAATATCTTGGTATACGAATGAATGAAGGCAATAAATATATGGAAACAGGAAAAAAGAATAAAGTAAAGGGGAAGAGAAATGCGGCCATAATGAAACACAGAGGGCTATGGGGATACAATAGATACGAGGTGCTGCAGGGTATGTGCAAAGTTGTAAGGGTTCCAGGACTTACTTTTGGAAATGCGATTGTTTGCTGGAAATCAGGGCTACAATTAGGACTTGATGGCAACCAAAGGTCAGTGGGACTCCCACATTGGGCGCTCACGGGAGGACTGCAAATGAAGCTGTCCAGGGTGATATGAGCTGGGCAAGTTTTGATGTGAGGGATGCACACAGAAAAATGAATCATGAAGATTGACTGAGGAATGTGGAAGAAAGTAAATGGGCTGGGAGAGTGTTTAGGTATCTGTACAGGAAAAACATTGATTCACAGTGGAGGAAAAGAACTAGGAAGGTTACCAGCAAGTATGCGGCCTGTGTGGTGAGCAACATAGCTACAAAGAACGTCAAGTGAAAAGTCGGAGGCTGAAATAATCTTGTGGGTGGCGGCAATGGGAAAGAAACCTACCATGAGTAACTACTTAAGAGGAAAAAACGAAATCTTGAAAGCAACAGTTTATGATAACTCAAAGGGAAGCTCATTACTTTTCGAAGCGAGATCAGAATGCCTTGGAACACGGATTTATAAAGCGAGATATAGGAAGGAAGAAGAAGCATGTGCTTGCTGTGGTAAAGCTAGGGAAACCATGGAGCATGTTCTATTAGAATGTGAAGATATCTGCCCAGCGGTCGATTTAGGAATCACTGGCTTTCTTGACGCCCTTGGGTTCAACGAGAGCATGGGCAAAGTAAACATGTCCACAATAGAGATTAGTAAAAGGCGGTTTGAAGCATGGCGAAAGAAAAATAGGTAATCTAGAAAAACGGTGGTGGACAAAAACAATGTTCACTGTAGGGATTCAGAAACTTTGTTAATTTGAATTCACCAAGGTTTTTTTTTTTCTTTTCTTTAACATAGCTATGGCACTGGGCATTAAAATAACAAGAGCTTGGTGGCACTACCCATCGCCTCATTCCAAAGAGGACTTGTAACATCCTCACACAGACACACACACACGCACGTGTGTGTATATATATATATATATATATATATATATATATATAATATGTGTGTGTGTGTGTGTGTGGACACCCTCCCTGCAGCCGAAGGGTAAGTTAGGCACAGTATGAAACTAGTGTGTGTGTCATTCCTTTAAAGTCACCGACGGTGCTTGGTATCTCCCTTTGCAAATACTACAATACCTTCACCTGCTAGTGTGTTAAAATCCACTGCGCTTTGCAATGGGAGCGTACTATTCGTTGTCGGTTCCGGCAATCATTTGCCTCTATTTTGTGATGGCAAAGCACAAGGAAGGAGCAGAGTGCACTCCAAAAGGAGTTGCCGTATTTTTGCAGCTCTGAGCCGCACCAAACATTGCTAAAATTTTCTGTAAGGTCAGGATCGGGGTGTGAATTACTGAAATTCGGATTTGAAGTTTCGCTCCATGACAACACAGCCTGCGCTGCCACAAAGCCACACTTCAGGGCAAGGTTCTCGAGTACTCATACTTTCGCTATCTCCTGGGGAATCCCACCCTTTTTCCACCCCTGTGTGTTGAAGCTCCCTTCTCTCCTCCACTGTCGGTCATTCTCCTCCTCTACGTGGGTCGCCAATTTGCATTTAGCAGGTAATAGTGCAGATGGCGCTAGCAGAGTTGAACTTGGGTCACGATAAGCTGTGATCAACAGCCCAGCTCCCATCTCGGGAAACAGTAAAGCAGTCATTGGCTTAAGATACGACATGGACAAGTAGTTTATACCATAATGGATGCTGTTTTGTACACATCTGGGGGTTGTGTATGCAGTTATTTTCATGGGTTATACGCGCATATTATTTTTTTTCTTTATGGACTGTTCTGAAAGAGGATGCGGGTTGGCAGGTTATATGGGAAAAACTGCAGCATTTCCTAGCCGCCTCCTTCAAATCTCGACTTAAGATAATGTTGCCAAAGTTCAGTGCGTGATCAAGAGGAAACTAACTGATGAAGTCTGGTATAAAACAAATTTGTTGTGCCAGTTTGTGCCTCCTAATTACTCTGTCTTGCGATGTGACAGGTTAAGAGGTAGAGGCGGCAGAGTAGCTTTATTTATTCACAAAGGCATTGATTTTGTAGTGATACCGAGTCTTCCTGACACAGAGTCGGTATAGTGCAAATTATAAATAGGTGATCTTGTGGTGGCTACTGAGTAAATAAAAATAACCGTTAGGAGTTCTTTGTTTCATCGTACTTGAAATCACCCTGAAGATCTCCCAAATCAAATGAAAAAGATTGCTTGTCATTAAATTTAGCCTCTGTGTTCTTTTTTGCCATTTCTTAACAACTCTTACTTACTTTTTTTTGTTTGTGCAGCATCGAGGCCTTTAATTTCTGCATCAACTGCCAAATGTGACAACTCAAAGCAAGGATGCTTCCACCGATGTCAGCTATGTGACTATGAGACTGATGAACTATTTCTTCTGGAAGAACATGCCAGCGACCATACTGGCGAGAAACTGTTTCATTGCCCTTTATGCCCTCAGAGCTTTCCACAGAAGCAGAGACTGAGAACCCACCTGCTCACCCACACAATCAAGACGCCATTTCAGTGCACTTCATGCTTTCGGAGCTTCTCGGATAAAGGTCACCTGAAAGTCCACTTGCGCATCCATACGGGCGAGAAACCGTTTCATTGCCTTTTATGCCCTCAGAGCTTTTCTCAAAAGTGCAGCCTGAAAACCCACCTGCTCAACCACACAGGCAAGAAGCCATATGAATGCCCTTCATGCTCTCAACGCTTCTCGCGCAAGTCTTACTTGAAAGCCCACCTGTACAGCCACACAGGCGAGAAGCCATATCAGTGCCCTTCATGCTCTCGGTGCTTCTCACGAAAGTACGACCTGAAAGTGCACCTCCTCACTCACTCAGGCGAGAAGCCATTTGAGTGCCCTTCATGCTCGAAGAGCTTCTCACAAAAGGGCAGTCTCAGGAGACATGAGACGAGAAGCCATTTCAGTGCCCACTCTGCCTTCAGAGATTCTCGTTGAAGAATGCCCTGGAGATACACCAGTGCATTCATACAGGTGACCGGCCATAAAGTTGCACCGTCTGCTCCAGGTCCTCATCACTTGAACAGATTAAAGAGAGCACAGCAACATGGTGCTGTAATGTAGAGTCTGAATTACATAATATACTTATGTGTAGTATGTTACGTGGTGTGCTACTGCATCAGGTAGCACAAGTGTCTCTACATACTCCTGAAAGCAAGCTTTAACTCGAGCCAAACTCCGATGCCGCCTATTCAAATACATGTAAAACGCAGGAATGTTTTTCTGAATAACCAGTGTGTCGATTATAACGAAATTTGTTACAATTGGAGAGAAAAACCTAAATTCTGGTGATTGCTGGTAGCATATTTTTGGTTGAAGGCCTGAATGTTATAACAGGAATTTACAAAGATGGTCCAGCATGAAAAAAATTGGAGCTAGAACTTCATAAATTTTAGCTCTGTACCTGGAATAGATATAGCTCGGTAAGCTGCATAAGCTAGACCTTTCAAAGCGGACAAATTTAATGTATGAATTCATTTCTTTTGTTAATTTCTTACACTATTTACGGGGACCTTTCAAATGTCCTACTCATTTATTATTTATTTATTTATTTACAAACGCTGCTATCTCATTTAGAGACATAGCAGAAGTGGGTTACATAACTTATGAACACAAAAATCTCAACTAACATGGTTAGGCAGTTCTTTCCGAAATTGATTAGTCGGCAATAAACGCAGAGAACCAACTAAGTTATTCCATAATTCAACAGTGTGTGGAAAAAAAGAAAACTTAAAACCATCTATTATTGCAATGAAGGGAGCTATGTTTAATGGGTGAATACGTCAACTTAATCGCACAGAAGGTGTCATTAGCAAGGTAGGCGCTTCATTGTTAGTCGATCCTTGTATGATTCTGTGCTGCAAGATTAGACGGTCACACGTGCAACGAAACGACAGTGGGTCGAGTGATAAAGCGTGTGCGTGCGATGACGGTGAAAACATACGGTCGTAACTTTTTTCTGAGTGGATTCTAATTTGGAAATATCCTTTATGCGATGAGGCGACCACACTACAGAAGCATACTCTAAAACAGGTCTAATTAGTGATTTATAGGTTTTAAGCTTGCACTCTTTAGTGCCTTGCTTTAAGGTTCGTTTTAGGCACCCTAATTTTTGCAGCGCTTTATAGCAGACTGTATTGATATGATTATGCCAACTAAGGGTTGGCATAACTAAGGTTAGGTTAGTTGTTAAAGTAAGTCCAAAGCATTTGAACTTGTTAACTTCGTTTATACTGTACCCTTGAGTGCTGTACGTGAATTTTAGGGGCTGTTTCTTGTTAGTAAAAGTCATTGCCACAGTTTTGCTTAAGGTAATGCTGATCTGTCATGTGTTACTCCAGTCTGAAAATGATGAAAATACGTTGTTAAGAACTTCTTGATCACGAAGAGTACGAATGTTGCAATAGATCACGCAATCATCTCTGTAGAGATATTTTCACTTGTGTGTTTCTGGCTACTTCAATAATGTCATTAACATATATGATGAATAAGAGCGGCCCGAGAACTGAGCCCTGCAGCACCCCTGACATGACCTGAGCTATAGAAGAGGTTTTGCAATTAAAAGTGACGGATTGGAGTCGGAGGTGCAGGTAATCAGATATCTAGTCAATTAGTTTATTACCAGGAGAGATTGCAGCAAGTTGTAGTAGTTTTCAATGGCTTACCCTGTGAAGTGCTTTTGAGTAGTCGAAAAAGATGGCATCAAGCTGACCGCGGTTATTTAGTGATGTGACTATGTCATGCGTAAATTCTAATAATTGCGCTGTAGAAAATCCTGCTCGAAAACCATGCTGCTGTGGGGATAGAAAGTTTTTTGCTGATAAATACTGAATGATGTGCTCGAGAAGTTTGCAACATGTGGGCAGCTAGTGATTAGCTGTTTGCTGCCAGATTTGAAGATGGGAATGATGTTAGCTTGTTTCCAAACCTGGGGAACTTAGAGACATCTCAAGAGATTTGATAAATATAACTGTCAAGTACCGAGCATTCCCTTCAGAGTATCGCTGTAAAAATTTGTTTGGCCCTCCGTCAGCTCCAAACCTTTTTGTAGTATCAATTGTTAGTAATAAGTTATGAACACAAGCGTTAGCTATAACGAGAGCAGGACGCTCTGATAAAGTGTTGTTGATGCAAAAAGGGGGACCGACGCCATCGTCCTGACAAAATAGACTGAAAATAAGCATTGAAAGTTTTGGAAATAATCAGAGGATCAGAGGAAGGGTGATCGTTAATGATCAATGATGAACTGTCATGAGCAGCCGGAAGCACCGTTTTCAAAACTTCGATGAGTTTTCTTTAAAGAATGTTGATAACAAGGTGTCGAAATAAAAGTGTCTGGCTTTGTGCATTTTTGGTTTTTAATTCGGACTGAAGCTGGTGCAGTATTGAGCATTGGTTGCTATGACTCACATTTTTATGTTTCCGGAGCCTCTTGATGCCCCTGATAAGATGAATAATGTCCCCATTATACCAAGGGTGCTTCAGGTTGCGTTTCACACACTTCTTGGGAACAAGCTGCGAGATGCATTTCTTAAGAATGTTGCAGAACATATCAAACAACTTGTCCACACTGCAAATGCTGCTACATTGTAGAAAAGCGTCAGAAGAGGATGCTAGAATATTACCAATAGAATTGTAATCAGCATGGGAAAAATTATTGACAATCTGAAAAGCAAGTCTATTGCACTCACAAGTGACATCAACCTTCAGCAGAACTCCCGTGTGATCGGAGAGGCCTTCTATGATTTGGCAGTCCTATCCATTTTGTAGTAACCTTTGGTTAAGGAAAATCAGTTCTAGGATCGAGCTCTCTCGGGTAACGCTACTAACAATCGGTGTCAGATCTAACAACAAAACCAAAGTCAATAAGCGAGTCCCAAATCGGCCTGTCACGACCATACGAAGCCAATGTACTCCAGTTAATACAAGGGGTATTGAAATCACCAGCAAGGATCAATTTACAGTCGTGAAGCTTGTGTTTTAATATATAATTGCAACAATCTGGGAATCTACTTTTTTTTTTTGGAATCAGGAGGCGGGTATAAAGTGCCAGTAACCACCACAAGATCACCTATTTATAATTTGCACCATACCGACTCTGTGTTAAGAAGACTCGGTATCACTACAAAATAAATGCATTTGTGAATAAATAAAGCTACTCCGCCGCCGCAACCTCTTAACTTGTCACATCGCAAGACAGAGTAATTAGGAGGCACAAACTCACCTTCCTTGACCAAGTCATTTAGCCAGGTCTCAGTACACAGATCAGAGATGGTTGATGGCATTCAATTAGCCAATTGAAGTGAACTGGCTTGTTCAATAGGCTGCGTGCATTTATATTCAAAAGGGTTAGGTTGTATCTTTCCCGAAGTAACTCTGTGCTGCTAGTGGTGGGTATGTTGCTGGAAGTTTTGATACGCGACTTGCTAGTGTCATCCCAGGAGTAGCAGATGCTGTCTACTATCAGAATGTCAAAGCTCATTCGAACCTTGTTCACATTCTTCCTAAGCTCGTCCGAATTACCCACAAAGCTTTGCGAGTTTGCCACACAGGGAAAGAAAAATCCTCACTGATATGAGTATCTGACCCTATGAATTCAAAAGCATTCCTTAGTATCGAACTCTTCACTCTGAAATTGAGCAGCTTAAGTATGATAGGTCTCACCTTTATGCACCGAGGCAATGACAGTACTCAATGCAGTTGCATTCTATTTTCAGTTTCGTGGAAAAGAGCTTCAGCACAGTGGCAAGTAGTTGCTCTGGGAATTCGGGCGATGGCTCAGGCACACCATAGATTATTAAGTTGTTCCGACGTGATTGCTTTTCCGAATCATTTTTTCTGCCCAGCAGTTCGATGGCTTTTCTAAGGTCGTCGACTGTTTCTTCTAGAGTATACACACGCTGGTCGATGTCAGCGGTGGCCGACGCCCATGCTTCTATTTTCGAGATCCTATCTTCAAATGTATCAATTTTAGCGGTGAGACTTACTAAATCTTGGCTTATCTGTGTTTGCCCTTCAAGCAGTTCCGTGAGCACATGTTCAGATTTTGTGTCTGGGCCAGGGTTTGACTTTACATCACTCTACATAATTAGCAATATTCTCAAGGAATGCAACAAACAAGAAAACATACACAAAAGGCACTCAGGGTCCAGCAGCAGCAGCAAACAACGATCGTCACTTCTGAAGCAATGCACATGGTGTCTATTGCTTACCTGCAAGATGAAGCAAGCAACGTTGAGACAGCCGTTCGCCATGCTGCTACCGGACCCACTGAAGAGCAGAAGCCGCGAGTCTGGCTTTATGTCGTCGTGCAACCACGTGAGCGTTGCAGCAGTAGTCCGCCATCCACTGTTTGACCAGCACCAATGAAGTTCATCGTCGTCGATAAGCAGGTTCTCGTGTGATAGGAAATCACATGTGCCGTTGAAGGTGGAGTCCAAGTTCACATGTACCGGAATGCCACGCAATCGACAAATGGAAAAAGCATAGTCCTCTGGATAGTGGCGGCCGACGCAAGCAGAGATCTGCAAAATGAAGCAAGCAAAGTTCAGACAGCTGTTCGCCATGCCGCTACCAGACTCACTATTAGTCGCATATTTTAACACCTTGTATAATACGTCAATTTTGTCCACTTTATAGATGTCCTACTTGAAGCATTTTACAGAATTGTGATATTTTTCATTGCTCAGTTAGATGTAAACTTGATAGTTTCATTTTCTGAAAATTCGTGATTTTCAAAATTTTTATTAAAAGACTGATGGCCTAAATAAAAAATTCACTACCAACATTCACTAGATTCTATTTCCTTTATATGCAGCAAACCTCATGTGGTCTGGTGCTGCACTTGTCAAGAAAACCGATTTCTCCTTTCCCACGCATTTAGATGGGAGCCCCCAAGCCCAAGCTTGCTCTTAAAGGGTCCCTGAAACCCTTTTGCGGCGTCACCATATTTTTTCTACATCTTTTCTCAACACGTTATCGAACACAGAGCAAAAGGATTTATGAGAACTGACCCACATATAGTTGTCGTAGCTGAGAAAGAAAACAATGTACAGTTAAACTTTAATTAACAGAAGTCGGCAAAAATAGCTATTTGCTTTGTTATATTGTGGCTTTTCATGATTTGAAAAGTAATCAATGTTCATTTGTATCTCAAAAATTACTGTTTGCATGCCCCAGCAAACTATGTATGTTCATTGTGATCCTTATTGTTACACTACAAATGTCTGAAGGATGTGTTCTTTAGGCTCTGTTTTTTTTTTTCAGTATTCTCTTTGGTACATATGAACTTGTTCTCAGACCAATTCATGCATTTGTTGGCTCTTGGTTCTGGTGTACATGGTTCATCATAGATTCTTTTGATCTTATTCTATTTGTGCCATTATTTCTTTTACAGATGGGTACTTTTTTAGAGGAATTGATTGTTCTGTATGCTTTCCACTGTCTGTTTCACCAGATCACCAAATAGATGCCAGTGTTTGTTGAGTATTCATTGTCTGTTCTTGATATTTCAATAGTTTATTGACAGCATGCAATATAGGGATGTTAGCACTTTATTGTATCTGGGGCTTCAAGAGAAGTTGAGGGACGGCAGATGGAACTTCATTATTAACACAGAAGGAACATGTTATAAGTAACATAGATGAGTAATCTAATGTTTGAGTCGAATGTCAAGTCCACCATGCTTAATTCATTCTTACATTTTATTTCAAATAATGTACCAGCATTTCTATGAGCACTAGTGTGACATATATTTGTGGAAATATTTGTATAAACTTTACACATTGAATTGGGCTTATATATAAACCTGCACTGTGTAATACATTATGTGCAGAAACCAAGAAATTGGGCCCATCCTGTTTTTTGAAATTTGAAAAAGATGCTTTCTGAATTACAGTTGTGCTAGTCTCTCATCAGGAATGTCCGCACCGACAAAATTGTGCACAGGACATGATTTTAAGATAATAAATACGAGGGTTCACTGTTTCGATTAAGGGCGTGCAAATATTTCATACGGTAAAGTAGGCGCTTTGTCAATACAACTATTTTCTAATATTCCTCGAACACCTAAAGCATTCCCTGTGCACTAATAAACCTCAAAGTGAAGGAAAAGTATGACAAATGTCACCCCTATGGGCATAGTAGGCATAAAACATAAGATTGGGCATAGTAGAGGAATACCAGGATGTGTACATTGTTTTACCCATATTTTGACAATAGCTGTGCATTCATGAAAAACAGTTTCAAACATATTCTACATTTGTTTCAATTCTCGCACTATTTGATTTGTATTCCATTCAGTATGCAAGAAATTCTTCTATATAGGGCGACAATGTACCTTCATGTAATAAATAAACATATTTGTGGCTTTTTTCTTTTTGTTCTGCAAGTTGCACTCCTAAGGATTACTTCCACATCCACTCAGCCATTTTGGTGGCACATATGCCTTCAGACTGTGGCACGTTACATCCACGTAAAGAGGCACCTGCACCAACATGTGGCCATATCAGTGCTGGGTCTTCTTTCAAAGCTTGCTTATTTGTAACTTGGGAACTCGGGTAGCAATTTTCTATCGACACCGTCATGCGATGTAGGTGTCAATGTATTAAGCCAAATGTGAATTAGGAACATGCATGCGTGTGCAGTATGCTACATAACATTCTGTTACACAAGTGTTACTGTATGCTCAGATATGTTGAGCTGCTGAGGTTTTTCATAGCATGTACCAGCATAATGTGAAAAGCTGTTCCGTTGTGTTTTAAGAATGCCATGAAACAATTTGAAAACACTGATATGACGTGACACAGACACTGGCAACACCACAATACTAAAGTCAGGGATCGTGCCAGTTATGTTGGTACACAGTGTGGAAATAAATATATTGTAATACAACTTAACAAGTTTAGGTATATAATGATATGGGCAAGGCTATGCAGGGGTGCTGAATGTTGCGGAGATATTTTTGGTAATCAGTTTAGAGCACACATTTCAGTGGCCACAGCCTAGTGATATTCCATGATGTAACTGCTCAACAATGAAGCATTTGTTTATTCATGATGCATACAAAAGATTCCTGTGTACAGTAAAATACTCATTAGCGAGAAATTATTAATGTTACATGGCTCATTAGGACATGTTCTCCAAGTAAATCGTTGCCTAATTGAACATCCTTGTGCATAAATAGTGGTTTACATGTGCACAACAAAAGGTAATAGCAGATTGTTTTTCTTAGCTTGGTGCCCTGAATTGTTGGAAAGTTCTTTGTGGTTAAGTAGAACCAATTTGTGGATGCCTTGTTTAGTTGGAGCTAAGCTACATTTCTGAGACATTTAGAACATAAGCAGTGTAAATGTTCTTGTGAATGAACCTACTTATTTTTGTTGGAATCTTCTCTTCCTGCCATGAGGGATTGTTTTGTCTACAAGTGCATTGAAGCAAAATGTCATTACCAAATTTTATTTAATGTATACATTTTTGTCCTGTGCAAGCCCTCTTCAGAATAAGAGGCACATTGAAGCCTTCATAGATCGCTTCAGATTCCGTTGGAATTTACGCTAACATATTGGCCTTTCTTTGACAGAACAGTTCACACTTACACAAGGTAGGGGTTCTCAGACCTTTTGGCTTTGGCGATGCTCCACCAGCTTTTACATAGTGCTGCAGAACCCCTCCTTTCCTTTTCCCAGTGATCTGCTTATACACACAGACTTAACATCAGGGCTCATTTAGGCTTATGGAGAATGGAATGGCGATAAGAGGGGACGTTGCTGCACACTCAATGCTGTGAGCACAGAGAAGCTGTCATGTTTTGGGAGGATTGGGGTGGCTGAGCCTTTGAATCTGCCTCAGCGTTGCTGCCGTGTCTGGGTTTGGCCTCCATTATGTCCATTTCGATGTGTTGTCGCTACTCTCGAGGGCCATTTCTGTTGATGAGGTACGTACGATGTTGTACGGACAATTCTTTTCTGCTCTCCATAATGTGCTGTGCGGGCCAACCATCTGGCTGCCATCCTATGCACAGTGCGCCATTACCAGTATGTTCACGTGAACGGAGGGGTGTCACATGCACAAAAGCCTACAGTATTTTTTGCGAAGAAATTTTACAAGGCATTCACCTTCCGGAACGGTCTTTGGTGTATCAATCGCAGTGCTAAACGTAAATGCCCGCATCGCCTGGAATGTAGCGCTGCCCCTCGCCCGCAGCAAAGTGTTTATTTTTTATTCTCCTTGGCTGCCACCCGGCGTAACGTCGGTGTGAATCTACATATACGCATGCAGGCTCGTTTCACTAAGATGCTGCAGCAGACTTAAAGAATGTGTTGTGCATAATCCATTGTTCATAGTCTGTTAAGTTCACACCTTTTAGTACACTTTTGGGAGTTGTCTTTGTCCGAGAGACCCAGGGCACGTTTAAACTAGATGGCGAGCATCAGCTGCAGATGCACGAGCGGCGCACTGTGGACACTGGGCAATCTGTACGTAGCGCTGACCCCAGGCGGAAGTTATGGCTAGTTGGCTTAACTCTTTCCGCACCATGGGGAAACTGGGTGTCTTTTGCAGGTTACACCACATATTTTTTCTTAACTACTCCACTCAATATTTTCTGGAATACATAAACACAAAGCAGAATGAATGCACTTTTCACGCATAAAAGATTAATAACGAAATCCATGGAAAACAGGGGAAGGCGGGAGATGGAAATTCAGGACGATGAGCAAAAGGAGAACAAGGTGAAAACGGGAGCCAAGGTTTAGTGAAGTGGACTTGTCTTTTTCAAGGCGACATATTTATTAACGAGATGTAAGTCATAAAACAGACATAAATTACCAAAATCAATATTGTGTCACAATATTGAGCAAAGTTTGTAAAGAAGTGCTTGTATTTACAAAAAAAATATGTAACATAAGTTATGATATAGAAAATGTATTGCCGTCTAATAGGCACTTTATCCCAAAAAATCAATTTTTCATTCAACAGGTTTTCCACGAGAAAAATTTGAGTGCAAGCACTACAGTTTGGCGGGCCAGGCTGCAGCCACCGATATTCCGGGATGGCTTGTGTCGTCGTCGCTCTCAATGTTTGACCAAAAGGCAGCATTCTCAGACTCGTTGTTACTTGATCCACCGATAAAATCTGCTGCAAACACAGCGGAATCACGAGATCTGCGATCTTATAAAGCGCGAGCGCCGCTCCCCGAGGCGGCCATTCTTGCTTTCTACTTTGGCAGTAGCGAAACTTCAGAGTTTGTTAAAAAATTAACACCTTGAGGGAAAAAAGCGAACTGCTTAGAAAACAAAAATATACTTCTCCTTTTCATCCCATGGTGCACTCTAGAGTGTCAGCATTTTAAAAGTGGCATTTCAAACCATTGATAGCGGGCGTCCATTTTTGCTTGCTACTTTGATGATCTTGAAAACTTTGGAGTGCGTTCAAATGTTTTACCACCTGGGGGTAAAAAAACTAACTGCTTAGAAACCAAAATAGTTCTCCTCCTTCATGTCCGATACCGCAGTGTCTCCGTGGATGGTGGGGAAAGTCTCGAAACCGGCAGTTCAAAATATCGTTAACAGGCTAACGATGCCCAATGGGCACAGCACGAAAAGAGTTCTCGAAAAGTGCTCTTTTTAGCACCCGCGCATGGATTTGTGCCAAATCACTTGTTAAGCATGCACATGCATCTTTTGGTAGACGCGGGCGTTGTTTTCTGCAAAACCACAAGATATACATGCAAATGGTGCTTTAAAGTCTCCAGACAGAGACTTCCTCCACCAGAGAAAGATTGTGGGCAACGGGGCAGACGCGCGGGGGATAAGGGCAAACATGTCTCGCTGGATAATGGATTTTCTGCTTACAAATAGACAACGTTTTTGCTTAACTGCCCCGTGCCTGTCAGTGTAGATGTGGGTTATGTTGATGTTAGGCAAGTTGGTAACGGTTTCTGCAGTTCAAGTAATAAGGGGTTTGAAAAGACTGTTGCCTAGCTTGAAGTGGCTTGGATCTCAGGGTGTGTCAGGTTTGAGAAAGCTATTTTCCTCTTCTTGAGGTAACTGTGACGTCTGCGTGCATCACAGAGCATCTTGTAGGTATACGGTCATTTCAATTGTTGCAATTTGTTGAACTCACTGGCTGAGCTTCGCCATCTTGTGAGTGGTTATATATGTATAATTCCAAGGTGAAAGATCATCCAAGTTTGTATCCTCATGGCACAATTTCCATAGCGATAGAAATGGAGCACCGCGACTGTCGCTAAATGTGGTACCCTTTAAAGGGGTCCTCAACCCCCCTCAGGCTTGGAAAAACACAATCTGCTGATAGCACGCACTAATGTGAACATCTCAGCCAAATTTTGGAGTTGTGCAAGACGCGCGTTGAGTGCAAGTTCACCTTTTTTCTCATACACTCTCTTTTTGAGACGCCTACAGCAGCCCGATCTTAGGAGCAGCTAGCTGCTCCTAACTATTGTCGGGCTTACTTATTTTCTAATACAGGTGATTTCAATATGGGGCTGCTGTTGACGAATAGCTGGCATCAACCAATAATGGCGTTTGGATCAGTGAGCTCCTTCCTACAGCTAATGTGTATATGTATTCACGAGGTTTAATAACCAGGCTGAAGGGAGCGAAAATTTGCTTTCAAATTTCGATAATAATTATGTACTTCCGGAACCTCATGCTCGGCCGCAGCCACCCACATAGGAATCAATCTTTGGCCACCTTGTTTATTAGTGCCGCAGTCATCAGGTCTCGTTAGTTTTGAACACTGATCTAGCATTGAACCATGCGAAACATGCGAACCATGCGAAACGCAGTCGCTTCATTCCTTACACACCTGTTGGGCATTTCATCCTTTGTTTTCATCTTTTTACTGCTTCACACCATATGCCGTTTCAAGAAATTTATCATACGAAATGGTCAAATTGGTCACCGTTCTCTGAATATACGGAACTTGCGAAATTGTCCTGTACGCATCACAGCTGCCGTCTGCACTGCAAAGTACCATCAATGTTGTGTTCGCTTGTCATCTCTACAGACTTAAGCATATGAGATGTTACACAACATAATTTAATAACCCTGTTAACGACTGTTTATTTGATACCCTTGCATTGAAGGATTGTAAATGCGGACAACACATAACTGTGCGAAATCAATGCTGGTTGTTAGTGATTAGCTGATATTCTTTCTATTCTTCAGCTAACCGCTGGTATATTGACACTTTGTTCTTCTCAACAGTAGTAAGTACAGGTAAATGCTATCACAGTAAGAAGGTTATTGATATTTACTACTGGCTCAAACTACTCTGTTCATAATTCTCATAATTCAATCGCTTCTTAAATGGCCTTTCACTTTATGTCCTTGAAGCTGTGATTTGCAAATAGTTGAGAAAATCAGAGTAGACTTAATCACTAGTGAGCACCACTGTTTCGACCACATCTGCAATCTTAAATAGAGAGAAGTATTTGAAGAAACACGCCCATACGTGTGGCAAAATGAATAGATGTTTGCTACCGCTGTCTTACCAGACAAACTGATTTGAGATAAGCAGTGACTAATTCTTAGCATCTAATTATTAATATTGTATCGCCATTCCAATTACTTATCATTTGACCTCGTTGACATTATGCTCTATAATAGTAATAGAATACTGAACTGAGCTTATCACTAGTGGTCACTAAACATTCTTCATTATCAGGTAGCAGTGGTAGCAGAAATGCTTATTCAATGCCATTTTGATAGATATCGATGACTATGTATAAGATTGATGGCTACTGCTGTCATACCAAACGAAGTGGTGCGTGATTACTGGTGACAAAGGGACATCTCCTAGGGATTAAACTTGAATAATCATTTGACTCATTTTTAATTTGATACTCATGACTTTATGCTGTGTAAAAGTACAAAAACACAGAATGGAGCTTATCACTAGTGATGACTAATCAGTCTGCATTATCAGTTACCAATGGTAGCAGAAAAAAGTCCTCATATAATGACGTTTTGATAGGTAGCAATGATGACTTGCACGAAGGATGTCAGCCACTGTCAAAGAAATGCGTGATCCATGATCGCTAGTGACTACATTTCTGTGTCTCCTAGTTATCATAACTGAATCGATGTTTAAAAGAGTTTTTTGTTTGACATCCATGACGCTGCGGCGCATACAAGTAGGACACCGAACGGAGCTTATAAATAGTGATCATTAATGACTGTGTGATATAAATTAGGAAAGTTGAATGATTTAAGCTTATTTACTGACACGTTCACTTATGCCATTGAAGATGTGCACGAATGGTGGCTGCAATGGTCACATTACACAAAGTGATTCATCATCACTAGAGACTCAAGCTTAACATCTTCTAGTTATTATATTATAGTTATTGAATTGCCGTCTCGATGGCGTTTCATTTGATATCCATGACGCCATTCTGCATGAAAGTATAGAACATTGTGGCCAGCGCATCACTAGTAATCACTAATGACTCAGCGTTATCTTTTAGCATTGGTAAAAAAATGTGTTTGTTTTATTACAGCTGGATTGATACCAATGATGGTATCCACTAGTGACTTAGGCATACTGCTTCATAGTAGGTATAGTTGAGTCGCTTGTTTTATGACATTTCATTGGATATACATGATATTATAGTGTGCAGTATGGCGAGATCACTGAAGTGCACATTGTATTTCACTTGTGCTCACTAGGCACACAAGCTTATCAGTTTGGTGTATAATTCAATTAATTGTTATTTCATGAGAAATTTAGTGTTAATGATTGTAATGAAGCATATGCATTGCTTTGCAGTGAAGCATAATAAAGTTGAAAGTGGCCACTTTGATGGAACATCGTGTGTGTCCTTTAGTTACACACATGTGCACACTCTGTCCCCAGTCAAGGTACAAGCACCGAGATGTCTAATAACTGTACTGGCAGCCATTCAGAGCTGTTTTTATCACTGCTGTAGCAATTTGCGGCCTTCCTGACAGTTACGTTTTTCCGGCTGGTATGGCATTTACTTGCATAATGATCGCACTCGCGTAATTATCATACCCCTGATTTTTGTCGTCAAAATTTGATTTTTTTTCTTTCCCTTGTAATGATCGCACCCCGAACTTGCTGCAGCGATATGTCGTGTGCCAAGTCTACCTAATCATGATCGCGCTTACCATCTGTCAAATGCTACGCGAATGACTCTTCCAAGACATACCAAGCAGTCTGCATGCACCGGACATTCTTAAGCAGATGCTCCATTTCATTCCTTTCATCACTTTCCGCACTTCCATGAAAAAAAAAGCTACAATCAAACTTGCATTGGCTTTATTATTTGTAGGCTTTATAAATGTTGTGACCAACAACAGCAAAAAAGGCGCCTGTCGGTTCATCTCGTCTGCACTCGTGGGCACGCAACAAATCGCAAGCGGCAACCATACTGGCCATGTTCACACTGATACATTAGAAGTGCACCCTCTTCATACGCGGACGCTTGTAACACAGCTAAGATATTCCCCCACCCTTAGCGGAAACGTGCCGTATTAGGATAGTAGTGAAGACAAATGCCGCAATTTCCACTTCATACCCGCCATGTGTTTCTATGTCACTGGCAGCTAAGCATGCCCACTTCTTTTTCTGTCCCCGCAAGTGGACATGGCTACGTTATTGCCACAGACCTGCCAATATTAACAATACTATTCATTACTGATACGGAAGAAACTGTTTCAATGCGCATAATATACTCAGGAAAAATAATAAATTTCGTTCGGCGCGTTTGGCTTGCTCTGCCGGCCTCCATTTTTGTTTTGGTGTCCCGCACTATTACAACGGCAGCCACCTGTTTGTTGACCTATTGTCATCCCACAGCAAATGCAGGATGAAAAATTGTTTTTCTTTTCTCAGATAATTTAACTTGTGTAATGATGGCACCCCTGAATTTGCGTCAATTTTTTTAACAACAAAGTTTGACCATTATGCGAATAGGTAAGGTACTTTCTTTTCTTTTCTCGCTTTCGAAAAACGTATCTGTGGGTTTTAGTGTATTAGAGCAAAGTAAAAAATTAGCCATTTTGTTATATCTGATAAAGGTAAAGAACTGGAACTAGGATTCTAAATGCATCTGCAGTAAGCTTTGCCGACCTAAAATTAGCTCCATCATAATATATTCAATCTTGCAATCCGCCATGTGAAGATCATTCCTAATATATGCCAACATCCTATTAATGAAAGTTGCGAGTCCTCTGCCGTGCTCATTATCCTTAACTTCTGCTTTGAAACCTGTTAAGGTCACCCTAGACATCAGTGTTTCCTGTAACATAACCTGAGGTTTCACACCACGCGTTCTAACAAGCTGCTGCAGAGATGCCTTCTTATTACTGGACTGCCTACAATTCCACTGCCAAATACTAAATGGTCTAATACAGCAGTCTTGATCATGTAAATTTGTTGAACTTGTTCTGAGCTTAAAGGGACACTAAGGACAAATATTAAGTCAAGCTAAAGTAATAGATTAGTGCTCGAGAATCACTTAGTGGAATGCCAAAGTTCTGATATTAAGGGTTTCGGGAATGATGCTGAAATTGTCCTGTTAGGTGACAAGAATGCCCACGCACAGGATCTAGATGGCTATGCCGACAACAACGAGAAGTCAATACTAGATGTTTGTAAGCAACAAGCGGACCACGGGGGAGTTATGAAACCGGCAATTGACATTACTGCCTGATGACAGAAGGAATCCATGGTAAGATGAGAGAAATGGTCATTGACGAGGAAGGGTATAGTAGCATAGCAAGTGACCATAAACACATCATTCTGAAACTGAGATGTGCAGTTGCGAAAGAGAGCAAGGAGAACAAAATGTCCAGTCCAAATTCGAACGCTGAACAAATAACAACTATAGCTACGAGAGTCTAGGAAGAACTTGACAAATTGCCAAGCAATGAGTGGGAATATAGTGAGCTTCCAAATGTAATAACAAAAGAAATGCGGAAAGAGAAGCAGCTATTCATTGGAAAGGAAAAAGAGTAACTGAAAAGCTGGTCAAACAGGGAGATACGAGAAGCGATCGCCGAACAACAGGAAGCATCCCGAGAGCACAGGCAGGCAAAGAAGGTGCAGTCGCCGCAGGATGAAGTAGCCAGTAAATGGGAAATATACCGGGAGAAAAAGTCTGTGGTTCAAATAGTGGTGCAAGCAATGATAAAAGGTGAAAGTGAACATTGTTTGTCAGAAATACGGGAGAAAAAGAAGGCCGCAACTAGAATATTTTGGAACCACATAAACCTTTAGGCAGTAAGTCTGAAACAATACAACATATCTTAGATGACGATGGAAACAAACTGGAAGGGAACGCACCATTAAATTGCATTGGAAAAATAACAGCCGAATCTTTCCAAGGCAATGATGAGGTTTTAATTGAGGAAAGAAAGAGCTTGAAAGAGAACCAGATGGAAAAGGAGTTGGTGTTGACATATTTCAACTGGAAGAAAGCCCAAGAAAAAATTGCGAAGCCAACAGCCACAGGGCTAGACGAAGTTACCGTTAGGCTGATTAATCAAGTAGGTCCAAAAAGTAAAAAAAACCTCGTGGAAAGCAGTAGAAAAAAGTCTAAAAGATAGACGAATACCAGACAGTTGGCAACAAAGTAAAATAAATATAATTTATAGAGGTAAGGGGGAGAAAGATAGAATTCACTCGTATAGACCATTGACCATGACATCGGTAATATACAGGTTAGCAATGCAGGCAATTAAATTAAAGCTGGAAGAATGCGCAGAGAATAATGGCATTTTAGAGGAACTTCACAATGGCTTCATAATACATAGGCGTCTGGATTCTAATTTTTTCTCCATGCTCAGTCTATTGAAGTGTTCAGAGTAGGAAAGAAACGGTTGTATGTGGCGTTTTTAGAAATTGCAGGAGCGACAACGTAGGCCACAACATTTTGTGGGATATTCACGAAGGGAAAGGCTTAGGTGACAATTGTCTAGAGCTTTTGAGAGAGATTTACCTAGAAAATACCGTTTGCATCGAATGAGAAGGAATGAGGAGCAAGGAGAAAGTTGATATCAACAAGTGACTGAAGCAGGGGTGCCCGTTATCCCCACTGCTGTTTATGATGTACATGGTGAGGAGGGAAAGGGAGCTAGAAAGAAGTCATATCGGGTTTAATCTCTCATACAAACAGGCCGGTACAATAGTAGAGCAGCAGCTTCCAGGTTTGTTTTATGCGGACGACATTGTGTTGCTAGCTAACACACAGAGTGACATGCAATGTCTGGCTAATTCTGTGGAAAGGAAGGGGATAAGTTATGTCTGAAATGTAGCGTTAAAAAATGGGGTGTTATAGTATTCCTTAAAAACAGCAAACAGACAGTGACAATACCGCACCAGGAAATATCTTGCGTAAATGAATACAAATATCTTGGTATACGAATGAATGAAGGCAATAAATATATGGAAACAGGAAAAAAGAATAAAGTAAAGGGGAAGAGAAATGCGGCCATAATGAAACACAGAGGGCTATGGGGATACAATAGATACGAGGTGCTGCAGGGTATGTGCAAAGTTCTAAGGGTTCCAGGACTTGCTTTTGGAAATGCGATTGTTTGCTTGAAATCAGGGCTACAATTAGGACTTGATGGCAACCAAAGGTCAGTGGGACTCCCACATTGGGCGCTCACGGGAGGACTACAAATGAAGCTGTCCAGGGTGATATGAGCTGGGCAAGTTTTGAAGTGAGGGATGCACACAGAAAAATGAATTATGAAGATTGACTGAGGAATGTGGAAGAAAGTAAATGGGCTGGGAGAGTGTTTAGGTATCTGTACAGGAACAACATTGATTCACAGTGGAGGAAAAGAACTAGGAAGGTTACCAGCAAGTATGCGGCCTGTGTGGTGAGCAACATAGCTACAAAGAACGTCAAGTGAAAAGTCAGAGGCTGAAATAATCTCGTGGGTGGCGGCAATGGAAAAGAAACCTACCATGAGTAACTACTTAAGAGGAAAAAACGAAATCTTGAAAGCAACAGTTTATGATAACTCAAAGGGAAGCTCATTACTTTTCGAAGCGAGATCAGAATGCCTTGGAACACACATTTATAAAGCGAGATATGGGAAGGAAGAAGAAGCATGTGCTTGCTGTGGTAAAGCTAGGGAAACCATGGAGCATGTTCTATTAGAATGTGAAGATATCTGCCCAGCGGTCGATTTAGGAATCACTGGCTTTCTTGACGCCCTTGGGTTCAATGAGAGCATGGGCAAAGTAAACATGTCCACAATAGAGATTAGTAAAAGGCGGTTTGAAGCATGGCGAAATAAAAATAGGTAATCTAGAAAAACGGTGGTGGACAAAAACAAAAATTCACTGTAGGGTTTCAGAAACTTTGTTAATTTGAATTCACCAAGGTTTTTTTTTCTTTTCTTTACTTTAACATAGGTATGGCACTGGGCATTAAAATAACAAGAGCGTGGTGGCACTACCCATCGCCTCATTCCAAGGAGGACTTGTAACATCCTCACACAGACACACACACACGTGTGTATATATGTGTGTGTGTGTGTGTGTGTGTGTGTGTGTGTGTGTGTTGTGTGTGTTGTGTGTGTGTGTGTGTGTGTGTGTGTGTGTGTGTGTGTGTGTGTGTGTGTGTGTGTGTGGACACCCTCCCTGCAGCCGAAGGGTAAGTTAGGCACAGTATGAAACTAGTGTGTGTGTCATTCCTTTAATGTCACCGACGGTGCTTGGTATCTCCCTTTGCAAATACTACAATACCTTCACCTGCTAGTGTGTTAAAATCCACTGCACTTTGCAACGGGAGCGTACTATTCGTCGGTTCCGGCAATCATTTGCCTCTATTTTGTGATGGCAAAGCACAAGGAAGGAGCAGAGTGCACTCCAAAAGGAGTTGCCGTATTTTTGCAGCTCTGAGCCGCACCAAACATTGCTAAAATTTTCTGTAAGGTCAGGATCGGGGTGTGAATTACTGAAATTCGGATTTGAAGTTTCGCTCCATAACACAGCCTGCGCTGCCACAAAGCCACACTTCAGGGCAAGGTTCTCGAGTTCTCACACTTTCGCTATCTCCTGGGGAATCCCACCCTTTTTCCACCCCTGTGTGTTGAAGCTCCCTTCTCTCCTCCACTGTCGGTCATTCTCCTCCTCTACGTGGGTCGCCATTTTGCATTTAAGAGGTAATAGTGCACATGGTGCTAGCATAGTTGAACTTGGGTCACGATAAGCTGTGATCAACGGCCCAGCTCCCATCTCTGGAAACAGTAAAGCAGTCATTGGCTTAAGATACGACATGGACAAGTAGTTTATCCCATAATGGATGCTGTTTTGTACACATCTGGGAGTTGTGTATGCAGTTATTTTCATGGGTTATACGCGCATATTATTTTTTTTCTTTCTGGGCTGTTCTGAAAGAGGATGCGGGTTGGCAGGTTATATGGGAAAAACTGCA
Source organism: Dermacentor andersoni (assembly GCF_023375885.2). NCBI lineage: Eukaryota > Metazoa > Arthropoda > Arachnida > Ixodida > Ixodidae > Dermacentor > Dermacentor andersoni. Next base: position 1,252,044 of record NW_027314752.1, on the reverse strand, counting down.
GCATTTCCTAGCCGGCTCCTTCAAATCTCGACTTAAGATAATGTTGCCAAAGTTCAGTGCGTGATCAAGAGGAAACTAACTGATGAAGTCTGGTATAAAACAAATTTGTTGTGCCAGTTTGTGCCTCCTAATTACTCTGTCTTGCGATGTGGCAGGTTAAGGGGTAGGGGCGGCGGAGTAAGTGATACCGAGTCTTCCTGACACAGAGTCGGTATAGTGCAAATTATAAATAGGTGATCTTGTGGTGGCTACTGAGTAAATAAACATAACCGTTAAAAGTTCTTTGTTTCATCGTACTTGAAATCACCCTGAAGATCTCCCAAATCAAATGAAGAAGATTGCTTGTCATTAAATTTAGCCTCTGTGTTCTTTTTTGCCATTTCTTAACAACTCTTACTTACTTTTTTTTGTTTGTGCAGCATCGAGGCCTTTAATTTCTGCATCAACTGCCAAATGTGACAACTCAAAGCAAGGATGCTTCCACCGATGTCAGCTATGTGACTATGAGACTGATGAACTATTTCTTCTGGAAGAACATGCCAGCGACCATACTGGCGAGAAACTGTTTCATTGCCCTTTATGCCCTCAGAGCTTTCCACAGAAGCAGAGACTGAAAACCCACCTGCTCACCCACACAATCAAGACGCCATTTCAGTGCACTTCATGCTTTCGGAGCTTCTCGGATAAGGCTCACCTGAAAGACCACTTGCGCATCCATACGGGCGAGAAACCGTTTCATTGCCTTTTATGCCCTCAGAGCTTTTCTCAAAAGTCCAACCTGAAAACCCACCTGCTCACCCACACAGGCGAGAAGCCATATGAATGCCCTTCATGCTCTCAACGCTTCTCGCGCAAGCCTTACTTGAAAGCCCACCTGTACAGCCACACAGGCGAGAAGCCATATCAGTGCCCTTCATGCTCTCGGGGCTTCTCCCGAAAGGGCGACCTGAAAGTGCACCTCCTCACTCACTCAGGCGAGAAGCCATTTGAGTGCCCTTCATGCTCGCAGGCATTCTCACAAAAGTATCACCTGAAAGAGCACCTGGTGACTCACACAAGCGAGAAGCCATTTGACTGCCCTTCATGCTCTCAGAGCTTCTCACGAAAGAGCAACCTGAAAGTCCACCTGCGCACCCACACAGGCGAAAAGCCATTTCAGTGCCCTTCATGCTCTCGGAGCTTCTCGATAAAGACCTCCCTGAAAGAACACCTGCGCAGCCACACAGGCGAGAAGCCATATCAGTGCCCTTCATGCTCTCAGAGCTTCTCGCAAAAGGGCAGTCTCAGGAGACATGAGAGGAGAAGCCATTTCAGTGCCCACTCTGCCTTCAGAGATTCTCGTTGAAGAATGCCCTGGAGATACACCAGTGCATTCATACAGGTGACCGGCCATAAAGTTGCACTGTCTGCTCCAGGTCCTCATCACTTGAACAGATTAAAGAGAGCACAGCACCATGGTGCTGTAATGTAGGTCAACACTCTTGTTGAACTAGAGTCTGAATTACAAAATTTACTTATGTGTAGTATGTTACGTGTAGTATGTTAGCAAGCTTTAACTCGAGCCAAACTCCGATGCCGCCTATTCAAATACATGTAAAACGCAGGAATGTTTTTCTGAATAACCAGTGTGTCGATTATAACGAAATTTGTTACAATTGGAGAGAAAAACCTAAATTCTGGTGATTGCTGGCAGCATATTTTTGGTTGAAGGCCTGAATGTTATAACAGGAATTTACAAAGATGGTCCAGCATGAAAAAAATTGGAGCTAGAACTTCATAAATTTTTAGCTCTGTACCTGGAATAGATATCATAGTTCGGTAAGCTGCATAAGCTAGATCTTTCAAAGTGGACAAATTTGATGTATGAATTCATTTCTTTTGTTAATTTCTTACACTACTTACGGGGACCTTTCAAATGTCCTAATCATTTATTATTTATTTATTTATTTATTTATTTACAAACGCTGCTATCTCATTTAGAGACATAGCAGAAGTGGGTTACATAACTTATGAACACAAAAATGTCAACTAACATGGTTAGGCAGTTCTTTCCGAAATTGATTAGTCGGCAATAAACGCAGAGAACCAACTAAGTTATTCCATAATTCAACAGTGTGTGGAAAAAAAGAAAACTTAAAACCATCTATTATTGCAATGAAGGGAGCTATGTTTAATGGGTGAATACGTCAACTTAATCGCACAGAAGGTGTCATTAGCAAGGTAGGCGCTTCATTGTTAGTCGATCCTTGTATGATTTTGTGCTGCAAGATTAGACGGTCACACTGTGTGCAACGAAACGACAGTGGGTCGAGTGATAAAGCGTGTGCGTGCGATGACGGTGAAAACATACGGTCGTAACTTTTTTCTGAGTGGATTTTAATTTGGAAATATCCTTTATGCGATGAGGCGACCACACTACAGAAGCATGCTCTAAAACAGGTCTAACTAGTGATTTATAGGTTTTAAGCTTGCACTCTTTAGTGCCTTGCTTTAAGGTTCGTTTTAGGCACCCTAATTTTTGCAGCGCTTTATAGCAGACTGTATTGATATGATTATGCCAACTAAGGGTTGGCATAACTAAGGTTAGGTTAGTTGTTAAAGTAAGTCCAAAGCATTTGAACTTGTTAACTTCGTTTATACTGTACCCTTGAGTGCTGTACGTGAATTTTAGGGGCTGTTTCTTGTTAGTAAAAGTCATTGCCACAGTTTTGCTTAAGGTAATGCTGATCTGTCATGTGTTACTCCAGTCTGAATATGATGAAAATACGTTGTTAAGAACTTCTTGATCACGAAGAGTACGAATGTTGCAATAGATCACGCACTCATCTGCGTAGAGATATTTTCACTTGTGTGTTTCTGGCTACTTCAATAATGTCATTAACATATATGATGAATAAGAGCGGCCCGAGAACTGAGCCCTGCAGCACCCCTGACATGACCTGAGCTATAGAAGAGGTTTTGCAATTAAAAGTGACGGATTGGAGTCGGAGGTGCAGGTAATCGGATATCTAGTCAATTAGTTTATTACCAGGAGAGATTGCAGCAAGTTGTAGTAGTTTTTAATGGCTTACCCTGTGAAGTGCTTTTGAGTAGTCGAAAAAGATGGCATCAAGCTGACCGCGGTTATTTAGTGATGTGACTATGTCATGCGTAAATTCTAATAATTGCGCTGTAGAAAATCCTGCTCGAAAACCATGCTGCTGTGGGGAAAGAAAGTTATTTGCCGATAAATACTGAATGATGTGCTCGAGAAGTTTGCAACATGTAGGCAGCTAGTGATTAGCTGTTTGCTGCCAGATTTGAAGATGGGAATGATGTTAGCTTGTTTCCAAACCTGGGGAATTTAGAGACATCTCAAGAGATTTGTTAAATATAACTGTCAAGTACCGAGCATTCCCTTCAGAGTATCGCTGTAAAAATTTGTTTGGCCCTCCGTCAGCTCCAAACCTTTTTGTAGTATCAATTGTTAGTAATAAGTTATGAACACAAGCGTTAGCTATAACGAGAGCAGGACGCTCTGATAAAGTGTTGTTGATGCAAAAACGGGGACCGACGCCATCGTCCTGACAAAGTACAGACTGAAAATAAGCATTGAAAGTTTTGGAAATAATCAGAGGATCAGAGGAAGGGTGATCGTTAATGATCAATGATGAAGTGTCATGAGCAGCCGCATGCACCGTTTTGAAAACTTCGATGCGTTTTCTTTCAAGAATGTTGATAACAAGGTGTCGAAATAAAAGTGTCTGGCTTTGTGCATTTTTGGTTTTAATTCGGACTGAAGCTGGTGCAGTATTGAGCATTGGTTGCTATGACTCACATTGTTATGTTTCCGGAGCCTCTTGATGCCCCTGATAAGATGAATAATGTCCCCATTATACCAAGCGTGCTTCAGGTTGCGTTTCACACACTTCTTGGGAAAAAGCTGCGAGATGCATTTCTTAAGAATGTTGCAGAACATATCAAACAACTTGTCCACACTGCAAATGCTGCTACATTGTAGAAAAGCGTCAGAAGAGGATGCTAGAATATTACCAATATAATTGTAATCAGCATGGGAAAAATTATTGACAATCTGAAAAGCAAGTCTATTGCACTCACTAGTGACATCAACCTTCAGCAGAACTCCCGTGTGATCGGACAGGCCTTCTATGATTTGGCAGTCCTATCCATTTTGTAGTAACCTTTGGTTAAGGAAAATCAGTTCTAGGATCGAGCTCTCTCAGGTAACGCTACTAACAATCGGTGTCAGATCTAACAACAAAACCAAAGTCAATAAGCGAGTCCCAAATCGGCCTGTCACGACCATACGAAGCCAATTTACTCCAGTTAATACAAGGGGTATTGAAATCACCAGCAAGGATCAATTTACAGTCGTGAAGCTTGTGTTTTAATATATAATTGCAACAATCTGGGAATCTACTTTTTTTTTTTGGAATCAGGAGGCGGGTATAAAGTGCCAGTAACCACCACAAGATCACCTATTTATAATTTGCACCATACCGACTCTGTGTTAAGAAGACTCGGTATCACTACAAAATAAATGCCTTTGTGAATAAATAAAGCTACTCCGCCGCCGCTACCTCTTAACTTGTCACATCGCAAGACAGAGTAATTAGGAGGCACAAACTCACCTTCCTTGACCAAGTCATTTAGCCAGGTCTCAGTGACACAGATCAGAGATGGTTGATGGCATTCAATTAGCCAATTGAAGTGAACTGGCTTGTTCAATAGGCTGCGTGCATTTATATTCAAAAGGGTTAGGTTGTATCTTTCCCGAAGTAACTCTGTGCTGCTAGTGGTGGGTATGTTGCTGGAAGTTTTGATACGCGACTTGCTAGTGTCATCCCAGGAGTAGCAGATGCTGTCTACTATCAGAATGTCAAAGCTCAGTCGAACCTTGTTCACATTCTTCCTAAGCTCAACCGAATTACCCACAAAGCTTTGCGAGTTTGCCACACAGGGAAAGAAAAATCCTCACTGATATGAGTATCTGACCCTATGAATTCAAAAGCATTCCTTAGTATCGAACTCTTCACTCTGAAATTGAGCAGCTTAAGTATGATAGGTCTCACCTTTATGCACCGAGGCAATGACAGCACTCAATGCAGTTGCATTCTATTTTCAGTTTCGTGGAAAAGAGCTTCAGCACAGTGGCAAGTAGTTGCTCTGGGAATTCAGGCGATGGCTCAGGCACACCATAGATTATTAAGTTGTTCCGACGTGAATGCTTTTCCGAATCATTTTTTCTGCCCAGCAGTTCGATGGCTTTTCTAAGGTCGACTGTTTCTTCTAAAGTATACACACGCTGGTCGATGTCAGCGGTGGCCGACGCCCACGCTTCTATTTTCGAGATCCTATCTTCAAATGTATCAATTTTAGCGGTGAGACTTACTAAATCTTGGCTTATCTGTGTTTGCCCTTCAAGCAGTTCCGTGAGCACATGTTCAGATTTTGTGTCTGGGCCAGGGTTTGACTTTACATCACTCTACATAATTAGCAATATTCTCAAGGAATGCAACAAACAAGAAAACGTACACAAAAGGCACTCGGGGTCCAGCAGCAGCAGCAAACAACGATCGTCACTTCTGAAGCAATGCACACGGTGTCTATTGCTTACCTGCAAGATGAAGCAAGCAACGTTGAGACAGCCGTTCGCCATGCTGCTACCGGACCCACTGAAGAGTAGAAGCCGCGAGTCTGGCTTTATGTCGTCCTGCGACCACGTGAGCGTTGCAGCAGTAGTCCGCCATCCACTATTTGACCAGCACCGATGAAGTTCATCGTCGTTGATAAGCAGGTTCTCGTGTAATAGGAAATCACATGTGCCGTTGAAGGTGGGGTCCAAGTTCACATGTACCGGAATGCCACGCAATCGACAAATGGAAAAAGCATAGTCCTCTGGATAGTGGCGGCCGACGCAAGCAGAGATCTGCAAAATGAAGCAAGCAAAGTTCAGACAGCTGTTCGCCATGCCGCTACCAGACTCACTATTAGTCGCATATTTTAACACCTTGTATAATACGTCAATTTTGTCCACTTTATAGATGTCCTACTTGTAGCATTTTACAGAATTGTGATATTTTTCATTGCTCAGTTAGATGTAAACTTGATAGTTTCATTTTCTGAAAATTCGTGATTTTCAAAATTTTTATTAAAAGACTGATGGCCTAAATAAAAAATTCACTACCAACATTCACTAGATTCTATTTCCTTTATATGCAGCAAACCTCATGTGGTCTGGTGCTGCACTTGTCAAGAAAACCGATTTCTCCTTTCCCACGCATTTAGATGGGAGCCCCCAAGCCCATGCTTGCTCTTAAAGGGTCCCGAAACACTTTTGCGGCGTCACCATATTTTTTTCTACATCTTTTCTCAACACGTTATCGAACACAGAGCAAAAGGATTTATGAGAACTGACCCACATATAGTTGTCGTAGCTGAGAAAGAAAACAATGTACAGTTAAACTTTAATTAACAGAAGTCGGCAAAAATAGCTATTTGCTTTGTTATATTGTGGCTTTTCATGTTTTGAAAAGTAATCAATGTTCATTTGTATCTCAAAAATTACTGTTTGCATGCCCCAGCAAACTATGTATGTTCATTGTGATCCTTATTGCTACACTACAAATGTCTGAAGGATGTGTTCTTTAGGCTCTGTTTTTTTTTTTTCAGTATTCTCTTTGGTACATATGAACTTGTTCTCAGACCAATTCATGCATTTGTTGGCTCTTGGTTCTGGTGTACATGGTTCATCATGGATTCTTTTGATCTTATTCTATTTGTGCCATCATTTCTTTTACAGATGGGTACTTTTTTAGAGGAATTGATTGTTCTGTAAGCTTTCCACTGTCTGTTTCACCAGAGCACCAAATAGATGCCAGTGTTTGTTGAGTATTCATTGTCTGTTCTTGATATTTCAATAGTTTATTGACAGCATGCAATATAGGGATGTTAGCACTTTATTGTATCTGGGGCTTCAAGAGAAGTTGAGGGACGGCAGTTGGAATTTCATTATTAGAACAGAAAGAACCTGCTATAAGTAACATAAGTAATTTAAGGTTTGAGTCTAATGTCAAGTCCACCATGCTTAATTCATTCTTACATTTTATTTCAACTAATGTACCAGCATTTCTATAAGCACTAGTGTGACATATATTTGTGGAAATATTTGTATAAACTTTACACATTGAATTGGGCTTATATATAAACCTGCTCTGTGTAATACATAATGTGCAGAAACCAAGAAATTGGGCCAATCCTGTTTTTTGAAATTTGAAAAAGATGCTTTCTGAATTACAGTTGTGCTAGTCTTTCATCAGGAATGTCCTCACCGACAAAATTGTGCACAGGACATGATTTTAAGATAATAAATACGAGGGTTCACTCTTTCGATTAAGGGCATGCAAATATTTCATACGGTAAACTAGGCGCCTTGTCAATACAACTATTTTCTGATATTCCTCGAACACTTAAAACATTACCTGTGCACTAATAAACCTCAAAGTGAAGGAAAAGTATGACAAATGTCACCCCTATGGGCATAGTAGGCATAAAACATAAGATTGCGCGTAGTAGAGGAACACCAGGATGTGTACATTGTTTTACCCATATTTTGACAATAGCTGTGCATTCATCAAAAACAGTTTCAAACATATTCTACATTTGTTTCAATTCTCGCACTATTTGATTTGTATTCCATTCAGTTATCAAGAAATTCTTCTATATAGGGCGACAATGTACCTTCATGTAATAAATAAACATATTTGTGGCTTTTTCTTTTTGTTCTGCAAGTTGCACTCCTAAGGATTACTTCCACATCCACTCAGCCATTTTGGTGGCACATATGCCTTCAGACTGTGGCACGTTACATCCACGTAAAGAGGCACCTGCACCAACATGTGGCCATATCAGTGCTGGGTCTTCTTTTCAAAGCTTGCTTATTTGTAACTTGGGAACTCGGATAGCAATTTTCTATCGACACCGTCATGCGATGTAGGTGTCAGTGTATTAAGCCAAATGTGAATTAGGAACATGCATGCGTGTGCAGTATGCTACATAACATTCTGTTACACAAGTGTTACTGTATGCTCAGATATGTTGAGCTGCCGAGGTAATTCATAGCATGTACCAGCATAATGTGAAAAGCTGCTCCATTGTGTTTTAAGAATGCAATGAAACAATTTCAAAACACTGATATGACGTAACACATGACACTGGCAACACCACAATACCAAAGTCGGGTATCGTGCCAGTTATGTTGGTACACAGTGTGGAAATAAATATATTGTAATACAACTTAACAAGTTTAGTTATATAATGATATAGGCAAGGCTATGCAGGGGTGCTGAATGTTGCGGAGATATTTTTGGTAATCAGTTTAGAGCACACATTTCAGTGGCCACAGCCATGTGATATTCCGTGATGTAGCTGCTCAACAATGAAGCATTTGTTTATTCACTATGCGTACAAAAGATTCCTCTGTACAGTAAAATACTCGGCGAGAAACTTTGAATGTTGCACGCCTCACTAGGACATGTTGTTCTCCAAGTAAATCGTTGCCTAATTTAACATCCTTGTGCATGAAAAGTGGTTCACATGTGCACAACAAAAGGTAATAGCAGATTGTTTTTCTTAGTTTGGTGCCCTGAATTGTTGGAAAGTTCTTTGTGGTTAAGTAGAACCAATTTGTGGATGCCTTGTTTAGTTGGAGCTAAGCTATATTTCTGAGACATTTAGAACATAAGCAGTGTAAATGTTCTTGTGAATGAACCTACTTATTTTTGTTGGAATCTTCTCTTCCTGCCATGAGGGATTGTTTTGTCTACAAGTGCGTTGAAGCAAAATGTCATTACCAAATTTTATTTAATATATACATTTTTGTCATGTGCAAGCCCTCTTCAGAATAAGAGGCACATTGAAGCCTTCATAGATCGCTTCAGATTCCGTTGGAATTTACGCTAACATATTGGCCTTTTTTTGACAGAACAGTTCACACTTACACAAGGTAGGGGTTCTCAGACCTTTTGGCTTTGGCGATGCTCCACCAGCTTTTACATGGTGCTGCAGAACCCCTCCCTTCCTTTTCCCAGTGATCTGCTTATACACACAGACTTAACATCAGGGCTCATTTAGGCTTATGGAGAATGGAATGGCGATAAGAGGGGACGTTGCTGCACACTCAATGCTGTGAGCACAGAGAAGCTGTCATGTTTTGGGAGGATTGGGGTGGGTGAGCCTTTGAATCTGCCGTAGCATCGCTGCCGCGTCTGGGTTTGGCCTCCATTATGTCCATTTCGATGTGTTGTCGCTACTCTCGAGGGCCATTTCTGTTGATGAGGTACGTACGATGTTGTACGGACAATTCTTTTCTGCTCTCCATAATGCGCTGTGCGGGCCAACCATCTGGCTGCCATCCTATGCACAGTGCGCCATTACCAGTATGTTCACGCGAACGGAGGGGTGTCACATGCACAAAAGCCTACAGTATTTTTTGCGAAGAAATTTTACAGGGCATTCACCTTCCGGAACGGTCTTTGGTGTATCAATCGCAGTGCTAAGCATAACTGCCCGCATCGCCTGGAATGTAGCGCTGCCCCTCGCCCGCAGCAAAGTGTTTATTTTTTATTCTCCTTGGCTGCCACCCGGCGTAACGTCGGTGTGAATCTACATATACGCATGCAGGCTCGTTTCACTAAGACTGCAGCAGACTTAAAGAATGTGTTGTGCATAATCCATTGTTCATAGTCTGTTAAGTTCACACCTTTTAGTACACTCTTGGGAGTTGTCTTTGTCCGAGAGACGCAGGGCACGTTTAAACTAGATGGCGAGCATCAGCTGCAGATGCACGAGCGGCGCACTGTGGACACTGGGCAATGTGTACGTAGCGCTGACCCCAGGCGGAAGTTATGGCTAGTTGGCTTAACTCTTTCTGCGCCATGGGGAAACTGGGTGTCTTTTGCAGGTTACACCACATATTTTTTCTTAACTACTCCACTCAATATTTTCTGGAATACATAAACAAAAAGCAGAATGAATGCACTTTTGACACATGAAAGATTTATTAACGAGATCCATGGAAAACAGGGAAGGCGGGAGATGGAAATTCAGGACGATGAGCAAAAGGAGAACAAGGTGGAAACGGGAGCCAAGGTTTCGTGAAGTGGACTTGTCTTTTTCAAGGCGACATATTTATTAACGAGATGTATGTCATAAAACAGACATAAATTACCAAAATCAATATTGTGTCACAAAATTGAGCAAAGTTTGTAAAGAAGTGCTTGTATTTACAAAAAAAATATGTAACATAAGTTATGATATAGAAAATGTATTGCCGTCTAATAGACACTTTATCCCAAAAAATCGATTTTTCATTCAACAGGTTTCCACTAGAAAAATTTAAGTGCAAGCACTACAGTTTGGCGGGCCAGGCTGCGGCCACCGATATTCCGGGATGGCTTGTGTCGTCGTCGCTCTCAATGTTTGACCAAAAGGCAGCATTCTCAGACTCGTTGTTACTTGATCCACCGATAAAATCTGCTGCAAACACAGCGGAATCACGAGATCTGCGATCTTTTAAAGCGTGAGCGCCGCTCCCCGAGGCGGCCATTTTTGCTTTCTACTTTGGCAGTAGCAATACTTCGGAGTGCGTTAAAAAATTAACGCCTCGAGGGAAAAAAGCGAACTGCTTAGAAAACAAAAATCTACTTCTCCTTTACATACCATGGTGCAGAGTGTCGGCATTTCAAACCATTGATAGCGGGCGTCCATTTTTGCTTGCTACTTTGACGATCTCGAAAACTTTGGAGTGCATTCAAATGTTTTACCACCTGGGGTAAAAAGCGAACTGCTTAGGAACCAAAATAGTTCTCCTTCTTCATGTCCGATAGCGCAGTGTCTCCGTGGGTGGTGCAAAAAGTCTCAAAACCGGCGTTTCAAACCATCGTTAACAGGCTAACGATGCCTAATGGGCACGGTACGGAAAGAGTTAAAGTCTCCAGACAGAGACTTTCTCCACCAGAGAAAGATTGTGGGCAACGGGGCAGACACGCGGGGGATAAGGGCAAACATGTCTCGCTTGATAATGGATTTTCTGCTTACAAATAGACAATGTTTTTGCTTAACTGCCCCGTTCCTGTCAGTGTAGATGTGGGTTATGTTGATGTTAGGGAAGTTGCTAAGGGTTTTTGTCACATTGTGTATAACGTCCAGTTCAAATAATAAGGGGTCTGAATAGTCCGTTGCATAGCTTGATGTGGCTTGAATCTCAGGGTGTGTCAGGTTTCAGAAAGCTATTTGTCCTCTTCTCGAGTTAAAAGCGACGTCTGCGTGCGTCACGGAGCACCTTGTAGGTATACGGTCGTTTCAATTGTTGCAATTTGTTGAACTCACTGGCGTAGCTTCGTTGTCTTGTGAGTGCTTACACATGTAGAATTCCAAGGTGAAAGATCGTCCAAGTACGTATACTCATGGCACAATTTCCATAGAGATAGGAATGGAGTACCGTGACTATCGGTATATGTGGTACCTTTTAAAGGGGTCCTCAACCCCCCCTCGGGCTTGGAGAAACACAGTCTGCTGATAGCATGCACTAATGTGAACATCTCAGCCAAATTTTGGAGTTATGCAAGACGTGCGTAGATCGCAAGTTCACCTTTTTTCGCATACGCTCCCTTTTTGAGACGCCAACAGCAGCCTGACAAGAGTTAGTAACAGCTAGCTGCTCCTAACTCTTGTCGAGCTGATTTATTTTCTAATACAGGTGATTCCAATATGGGGCTGCTGTTAACGAATAGCTGGCATCAATCAACAGTGGCATTTGGATCAGTGAGCTCCTTCCTATGGCTACTGTGTATATGTATCCACGGAGTTTAATAACGAAGCTGAAGTAGACGAAAAGTTGCTTTCGAATTTCGATAATAATTAGGTACTTCCGGAACCTCACGCTCGGCCGCAGCCACCCACATAGGGATCAAGCTTTTGCCACCCTGCTTATTGGTGCTGCAGTCATCAGGTTTCGTTAGTTTTGAACACTGAACTAGCATTGAATCATGCAAAACTTAAGGTCACACCACACATACGCTGGGACTTTTGGGCACAACTCTAGAGCAGCTCATTTCTCTGTGCCTTGCAGCTCGTTTGTGGTTGGTAGATTGGTCCTGTGCAGCTTTTATTCTTTCTTTTTTTATTAGTACTATTGCTCTTGTTTGTTGAATTTGCCGTTGCGAACAGGGTACATGTGGGATCTCAGCATGGCCGTTCTTCTCCTACGGTGCTAAGATTTAAACTGGTTCTTGAGTTTGTTGCCGCTGTTGCCACTCAGTTTTGTGCATAGATCACGAAAAGAATTTCTCCATCGTGGGGCTTCCTGTTGCAGATAATGTACAAGTAGGTGAGCTGTGGCACATTTTAATGGTACTCTATGTAGCGTCTACGTGTACTATTTCCTGCCTTGCATTTCATACTGTTACCTTGTTTATCTCAGATTTTTGTGGCTAGTGAATCGAAGACTGCTCGCCACAATGCAGAAGGCAGATGTTCAGCAATCCAAATGTAAACAATGAACGCAAACATTAAGGAATGTGGCCCAACCACTGATAGTTCTACTCAGGCTCAATTTTGCTCATTGGTTTGCCTGTCTTTTGTCCAAGAAGTTTTCTGAGATTTATTCCAGCTAGATTTCTAAGCTGCTGTTTAGTATTGTCACGTGGTCGTGACTTCAAAGAACACAGTAGCAATACTGTGAACGACAAAACTAACTTTTATTGGGCGAACCTGTGCCCACAAAACAGGCTACACTTAAGCACAACGATAGCGGCGAACACGGTCGGCGATCGTCGAAAATCTGATCAGCGGGTCAAGCGCGTCGGCTTTTATACAGCAGTCATCGAATGTTCCAGACTAATCGTTGGGACCCGCATGCCTTCTACAAAGTTCTACACAATTCGCGTCAAGCGATGAAATCATATAACGCGAGGTTCGGCGACAACAGACAGCCGGGTAGAAGCATCAATAACTTTCCAGAAACGTCGGATACATGCAGGCGCGTCCCGCGCTGTGCGATTACAGATTGTTAAGCGGCGAAACGTGGTCGCCCGATAAAGATAAGTACACGTGTCAGTATTGCTTCTTTTGATGTTACTATGGGAGGTACCATGTTTGCACAATGTTCCTCACACTTTTTGTGCAAACACAATTTAGGTTCATTGCAGGAGCCCGCACTATGTTGTAGATATAAGAAGTGTGCAAATATGACTTGATGGCGCATGCCATTTGTTGCGACAGCATAGAAAGACAGACGGTTCACACGCTCAATCTCAAATGGACAAGGGCCCCCTTTATTCGAAGGCCAGTACATATATACAGTCAATCAACATCCAGAGAGACCCACAAACTTTTGGCATACTAACAGAATAGTGGCATCCTTTACATCTCCCCTCTTAAGGACCATGGAAGGGAGATGAGGCCAAGAAAAAGTTAAAAGTGTAGGTGATCTGGGCAAACAACACGTTGGCCACTGCGTGTCCTTACTACTCCATCAATTTCCATTGGAAACTGTCCCTGGGCGGTTCCTGACCCTGCTGTGCTGCAAAAAAAAAAAGTTAAATTATGGGGTTTTACGTGCCAAAACCACTTTCTGATTATGAGGCACGCCGTAATGGAGGACTCCGGAAATTTCGACCACCTGGGGTTCTTTAACGTGCACCTAAATCTAAGTACACGGGTGCTTTCGCATTTCGCCCCCATCGAAATGCGGCCGCTGTGGCCGGGATTCGATCCCGCGACCTCGTGCTCAGCAGCCTAACACCATAGCCACTGAGCAACCACGGCGGGTGCTGTGCTGCAAGACGGTGTTCCTCGGATTGCAACAAGATGCTGTGGTGGCTCTCGTACACCTGGTGAAGTTATCTGATGTTCTTTTGCAAGAACGAAAAGGATGAGGTGGGGCCAGTTACGTTGCAGGATGCCGCCTCGCTGCGTTTCAGCCAGCTAGCATCGTGGCGTTTGGACCAAGCTCAACACTAGCATGTACTTGGTCGAGTCGCACCTACACCCTCTGACCTGTCAGTAGTGGGGGCAGATTTACGGCTCGGTGACACATATTAAAATCGCTGGTCTGCTTGTCCTTGTACTTACGTTCCACCTTCCTGTAGACCATGGTGCACATACAACTGTGTGCTGCAGCCGCTGACAAACAGACATATTGTAGACACGCTTTTATAACAACTACTTAGGAGAGATTCAGTGCTGGCTATGCTTGTGATACATATGACGATGTTGCTGGCCACATCTCGCTTTCTTTAGTGAAAGAAAATGACTTTTGGAACTAAGGCTTCAGTTACACTCGATGTAGCGTTGAAAAAGGGGGTTATCCGAGGGGCTCGATTTTTATGAGTCATATCATATGAAGCCAACAAACACTGACACCAAGGACAACATAAGGGAAATCACTTGCGCTTAATAAATGAAATAAAGAAACAATAAATGATTGGAAATGAAAGTGCATAAAAAAGAACTTGCCTCAGGCGGGGAACGATCCCACAACCTTCGCATTATGCGTGCGATGCTCTACCAATTGAGCTGCTGCGGCGCCATTTCTCCATCCACTTTCTTGGGTATTTATGTTTCCTAGAAGAACCCTGGGTGTGTTTGCCAGTGCCACCACTCTGAAACCTTGGCGGCGGATGTGTAACATTCTTTCTGCCAGAGGCGTCACGAGAACATGATCTTTTTGGGTGAAGGCAACTGGTCAATAAACCCACACATGGTACCTGAAGGTATCAATGTTGCCGGATTCGAGACCCTCATTATGTTATAAACGAGAACAAAGGCGGTTAACCGAGGGGCCTGATTTTTATTAGTCACATCATAAGAAGCCAACGCTGAGACCAAGGACAACATAGGGGAAATTACCTGTGCTTAATAAATAAAATACAGAAACGACAAATTAATAGAAATGAATGTGGATGAAAAAACAACTTGCCGCAGGTGGGGAACGATGCCACAACCTTCGCATTGCACGTGCGACCAATTGAGCTACCACGGCGCCGTTTCCCACACGTGGCTTTCAGTGCTGTCTCGAGCTTCACCTTTGTGCCTGTTGTTGGGGTCCTGTAGGCTGTGGCATCATCGCTGCTGTTGATGTGGGGCTGTGGGAGCAGAGACGCTCTCTGTTGCAACAAATTCTCTTGACCATGTTCGTTTGCCACGATGTATCACCTGAGTGTAGGGTATTTTGTGACCACGACCGCTGGGGACCACTCGGAGGTTCAGCTGTCGCAAACTGCGACCACAGTCCCAGGGTGCAGACTCTCCAGGTCTCTTGCACCAGGTTATAGTGTGTCTGTTGGCGCTGGTGTATCTGAAGTCTTTCAGTCACCTGCGGGGGTGGCTATGTTTCAGGCTCTAGAAGCTTAGTGTGCCTAGGCAGCTGCGTCCTTGTCCTTCCCGTCAGATGCTGGACTGGAAACTGCAGGAGCTTGTCTCTTGGCATGTTTCTCCACTACAGTAGGGCACTATAGAACTCTGTCGTGTGGTAAGAGTGTCTTGCTCAGAAGTTTCTTCGCCTCTTGGACGGTTCGCTGTGCCATTCTGTTTAAACAGGGGTATTGTGAGCTCAATGTACTGTGGATGGTGTCACGTAGCTCCATGTATTCACAACCTTGTGGCTGTCAAACGGCAGTCCGTTGTCGCGGACATTTCCAGGGAACGCCACGCGTAGCGAAGAGCTCTTGGTAGAACTTTATGACAGCTTCTGCCGCTGTGTGCTTCAAGCGCCGAAGCTCAAAATATACGAGTCAACCATGTTTCCATACTCCTCTCCCGCTTGGTGGAAAAAGTTGATGCCAGCTGTCGGCCAAGGTAGTTCGGGGACGTCGTGGCTCATCATGGGCAGCTCTTGGCTCCTGCACTTGTGTTGTCTCCAGTGCGCACACCTTTCTACTTTCTCTTTGATGTTTGCTGTGTTAAGGTGTTTAATTGGCCGGCCTAGGAGCAGCGCAGCAGCGAGAGTCTACGCAGAGCACAGGCTCCGAGCGAGAGCAGCATTCAGAAGCAGAAGCACTGAAGAGGACAGCCCACTAGAAAGCTCCGTTTCCTTCTAATCCTTCTCTATAGCTGACATACCGTGCGAAGACATACGTCTCTGACACTTTGCTTCATCTTTTCTGTGCCTCATGTGCCGCTTGCAGGAGGACTAGGACTTGGTTCGTCATGCTGCGGGTAAAGGTGAGTCGGTTGGATCGGAAGCGGACATCGTCTTCAGCATGGATCTCGTCACCACACGGTCAGTAGGCTCGTATTTGTTCCGGGACGGACTTTTTGTCTTCTGGCCTTTTTACGCTTGCATGTAGCTTCAGGGTACAGAGATCCTCATCTCAGTTTGTTTCACTTGATCTGCTGTGGTCTTTCTTTGGAGACTCGTAGATGACGTATACTTGAAACTGCTCTTCTTCCAGCACCTTTTCTTTCGAAGGAAACCGAGACAGGGCAGCTCCTATATGAAGATATCGTTTCCAGGTTTGTATGTTATCCAAAGTGAGTATTTCTAGAGTATCGGGCACATTATCTGCACACTTAGTGTACGTTGAGAGTGGGTTCTTAAGATCGCCTCGAGTGGGCGGCGGTCACATTCCACCAGGATTCATGACTGTGTAAAGACGTAGTCGTGAAAGCGGGTGCAGCCCAGAGGCAGCGCCAGGATTTTTTTACTAGGGGGAACTTGTGCTTTGTGTTTTCTCTGTTTTTAACTGGGCTGAAGGCCTTCTGAACACATCAGTGTGAATAAGCTATCCCAGCATCGCAGTAAGATATATATTAAGATCTGGCATACTTGCACAGCAGTGCATAAGAAACTGAAAATTTATATAACACATAGTACAGTACAGACATAAAAAACAGTATTAAATAAAGAAAAAAAACAGGTAGCCAGCAGCAACAAAACATCGGTTAACTAGATCGCAATATAGCTTCCAACGAGTACATTTCACAACAGGAGAGAGGACAAACGCCACTAAGCAAAGTGGATATCAGTTCCAGCTTTGGTAAAGATGCACTAGATAAAAGAAAAAAGTAAATACACTCTTGTGGCACTGGCCGGTGATTCTAAACGCTGGAAATGGGAGAAAGAATGAAGAAAAGGTGTAGTGGCAAAGGAATAAAAAAACAAATAGAAGAGAGGACCGAAGTGCAAAAATAGAGCACGCAATAGGCATTTCAGTCAGCATCACATTTGGTCACCCAGTGCAGCAGGTTTCACAAGCACAAATAACAGCTCTCGGACTATACAATGTTCACACAAGCTTGGCCATCGACGTGGCCTCGGGCAGCACCCTATGTGTTGTCTCTTTCAAGGTGAAGACAGGGACAGAGGAAGGTTTCGTCACAACCACAGATGCCAATGCCTGCGCTGTGGCAGTACAGACAAAACACAGCCGGGATTTATTCGATGGTGAAGCGGGTGTTCTGCAGATACCGCTGTGGGTATCAGTCCTACTGCCGCGCTGCACAATTTTCTCACGAAAACGCCGCAAATATATGATTGTGTATGATTATACCAGTAAATTAGTGCAGATGTATACGTTGATTACTGTGCGCACCATCAAATATGTCAACAACACGCTGAAGATGAATCTTATTGGCAAGAGATCGCTCAACCGCAAGGGAAGCTAGGTTGCTCAGACAGTTATTCATCCTCTTGCTGCGAAGTCCAATTTTCGAAGGCACGAAGACATTCGCTCACAAGGTGGCGATGCCGGTGTTGTCACAGCAATAATACCCAGATTGTGCAGTTCGTGGAAGGCTAGTTTATGTTCTCATAAGACAGTCACCAGTTGCTGCAGTGTCTCTATCTTGCACTTCCTTTCGGCTTTAATACGCTGAAGAAGTTTCATTATCAGCTTGCACTCATCTTCAACGCTTTCAATGTGGCATGCATTGTGCTCAGTGAAATTCTCACACCGTGGGTGGAGAGGGCTAACTTCGCAGAGTACGTCATCATTCTCCATGAACCGCCTAGTCAGCTCCGCAGTAAGGTGATCCAAGATGGAAAGAAAAACACCGACTCTGATTGTTTCCTTTGAATCTGTGGACTTTTCTTTAATGGGCTGACCTTCACTCAGTACATACTGTTATATGCGTGTCATTCTCTGCTTTTTTCCTCGGGACACCCTGTTTTCAGAAATACTGCAGGTTTGCGCCCAGACAGTGTCGAATGTGTTCTGCAAATTTCTCATTTCGTAGAACACGTCAATCACTGTGCGTGCATTGAGGCATGCCTGACTAATATTGCAGTCTCTACTTTGCAATAGGTCCTAAAGAACTTTAAGTCGGCTGAGTATCTTGGTAAATAGGCTTAAATAAAAGAGAAACGACAATTTCATTTGCTCAAGCAGATCGGTAACATCCGTTGCCGCCTGCTCTTTGTACCGATGACTTCGGCTAGACATACAAAGATAGCAGGAAAGCTTTTCATTGCCGATGTGCAAGCCATTATCTGGCAGGCCCATCATGTATCGCTGAGACGCTGCAGCTCTATCACGGGCAAAGAACTTTTCTGCATGTCTATGTACAGAGAGTGAATTGCAGATCCACTAGGGAAAACATAGAGGCATTCTAAAAGAGATAAAAAATCCCTCACATGTTTTATCACCTTGCATACATCCACAATGACTAGATTGAGGCAGTGGCTCATTCAGTGGACGTACACTGCCTGCGGAAATTCCTGCTTGAACAGTGCCTGGACGCCCCTTGAGGTACCGCTCGTGACACTCGCACCATCATATGTTTGAGCAATGCACAGCCGAGTATCTATGCCGCAGCGATTCAACGTTTCCCTTACGTTGCCCAGGAGTGACTTTGCATCCAAGTGCTCAGCATTGCGGAATGCAAGAAAGTGCTCAAAGACAGTCCCACTATCACAGTGCCCTATACTACAACTGATAATTTATCCGTCTTGCTTAGTTCATTAGTTTCATCGACAATAAGTGCACAGTATACTTGGAGCTTTTCATCTCTTCCTTTGTGGTTGGTAGTGTGATGTAACTGAGAATTTTGAGGATCTGGTCTTGTATCCAATGATGAACGTACTTCGCGTTCACTGCTCCACCATTCAGGTTCTTTCCGACAATATCGTCATATGTGCCAAAGAATTTCAAGAGCTCAACCAAGTTTCCCTTGTTTTCATTTGTGGCACTCATTGTGGGTTGTCTGAGCAATTCCCTGAACGGCAGTGAATTGCAATATATCTGCGACTCTTGCTATATAGAGGCCATTTTCCTGCATTTGCCTGGATTACGCGTGGCTGAGATGTGTTGCAAATGACTTGCTCCATCTTCCCGAATTCATCTGCCTGTAGGAAAGCCACGGTGTCAGGCAAGACTTATGCGCGAGTGAGTTTTCGTGCCTTCCGAAAGCAGCATCTTTTTCTAGGGCTTTTTGCCAGTTACTGTATCCACCGTTGACAAATGCAAATTTCTCATTGGCACCAGTAGAAAACATTCTGCAAGGGTAACAGAAAGTTGCGTCAGCCTGCTTTCTGCACTCCAACGAAGGAAATAGGCATTACCAGTCCGAGTGGAAGCTTACACTCAATTTACTGTACTTCTTAGATGGAAATGGGTTCAGTATTGGCTGTGTGGGTGACTCTGTCTTAAATTTCGAAATGTCCAACTGGCCTGCATGGTCGACATCCAAATCCGAGGTGGTGAATTCGGTTGCGGAATCGGGTTTATCCCTTGCTGCGCACGATAGGGAAAGCTTGTCGCACACACTGTCCATTTGCACTGATGAGGACGGACAAGCGTCGTCGGAAGTGGTGCTGTTCACAGTCTCTTCAAGAGGAGTCAAAATGGAGCGCTGAGAAGGATCTCCTTGTTCATGGCGCGTCTTCGAATCTCCCATTGCTGAAGCAGAAAGCTCGCTGTGGACGCAGTGCTGTTTGGCCCGCTTGCTCGCTTTCGAAAAAAAAAGTCGGTAATGGACCTTTTCTGCAAAATCTTAAGGCAACCCAAAGGTCCTGTGGCGTTGACCACATGTTGGAGCCCCTTCTGGTGGCGAGATGGGCTGGCGTTTCCTCTTGTGTTACGAGCACTGCTTGCAAGCGAGGAAACAAACTGGCTGAAGTGGTTAGTGCCACCGCTGCAGTGAACTAGAAGACTAAAAGGGGTCAATGCAATGAGGGCAACAGCTGCGCCGCAGCGCGAATGGTGCTTCCAGGCATGATCATAGCTGTGGCGCTGTCGACACTCGCTACTGAAGCTCCTGTTACAATTCAATACGGCGAAGAGCATTTCTTAAACGTTAACGAGAGGCAAGCCACCCCATTCATCCGCCTATCCCGAAGTCAATGCAGCTTTGACGCCGACCGTTGATGGGTCAAGACCCACTACCTGAACATGACAAGCTGAACTAATGGATGAAAGGGGCCCAAGTCAACTGCTACCGCAGAACAGCACTGCCCTTGGATTCCTAGGTTACAATACGCTTACACATTTCATACCACCGTAGTCAGAGTTCCACGGAATGGCGTGAAATCCTGTCGGGATATGGCGACCGATTCGACGTTTCTGATTGACCGCGATACAATCACCATATTTCCTAGTCTAGTTGCCTAAGGAGGACAAAGGGATAAAGAGCGGAGACCTTTCATTCAGAGAGGCTTATGTCTCCTGATGTGAACTCGGACGTTCAATGTGCTTCTTCATGGAGTGGGCTTCCGTACCTGGAGCCCGTGTACATAATGTAAATAAACTGTTTTAAAGCGAAGCTTTGTTTTCCTCTTCCTTCTACTTTCCCACTGCTGCTCCTGTTGCTGTCTCAGGCACCTCGTTGGGGTGTTGGTTCAGAGCGCGGCAGAGCAGGCGACGCGACAAACTTGCTTGGACTTTGCATCGCGTCAATTGTGCACATACCCTCTGGAACTCCCTGGGCGTCACCACATTAGCAGCTTGACAGCTGTAATTAACCGTTACCCTCCGCAAAGGCATTGCAGAAACTGCTGCGCTTACCCTTCTACTAACGTGCAAGTCTAGAGGCTAGCTAGATAGAGTGGTAGAGAGGAGGGGAAGAGGAAGCAGAGATAGGGTAGAACAGACGTAGTCGCTAAACGAGTGAATAACAGCCTTATTATAAGAAGCCAGCAAACATTGACTGGAAGGACAACACAGGGGAGATTACTTGTCCTTACTAAATAAATTAAAGAAAATGAAATAATGGAAATGAAAGTGCACGAAAAAAAAAAAACTTGCCGCAGGAGAGGAACGATGCCCCATCTTCGCATTACGCTTGCGATACTCTACCAATTGAGCTACCATGGCGCCATTTTCCCATCTACTTTCTTGGGTATTTATGTTTCCTACTAGAACCCTGGAAGTGTAAGCCAGTGCCACCACTCGCAAGCCTTGTGCAACATCCTTTCTGATGCAGGCGTCACAAGTACGTGATATTTTTGGGTGAAGGCAACTGGTCAATAAACCTACGCATGCTACCTGAAGGCATAAGTGTTCCTGGATTCGCGACCCTCGTGTTGTAATACACCCAAAAAACACGTTTCTAGGTACTTTTTCGCCGAAGCACCACAGCAAACGCCCTAGATCTTTCTAGGTATACGGTCTTGCGTCCCTGGCTTTCCCTATGCATGCAGTCTGCTCAGCCCAGCCCGAATTCACAGCGTTTAGGCAGTGCAGGTAAGTTAATTTTAAATTCATAAGCATTTGTATGCATACCCAACTAGAAAACCGGTTTTGCGATAGCGCCCGCAGCAGCGAGCAATTTGTCGTTGCGCTGCCTCTCACTTCAATGCCAACGAAGCGGCGAGAATACAGCGCTGACGGTGCACACAGCAAACACCTCACTCTGCCACATGCGCAAATCGCCTTCAAGTTACGGGTGTGCATGTCTAAGCGGCGCGAACACAGCGTGCAAAGCTATGACCCATTGAATCACCAAAGTTCTGCAGATGTCTAGCAGAGATCCGAAGCGGGACATTCGCTCGTCCCTAGGTCATATGTAAGAAGCCTGCGGATAATTCTTGAATGTCCATGGGATCGTCCCATGCACGTGAATTGACGTTCGTAGAAACATCCTACGAACGTCATAATGAGATATTCAGACATCCAAGAGATGTCTAAATATCGATTATTCTTATTGCATAACCCCGAGCATGTCCTACGGATATTTCTGTCAGGATTTAGGACACTTCTGGGTCATTTTGTGTAATCGTCCAAAGGACGTTTGTGGGACATTTGGTCGTGGATTTAGGATATACACGGGATGTGCATACTGATTATAAATTAACATAATTCTGGCGTTCGTGATAATGTGCCTTAGCTGTACAACAGGCTTACTGTATTTTACATACCATAAGCAAAGCTTGACCTGGTTTTGCGTTGGCTTGTGGGGCAATGATGAAAGGAAAGCCACTTTAAGTTACCAGAGTCTTTGTCTAAGCCATATTTAGTAGTTAAATACGCTAACACGAGGTTTGCTAAAGACGTCACAACTACATTAGGCATTATCAAAACTACTTGAGACTAGTTTAGCGGTCATATATAGACACAAACAGCTTCTGTATGATCATCCATTCATATAGCAAATGCGCTCTGTATCCATAAGTTCCTGGAAAGGTCACCAGAGCAAACATTGACACTTTCGTGCAGTGACGAGACCACTTCAATTGAGCAAATATTTTTCAGGTGCTTCTCGGTCAGTAAAAGAATTTTAAAAACCTTCTGCAAGTATGGGGGGTACGAAGGTAGTAGGAGGTCTACTGCAGGCTGGCTGACTTCAGCGTTCTCAGGCACATAAATGCAATATATGCTGTAAAGTTCACAGGTGTCTCAGCTATGAAGGAAGCCATTCCAGACTCTGCGTGCCTGCTCCAATGGTCCAAAATTACTAAAGATTTGATAGATACACTGGGTACAAATGCAGTTACAAGACACTTGCTTCAGCACAAAACCAAACTGATTTCACAGGTACTAGAAGTGAGAAGATACTTGCGGTACTTGAGTGGTCACAGATACAAATTCACTTTAATTGTTCACAGGCTCAAAGGCCTCTAAACAAGTAAACAGAAACTGAATGCGACCTTTCCCTGGTCGCAGCCAAATATTGCTGAAGCCGTCAGTGGTACCTAGGTGACTACTCAATTCACTAAAAGCTTGCAGCATGATCGCGTTAGCAGTCATAGACACAAAAATGCATTGTACGAATTCACCTGTATCAAAAGTTAACACAGGATTTGTGTGGGCTTGCTTCAACAGTCACAGAGACAAAACTTAACCCAGAGTTTACAGGTGCGTCGGCCCATTAGGAAGTTACCACTCGCTGGGAGCAGCCTTTCATCCATGGTTGCAGGTGTGGAACAGATCACGGCTACGCTACACAATTTACTAGTCATCCTGCAGGATCAGTTCCAGTGGTCGCAAACACGAAAATGCACTGTTAAAATCAGAGGTGCTAAGAAAGTTGGCAGATTTCTGTGGGGGTGTTTTTGTGCTGATCATCAACGAAGACTGACGTTAAACGAGAGTGACACCATGCTGATGGCAGGAACACTATGCCTGTAAAGCATGCAAGAAAAACGTGTTAGCAATGTGTATGAAAACTTCTATCCACCATGTGCATGTTGACAACTTTTAACAGCAAACTGCTGGTTCTGGCAGCAACTTTGCTTCCTAGTGGCTTTATACAAGTGCTGAGCTGCAGTCATCAGAAAAGAAGTGGTAATGATTTCAACTCTGTACAAAGATAAAAGGAATTCTCCTAGTCTCTACGTCAGCCTATCTTTGTCAAACGAGCTGATAACCCAGTAAAAAATATCCGATAGAGCCATCTTGTTGGACCCACAGAGTTCTTGACGGTCCTTCAGGATTTCTTGTTGGCGCCCTTCCAACACCGATAAGATTCCTAATGGTCGCAGAGGACAACCTGTGGGCACACTTCCCACACCAATAAGATTCTTGAAGGTCCCTCAAACCTGCTGTTGGCGAGCCTCCAACAGCAGTATGCTTGTTGCATTTCCCTCAAGACTTCTATGGGCGCGCTTCCCACACCAATAAGATTCCCGAAGGTCCCTCAAGCTTACAGGCGACCCTCCAACAGAAATACGATATTTGAAGATGCCGCTTAAAGACCCCTTCCAACAGCAATACGATTGCGGAATCATATAGTATGTGCTTCGTATATGCTGAGAACTTTTGGGCTTCTTAATTACGTTTGACAAACAAACTAGTATGCAGACCACTTAATGTAGTCGTAATAGGCTGATGTAGTGACTGACGAACGCGAGTCCTCGCAGTGTGCGGGCTTCTGCGAACTGCCATGCAATGCTGACAAAACTGCCGATTGACTGCCGTACCAGCTAGATATCGGCCATTCATCGACAGCGCTATTTCCACAATGCCTCCGCATATATTTATACGTTCTCATGCTTCGAAAGAATTGAACCATTCTTCGAGAGTTGAAATCCACAAACTTCGATCAGCCCTTGTTACGTTTAGTGAAAGATGTATATGCAGCGCAGTCAACCAGTTCATCTGTGCACGTCATCGGCAGATTTGAACTGACAAGTGCTTTTATTACGATTCATTGTCAACTATAGCGATTTGAAATAGACCACCTTTCCATTCGCACAGTGCAAACGGGAAGCGGCGACGTGGCGCGGTGCCCATGCCGCTGTTACACGAAAGACGCGAAAGCTGCCGGCACGTCTGTCGCACTCTATCCTCGCGGCGCTTCGCTGAATGAAATGTGGCTGTGTAGACAGCTGTATTTGTATGCACTGTTATGCTGACACACATAGCTTTTCAGATGCAGTGGTTGCCCTTTATTTTACGCCAAATGACAAAGCGACGGCCATTTGACACAGCAGCCTGGTTCGGCCAAAATGAGTGCTTCGTGAAAACCATTTTGATCTGAATGTGAAAATTCGACTCAATCGAGCATGCACTTCTGCAATGCAGGGCTACTAGAGATGTCATTGTTTTGATATTTCTCTCACGTTATCGCGCAAGAAACTGATGTGAACGACCTTGTTTAATTCGCGCATTTACTTGCACTCTCAAATTACGTAACGCTGCTGTAACGCTACTGAGATGTGTTGACATCTCAGCGGGCGCCAAATGCGCGAGGTGGCTCGGACATTCCCTTGGCGCACTGCTCGAAAGACTACCGCAATAATCGTACCTTTGCGGTATTGTACGAGCGCAGTACACCCTTTAGGCTCATAATCATGCACCCTATTCCAACTAAACAGTTTTATTGATGTTATTCAGTGCTCATGCAGTCTTTAGCTTGCCTTGAGTCTTCGTGTTGCTTTTTTTGTGATCTTTAGCAACCATGACACCAATTTATGTGTACTGCATCACCAAGGCCTTTCCAGGCCATCTCCATAACAACCATCTTGAACCAGCCTAAGCAAGATTTTTGAGTGTGCAATTATTTATACATCATGCACCTTACACATAGCAAACATTGTCAGAAAGACTGGCCATTGTCTTCATGATCGATTAAAAGAATTACACAATCAAGTGTATGCATGGATGCAGATTGTCAGCACATTGCAGCACGTGTGTGCCTCCATTAGTAAAAGAATGCACTATTGAGAGCAAACAGAGGGTTCTTCTAATGTGAGGATTCATAATGCCAAAAAGATATCACATTCACGAGATGTCGGTGTCAGCAGTGTCAATTGCTTTATCAGAATATGTTCTCTTAGCCATCAGCTTGATAGTTTGCTACCAAATAAATTTGTATTAGTGCAGCGCCTCATCACTTCTGCCTGTTCACTTGAGTGTTTTCCATGCTGTACAGTGGCTTATGCCTTATCACTAGGCATGCCAAAACGTGCCTCGTGGTAGAAAGACTACCCAGCAGTGTTACTAACAAGTTAAGATCTTTGTAGCATACAGCTGCTTTGCATACTGCACTATCAAAAAAATTCAACATTAGAGCGCCACACTCTTCTTAGCTTTGTTTTCGTGGCAGCTACTAACAAACATCCAACCAACAGACCATGGAACCATGGACTATGGCTAAAGTTTAACAACTGTCTATAAAGTAATTGTACAAATTTTACCGAGCAACAGAGAAATCAAGAAAATAATTTAAACTTTACTGCTCAAATTGTTTGCATTGCTCTTCAGAGTGCTTCTCTACTGCTAAGTTCGCACACACTTCAAGCTGATCAGCTACCAGCTAACAGAAGAATTGCCATTTCAACTATTTTCTAGGTGTAGATTTCAATCGCAATGCAATGCGTGAAAACCAAACCAAACGTTCTAAACTAGGCCAGCAGTGTCGAAGAGTTTATTATGAAAAACCAGTTTTAATTGAGTTTTCAGCTTTATCCATACAGGAAGAAAAATTGTGAAGAACCTACACACTGCGGGAATCAATGTAAGCGAAGCATTCTGAGCAGTTCGCTTTGATCGAAGATAATTAGCGGCGATGCTGACAGTGAATCTTCAATTCCTTCAACGGTTAGTACATGAGAGTGGCGAGCTGACGTTAGACGTTGCGTTGCCTGCACCGCTGCTGTTTGTCTGTGTAGTAGACAAAACACACAGGGGAAGGTGTTTACTTGAGATGGTGTTTTATGCCATACTTCAAACCTCTGAGAGGGTTGAACATATTCATTGCATCACATAGCACATCACATCTTGGCAGAAGTATTAAACTTTAATTGAAGTGTGGGGCTGTACATGCCAAAACCGGAAACAAATTATGAGGCACACCGTAGTGTCGGACTCTGGATTAATTTTGACAGGTGTTCTTTAAAATGTCCTTAAATCTGAGTGCATGAGCAGTTTTTATTTTGCCCTCATCGAAATGCGCCTACTGCAGTCGGGATCAAACCCATAACCTCAAGCAATGCCATAGCCATAAAACCTTCGCGGCGGGGGCTGAAGTGTTGACGTGTGACCACTTCCGTAGTGTCGCCTTGACCCTATGGTGCCCTTCAATGTGGCTCTGCTTCTCCACACCCCGCGTAAATTGCCCATTTAACAAATTTGCTTGGTGTTTATTTTTCAGAAATACCAGAAACGTACCGTACTGTGCCTTAAACGTAAATTTATTCTGTTTGAATGCAACCACTGTCTACAGTAGTAGCATTTCCTTGCCTTCTCACGTCACCTTTTCCCTATCGCCCGTCCCCTTGTATGGGAACTGCGAGTGAAGAGTGGCAAGTAACGACCAATTATAGCAAAGTTTTTTAATGAGAAAGAAGTTGAACCTGTTTTAAACATGGGCATTAAGTTAAAGACAGTTAAAGCATACACAGTGCTAAAAAGTGGGCACGTCCTGTGCTACTGGGGCTTTGAGGAGAGACGAGAACTAGGAGTCGGATTCTTGATTAATAAGAATATAGCTGGTAACTTACAGGAATTCTATAGCATTAATGAGAGGGTGGCAGCAGGTCTTATTGTGAAACTTAATAAGAGGTACAAATTGAAGGTCGTACAGGTCGACGCCCCTTCATCCAATCATGAGGACCAGGATGTCGAAAGCTTCTATGAAGACGTGGAATCGGCGATGTGTAAAGTGAAAACAAAATACACTATACTGATGGGCGACTTCAATGCCAAGGTAGGCAAGAAGCAGGCTGGAGACAAGTCAGTGGGGGAATATGGCATAGGCACTAGGAATAACAGGGGAGAGTTATTAGTAGACTTTGCAGAGCAGAATAATATGCGGAGAATGAATACCTTCTGCAAGCGGCATAGCCGAAAGTGGACGTGGAGGAGCCCGAATGACGAGACTAGAAATGAAATAGACTTTATACTGTGCGCTAACCCTGGCATCATACAAGATGTGGACGTGATCGGCAAGGTGCGCTGCAGTGACCATAGTATGGTAAGAACTCGAATTAGCCTAAACTTGAGGCGGGAACGGAAGAAACTGGTACATAAGAAGCCGATCAATTAGTTAGCGGTAATAGGGAAAATAGAGGAATTCCGGATCAAGCTACACAACAGGTATTCGGCTTTAACTCGGGAAGAGCACCTTAGTGTTGAACCAATGAACGACAATCTTATGGGCATCATTAAGGAGTGTGCAATAGAAGTTGGTGCATGGTAACTCCATTAGACAGGATACCAGTAAGCTATCGCAGGAGACGAAAGATCTGACCAAGAAACGCCAATGTATGAAAGCCTCTAACCCTACAGCTAGAATAGAACTGTCAGAAATTTCCAAGTTCATCAACGAGCGTAAGACAGCTGACATAAGGAAGTATAATATGCATAGAATTGAACATGCTCTCAGAAACGGAAAAAGCCCAAATGCCGTGAAGAAGAAACTAGGAATAGGCAAGAATCAGATGTATGCGGTAAGAAACAAAACCGGCAGTATCATTACTAATATGGATGGCCTAGTTCAAGTGACTGAGGAGTTCTATAGAGATTTATACAGTACCAGTGGCACCCACGACGATAATGGAAGAGAGAATAGTCAAGAGGAATTTGAAATCCCAGAGGTAATGCCGGAAGAAGTAAAAAAAGCCTTTGGAGCTATGCAAAAGGGGAAAGCAGCTGAGGAAGACCAGGTAACAGCAGATTTGTTGAAGGATGGTGGGAAGATTGTTCTAGAAGAACTGGCCACCCTGTATATGCAATGCCTCATGACCTCGAGCGTACCGGAATCTTGGACGAACGCTAGCATAATCCTAATCCATAAGAAAGGGGACAGCAAAGACTTGAACAATTATAGACCGATCAACTTACTGTCAGTTGCCTACAAACTATTTACTAAGGTAATCGCAAATAGAATCAGGAACACCTTAGACTTCTGTGATCCAATGGACCAGGCAGGATGCCGTAAACACTACTTAACAATAGACCATATTCACACCATCAATCAGGTGATAGAGAAATGTGCGGAATATAACCAACCTTTATATGTACCTTTCATTGATTACGAGAAAGCGTTTGATTCAGTCGAAACTTCAGCAGTCAAGGAGGCATTACGGAATCAGGGTGTAGACGAGCCGTATGTAAAAATACTGAATTAATCTATATCGGCTCCCCAGCCACTGTAGTACTCCATAAAGAAAGAAACAAAATCCCAGTAAACAAAGGAGTCCGGCAGGGAGATACAATCTCTCCCGTGCTATTCACAGCGTGTTAACAGGAGGTATTCGGAGACCTGGATTGGGAAGAATTGGGCATAAAAGTTAATGGAGAATACCTTCGTAACTTGCGATTCGCTGATGGTATTGCCTTGCTTAGTAACTCAGGGGACCAACTGCAATGCATGCTCACTGATCTGGAGAGGCAAAGCAGAAGGGTGGGTCTAAAAATTAATCTGCAGAAAACTATTGTCTAACAGTCTCAGTAGAGAAGAGCAGTTTACGATAGGTAGCGAGGTGCTGGAAGTGGTAAGGGAATACATCTACTTAGGGCAGGTAGTGACCGCGGATCCGGATCATGGGACTGAAATAATCAGAAGAATAAAAATGGGCTGGGGTGCACTTGGCAGGCATTCTCAGATCATGAACAGCAGGTTGCCATTATCCCTCAAGAGAAAATTGTATAACAGCTGTGTCATACGAGTACTCGCGTGCGGGGCAGAAACCTGGAGACTTACGAAAAGGGTTCTACTCAAAATGTGGACGACGCAACGAGCTATGAAAAGAAGAATGATGGGTGTAACGTTAAGGGATAAGAAAAGAGCAGATTGGGTGAGGGAACAAATGCGATTTAATGACATCTTAGTTGAAATCAATAAAAAAAATGGGCATGGTCAGGACATGCAATTAGGAGGGAAGATAACCGATGGTCTTTAAGGGTTACGGACTGGATTCCAATGGAAGTGTAGCAGGGGACGGCAGAAAGTTAGGTGGGCGGATGAGGTTAAGAAGTTTTCAGGGACGACACGGCCACAATTAGTACATGACCGGGGTAGTTGGAGAAGTATGAGAGAGGCCTTTGCCCTGCAGTGGGCGTAACCAGGCTCATGATGATTATTATTATTATTAAGTTAATGAACACAACATTTAGTATCTCCCGAGATTACTCAGCCCCTGTTCGTGAAAAACGCCGAAAGCTCTTACAGTTCGCTAAAAGTATTAAGAAAGAAGGTGATCGCACTAAGCTCGTTTTCACTAAGCTCTTTATCGACAAAGATATGTACGTGTGGGACTGAGACAACAACTCGAGACAGATCGAGACAGATATGCTCATTAAAATTATTCTCTAGTGCCGGATCTGTGCGAGGAGCAGAACCTTATACAGTTAAGAGAGAATAAGTGTTATAGACATGTAACGTGTCAATGCGGAAACTGGCAGTCGTGTATCGGCTATACCTTAGCCCCAGTAATGGTTTATGAATGGCTGTAGACCAAATGACTATAGATGAACAAGAAACAGATAGCCTGTGTAGCAAACGTATAACCTGTAAACGTATAACCTTAAAATTTTGGAGAGACCGACGCAAGACAGGAACCAATAGCAGCAGAATGCTTGAAGATTGATGGAAAGCAAATAGCAGAGATCGTGAAAAGCATAGAGAAGAAAATGGAGGCGCTTCCTACAGGAGACTGGGATTACAAGGAACTGGTAGACGTCATGCAGCAGGAGATGAGCTAAACAGGGCTAAAAAATTGTCGAAGCGGAAAGAAGAATCCACGTAATGAGCGGACTAAGAAAATAAAGCAAGCTATGAAAAAGCATAAGCAGGCATCTAGGGACAAAATAAAAGTAAAAAAGTTGGGATTACTCAAAGAAGAGATACTCCTTAGATGGAACAAATACCGGGAAAAGAAAAGGATGGCAAGTGAGATCGTGCAAGAGAAAATTAAATGCGCTAGTGAACGTCGGGCGCATAGACTTCGCAAAAGAGACAAAGGCGCATGAAAAAGATTCTGGAACCATGTAAGAGCACTCAGATCTCCAACTAAAATTTGTAAACGGCTATAATAGATGAAGGTGGTAACCTCTTTGATGGAGACGACGCGCTGCGGTGAGAGCAGTTGCTAGTGATAACTTCGTCAAGGAACAAAGCGTGGTTAGGACAACCGGGACCCAGCAACACAAAAGCCTGAAATATTAAAATTTACCACGGATGACTTTTATTGGAAAAAAGCCGTAGAAAATATCCCTAATAACACGGTAGCAGGACCAGATTAAATCCCTATAGAGCTAATGAAACAGCTGGGTCCATGAGCAAGGTACAGCGGACTAGTGGCATAGAGCAAGTGATTAACACAAAGGCAATCCCGATTTAGTAGCGTAAAAGCAAGATGAGCATCATCTACGAAGTCAAAGGTAATAAGGATAATACGAGCTCGAACTGACCAGTTACAGTAACGTCCGTGATATATAGAATGAAAATGTAAGTCATAGATCTGTCGAATTAGGTGGGAAAGAAATATGTTGGGGGAACTACAAAATGGGTTCAGACCAGGCAAACGCTTGGAAGATAATATTTTTGTACTAACTCAGTGCATAGAGAGTTTAAACCTCAGAATAGACGTTTATGGATAGCATTTCTAGATAATAAGGGAGCTTATGAAAATGTGGACATGGAATTGTTGTGGGATATTCTCTAGCATGAGGGCATAGATAATTTCGGGGAGCTGCAGAGGGAGTTATATAAGAACGACCGAGTACAAAGTGTACGGGAAGGCCGGAATTGCAAAGAACTAGTGGACTTTCACAGAACTGAAACAAGAATGCCCTCTGTCTCCATTGTTGTTCGCGCTTTATGTTAAGGGCGACTGGATTTACTGGCTGGTATTGATTTATACTACATCCGTAATCGCAAAATAGTTCAACAAAATGTCTCTGGACTGATATATGCAGGCGATATAGTGCTACTAGCGGACAATGCAAGGGATTTACGAAGTGGTATTCAACTGCTTCAACTGGTTCATAGCTAAGATGAGTTTGAACAGCTGAACTGAAAATAACAAAGGACTAAGGAAGACCTTGTCTTATCTTTCTTAGTCCTTTGTTTCTTAAGTTCAACTATTAAAACATGTCTTAAGATTTACAGAGATTTGCCAACATATGTGGCCATGCAGGGACAAATCTGGTCCTTAAGTTTAGCACAGAAAAATTCGGGTGTTATGATCTGTAATGGAGAGACGAGTAATAAAGTGGTATCGATTCAACAGCTAGCCCATGCCCATAGCCAAGCAATATAAATACCTGAAAGTATACATAAACCAAGGAAAGACCTACTCAAGCATCCACTAAGAATCTAAAAAATGAAGGCGAAGCGGAATGCCGCAATAATTAAAGATAGAACAATTTGGGGATACAATAAGTATGAGGCGGTGCGAGGAATTTGGAAAGAAGTAATGGGGCTAACGCTAACGCTCACAAATGCTATATTGTGGCTAAAATCAGATACCTTGCCGACGTTGTATACATTTAACCAAAGGTCGGTAGACCGGTTGGATTTCGGGTCCTACGGTAAAACCTCAAATGAAGCAGTATAGTGTCACATGGGTTGGGCATCTTTTGAAGTCAGTGAAGCGCAGATCAAAATTAGTTTTGAAGAAAGACGCAGGAAAATACAGGAAATGGGTGGTTAGAGTGCACAAATATGTCTGCACCTCGAAAGTGTTGACATAGAATGGAGGAAGAGGTCAAGAAAATTAGCAACACAGTACAAGGTAATCGAAAGTGTAAATAGACAACCACGAGTCATAAACAAGAACATGAGAGAAACAGAGACAGTAAAATGATGCAAAGGGTCGAGAAAACGAAAGAAGCATGGAAAAAGAAAAGCATGGAAAGAAGCAGGAATAAATTAGAAAGGAAAGTCTGTACAATAACACAGAAGACAGAGCCTTGCCATTTGAGGCCCGATCTGGTTCCCTAAGGACAAAAAAATTCCGGAGCAAATATTCGCAACACGATGAGGCTTGCGTTTTTGCAGCAAAAATCCGGAGACAACTCAGCCCTCTATAATGGAATGCAAAGGTGTTCACCCACGAAGAGCAGTAGGTAACGTTAACCTTCCAGAAGTGCTGGGATTCAAAGCGTATGGAAACATTAACCGGTCAGCAGTTGAAATACTCAAGTGGAGTTTTGAGTATTAGTGGAAGAAAAAAAGCAGGGAAGAGATTGAGAGGACCTGCGACGTTACAGGCTTAGGTAACTAAGCCTGTATCAGGTAACTAAGCTTGTATCAAGTAACAGCACATGGTAGCTAGATTTAGAGTTCTTAAGGAAGATACAAAAGATTAAGAAGTAGGCAAAAGATTGATTGATAAGCACGTATAGCTTATCTGATTATGCCAGACACGAGGACGGAGAAAGACACAGCATTAAACAACAGGTTAAATGCGCGGAAGGTAAAAATGTGATAAATGCAATGGAAAAGAAGCATAGTGTTGAACTATATCGAGACTGGAAACAGCAGATCAGGAAGGAAGCGTTTTATGATAACTCAAGAGGCACTGCTCATCTCTTTGAAGCTAGGTCAGGATGTCTTAGAACGCGGAGCTATAAAAAGAAATTTAACAAAGAAGACATATGTACTGTGTGCAATAAACCTGTAGAAACAATAGAACACCTCATACTAAAATGTGATGGTATGCATCCCGATGTCGATGCGGGCACAGTCATGCTTCCCGAGGCCCTAGGGTTCGGAGATAGCACCAGTCATGTAAATAAATAGGCGGTGTTTGACGCCAAACACTTGCCTTTGCTTCGGGTTGTCGACAAATTCGACTTCGCCCTGCCATCTGCTAGCCGCCTGGTTAGCTCAGATGGTAGAGCGGCTGCCCCGGAAAGGCGGTGGTCCCGGGTTCGGGTTGCGGACCCGGGACTCGACAGTCAGTCAACAGCAACAGTCAAGCTACCGTCGCCGTGGTAGCTTTACTCTTGCATACGAAGCAGGGAGTCGCCGCGGTAGCTAAAGCAACAGTAAGTGCTTCGCATTGCATGTAGGCGTAGGAGTGTCTTATCATCAATGATGCACGTGGTTCGGATGCTTGTTTTAAGCTTGTTCTTTATTAAAGCGTATGCTGTTCCGTATGTTGTATGCGTGATTCCAAAGAATGTATACGCTGTTCGCTTCATTCACACTCCAATGTACGGGTGGCACGGCCTAGTCAGGCAAATGTTTGCCTTTAGCCGTGTCCCCTAAGACAATCTGTTCATTGTCTTAAATAAATCAATAAAGAAAGAAAGAAAGAAAGAAAGTGTTTGTAGCCTCTGCCTTGAGGTATGAGCAATAGATAATGATAGTTTTCTGTCTACGTTACGCCACGAAGAAATCCCGGGATCCTAGCTATAGAAAACTTCGCTGTAAAACAGGACGCAAAGAGTCGTGCAGCACCTGTTTCGCTTCTTTCCATGGTGTGCGAGAGTGGTTCTGATATTAGCGTACGGCAAACATACGTCCGGCAGACAACGTCGCCTAATTGTGTACTTCCGGAGTTCATGAAGACAGTCTTTTCGATCATGGCAGCGTGACACTGACTGTTAAAAGAGGCGTGAACATAAGGAGCACCACCATGTTTGGGAAATTTATGAGCAGCGCACTACTCTGTCGATTGAGACGCATTCCATAAGTCAAACGGCATGTATAGCGCGCCGAGTGCTGGCCCATCCGGTTGAAGCTCACAAACTTGCAAGCAAGGTTTCTTAGCCGAGCCACACACTGCAGGTTCTGCGCACACTTTTTTTCTTTGAGGTCTTCGCGTGCTAGCACCATCGACAGGTACTTGGGAACATATTGAATGGTCGGTAATGCGTCCCGTGAAAGCGAGATGAAAGCGTGGTATCCGCACTGTTTTTCCATGAACGACGCGAACATAGTCTCGAAATACGTACTTGAGAATTAGGAGTGGTGCCCTCTCGCGAGTGACGTCACGGCCAGGACGCCGCTCGCTCCGGCGCGCTCGGCTGCCGCGCGCGCTCGTTCCCTTCGTGTATGCTTGGGGTATGGGTGGCTCGAGCCGTACGTATTGAAGAATACGTCGGCTTCTTTCAGCTGCCATACCTTAACCACAGTTTCTTCTTCAAAAGCGTGTGAGTCGAGAAACTTTGCGGCTTGGATATCGCAAGCTAAGTAGCGTTAAAGGGTCTACTAGGTTTTGCAATGCATATATGTGCCGTGTCTATCGGTAAATTTTGACTAAAAAATGAATATCTGCAAATTCAACGCACGAAGTTGTGTATGATGCTTCGCTAAACACTTAACATTCCTTTAGTATTTCGCTATGAGAGGCATTGCATTTTACGTGGAAGAAAAATTTGGTAATTGGCGTCAACATGTTATCCGATGTTAGAAAGACACTGCCCAGCGAAGCTGTCATCATGATTCCTATTACTCTGGTGTGTTGTTCTATTCAAATATGGGCATTCATTAATGCGTAAAAAAATAGTTAGGCGCGCATTTCTTATGAAAAAGTTTGCTGCTACGTTCATCCCCCTCTGAAACAGGCCTCCAAAAAACGAATTGCTCATGGCTGCTAACACGACGGCGCGTCATGTACAGTGTTTACATAGTTAATTCACAAACACCATAGTAGCAATCACCTGAGAGAAAAGTTTCGTTGTTAAGATCGAGAGCCACTCAATTGAAAGTGATGAAATATTTCATAATGGCCCTCAGTAGCCTTTATCGACAATATGGCATACCCCTGATCACGTAACGGTAGCAATCGACTGTCCGTATGGCGAGGCACGCTATGTTCGCGAAACCCATCAATTCACTACAACTTCGAATTAAAACCGTAAAGCATTTTTTTACACCGCCAACTGGAATGGCTAAAGTATTCTCGAGCTACTACACCGCAGCTTAGATTGCCTACAAAAGGAAAATTCAAGCACCTTCTGTCTCACCATGTCTCGATCCAGCGTTATTTAATTATAGAAACGCGTATGACTATTCGCTTCGTCGGTACATAAAAGAGAACCTTGCAGGCTAAATTAAGTTTGCTCCAATCCAATCGCAATTAAACATTCATAAAGAAAGCACCACAAGCCTTGCATATACTTTCACTTGATTTCTGACCCTCCACCGGGGGAATTTGGATACCTTCAATATGTCCCATACTACTAGTCATTGACGCTTCGACTTCTTTCTGGCTGCAGCTATGCGGTCCAGCAGGCATACTTCACTAAAAAAATTGGGCCGAGCAGCCTGTGTCAGTTCGCCAAACAGATTCGTCATGTATATTCCTCAAGCAACAAGCACCAGTAAATTTCTCAAGTGAGTTTGATTTCATTTGATTTATTAATTTCCATTCACACACACACATGTGCAGAGGAGTGGCAAATGGAGGTGGATGAGGGGAAAAAGCCGCACAGACGCGGCTTGAGGTAACCTCACCCCCTTAGGTACAATGTGGCTGCATGGAGTAACACATCAAGCGCCATATAAATTACATTTATATAGTGGCCATAAAACATTGCAGTTATACAATATATGAAAGGACAGTGAAATATTTCCACAATAACAATGCAAAACACACTGCGGCATTGAAATAAATAAATGATATACACTTGGTAACATAGACAAGAAAAGAGGAACATAACATACATTATTAATCATTAACAAACGCGCTCTAAAGAGGTGAGTTGAACGTGTAGCACGGAAAAGGGAATATATATAGGTACATTCCTATTTGTACTCTGTAAATAGCTGTAAGCCTTCATTAACTTTACGTCAAATTTCCGCCGCTTAAAAAATATAAACACGTGAAGAACCGCCTAATGTTGACAAGCAGTTAAAGAAGCAAGTGAGGCGTGTAGAATCTAAGCTCCAGTATTAGTTAAGTCCCCGTGCTACTGCCGAGCGTTTCTGTGAGGAAATGCAAAAATTCGATATTATACCATGAACTACTCGTCGTGAGCAAACCTGTTTTAGCGGAATAAAATCAGCGTAACTGCTGTAGAAGTCATATATAGCCAGCTTTGTGACATACTTGCTGCACCGCGGCAGGTATGGTATCATAACTGGATTCCTATCGGCTATGCTTTTGCGATTGTCTATCCGCGTATGAAAAACCCGCAATGGGCTGGTCTGCGTCGCTTCGGCTGGCACTGTAGCGTTGCCTTCGAGAGCTGCATTGTTGTCTAAGAAATTAGCTCTCTGGATAAATGTTCGCAAAGGAAGACGTCGTAAAAATATGTTTGAGACGACCACCATAAGTATACAAGCAGAGAGAACGAGGGCGAACAAACGAAAACACCGCAGAAAGCGCCCGGACAACGCCCGAACTGTAGCAGACGACAGGCGCGAGTCCGTGCCCTGACGTCACGCGAGCGGCGCTCGCAGCGCCGCTCGCGTTCGTTCTCGGGGCTACACCCAGCTCCAGGGGCCTATCAGCACGGTGAATCTTCCGATTCCAAACACAGCGCCTTTCGTCATCCTCGGGGACATTAAACTTCGGTGCATTCTTCACGCCGCTATAGCCACTTCTGCAACCGGGAGCGAAATTGGTTTGAGAAAAAATGGCACACGAAATAACGAATGCGCCCACAAAACCGAGAACAACATAAATACGCGAACGAATGCAGGCCAAGGTCGATCCAAATATGTCGCAATGCTTCTGGCGAAAAGCGGTTCAGTACAGACTGTCACCGACATCAGCAAGGGGGTTTATGGGAGCAGCGATTGAAGCGCGACTATGTTTGCAGGGAAGAAACACTGGGAAAGAAAAAAGCGCTTTTTTTTTTTTAATTCAAGCGAGACACAGTTAGAATTAATCAACGAAAATAAAATTGAGCCGTAGTAGCTGCTAATGAGGCGCTATGAAAAATGATCCGAGAGAAAGGCTTCGAGGTTGTCGAAGTAAACAGGGAAGTGAGAAGGTGTGGTGGTTTTAAACGAAACTGGATCCACTTCAATTACAGGCGGGCACGAGAAGTGGGCTGGTGTCTTGGTGGTCGCGCTGTTGCTTTTTAGGGGGCCCACGGGCGCTCAGGAGGCCAGCGTAGGTAGCAATGAAGAAGGTCCCCTAGGGGAACCTCAGAAGAGTATCGCCGTCGATAACAGAAAAAGGAGGAAAAAAAGAAAGAGAGCTCGTCATGCAATATGTTACATAAACATGCAGGGCGGCAGAAGAAAGGAAAAGAGGCCAGAGATTGAGGAGCAGTTAAACAGAGAACAAATAAGGGTGTATGCGGTTACAGAAACGCACCTTAGAGACCTGGAAGAGCCGCCAGTGATTGAGAATTATGTTTGGGAAGGGTACAACAGAACTAAGTAGGAAAGAAAGGGAGGGGAGTCGGAATGCTCATCCTTCAGGGAGCCAAATGGAAAAGAGTAAATTCAAAATGTCAAGAGCATCTTTGGTTATCAGGTACAATGAGTGGGGAAAAACTTGGATGGGCGTTACGTATTTGTGGATCGGGAATAATAACACAAAGAAGAATAAAGAGTTATTGGAATGCATAAGCGCTGATATCAAGGGTCTCGGAAATGGTGCGGAAATTATCCTATTAGGTGACATGAATGCCCAGATACTGGATTTAGATAGCTATACCGACAACAACGGGAAGTCAATGCTAAATCTTTGTGAGCAACATAACCGCATTATCGTGAATACAGGGCGTAAGTTTGAAGGGCAGATCACGTGGGAGATGGGAACCGGCAATGAACCATTGATTACTGTCTGACGACAGTAGGAATTCATGATAAGTTGAGAGAAATGGTAATTGATGAGGAAGGGTATAGCAACATAGGGAGTGACCATAAACGCATCATTTTGAAAAAGGGATATGTAGTTGGGAAAGAGCAAGGAGTGCAAAATGGCCAGTCCAAATTTGAGCGCTGAACAAATAACAAATATAGTCATAGAGTCGAGGAAGAACTTGACAACAATAAAATTCACACAGCGCTAGACGACAGGACAAGAAAGAGGAGGACACAAACACGGCGCCGTGTTTGTCACCTCCTCTTTCTGGTCCTGTCGTCTAGCGCTGTTTGAATTTTATTGTTACCGTGCAACACCAACTCGCCCAATCCGCTGCCCTTCTGCATAACTTGACAAATGGCCAAATAAAGAGTGGGAATATAGTGAGCTTCTAAGTGTAATAACGACAGAAAAACGGAAAGAGAAACATGTTCGTTGGAAAGGAAGAAAGAAACCGAAAAGCTGGTGCAACAGGGAGATACGAGAAGCGATCGCCGAACGACAGAAAGCATCCTGAGAGCACAGGCAGGCAAAGAAGGCGCAGTTGCCGCAGGGCGAAGTAACCAGTAAATGGGAAATATACCGGGAGAAAAGTCTACGGTTCAAATACTGGTGCAAGCAAAATTAATAGGTGAAAGTGAACGTTGGTTGTCAGAAATACGTAAGAAAAAGAAGGCCGCACCTAGAATATTTTGGAACAACATAAAATTATTAGGCAGGAAGTCAACAACAATGCAACGTTAAAGTGGAGGACTCCGGAAATTTCGACCACCTCGGGTTCTTTAACGTGCACCTAAATCTAAGTACACGGGTGTTGTCGCATTGCGCCCCTATCGAAATGCGGCCGCCGTGGCCGTGATCTGATCCCGTGACCTCGTGCTCAGCAGCCTAACACCATAGCCATTGAGCAACCACGGGGGGTTAACAATACAACATATCCTAGATGATGACGAAAACAGACTGGAAGGAGTAGCGGCAATAAATTACATCCGAAAAATAGCAGCCGAATCTTTCCAAGGCAATGACGAGGTTGTATTTGAAGAAAAAAAGAGCATGAAATAGACCCAGGCGGAAAAGGAGCTGGTGCTAACAAATTTCAACTGGAAGAAAGCCGAAGAGAAAGCTTCTAAGCGCACAGCCACAGGGTTAGACGAGGTTCCCGTTAGGCTGATTAATGAACTAGGACCGAAAAGCAAGGAAGCTCTGTTGAAAGCAGTAGGAAAAGATTTTAAAGACAGACGAATACCAGACAGCTGGCGGCAAAGTAGGATGAATTGAATTTCTAAAGGTAAGGGGGAGAAAGATCGAATTCACTCGTATAGAGCGTTGACCATTACATCGGTAATATACAGGCTAGCAATGCAGGCAATCAAACTAAAGCTTCAAGCATGGGCAGCGAATAATGGCATTTTAGGAGAACTTCAGAATGGTTTCAGAATACGTAGGCGTTTAGATGACAACTTATTTGTTCTTACTCCGTGTATTGAAATATCAAAAGTAGAAAGCAGACCGTTATATGTGGCCTTCTTAGACATTACAGGAGCCTATGACAATGTTGACCGCAACATTTTATGGGATATTCTGCAAGGGGAAGGCTTAGGTGACGGTTGTTTACAGATTTTGAGAGAGATTTACCTCGAAATACCGTTTGCGTTGAATGGGAAGGGATGAGGAGTGAGGAGAAAGTTTATATCAACAAGGGACTCGGGGAGGAGTGCCCTTTATCCCCACTGCTGTTTATGGTGCACATTGTGAGGATGTAGAGGGCGCTAGAAGGAAGTAATATCGGCTTTAATCTCTCATACAAACAGGCGGGTACCGTAGTAGAGCAGCAGCTTCCAGGTTTATTTTATGCGGACGACATTGTGTTGCTAGCTAACAACCAAAGTGGTTTGGAACGCCTGACTAATATCTGTGGACAGGAAGGCAAGAATTTAGGTTTGAAATTTAGTGTTAGAAAATAAGGTCTTATTGTATTCAATAAGGTGTTATGGTATTTGCGTCACGGGTCACTTGTCACCTATGTCCACTGCACATCTTCAACGTATGCGGCTGCGCCCATAGCGAGTCAGCTTAAAGGGACACTAAAGGGAAACAATAAATCAGTTTATATTAACGAAGCATTGTTTCAGAACTCTGCAGGCAGTCATTTCAAACAGATAGTTTGAATATCAGATGAGGAAATGAAGGTCCAAGTATCAGTATTTGAATTTCGCGCCGAAACCCCAGCGCCGGTACGTCAGCGTGACGTCAGGGATTCCAAAGTATGTTTTCGCATTTGTGCCGCGTTGGCGGAGTAAAGGTTCCGGAAACTTGCCATGTTTAATATGTGGTTCCTTTAGAACACAATGTAGTAAATCTGCACCGCTATTTATAATTAGTAGGCCCTAGAAGATGCCATCAAAATCCAAGACGTCACAGCCCCCAGGTGCGGGAACTTAAGTAGGCGTCGCCACCCGTACTTCGTTCTTGTGCTTTTTCTGGCTTACCAAACGTCTTATCGTTGTAAGAGTGGTGTTTTTGGTGTTGTAGAAAGGTAATTTACTGATGGCAGAAGACATCATTTTTCACTTTAGTGTCCCTTTAAAGCCGGCAGCTCCGAACGAAATCTTCAGTGGGCATGGACGCACGACAGGAATGATGGCCTCACACATCTTTTTGTTCATTCCACAGGTCAGTTGCCTTTCCATATCGAGACTAAAATCCGACGATCCATTTATAATCGTGCTTCCATGCCCAGCAGCAGTGCTTGGTCCTTTTTGTTCTTTGTTATTGCTTTTGTGCGGTGACGTTGAGAGTAATCCCGGTCCTCCGAGGGAACAACAATCAGATACATTATCCGAAGTTCTGAAAACTTTACGCGATTTGAATCAAAGGTCTAAAAGAATGGAGGATGACCAAAAAGCAATGCTGGGCACTATTACAGAGTTAAAAACTCATCGGGGAACGGTGGCGGAAGCGATATCTGAAATTAAAGACTTTGCGGCGGTAGAAATTCAGACCGGTAGTTTTGAAAAATGGCAGCATGAACTCGGTGACGTGCGTGAAGCGGTTGGGAATTTAGCAAAGGACGCTGCATTCCTGCGCTCCCGATTGGATGATGCGGAAGACCGCTCTTGTGGGAATAATCAACTTTTTTATGGGTTAACGAACATCGCCGCCGAGTCCGCTATTCAATCGGAGGAAAAGATACTGGACATTCTAAGTAACACTCTAAGTGTCAGAATAACTAGTGCGTCACAGCATCGTCAACGTCACCGCATCGTATTGGTAGATTCACTCCAGGGAAGTCACGTCCATTGATAGTAAATTTTGCTGCTATAAAATGACGGAAGAAATATTATCGAACCGTCCCGTGCTAAAAGAAATGAGTTACTCTGTTAGCGGAAGATTTCAGTCCCGCTGCACATCACGCCAGAAAAACTCTTATCGAATACGGAAGAAGTCAAGATGTACCACTTAAATTAAGATATAACAAGCTACTAATTGGTAGAAAATGTTACGGATACGACGCCACTGAACAAAAGGTCTATGAATTGCAGCCGTTAAGTAGTACCCCAGATGATGCCGCGACGTCTGTTCTATCCTTAAGATCAGGCCGCAATGTTCTAACAGCGCGCCCATAGGATAACGCGAGGGGTAGGGACCTCGATCCTATAATATCAAGACTATCGGTCCTTTTTACTAATATTCGTAGCTTCTTACTTAAAAAAGATTATCTCTGTAGTCTAATAAATGATTGTGATGCAGACATAATTGCATTAACCGAAACGTGGTTGACGAGTAAAGCAACAAACTCTGAGTTATTCTACTGTAATAAAAAGTATAATGTTTAACGTACTGATCGCGCTAACACACTAGGCGGTGGTGTTTTAATTGCTGTTAATGAATGCTTTGACTGTTTCCCTGCTGCCAAATCATGTAATAATGAATAGGTTTGTGCTGCATTTCTGTAAATTTCAAAAAGGTTGTGATCGGTGTTTGTTACCGACCACCATCATCAGGCCCGACGTTTTGCGATAGCATGTACGATTGCTTGTGCCAGATAAGTGTTCGCTGCTGATTTCAACTTGGTTCAGGTTGTTACTTCCCCTACACGTGTAACGAACACCACATCATCTCTTTTAGATCTTGTTTTAACGTCATCAACAGATATCATATCTAAGGTTACACACTCAGCCGGCTTGAGCGATCGCGACGTCTTGCATTTTTTCATTAGCCTGGCAATTTTACCATCCCAAAACAGTACTAAAACCTTCGCGATTATAGAAACGGCAACTTCACCGCTATCAGCTACGAACTTGCTCTTTTCCTTGATAATTACCTGCCTAAAGTTGCCGAGCGCTCACTGGATACTAACTGGAATATATTCAAAGAAAAAATTCTCGATCTTGTTAACAAGTTTATTCCGCAGAGGCGCATTTTTTTCGAATAACAATGCTTCATATTGGTGTACTAAATCTTTGAAACGCCTAGCTAACAGAAAAAAACGCCTTTTTCGCAGAGCTGAGTGGATGCAAAGCCAGGCTAAATGGTCTGCTTACAAATAAGCTGCCTCGGCCTACTCATCTGCGATAAAGAATACAAATTTTTTTTCAATAATACCTTTCTGAACATGCTCATAAGTAATCCAAGAAGCTTCTGGAATGTAGCAAGGCCTAGTGCATCGAAAATCATATCACTTAGCACGTCTTCGGCGAGCCTATATCTCGGCAGCACTGCGCTACGATTTCAAATAATGTCTTTATAAAAGCTTTCACTCCTTCAACACATGATAACGACCTTCCAAGGCTATCATGCTGCAATTTTTTTCCTATGGATCCCGTAATTCTTAACACTACTCGCATAAAAAAATAATAGCCACTCTTAAACTTACGTCTCCTTGTGGAACAGACGAAATCACGACGAAATTTCTAAAAAATACTAGTGAGTATTCCTCTATCATCTTAGAGAGCATTTTTTCACAATCCTACTTGTCTTCCTCCTTGCCTCATGACTGGACAACAGCAAAGATTATTCCTATCCACAAATCTGGCGAAACTCAAGATCCGTTTAACTACAGGCCCATATCGATTACCTCAGTACCGTGCAAAATTATGGAGCACATCATATTTTCTAACCTTGTCAACTTTCTTGAAGGAAATAATTTTTTTCTCTAACAGTCAACATGGCCTTCGCAAATTCTTTTCTTGTGAGACTCAGCTGGCAACTTTCACTAATGACTTACATGTATATCTTGATAGCGGTTTTTTGACTGATTGCATATTTTTGGATTCCTCTAAAGCTTTTGATAAGGTCAAGCATGTACTGCTACTACACAAACTAAGCGCACTCAACATTGACCCGGGGGTACTCAGCTGGATCCAATCGTTGCTTTCGTCGCGTTCCCAATTTGTTGTAACCAATGACTCCACATCTAACGCAGCTCCAGTTAAATCCGGTGTTCCACAAGGGTCTGTTCTTGGTCCTCTTTTATTTTTAATATATGTTAACGATTTACCTGATAACATTTCCTCACAAATTTGTTTATTCGCTGTAGGTTGTGTTACATATCGAAAAATAACGAATGCATCTGATATAGCTACCCTTCAATCCGATTTAAATAACATATCTAATTGGTGCCTCACTTGGTACATGGAACTCAACATTAATAAATGCAAATCTATGCGGATTTCTTGTTCTAACACAACTTGCCCTACCTACGCCCTTAATGACTGCCCCCTTCAATCCGTTACATGCTACCGTTATCTTGGCATTCATATAACTAGCAATCTTTCTTGGAAGCAGCATGTGCAATATGTAATGTCTAAAGCTAACCGCTCCTTAGGATATTTGAAGAGAAATTTTTCGCTTGCGCCAGTTTTATTAAAACGGCTGTTGTACACGACATACGTCCGCCCCCAATTAGAATATGCCTCATCTGTTTGGGATCCTCATCAGATCACATTAAATAACGAAATTGAATCAGTGCAAAATCGCTCTGTACGTTTCATCTTAGCTAACTACCATCGCACTGCTAGTGTTACATTAATGAAGAGTACCCTTCAAATCCCATTATTATCTCTTCGCAGAAAAGAATCACGCATTTCCCTTTTTCATAAAATATACTACCACAATAACGCATCTCTTCGTCCTCTTCGGATCCAACCTGCGCCTCATTATTCGGCTCGTCGTGATCACGTACATAAAGTTAACGTACCCCGTCATAACACTGTCGCGTGCTCACAATCTTTCCTTCCTAGGACTTCATTCGACTGCAATAATCTACCTACATCATTAGTAAGCATCAGTGACCCCACTCGTTTTAAAAATGCACTAATCAACATAACATAATGTATGGTGGCAAATGACATAATTATGCACTTATTCCT
Organism: Dermacentor andersoni; assembly: GCF_023375885.2. Lineage (NCBI taxonomy): Eukaryota > Metazoa > Arthropoda > Arachnida > Ixodida > Ixodidae > Dermacentor > Dermacentor andersoni. Next base: position 1,207,074 of record NW_027314752.1, on the reverse strand, counting down.
GAACATTGTCTGCTTCCTAAAGTGTACTCTCTCTGTATTTTCATGTTATGTAAGTCTCTGTTATTTGTTATGAATGCATCACTAGTTTTTTTCATTTTGCTTTTGTTCCCTGAAAATTCCTTGAACTACTCTTGGAATGTATTCTCGCCCCTCCCCTCTGCAATGTACAATTATGTACCTTGAGGGTATCACAAATAAATAAATAAATAAATAAATAAATAAATAAATAAATAAATAAATAAATAAAAACAGTGAACAGACAGTGGCGAATACAGGGCCAGGAAATACCTCGGGTAACAGAATATAAATACCTTGGTATATGGATAAACGAAGGAAATAGATATATGGAAACACAAGAAAAAACAATAACCGTGAAGGGAAAGAGGAATGCACCGTCAATGAAGCACAGAGCGCTATGGACATACAATAGGTACGAAGTGCTCCGAGCTATGTGGAAAGGTGTAATGGTTCCAGGAGTTACTTTTGGAAATGTGGTTATTTACTTTAAATCGGGGGTACAATCAGGACTCGATGGGAACCAAAGGTCAGTGGGTCGCCTCGCACTGGGCGCTCACGGGAAGACTACAAATGAAGGTGTGCAGGGTGATATGGGCTGGATAAGTTTTGAAGTGAGAGAAGCTCGCATAAAATTGAGTATGAAGAACGGCTGAGGAACATGGATTAAAGTAATTGGGCTGGGAGAGTGTTCAGGTATCTGTACAGGCAAAACATTGATTCACAGTGGAGGAAAAGAACTAGGAAGCTTACCAGCAAGTATGCGGCCTGTGGGGTGGGCAACACAGCAACAATGAAGGTCAAGCGAAAAGTCAGAGAGGCTGAATTAATCTCATGGGTGGCGGCAATGGAAAAGAAACCTGCCACGAAATCAGGAAAGAAACCATTTATGATAACTCAAAGGGAAACTCATTACTTTTCGAAGCGAGATCGGGATGCCTTAGAACACGCACCTATAAAGCAAGTTATAAGAAGGAAGAAGAAGCATGTGCTTGCTGCGGTAAAGCTAGGGAAACGACGGAGCATATTTTATTAGAATGTGAAGACGTCTACCCAGCGGTTGATTTAGGCACCACTGGCCTCCTTGAAGCCCTTGGGTTCAGCGGGAGCAGTGGTAAAGCAAAGAGGTCCGCAATAGACATTAGTAAGAGGCGATTGGAGGATTGGTGGAAGAAAAGTAGGCAAACGACAAAAGAAGGAGACGTACAAAAGCACAGTTCGCCATAGGGGATCAGAAAATTTTGTTGTGATAAATCAAAGTGTTTTTTCCCCTTTTTATTGTTTAACCTAGGTAGGACAGTAAGGCAGTATAATAGCAAGAGCTTAGTGGCACAACCCACCAGTCCATTCCAAAGGGGACCCTCATAACATCCGTTCATGCACTAGTGTTCCTGTATATGTTTCCGCAGCATATACAGGAACAATATGAACCACTGATGTTTTGAACGTATGGGCTCCTATGGAAGCTTCGCACCAGGTATATTTACCTTGTCCAGGCGACGGCCAAGGCGCGAGTGCGGCGGTTGCACCAATGCTACAAGTGAAATTGAGTTACTGTATACGCTACCAATTTGGTAGCATATACAGGATGGATGGACGGGGCGGTGGGTTGCGCCACCAAGCTCTTGCTACTATGCTGCCTAATATTCTACCTAGGTTAACCAATGAAAAAAGAAAAAAAAACACTATGAACTACCACGTCCAAATTTTCTGATCCCCTATTGCGAACTGTGCTTTTGTACGTCTCCGTCTTTTGTCGTTTCCCTACTTTTCTTCCACCAATCCTCCAATCGCCTCTTACTGATGTCTATTGCGGACCTCTTTGCTTAACCACTGCTCCCGCTGAACGCAAGGGCTCCAAGGAGGCCAGTGGTGCCTAAATCGACCGCTGGGTAGACGTCTTCACATTCTAATAAAATATGCTCCGTCGTTTCCCCAGCTTTACCGCAGCAAGCACATGCTTCTTCTTCCTTCTTATATCTTGCTTTATAGGTGCGTGTTCTAAGGCATCCCGATCTCGCTTCGAAAAGTAATGAGCTTCCCTTTGAGTTATCATAAATGGTTTCTTTCCTGATTTCGTTTTTTCCTCTTAAGTAGTTACTCATGGCAGGTTTCTTTTCCATTGCCGCCACCCATGAGATTAATTCAGCCTCTCTGACTTTCCGCTTAACCTTCTTTGTTGCTGTGTTGCCCACTCCACAGGCCGCATACTTGCTGGTAAGCTTCCTAGTTCTTTTCCTCCACTGTGAATCAATGTTTTGCCTGTACAGATACCTGAACACTCTCCCAGCCCATTCACTTTCTTCCATATTCCTCAGCCGTTCTTCATACTCAATTTTACTGCGAGCTTCCCTCACTTCAAAACAAGTCCAGCCCATATCCCCCTGCACAGATTCATTTGTAGTCTTCTCGTGAGCGCCCAATGCGAGGCGACCCACTGACCTTTGGTTCCCGTCGAGTCCTGATTGTACCCCTGATTCAAAGCAAACAACCGCATTTCCAAAAGTAAGTCCTGGAACCATTACCCCGTTCCACATGCCTCGGAAGACCTCGTACCTATTGTATCCCCATGGCACTCTGTGCTTCAATGTGGCTGCATTTCTCTTCCCCTTGACTGTTATGGTTTTTTCCTGTGTTTCCATTTATCCATTGCCTTCGTTTATCCATATACCAATGTATTTATATTCTGTTACCCGAGGTATTTCTTGGCCCTGCATCTCCACTGTCTGTTCACTGTTTTCATTGACTATACCATAACACCTGATTTTCTAACGCTAAATTTCAAACCTAAATTGTTGCCTTCCTGCCCACAGATATTAGCCAGAAGCTGCAAATCACTTTGCTTGTTAGCGAGCAACACAATGTCGTCCGCATAAAATAAACCTGTGTGTTGCTCCTCTATTACTGTACCTGCCTGTTTGTATGAGAGATTAAACCCGATATTACTTCCTTCTAGCGCCCTCTCCATCCTCACCTTGTACATCATAAATTGCAGCGGGGATAAAGGGCACCCCTGCCTCAGTCCCTTGTTGATATGAACTTCCTCCGCGCTCCTGATCCCTTCCCATTCAACGCAAACAGTATTTTCTAGGTAAATCTCTCTCAAAAGCTGTAGGCAATCGTTACCTAAGCCTTCCGCTTTTAGAATATCCCACAAGATGTTGCGGTCTGCGTTGTCGTAGGCTCCTGTAATCTCCAAAAAGGCCACATACAACGGTCTGCTTTCTGCTTTTGATATTTCAATACACTGAGTAAGAACAAACGAGTTATCATCCAAACGCCTACCTATTCTAAAGCCACTCTGAAGCTCTCCCAAAATGCCATTATTCTCTGTCCATGCTTGAAGCTTTAATTTGATTGCCTGCATTGCTAGCCTGTATATTACCGATGTAATGGTCAACGGTCTATAAGAGTGAATTCGATCTTTCGCCCCCTTACCTTCATAAATTCGATTCATTCTACTTTGTCGCCAGCTGTCTGATATTCGCCTGTCTTTAATATATTTTTTTACTGCTTTCAACAGAGCTTCCTTACTTTTTGGTCCTAGTTCGTTAATCAGCCTAACGGGAACCTCGTCTACCCCTGTGGCTGTGCGCTTAGAAATTTTCCCTTCCGCTTTCTTCCAGTCTAAATTTGTCAGCGCCAGCTCCTTTTCCACTTGGGTCTCTTTCATGCACTTTTTTTCTTCAAATACAACCTCGTCCTTGCCTTGGAAAGATTCGGCTGTTACATTTTGGATGTAATTTATTGCCGCTTCTCCTCCCAGTCTGTTTTCATCTTCGTCTAGGATATGTTGTGTTGTTGTTGACTTCCTGCCTAATAATTTTATGTGATTCCAAAATATTCTAGGTGCGTCCTTATTTTTCTCACGTATTTCTGACAACCAACCTTTACTTTCACCTTTTAATTTTGCTTGCACCAGTATTTGAACCATAGACTTTTTCTGTCGGTATATTTCCCATTTACTGGTTACTTCATCCTGCGGCAACTGCGCCTTCTTTGCCTGCCTGTGCTCTCGGTATGGTTTCTGTCGTTCGGCGATCGCTTCTCGTATCTCCTTGTTCCATCAGCTTTTCGGTTTCTTTTTTTCCTTTCCAACGAACATGTTGTTCCTCTTTCCGTATTTCTGTCGTTATTACACTTAGAAGCTCACCATATTTCCACTCCTTACTTAGCCACTTGCCAAGTTCTTCCTAAATTCTAGTGACTATATTTGCTATTTGTTCAGCGTTCCAATTTGGACTGGCCATTGTGCTTTCCTTGCTCTCTTTCCCAACTACATATCCCCTTTTCAAAACGCTGCGTTTATGGTCACCCCCTATGCTTCTAAACCATTCCTCATCGATGACCATTTCTGTCAACTTATCATGAACGAAATCTGTAATGCTGCGGACGGACAGATGCATTGCGGCAAAACCTGGAACTTGATGCGGCGTCTGCTCGACGAGACTAAAACAAAATCCCACCAACGCGACCGCCTCGCAAAGATCATTCACAGAGCAGTCAAGGAAAACGGGGAAACTGAAGTAATCAAACGCATAAACAGCAAGTAACTTCCGGTTACACTCACGGAAAGGCATCCTGAGTACGGCGGTCAAGCCAACGAGAAGCTTGACCGCGACATCAGCGTCGAGGAGGTGCGAGCGGCCCTGCACGAACTAAACAGCAAGTCGGCGGCCGGCCCGGATCAAATCTCGAACAGAGCGCTCAAGAACCTCAGCGATGTGGCCATCGAAAACCTCACCGGTTTCTACAGAAAGTGCTGGAGTGCGGGACCACTGCCCCAGCAGTGGAAGACTGCCAAGACCATACTCATCCGCAAACCAGGCAAGCCGCCGAACACGGACAACCTCCGGCCCATCTCGCTCACGTCCTGCGTGGGCAAGGTGTTGGAGCACGTCCTCATGTGTAGGTGGCAGGATTACCTGGAGGAGTCGGGACTATACCCCACCACGATCATCGGGTTTCGGCGTTCCCTCGGCACCCAAGACGCGATGATTCTGTTGAAGAAAGAAATAATTGACGATGACACTTTAACGAAAGACAACAAGGCCATTCTGGGGCTGGACCTGCAGAGCGCCTTCGACAAGGTGAAGCACTCTGCAATCCTAGCCCAGGTGTCCAGACTCAACATGGGCGCAAGAACGTACAATTATATCAAGGACTTTCTGACGGGGCGGACTACCGAGCTCTGCGCCGGCGATCTACGGCTCCAAGAGAAGAGGCTCGGCAGTGTCGGGACCCCCCAAGGCTCGGTCATTTCGGCGTTGTTATTCAACCTCGTTATGATCGGGGTGGCCAAGCGACTCTCTCGCGTCGAGGGCGTCCGGCGCACCATCTACGCCGATGACATCATGCTGTGGGTTCCGGGAGGCAGCGATGGTCACATTGAGAGCACGCTGCAAGAAGCCGTCGACGCGATCGAAGACAAGCTGAACGGTTCCGGTTTGATCTGCTCACCGAGCAAGTCAGAAGTGCTGGTGTTACCACCGAAATACGTCAGACGTAAGAATAGCGAAGCGAGGGATTACGAGGCCATCAAGATCGTGACGAGGAACGGCCACGTGATCCCGGAGGTCGACAAAATCCGGGTGCTCGGCATGATTATAGACAAGCGACGGGGCAACGGCGAGACTATTTCCCGCCTTACAGCCAAGATTACCAACGCAATACGTCTCATCAGACGGGTTGCCAACCGCAAGGCCGGGATGAAGGAGGAAAGCTTGATTCGGCTTGTGCACTCCTTCGTAATCAGCCACGTCACCTACGTTGCAGCCTTCCACAACTGGATGCAATGTGAAAGGAATAAAATCAACGCCCTGATACGCCGAGCTTACAAGGCGGCGCTCGGACTATTCGAGTGTACGAACACCAACAAGCTCCTGAGCCTGGGGGTACACAATACCCTCGACGAAATTGCGGAAGCGCAACGGACCACCCAACTGGAGCGGCTCTCTATGACTGAAGCCGGCAGGTGCATACTTCAATACTTGGGCTTCACGCCCGGAGCGAAAGCGGCGAGTTGCGACGTTTCTGTCCCGGACGGAACCCGGCGCCGGATTCGGGTGGACCTCATCCCGAGAAACATGAACCCGGAGTATAACAAGGAGAGAAGAGCGGCGAGGGCCAAGGCCCTCATCGACTTTCACGCCAAGGACGAGCACGCAAGGTTCGTGGATGCGGCAGAATACCAGGGAGACTGCGCGGCGTTCGTAGCTACCGTCATCGAGACGTCGTCCGGCGCGACGAGGGCAGCGGCGAGCTTACGGGTCCGCGAGGCGTGTCAGGCGGAGGAGGTGGCCATTGCCCTGGCCACTGCCGACCCCGGGTGCCAGACGGTGTTGTGCGATTCCCGAAGTGCAGTGCGGAATTATGCAAAGGGCAAAGTGTGTGGTGAGGCTGTGCGCCTTCTGTGCTCGGCTGACCTGCAACGACAGAATCGGTATGTTAGAATCAAGTGGTTCCCGGCGCACGCGAGCAACGATGCGTCCGAGAAGCACCGCAGTGGCGCGAGTGCTAACCAACCGCGCCGCTGCAACCGACCGTCCAACGTGGTGTAGTGCCAAGGACCGCATGACGACGTTCAACGAACTTACACAGTTCCACGGCCTGGCTCGAAGGCCTTTCCCACCCCCGCACCCGGGGCTGAGCCGAGCGGAGGCGGTGCTGTTCAGACAATTGCAAACTGGTTGCTTACCCACCCCAGTGTTAATGACTCATCTATACCCTAAATTATATGTGAGTGATGTGTGCCGCGTGTGCCAGCGGGAGAGGGCCACCCTGACGCACATCCTATGGGATTGCACCAAGTTCCCCAGTGAGGCTTCGACAAGTACAACGATTCCGCCTCGACTCGCGGCTGCGGCGGAATGCTACGACCACGAAAGCCAAACCTGGGTCGTCCAGCACGTCTCGGCGGCTCTTGAAAGACAAAGGCCGAGCGAAACCGACGGAACGTTGCCCCTCAGGGCGAGCGACCGCGGGAGTAACACGCGCTGGAGTTGAGTAGAGACCACCCGCTGAGAAGACGTCCGGGCCCGCGTCACGGCGCCATTTATTCATGGTGTCGTTCTGCAGGCGACTACATGAAGTTGTCTCTCTCTCTCTTCTGTCATCAGACAGTAATCAATGGTCGATTGCCGGTTTCCCACTTCCCACGTGATCTGCCCTTCACACTTAGGCCCTGTATTCACGATCACGAGGTTATGTTGCTCGCAAAGGTCTAGCATTGACTTCCCGTTATTGTCGGTATAGCCATCTAAATCCTGTATGTGGGCATTCATGTCACCTAATAGGACAGTCTCAGCACCATTCCCGAAACCCTTAATATCAGCGCTTATGCATTCCACTAACTCTTTATTCTTCTCTGTGCAATTTTTTCCGGTCCACAAATACGTAACTCTCAGCCAGGTTTCTTTCCCACTCATTGCACCTGATAACCAAAGATGCTCTTAACATTGTGAATTTACTCTTTTCCATTTGGCTCCCTCATGGATGAGCATTCCGACTCCCCCTCCCTTTCTTTCCGACTTAATTCTGTTGCACCCTTCCCATACATAATTCTCAATAACTGGCGGCTCTTCTGAGTCTATAAGGTGCGTTTCTGTAACCGCATACACCCCTATTTGTTCTCTATGTAACTGCTCCTCAATCTCTGCCCACTTTTCCGTTCTTCTGCCGCCCTGCATGTTTATGTAGCCTATTGCATGGCGAGCTCTTGTTCTTGCTTTGCTCCTTTTTCTGTTATCGACGGCGATGCTTTTCTGATGTTCCCCTAGGGGACCTTCTTCATTACTACCTACTCTGAGCTCCTGAGCGCCCGCGGGCCCCCTAAAGAAGCAACAGCGCGACCCCCATGTCGCCAGCCCACTTCTCGTGCTAGCCTGTAATTGAAGTGGATCCCATCTCGTTTAAAACCACCACAACTTCTCACTTCTCTCTTTATTTCGACAACATCGAAGCCTTTCTCTCGGCTCATTTTCCATATTGCCTCATTGGCATCCATTACGGCTCCTTGCACGTGACTGTCACGCACAGGCACCTCCGGCACCTTGCACACCACGATCTGCACCTGAGGGGATATCTCGCGCAAGTCGTCCACCCCCTTCGCCAAGCGCTGGGCTAGTCTTGGCCCTTTCCTGTTTAAGACGTCATTTAGCCCACCTGCTGATACGACAAGGTTGCGCACGTGGGCATTTTCCGTGAGCTTTTCTTTTGCTCGCTCCATGACAGAACTCAGTGTCCGCCCTGGAAATGTCCCTACCGCCACTCTTTTGTCGCCTTTCACCCTCTCCACAATTGCTTTTGAGCACCCAGCCATGTTTGAGTCGCCAGCGATAATCACCCTTTCACTCTCTCCTACCTCTCCCTGCTTCGCTGTGTCCTTTTCCGCGTGATTCGGACTCGACAAAGGGCATTGTCCCCTGTGCTCCTGCTTTTTCCGCGTGGCGGCCTCCCAAGGTAGGTGCCGCTCTTTCCAGCTTCCTGTGGCTGCAGCGTCGCCTCACTCGGGGCGTGTTGCGCTGCTTCACTATTGGCGGCGAGGAGTTACGGAGTCGCCATCTATCGGAAGCGCCTCGCTGGCGTAGTATGAGGGATCACGTGGCGCGCTCCTCATAGGTTTTGCTGTCAGCGCTCACTGAAAACACCACGCGCGAGCTCTCCCGGACATTTCTGTAAGTACTTTAGAAACGAGAGAAGTTTTTTACTGTCTAAATAATAATCTTGGTCAAACTGAAAGCACACAATCGTTTACAGACACTATCTCTTTACCGAATACGTACAGTGAACGCCACTGCGCGCGGTCGCCGCGATGAAGTCTCCCGAACCGGCTTCTTGCGTGAAAGGTAGGTAAACGCTGAGAGCAAACTATGTCAAATATGTTCTTATAGTGTTTGTATAACTAAATGGAGCGTAATAGAACGAAGCCTCAATGCAGCGATCGCGCAGATTCGCAGCGACCGACTGCGCGTCTGCATGCTTGTCCGCGCACTGTTTCGCTTTCTCCGCGCGCGCGTTTTCGCACCGTGCCATGAGCTTTAGGCCGCAGAATTTGACAGCATACAAGCAACCATTGTTGCGTGGGCGCTATCAGAGCTGTTAAAAAATAATTTCATTGTAGAGACTTCGATGCCTGTGACGTGCCATCGCGACGATTAAATATTTTTTTCTTCTAAGTTCTTTGAACTTTCAATATTATTTCTCGAGTTGCGTCGCACTGTATGTTTATCGGTGTTCTCAGCGTGCAATTTCCCGCTGCTCCTTTTTTGTAATCCAGTGCATTAGTTCATAAGATAAACATGACCATATGCCATGCTTTTTTTAAATGTGCTTCTTACCGCTGCCTTTCCACTCCACTGAACTTGCCAGTATCTATAGCATCGACAAGTTCATAGACCAAACCATCACGGCATTAGTCGGGCAGCGGACTGGGGCGAGCGTCTCAGTGCGCGCTTTCAGAACATCGCAGACCGGGCGCCGTAGCAGAAATCTTCCTCGCGTCTGTGCTTGCTGCATACCCGAGTTGTAGCCGATCACTGTTTGCCGGTTTTATGTTTCTCGAGCCAAGCTTCACGCAGCTTCTTGTCCTGCGGCTACGTGTGAATAAGGCTGACACCGGCCTCCGTTACGTGCGTCCGGCCCTGCGGCACCGAGCAGTAGCCTACCATGTTGCGCGCCTTCAAAGGCAGCCACCTATTCTAGTGCTTTCAAGCGTTGTAAAGGAGACACTCGAAGGGGGAAAATTTCGCCACTAAATGAGGACCGCAGCGTACGAGGGAACTTAAACTCGTTTTCAGCTCGCTTCGGCGCTCCCGAAGTAGCCGACGCGGCCGCTATGTCCACGTGATCCCTCCCAGCACGTCACGCCGACGGTGGCGCCAGCTTTTCCAGTAGTGGAGCTCGAGGCCAATAGCTACGCCGATACACCGGCGGCGAACTGGCCACCGCTTGCTTTGGCTCCCTGCCTCCCACTTCGCCTGTAGGGTCTACCCACGGAGGAAGGAAACTAAGGAGAGGCCCTGACGTCACTCTTTGTGAAGCAAAAGTGAAGCCGGAATTTGGCGTTGCTCATGGCGATGCTCCGCCTTTTGGGCCACCCTCCTCTCTTGTTTACATCTTTCGCGAAACCACGCCGCGCTGCGCGTGGTGTCGCGCGCGGAGCGCGCGCGCTCGCGCAACATCTGGCAGAGCACGGTGCAGGTAACACAGTGCAACAAGACACGGCGACTAATGCAAACCCGCCCACTCAGCGCCTTTGCCACGGCCCGAAACCTACCAGAGCAACACGTGTGAGCGCTCAAAACCATAACAACGCCGCCATTGTGGCCCAGAAGGCGTGGCCATACAACAAAAAATAAAAATAAAAAAGCAGCAAAAAATGAGAACCTACTACGTCATTTCCGCCACACTTTTCTCCTAGCGCGCGGAGGGGGTAGGGCCTCTGCTTAGTTTCCTTCCTCCGTGGGTCTACCCTACTTTCTGATCCTTTGCCACCGCTTTGGTGTCCTGACCCGACACTCTCCGCTGCCCGCGTCTCACGTGCGTCGAGCCGCTTTTTCAGTTCGGCGCTCCTTTCTTTCTCTTCCTCAAGCTCGGCCACAGTCCTTACTAACTGCGCGGCCTGGGCCGCCTCCACTTTGACTAAATTTTCAGCTTTCGCCAGCAGTGCTACCCGCTTCTCCTGCTCCTCCCTCAGGTTTGCCTTAAGCTCTTCGAACTTAGCCGCCCAATTCCCTTCCAGTTTTTGGACGGCTTCCCTGACGCCCTCGCACGATCTGCACGTGAAGCTAGACCCCTCCGCGTCTGCTAAATTCTGGAATTTAGTCTCGTCGAGGAAGCACCATCGCAGGCACTCGTCGCACTGCACTTGCTCCCCGTCCCCCGCGACTTTCACGTTCTTCGATTTCATCGCTAAGCCTACGTCCCTAGGCCCAACGAGCATGTTCGCCAAATCACTCACGCAAAGCCGACCTCTACCGCTATCCCAAACAAAAATAAAGAATTATCGCTTGTTACTCCATGTAAGAATCCGAAGAGCGAGCTGAAAGAATTAAATAAGCCTATCAAATAGGTCCCTCCTACCACCTAGGCCTAACTGGGGAGCCGCCAGACCTAGACAAAGTGGGTACGTTTACCCCTCCTACCAAGAATTAAAATTTGCGCCCCTACTCCACGCAAAAGAAAACACTTCAAAACGTTAGCTAATAAAGATAAAAAGTGTATTTAGCGACGAACGAAATCGCTGAAGTGCTATTGGCAAGGCAAGGCTATCCGACTGGACCAAATTTCGTGAAAAACAGAAAACAATCGGCAGCATAACAGACGTAGGAGAATGGGCCGAGCGGATCCGAGTTATTCACTCTAGGGTCACAAAAACAATTGAAACGACAATGGAGGCTCCAGCCGTGGATCGTCACCTCTTGCATCTCTGGGAAGCCCGGAGAGGCCTCACAAAAAGGTGGGAAAGGCAGAAGCTTAATCGCAAACTCAGGATACGGATAGCTCAGCTAGCGCAGGAAGCTAACGAATACGCACAAAAGTTAAGCGACAGCAATTGGCGTCAGTTCAGCGACTCGCTTCGGGGCACGTTGACTACAAAGAAAACATGGCGCATTCTTCGAAGTATGATTGAGCCGGGAGGAACAAAAACAGTCGCGAATCGCCCACTCAAGCTGCTTGAAAACGAGTTTGAAGGTCGGGAAGCTGACATGATAGACAAAATCAAAGAGATATACGTAGGAACTGTACCGACGGGGCAATCCACCAAACCCGTTTACGAAGGTCAGGACCAACCGGAACTGGACGCCCCCATAACCTTTGAAGAGGTTTAGGCAGCGGCACACTCCTTCAAGAAAAACACGACCCCAGGGGTAGATCAGGTCACGAACGCAATGATTCGCAATCTAAGTGACGACACGCTAAAGAGCTTGACCAAATTCTTTAACGACACGGTCTGGACAGAGGACGGCGTCCTTCCAAAAGAATGGAAGGAAGCAAAAAAAAGTTATTCTTATTCCATAACCAGGTAAGCCTCGTAACACGAACAACCTTCGACCCATCTTCCTAACGTCGTGCGCGCGGAAACTCTTTGAAAAGGTTGTGCAGGTCCGGCTCTCGAACCACATAGAGCTAAACAACATGTTCCCCTCCAACATGTTCGGTTTCCGACCCCACGTGTCAGCGCAGGACGTTTTTCTACTACTAAAGCACGAGGTCCTGCACCCCAACAGAGGGTCGGAAGATAAATTTGTACTCGCATTGGACATCAAAAAGGCCTTCGACAGCATCTCCCACCACGCTATTCTGGGGGGACTGGAAGCGGTGAACTGCGGAACGCGAATTTATAACTACGTGCGCTCGTTCCTCAGCCACCGCACGGCCACAATCGGATTAGGCTCCACGAGGTCCGACACCTTCAACTGTCCCGACAGAGGTACCCCTCAGGGAGTTATACTCTCTCCACTGCTATTCAATGTAGGGATGAGAAAGCTAGCCCTGGAGCTAGATAAACACCCGAATCTCGGTGGTGCGATATATGCCGATGATATCACGTTCTGGGCTCACCAGGGGTCCTACGGGGACAAGCAAGAGACCCTTCAAAAGGCCATAGACGCAGTCGTGGAATACGCGAGGGCGGCGGACATGGCATGCGCACCCGAAAAATCGGAATTCATTCGGGCGCGTGCGAAATACGCAAGAAAGAAGGACTGGGCGCCGCTCACTCTGACTCTCGACGGGGCGCCAATTCGTGAAGTGGAGACAGTCAGAATATGGGGGATATTGGGGATGTGGATACAGCAGAATGCTGGAACATCTCACACCCTACAAAAACTAAAGGCGGTCACAGGAAACGTGGCCAGAATGATAAGGAGAGTGGCAAGAAGCAGAGACGGCCTAACTGAGGGAGAGACCATCAGCCTGGTTCACGCATTCGTAATTAGCCGACTCACATACGCCCTTCCGTATCAGGCCTTGACAAACGAAGAGATTAAACAGGCAAACGCAATAATAGGAAAAGCCTTCAAAGCCGCCCTTGGTCTTCCTGAATGCGCTAGCACAGACAGATTCGAGGGACTGGGCCTGAACAATACTTTTGACGAGTACGCAGTCGCGACATTATATGCCCAGAAAGAACGACTTTGTTCTTCAACTGAGGGCAGGGAAGTATTGGCGAGGTTAGGCTTTCCCCTGAGACCCCAGTATTGCGGAGAGGAAACGGCACAGATAGACCGCAATGTTCGATCGCACATCGCGGTGGCCCCAATTCCCAAAAACATGCACCCCAAGTACCATCCCGGACGACGCAGAGCAAGGGCAAAGACCCTTCACAAACGTTTCGGCATGGTACCGGGGGTGTATTATACGGATGCCAGTCGAGCCAGCTCAGACACTTTCACCATAGTCTCTACATGCAACAACAACATAACAACGGCATCCTTCAAAACCGCCTCGGCATGCGTGGCAGAGGCTGCAGCCATCGCCTTGGCCATTCAGGACGCCGAGCGCCAAACCAATTCGGCTATCATATTATCCGACTCACAAGCGGCTTGCCGCCTGTTTTTACAAGGAACGGCACCCAAATCAATAATCAAAATTTTAGGCACTCAACTAGAGGGGCACCACACTATCGTCTGGTATCCGGCACACGAGCGACTGGCAGGAAACGCTAGGGCAGACCGTATTGCTCGAGGTTTGAACGTCCGAGCAACGGCATGGCCTAGCGATGACCTTCCACCGAATTCTCGTGACATCCTCCTACAGCAAAGGCAGGAGCGGAGACGTTTTGGACATCCTCACTCCGATTTAAAGAGCCAACAGGAGAGGGACTGGCGTCGTATTCAGACGAATACATACCCCAACCTGCACCACCTACACAGAATACACCCCACGAGGTTCACTGACGAGTGCCCGTGGTGCACAGACACACCCATACTAAAACACATCACATGGGAGTGCCCCAGGAGGCCTTCGCACAAAGACAGTCCCATATTACACGAACATCCACTAATGAGGCATAGGCCGTGGGAGGCATGGCTTGCGGACGAGGGTCGGGAGCGCTAGTTGGCTCTTCTGGACCAAGCCCAGCGAGCCGCTCATGCCATTGGGGCCCTGGAATAGGGGCTCCAACCATCGTGCCTTATTTTATTTACACTGAATAAAGTTTTACTCTCTCGTGCACAGGAGCGTCCGTGAACCACGACCAACCACGTAGACAACTCCACGAAAAAAAAAATGCGGTGAAATAAAGCCCCTTAATTTTTCAAAAGTAGCGCCATTCTTAAATCTTTCCACCACCCCGCTCACGTCCTGGCGCGGCCTCCTCCACGCCTCCTGTCGCCCCAGCCTCCTCCGCTCCCCCATTGGCCAATCTGTGTCACGTGAAAGCAGGCGCCGCGCTTTTCTATATTTTTTTCTTTCCAGCGCGGAGTAGGCGCCGCGCTTTTGTATATGTTTTCTTTTCAGCGCGCGCCGACCTCCATTGTTGGGCCTGCGCGATGAAAGTACGGCAGGCGGACTGACGGAGCGCGTTAGCGGAATGTGCAGCGCCGAGAACTTACATGCGATGCCATGCTGCTGCGCCTTCGGTTGCCGCAACAGACACAGCGAGGGCATAAAGATTTTTGCTTTGCCTTCCGGCGGGCGCAACGCAAAAAGAAGTGTGGATTCGCAGGATCGGCGGGCTGGCTTCGAGGAAGTAGCCAAGACGTACGGCTTAATGAAGTAAGGGCCACGGCTACTCACAACCTCTTATTTTGAGCCTAGTTCACGCCTTCCGCTTCGAAGAAGTGTGTGTTCATGCTCTGCGTGGTTTTTAGCGCGTTGTTTGACTTTTGTTTTTCGAATGTGCTCTTTGTTTCATGTAGTTTCGTCTTGCGGTGAAATGCACGCATCTGCAGCTGGCCTGTGACATAAAAGCGACTTTATTCAGGGTGTGTTTTGAGCTCCACCAGACGTTAGCACATTCTCGACGCTTTTGCAAGGCTCACTATGACTTACGATGCAGTCTTTTAGCTTCGAATGTACGCCCGCATGTATTGATTTGGTTTGTGGTGATTAATGTTTTTAACGTTCCGAAGCGACTAAAGCTAGGATGGAGGTCGTAGTGGATGGCTTCGGATAACATTATCTAGCTTGCCTAGGGATGTTTAACGTGCACTTTGATCGTAGAGTCGTACGTGGGCCGGTAAATTCCTCGTTGGCGTTTAACAATACTCGCGCGCTAGCGCTGCTTTAGAAGTTGGCGCCTCGGCGCGATTGTATTTCTTCAATAAATTTGATTTACTAGTTGTAACAACTTGTCATTATTTCGTATTATTGACGGCTCCTACAGGGCACCAAAGCGGCAACGGGAACACCAAAGCTAGAACCAAGGCTGGATGGGGCTCGCCGAAGCCTGTGCATGCCAAGGGGGTATAAGATCGCGGACAGCCAATTTTGTATGCGAACACTCCCTGCGACGCCTGCATTAGGGTAATGTTACGTGCTCTTCAGAGGCCTCCGTTAGCCATTACATGTGCCCTCCTGGAGCAGTACTTGTAAATATATATATATATATATATATATATATATATATATATATATATATATATATATATATATATATATATGTATCGTCGCGATTACCAAAGCACCCCGCAATGAAAAAAACGGCCCTGTTGCCAGGCATTGCTGACCGCACACGGCCGGAATCTCTCACGCGCCGACCGAACAATAGTGTCCTGCAGGTTCGTGAATGAACCTACGAAACCACGTACACATACTTTCAAGCTATCAACACCTGAAACTTTGGTAATTACGCGCGTGTTTGAGTACACCGCGTGCTTGCGTCGTGTTTCAGCAACACGAACTCTCAACGTCGCGCGCTTTACGCCTTAAATACGCATTGCATAGTGGTCATTTTCTCTATTTCTTCCGCTATTCCAACACGAAATTCTAAAGGCCAGTTACCGACTGACGAAGAAAGATCTCGATTGAAAAAACTGCTCCGCAGGGCTCGAACGAACTTTTCTGCGGATTTCCTCCCGTAGCGTGTTAGCCGTCGTCTGCTACGGCAGGCCCACCATCGGCGGCGCCACCGTCGAGGCCGCGCCGAGCGGAGGAAGAGGGAAGCGAATGGCGCTACTTTGGGAGATTGAGGGGTTTACAGTGAAATAGAGTCACTGGAAAAAATTTCAGAGTACCGCAAAGGTCCGGATTTGACTGGCAACACTGAGCGGCCACCGCCATATACCTTCCAAGCCGACTGCGTCGCGTGGAGGCCGCCGTGTTGGAGGAGCTTGATATTCAGTGACACATCGGGTTGAGTGTTTAATGAAGTACAAATACTTTGTGCCCGGAGATAATGGTTGCTAAGAACGAAAAGAAAACGTTATTTTGTGCGAAGTAATGCAGCCGGCGGTTGTTTTGCACTCCGATCGTGTTTACTGCTGGAACTGTGCTATGATTGTGGGCAGCAGCTTAGCGCTGCTATCGGGAGCTTATGCACGC
This sequence comes from Dermacentor andersoni, assembly GCF_023375885.2. Lineage (NCBI taxonomy): Eukaryota > Metazoa > Arthropoda > Arachnida > Ixodida > Ixodidae > Dermacentor > Dermacentor andersoni. The sequence continues at coordinate 1,190,571 of NW_027314752.1, read as the reverse complement.
GTTTTTTTTCCCTTCCGCGGAGCGAGCTACGTAGGAAAGATTTCGTCACTTCGAGCCGGAATGAGGCAAGCTTGTGCTTTTGGGCATGAGCATCGTGGACCGCCGTCGGCTTCCATTGAATGTTTCCAAGCAGGACGAAACTAACACCTGACAGTGTCATCGGCACGTACGTTCATTGTATAATTTCACAAGCTAAATCGGATACATTTATTTAGTTTGTAATCGGATACCGCGCGTTCTCGACTCTGCCCGGCGACTTCGTCCGCCGTATACGCACGACACACTGCGACTGCCGTGTGCGCACCGGTGTTTGGCCGTTATCATAAGACGATCTGTGCGCAGCAGGCGTAAAAACCAACTTCGATTACCATTTTGCGCACTAAATCTTGTGGAAGGCCAATATGAGCCATTTGCGTTATTACAGCAACGTATATGTACTTCTGTACACTGATAATGCGCGAGTTTGCTACATTGCAATTTATGAACGCGGCTGTCTAGTGCGTCCATGAGCGGCTACTCTTAACTTATTTATGACTGTTTTATTAGACTGCCAAGATATGCTGCCTGTGTAAAAAAAAAAGCAGGAACGCCGGCTGGTGACGCAGCACTTTTTTTTTCTAAATTACATAGGCGATGTATAAAATTCTTGTGCTTTCAGAGCGGTTTATGTAACATGCATAGTGACAGAGTGAAACTAAAGCTACTAGGTGTTCTGTTGTTTTGTATTTCTTGTTATGCATCAAGCACAACAGTATTTGGGCATGTACTGTAGCATTTCAACATAAAACATAATATGTATGCTGACTTGAGTTATTGCATGTGCTCGGCTTACAAACTCAAAATTTGAAGCATGTGTTGTGAATACCACCTGGCCATTGGTCTCAAGCTCGAAATGCGTATGAATAAATGAGCAAAGGATAAGTGGAAAAAAGGAAGTATCATGGGCCTCGTATTGACCAGGTTTTTATTGACTGCGATCGTCACGATCTGCGAAAAAGAAGTGCGATATGGGTCGAGTGACTCGAGGCGAGAGCGCGCGGAGAAATCATGCGAGTACCTGGTGCACGTGAGGACGTGGAATTCTCGCGCGACAAGTGTGCCTTCGCGTGCCACGAGCACGGAATAACCGCGTGTGTTGAGCAACAAACGCGTACACGTGTACCCGCGTCAAGCGTGCAATACGCGAACGATCCCTACAATGAACTCCTATTTTCGTAGCATCGCTAACACCGCGTGCACTTCGCTTAAGTATCTTCTAAAACAGTGCCGAAAAGCACAAGCAAGGTATACTTATACCTCGCACACGCGGGTGTTTGTTGTAGGCTTGAAATTCTCCCGGCCGGTTCTGTGTCACCACGCAGAACGACGCTCTCGGTCATTTTTCCCGGCCGGAATCTAGAAAAAAAAGTCTTTCCAGACTCAGTTCGGTTGCTGCATCCGAAGGCGCAGCAGCCAGGCACGATTTCCTTGCAACCAAATGCGAGCGCGACAATCGGAACACAAAAAAACGTAGGAAACCTGCGCTGCCTGCGCTCTAACTCAGCCGGCCCGCCCGGCGCTTGGAAGGTGTATGGCGCCCCAGAGGTCACGTGGCACGGTTGGGCCAATGAACGCGCCGGCGGCGCAGGGAAAACGAATGCGGTACTCTGAAATTTTTTCGAGTGACTCTACAGTGAAAGGCTCCATAGCGCCGCCTCGCGGCCGCAAAGATTTTCCGGATTTTCCGCTTCACGCTCGCGCATGCCCGCGCGCTCCCTCGACCCACTACCCGTACTCTAGTACACCATACTTTGTTTACTCTAGATGAGTGAGTGTTCTGTGCACGACTTCACGTGGTTCTGTGGTGGAGTTGTGGTGGCTGTGTTTACGGCACGTGGTGAGCGAGCAGGTATACAAATTCACTTCCCTGCCGCTGTCGCTTACGAGCACCTTCAAAGGTAAACATGGATGAGCGCACGAATCGGCTCATTATACCCACGTCCGTTGCTTTCTTTGTTCATGTTGTAGCGGAACGCTTGTACACACGAAGAAGAAAAAGAGCGCGGGAAGAGGAGGATCTTGTTTTTGCTCTGGCGGCATCACTCCATCCATTGCTTTAGTGCCGATCCTTCTAAATAGACGTCTCCCGCCTTGTAACAATATGTCATGCGCGTAGCTTTGCATCCGTGGTCGACAGTGTAATAACACTAATGCGGCATATTACACAGGTTGTCTGTCTGCCTTAATTTTGTATGCTGATTTTAGGATATCTGTTACGACCCACCCAGACGAACGCTACAGACTCGTGATGCCTACAGCTAAAAACATTTTTCCTGGTTGCGCGAGGAGCACATGTTTCACTTTGCGGCAGTTACGCGGTGAAGTGCTCAAGGCACATATCCCTGGATGTTTGTACCGTCATTTGTCTAATTTGTTTTACTGTGCTACTGCTCTCGTTACAGCTTCTGCTGATCTGAGTTGTGCCCGTCAAGATATAGGCCATCTCTGCACCTTTGACAACAATTAGCCGCAAGTGCTGATTGCTGCTGGTTGGCTCAGTCCAGAAACAGGTATGTATATCCATTTGCTCAAGGAATTCTGATGCTTCTAATACTTGAGCTGCACCAGTAAAGGAAGATTGAATTAAGTGTCGTTTGACTGATGTGTGACACCCATTCACCGTTGTGCTATACAGGTGGCAAGGCATCTTCAGATCTAGGCCAGTAAGGCCGACCAGTTATCTGTTGGAAGTTCCCACAAAGCATTAAATTCGAATATAAAATTGTCTAGGCCAGAACTCTTATAATACTGTAGTGCCCTTGGTGCCCGATGTCATCACAAAAGAAACAGTAGAAAAATCAAGAAAATTTGTGTAGAGCTGTCCCGAGACAATAAATCATACAGAAATAATTATGTTACGAACTGCGACTGAACATCCACAGCTGTGAGTAATTTCCCTATGGGAATACCGTTGCTTTTCAGCATATTTTGTGTCAATCGCACGATCACTTGCCAGTTGCATCCTCAATGTCTGACTCATTGTCATAAGACTGTGTCTATCTGTACAATGCAGTTGCTGCGCCACAAGCTGTCAGTGAATGGTGGTGGAAGTGTTTATATATTAGGTCTCGTACATAGGAAATGCCAGTCGGCCGAAACAATCGCTTAAATTGTGTCAGCATCAGAAATAGCTCTGCAAGGCTGCAGGTATACTTAGATGTCTCGGTGTTTGTCTGAGTTGTGATCGGCAACTGTTTCTATATTGTTTGTATGGTGGTATATTATTGAAACTTTGCCACTTGCTCTGGGCTTTATGTGTAGCAGTGTGGTGTACTCTGCATTTCATACTGACATGGACGTGTGGCTGCGATGAAATCTTTTGAAGGGAATTTCTTTGACTTTTTCGATCATTTTCGTTCTTAGTTGGAGGTCTGTAATGGTTGGTGGTCGGGCTCTCCTAGGAAAACATTTGTTCCCTTTTCCTTGTTCTTTCGTTTGCTTGTTCTTTTGTTTGTTCACCGTTTCATTCCTGTAGGCTATTCGCTTACATTGACAGTTATCATCTATGGTTCCTGCACATTTTCTTCACAGAAGTTCACGCTCTAATTTACCAGCAATCTTACCAACTAGAGCATAGGGCTGGTACTCTTCCTAGCTAATATTGCACACCTTTGATAAAGTTTTGTCATAGCTCCGTTATTAAAGGAACCCATTTCTTGAGGAGTTGTACGTCACTGTTCATGACCTATAGGAAGGTTGAGCATTGTCATTGCCTTGCATGGCACATCGTATCATGGCAGATGTGTTAAACATAAATATAATTATGGGGTTGTATGTGTCAAAACTACAATCAGATTATGAAGCATGCCGTAATGGCAGACTACAGATTTTGACACCCTCGTGTTCTTTAAAGGGTCCCTGAAATGGTTCAAGACCCACCGTGGTTGCTTAGCGGCTATAGTGTTGGGCTGCTACACATGAGGTTGTGGGATGGAAACCTGGCCACGGTGGCCTAATTTCGATGGGAATGAAATTCGAAAACACCCATGTTTTAGGTGCATGTTAAAGAACCCCAAGTGTCTCATATTTCCGGAGTTGCCCACTACATTGTGGCTCATAATCAGATTGCGGTTTTGGCACATAAAAACAAATTTTTTTTTTAAATGGTTCGAACAAGTTTTGTAGATGCATAGGGTACAGTAAACATTCGCACTGCAATTCTCCATAGCCGTACATTTTCTCCTAAACTCATTCGCCGAGTGTCTCAAATAGGTTCTGCTGTTGTAAGCCTTCCACAAAAATAGCTTGCTGTGCTTTTGAGTATTCAATGTGGATTGTCCTTTGTAGCCCTTTAAGAATACTGAACCGGAAGGGTTACCTTGTGTTGCTTGGCTATGCGCCTGTATTTATTCTGTTGTATTTACCTCTTGCTCTTAATGCTGTAACAGGACTGCAATTGCCCCACCTATTTTCTGCAGGCCTCACAAATGCGATGAGCCTAGCTGAAAGCATCACTGCCAAAAGGGTACGCCACGCCCCTTCAATGGTTGTTGGTCAGGTAGAGGTTGGCATGCAGCACAGCTTGCCTCTGGCTGACAAATCTGTTGGCTGTTCGTTGAAACCAGGGAGCGAGTCTAGGAGCGTGCAGACTACGGAGGCTGTGGAACAGTTAAGCTCCACATCAGGTGGGCAGTGGCCGGCACTTCTCTTACGTTTGCTTGCTTGTGTGTGTGTGGTAAATGGCCAAGTCTGCCTAGCTTGGCACAACTTGCTCAAGTGTTTGTGACATCCTGCTGCTGATGACAAATTAACAGGTTTTTTTATTCTTGTCTGTATACTGATTGAGGCAAAATGAAAAAATAATGCTCTGCTGAGCACACTGAAGCCCCTTAGATTGCAGAGCTTAATGCAGAGCCGTCTTGAGCTGGTGTTGTTGTAGCCCTTACATTGCTTTATGATAACCTTACACCCAATGAGTCTCAGTTATGTATAGATCGGTGTACGAGTGTATGACCATGAATATAAATCAATGCAGAATGTAAGTTGACCTCTGGGTTTGATGGGAATAAAATTCAAACAAAATTATTTAATGCAGTGTACTATAAAACATACCTTGTTTCATCAATATGCTCATTCATTGAGCGAGCTGAACACGGCACGGGAACTCTAAGGATTCTCATCCTGGGACAGGTTTTGGTGACGACATCCCACAGCACATCACCGGCGATGACTAAGCGGTTCTATGCATGCGCAACACTGCCCTCAAGCAATGAGCAGCATGCACTGGGCTCCTGAGGTGCATGCCAGCAATCGCCCCAGACGATCTGTACACGTCTTGAGGTGAAAGCTGGTTTTGGTGCTCTCCCGTCGATAGCAGCTTCAGGTTTTTTTTGCCGCATTTACAAACTGCAGTGGCCGATGGGAACTGTTTTGTACCAACAGTTTGTGCCAGTGGATAGTTATTCCTCCTCAGCACTTTCGTTACAATATGCTATCCACTTTTGCTGATGCGAAAAGGGAAGCCTTTTCCCTATGAAAAATGAGGCACTAGTGAGCAATTCAAATGCCTTTGCATTTAATTGAATCTGCTGTCATCAGGAGAACTGGTCCACGGTGCTCACAAGAGCATTTCATGAGACTGTCTTCAAGTTCACCGTCAACAGGGTAGCCGTTGCACAACAAAGCCTCCAGTGAAAATCGACATTTGCTCTGTTTTACTTTCTATTCATAGAAACCAAACGGCACACTGCCATAATCATGCTTTGCGCTTCCACCCATTTTATCACATTGTTTTCAAGTGCACTTATAAAGCCCTGACATGTTATTTTTGCCCTCCTTGCAGTATTTATTCGTGTTTGGACAAAGTTTGCAAATGTGGCAAATTTGCCACAATAATGACAAAAACTATGATCCTTTCTCCACTTTGACAACTACAAACAAGAATGCTTTATTTTGTTTCACAGTATACTACATGACAGACACAGGAAGATCGTGCTAGTTATTTTGCAACAACTGACCAAAGCGCAACCTCTCCTTGGTAATTCAGGTGCATGCAGTTGAAGCATAAGATTAGCAGAATGGTTTACAACCTGTTTAATAACAGAAAGTGGAATTCGAATATGTTCTTTTTCACAGCGTAATAATGATACAATCGCCGACCAATTTTTTGGACACCCTATTTTCTGGGGCTACCCGAATATTTGGACTCTCCCATATTATGGCCACGTGCTCTATATACAGTCACCAACCGTTTACTCGGACCTCACGGGGACTGCGGAAATGTCCGAATAAATAGGTGTCCGAAAAAGCAGATTAAGACAAAAAAAATGAAATCCTTTATTTCCATGCACTGATTCGGGCTCGGCAGTAGGCTTGGAAGAAATCGTGAATGCGCCATTGCACGCTGTTCCGTTTAGGCGCAATCAGATAAGCCTGAATCTCGGAGAGGGTCGTACGGTCACTGTAGGCGGCTGAAAGCACAGTCACTGCTTGTACACGCTCCGCATGCGACGGCAGCGTAGCACATGGTGCGTCATCTTCCGTTTCAAGAGTCATCGCCCAGTGGTGCAGCAGAAACCTGATGAATGATCTCGCCGTCGTCGAGTTCTGCGCATATGTCAGTACAGCAGTGTCAGCGCCTGTGAAACTGTCAATGAGACTGTGTCCGGAATCGCATTGCAACCAGTGCGCAGGTCTCGGCAGAACATTTTCCGCAAACATTCCGCGGAAGGCGACAAATCTTAGGCCTCCCGGCACCCGCTTGCCGGCATTCCACAGCGCAGTCTGCACGGGCACTGTCGGCGCCATTAGAGACTTGACGCGATGTTTCCGTATGCCGCGTTGGAACACCAAAACCTCGACACAGCACACAAAGCAAACACTACCGTGCCGACACCAGTCACACAAACGAAAAAACGCGGCCTGCTCGCAGCTTCGTGCGCGAAGAAACAAATCAGCTGCTGGATTGTCTTGACATGGCTTACTAAGCTGAAACCGGAACTGCTGCAGAGCCACTCTATCGAACTAGGCAGAAACGATGATGATGAGCGGGGATTTCCAGTAGCGCCACTTCGTGGGGCAGCAAGGAAGCTCCGTTCAAAACAATAATGGCGTTCAGCAAGTCGAAGCATGCACCGGTTAGAGTCGGTGCATTGTGCTCTCGGCCGAGTTGGCTCAAGGAGTGTCCGAAAAATCAGATGAGAGGTTGCAAGGTGTCCGAACTTTCGGTAGTTGTTATACATTATGGTCTATGGGGAGAATGGCGGTGCCGCAAAGCTGACCGAATAATCGGGCATGTCCGAATTTTCGGAGTCCGGAAAATCGGTCGGCAACTGTAGCTATAATGACCAAAATTTTGCATGTTTCAAGCTGTCCTCGTTTAATTTTTCAGAATTTTTCTCGTGGTCGCAAGTTCAAAGCTACCGAAAATGCAAACAACATCTCTGTCATTTTCTTTTTTCGCAGTCTCCAAGCAGCGTTGCGCACATCTCGCATGCCTATTCAGAGCTACCATTTCAGGTGCAGCCTCGATAGGTCCCGCTTGATGCACTCTCCCACGAGCCTTTGTGCTGTCATTGCGGTCGGCACTCGTAAGTCGCATATAGCCAGTAGTAGTCTTTGTATCTCCTCATGTGCATTGTGGTTTTCTTCAGCTGCATTCTGTGATGCTAGGCTTAGTCGCTCCAACATCCAATTGTCTTCAGTCGTTTTATTGCGATTTGTTAACAAAGGTGCCGACACTGCCTTCGTTTTCTACCGCCAACTCGATAAAGGCTTTGATGCGAGAAAACCATAGCATATTGATGATGTAAAAGAAGGCCACCATTATCAGGAAAGTGCAAAGTGACCTGTCACAATCAGGTGTCGCAATAGAATTAGAAATCTCGAAGCAGACACTATCAGACTACATAATCAGCACGGTGAATATTTTGGAAGCCGCTGAGAAATCTTCTGGATCCCGACAGAAGAATGTCAGCCAAGGTGCCCACTCAAAACTTGAAGCTATTCTGATGTGACTGAAAGCCATGATCATGCAAGTGCCGGTGTCTGGTGATGTTTTAAATCAAAAGGCAGAAACCGTAGCACTTCAGATGGACATTGAGGGTTTTCAACTTGGTGATGGTTGGGTCCAAAATGTTAACGGCCCCTCATAAGATGTGGCCATATTGAGCTGACAAGCGCTTTCTATACAATGCGCACTAGCGATCGTGTCTGCTAAGTATTACATCGCTATGTGCCGCAGAAAGAGCTGAAATTTCAAACCGAACGCCATTTGCCCTTCTCGCAGGCTTCGCGCTCCCAGCTGGAGAGTTGACGTATACAGTCGTCGACCGTTTATTCGGACCTCACGGGCACTGCGGAAATGTCTGAATAAACAGGTGTCCGATAAAGCAGATTAAGAAAAAAAAAAGAAATCCTTTATTTCCATGCACTGATTCGGGCTTGGCAGTAGGCTTGAAGAAATCGTGAATGCGCCATTGCACGCGGTTCTGTTTACGCGCAATATCAGATGAGCCTGAATCTCGGAGAGGGTCGTACGGTCACTATAGGCGGCTGAAAGCACAGTCACTACTTGTACACGCTCCGCATGCGACGGCAGCGTAGCACATGGTGCGTCATCTTCCGACTCGGAGTCAACGTCCTGCGGTACAGCAGAAACCTGACGAATGATTTCGTCGTCGTCGAGGTCTGCGCATGTCAGCACAGCACTGTCGGTACCTGTGAAACTGTCGAATGAGGTGGGATCTGGAATTGCAATGCAACCATTGCGCAGGTCTCGGCAGAACATTTTCGGCATCAGTAGGGAGCACATCGGAAGGCGACAAATCCTAGGTCTCCTGGCACCCGCTTACCGGCATTCCCCAGGGCAGTCTGCGCGGGCATTGTCGGTGCCATTAGACACTCGACGCGATTTTTCCGTATGCCGCTTTGGATCACCGCAACCGCGACACAGTACACAAAGCAAACACCTCCATGCCGTCACGCCGACACCAGTCGCACAAATGAAAAACGTGGCCTACTTGCAGCGTCGTGCACGAAGAAAGAAACAAATGAGCTGCTGAATTGTCTTGACATGGCTTACTAAGCTGAGACCGGAACTGTTGTAGCCGCTCTATCAAACCAGGCAGAAACGATTACGATGAGCGGGGACTTGCAGTAGCGCCACATTGTGGGGCAGCAAGGAGGCTCCATTCAAAACAAAAATGGCATTCAGCAAGTCGAACCATGCACCGATCAGAGTCGGTGCATAGGGCTCTCGATCGAGTTGGCTCAAGGAGTGTCCGAAAAATCAGACCAGGGGTTGCAAGGTGTCCGAACTTTTGGCAGTTGTTATACATTATGGTGTATAGGGAGAATCGCGGTGCTGCGAAGCAGACTGAATAATCGAGCATGTCCGAATTTTTGGAGTCTGAAAAATCAGTCAATGACTGCCTCTCACAAGTGCTCTACATGCATCACACTGCTGTAATATCGCTCATAGTGACGCGCGACTCTGTCTGGTCCACGGCAAATTCGTCCGAGAAAGGCGCTCGAGACAAAGAGGGACCAGTGAGCGAGTTAGTGCGAGCACTCAAGCAGGGTGGCTTCAATGCGGCACATGGGGCACTCAACTGCGCTCGGCACGAAAAGGTGCCAGCAAGCGGGAACAGCAGATTGGAGGGGCTAGTAAGCACCTGCTCCACATGCGCCTCAAAGAGTTGAGGAAACCAGAAAGTGGCATGGCAAGGACTAGGGGGTACACATCCAGGCGGTTGAAGTGACAAAAGGGCTGTCCAAAGAAGGGATTGCTCCTGCTGGCCGAAAGCAGAGGGTACGTACCTCATGCTGTAGGTGTTATCCGCGTCGATGGACATTAAGCACATGGCAAGGGGATCAAGCAGGAACGACGGCCGTAAGGGGGCCTGCATTTATGACATGCTGAAACAGGGTTGGGTGGTAGTTATGTGGAAGTGGGTTTGCACGAGGCTCACCGTACGAACGACGGTCTGGGAAGGGCATGACGCTCCTCCACCCCGCAGTGCACAAAGGCGCTTGGGCAGGGTTCATCGACTCTGATACGGCGCAGACAAGGCTCCAGAGTCAAATTGCGAAAAAGCATGGGTTTATTCAACCAAGATATAGCACAGTTTGACAGTCACTGCGCTTATGGGCAAAGGCTCACCCCAAGACTGATCGAGTATGTGTGGCCCCTGCTGTAGGGCAAACTGGGAAGCGGTCCACCAAGCGTGAAAACAAGAAATTGCGGGAGCCTTGTAACTACCTCGTCCTACCTTGTCCTTGTAACTACCTCGTTGCGGGCCTGTGAGCATCTTCCGTGGCAATGAAGCACTCAGCGGATGAGAGCTCAGGCGGAGACTGTGCCCGTGGACCGCCACTAGGGAGGCCGATTGAGGCGCATCTTTGGGACACTAGCTCGCATGCTAATTTGACCTTGGGAGGGAGAAGCACAGTTTGCGCAGAAAATTAGCTTCGGTGCAGTAGCTGTGTCAGCAATCTTGCGGTTATGATCGCGGTTCCTGGAAATCAAGCTAAACACAGTGCAGGAGCTGGAGGAAGAGGCACAAGAAGGCACCTCAATCCCCACACCATGCAACGTGTGGGGAACAGATGTCAGCGACCAGCCAAATGGTACAGCTCAAGTTAGCCCATTATTCCTACACACCTGCCCACTCGCCTTACATTGTGCGAACAGTGTGGCAGATTCGGAGCCTGTCCCGTGGCCATCAGAAATACAAGTGAGAAAATTGCTACCACATTTGATCCTCCCACCACCGCCACCGCAGCGAGGAGATCAATCAACACTGGCGAAGCGGTGCTTGCAACCACAAACTGGTAAAGCAGTGTTCGGAACCACAAGCATGGGTACAACATGTCAACGACAGAGTCAAGGCTTTCTGTAGACCATGCACAACCACAAAAAGGACACAAGCTGCTACAAACATCATCGCACAAATGACTACGTTACCATTGAAAACGATCGCTGTTAGCAGCCACCCCAGTATTGAACAGACCCACGTGAGCACTACTACTCCATCAAGGACCTCGTAACCCTGACCTGGTCTTATGCGACCGCACCGATTTCTTGACCAATGGCTCACCGTCATCGACCGGCCGAGCTATTTTCCACTAACTACACTGCAGAGTCCGCTACCGCCAAAGGCGTCCAATGACTCAATGTTAGACGTCGGGTTTTACATCCCGAAAAATGGCAAAAAAAAAAGGATTTTTTGAAGATCACATTTTCAGTTTCTACAACTCTTTTTCTATCCGACTCCAAAATATCATCCATATAAACCACATAGAAATGCTCTAAAAAAATTCTTTTATCAGCCAAGGTGGCGAAAAATTTCGCGGAAATCAAGAAAGAACAGTGTTTTTCACGCCACAATTTCTCCGGAACGGCGCGCCCGAGCGCTGCCATCTTGGTCTCGTTGGAAAGCTCATTTCTCCCTCTTCGAATTTGCTGCTTTAGCGATGTCCTCCTTACAGTAAGAAGCGCACAAAAGCAAATGATTGAAGGTCACGCCGGAGTCTGCGATTGGCCGCGCCCGCTACGTGACTCCAGCACGGTTCGCCATTGGTCTGGCGCTCGCGTCGTCTGCTCGGCTCTTTGCACCTCGCGAGTCTGAACATCTCCACTCGCCCTAACTCGACATGTCAAAACGGGTGCTACGCGGACATCGCAGTAGCGTGGCCGATTTCTACGCTTGTGGACGTTTCAGACTCGCGGCTAAGCATTCCGAGCAGTCGCGACGCGGACTTCGCGACCTAGATTCATGTGTGGAATCCTCGGACATGCAACTAAGCCTTTGAGCACTCGGTGTTTTGGAATTCATGACGAAGCACATAGCACACGCAATCCTCGGACACACGGCTAAACATTTTGCGCCCCCGCAGGGGCGTCTGCAGGCGTTTGGTGTGTTGCGACACCACGTACCCGAGCACACGAGGGTTGGACCCTCCCGCGTGTAACCGTGCGTGGCTTAGCCGTGTCTGGGGAAAGGGGGATCCTGGGGGTTGAGCCGATGCCGGGTGTTTGGACCTTTAAGGCCCCCCGGCGGAGGCAACACACCTCTTCGGCCTCTGCTTCACATAGACGGCACCCCCGGACTGACCCACCCGGGGGAAATCGGTAGTTGCCTTTTCTTTTCTCTTTCTCCCTCAAATCTTCGTCTTTCTCTCACTTTTAATCTTTCCTGTCCTCTCTTTATTTTCGTATTACTTCCGGCTTCGTGGGCGGCGAGGGTTAACCTTGTGCACTATATCCAGTCTTGGGTATATGTATTCGGTTATAGCGGGGCTGTACCGCTGGCGTGCGCAGAACTGAATATCTCCATCCTGTGTCGTCCCCTGGTTGGGCTCCATGGTGGGCGGCGGCCATCCCTGCCGAAAAAAACCATACTCCTAATGGCCACTTCTTTTCCCCGACTACCTGATCGCCCTCAGAAACGAGGGCGCACCGAAGATATTTTCCAATTTCTTGGGAACAAGCAGCCAAACTTCCCCCGATTTCATGTAATTCATTCAAACAATCTTGAAAAGACCATGAGAATGATTTCTCCTTTCCTCGTATCTAAATATCTAACTGAAACTCTTGGTACAGGCTATAAAGCAACGAAAATGGCTAGCGGCGATCTCCTTCTGGAACTCCGCAATCCGAAACAGCTTGGAAATCTTTCTAAAGTTCAGTCATTTGGGGAAATCCCAGTAACAGTAACCCCACACCGAACTATGAACACCAGCCGGTGCGTTGTTTCTGACGACGATCTGATGGAGCTCACAGAAGCCGAACTGTTGGAAGGCTGGAGTGAGCAAAACGTAATCAATGTTAAAAGAATTATGCTAAGGCGCGACGGCAAGGAGATAAAAACCAAGCATCTTGTTTTGACTTTCTCCTCACGCATTCTGCCTGAGTCACTCGAGGCCGGCTATGTAATGCTACGGGTCACACCGTACGTTCCAAATCCTCTCCGCTGCTTCAAATGCCAGCGTTTCGGCCACAGTTCCCAGAACTGCCGAGGCTGGCAGACATGTGCAAAATGTAGTTCCCGTGACCATGCCTCTGAAACGTGTTAAAACGCTCCACACTACGTGAACTGTGATGGCGAGCATGCCGCATACTCGCAGTCATGCCCATCTTTAAAGAAAGAAAAAGAAATAGTCACAATCAAAGTAAAAGAAAACATATCATTCAAAGAGGCACGCAGGCGGGTTGCATACGTTCCTAAGGCCAGCTTTGCCGATGTGGCGCGTCAGGGGGCAGCGTCACAACGGCCTCCGGCGGCTGTCCGACCCACAAGCCGTGAGTCGGCCGTGAGCCGTGAGTGGCAGCTAGCGCTGCTCCGTCAACCCAGCAGACGGGGCCACCGACCCCGAAGGTGGGCGCAGCCGAGGCTGCCCCAACCTCCCCGGCCCCTTCCAGCGCTGGCAACAGCCGGCGCAGCCAAATCCCTCAGGGAGCCCCATCGACCTCCGGGCTGGTGGGCGCAGGGGTCTTGCCCTCCAAGGCGAGACTTTCCCGGAAAACTTCTCGCTCGCAAGAGCACGTGTCCGGCGCCTCACAAGAGGCAATGGACACAACACCTATCCTCAAGGCGCACCAAGCGCCTAAGGAGCGGCGAGGCTCCCTCGAACGCTTCAAAAAGAGTAAAACCCCGGTTACAGGGCCTCGAAAGAGCTCTGGAACCTAAGCTCTGAAATCTCTGTAATTAATACTTCTGTTTCCGTATACACAGCACTTATTTACTACCAATATGGATACACCAATAATTCAATGGAACGTCAGAGGACTTCTCAGGAACCTTGATGACGTGCAAGAGCTTATCCAAAAACACAATCCAAAAGTGCTGTGTCTACAGGAAACACACTTAAAACGACAACACACCAACTTTCTCCGACAGTATGTCACGTTTCGCAAAGATCGCGATGATGCTGTCGTATCATCAGGCGGTGTTGCCATTTTGGTTCATAAAAGTATTTCCTGTCAGCGTTTACAGCTACAAACGTCCCTTGAAGCAGTGGCGGTTCGAGCTGTTCCTTTAAACAAACTCGTCTCCATTTGCTCGCTTTATGTACCCCCACACTTCAAGTTAAACAAGCATGAATTTCAGTCATTTATAGACGAATCGCCAGAACCTTATCTTATCCTTGGCGATTTCAATGCACACAGTTCCCTGTGGGGCGACTCTCGTACAGACGCACGAGGACGTCTTGTTGAACAGTTCCTTTTTTCTTCAGGTGCATGCTTGCTGAATGAGAAGGAACCCACGTATTACTCCCTAGCAAACAGAACCTTTTTATCAATTGACCTCAGCCTAGTTTCCCCGTGTATACTGCCCGAACTCGAATGGGAAGTTACGAACAATCCTTACGGGAGCGACCACTTCGCCATACTGATAAGAACATCTGAAGAAAACGAATATCCTCCACAAGCTCCTAGGTGGAAGATAGACACAGCCGACTGGCAGAAATTTCGAACTCTCTCTAGCATCTCGTGGGCTGACCTGTCTTCATTAGAAATTGATGCTGCTGTGGATTATCTTACAGCATTCATAATAGATGCCGCATCAAAATGCATATCCGAAGTAAGTGGTTTGGCATGCAAACCACGTGTACTGTGGTGGAACAGCGAATGTAGGATCGCCCGTAAGAATCAGAACAAGGCGTGGGGGTTGCTACGGGCTTCTCCCACTGCAGAGAATCTTATGAACTTTTAAAAAATGAAGTCCCAAGGCAGGCGAACCCGCCAACAGGCCAGAAGAGAAAGCTGGCACAAGTTTTTATCGAGTATTAACTCGTTTAGGGATGAGGCCAAAGCCTGGAACAGAGTAAATAGGATTAGAGGGCGGCAAACACATTCACTCCTCCTGGTAAACACACAGGGCGATACACTGCAAGATCAGGCAGACTCACTTGGGGAATATTTTGAGAGCGTGTCAAGTCCAACAAATTATACACAGTCCTTTCTCAAATACAAGAAACAGAAGAACGTAAGCCATTAACAAGAAAAGGTCGAGAGAATGAGCCTTACAACCGTCCTTTTTGTATTGCTGAATTGAGAGCTGCCTTGAGCGTATGCAACAGCTCCGCACCAGGATTTGATAGAATCATGTATGAAATGCTCAAAAACTTACACAATGACACGCAGGTTACACTACTAACACTTTTCAACACCATTTGGGATGCAGGGTACCTTCCAACCGCATGGAAGGAAGCCATTGTGGTCCCTGTTTTGAAACAAGGCAAGGACCCTTCCTCAGTGGCAAGTTACCGCCCGATAGCCCTCACAAGTTGCATTTGTAAGGTGTTTGAAAAAATGATTAATCGGCGACTCATCCATTTCCTTGCACTGAGCAAAATCCTTGATCCCTATCAGTGCGGCTTCCGAGAAGGGCGCTCCACAACTGACCATCTTGTACGTGTAGAAGCAAATATCCGGGACGCATTTGTACACAAACAATTCTTCTTATCCATATTCCTCGATATGGAGAAGGCATACGATACGACGTGGCATAACGGAATCTTAAGAGATTTGTCAGAAATGGGCATCCATGGTAATATGCTAATGCTAATAGAAAGCTATCTGTCCAGTCGTACCTTCTGGGTAAAAGTAGGAAATGTACTTTCGCGTCCTTTTACGCAAGAAACGGGTGTACCGCAAGGAGGCGTGCTCAGCTGCACACTCTTCATCGTGAAGATGAACACGCTTCGCGCTTCATTACCACCGGCAATCTTTTATTCTGTCTACGTGGACGACATACAAATAGCTTTCAAATCCTGTAACCTCGCAGTGTGCGAGAGGCAGGTACAGCACGGCCTGAACAAAGTCTCAATGTGGGCAGACAAGAATGGATTTAAGATCAGTCCTAACAAAAGCTCTTGTGTTCTTTTTACAAGAAAGAGAGGCCTGGTTCCGGATCCTTCCTTAGAACTGTGTGGACAACGAATACCTATCAGCAAACAGCACAAATTCCTAGGTGTCATACTTGACTACAGACTCACTTTCATTCCACACATTAAATATCTGAAAGAAAAATGTCTAAAAACAATGAACTTAATGAAACTTCTATCTCAGACTACATGGGGTAGTGATAGGAAGTGTTTAATGAACCTATACAAGAGCCTAATTCGGTCTCGATTGGATTATGGTGCTGTAGTATATAACTCTGCCACCCCGAGCGCACTAAAGATCCTAGATCCTGTCCACCATCTAGGAATCCGACTGGCCACTGGCGCTTTCAGAACGAGTCCCATACAAAGTCTATATGTAGAATCAAATGAATGGTCTCTCCACCTACAGAGATCATACATTAGCTTTACATATTTCCTTAAAGTACGCTCTAATCCTGAACATCCATGTTTTGATACCGTTACTGATATGACGTGCGCTACACTTTTCAGCAATTGTCCTTCCATAAGACAGCCTTTCTCGCTGCGTATGAAGGAGCTTAGCGATGAAATGCATGTCCCACTCCTCGAGCATCGCTTAATGCAGCTAACCAAGCTCTTACCTCCTTGGGAGTGGCAGGTGATACAATGTGACATATCCTTTATAAAAGTTACAAAGCACGCTCCTGAGGCCGAAATCTGAATGCATTTCCTAGAACTCCAGCACAAGCACTCCTGCGCAGAGTTCTACACAGACGCTTCGAAGTCAAATGCCGGGGTATCCTATGCAGCCGTCGGCCCATCGTTTTCGGAATCCGATGTACTGCATCCGGAAACAAGTATTTTTACGGCCGAGGCCTACGCAATACTCTCTGCTGTAAAGCACATAAGAAAATCGAAATTTCCAAAAGCAGCGATCTATACAGACTCTCTCAGCGTCGTGAAGGCCTTAATGTCACTCAACAAACATAAAAATCCCGTATTTAATGAACTATATTACGAAGCCAATGTACTCCACTTAATACAAGGGGTATTCAAATCATCAGCAAGGATCAATTTCCAGTCGTCAAGCTTGTGTTTTAATATATAGTTGCAACAATCTGGAAATATATATTTTTTTTTTAATCAGGAGGCGGGTATAAAGTGCCAGTAGCCACCACAAGATCACCTATTTGTAATTTGCACCATACCGACTCTGTGTTAGGAAGACTCGGTATCACTACAAAATCAATGCCTTTGAGAATAAATAAAGCTACTCCGCCGCCCCTACCTCTTAACCTGTCACATCGCAAGACAGAGTAATTAGGAGGCACAAACTCACCTTCCGTGACCAAGTCGTTTAGCCAGGTCTCAGTGACACAGATCAGAGATGGTTGATGGCATTCAATTAGCCAATTGAAGTGAACTGGCTTGTTCAATAGGCTGCGTGCATTTATATTCAGAAGGGTTAGGTTGTATCTATCCCAAAGTAACTCTGTGCTGCCAGTGCTGGGTATGTTGCTGGAAGTTTTGATAAGCAACTTGCTAGTGTCATCCCAGGAGTAGCAGATGCTGTCTACTATCAGAATGCCAAAGGTCAGTCAAACCTTGTTCACGTTCTTAGTAAGCTCAACCGAATTACCCACAAAGCTTTGCGAGTTTGCCACACAGGGAAAGAAAAATCCTCACTGATATGAGTATCTGACCCTATGAATTCAATAGCATTCCTTAGTATCGAACTCTTCACTCTGAAATTGAGCAGCTTAAGTATGATAGGTCTCACCTTTATGCACCGAGCCAATGACAGCACTCAACGCAGTTGCATTCTATTTTCAGTTTCGTGGAAAGGAGCTTCAGCACAGTGGCAAGTAGTTGCTCTGGGAATTCAGGCGATGGCTCAGGCACACCATAGATTATTAAGTTGTTCCGACGTGATTGCTTTTCCGAATCATTTTTTCTGCTCAGCAGTTCGATGGCTTTTCTAAGGTCGACTGTTTCTTCTAGAGTATACACACGCTGGTCGATGTCAGCGGTGGCCGACGCCCACGCTTCTATTTTCGAGATCCTATCTTCAAATGCATCAATTTGAGCAGTCAGACTTACTAAATCTTGGCTTATCTGTGTTTGCCCTTCAAGCAGTTCCGTGAGCACATGTTCAGATTTTGTGTCTGGGCCAGGGTTTGACTTTACATCACCCGACATAATTAGCAATATTCTCAAGGAATGCAACAAACAAGAAAGGGTACACAAAAGGCACTCAGGGTCCAGCAGCAGCAGCAAACAACGATCGTCACTTCTGAAGCAATGCACACGGTGTCTATTGCTTACCTGTAAGATGAAGCAAGCAACGTTGAGACAGCCGTTCGCCATGCTGCTACCGGACCCACTGAAGAGCAGAAGCCGCGAGTCTGGCTTTATGTCGTCCTGCGACCACGTGAGCGTTGCAGCAGTAGTCCGCCATGCACTATTTGACCAGCACCGATGAAGTTCATTGTCGTCGATAAGCAGGTTCTCGTGTGATACGAAATCACATGTGCCGTTGAAGGTGGAGTCTAAGTTCACATGTACCGGAATGCCACGCAATCGACAAATGGAAAAAGCATAGTCCTCTGGATAGTGGCGGCTGACGCAAGCAGAGATCTGCAAAATGAAGCAAGCAGATCTGGATAATAAAAGAAGAAATGGATAATAAGCTCCACCTGATAAAACCACAGTTAGGATTCTGGCCCTCTACTACAAAATCGCGCCGAACAGATGTCCTATTTTGTCGTCTCAGAATAGGACACACGTTTGGCACCCATAATTTTCTACTCACCGGAAGTGAGCCTCCAACCTGTGGTAGATGCGGGGAGAGGCTGACCGTACTCCACGTCCTCCTGGAGTGTCGGGAAGCCGAATCTGAGAGAAAGAGATATTTTTCCTTAGCATACCGCCGACACATTCCTCTTCATCCTCTAATGTTTCTCGGTCCAGAACCGCTTTTTAATACAAACAGTGTCGTAGGTTTCCTCAGAGATGTCGTCTTACATGTTATTAGTCCCATGAATTCGTAGCGCCTCCTCTCTCGAGTTAATTGTTTTGCGTAGCACATGCCTCCAGGCCCTTGTGCTTCAAGGGCTCTAAGGAGGCAGTAGTGCTCTGGCATTTCTTATAATCGTGATATATTTTACCTATCGGATCATTCTTTTTATATGCATCTAAATTTTCATAGTACAAGTCGTACGTCATCGCCATAATTTTATCATACACATTTTACGCACTTTAGAGCGTATATTTTAAGGCCTCTTTACAGCCACCTCACACCAACTTCATAGCAATCATAATTACACCGCAAACTCATTACCACAGACATGGCGCTCTTTGGCCACACCTGGCCTTTGTGCCATAAAACTCCACACATCATCATCATCAAACATTTTGCGCATAGGGAGTCTCCGACTCGGCGATCATGCACATCGCGCGCGGACTTCTCGGACCCTCACCTAATAATTTTGTGCATCGGCGCCTCTGACTGCGCGACTGCACGAACATCGTGTCGACTCCTCGAACTGCACGGCTAGGCATTTCGCGCGTCTGCACCTCGGACTGTGCGACTAAGCACACTGAGCCTCGACTCCTTGTATCTGCGGCAAGGCATTTCGCGCGTCGGCACCTCGGACCTGCAACCAAGCATATTGCGCCTTCACTCTATGATCATATTGTCACAATAGCTCGTAACAATATCTATCATACCCCGCCACCCCCCCTTCATAAAGAAAACCTCATCATGAGCTCTGTTCACTAGGCTTCTTGGGCTGGCACAACATCTGGCTGCAGAAGTGATCGAGGCATCATGCAAAAGTAAAATTCTTGAAAGCACCTAGCAGCTGCATATCTATAACTGGCTCTCTGAGCCTAAGTTCCAAAGCCATTGTTAGGTGAAGATGACTTGGAAGGCTGCTTACACTCAGCCTTCATTCAGTAACATGGTCAATTCTACAAAATGAAAAAAATGCCTCACTGATTGTTTTGGAGACTGCTATCAATCAGGCAGCCTGCAGGTACAACACTGGAACTATATTCATGCCTACACAGAGTTCTGCACCTCGGTTTGAAACCCAGGCACCATGCTCTTTGTAGAGAATGGTGCCTAATAAAGTTCCTTGTGCTAGTTCATTGGCCAGTGTGCTATTATTTTGAGAGTGTGCAGTCACACATTCAGTATGGCTGTTCTAACAAAACATAGAGCTTTAAAACGGTGCCATATGTATTTCTGTAGATTCACTTCAACGAAAGTGACATTTGTTTGAAACTTCAAATGCTTTTATTTCAGTTCGATGTTTTTGCACACCATACTCAGCCTTACAGGTGTATTGTCTGGGTTGTTTTTGGCCAAAAATGACAAGGGTGGTAACATTTTATTCGTGTTAAAATTGTCTTGGGGGTGATGCTTTTTTGATTACTCTAGCACCGTCATGAAAATTACATTCAGGTATAGTACTCACTGCTAACTAGAAGAAAATGTTCATAATAAATGCAAAATTGTTATCTTGTCTGTAAAATGCTTCCAAATGAATAAAAATAGCATCACCCCCTAATGTAGGTTTTTAGTTTTTGGTTAAGCAAGAAGGAATCATCGAAAAGCCCCGTAACGAGTTAGAAATTAATTTGACTTCCGACCTCAATATTTTATGAACTGCTACAGCTATCAAAAATCTAATTACAGATCTGAAATCAGCATGAAAAATTGCCCCAGACAGTGGAGTTTGTTAAAGATTCACCCAAAAATAAGAAAAAAGTTTTAGGACCCACGTTTCCCTCTTAAGTCACGTTCGATCGAAAGTGCTGTGGCACTGTCATGATGTACAGCAGATCGTCACGCTGGTGTTTTAGTGGACACCTTCCTGGCGCCTAAGTCGAGAACAAGAATGACATGGACAACCGGCTATTGATGAACTGGTCCAAAAAAAAAAAGGAAACAAACCCCTCTGACAACTCTGCGATTGCTCGGACACTGTCACGGGATTCCTGGGCCTCCCTTCTAGCCTGGTGGGACGCCAGTAGCAACCGCAGTCGTCGCTGCAGAGGGTGTGTCAGATTGTTGCAGTCTCGGAAAGTGGCAAAGAGAGAACTTCGTACGGGCAATGTGCTTAAAGGAGCCACATCCACGGCTAACTGAACAACATCAAATAGAAGGAGCACTGTCATAATGGACCGACTCATCCATTTCCTGGCACGTAGCAGCATGTTGTGAACAGAAGAAGTGTGGCATAACCATAGGTACAGGCCAGGCAAAATGGGGTTCCATTATAGCAGTCGCACCAAGCAATCGGAACCAACGGTCACACAGTCGCTTCATTCCTTACACACCTGTTGGGCATTTCATCATTTGTTCTCATCTTTTTAATGCTTCACACCATATGCCGTTTCAAGAAATTTATCATACGAAATGGTCAAATTGGTCACCGTTCTCTGAATATACGGAACTTGCGAAATCGTCCTGTACGCATCACAGCTGCCGTCTGGACTGCAAAGTACCATCAATGTTGTGTTCGCTTGTCATCTCTACGGACTTAAGTATATGAGATGTTACACAACATAATTTAATAACCCTGTTAACGACTGTTTATTTGATACCCTTGCAGTGAAGGATTGTAAATGCCGACAACACATAACTGTGCGAAATCAATGCTTGTTGTTAGTGATTAGCTAATATTCTTTGTATTCTTCAGCTAACCGCTGGTATATTGACACTTTGTTCTACTCAACAGTAGTATGTACAGGTAAGTGCTATCACAGTAAGAAGGTTATTGATATTTACTACTGGCTCAAACTACTCTGTTCATAATTCTCATAATTCAATCGCTTCTTAAATGGCCTTTCACTTTATGTCCTTGAAGCTGTGATTTGCAAATAGTTGAGAAAATCAAAGTAGACTTAATCACTAGCGAGCACCACTGTTTCTACCACATCTGCAATCTTAAATAGAGAGAAGTATTTGAAGAAACATGCCCATACGTGTGGCAAAATGAATAAATGTTTGCTACCGCTGTCTTACCAAACTGATTTGAGATAAGCAGTGACTAATTCTTAGCATCTAATTATTAATATTGTATCGCCATTCCAATTACTTATCATTTGACCTCGTTGACATTATGCTCTATAATAGTAATAGAATACTGAACTGAGCTTATCACTAGTGGTCACTAAACATTCTTCATTATCAGGTAGCAGTGGTAGCAGAAATGCTTATTCAATGCCATTTTGATAGATATTGATGACTATGTATAAGATTGATGGCTACTGCTGTCATACCAAACGAAGTGGTGCGTGATTACTAGTGACAAAGGGACATCTCCTAGGGATTAAACTTGAATAATCATTTGACTCATTTTTAATTTGATACTCATGACTTTATGCTGTGTAAAAGTACAAAAACACAGAATGGAGCTTATCACTAATGATGACTAATCAGTCTGCATTATCAGTTACCAATGGTAGCAGAAAAACGTCCTCATATAATGACGTTTTGATAGATAGCAATGATGTCTCTCACGAAGGATGTCTGCCACTGTCAAAGAAATATGTGATCCGTGATCACTAGTGACTACAATTCTGCGTCTCCTAGTTATCACAACTGAATCGATGTTTAAAAGAGTTTTTTGTTTGACATCCATGACGCTGCGACGCATACAAGTAGGACACCGAACGGAGCTTATAAATAGTGATCATTAATGACTGTGTGATATAAATTAGGAAAGTTGAATGATTTAAGCTTATTTACTGACACGTTCACTTATGCCATTGAAGATGTGCACGAATGGTGGCTGCAATGGTCACATTACACAAAGTGATTCATCATCGCTAGAGACTCAAGCTTAACATCTCCTAGTTATTATATTATAGTTATTGAATTGCCGTCTCGATGGCGTTTCATTTGATATCCATGACGCTATTCTGCATGAAAGTATAGAACATTGTGGCCAGCGCATCACTAGTAATCACTAATGACTCAGCGTTATCTTTTAGCATTGGTAACAAAAATATGCTTGTTTTATTACAGCTGGATTGATACCAATGATGGTATCCACTAGTGGCTTAGGCATACCGCTTCATAGTAGGTATAGTTGAGTCGCTTGTTTTATGACATTTCATTGGATATACATGATATAAAGTGTGCAGTATAGCGAGATCACTGAAGTGCACATTGTATTTCACTTGTGCTCACTAGGGACTCAAGCTTATCAGTTTGGTGTATAATTCAATTAATTGTTATTTCATGAGAAATTTAGTGTTAATGATTTTAATGAAGCATATGCATAGCTTTGCAGTGAAGCATAATAAAGTTGAAAGTGGCCACTTTGATGGAACATCGTGTGTGTCCTTTAGTTAAACACATGTGCACAGTCTGTCCCCAGTCAAGGTACAAGCACCGAGATGTCTAATAACTGTACTGGCAGCCATTCAGTGCTGTTTTTATCACTGCTGTGGCAATTTGCGGCCTTCCTGGCTGTTACATTTTCCCGGCTGGTATGGCATTTACTTGCATAATGATCGCACTCGCGTAATGATCGTACCCCTGAATTTTGTCGTCAAAATTAGATTTTTTTCTTTCCCTTGTAATGATCGCACCCCGAACTTGCTGCAGCGATATGTCGTGTGCCAAGTCTACCTAATCATGATCGCGCTTACCATCTGTCGAATGCTACGCGAACGACTCTTCCAAGACATACCAAGCAGTCCGCACTCACCGAACATTCTTAAGCAGATGCCCCATTTCATTCCTTTCATCACTTTCCGCACTTCCAAAAAAAAAAAAGGCTACAACCAAACTTGTGTTGGCTTTATTATTTGTAGGCTTTATAAATGTTGTGACCAACAACAACAAAAAAGGCGCCTGTCGGTTCATCTCGTCTGCACTCGTGGGCACGCAACAAATCGCAAGCAGCAACGATAGTGGCCACGTTCACACTGATACATTAGAAGTGCACCCTCTTCATACGCGGACGCTTGGAACACAGCTAAGATATTCCCCCACCCTTGGCGGAAACGTGCCGTATTAGGATAGTAGTGAAGACAAATGACGCAATTTCCACTTCATACCCGCCATGTGTTTCTATGTCACTGGCAGCTAAGCATGCCCACCTCTGTTTCTGTCCCCGCAAGTGGACATGGTTATGTTATTGCCACAGACCTGCCAATATTAACAATACTATTCATTACTGATACGGAAGAAACGGTTTCAATGTGCATAATATACTCAGGAAAAATAATAAATTTCGTTCGGCGCGTTTGGCTTGCTCTGCCGGCCTCCATTTTTGTTTTGGTGTCCCGCACTACAGTATTACAACGGCAGCCGCCTGTTTGTTGACCTATTGTCATCCCACAGCAAATGCAGGATGAAAAATTGTTTTTCTTTTCTCAGATAACTTAACTTGTGTAATGATGGCACCCCTGAATTTGCGTCAATTTTTTTAACAATAAAGTGTGATCATTATGCGAATAGGTAAGGTACTTTCTTTTCTTTTCTCGCTTTCGAAAAACGTATCTGTGGGTTTTAGTGTATTAGAGCAAAGTAAAAATTTAGCCATTTTGTAATATCTGATAAAGGTAAAGAACTGGAACTAGGATTCTAAATGCATCTGCAGTAAGCTTTGCCGACCTAAAATTAGCTCCATCATAATATATTCAATCTTGCAATCCGCCATGTGAAGATCATTCCTAATATATGCCAACATCCTATTAATGAAAGTTGCGAGTCCTCTGCCATGCTCATTATCCTTTACTTCTGCTTTGAAACCTGTTAAGGTCACCCTAGACATCAGTGTTTCCTGTAACATAACCTGAGGTTTCACACCACGCGTTCTAACAAGCTGCTGCAGAGATGCCTTCTTATTACTGGACTGCCTACAATTCCACTGCCAAATACTAAATGGTCTAATACAGCAGTCTTGATCATGTAAATTTGTTGAACTTGTTCTGAGCTTAAAGGGACACTAAGGACAAATATTAAGTCAAGCTAAAGTAATAGATTAGTGCTCGAGAATCACTTAGTGGAATGCCTAAGTTCTGATATTAAGGGTTTCGGGAGTGATGCTGAAATTGTCCTGTTAGGTGACAAGAATGCCCACGCACAGGATCTAGATGGCTATGCCGACAACAACGAGAAGTCAATACTAGATGTTTGTGAGCAACAAGCGGACCACGGGGGAATTATGAAACCGGCAATTGACATTACTGCCTGATGACAGAAGGAATCCATGGTAAGATGAGAGAAATGGTCATTGACGAGGAAGGGTATAGTAGCATAGCAAGTGACCATAAACACATCATTCTGAAACTGAGATATGCAGTTGCGAAAGAGAGCAAGGAGAACAAAATGTCCAGTCCAAATTCGAACGCTGAACAAATAACAACTATAGCTACGAGAGTCTAGGAAGAACTTGACAAATTGCCAAGCAATGAGTGGGAATATAGTGAGCTTCCAAATGTAATAACAAAAGAAATGCGGAAAGAGAAGCAGCTATTCATTGGAAAGGAAAAAGAGTAACTGAAAAGCTGGTCAAACAGGGAGATACGAGAAGCGATCGCCGAACAACAGGAAGTATCCCGAGAGCACAGGCAGGCAAAGAAGGTGCAGTCGCCGCAGGATGAAGTAGCCAGTAAATGGGAAATATACCGGGAGAAAAAGTCTGTGGTTCAAATAGTGGTGCAAGCAATGATAAAAGGTGAAAGTGAACATTGTTTGTCAGAAATACGGGAGAAAAAGAAGGCCGCAACTAGAATATTTTGGAACCACATAAACCTTTAGGCAGTAAGTCTGAAACAATACAACATATCTTAGATGACGATGGAAACAAACTGAAAGGGAACGCACCATTAAATTGCATTGGAAAAATAACAGCCGAATCTTTCCAAGGCAATGATGAGGTTTTACTTGAGGAATAAAAGTTCGTGAAAGAGAACCAGATGAAAAAGGAGTTGGTGCTGACAAATTTCAACTGGAAGAAAGCCCAAGAAAAAATTCCGAAGCCGACAGCCACAGGGCTAGACGAAGTTCCCGTTAGGCTGATTGATCAACTAGGTCCAAAAAGTAAGGAAGCTCTGTGGAAAGCAGTAGCAAAAAGTCTAAAAGATAGACGAATACCAGACAGTTTGCGACAAAGTAAAATAAATATAATATATAGGTAAGGGGGAGAAAGATTGAATTCACTCGTTTAGACCGTTGACTATTACATCGGTAATATACAGGTTAGCAATGCAGGCAATTAAATTAAAGCTGGAAGAATGGGCAGAGAATAACGGCATTTTAAAGGAACTTCACGATGGCTTTATAATAGATAGACATCTGGATTCTAATTTTTTCTCCATGCTCAGTCTATTGAAGTGATCAGAGTAGAAAAGAAACGGTTGTATGTGGCGTCTTTAGAAATTGCAGGAGCGACAACGTAGGCCACAACATTTTGTGGGATATTCACGAAGGGAAAGGCTTAGGTGTCAATTGTCTAGAGTTTTTGAGAGAGATTTACCTAGAAAATACCGTTTGCATCGAATGAGAAGGAATGAGGAGCAAGGAGAAAGTTGATATCAACAAGTGACTGAAGCAGGGGTGCCCGTTATCCCCACTGCTGTTTATGATGTACATGGTGAGGAGGGAAAGGGAGCTAGAAAGAAGTCATATCGGGTTTAATCTCTCATACAAACAGGCCGGTACAATAGTAGAGCAGCAGCTTCCAGGTTTGTTTTATGCGGACGACATTGTGTTGCTAGCTAACACACAGAGTGACATGCAATGTCTGGCTAATTCTGTGGAAAGGAAGGGGAGAAGTTATGTCTGAAATGTTGCGTTAAAAAATGGGGTGTTATAGTATTCCTTAAAAACAGCAAACAGACAGTGACAATACCGCGCCAGGAAATATCTTGCGTAAATGAATACAAATATCTTGGTATACGAATAAATGAAGGCAATAAATATATGGAAACAGGAAAAAAGAATAAAGTAAAGGGGAAGAGAAATGCGGCCATAATGAAACACAGAGGGCTATGGGGATACAATAGATACGAGGTGCTGCAGGGTATGTGCAAAGTTGTAAGGGTGCCAGGACTTACTTTTGGAAATGCGATTGTTTGCTTGAAATCAGGGCTACGATTAGGACTTGATGGCAACCAAAGGTCAGTGGGACTCCCACATTGGGCGCTCACGGGAGGACTACAAATAAAGCTGTCCAGGGTGATATGGGCTGGGCAAGTTTTGAAGTGAGGGATGCACACAGAAAAATGAATCATGAAGAATGACTGAGGAATGTGGAAGAAAGTAAATGGGCTGGGAGAGTGTTTAGGTATCTGTACAGGAAAAACATTGATTCACAGTGGAGGAAAAGAACTAGGAAGGTTACCAGCAAGTATGCGGCCTGTGTGGTGAGCAACATAGCTACAAAGAACGTCAAGTGAAAAGTCAGAGGCTGAAATAATCTCGTGGGTGGCGGCAATGGAAAAGAAACCTACCATGAGTAACTACTTAAGAGGAAAAAACGAAATCTGGAAAGCAACAGTTTATGATAACTCAAAGGGAAGCTCATTACTTTTCGAAGCGAGATCAGAATGCCTTAGAACACGCATTTATAAAGCGAGATATAGGAAGGAAGACGAAGCATGTGCTTGCTGTGGTAAAGCTAGGGAAACCATGAAGCATGTTCTATTAGAATGTGAAGATATCTGCCCAGCGGTCGATTTAGGAATCACTGGCTTTCTTGACGCCCTTGGGTTCAACGAGAGCATGGGCAAAGTAAACATGTCCGCAATAGAGATTAGTAAAAGGCGGTTTAAAGCATGGCGAAAGAAAAATAGGTAATCTAGAAAAATGGTGGTGGACAAAAACAAAATTCACTGTAGGGATTCAGAAACTTTGTTAATTTGAATTCACCAAGGTTTTTTTTTTTCTTTTCTTTACTTTAACATAGCTATGGCACTGGGCATTAAAATAACAAGAGCTTGGTGGCACTACCCATCGCCTCATTCGAAAGAGGACTTGTAACATCCTCACACAGACACACACACACGTGTGTGTGTGTGTATATATATATATATATATAATGTGTGTGTGTGTGTGTGTGTGTGTGTGTGTGTGGACACCCTCCCTGCAGCCGAAGGGTAAGTTAGGCACAGTATGAAACTAGTGTGTGTGTCATTCCTTTAAAGTCACCGACGGTGCTTGGTATCTCCCTTTGCAAATACTACAATACCTTCACCTGCTAGTGTGTTAAAATCCACTGCGCTTTGCAATGGGAGCGTACTATTCGTTGTCGGTTCCGGCAATCATTTGCCTCTATTTTGTGATGGCAAAGCACAAGGAAGGAGCAGAGTGCACTCCAAAAGGAGTTGCCGTATTTTTGCAGCTCTGAGCCGCACCAAACATTGCTAAAATTTTCTGTAAGGTCAGGATCGGGGTGTGAATTACTGAAATTCGGATTTGAAGTTTCGCTCCATGACAACACAGCCTGCGCTGCCACAAAGCCACACTTCAGGGCAAGGTTCTCGAGTACTCATACTTTCGCTATCTCCTGGGGAATCCCACCCTTTTTCCACCCCTGTGTGTTGAAGCTCCCTTCTCTCCTCCACTGTCGGTCATTCTCCTCCTCTACGTGGGTCGCCAATTTGCATTTAGCAGGTAATAGTGCAGATGGCGCTAGCAGAGTTGAACTTGGGTCACGATAAGCTGTGATCAACGGCCCAGCTCCCATCTCGGGAAACAGTAAAGCAGTCATTGGCTTAAGATACGACATGGACAAGTAGTTTATACCATAATGGATGCTGTTTTGTACACATCTGGGGGTTGTGTATGCAGTTATTTTCATGGGTTATACGCGCATATTATTTTTTTTCTTTATGGACTGTTCTGAAAGAGGATGCGGGTTGGCAGGTTATATGGGAAAAACTGCAGCATTTCCTAGCCGCCTCCTTCAAATCTCGACTTAAGATAATGTTGCCAAAGTTCAGTGCGTGATCAAGAGGAAACTAACTGATGAAGTCTGGTATAAAACAAATTTGTTGTGCCAGTTTGTGCCTCCTAATTACTCTGTCTTGCGATGCGACAGGTTAAGAGGTAGGGGCGGCAGAGTAGCTTTATTTATTCACAAAGGCATTGATTTTGTAGTGATACCGAGTCTTCCTGACACAGAGTCGCTATAGTGCAAATTATAAATAGGTGATCTTGTGGTGGCTACTGAGTAAATAAAAATAACCGTTAGGAGTTCTTTGTTTCATCGTACTTGAAATCACCCTGAAGATCTCCCAAATCAAATGAAAAAGATTGCTTGTCATTAAATTTAGCCTCTGTGTTCTTTTTTGCCATTTCTTAACAACTCTTACTTACTTTTTTTTGTTTGTGCAGCATCGAGGCCTTTAATTTCTGCATCAACTGCCAAATGTGACAACTCAAAGCAAGGATGCTTCCACCGATGTCAGCTATGTGACTATGAGACTGATGAACTATTTCTTCTGGAAGAACATGCCAGCGACCATACTGGCGAGAAACTGTTTCATTGCCCTTTATGCCCTCAGAGCTTTCCACAGAAGCAGAGACTGAGAACCCACCTGCTCACCCACACAATCAAGACGCCATTTCAGTGCACTTCATGCTTTCGGAGCTTCTCGGATAAAGGTCACCTGAAAGTCCACTTGCGCATCCATACGGGCGAGAAACCGTTTCATTGCCTTTTATGCCCTCAGAGCTTTTCTCAAAAGTGCAGCCTGAAAACCCACCTGCTCAACCACACAGGCAAGAAGCCATATGAATGCCCTTCATGCTCTCAACGCTTCTCGCGCAAGTCTTACTTGAAAGCCCACCTGTACAGCCACACAGGCGAGAAGCCATATCAGTGCCCTTCATGCTCTCGGTGCTTCTCACGAAAGTACGACCTGAAAGTGCACCTCCTCACTCACTCAGGCGAGAAGCCATTTGAGTGCCCTTCATGCTCGCAGAGCTTCTCACAAAAGGGCAGTCTCAGGAGACATGAGACGAGAAGCCATTTCAGTGCCCACTCTGCCTTCAGAGATTCTCGTTGAAGAATGCCCTGGAGATACACCAGTGCATTCATACAGGTGACCGGCCATAAAGTTGCACCGTCTGCTCCAGGTCCTCATCACTTGAACAGATTAAAGAGAGCACAGCACCATGGTGCTGTAATGTAAGTCAACACTCTTGTTGAACTAGAGTCTGAATTACAAAATATACTTATGTGTAGTATGTTACGTGGTGTGCTACTGCATCAGGTAGCACAAGTGTCTCTACATACTCCTGAAAGCAAGCTTTAACTCGAGCCAAACTCCGATGCCGCCTATTCAAATACATGTAAAACGCAGGAATGTTTTTCTGAATAACCAGTGTGTCGATTATAACGAAATTTGTTACAATTGGAGAGAAAAACCTAAATTCTGGTGATTGCTGGCAGCATATTTTTGGTTGAAGGCCTGAATGTTATAACAGGAATTTACAAAGATGGTTCAGCATGAAAAAAATTGGAGCTAGAACTTCATAAATTTTTAGCTCTGTACCTGGAATAGATATAGCTCGGTAAGCTGCATCAGCTAGATTTTTCAAAGCGGACAAATTTAATGTATGAATTCATTTCTTTTGTTAATTTCTTACACTACTTACGGGGACCTTTCAAATGTCCTACTCATTTATTATTTATTTATTTATTTATTTACAAACGCTGCTATCTCATTTAGAGACATAGCAGAAGTGGGTTACATAACTTATGAACACAAAAATGTCAACTAACATGGTTAGGCAGTTCTTTCCGAAATTGATTAGTCGGCAATAAACGCAGAGAACCAACTAAGTTATTCCATAATTCAACAGTGTGTGGAAAAAAAGAAAACTTAAAACCATCTATTATTGCAATGAAGGGTGCTATGTTTAATGGGTGAATACATCAACTTAATCGCACAGAAGGTGTCATTAGCAAGGTAGGCGCTTCATTGTTAGTCGATCCTTGTATGATTTTGTGCTGCAAGATTAGACGGTCACACGTGCAACGAAACGACAGTGGGTCGAGTGATAAAGCGTGTGCGTGCGATGACGGTGAAAACATACGGTCGTAACTTTTTTCTGAGTGGATTCTAATTTGGAAATATCCTTCATGCGATGAGGCGACCACACTACAGAAGCATACTCTAAAACAGGTCTAACTAGTGATTTATAGGTTTTAAGCTTGCACTCTTTAGTGCCTTGCTTTAAGGTTCGTTTTAGGCACCCTAATTTTTGCAGCGCTTTATAGCAGACTGTATTGATATGATTATGCCAACTAAGGGTTGGCATAACTAAGGTTAGGTTAGTTGTTAAAGTAAGTCCAAAGCATTTGAACTTGTTAACTTCGTTTATACTGTACCCTTGAGTGCTGTACGTGAATTTTAGGGGCTGTTTCTTGTTAGTAAAAGTCATTGCCACAGTTTTGCTTAAGGTAATGCTGATCTGTCATGTGTTACTCCAGTCTGAAAATGATGAAAATACGTTGTTAAGAACTTCTTGATCACGAAGAGTACGAATGTTGCAATAGATCACGCAATCATCTGTGTAGAGATATTTTCACTTGTGTGTTTCTGGCTACTTCAATAATGTCATTAACATATATGATGAATAAGAGCGGCCCGAGAACTGAGCCCTGCAGCACCCCTGAGATGACCTGAGCTATAGAAGAGGTTTTGCAATTAAAAGTGACGGATTGGAGTCGGAGGTGCAGGTAATCAGATATCTAGTCAATTAGTTTATTACCAGGAGAGATTGCAGCAAGTTGTAGTAGTTTTCAATGGCTTACCCTGTGAAGTGCTTTTGAGTAGTCGAAAAAGATGGCATCAAGCTGACCGCGGTTATTTAGTGATGTGACTATGTCATGCGTAAATTCTAATAATTGCCCTGTAGAAAATCCTGCTCGAAAACCATGCTGCTGTGGGGATAGAAAGTTTTTTGCTGATAAATACTGAATGATGTGCTCGAGAAGTTTGCAACATGTGGGCAGCTAGTGATTAGCTGTTTGCTGCCAGATTTGAAGATTGGTATGATGTTAGCTTGTTTTCAAACCTGTGGAACTTAGAGACATCTTAAGAGATTTGTTAAATATAACTGTCAAGTACCGAGTATTCCCTTCAGAGTATCGCTACAAAAATTTGTTTGGCCCTCCGTCAGCTCCAAACCTTTTTGTAGTATCAATTGTTAGTAATAAGTTATGAACACAAGCGTTAGCTATAACGAGAGCAGGACGCTCTGATAAAGTGTTGTTGATGCAAAAAGGGGGACCGACGCCATCGTCCTGACAAAGTACAGACTCAAAATAAGCATTGAAAGTTTTGGAAATAATCAGAGGATCAAAGGAAGGGTGATCGTTAATGATCAATGATGAAGTGTCATGAGCAGCCGCATGCACCGTTTTGAAAACTTAGATGCGTTTTCTTTCAAGAATGTTGATAACAAGGTGTCGAAATAAAAGTGTCTGGCTTTGTGCATTTTTGGTTTTAATTCGGACTGAAGCTGGTGCAGTATTGAGCATTGGTTGCTATGACTCACATTGTTATGTTTCCGGAGCCTCTTGATGCCCCTGATAAGATGAATAATGTCCCCATTATACCAAGCGTGCTTCAGGCTGCGTTTCACACACTTCTTGGGAACAAGCTGCAAGATGCATTTCTTAAGAATGTTGCAGAACATATCAAACAACTTGTCCACACTGCAAATGCTGCTACATTGTAGAAAAGCGTCAGAAGAGGATGCTAGAATATTACCAATAGAATTGTAATCAGCATGGGAAAAATTATTGACAATCTGAAAAGCAAGTCTATTGCACTCACAAGTGACATCAACCTTCAGCAGAACTCCTGTGTGATCGGACAGGCCTTCTATGATTTGGCAGCCCTATCCATTTTGTATTAACCTTTGGTTAAGGAAAATCAGGTCTAGGATCGAGCTCTCTCGGGTAACGCTACTAACAATCTGTCAGATCTAACAACAAAACCAAAGTCAATAAGCGAGTCACAAATCGGCCTGTCACGTCCATACGAAGTCAATGTACTCCAGTTAATACAAGGGGTATTGAAATCACCAGCAAGGATCAATTTACAGTCGTGAAGCTTGTGTTTTAATATATAATTGCAACAATCTAGGAATCTACTTTTTTTTTTTGGAATCAGGAGGCGGGTATAAAGTGCCAGTAGCCACCACAAGATCACCTATTTATAATTTGCACCATACCGACTCTGTGTTAAGAAGACTCGGTATCACTACAAAATCAATGCCTTTGTGAATAAATAAAACTACTCCGCCGCCCCTACCTCTTAACCTGTCACATCGCAAGACAGAGTAATTAGGAGGCACAAACTCACCTTCTTTGACCAAGTCATTTAGCCAGGTCTCACTGACACAGATCAGAGATGGTTGATGGCATTCAATTAGCCAATTGAAGTGAACTGGCTTGTTCAATAGGCTGCGTGCATTTATATTCAAAAGGGTTAGGTTGTATCTTTCCCGAAGTAACTCTGTGCTGCTAGTGGTGGGTATGTTGCTGGAAGTTTTGATACGCGACTTGCTAGTGTCATCCCAGGAGTAGCAGATGCTGTCTACTATCAGAATGTCAAAGCTCAGTCGAACCTTGTTCACATTCTTCCTAAGCTCGACCGAATTACCCACAAAGCTTTGCGAGTTTGCCACACAGGGAAAGAAAAATCCTCACTGATATGAGTATCTGACCCTATGAATTCAATAGCATTCCTTAGTATCGAACTCTTCACTCTGAAATTGAGCAGCTTAAGTATGATAGGTCTCACCTTTATGCACCGACGCAATGACAGCACTCAATGCAGTTGCATTCTATTTTCAGTTTCGTGGAAAAGAGCTTCAGCACAGTGGCAAGTAGTTGCTCTGGGAATTCAGGCGATGGCTCAGGCACACCATAGATTATTAAGTTGTTCCGACGTGAATGCTTTTCCGAATCATTTTTTCTGCCCAGCAGTTCGATGGCTTTTCTAAGGTCGACTGTTTCTTCTAAAGTATACACACGCTGGTCGATGTCAGCGGTGGCCGACGCCCACGCTTCTATTTTCGAGATCCTATCTTCAAATGTATCAATTTTAGCGGTGAGACTTACTAAATCTTGGCTTATCTGTGTTTGCCCTTCAAGCAGTTCCGTGAGCACATGTTCAGATTTTGTGTCTGGGCCAGGGTTTGACTTTACATCACTCTACATAATTAGCAATATTCTCAAGGAATGCAACAAACAAGAAAACATACACAAAAGGCACTCAGGGTCCAGCAGCAGCAGCAAACAACGATCGTCACTTCTGAAGCAATGCACACGGTGTCTATTGCTTACCTGCAAGATGAAGCAAGCAACGTTGAGACAGCCGTTCGCCATGCTGCTACCGGACCCACTGAAGAGTAGAAGCCGCGAGTCTGGCTTTATGTCGTCGTGCAACCACGTGAGCGTTGCAGCAGTAGTCCGCCATCCACTGTTTGACCAGCACCAATGAAGTTCATCGTCGTCGATAAGCAGGTTCTCGTGTGATAGGAAATTACATGTGCCGTTGAAGGTGGAGTCCAAGTTCACATGTACCGGAATGCCACGCAATCGACAAATGGAAAAAGCATAGTCCTCTGGATAGTGGCGGCCGACGCAAGCAGAGATCTGCAAAATGAAGCAAGCAAAGCTCAGACAGCTGTTCGCCATGCCGCTACCAGACTCACTATTAGTCGCATATTTTAACACCTTGTATAATACGTCAATTTTGTCCACTTTATAGATGTCCTACTTGTAGCATTTTACAGAACTGTGATATTTTTCATTGCTCAGTTAGATGTAAACTTGATAGTTTCATTTTCTGAAAATTCGTGATTTTCAAAATTTTTATTAAAAGACTGATGGCCTAAATAAAAAATTCACTACCAACATTCACTAGATTCTATTTCCTTTATATGCAGCAAACCTCATGTGGTCTGGTGCTGCACTTGTCAAGAAAACCGATTTCTCCTTTCCCACGCATTTAGATGGGAGCCCCCAAGCCCAAGCTTGCTCTTAAAGGGTCCCTGAAACACTTTTGCGGCGTCACCATATTTTTTCTACATCTTTTCTCAACACGTTATCGAACACAGAGCAAAAGGATTTATGAGAACTGACCCACATATAGTTGTCGTAGCTGAGAAAGAAAACAATGTACAGTTAAACTTTAATTAACAGAAGTCGGCAAAAATAGCTATTTGCTTTGTTATATTGTGGCTTTTCATGATTTGAAAAGTAATCAATGTTCATTTGTATCTCAAAAATTACTGTTTGCATGCCCCAGCAAACTATGTATGTTCATTGTGATCGTTATTGTTACACTACAAATGTCTGAAGGATGTGTTCTTTAGGCCCTGTTTTTTTTTTTTTTTTTCAGTATTCTCTTTGGTACATATGAACTTGTTCTCTTAGACCAATTCTTGCATTTGTTGCCTCTTGGTTCTGGTGTACATGGTTCATCATGGATTCTTTTGATCTTATTCTATTTGTGCCATTATTTCTTTTACAAATGGGTACTTTTTTAGAGGAATTGATTGTTCTGTAAGCTTTCCACTGTCTGTTTCACCAGAGCACCAAATAGATGCCAGTGTTTGTTGAGTATTCATTGTCTGTTCTTGATATTTCAATAGTTTATTGACAGCATGCAATATAGGGATGTTAGCACTTTATTGTATCTGGGGCTTCAAGAGAAGTTGAGGGACGGCAGATGGAACTTCATTATTAACACAGAAGGAACCTGTTATAAGTAACATAGATGAGTAATCTAATGTTTGAGTCGAATGTCAAGTCCACCATGCTTAATTCATTCTTACATTTTATTTCAAATAATGTACCAGCATTTCTATAAGCACTAGTGTGACATATATTTGTGGAAATATTTGTATAAACTTTACACATTGAATTGGGCTTATATATAAACCTGCACTGTGTAATACATTATGTGCAGAAACCAAGAAATTGGGCCAATCCTGTTTTTTGAAATTTGAAAAAGATGCTTTCTGAATTACAGTTGTGCTAGTCTCTCATCAGGAATGTCCGCACCGACAAAATTGTGCACAGGACATGATTTTAAGATAATAAATACGAGGGTTCACTGTTTCGATTAAGGGCGTGCAAATATTTCATACGGTAAAGTAGGCGCTTTGTCAATATAACTATTTTCTAATATTCCTCGAACACTTAAAGCATTACCTGTGCACTAATGAACCTCAAAGTGAAGGAAAAGTATGACAAATGTCACCCCTATGGGCATAGTAGGCATAAAACATAAGAATGTGCGTAGTAGAGGAACACCAGGATGTGTACATTGTTTTACCCATATTTTGACAATAGCTGTGCATTCATGAAAAACAGTTTCAAACATATTCTACATTTGTTTCAATTCTCGCACTATTTGATTTGTATTCCATTCAGTATGCAAGAAATTCTTCTATATAGGGCGACAATGTACCTTCGTGTAATAAATAAACATATTTGTGGCTTTTTATTTTTGTTCTGCAAGTTGCACTCCTAAGGATTACTTCCACATCCACTCAGCCATTTTGGTGGCACATATGCCTTCAGACTGTGGCACGTTACATCCACGTAAAGAGGCACCTGCACCAACATGTGGCCATATCAGTGCTGGGTCTTCATTTCAAAGCTTGCTTATTTGTAACTTGGGAACTCGGATAGCAATTTTCTATCGACGCCGTCATGCGATGTAGGTGTCAATGTATTAAGCCAAATGTGAATTAGGAACATGCATGCGTGTGCAGTATGCTACACAACATTCTGTTACACAAGTGTTACTGTATGCTCAGATATGTTGAGCTGCCGAGGTAATTCATAGCATGTACCAGTATAATGGGAAAAGCTGCTCCATTATGTTTTAAGAATGCCATGAAACAATTTGAAAACACTGATATGACGTGACACATGACACTGGCAACACCACAATACCAAAGTCAGGGATCGTGCCAGTTATGTTGGTACACAGTGTGGAAATAAATATATTGTAATACAACTTAACAAGTTTAGTTATATAATGATATAGGCAAGGCTATGCAGGGGTGCTGAATGTTGCGGAGATATTTTTGGTAATCAGTTTAGAGCACACATTTCAGTGGCCACAGCCATGTGATATTCCATGATGTAACTGCTCAACAATGAAGCATTTGTTTATTCATTATGCATACAAAAGATTCCTGTGTACAGTAAAATACTCATTAGCGAGAAATTATTAATGTTACATGGCTCATTAGGACATGTTCTCCAAGTAAATCGTTGCCAAATTGAACATCCTTGTTTATAAAAAGTGGTTTACATGTGCACAACAAAAGGTAATAGCAGATTGTTTTTCTTAGTTTGGTGCCCTGAATTGTTGGAAAGTTCTTTGTGGTTAAGTAGAACCAATTTGTGGATGCCTTGTTTAGTTGGAGCTAAGCTACATTTCTGAGACATTTAGAACATAAGCAGTGTAAATGTTCTTGTGAATGAACCTACTTATTTTTGTTGGAATCTTCTCTTCCTGCCATGAGGGATTGTTTTGTCTACAAGTGCGTTGAAGCAAAATTTCATTACCAAATTTTATTTAATGTATACATTTTTGTCCTGTGCAAGCCCTCTTCAGAATAAGAGGCACATTGAAGCCTTCATAGATCGCTTCAGATTCCGTTGGAATTTACGCTAACATATTGGCCTTTCTTTGACAGAACAGTTCACACTTACACAAGGTAGGGGTTCTCAGACCTTTTGGGTTTGGCGATGCTCCACCAGCTTTTACATAGTGCTGCAGAACCCCTCCCTTCCTTTTCCCAGTGATCTGCTTATACACACAGACTTAACATCAGGGCTCATTTAGGCTTATGGAGAATGGAATGGCGATAAGAGGGGACGTTGCTGCACTCAATGTTGTGAGCACAGAGAAGCTGTCATGTTTTGGCAGGATTGGGGTGGGATAGCCTTTGAATCTGCCTTAGCGTTGCTGCCGCGTCTGGGTTTGGCCTCCATTATGTCCATTTCGATGTGTTGTCGCTACTCTCGAGGGCCATTTCTGTTGATGAGGTACGTACGATGTTGTACAGACAATTCTTTTCTGCTCTCCATAATGTGCTGTGCAGGCCAACCATCTGGCTGCCATCCTATGCACAGTGCACCATTACCAGTATGTTCACGCAAACGGAGGGGTGTCACATGCACAAAAGCCTACAGTATTTTTTGCGAAGAAATTTTACAAGGCATTCACCTTCCGGAACGGTCTTTGGTGTATCAATCGCAGTGCTAAGCGTAAATGCCCGCATCGCCTGGAATGTAGCGCTGCCCCTCGCCCGCAGCAAAGTGTTTATTTTTTTATTCTCCTTGGCTGCCACCCGGCGTAACGTCGGTGTGAATCTACATATACGCATGCAGGCTCGTTTCACTAAGATGCTGCAGCAGACTTAAAGAATGTGTTGTGCATAATCCATTGTTCATAGTCTGTTAAGTTCACACCTTTTAGTACACTTTTGGGAGTTGTCTTTGTCCGAGAGACCCAGGGCACGTTTAAACTAGATGGCGAGCATCAGCTGCAGATGCACGAGCGGCGCACTGTGGATACTGGGCAATGTGTACGTAGTGCTGACCCGAGGCGGAAGTTATGGCTAGTTGGCTTAACTCTTTCCGCACCATGGGGAAACTGGGTGTCTTTTGCAGGTTACACCACATATTTTTTCTTAACTACTCCACTCAATATTTTCTGGAATACATAAACAAAAAGCAGAATGAATGCACTTTTCACGCATAAAAGATTTATTAACGAAATCCATGGAAAACGGGGGAAGGCAGGAGATGGAAATTAAGGACGATGAGCAAAAGGAGAACAAGGTGAAAGCGGGAGCCAAGCTTTCGACAAGTGGACTTGTCTTTTTCAAGGCGACATATTTATTAAAGAGATGTATGTCATAAAAGAGACATAAACTGCCAAAATCAAGATTGTGTCACAAAATTGAGCAATGTTTGTAAAAAAGTGCTTGTATCTACCAAAAAAAATATGTAACATAAATTATGATATAGAATATGTATTGCCGTCTAATAGGCACTTTATCCCAAAAAATCAATTTTTCATTCAACAGGTTTTCCACGAGAAAAATTTGAGTGCAAGCACTACAGTTTGGCGGGCCAGGCTGCAGCCACCGATATTCCGGGATGGCTTGTGTCGTCGTCGCTCTCAATGTTTGACCAAAAGGCAGCATTCTCAGACTCGTTACTTGATCCACCGATAAAATCTGCTGCAAACACAGCGGAATCACGAGATCTGCGATCTTATAAAGCGCGAGCGCCGCTCCCCGAGGCGGCCATTCTTGCTTTTTACTTTGGCAGTAGCGAAACTTCAGAGTGTGTTAAAAAATTAACACCTTGAGGGAAAAATGCGAACTGCTTAGAAAACAAAAATATACTTCTCCTTTTCATCCCATGGTGCAGAGTGTCAGCATTTTAAAAGTGGCGTTTCAAACCATTGATAGCGGGCGTCCATTTTTGCTTGCTACTTTGATGATCTTGAAAACTTTGGAGTGCGTTCAAATGTTTTACCACCTGGGGGTAAAAAAACGAACTGCTTAGAAACCAAAATAGTTCTTCTCCTTCATGTCCGATACCGCAGTGTCTCCGTGGATGGTGTGGAAAGTCTCGAAACCGGCGTTTCAAACTATCGTTAACAGGCTAACGATGCCCAATGGGTACAGCACGAAAAGAGTTCTCGAAAAGTGCTCTTTTTAGCACCCGCGCATGGATTTGTGCCAAATCACTTGTTAAGCATGCACATGCATCTTTTGGTAGACGCGGGCGTTGTTTTCTGCAAAACCACAAGATATACATGCAAATGGTGCTTTAAAGTCTCCAGACAGAGACTTCCTCCGCCAGAGAAAGATTGTGGGCAACGGGGCAGACACGCGGGGGATAAGGGCAAACATGTCTCGCTGGATAATGGATTTTCTGCTTACAAATAGACAACGTTTTTGCTTAACTGCCCCGTGCCTGTCAGTGTAGATGTGGGTTATGTTGATGTTAGGCAAGTTGGTAAGGGTTTCTGCAGTTCAAGTAATAAGGGGTTTGAAAAGACGGTTGCCTAGCTTGAAGTGGCTTGGATCTGAGGGTGTGTCAGGTTTGAGAAAGCTATTTTCCTCTTCTTGAGGTAACTGTGACGTCTGCGTGCATCACGGAGCATCTTGTATGTATACGGTCATTTCAATTGTTGCAATTTGTTGAACTCACTGGCTGAGCTTCGACATTTTGTGTGTGGTTATATATGTATAATTCCAAGGTGAAAGATCATCCAAGTTCGTATACTCATGGCACAATTTCCATAGCGATAGGAATGGAGCACCGCGACTGTCGGTAAATGTGGTACCTTTTATAGGGGTCCTCAACCCCCCTCAGGCTTGGAAAAACACAATCTGCTGATAGCACGCACTAATGTGAACATCTCAGCCAGATTTTGGAGTTGTGCAAGACGCGCGTTGAGTGCAAGTTCACCTTTTTTCTCATACACTCTCTTTTTGAGACGCCTACAGCAGCCCGATCTTAGGAGCAGCTAGCTGCTCCTAACTCTTGTCGGGCTTACTTATTTTCTAATACAGGTGATTCCAATATGGGGCTGCTGTTGACGAATAGCTGGCATCAACCAATAATGGCGTTTGGATCAGTGAGCTCCTTCCTACAGCTAATGTGTATATGTATTCACGAGGTTTAATAACCAGGCTGAAGTGAGCGAAAATTTGCTTTCGTATTTCGATAATAATTATGTACTTCCGGAACCTCATGCTCGGCCGCAGCCACCCACATAGGAATCAATCATTGGCCACCTTGTTTATTAGTGCCGCAGTCGTCAGGTCTCGTTAGTTTTGAACACTGATCTAGCATTGAACCATGCGAAACATGCGAACCATGCGAAACGCAGTCGCTTCATTCCTTACACACCTGTTGGGCATTTCATCCTTTGTTTTCATCTTTTTACTGCTTCACACCATATGCCGTTTCAAGAAATTTATCATACGAAATGGTCAAATTGGTCACCGTTCTCTGAATATACGGAACTTGCGAAATTGTCCTGTACGCATCACAGCTGCCGTCTGCACTGCAAAGTACCATCAATGTTGTGTTCGCTTGTCATCTCTACAGACTTAAGCATATGAGATGTTACACAACATAATTTAATAACCCTGTTAACGACTGTTTATTTGATACCCTTGCAGTGAAGGATTGTAAATGCGGACAACACATAACTGTGCGAAATCAATGCTTGTTGTTAGTGATTAGCTGATATTCTTTCTATTCTTCAGCTAACCGCTGGTATATTGACACTTTGTTCTTCTCAACAGTAGTAAGTACAGGTAAATGCTATCACAGTAAGAGGTTATTGATATTTTCTACTGGCTCAAACTACTCTGTTCATAATTCTCATAATTCAATCGCTTCTTAAATGGCCTTTCACTTTATGTCCTTGAAGCTGTGATTTGCAAATAGTTGAGAAAATCAGAGTAGACTTAATCACTAGTGAGCACCACTGTTTCGACCACATCTGCAATCTTAAATAGAGAGAAGTATTTGAAGAAACACGCCCATACATGTGGCAAAATGAATAAATGTTTGCTACCGCTGTCTTACCAGACAAACTGATTTGAGATAAGCAGTGACTAATTCTTAGCATCTAATTATTAATATTGTATCGCCATTCCAATTACTTATCATTTGACCTCGTTGATATTATGCTCTATAATAGTAATAGAATACTGAACTGAGCTTATCACTAGTGGTCACTAAACATTCTTCATTATCAGGTAGCAGTGGTAGCAGAAATGCTTATTCAATGCCATTTTGATAGATATCGATGACTATGTATAAGATTGATGGCTACTGCTGTCATATCAAACGAAGTGGTGCGTGATTACTGGTGACAAAGGGACATCTCCTAGGGATTAAACTTGAATAATCATTTGACTCATTTTTAATTTGATATTCATGACTTTATGCTGTGTAAAAGTACAAAAACACAGAATGGAGCTTATCAGTAGTGATGACTAATCAGTCTGCATTATCAGTTACCAATGGTAGCAGAAAAAAGTCCTCATATAATGACGTTTTGATAGGTAGCAATGATGACTTGCATGAAGGATGTCAGCCACTGTTAAAGAAATGCGTGATCCATGATCGCTAGTGACTACATTTCTGTGTCTCCTAGTTATCATAACTGAATCGATGTTTAAAAGAGTTTTTTGTTTGACATCCATGACGCTGCGGCGCATACAAGTAGGACACCGAACGGAGCTTATAAATAGTGATCATTAATGACTGTGTGATATAAATTAGGAAAGTTGAATGATTTAAGCTTATTTACTGACACGTTCACTTATGCCATTGAAGATGTGCACGAAT
The DNA here is from genome assembly GCF_023375885.2 of Dermacentor andersoni. Taxonomy (NCBI): domain Eukaryota; kingdom Metazoa; phylum Arthropoda; class Arachnida; order Ixodida; family Ixodidae; genus Dermacentor; species Dermacentor andersoni. Next base: position 1,148,311 of record NW_027314752.1, on the reverse strand, counting down.
GGTGGCTGCAATGGTCACATTGCACAAAGTGATTCATCATCACTAGAGACTCAAGCTTAACATCTTCTAGTTATTATATTATAGTTATTGAATTGCCGTCTCGATGGCATTTCATTTGATATCCATGACGCCATTCTGCATGAAAGTATAGAACATCGTGGCCAGCGCATCACTAGTAATCACTAATGACTCAGCGTTATCTTTTAGCATTGGTAACAAAAATGTGTTTGTTTTATTACAGCTGGATTGATACCAATGATGGTATCCACTAGTGACTTAGGCATACCGCTTCATAGTAGGTATAGTTGAGTCGCTTGTTTTATGACATTTCATTGGATATACATGATATTATAGTGTGCAGTATAGCGAGATCACTGAAGTGCACATTGTATTTCACTTGTGCCCACTAGTGACTCAAGCTTATCAGTTTGGTGTATAATGCAATTAATTGTTATTTCATGAGAAATTTAGTGTTAATGATTTTAATGAAGCATATGCATTGCTTTGCAGTGAAGCATAATAAAGTTGAAAGTGGCCACTTTGATGGAACATCGTGTGTGTCCTTTAGTTACACACATGTGCACACTCTGTCCCCAGTCAAGGTACAAGCACCGAGATGTCTAATAACTGTACTGGCAGCCATTCAGAGCTGTTTTTATCACTGCTGTGGCAATTCGCGGCCTTCCTGACAGTTACGTTTTTCCGGCTGGTATGGCATTTACTTGCATAATGATCGCACTCGCGTAATTATCATACCCCTGATTTTTGTCGTCAAAATTTGATTTTTTTTCTTTCCCTTGTAATGATCGCACCCCGAACTTGCTGCAGCGATATGTCGTGTGCCAAGTCTACCTAATCATGATCGCGCTTACCATCTGTCAAATGCTACGCGAATGACTCTTCCAAGACATACCAAGCAGTCTGCATGCACCGGACATTCTTAAGCAGATGCCCCATTTCATTCCTTTCATCACTTTCCGCACTTCCATGAAAAAAAAAGCTACAATCAAACTTGCATTGGCTTTATTATTTGTAGGCTTTATAAATGTTGTGACCAACAACAACAAAAAAGGCGCCTGTCGGTTCATCTCGTCTGCACTCGTGGGCACGCAACAAATTGCAAGCGGCAACCATACTGGCCATGTTCACACTGATACATTAGAAGTGCACCCTCTTCATACGCGGACGCTTGTAACACAGCTAAGATATTCCCCCACCCTTGGCGGAAATGTGCCGTATTAGGATAGTAGTGAAGACAAATGCCGCAATTTCCACTTCATACCCGCCATGTGTTTCTATGTCACTGGCAGCTAAGCATGCCCACCTCTGTTTCTGTCCCCGCAAGTGGACATGGCTACGTTATTGCCACAGACCTGCCAATATTAACAATACTATTCATTACTGATATGGAAGAAACTGTTTAAATGCGCATAATATACTCAGGAAAAATAATAAATTTCGTTCGGCGCGTTTGGCTTGCTCTGCCGGCCTCCATTTTTGTTTTGGTGTCCCGCACTATTACAACGGCAGCCACCTGTTTGTTGACCTATTGTCATCCCACAGCAAATGCAGGATGAAAAATTGTTTTTCTTTTCTCAGATAATTTAACTTGTGTAATGATGGCACCCCTGAATTTGCGTCAATTTTTTTAACAACAAAGTGTGACCATTATGCGAATAGGTAAGGTACTTTCTTTTCTTTTCTCGCTTTCGAAAAACGTATCTGTGGGTTTTAGTGTATTAGAGCAAAGTAAAAAATTAGCCATCTTGTTATATCTGATAAAGGTAAAGAACTGGAACTAGGATTCTAAATGCATCTGCAGTAAGCTTTGCCGACCTAAAATTAGCTCCATCATAATATATTCAATCTTGCAATCCGCCATGTGAAGATCATTCCTAATATATGCCAACATCCTATTAATGAAAGTTGCGAGTCCTCTGCCGTGCTCATTATCCTTAACTTCTGCTTTGAAACCTGTTAAGGTCACCCTAGACATCAGTGTTTCCTGTAACATAACCTGAGGTTTCACACCACGCGTTCTAACAAGCTGCTGCAGAGATGCCTTCTTATTACTGGACTGCCTACAATTCCACTGCCAAATACTAAATGGTCTAATACAGCAGTCTTGATCATGTAAATTTGTTGAACTTGTTCTGAGCTTAAAGGGACACTAAGGACAAATATTAAGTCAAGCTAAAGTAATAGATTAGTGCTCGAGAATCACTTAGTGGAATGCCAAAGTTCTGATATTAAGGGTTTCGGGAATGATGCTGAAATTGTCCTGTTAGGTGACAAGAATGCCCACGCACAAGATCTAGATGGCTATGCCGACAACAACGAGAAGTCAATACTAGATGTTTGTAAGCAACAAGCGGACCACGGGGGAGTTATGAAACCGGCAATTGACATTACTGCCTGATGACAGAAGGAATCCATGGTAAGATGAGAGAAATGGTCATTGACGAGGAAGGGTATAGTAGCATAGCAAGTGACCATAAACACATCATTCTGAAACTGAGATGTGCAGTTGCGAAAGAGAGGAAGGAGAACAAAATGTCCAGTCCAAATTCGAACGCTGAACAAATAACAACTATAGCTACGAGAGTCTAGGAAGAACTTGACAAATTGCCAAGCAATGAGTGGGAATATAGTGAGCTTCCAAATGTAATACGTAACAAAAGAAATGCGGAAAGAGAAGCAGCTATTCATTGGAAAGGAAAAAGAGTAACCGAAAAGCTGGTCAAACAGGGAGATACGAGAAGCGATCGCCGAACAACAGGAAGCATCCCGAGAGCACAGGCAGGCAAAGAAGGTGCAGTCGCCGCAGGATGAAGTAGCCAGTAAATGGGAAATATACCGGGAGAAAAAGTCTGTGGTTCAAATAGTGGTGCAAGCAATGATAAAAGGTGAAAGTGAACATTGTTTGTCAGAAATACGGGAGAAAAAGAAGGCCGCAACTAGAATATTTTGGAACCACATAAACCTTTAGGCAGTAAGTCTGAAACAATACAACATATCTTAGATGACGATGGAAACAAACTGGAAGGGAACGCACCATTAAATTGCATTGCAAAAATAACAGCCGAATCTTTCCAAGGCAATGATGAGGTTTTAATTGAGGAAAGAAAGAGCATGAAAGAGAACCAGATGGAAAAGGAGTTGGTGTTGACATATTTCAACTGGAAGAAAGCCCAAGAAAAAATTGCGAAGCCAACAGCCACAGGGCTAGACGAAGTTACCGTTAGGCTGATTAATCAAGTAGGTCCAAAAAGTAAAAAAACCTCGTGGAAAGCAGTAGAAAAAAGTCTAAAAGATAGACGAATACCAGACAGTTGGCAACAAAGTAAAATAAATATAATTTATAGAGGTAAGGGGGAGAAAGATAGAATTCACTCGTATAGACCGTTGACCATGACATCGGTAATATACAGGTTAGCAATGCAGGCAATTAAATTAAAGCTGGAAGAATGGGCAGAGAATAATGGCATTTTAGAGGAACTTCACAATGGCTTCATAATAGATAGGCGTCTGGATTATAATTTTTTCTCCATGCTCAGTCTATTGAAGTGTTCAGAGTAGGAAAGAAACGGTTGTATGTGGCGTTTTTAGAAATTGCAGGAGCGACAACGTAGGCCACAACATTTTGTGGGATATTCACGAAGGGAAAGGCTTAGGTGACAATTGTCTAGAGCTTTTGAGAGAGATTTACCTAGAAAATACTGTTTGCATCGAATGAGAAGGAATGAGGAGCAAGGAGAAAGTTGATATCAACAAGTGACTGAAGCAGGGGTGCCCGTTATCCCCACTGCTGTTTATGATGTACATGGTGAGGAGGGAAAGGGAGCTAGAAAGAAGTCATATCGGGTTTAATCTCTCATACAAACAGGCCGGTACAATAGTAGAGCAGCAGCTTCCAGGTTTGTTTTATGCGGACGACATTGTGTTGCTAGCTAACACACAGAGTGACATGCAATGTCTGGCTAATTCTGTGGAAAGGAAGGGGATAAGTTATGTCTGAAATGTAGCGTTAAAAAATGGGGTGTTATAGTATTCTTTAAACACAGCAAACAGACAGTGACAATACCGCACCAGGAAATATCTTGCGTAAATGAATACAAATATCTTGGTATACGAATGAATGAAGGCAATAAATATATGGAAACAGGAAAAAAGAATAAAGTAAAGGGGAAGAGAAATGCGGCCATAATGAAACACAGAGGGCTATGGGGATACAATAGATACGAGGTGCTGCAGGGTATGTGCAAAGTTGTAAGGGTTCCAGGACTTACTTTTGGAAATGCGATTGTTTGCTGGAAATCAGGGCTACAATTAGGACTTGATGGCAACCAAAGGTCAGTGGGACTCCCACATTGGGCGCTCACGGGAGGACTACAAATGAAGCTGTCCAGGGTGATATGAGCTGGGCAAGTTTTGAAGTGAGGGATGCACACAGAAAAATGAATCATGAAGATTGACTGAGGAATGTGGAAGAAAGTAAATGGGCTGGGAGAGTGTTTAGGTATCTGTACAGGAAAAACATTGATTCACAGTGGAGGAAAAGAACTAGGAAGGTTACCAGCAAGTATGCGGCCTGTGTGGTGAGCAACATAGCTACAAAGAACGTCAAGTGAAAAGTCAGAGGCTGAAATAATCTCGTGGGTGGCGGCAATGGAAAAGAAACCTACCATGAGTAACTACTTAAGAGGAAAAAACGAAATCTTGAAAGCAACAGTTTATGATAACTCAAAGGGAAGCTCATTACTTTTCGAAGCGAGATATAGGAAGGAAGAAGAAGCATGTGCTTGCTGTGGTAAAGCTAGGGAAACCATGGAGCATGTTCTATTAGAATGTGAAGATATCTGCCCAGCGGTCGATTTAGGAATCACTGGCTTTCTTGACGCCCTTGGGTTCAATGAGAGCATGGGCAAAGTAAACATGTCCACAATAGAGATTAGTAAAAGGCGGTTTGAAGCATGGCGAAAGAAAAATAGGTAATCTAGAAAAACGGTGGTGGACAAAAACAAAATTCACTGTAGGGTTTCAGAAACTTTGTTAATTTGAATTCACCAAGGTTTTTTTTTCTTTACTTTAACATAGGTATGGCACTGGGCATTAAAATAACAAGAGCGTGGTGGCACTACCCATCGCCTCATTCCAAGGAGGACTTGTAACATCCTCACACAGACACACACACACACGTGTGTATATATATGTGTGTGTGTGTGTGTGTGTGTGTGTGTGTGTGTGTGTGTGTGTGTGTGTGTGTGTGTGTGTGTGTGTGTGTGTGTGTGTGTGTGTGTGTGTGTGTGTGTGTGTGTGTGTGTGTGTGTGTGTGTGTGTGTGTGTGTGTGTGTGTGTGTGTGTGTGTGTGTGTGTGTGTGTGTGTGTGTGTGTGTGTGTGTGTGTGTGTGTGTGTGTGTGTGTGTGTGTGTGTGTGTGTGTGTGTGTGTGTGTGTGTGTGTGTGTGTGTGTGTGTGTGTGTGTGTGTGTGTGTGTGTGTGTGTGTGTGTGTGTGTGTGTGTGTGTGTGTGTGTGTGTGTGTGTGTGTGTGTGTGTGTGTGGACTACTGAAATTACTGTGTGAATTACTGAAATTCGGATTTGAAGTTTCGCTCCATGACAACACAGCCTGCGCTGCCACAAAGCCACACTTCAGGGCAAGGTTCTCGAGTACTCATACTTTCGCTATCTCCTGGGGAATCCCACCCTTTTTCCACCCCTGTGTGTTGAAGCTCCCTTCTCTCCTCCACTGTCGGTCATTCTCCTCCTCTACGTGGGTCGCCATTTTGCATTTAGCAGGTAATAGTGCAGATGGCGCTAGCAGAGTTGAACTTGGGTCACGATAAGCTGTGATCAACGGCCCAGCTCCCATCTCGGGAAACAGTAAAGCAGTCATTGGCATAAGATACGACATGGACAAGTAGTTTATCCCATAATGGATGCTGTTTTGTACACATCTGGGGGTTGTGTATGCAGTTATTTTCATGGGTTATACGCGCATATTATTTTTTTTCTTTCTGGGCTGTTCTGAAAGAGGATGCGGGTTGGCAGGTTATATGGGAAAAACTGCAGCATTTCCTAGCCAGCTACTTCAAATTTCGACTTAAGATAATGTTGCCAAAGTTCAGTGCATGATCAAGAGGAAACTAACTGATGAAGTCTGGTATAAAACAAATTTGTTGTGCCAGTTTGTGCCTCCTAATTACTCTGTCTTGCGATATGACAGGTTAAGAGGTAGGGGCGGCAGAGTAGCTTTATTTATTCACAAAGGCATTGATTTTGTAGTGATACCGAGTCCCCCTGACACAGACTCGGTATAGTGCAAATTATAAATAGGTGATCTTGTGGTGGCTACTGAGTAAATAAAAATAACCGTTAGGAGTTCTTTGTTTCATCGTACTTGAAATCACCCTGAAGATCTCCCAAATCAAATGAAAAAGATTGCTTGTCATTAAATTTAGCCTCTGTGTTCTTTTTTGCCATTTCTTGACAACTCTTACTTTTTTTTGTTTGTGCAGCATCGAGGCCTTTAATTTCTGCATCAACTGCCAAATGTGACGACTCAAAGCAAGGATGCTTCCACCGATGTCAGCTATGTGACTATGAGACTGATGAACTATTTCTTCTGGAAGAACATGCCAGCGACCATACTGGCGAGAAACTGTTTCATTGCCCTTTATGCCCTCAGAGCTTTCCACAGAAGCAGAGACTGAAAACCCACCTGCTCACCCACACAATCAAGACGCCATTTCAGTGCACTTCATGCTTTCGGAGCTTCTCGGATAAGGCTCGCCTGAAAGCCCACTTGCGCATCCATACGGGCGAGAAACCGTTTCATTGCCTTTTATGCCCTAAGAGCTTTTCTCAAAAGTGCAACCTGAAAACCCACCTGCTCACCCACACAGGCGAGAAGCCATATGAATGCCCTTCATGCTCTCAACGCTTCTCGCGCAAGCCTTACTTGAAAGCCCACCTGTACAGCCACACAGGCGAGAAGCCATATCAGTGCCCTTCATGCTCTCGGGGCTTCTCACGAAAGGGCGACCTGAAAGTGCACCTCCTCACTCACTCAGGCGAGAAGCCATTTGAGTGCCCTTCATGCTCGAAGAGCTTCTCACGAAAGGGCAGTCTCAGGAGACATGAGACGAGAAGCCATTTCAGTGCCCACTCTGCCTTCAGAGATTCTCGTTGAAGAATGCCCTGGAGATACACCAGTGCATTCATACAGGTGACCGGCCATAAAGTTGCACCGTCTGCTCCAGGTCCTCATCACTTGAACACATTAAAGAGAGCACAGCAACATGGTGCTGTAATGTAGGTCAACACTCTTGTTGAACTAGAGTCTGAATTACATAATATACTTATGTGTAGTATGTTACGTGGTGTGCTACTGCATCAGGTAGCACAAGTGTCTCTACATACTCCTGAAAGCAAGCTTTAACTCGAGCCAAACTCCGATGCCGCCTATTCAAATACATGTAAAACGCAGGAATATTTTTCTGAATAACCAGTGTGTCGATTATAACGAAATTTGTTACAATTGGAGAGAAAAACCTAAATTCTGGTGATTGCTGGCAGCATATTTTTGGTTGAAGGCCTGAATGTTATAACAGGAATTTACAAAGATGGTCCAGCATGAAAAAAATTGGAGCTAGAACTTCATAAATATTTAGCTCTGTACCTGGAATAGATATCATAGTTCGGTAAGCTGCATAAGCTAGATCTTTCAAAGCGGACAAATTTGATGTATGAATTCATTTCTTTTGTTAATTTCTTACACTATTTACGGGGACCTTTCAAATGTCCTACTCATTTATTATTTATTTATTTATTTACAAACGCTGCTATCTCATTTAGAGACATAGCAGAAGTGGGTTACATAACTTATGAACACAAAAATGTCAACTAACATGGTTAGGCAGTTCTTTCCGAAATTGATTAGTCGGCAATAAACGCAGAGAACCAACTAAGTTATTCCATAATTCAACAGTGTGTGGAAAAAAAGAAAGCTTAAAACCATCTATTATTGCAATGAAGAGAGCTATGTTTAATGGGTGAATACGTCAACTTAATCGCACAGAAGGTGTCATTAGCAAGGTAGGCGCTTCATTGTTAGTCGATCCTTGTATGATTTTGTGCTGCAAGATTAGACGGTCACACGTGCAACGAAACGACAGTGGGTTGAGTGATAAAGCGTGTGCGTGCGATGACGGTGAAAACATACGGTCGTAACTTTTTTCTGAGTGGATTCTAATTTGGAAATATCCTTCATGCGATGAGGCGACCACACTACAGAAGCATGCTCTAAAACAGGTCTAACTAGTGATTTATAGGTTTTAAGCTTGCACTCTTTAGTGCCTTGCTTTAAGGTTCGTTTTAGGCACCCTAATTTTTGCAGCGCTTTATAGCAGACTGTATTGATATGATTATGCCAACTAAGGGTTGGCATAACTAAGGTTAGGTTAGTTGTTAAAGTAAGTCCAAAGCATTTGAACTTGTTAACTTCGTTTATACTGTACCCTTGAGTGCTGTACGTGAATTTTAGGGGCTGTTTCTTGTTAGTAAAAGTCATTGCCACAGTTTTGCTTAAGGTAATGCTGATCTGTCATGTGTTACTCCAGTCTGAAAATGATGAAAATACGTTGTTAAGAACTTCTTGATCACGAAGAGTACGAATGTTGCAATAGATCACGCAATCATCTGTGTAGAGATATTTTCACTTGTGTGTTTCTGGCTACTTCAATAATGTCATTAACATATATGATGAATAAGAGCGGCCCGAGAACTGAGCCCTGCAGCACCCCTGAGATGACCTGAGCTATAGAAGAGGTTTTGCAATTAAAAGTGACGGATTGGAGTCGGAGGTGCAGGTAATCAGATATCTAGTCAATTAGTTTATTACCAGGAGAGATTGCAGCAAGTTGTAGTAGTTTTCAATGGCTTACCCTGTGAAGTGCTTTTGAGTAGTCGAAAAAGATGGCATCAAGCTGACCGCGGTTATTTAGTGATGTGACTATGTCATGCGTAAATTCTAATAATTGCCCTGTAGAAAATCCTGCTCGAAAACCATGCTGCTGTGGGGATAGAAAGTTTTTTGCTGATAAATACTGAATGATGTGCTCGAGAAGTTTGCAACATGTGGGCAGCTAGTGATTAGCTGTTTGCTGCCAGATTTGAAGATTGGTATGATGTTAGCTTGTTTTCAAACCTGTGGAACTTAGAGACATCTTAAGAGATTTGTTAAATATAACTGTCAAGTACCGAGTATTCCCTTCAGAGTATCGCTACAAAAATTTGTTTGGCCCTCCGTCAGCTCCAAACCTTTTTGTAGTATCAATTGTTAGTAATAAGTTATGAACACAAGCGTTAGCTATAACGAGAGCAGGACGCTCTGATAAAGTGTTGTTGATGCAAAAAGGGGGACCGACGCCATCGTCCTGACAAAGTACAGACTCAAAATAAGCATTGAAAGTTTTGGAAATAATCAGAGGATCAAAGGAAGGGTGATCGTTAATGATCAATGATGAAGTGTCATGAGCAGCCGCATGCACCGTTTTGAAAACTTAGATGCGTTTTCTTTCAAGAATGTTGATAACAAGGTGTCGAAATAAAAGTGTCTGGCTTTGTGCATTTTTGGTTTTAATTCGGACTGAAGCTGGTGCAGTATTGAGCATTGGTTGCTATGACTCACATTGTTATGTTTCCGGAGCCTCTTGATGCCCCTGATAAGATGAATAATGTCCCCATTATACCAAGCGTGCTTCAGGCTGCGTTTCACACACTTCTTGGGAACAAGCTGCAAGATGCATTTCTTAAGAATGTTGCAGAACATATCAAACAACTTGTCCACACTGCAAATGCTGCTACATTGTAGAAAAGCGTCAGAAGAGGATGCTAGAATATTACCAATAGAATTGTAATCAGCATGGGAAAAATTATTGACAATCTGAAAAGCAAGTCTATTGCACTCACAAGTGACATCAACCTTCAGCAGAACTCCTGTGTGATCGGACAGGCCTTCTATGATTTGGCAGCCCTATCCATTTTGTATTAACCTTTGGTTAAGGAAAATCAGGTCTAGGATCGAGCTCTCTCGGGTAACGCTACTAACAATCTGTCAGATCTAACAACAAAACCAAAGTCAATAAGCGAGTCACAAATCGGCCTGTCACGTCCATACGAAGTCAATGTACTCCAGTTAATACAAGGGGTATTGAAATCACCAGCAAGGATCAATTTACAGTCGTGAAGCTTGTGTTTTAATATATAATTGCAACAATCTAGGAATCTACTTTTTTTTTTTGGAATCAGGAGGCGGGTATAAAGTGCCAGTAGCCACCACAAGATCACCTATTTATAATTTGCACCATACCGACTCTGTGTTAAGAAGACTCGGTATCACTACAAAATCAATGCCTTTGTGAATAAATAAAACTACTCCGCCGCCCCTACCTCTTAACCTGTCACATCGCAAGACAGAGTAATTAGGAGGCACAAACTCACCTTCCGTGACCAAGTCATTTAGCCAGGTCTCAGTGACACAGATCAGAGATGGTTGATGGCATTCAATTAGCCAATTGAAGTGAACTGGCTTGTTCAATAGGCTGCGTGCATTTATATTCAAAAGGGTTAGGTTGTATCTTTCCCGAAGTAACTCTGTGCTGCTAGTGGTGGGTATGTTGCTGGAAGTTTTGATAAGCGACTTGCTAGTGTCATCCCAGGAGTAGCAGATGCTGTCTACTATCAGAATGTCAAAGCTCAATCGAACCTTGTTCACGTTCTTCCTAAGCTCGACCGAATTACCCACAAAGCTTTGCGAGTTAGCCACACAGGGAAAGAAAAATCCTCACTGATATGAGTATCTGACCCTATGAATTCAAAAGCATTCCTTAGTATCGAACTCTTCACTCTGAAATTGAGCAGCTTAAGTATGATAGGTCTCACCTTTATGCACCGAGCCAATGACAGCACTCAACGCAGTTGCATTCTATTTTCACTTTCGTGGAAAAGAGCTTCAGCACAGTGGCAAGTAGTTGCTCTGGGAATTCGGGCGATGGCTCAGGCACACCATAGATTATTAAGTTGTTCCGACGTGATTGCTTTTCCGAATCATTTTTTCTGCCCAGCAGTTCGATGGCTTTTCTAAGGTCGTCGACTGTTTCTTCTAGAGTATACACACGCTGGTCGATGTCAGCGGTGGCCGACGCCCACGCTTCTATTTTCGAGATCCTATCTTCAAATGCATCAATTTTAGCGGTCAGACTTACTAAATCTTGGCTTATCTGTGTTTGCCCTTCAAGCAGTTCCGTGAGCACATGTTCAGATTTTGTGTCTGGGCCAGGGTTTGGCTTTACATCACCCGACATAATTAGCAATATTCTCAAGGAATGCAACAAACAAGAAAAGGTACACAAAAGGCACTCAGGGTCCAGCAGCAGCAGCAAACAACGATCGTCACTTCTGAAGCAATGCACACGGTGTCTATTGCTTACCTGCAAGATGAAGCAAGCAACGTTGAGACAACCGTTCGCCATGCTGCTACCGGACCCACTGAAGAGCAGAAGCCGCAAGTCTGGCTTTATGTCGTCCTGCGACCACGTGAGCGTTGCAGCAGTAGTCCGCCATCCACTATTTGACCAGCACCGATGAAGTTCATTGTCGTCGATAAGCAGGTTCTCGTGTCATACGAAATCACAGGTGCCGTTGAAGGTGGAGTCCAAGTTCACATGTACCGGAATGCCACGCAATCGACAAATGGAAAAAGCATAGTCCTCTGGATAGTGGCAGCCGACGCAAGCAGAGATCTGCAAAATGAAGCAAGCAAAGTTCAGACAGCTGTTCGCCATGCCGCTACCAGACTCACTATCAGTCGCATATTTTAACACCTTGTATAATACATCAATTTTGTCCACTTTATAGATGTCCTACTTGAAGCATTTTACAGAATTGTGATATTTTTCATTGCTCAGTTAGATGTAAACTTGATAGTTTCGTTTTCTGAAAATTCGTGATTTTCAAAATTTTTGTTAGAAGACTGATGGCCTAAATAAAAAATTCACTACCAACATTCACTAGATTCTATTTCCTTTATATGCAGCAAACCTCATGTGGTCTGGTGCTGCACTTGTCAAGAAAACCGATTTCTCCTTTCCCACGCATTTAGATGGGAGCCCCCAAGCCCAAGCTTGCTCTTAAAGGGTCCCTGAAACACTTTTGCGGCGTCACCATATTTTTTCTACATCTTTTCTCAACACGTTATCGAACACAGAGCAAAAGGATTTATGAGAACTGACCCACATATAGTTGTCGTAGCTGAGAAAGAAAACAATGTACAGTTAAACTTTAATTAACAGAAGTCGGCAAAAATAGCTATTTGCTTTGTTATATTGTGGCTTTTCATGATGTGAAAAGTAATCAATGTTCATTTGTATCTCAAAAATTACTGTTTGCATGCCCCAGCAAACTATGTATGTTCATTGTGATCGTTATTGTTACACTACAAATGTCTGAAGGATGTGTTCTTTAGGCTCTGTTTTTTTTTTTTTCAGTATTCTCTTTGGTACATATGAACTTGTTCTCTTAGACCAATTCTTGCATTTGTTGCCTCTTGGTTCTGGTGTACATGGTTCATCATGGATTCTTTTGATCTTATTCTATTTGTGCCATTATTTCTTTTACAAATGGGTACTTTTTTAGAGGAATTGATTGTTCTGTAAGCTTTCCACTGTCTGTTTCACCAGAGCACCAAATAGATGCCAGTGTTTGTTGAGTATTCATTGTCTGTTCTTGATATTTCAATAGTTTATTGACAGCATGCAATATAGGGATGTTAGCACTTTATTGTATCTGGGGCTTCAAGAGAAGTTGAGGGACGGCAGTTGGAAGTTCAGTATTAGAACAGAAAGAACCTGCTATAAGTAACATAAGTAATTTAAGGTTTGAGTCTAATGTCAAGTTCACCATGCTTAATTCATTCTTACATTTTATTTCAACTAGTGTACCAGCATTTCTATAAGCACTAGTGTGACATATATTTGTGGAAATATATATATAAACTTTACACATTGAATTGGGCTTATATATAAACCTGCACTGTGTAATACATTATGTGCAGAAACCAAGAAATTGGGCCAATCCTGTTTTTTGAAATTTGAAAAAGATGCTTTCTGAATTACAGTTGTGCTAGTCTCTCATCAGGAATGTCCTCACCGACAAAATTGTGCACAGGACATGATTTTAAGATAATAAATACGAGGGTTCACTGTTTCGATTAAGGGCGTGCAAATATTTCATACGGTAAAGTAGGCGCTTTGTCAATACAACTATTTTTTAATATTCCTCGAACACTTAAAGCATTACCTGTGCACTAATAAACCTCAAAGTGAAGGAAAAGTATGACAAATGTCACCCCTATGGGCATAGTAGGCATAAAACATAAGATTGGGCATAGTAGAGCAATACCAGGATGTGTACATTGTTTTACCCATATTTTGACAATAGCTGTGCATTCATGAAAAACAGTTTCAAACATATTCTACATTTGTTTCAATTCTCGCACTATTTGATTTGTATTCCATTCAGTATGCAAGAAATTCTTCTATATAGGGCGACAATGTACCTTCATGTAATAAATAAACATATTTGTGGCTTTTTTCTTTTTGTTCTGCAAGTTGCACTCCTAAGGATTACTTCCACATCCACTCAGCCATTTTGGTGGCACATATGCCTTCAGACAGTGGCACGTTACATCCACGTAAAGAGGCACCTGCACCAACATGTGGCCATATCAGTGCTGGGTCTTCTTTCAAAGCTTGCTTATTTGTAACTTGGGAACTCGGATAGCAATTTTCTATCGACACCGTCATGCGATGTAGGTGTCAATGTATTAAGCCAAATGTGAATTAGGAACATGCATGCGTGTGCAGTATGCTACATAACATTCTGTTACACAAGTGTTACTGTATGCTCAGATATGTTGAGCTGCTGAGGTAATTCATAGCATGTACCAGCTTAATGTGAAAAGCTGTTCCGTTGTGTTTTAAGAATGCAATGAAACAATTTGAAAACACTGATATGACGTAACACATGACACTGGCAACACCACAATATCAAAGTCGGGTATCGTTCCAGTTATGTTGGTACACAGTGTGTAAATAAATATATTGTAATACAAATTAACAAGTTGTTTAGCTATATTATGATATAGCCAAAGCTATGCAGGGGTGCTGAATGTTGTGGAGATATTATTGGTAATCAATTTAGAGCACACATTTCAGTGGCCACAGCCATGTGATATTCCGTGATGTAGCTGCTCAACAATGAAGCATTTGTTTATTCACTATGCGTACAAAAGATTCCTCTGTACAGTAAAATACTCGGCGAGAAACTTTGAATGTTGCACGCCTCACTAGGACATGTTGTTCTCCAAGTAAATCGTTGCCTAATTTAACATCCTTGTGCATGAAATGTGGTTTACATGTGCACAACAAAAGGTAATTGCATATTGTTTTTCTTAGTTTGTGCCCTGAATTGTGGGAAATTCTCTGTGGTTCGGTGAACCAATTTGTGGATGCCTTGTTTAGTTGGAGCTAAGCTACATTTCTGAAATGTTTAGAACATAAGCATTGTAAATGTACTCGTGTATGAACCTACTTATTTGTATTGTTGGAATGTTGTCATTCTGCCATGAGTGATCCTTCTTTGTACGAGTGCATTGAGGCAAAATGGCAATACCAAATTTTATTCTATGTATACAGCATTTTTGTCATATGCAGGCTCTTTTCACTATAAGCGGCGCATTGAAGCCTTCATAGATCGCTTCAGATTTCATTAGAATTTACGCTTGCATAGTGACCTTTCTTTGATAGAACCGTGCACACTCACACAAGATAGGGGTTCTCAGGACTTTTGGCTTTGGCGATGCTCCACCAGCTTTTACATAGTGCTGCTGAACCCCTCCCTTCCTTTTCCCAGTGATCTGCATACACACAGCCTTAACATAAGGGCTCATTTAGGCTTATGGAGAATGGAATGGCGATAAGGGGGGACGTTGCTGCACACTCAATGCTGTGAGCACAGAGAAGCTGTCATGTTTTGGGAGGATTGGGGTGGGTGAGCCTTTGAATCTGCCTTAGCGCTGCTGCCGCGTCTGGGTTTGGCCTTCATTATGTGCATTTCGATGTGTTGTCGTTACTCTCGAGGGCCATTTCTGTTAATGAGGTACGTACGATGTTGTACGGACAATTCTTTTCTGCTCTCCATAATGTGCTGTGCGGGCCAACCATCTGGCTGCCATCCTATGCACAGTGTGCCATTACCAGTATGTTCACGCGAACGGAGGGGTGTCACATGCACGAAAGCCTACAGTATTTTTTGCGAAGAAATTTTACAAGGCATTCACCTTCCGGAACGGTCTTTGGTGTATCAATCGCAGTGCTAAGCGTAAATGCCCGCATCGCCTGGAATGTAACGCTGCCCCTCGCCCGCAGCAAAGTGTTTATTTTTTTATTCTCCTTGGCTGCCACCCGGCGTAACGTCGGTGTGAATTTACATATAGGCATGCAGGCTCGTTTCACTAAGATGCTGGAGCAGACTTAAAGAATGTGTTGTGCATAATCCATTTTTCATAGTCTGTTAAGTTCACACCTTTTAGTACACTCTTGGGAGTTGTCTTTGTCCGAGAGACGCAGGGCACGTTTAAACTAGATGGCGAGCATCAGCTGCAGATGCACGAGCGGCGCACTGTGGACACTGGGCAATGTGTACGTAGCGCTGACCCCAGGCGGAAGTTATGGCTGGTTGGCTTAACTCTTTCCGCACCATGGGGAAACTGGGTGTCTTTTGCAGGTTACACCACATATTTTTTCTTAACTACTCCACTCAATATTTTCTGGAATACATAAACAAAAAGCAGAATGAATGCACTTTTCACACATAAAAGATTTATTAACGAAATCCATGGAAAACAGGGGAAGGCGGGAGATGGAAATTAAGGACGATGAGCAAAAGGAGAACAAGGTGAAAACGGGAGCCAAGGTTTCGACAAGTGGACTTGTCTTTTTCAAGGCGACATATTTATTAAAGAGATGTATGTCATAAAAGAGACATAAATTGCCAAAATCAAGATTGTGTCACAAAATTGAGCAATGTTTGTAAAAAAGTGCTTGTATCTACCAAAAAAAATATGTAACATAAATTATGATATAGAATATGTATTGCCGTCTAATAGGCACTTTATCCCAAAAAATCAATTTTTCATTCAACAGGTTTTCCACGAGAAAAATTTGAGTGCAAGCACTACAGTTTGGCGGGCCAGGCTGCGTCCACCGATATTCCGGGATGGCTTGTGTCGTCGTCGCTCTCAATGTTTGACCAAAAGGCAGCATTCTCAGACTCGTTGTTACTTGATCCACCGATAAAATCTGCTGCAAACACAGCGGAATCACGAGATCTGCGATCTTATAAAGCGCGAGCGCCGCTCCCCGAGGCGGCCATTCTTGCTTTCTACTTTGGCAGTAGCGAAACTTCAGAGTGTGTTAAAAAATTAACACCTTGAGGGAAAAAAGCGAACTGCTTAGAAAACAAAAATATACTTCTCAATTTCATCCCATGGTGCAGAGTGTCAGCATTTTAAAAGTGGCGTTTCAAACCATTGATAGCGGGCATCCATTTTTGCTTGCTACTTTGACGATCTTGAAAACTTTGGAGTGCGTTCAAATGTTTTACCATCTGGGGGTAAAAAAACGAACTGCTTAGAAACCAAAATAGTTCTCCTCCTTCATGTCCGATACCGCAGTGTCTCCGTGGATGGTGTGGAAAGTCTCGAAACCGGCGTTTCAAACTATCGTTAACAGGCTAACGATGCCCAATGGGCACAGCACGAAAAGAGTTCTCGAAAAGTGCTCTTTTTAGCACCCGCGCATGGATTTGTGCCAAATCACTTGTTAAGCATGCACATGCATCTTTTGGTAGACGCGGGCGTTGTTTTCTGCAAAACCACAAGATATGCATGCAAATGGTGCTTTAAAGTCTCCAGACAGAGACTTCCTCCACCAGAGAAAGATTGTGGGCAACGGGGCAGACACGCGGGGGATAAGGGCAAACATGTTCCGCTGGATAATAGATTTTCTGCTTACAAATAGACAACGTTTTTGCTTAACATCCCCGTGCCTGTCAGTGTAGATGTGGGTTATGTTGATGTTAGGCAAGTTGGTAAGGGTTTCTGCAGTTCAAGTAATAAGGGGTTTGAAAAGACGGTTGCCTAGCTTGAAGTGGTTTGGATCTCAGGGTGTGTCAGGTTTCAGAAAGCTCTTTTCCTCTTCTTGAGGTAACTGTGACGTCTGCGTGCATCACGGAGGATCTTGTAGGTATACGGTCATTTCAATTGTTGCAATTTGTTGAACTCACTGGCTGAGCTTCGCCATCTTGTGAGTGGTTATATATGTATAATTCCAAGGTGAAAGATCATCCAAGTTCGTATACTCATGGCACAATTTCCATAGCGATAGGAATGGAGCACCGCGACTGTCGGTAAATGTGGTACCTTTTAAAGGGGTCCTCAACCCCCCTCAGGCTTGGAAAAACACAATCTGCTGATAGCACGCACTAATGTGAACATCTCAGCCAAATTTTGGAGTTGTGCAAGACGCGCGTTGAGTGCAAGTTCACCTTTTTTCTCATACACTCACTTTTTGAGACGCCTACAGCAGCCCGATCTTAGGAGCAGCTAGCTGCTCCTAACTCTTGTCGGGCTTACTTATTTTCTAATACAGGTGATTCCAATATGGGGCTGCTGTTGACGAATAGCTGGCATCAATCAACAATGGCGTTTGGATCAGTGAGCTCCTTCCTATGGCTACTGTGTATATGTATTCACGAGGTTTAATAACCAGGCTGAAGTGAGCGAAAATTTACTTTCGTATTTCGATAATAATTATGTACTTCCGGAACCTCATGCTCGGCCGCAGCCACCCACATAGGAATCAATCTTTGGCCACCTTGTTTATTAGTGCCGCAGTCGTCAGGTCTTGTTAGTTTTGAACACTGATCTAGCATTGAACCATGCGAAACTTAAAGTCGCACCGCACACACGCTGGGGCACTTGGGCGCAACTCTGGAGCACCTCATTTCCCTGTGCCTTGTAGCTCGTTTGTGGCTGGTAGATTGGTCCTCTGCAACTTTTATTCTTTTTTTTAGTACTCTTGCTCTTGTTTGTTGAATTTGCCGTTGCAAACGGGTACATGTGGGCTCTCAGCTTGGCCGTTCTTCTCCTACGGTGCTAAGATTTAAACTGGTTCTTGAGTTTGTTGCTGCTGTTGCCACTCAGTTTGGTGCATAGATCACGAAAAAAATTTCTCTATCGTGGGGCTTCCTGTTGCACATGATGTGCAAGTAGGTGAGCTGTTGCACATTTTAATGGCACTCTATGTAGCGTCTATGTGTACTATTTCTTGCCTTGCATTTTGTACTGTTACCCTGTTTATCTGGGATTTTTGTGGCTAGTGAATCGACGACTTGCTTGAGCACCTGCTCGCCACAATGTAAAAGGCACATGTTCAGTTACCCAAATGTAAACAATGAAGGCGAATTTTAAGGAACATGGCCCAATCAGGATAGTTCTACTCAGGTGCAATTTTGCTCTAAAATTTAGCTGTTTTGAAATCCAAGAAATTTTCTGAGATTAATTCCAGCTAGATTTCTAAGTTGCTATTTAGTATTGCTTCTTTTGATGGTGCTATGCGAGTCACCATGTTTGCACAATGTTCCTCACATCATTTGTGCAGACACAATGTAGGTTCATTGCAGTAGCCTGCACAATGTTGTAGATGTAGGATGTGTGCAAATATGACTGCTGTAGGTGTGTAGGCCCATGCCACTTGTGACCGCATAGAAAGACAGACGGCTGACATGCTCAATTCTAAACAAACGATATGGTCAGTAGGTTCGTATTTCTTCCAGGACGGACTTTTATTCTTCTGACCATTTTGAGCTTGCATGTAGCTTCAGGGTACAGAGATCCTCATCTTAGTTTGTTTCACACTTGATCTGCTCTGGTCTTTCTTTGGAGACTGTTAACTCGTGGACGACATATACTTGAAAGTGCTTTTCTTTGGACACCTTTTCTTTCGAACGAAACCGAGACGGGGCATCTGCTATATGATCATCTTGTTTCCCGGTTTGTATGTTATCCGAAGAGAGTATTCCCAGAGTATCATGTGCATTCTTTGCACACTTTGTATACATTGATAGAATGGTTTCTTAAGATCGCCTTAAGTGGGCAGTGGTCACATTCCACCAGGATTCATGACTGTGCGAAGACTTCGTCGTGAAAGCGGGTGCAGACCAGGGGCGGCGCCAGGATTTCATTAAGGGGGAGGAGTTACCTACAGCAAGTGAGTTCCTTCAGGGAGGCGGGGAACTTGTGCATTGTGTTCTGTCTATTTTTAACTGGGCTGAAGGCTTTCTAAACACGTCAGTGTGAATAAGCTATCCCAGCATAACAGTAAGATATAAGTTAACATTTAGCATATTTACACAGCAGTGCATCTGCAAAGGAAAATTTATATAACACAGGGTACAGTACATACATAAAAAACAGTATTAAATAAAGAAAAAGACAGATAACCAGCAGCAACAAAATAACATTAGTTGACTATTTTGCATTATAGTTTTTAACGAGTACATTTCACAACAGGAGAGAGGACAAACACCACTAAGCAAAGCGGATATCAGTTCCAGCTTTGGTAAAGATGCGCCAGATAAAAAAAAAGTGAATACACTCTTGTGGCACCATCCGGTGTTTCTAAACGCTGGAAATAGGAAAAAGAATGAAGAAAAGCTGTAGTGGCAAAGGAATAAAAAAACAAATAGAAGAGAAAACAGAAGTGCAGAAATAGAGCATGCAATAGGCATTTCAGTCAGCATCACATTTGGTCACCCAGTACAGCAGGTTTCACAAGTGCAAATAACAGCTCTCAGACTATACAATGCTCACCACAGAAGCTAGGCCACTCACGTGGCCTTGGACAGCACTCTATGTGTTGTCTATTTCAAAGTGATTATAGGAACAGAGGAAGGTTTTGTTACAACCACAGACGCCAATGCCTGTGCTGTGGCAGTAGAGACAAAACACAGCCGGCATTTATTCGATGGTGAAACAGGTGTTCTGCAGATACCGGTATGGGTATTGGTCCTACTCCCGCGCTGCACAATTTTCCCACGAAAACGCCGCAAAGATACAATGGTGTATCATTATACCAGCATACTAGTGCAGATGTACACGTCGATTACTGTGCGCAGCATCAAACATGTCGACAACACGCTGAAGATGTATCTTATTGGCAAGAGATCGCTCAACCGCAAGCAAAGCTAGGTCGCTCAGACGGTTATTCATCCTCTTGCTGCGAAGTCTTCAATCTTCGAAGGCACGAAAACATGCGCTCACAAGATGACAATGCCGGTATTGTCGCAGCAATAATATCTAGATTGTGCAGTTTGTGGAAGGCTAGTTTATGTTCTCATAAGACAGTCACTAGTTGCTGCTGTGTCTCTATCTTGCACTTCCTTTCGGCTTCGATGCGCTGAAGAAGTTCCGTTTATCAGCTTGCACTC
This sequence comes from Dermacentor andersoni, assembly GCF_023375885.2. Taxonomy (NCBI): domain Eukaryota; kingdom Metazoa; phylum Arthropoda; class Arachnida; order Ixodida; family Ixodidae; genus Dermacentor; species Dermacentor andersoni. The sequence goes on along the minus strand of NW_027314752.1, from coordinate 1,127,702 downwards.
AACTTCAATGCTTTCAACGGGGCATGCATAGCGCTCAGCGAAAGGCTTCGGTAAGAAGATGTCCATAAAATTCTCACTCCGTGGGTGGAGAGGGCTAACTTCGCAGAGTACATCATCATTCTCCGTGAACCGCCTAGTCAACTCCGCAGTAAGGTGATCCAAGATGGAAAGAAAAACACCGACTCTGATTGTTTCCTTTGAATCTGTGAACTTTTCTTCAATGGGCTGACCTTCACTCAATACATACTGTTATATGCGTGTCATTCTCTGCTTTTTTCTTCGGGACACCCTGTTCTCAGAAATACTGCAGGTTTGCGCCCAGACAGTGTCGAATGTGTTCTGCAAATTTCTCATTTCGTAGAACACGTCAATCACTGTGCGTGCCATGAGGCATGCCTGACTAATATTGCAGTCTCTACTTTGCAATAGGTCCTAAAGAACTTTAAGTCGGCTGAGTATCTTGGTAAATAGGCTTAAATAAAAGAGAAACGAGAATTTCATTTGCTCAAGCAGATCGCTAACATCCGTTGCCGCCTGCTCTTTGTACCGATGACTTCGGCTAGACATACAAAGATAGCAGGAAAGCTTTTCATTGCTGATGTGCAAGCCGTTACCTGGCAGGCCCATCGTGTATCCCCGAGACGCTGCAGCACTGCCACTGGCAAATAACTTTTCTGCATGTCTATGTGCAGAGAGTGAATTGCAGATCCACTAGGGAAAACATAGAGGCATTCTAAAGGAGATAAAAAAATCCCTCACCGGTTTTATCACCTTGCACACATCCACGATGACTAGATTGAGACGGTGGCTCATGCAGTGGACGTACACTGCCTGGAGCAATTCCTGCCTGAACAGAGCCCGGACGCTGCTTGAGATACCGCTCATCACACTCACACCATCATGTGTTTGAGCAATGCACAGCCGAGTATCTATGCCACAGCAATTCAATGTTTCCTTTATGTAGCCCAGGAGTGACTTTGCATCCAAGTGCTCAGCGTTGCCGAATCCGAGAAACAGCTCAAAGATAGCCCCAGTTGCATAGTACCTTAGTACAACTGATGATTGTTCCGTCTTGCTTAGGTCCTTGGTTTCATCGACAATAAGTGCAAAGTATACTTCGAGCTTTTCATCTCTTCCTTTTTACTTGTTAATGTGATGTGGCTCAGAATTTCGAGGATCTGGTCTTGTATCAAATGATGAACGTACTTCGCATTCGCTGCTCCACCATTCAGGTTCTTTCCGACAATATTGTCATATGTGCCAAACAAGTTCAAGAGCTCAACGAAGTTTCCATTGTTTTCACTTGGAGCACTTTCATCATGGCCCCTCTGAGCAATTCCCTGAACGGCAGTGAATCGCAATATACCTGTGACTTTTGCTGTATAGAGGCCATTTTCCTGCATCTCCCTGGATTACATGTGGCTGAGATGGATTGCAAATGACTTGCTCCATCTTCCCGACTTCATCTGCCTGTAGGAAACCCACGGTGTCAGGGAAGACTTATGCGCGAGTGAGTTTTCGTGCTTTCTGAAACGAGCATCTTTTTCTAGGACTTCTAGTTACTATATCCACCATTGACAAATGCAGATTTCTCATTGGCACCAGTAGAAAACATTCTGCAAGGGTAACAGAGAGCTACGTCAGCCTGCATTCTGCACTCCAACCAAGGAAATAGGCAGTACCAGTCCGAGTGGAAGCTTATGCTCAATTTGCCATTCTTCTTAGATAGAAATGGGTTTAGTATTGGCTGTGTGGGTGACTCTGTCTTAAATTTCGAAATGTTCAACTGGCCTGCATGGTCGACATCCACATCCGAGGTGGTCAGTTCTGTCGCGGAATCAGGTTCATCCCTTGCTGCACACGATGTGGAAAGCTTGTCGCATTCACTGTCCATTTGGACCGACGAGGACGGACAAGCGTCGTCAGAAGAGATGCTCTTCACAGTCTCTTCAAGAAGAGTCAAAACGGAGTGCTGAGAAAGATTTTATTGTTCATGGTGCATCTCCGAATCACCAATTGTTGAAGCAGAAAGCTTGGTGTGGACGCATTGTTGCTTGAGCCGCTTGCTCACATTCGAAAAGAAAATCGGCAATTGACCTTTTCTGCAAAATCCTAAGGCAACACAAAGGTCCTGTGGCATCGACCACATATTGGAGCCTCTTCCGGTGGCGAGATGGGCTGGCGTTTCCTCCCACGTTACGAGCACTGCTTGCGAGCGAGAAAACGAACTGGCTGAAGTGGTTAGTGCCACTGCTGCAGTGAAATAGAAGACTAGAAGGGGTCAGTGCAATAAAGGCAACAGCTGCGCCGCAGTGCGAATGGTGCGTCAAGGCACGATAATAGCTTTGGCGCTGTCGACGCTCACTACTGAAGCTCCTGTTACAACTCAATACGGCGAAGAGCATTTCTTAAACGTTGACGAGAGGCACGCCACCCCATTCATCACCCACCTATCCCAAAGTCAATGCAGCTTTGACACCGACCGTTGATGGGTCAAGACCCTCTATATGAAAATGATAATCTGAACTAATAAATGAAAGGGGCCCAAGTCGACTGCTACTGAAGAACAACACTGACCTTGGATTCCTAGGTTACAATACGCTTACACATTTCATACCATCGAAGTTGGAGTTCGGCGGAACGGCATGAAATCCTGGCGGGATATTGCGACCGATTCGACGTGTGTAATTGACCGCGATACAGTCATCAGATTTTCTAATCTAGTCGCCTAAGGAAGACGAAAGGTTAAAAGTGGAGACCTTTCGTTCAGAGAGGGTTATGTATCCTGATGTGAACTCAGAATTAGCTTCTACATGGAGTGGGCTTCTGTACCTGGAGCCCGTATGCATAATGTAAGTAAACCCCTTAAAGTGAAGCTTTCTTTTCCTCTTCTTTCGACTTTCCCACTGCTGCTGCTGCTGTCTTGCACACCGCATCGAGGGGCGATTCAGAGCACGTGTACACACGACAGGAGCGCAGCAAAGCAAGTGACGTGAGAAACTCGCTTGGACTTTGCATCGCGTCGAATTGCACATACCCTCTGGAACTCCCTGGGCGTCGCCACATTAGCAGCTTGACAGCTTTAATGATCAGTGACCCCCTGCAAAAGGATTGCAGAAACTGCTGCGCTTACCTTTCTACTAACATGCAAGTTCAGAGGCGAGCTAGATAGAATGGTAGAGAGGAGGGGAAGAGGAAGCAGAGATAGGGTGGAACAGGCGCAGTCGCTAAACGAGTGAATAACATCCTTATCGTAAGAAGCCAGTAAACATTGACAGGAAGGACAACACAGGGGAAATTACTTGTCCTAACTAAATGAATTAAAGAAAATGAAGCTAATGGGAATTAAAGTGCATGAAAAAACAACTTGCCGCAGGTGAGGAATGATGCCACGTCTTCGCATTACGCTTGCGATGCTTTACCGATTCCCCTACCACGGCGCCATTTTCCCATCTACTTTCTTGGCTATTTATGTTTCCTACTAGAACCCTCGGGGGTGTTAGCCAGTGCCACCACTCACAAACCTTGGCAGCGGATGTGAAACATCCTTTCTGCCACAGACGTCACGAGTACTTGATCTTTTTGCGTGAAGGCAACCGGTCAATAAACCCACGCATGCTACCTGAAGGCATAAGGGTTCCTGGATTTGAGACCCTCGTTATGTAATAAACGAAAAAAACACGTTTCTAGGTACTTTTTCGCCGAAGCACCACGGCAAACGCCCTAGATCTTTCTAGGTATGCGGTCTTAGTCCCTGGCTTTCCCTGGGCATGCAGTCTGCTCAGCCCAGCCCGAATTCACAGAGTTTAGACAGTGCAGGTAAGTTAGTTTTAAATGCATAAACACTTGTATGCGTACCCAACTAGAAAACCAGTTTCACGATAGTGCCCGTAGCAGCGAGCAAATTTGTTGTTGCGCTGCCTCTCACTTCAATGCCAACGAAGCGGCGAGAATACAGTGCTGACGGTGCGCACAGCAAACACCTCACTCTGCCACTTGCGCAAATCGCTTTCAAGTTATGGGTGCGCATGTCTAAGCGGCGAGAACATGGCGCGCAAAGCTATGACCCATTGCACCACCAAAGTTCTGCAGATGTCTAGCAGAGATCCGAAGCGGGACATTCGCACGTCCATAGTTCATATGTAAGAAGCCTGTGGGTAATTCTTGAATGTCCATGGGATCGTCCCATGCACACGAATTGACGTTCGTAGAAACATCCTACAAACGTCATAATGAGATATTCAGACATCCAAGAGATGTCTAAATATAGATTATTCTTATTGCATAACCCCGAGCATGTCCTACGGACATTTGTCAGGATTTAGGACACTTCTGGGACATTTTGTGTTATATATCGTCCAAAGGACGTTTGTGGGACATTCGGTTGTGGATTTAGGATATACACGGGACATGCATACTGATTATAAATGAACACAATACGTGTGTTCGTGATAATGTGCCTTAGCAGTACAACAAGCTTGCTGTATTTCACATACCGTAAACAAAGCTTGGCCTGGTTTTGCATTGACTTGTGGGGCAATGATGAAAGGAACCGCATGACCCTTGAAATCCCAGCGGTCCAATAAGGTGACCAATCGTTTTTGTAAGATACACCCCACGGCATTTGAAAGCATGCTAAAGAATGCTGCAGTGCAGCAAAGCATTGGGTACATAATTCCCTGCTTCGGTAATCTAATCCATTACATACAACTTGATAAAACTGCATTAAATCGAAGCATATAGACATGCAAGCTCTACTTTTTTAGGCTAACAGTAACAAAGCTGCACAACTGAATTGTGCAGGCTGCTGAATCGTTTGACAATCTCATTCATTTGACAATCTCATTAAAAATACAGCATTTATTTCAGAAAACAGTAGCAGGAAGATCACAAGTTCAACTCTCAAATGCATTCAGCAGTTTTCAGTAAAGCGCATCAGTGCACAAACAAATAAAATTCAATAATTTCATCGCGCAAGCTCAGTGATTAGGAGTTATTTATGATGCACCATGGTTATTAAAAGTGTGTATGAATTGAGCTGTCTACAAATGCACTTTGGGCAGCAAGAAAACTTAAGAATTCGCAGTGAGGTCACTACGGAAGTTACCATGAGGCTTTCTGTGGGCTCTCTTTCGTGGTCGCAGGCACATCAATGCTAAATTTGCTGAACAGTGTAGATATGGTAGCCACTTTAGGTTACCAGAGCATTTCTCTAAGCCATATTTAGTAGTTAAGCACGCTAACACGAGGTTTGCTAAAAACGTCACAACTACATTAGGCTTTAACAAAACTACTTGAGACTAGTTTAGTGGTCATATATAGACACAAACAGCAAATGCGCTCGGTATCCATAACAAATTCTGGGAAAGGTCACCAGAGCAAACCTTGACAATTTCGTGTAGTGACGAGACCACTTCAATTCAAATTGAGCTAATATTTTTCAGATGCACCTCGGTCAGTAAAAGAATTTTGAAAACCTTCTGCAAGGATGGGGGTTACAAAGGTAGTAGGAGGTCTACTGCCGGCTGGCTCAATTCAGCGGTCGCATGCACATAAATGCAATATATGCTGTAAAGTTCACAGGTGTCTCAGCCATGAAGGAAGCTACTCCAGATTTTCTGCGGGCCTGCTCCAATGGTGTCACACAGTAAAATTACTAAAGATTTGATAGATACACTGGGCATTAATATTACTAAAGGATCACTTAGGCAGTTGCAGACACGAACATTACTGGAGAGTTCGCAGGTACAAATGCAGTTACTAGACACTTGCTTCAGCACAAAACCAAACTGATTTCACAGGTACTAGAAGTGACAAGATACTAGTTACAAGACACTTGCTTCAGCACAAAACCAAACTGATTTCACAGGTACTAGAAGTGACAAGATACTTGCGGTAGTTGAGTGGTCACAGATACAAATTCACTTAAATTGTTCACAGGCTCAAAGGCCTCTAAACAAGTAAACAGAAACTGAATAAGACCTTTCCGTGGTCACAACCAAATGTTGCTGAAGCCGTCACTGGTACCTTGGCGACTACTCAATTAACTAAAGGTTATCAGCATGCTCGCTTCAGCAGTCATAGACACAAAAATGCATTGTACAAATTCACCTGTATCAAAAGGTAACAGAGGATTTGTGTGGGCTTGCTTCAACAGTCACAGAGACAAAACTTAACCCGGAGTTTACAGGTGCGTCGCCCCATGAGGAAGTTACCCCTCGCTGGGAGCAGCGTTTCATCCATGGTTGCAGGTGTGGAACAGAAGAGATCACGGGTACGCTACACAATTTACTAGTCATCCTGCAGGATCAGTTCCAGTGGTCGCAAACACGAAAATGCGCTGTTAAAATCAGAGGTGCTAAAAAATTTGGAAGATTTCTATGGGCGTGTTTTTGTGCTGATCATCAACGAAGACTGACGTTGACCCAGAGTGACACCATGCTGATGGCAGGAACACTGTATGGCTGTAATGTATGCAAGAAAAATGTGTTAGCCATGTGTACGAAAATTGCTATCCACCATGTGCATTTTGGCCACTTTTACTTTTAACAGCAAACTGCTGGTTCTGACAGCAACTTTGCTTCCTAGTGGCTTTATACAAATGCTGAACTGCAGTCATCTGAAAAGAAGTTGTAATGATTTCAACTCTACAATGATAAAAGGAATTCTCCTAGTCTCTACGTCAGCCTATCTTTGTCAAACGAGCTGATAATAATCAGCTCGTTTGACATTCCTCTAAACTATTCCCACTTCCATTATCGTCGTGGGTGCCACTGGTACTGTGTAAATCTCTATAAAACTCCTCAGCCACTTGAACTATCTCATCCATATCAGTAATGATATTGCCGGCTTTGGCTCTTAACGCTTATATCTGATTCTTGCCTATTGCTAGTGTCTTCTTCACTGCTTTCAGGCTTCCTCCGCTCCTGAGAGCATGCTCAATTTTATCCTTATTATACTTCCTTATGTCAGCTATCTTATGCTTGTTGATTACCTTGGAAAGTTCTGCCAGTTCTATTCTAGCTGTAGGGTTAGAGGCTTTCATATATTTTCATACATATTTTGGCATACATTATAACTAATCTTATCAGACTTTATTAACCTTAGTTAAACTTACACCTGTCAGTACTCACTATATATAGTCAAAATCATATGTCTCATTAGTCATGCGTAGTCATAAGGCATTCTCATACACACCTCCGTACGACCTCACGTATAGACCTCAGACTCTGCCCAGGCGGCGCTGCGAAAAAACCTGTCACCAGCGCCCCCATCGGAGCCTTGGCGCGAACTGGGTAGTGCAAGGAGAGCTGTCCGCAAGCGAAGGTGCATAGGCCACAATGGACCCTTCTCTTTCGTTTGTGTTGAGGCACGGTTTCCTAAAAATCAGGGACCTGGAAAGCGTCTTCCGCCCATCCACGCTTCGGAAAGGAAGCTCAGTAGGGCGAAGTACGTGTACAATATAAAATAAAGTCTCAAGTTTTATTTCGGCGTGCTGCAACTCGCAAGTACAGAGAGTATCAGGTTTGTCTATAGGCATATCAGCATAATAATCTAAGCATTTCAAATTGGTTCATATTGAATATGTCCTGAACGCAAGACTTAAGTATCTCCCATATTTTTATGTAATTTATCGTAATGTTTTGTCTCGCAATTATGTACAGAGAGTAAATCCTTTCATAGCCTTTACCAGGGCAGCAAACAGAAAACGTTTTCCAAGGCAGCAAACAGCGTGCGATCATAACGAAAGAAAGCTTCCTACAGTGCCTGCGCGCTGCATCTTTCTCGCAGGAGCTACAGCATCGCTCATACCTTAATTTGAACTTTTCGCAGACGCTTCGAGCAACAAGCGCGCACAAATAAATGCAAATAAACGCGACATTTTTTTTCTTTACACACGTACGTTACTTCGCAATTACTTGTCCAGTGATCCTACAGCAACTTCATTGCTCACATTTGAAAAACGCAGTCGAGCAGGCTCAGCACATTGCGAAGCGTGCTTGTTGTATCGGCGCAGGACATACAAGATACCGAAAGTAGAAATGAGCTCGCGATACAACGATGCTCTAAAACAGGATTTTGAATTCATAAACGAACTAAAATGTTTGGTTAAGCTGACCTGCCGAATCTCTCCGTTCTACTTGTTGAGTCAAGCGGAGGCGGACGTCTGTTAAAAGGTGGAGATATCCATGGCACATAAGAAGGATGGTTCGGAACGTTGTTTTTTCGGTTACCAACGAAGTGACGGCTGCACATTCTTGAGTTTTCGCTTGGTTACCACGGTCCTCCGTCAGGGCTACGCAACACAATTACAGAAGAACAAAATTGTCGCACTTTCTCATGCGAGCCGCTGTGTTGTGGGGAATGCAAGTAATTCGATTGCCCAACAGGTTGAACGGCCCGTATCCAGCGCTCTCGCCTTTCCCCTTCATACGATCGCGATTGAAATCGGCAAAACTGAACGTTGTTATTCCGTCCTTCACGTTCATGGCAATTTACAACACAACAGTAGCGTCGATTGCGGCGTTTCTTCGTAGCGCGTGGAGCTATCGCGGTTGCCGTCGTTTGCGCCATCAGTCTGAAAAGTGAGCCAGCAAGCGCTTTATGGCAGTTCGGCGGCGTGTCCGACTAGCTAGAATTTCATAGCTCTCTGTCGGGGTGTTAAATGCGCAAAACGCTCGCAATACGGGCCAAAATCTAGTTAAATCGTTGTTTCGCAGTCGCTAGCTGCATAGGCAACTTAGCAAGGGAGTCTAGCTTCGCACTACTCAATTACTGCCTCTTCGCACCGGTAGGTGGCGCTACGCGTCTTGCAAAACTCCAGAGTCTGACGTCCATACCTATGCATGCAGTGTATCGTGCCACAAGTTACAAACTGAAAAGCGGATGGACGGACGGACGGACAAAGTTCCGAGGAAAGAATCCCTAGAATGCTTAAGCATTAACATAGGTACGCAAGGAGCACCTAACAACTACCGGGAGTATATTAGCGCTTCCACGTTTCCAGTGCGCTTGCGTATCCGACGCTGTTTGCTGGCAACAGGCCCTGCTCTATGCGCAACAGTCATGCGAGGAGGGGGAATTTCCGCTAAATCTAACAGGCGTTTGCCCATAGAGAAAAATTTCAACAAGAGCGGACACTCCCATAGAGCCCAGCGGCCGAATTGACTGCAGCACACCAAGCGGTTGTTGTTGACTCCTTCCGGTTTCGGTTTTGGGCGCGCGCGTTTTGAACACCAGTTGGTACCCGCCGCGCCGGCTCCGCTGCTCGGCGCGGCATTCATTTTTTTTTTTTTCGCTTCTGCTGAACCTCGCGTGGCCTTGGCGTGGAATCGTTTCATTAACAAGTAGAAATGATTGCGATTGACCTTTACAAGACTGCGCCGAATCTGTCAGGTGCAATTTCATAAAGAAAACGAAAGACGTCTTCTGAAATGATGAAATGTTTATTTTGCTCTATATAAATGCTCGTTCCGGGCTTCTTCTGCATTCATCTGAAGTTGTGGTACCAGGTAAGCAGCAGTCGTTGCCGTACGATGCTCCACCGGATGCCATCAGCTGAAAGAAAGTAAATTACAAGCATGTATCATTTCGGTATATTGACATAACAGGAGTATTGCGTGTAGAGGCGAAACGTGCGTAAGTGGTGAATGAGCGGCATTACAGATAAATTTACTTTTACGTACATTTCGCAGCAAAGGCTCCTCCCAAACAATGCCATAAAATCTGAACATCCGATTTTCAAGCACCACTCCTTTCCTGGGCATTATTTCCTGCACTTTAAGTGCACAAATACACGGGTGACTGCGCGTTTCCAAAACAACTTGGCCTCAGTCGACACGATGGTACGCCAAGTACACAAAGGTGGCTACAACACAGGCTCAGCCAGACCATGTCACACGCTCGCAGAATGCCTTCGAATCGCACTCAAGTCAGACTCGTGGGTGCAAAGCCTGTTTTCAGTCGCTCAGAATACATAAACGTCATGTTCTTGAGCTCCTCTGTGTTATCTTTTACGCGTCCTGCCGGCGCACGCAACACTCCCGTGTTATCACTCTCGGCAATCGCTCGTCGCGTTTTCGAGAAGCGTGAGTACCGAAATAAGATGTACGTTGTTGCAGGGCTATAAGATGCGTCACAAACTTGTCCTACTAAAATTCAGTACACGCAAAACTAGCTCACCATGGCCGGCTTGATTTTTTTTTTTTTTTTTTTTTGCTAACAGCTTCACAACCCCAGGCGCGGCGAGCAAGCCTCAAGATATCCCGAAAAGTTACCAAATAAATTACAATACTTTTTCGGGTCAGAGAATGCATCACGAACTTCTACCAGCAAGATTCAGTACACGCGAAACTAACTGCGATACACAGCCGAGCTGGTTTTCGCTAACTGCGTCAATAAGCCGGGCGCGACAACCGTTCTTCTAAACTACCCCAAATATAACGACGTTAGTTACAATAATGTTTGGGGCCGCAGAATGCGCGAAAACTTGTCTGTCTTAGGCGCTAGGACGTAGTACACGCATGTACAGGCGCCGACAAAAGTGGTATACTCCATGCAGCGGGAGCCGGAGCACCCACAGAACACCTATACAAACTTAAAGGGACACTAATGGGAAACAATAAATCAGTTTAGACTAATGGAGCATTGTTTGAAAACCCTGCAGGCAGTTATTTCAAAAAAATTGTTTGATTATTAGATGAGAAAATGAAGGTCCAAGTATCAGTATTTGAATTTCGCGCCGAAACCCCAGCGCCGGTACGTCAGCGTGACGTCAGGGATTCCAAAGTATGTTTTCGCATTTGGGCAGCGTTGGCTGAATAAAGGTTCCCGAAACTTGCCATGTTTAATATTTGGTTCCTTTAGAACACAGTGTAGTCAATCTGTACCGCTATATATAAATAGTAGGCCCTAGAAGATGCCATCAAAATCCATGACGTCACAGCCCCCATGCAGGTGCGGGAACTCAAGTAGGCGTCGCCACTCGTATTTCGTTCTTGCGCTTTTTCTGGCTTACCAAACGTCTTATCGTTGTAAGAGTGGTGTTTTTGGTGTTGTAGAACGGTAATTTACTGATGCAGAAGAAATCATTTTTCACTTTAGTGTCCCTTTAAAGAAGTGAAACTGTGCCTTCCACAGTGCAACGGAAATAAGCGTAGCGGTGGCGTCGTGAACTAAAGTGTGCGACCACTGATGGCGCTGTACAACAGGAAACGTTAGTGTTCCTGTATATGCTCCCGCAGGGAGCAGAGTTGCGCATAGCTCTGCCGCCGTGATCCAGCCCTGCAGCGAAGCCACTCCTCGCGCGCGCAGGAGCCAAATGCCGCGCGGTGTTCCGCCTTTTTCTCTGGTGGTCGCGAGCTACAAGCGCCAATTGTTCGCAGGCGCTTAGCAAAGGGCACTTGTTGATACAGGCTACGCTCGAACGAGTCATTCGTGCAGGCGGAGTGGGTGGGCTTCCAACCAACCGAAACTTTGTATGTACCACGGAGCAACGTGGTATGTACCTATGTAAACACGCATATACAAACACACGAACGTACAAATATGGGGTGGGACCGCCTTCGATTACCCAAAATAAAATACTCCCGTGGCTCGAACAGCTCCAAATTTCGCTCGCAAACACGCAGTACGTTGCCACAAAAAGCGGTGCAATGATTTTCATCATGCATATGAAGTTGTCTGATCATGGTCAGAAAGCAAGCAATGTTTTAAAGAGTGTTTAAAACTTCACACACGAAAGGTGGACACTTAGCGGATTTTGGCTGCCGAAACCAACCGATTCATGACCGTCGCCAAGAGAGCTATCGTGCCTGCAGTTATGTCAGTGACCGTTACGTTAACAGAGCGCCATTTATCACTAACCATCATTCACAACAGCTGCACGTTTTCGATACATGCGGTGCAGACACAGATTTAAGCGCATTTCAAATGTTGACATGTGCACATTTTAAGCAAAGCTTACTTTTATTTACTATTACTATTTAGTAGTACTTACTATTTAGTAGTGCTTACTATTTAGTAGCAGCAAATCTGCAAATAGAAAAAGATTCAAGATGCAAGAGCTTCTAGCTGCCCACTGATTGCAATGGCGATGGTACTGACGGAAACGACGAGTTCGCATGAGTCGGCGATGCGCCCGTAAAGTTGGCCTCGCAGCGGCGCGGATCATTTGACGTCATTTTTCGCGCTCGGCCAATAGCGGTGCGAGCGGCGCCGGAAAAGGTATGCGCAACTCTGCTCCCTGCGGGAGCATATACAGGAACACTAGGAAACGTAAACAGTATTGCCGCTTTACCAGGTGTTCTGAGGCTTTACTGGGCTGCTGGCTGCTGCGCCTCGATCGTGCTCCCGCCAGTTTGGTTGCTGTGTGGCAAACGTAGCGCCTACATTACGTTTGCCACACAGCAACCAAAGTGGCGGGAGCACGATCGAGGCGCAGCAATCAGTAACCCAGTAAAGCCACAAAACACCTGGTAAAGCGGCAATACTGTTTCCGTTTTCTGTTGTGCAGCGCTATCTGTGGTCGCATACTTTAGTTCACGACGCCACCGCTACGCTTATTTCCGTTGCACTGTGGAAGGTTCAGTTTCCCTTCCCTAAGTTTGTATAGGTGTTCTTCTGTGGCTGCTCCGGCTCCCGCTGCATGGAGTATACCACTTTTGTCGGCGCCTGTACACGCGCAAATGCGTCACACGGCCGAGCCGGTTTTCGCTTACTGCGTCAATAAGCCGGGCGCGGCAAGCGTGCCCAAAAACTACCGAAATAAGTTACAGTCATGTTGGGGCTCATAGAAAGCGTCGCAAACATCTCCCAGGACGAGGCATTAACTCAAATTAACTGCGCTAGGACGGCGGAGCTGTTTTTCGCTAACTGCGCCACTCGAACTAAGCCTAAATGTGCTTAAAATGTGCCGCACACTGTCAAACACAATTTCTCACCTTGCCGTAGCCCAGTAGTGCAGTGGTGCCGTGTCGAAATGCAGACGATACGCAAGAGAAGCATAGAGAAGGCCGGGAGCCCCCAAAATATGGGCTATATCCAAAACAGACGGGTCGCCGAGCACGCGAGGTTCGCACGTACGACCGTCCTCGCTCACTCCTGCGGCTTGTCTGGCGCATGACGTATGCACGCGAGTCTGGCGTGCCGCTAGCTTGTTGCTAGGCAACGCAACAAAAGTTGCAAAGTATAGGTTCATTTACACGCAAAACGTTTTCACTTTAGTGGGAAGAAATAAAAAAAAATAGAACGTTGTCCGGAAGTTTATTTCACATTCATTTTTTCTGATGCTCGCGTCAACTAACGGATGTTGTTCAAACTAGGCGTGCCAAGTGCTTGCGTGGCAAAGCCCTCTAGATTTTTGATTGTCCCATCATTATATCCGTTTTCCTGTATGAAGAGTCCTAGGATTCTGATTTGGTTAACCTTTGGGACTGGTTTCCCCTCTATTTTAATGTCAAATTCCGAGCTACGTTTGCACCGGAGCGACTTTGGGTTGTAGACGAATAACTCCGGTTTTTTTGGTGAGCATGAGAGACCCCTACTGGCAGCATAGTCCACGACAGTGTCCGCCGCCGCCTGCAGGCGCTCCTCAATGCTCGCATCGCTCCCCTGGTTGGTCCAGAAGGTGATGTCATCCGCATAAATACTGAAATTTAGCCCCTGTATGCTTCTCAGAGCTTCGGGGAGGCCCCTCATCGCCACGTTGAAGAGGAACGGGGACAGAACCGAGCCCTGCGGCGTGCCCCTGCTTCCTAATTTTAGTGTTGGAGATTTAATATCTTGGAATTTCATGCAGACAGTTCTGTCTGACAGAAAGTCCTTGACATAGTCGAATGTTCGCGCGCCTACCCCGATTTCTTGGAGACCGTGGAGTATCGCTTCGTGTTTAACATTATCAAAAGCCTTTGTCAAGTCCAGGCCGAGGATTACCTTGGCGTCTCTAGAACGTGAGTCGATTATGTCATGTTTTAGTCGGAGCATCACGTCCTGCGTACACAAGCCCGGTCGGAAACCGATGATCTCGTGAGGCCACAGGTCGTTCTGCTCCATAAAGTGCGTCAGTCTGGTCTGGACTACGCGCTCCATCAATTTCCCCATGCATGAGGTTAGGGAAATGGGTCTTAGATTTTCTAGTTTAGGGGGTTTGCCCGGCTTTGGAATTAGGATCACGTTTGCCATCTTCCACTGGCGTGGCAGGTGGCCTTTAGTCCAAATTTCTTGCATGTACTCCGTCAGAGCGCTGATGGAGGCATCGTCGAGATTTCTTAGAATTTTGTTTGTTATCCCGTCAGGGCCCGGGGCTGATTTGGTTTTTAGTCCCAATATTACTGCCCTGACCTCCGCCTCCGTGATGGGTGCGTCGAGCTCCTCATTGGGAGCTCCGTCGTATTCCGGGAGGGGGGTGCTATGCGTATCGCCAATGTACATGGTGATCAGTTTGTCCATAAATTCCACGTCTGTACCCTCATACGCGTGCCTGGCTTTTGATAATCTAATTCCCGATAGGGTTTTCGAATTAGTCGGATCTAATAGGTGTCTCAGCAGACCCCACGTTTTGGAAAGGCTCATGCCCCTCTCCATCTCGTCGCATCTGCTGCACCAATTCTGTTCGCATAATTTGATCGCGTAATTTTCAATTTCTTTGTTATGTCTAGCAATCCGCCTTCTAAGATTACGGTTCCATTTTTGCTTCTTTAGTCAGCGCTCCATACCACGTTTTGCCTCCCACATGTGAAGCAGTTTGCTATCTATTATTTCCGGGGCATCGTCCCCTTCAATCGTCTTGGTTGCCTCTTCAACGTGACGCGCGATGGCCTCCGTCCATTTCTCTATGTTTGTGATTTTCCCTATGGCAGCTTTCTCTCGCTTCTCCCTAAATAATCCCCATTCGGTGATCCTCGGTTGACGCACACGACGCGTCTTCACCCTTTTTTTAAGAATCGAGGCCAGAATGAAATGATCACTTCCGAAATTGAGCTCCTAGTTTTTCCAATTCAGATCTGTCATATTTTTTGAGAAGGTCAGATCAGGGGAGGTGTCTGCGCACACGCTGTTACCCACCCTGGTCGGACAGCTAGGGTCCGTGTGTAGGGTGAGTCCTAGCTCGCGCGCGTCCTCCCATAGCTGCCTACCTTTTGGCAGGAGCCGCAGTAGTAATGCAGCGCATCCGGAATGGGGTTACTCCTGCGGCTTGTCTAGCGCATGACGTATGCACGCGAGTCTGGCGTGCCGCTAGCTTGTTGCTAGGCAACGCAACAAAAAGTTGCAAAGTATAGGTTCATTTACACGCAAAACTTTTTCACTTTAGTGGGAAGAAATTAAAAAAAATAAAACGTTGTCTGGAAGTTTACTTCACATTCTTTTTTTCTGATGCTCGCGTCAACTAACGGATGTTGTTCAAACTAGGCGTGACGTGTTTTCTGTTGCCAGTTTTTGAAGAGTGTCCCCTCTTGTTGAATTTCTTTCTCTATGGTTTGCCCATCGGCCATGCCTGGTTATTCTGCCCGCCAACAGATGACGCCACAAGCGGGCGTGCTTCTCCTTGCTGCCACTTGCTGGCGCTCTAAGCAGCCTCCGCAGAGCACGGGCCACGCGCTCGCGCGTTCCCTTTCAAAAAGGACCACCCTGTACATGGGTGATATTTATCGACGTTTAACGAAATCCCGTGAAATACAGAATTTTCATTCCATTTTCTACATGCCGTCGTCGTCATGCCGTCTTCATCATCAACATGATTCCTTCTTCGTCATTCCATCGTCGTCACTGTCATTGTGGTAGTCACTTTTAGTCATTCTAGTCATTTCTAATTATTTGTAGTCGTTACAAGTTGTTGTTAGATATATTGGTCATTTCGTAGTCATTAGTATTCATTACAAGTCATTTCAGTCTTGATTAGTCATTACTAAGCATTTTAGTCAGTTTTATTCAATTGTCATTACAAGTTGTCGTTAGGCATATCGGTCATTTCATAGTAATTACTAGTCCTTACAAGTCATTACTATTCACTAGTAAGCATTCTTAGTCATCAGCAATCAATTGTGGTCATTACAATTAAGTCGTCGTTAGACATAGTGGTCATTTCGAAGTCATTACAATTAATTAGCCATTTTATATTCATTACTACTCATTACTAGACATTTCTAGCCATTCCTAATCAATTGTGGTCATTACAAGCCGTCGGTAGCTATATTGGTCATTTCGGAGTGATTAGTAGTCATTACAACTCATTAGTGGTCACTATTTGACTATACTAGTCATCAACCTCTACAAATCTCTATTGTAATGTAATCATTCACTAACTCACTATCAATCATTTTTCATTCTTTAATCTGTCTTCGCAAGGCGTGATGACGCTTCGGCAGGCACGTCTGCTGGCACAAACTTCACCATGAGCCCAGACCTTTATTAGCGACTGGAAATAACCCTCATATACGCATTATCTGAGAAGTCCCCATAGGGAGTTTTATTTAAAGCGGGTGTTTACGACGCCGGCCGATGATGTTGGAATAACGTCAATGCCAGAGTAACGGAGCGGTCTTACAAACTAAACCTACTCGCGAGCAGTTAAGCGCTGTCGCAGCCATAACACTTTCAGGGATCTCTCTTTATATTCGTGTGGAAGGGGCTGGCGCGTACGCCTAGCCCCACTACCAAAAATTACATGCCCCATCTGCCCCGGTTTGGGGTAGTGGCGTGCTTCAGCCAACCGCAGTGCAATGGCAAGGCCTCGGCACGGGGCGCCGACCTGAATGATCATCGGAAACCCGGCACCAGGTAAGTATGCAGAGGAACACGGAGTCATACCTAGCCATTACAAACGGTGCACTATATGGAGCAAGTACTGACGAGTACTCTACATGAAAGATAAAACTCTGCTCAGCAGCGAAAGCTTGCAAAGCAACTCATTGTAACAAAGAAGCTTTCCACCCATATAATTATAAACCTAACTGGCACTATTGTCAAATTGCAACTGCCATATCATTAAAATTTTGAGAAAGCGCCGGGTAATGATCGTCCATGTCGAGCGGCAGTTGCCCAAAGCTGACGACGTGACCTCTTGTGATTATTCCAGCACGTGCGACTACAATAGTGACAATAAACAGGATGTTTCACATAACTTGAACCAAACTTTGCCGTCATGTGGCGTATTTAGATTCCGGTAAATTAATTAACTAAGATCAAATATGCGAAATTTTAGATATTTACTTTAGGGCCAAGTGCGTTTCTTTACGTTGTAGCGGGGACTCAGAAACGACCGATCCATTTGTGTGTGTGTGTGTGTGTGTGTGTGTGTGTGTGTGTGTGTGTGTGTGTGTGTGTGTGTGTGTGTGTGTGTGTGTGTGTGTGTGTGTGTGTGTGTGTGTGTGTGTGTGTGTGTGCGTGCGTGCGTGCGTGCGTGCGTGCGTGCGTGCGTGCGTGCGTGCGTGTGTGTGTCGTAAAGTACATGCTGCGTGAATTTTTTTCGGCGTTTAACAAAATCCCGCGAAATATGGAACTGTCATTGCATTTTCTACATGCCATTGTTGTCATACCGCCTTCGCCCTTACCATAGACGTCATTCCTTCCGCGTCATTCATTCGTCGTGATAGTAGCCTTCATACCATCAAGGTCATGGCCGACTATGGCTAGCAAGTGTGATAGCAATGTGAACCGATGCCAGAGACAGCGTATGTGACTTATGGCCGGAGCAATCGAAGTCTCTGAATGGCCACTGCATATTGTGAAATACGGGTGTTTCCAGCAATACTGCGTTTCGCTACGTTGTTTGAATGCTAATCGCATTCCCGCAGACAGTCATCGAGAGATCGGCGTCGCCGCAATTCTTTAGCGCCAGCTCTTAGGCGCCCGTTCCTTGGGCGAGCGTCGGCGTTGTCCCTCGGCGTAACCGAGCGAAGGAGCACAGCGAAGCATGAAAGAGCGAAGAGGGAGCGCTGCGGGCGGGCGATCAAACACGTCAGTGCATCCGGGGCGGTGGCGGGCATGCGGGGGAAAGATAAAAAGCTTCGGCAACACGTGAAGGTGAAAGCTTGCTGCACACGTGGTAATGCATTAAGTTATGCAATAGGAGAGGTCAGTCCTCTAGCAAGACATGACGAGCCGCCGTGTGATGTAAACGCATGGCTCTCTACGTCGACCTCTTATACATGACACATGCAAGCACCTAATGCACTATTTAAATGTTAATTCGTTCATTTTTTCGTTCTCTCTTTATCCCCGTCTTTTTTTTTTCTTTCGTTCTTGGTTTGTCCTGTTGGTATTTTTTTTCCTTCCTTCCTTCATTCTTTCTTTCTTCAGGGTCAGCTATTGCATCTTTGCGTGCTTACTTGGGTATGAGTCATTCCGCATGATGATATTTTTTGCATAACTGATTTCTTGCATCACTGGACTAGGCGCCGCTTCTTTCGAGTATGCGCCACTGCAACGAGCCATTAAAAAACAGTAAGCTCGCCTTTCTACTTGAATTCGAGGCGAAAAGGGATGCGAGCTTCTTTGAGAACAGGCCATGGGTGTTCTGCATCCGGGTGGCCGAGACTGCGCCCGAACGCCTTGCAGCATTGGAAAACAAGTCGTTGGCAGACGAACACGTGCTTAAAGCCCAAATAACGGACATACGAATCAACCTATTGCTTTGCTTCCATATGGCTAATTCTCTGTGCGTGTACTTAGCAAGACTTTTAAGCTGCGGCTTATAAAGAGCTAAAAGAGACATCAATGTGAATATTGCAGTGAATTCTGGGATTTGACGTGCCAGAACCACGATTAGATTATGAGTCACGCCGTAGTGAGGGAGTCCGGGTTAATTTTGACCACCAGGGGATCCTTAACGTGCCCTCAATGCGCGGGACACACGCCTCTTTTGCATTTTACATCCATCGAAATGCGGCCGCCGCGGCCGGGTCAAATTCGAAATGTACGTGGAATTCGCTCGAACCCTCGCAACTGTGAGTAGTACCACTAGTTACCTGTTGTCAGCGTCGATCACATATGTCCTGTTAAATCTACGAATCCTTTCTTTACCCAGCAATCTTGTGTCGCGACCCTTGCTGCAACAGGCGAGTTTCCCGCCACAACCGCTTGTATCGAGCGACGGTGGCGCTGCCCTAGCGTTGGCGGTAGACTTACTTGGGGGCTAAACCGATACAGCACAGCAACTCTAGCTGCTTGCACGAGCCGCGTCACGCTGCGCCGCTACGAACGGCGATGCAAAATACTTGTGCATTCTATTGTCTCTCTCTCTCTTTCTGCCTGCCGGGTTGGTGTCGGGCATGTCAAAAGGTGCAGCTGGCGCATACTAAAGCCCCTCCATACACCTTTCCGCCGACCAGGTTAAGTACCGCCAACCTTCCCTCCTCCTCCACGCTCCTCTCCCACTCACCCCCTCAGCTTCCGGCGGCAAGCGGAACTTGCGTAGCTGCAGCTTCCTGTTCCGAGTGGAAGTGACGCTTTGTTTTTTAGCGTTGTTTACTTTCACGTCGGTGGAAAGGCTTTAATTGCACGAGCTGCGGTTGAAACTGTGAATGCGATTCCATCCAAGAACCACCGCCTACTGTAACCAGCGATCTGCTCGTGTTCGCTGCTTCGCGTCAACCTGCGGCGGGTTGTGGCACGGGCGACAACGTACAGCGGAATGTAGTGCCTGGGCGCTTGGAGACCACTGCCGTTTTTCGTGCATTTGGAAAACAGCGACCGCGAACTACTACTTCAGCGGAATACACAGCTTGTCCCCTTTGCATTCTTCTTATGGTGACTGCCACAGCTCTGCTAAGCACGCGCGGGCGTCTCACCATCGTCCAACTGCAGTCAATGCGGAAATTCCCGCAGCGCAATTCCAGGAAGCGGAAACGCCGGAACCGGAAATGCCGGAACCGGGAATACCGGAACCGGATTTGGTGTGAGGGGAAAAGGCGGCGCACAACAAAGGTTGTCGCTACTTAAGAAAGTGGCGGTGGCGCGTGGATGTAGGGGTTTTAGCGCATACCTTCGTCCGTCTCACCCACGCTAAGGACGTTGTTCAAGGGAGCAACATGTTCTCATCGAGTACGAGGAGTGCCGGGTTTAGTTATAATATATTCGTGAAGAGTGGAGAACGTTGCGTCTCATCAGTCTGTCATGGCTAGATTGGAGCACCCTGAGGAGCCGAAAAATCCGCTTAAGGCACCTCTATCCTCCCTAGATCCCTAGACCAGTGAAATCTGCCGCGCCACCTTAGTCCAAGCTTCCAAACACAATGGCTCCCGCGCTTTTGTTCACTGAACAAACAGAAAGGAGCGACGTAGACAGGGATTGTCACGTTTGACTCAAATTGGCACCTCATGATTGCTGGGATGGCCCTGCAGTTAACTGGAGCGTCTGTCAAACGACCGTGGTGGTTACCGTAGTCCGTCAGGAAACGTCGTAGAACAGCACCCATTTCGTAGAACTTTTTTGCTCTCATCGTTCGTGACAGACGATAGGTGCCGGACGATGCGAACCTGCCTCTCCTTGCTGTCGCCACAGGTCTGTCCGAGGGGGACGCACTGTTAGCTTCGCGAAGTGATTCGTCGCAGTGGTGCAGGAGAGGCCAGAAGGTCACTACCGCCGCTGGCCGATCGTAACAACGGGCTGGCAGCAGGCTCAGAGATCGCATTGGCACTGGTGTAATTTCGCAGGCCGCGAACCAAGACGGCGCGGCGATGTTCCCTTTCCTCCTCGAGCCCACAGGGCAGCGCTGCGTTGTGCGCCACGTGCTGGTCAACCGCTGCAGGTCATGTGGAAAGCGGAGGCGAAAAACCGTCAGTATGGAACAGACAGCAGCTATCTAAGGGCTGTCGCGCGTCACGTGATAGGTCGTGTGTTGCACACGCCGAAGATTTCTTTGCTGCTTTATATTCAAATTTCATCACATGCGTGGATACGTTTAGCGGTTCCGTGGGCCGCAAAGCTGGGTTCTTATTTCCACGTTTACAATTGTGCACCCCATGGCCATATAGTGTAGTAAATGACAATAATGGATGTAACGAAGTAACAGATATAGCGTAGTATTTTCGGCTCTTCCTTCAACTTCGTTACAACGATGTACCAGTGTATCTTGTACTTGACAGATTAATGAAAAATAAGTAAGATGTAGCTATGTACGCGTACAAGTGGTGAAGTAGAGTCACAAGAACTAGCTACATTACCTTCACTGTGCAGAAATACAGGCATATTTATAACCAGTGGGTGAATAGCAGAAAGTTTAGTTGCGCAACAGCAGCACCAACAGAATGGGCATTTGCACAAGCCAGACAGGAACAATAAATTATGCAGAACCCACGCATTATGGGAATCGATGTAAGCGAAGCTTTCCTTACTGGTTGCTTTGATTGACGATGAATAGCGGTGATGCTGAAGACCTCCGATCGACGCGAACAAGGACGGGCACCGATCCGACGACAACTGCAACCGAAAGGAATTACCGGCTTTCGCTCGACATACCGGTCGTGATTGACGGTTACACGGTTAGCGCTGTAGTGGATACTGGTGCGGACTTCTCAATTATAAGCGGGAAGATGGCGATGTTTCTGAAGAAAGTAATTACTCCTTGGCATGGGTCGCAGATTCGGACGGCTGGTGGTCACGTCGCTACTACGCTGGGAACATGCACGACTAGAGTTCGGATCCCAGGTTCCTTATCGGGTCCGTGTTTCGTGTTTAGTACAATAACTGTCATGGTGCTGTTGAGAGCACAGAGGGGGTTAGAGCGTTTTGTTTTCATGGAGTTTGGCCTGGCGTTCTGGAGAGCATTGGGAGGGCGCTCACTTTCACCGAAGTGGTTGGCGTTGATTTTCGGTCACTCCGTGAGCTTTCACAGATCCAAGCAAACGAAAGACCAGCGGATGAAAGGGCGGCAAAGCCATTTCCTTAAAGGGACACTAAAGGTTAATATTAGGTCAACGTGGACTGTTGAAATACCATCCCAGAAACCTCGAAACGCTTGTTTCGTGCGAAGAAGAGACTTATTTTAAGATAAAATGCGTTCTGAAGCGTCCGCGTACCTCTAGCGCAGTTCAAATCACACGCCCTCCGATCGAGGAGTGTTGACGTCATGGTCTCATAGTGACGTTGCGCCGTCGGTGAGTAAAACGGCTCCTCCAGACGGCGCTGCGGCTTTTCTGCACAAAACGCAAACGCGCGGCCAGAAACAGAGCCAAGACAGAGCCGACAGCAGCGCGAAAGCGGAACTATGGTGGCTAGCGGAAGGGAAAGCGCACGACGATAAGCTGGTTCTTCATTTTATGACGCCAACTTAGGCGCTCGTTGGAATGGACGACCTTGACAACGACACATTGGCTCGCGATGCCGGGCTCGAGTTCAGCGGTTGAAGAACTGATGAACGTAACCTGCTGCTGAAGGCTCGCGCTGCCGGTATCGTTGCGTACTACTACGACGGTGGCCTGCTTTGAATGGCACTCCACGCGACTTCAGTAAGTCGGCGTTGAACTCGTAATCCTCTGGACGAAAGTGCAGCGAGCACACTACGTGATTTTTCGGCTCTTTGCCAGCGCGCTGTGGCAGAGGTACGGCACTTAACCACTTCGAACGGAGAGGTTCACTCGTTGGCACAAAGTGATAAGTAAAGTTGGATTCGCCGCTGCAATTGCCCTTGGCCAAGTTCCGCGGACCGTTCGCGCATCCCACAACATCACATGGACGTGGCATTCTCGCTGCTTGTTCCAAATGCAAGTTTCCAGTGTGCAGGACCACCGCAGCACGACGCGATAAAGAAACAACTGAAACTCCAAAGCGCGCGCGGCACAGTCATGCGCGCAGAGTCGAGCGAAAACGAAACCTTTCGATCACCCATACTACTCAAGGGTAACGTCAAATGTTATCTTTTATTAGAATCGAATAGAAGTAGACAAGTAGCATTTTCTTCCGTCTTATAATCTAAAGAAATGATCGTTTTAATACGAGTAGTTGAGTACTAGTGAGATAAATTATGATGAGGACTGCCTTCGTCATCGGGAGAGTACTGGAATGTCGCTGGGGAGTCTTAAATTGTGTCATGCATTTACCTCAATTTCTCGGTTACTAAAGCTCTGTTCGCGATTATATTGACGCCTTAGACGTTCTAGAGCATTGCTTCATCACCTTAACTTGACTTTCTGGTAACCTTTAGTGTCCCTTTAACCCCATCAAGGACGTTACTCAAGCAGCACATCGCATACGTCGAGCCGCGTCGAACAGCTCGACTTCTGGATGTATTATGTGACGGCGGGGGTGCTCTTGTGCCATACTACGTGCACCACGTGGCTATCATCGATGCGACGGGAGCTGTCATACTAGTACGTGCACCACGTGCATATCAGCTAGGTGACGGGAGCTCCCACTTCGCGACCAATCAAGAATTCGACGCGGGAGGCGACTTCAAGAAGCGCCCAGCCATCTCCGCGACGAATCAAGAATTCAACATGTGCGACGTCATCACCCTGCCCCGCCTGGTTCCTACATACGAGGAGTCGCCAAAGGAATTTAAGGTACAACCGGCCCATTGCGAAGAGAGAGAGAGTCGCCTCCAGCCGCCCAGTCGGTCTGATGCGCTCTTACTGCTACCTGTACGCTATCATCCACTATCTGTAAATTAAGTATAAAGTTTTTCGTTTCTTCTTCGTCTACAGAAAGAGTCGGTCTCTCGTCCTCCACCCCGAAGTCACAACAGTGTTCAGTGAAACAAAAGTGCGGGAGTCATTGTGTGAACCCTCGCCCTCAACGCGGGTCTTTTCGATGACTTTGGACGCTCCGATTGGACGCAGCTAGCGGGGCAGGTTTCACTGGCCTAGGGATCTAGGGAGGACAGAGGGAACTTAAGCGGATTTTGCGGCTCCTCAGGGTGCTTCAATTCAGCCATGATAGACTGATAAACGCAACGTTCTCCACTATTCCTGAGCTATAACTAAACCCGGCACTCCTCGTTCTCGATGACATGTTCCACCCTTCAACAACGTCCTTAGCGTGGATGAGTGGGACGACGGCATGGGCCAGCAGCCCCTTTTGACAGGTCCCACCTAAACCCCGCAGGGAGAGAGAGAGAGACAGAGAGAATAGAATGCACAAATCATTTGCACCGCCGCGGGTAGCGGCGCAGCGTGACACGGCTCGCGCAGACAGGCTAGGGTTGCTGTACAGTCTCCCATTATTCCCCAAGTAACTCCACCGCCAACGCTAAGGCAGCGCCACCGTCGCTCGATACGAGTGGTTGTGACGGGAAACTCGCATGTTGCAGCAAGGGTGGCGACACAAGATTGTTGGGTAAAGAAAGGATTAGTAGACTTAACGGGATATATGTGATCAACGCTGACAACAGGTAAGTAGTAGTACTAGTCACAATTGCGGCGGGTCGAGCGTGTGCCACGCACGTTTCGAATTTGACCCGGCCACGGCGGCAACATTTCGATGGACGCAAAATGCAAAAAGAAAAGGCCCGTTTATGTGCATTGAGGGTACGTTAAAGATCCCCTGGCGGTCAAAATTAACCCGGAGTCCCTCACTACGGGGTGCCGTATAATCTAGTCGAGGTTCTGACACGTAAAATGCCAGAATTCACTTCAATATTCGTATTTGTGTCTCTTTTAACTCTCTAAGGGCGACAGTTTAAAAGTCTTGCTAAGTATCCGCACAGAGAGTTAGACGTACGGAAGCAACACGAATGGGTTGGTTCGTATGTCCGCGATATCGGCTTTAAGCACGTGCACGTCACAATACCTGGTCTGACGCTTTCTCACAATTTTGATAATATGGCAATTGCAATTTGAAAATTAGCCAGCTAGCTTTATAGTTGTATGCGTGGAAGGATTGTATGCTACACTGAGCTGTTTTGCAAGCTTTCTTAGCTGAGTAGAGTTTTCTGTTTAATGTAGAGTGCGCTTCAGTGCCTGCTCCATATGGTACACCCTTTGCGACGGCCAGATATGCCGGCGCGTTGCTCTGCATACTTGCCTGGTGCCGGGTTTCCGATGATCATTGAGGTCGGTGCCCCGTGTCGAGGCCTTACCATTGCACTGCGGTTTGCTGAAGCACGCCACAACCCCAAAACTGGGGCACATGGGGCATTAATTTTTGGTAGTGGGGCTTCGCCTACGCGCCAGCCCCTTCCACACTAATATAAAGTGAGGTCCGTGTAAGCGTTATGGCAGCGACCGCGCCATAACAATATGAAGACAGAATAAAGAATGAAAAATGATTGATAGGGACAGTTGGGGGGTTGATGATAACGTTAAAACAAAGATTTGTAGAGCTTAATAAGGACTAGTAAAGTCTGATAGTGATTAGTAATGACTTGTAATGACTACTGACTCCGAAAGGACCAATATGTCTAAGTACGGCTTGCAATGGCCACAATTGATTAGAAATGATGCGCAGCGGTGGCGTAGAGGTAGAACACCCACCTCGCGTGCAAGAGGTCCGTGGCTCGAATCCCGGTGCCGGCAATTTTCCACCGGATAAAAAAAACTCATGTTATTGAAATTGCATAAAGAGGCCTGGAGTGTGGCCTGATCCCGGTGACCAGAACCGGTAACGCACTCCCTCACCAGAGCAGGATAGGCCACCATGGTGCAGTACTTGGCCACAACCTCCTATATGAACAGAACAATCAAAGCCATTCCCTCACTCCCCGCAGCAGCTGCGAAGCAACTGAGCACGGCGGCGGTCAGACCTGCGACGCAGCCGAGGGTGCTAAAAATCCCTGGCTCCGGATAGGCCGCCATTGGAATATGAACATGGCGACGTTTAACGCTAGAACGTTATCTAGTGAGGCGAGTCTAGCAGTGCTATTGGAGGAATTAGAGGGCAGTAAATGGGATATAATAGGGCTCAGTGAAGTTAGGAGGCCAAAGGAAGCATATACAGTGCTAAAAAGCGGGCACGTCCTGTGCTACCGGGGCTTCGCGGAGAGACGGGAACTAGGAGTGGATTCGTGATTAATAAGAATATAGCTGGTAACATACAGAAACTCTATAGTATTAACTAGAGGGTGGCAGGTCTTCTGGTGGAACTTATTAAGAGGTACAAATTGAAGGTCGTACAGGTCTACGCCCCTACATCCAGTCATGATGACCAGGAAGTCGAAGGCTTCTATGAAGACGTGGAATCGGCGATGGGTAAAGTCAAAACAAAATACACTATACTGATGGCCGACCTCAATGCCAAGGTAGGCAAGAAGCAGGCTGGAGACAGTGTGGGAATACGGCATAGGGTCTAGGAATAGCAGGGGAGAGTTATTAGTAGAGTTTGCGGAACAGAATAATATGAGGATAATGAATACCTTCTTCCGCAAGCGGGATAGCCGAAAGTGGACGTGGAGGAGCCCGAACGGCGAGACTAGAAATGAAATATACTTCATACTTTGCGCTAACCCTGGCATCATACAAGATGTGGACGTGCTCGGCAAGGTGCGCTGCAGCGACCACAGGATGGTAAGAACTCAAATTAGCCTAGACCTGAGGAGGGAACGGAAGAAACTGGTACATAAGAAGCCGATTAATGAGTTAGCGGTAAGAGGGAATATAGAGGAATTCCAGATCAAGTTACAGAACAGGTATTCGGCTTTAACTCAACAACAGGACCTTAGTGTTGAAGCAATGAACGACAACCTTGTGGGCATCATTAAGGAGTGTGCAATGGAAGTCGGTGTTAACTCCGTTAGGCAAGATACCAGCAAACTATCGCAGGAGACGAAAGATCTGATCAAGAAACGCCAATGTATGAAAGCTTCTAACCCTACAGCTAGAATAGAACTGGCAGAACTTTCGAAGTTATTCAACAAGCGTAAGACAGCTGACATAAGGAAGTATAATATGGATAGAATTGAACGTGCTCTCAGGAACAGAGGAAGCCTAAAAACAGTGAATAAGAAACTAGGGATTGGCAAGAATCAGATGTATGCGTTAAGAGACAAAGCCAGCAATATTGTTACAAATATGGATGAGATAGTTCAAGTGGCTTAGGAGTTCTATAGAGATTTATACAGTACCAGTGGCACCCACGACGATAATGGAAGAGAGAATAGTCTAGAGGAATTCGAAATCCCACAAGTAACGCCGGAAGAAGTAAATAAAGCCTTGGGAGCTATGCAAAGGGGGAAGGTAGCTGGGGAGGATCAGGTAACAGCTGATTTGTTGAAGGATGGTGGGCAGATTGTTCTAGAGAAACTGGCCACCCTGTATAGGCATTGGCTCATGACCGCGAGCGTAGCGGAATCTTGGAAGAACGCTAACATAATCCTAATCCATAAGAAAGGGGACGCCAAAGACTTGAAAAATTATAGACCGGCCAGCTTACTGTCAGTTGCCTACAAACTATTTACTAAGGTAATCGCAAATAGAATCAGGAACACCTTAGACTTCTTTCAAGCAATGGACCAGGCATGATTCCGTAAAGGCTACTCAACAATAGACCATATTCACACTATCAATGAGGTGATAGAGAAATGTTCGGAATATAACCAACCCTTATATATAGCTTTCATCGATTACGAGAAAGCATTTGATTCTGTCGAAACCTCAGCAGTCATGGAGGCATTACGGAATCAGGGTGTAGATGAGCCGTATGTAAAAATACTGAAAGATACCTATAGCGGCTCCACAGCCACCGTAGTCCTCCATAAAGAAAGCAACAAAATCCCAATGAAGAAAGGCGTCAGGCAGGGAGATACGATCTCTCCAATGCTATTCACAGCGTGTTTACAGGAGGTATTCAGAGACCTGGATTGGGAAGAATTGGGGATGAAAGTTAATGGAGAATACCTTAGTAACTTGCGATTCGCCGATGATATTGCCTTGCTTAGTAACTCAGGGGACCAATTGCAATGCATGCTCACTGACCTGGAGAGGCAAAGCAGAACAGTGGGTCTAAAAATTAATCTGCAGAAAACAGACGTAATGTTTAACAGTCTCGGAAGAGAACAGCAATTTGCAATAGGTAGCGAGGCACTGGAAGTGGTAAGGGAATCCATCTACTTAGGGCAGGTAGTGACCTCGGATCCCGATCATGAGACGGAAATAATCAGAAGAATAAGAATGTGCTGGGGTGCGTTTGGCAGGTATTCTCAGATCATGAACAGCAGGTTGTCATTATCCCTCAAGAGAAAAGTGTATAATAGCTGTGTCTTACCAGTACTCACGTACGGGGCAGAAACCTGGAGGCTTACGAACAGGGTTCTACTTAAATTGAGGACGACGCAACGAGCTATTGAAAGAAGGATGATGGGTGTAACGTTAAGGGATAAGAAAAGAGCAGATTGGGTGAGGGAACAAACGCGAGTTAATGACATCTTAGTTGAAATCAAGAAAAAGAAATGGGCATGGGAAGGACATGTAATGAGGAGGGAAGATAACCGACGTTCATTAAGGGTTACGGACTGGATTCCAACGGAAGGGAAGCGTAGCAGGGGGCGGCAGAAAGTTAGGTGGGCGGATGAGATTAAGAAGTTTGCAGGGACGACATGGCCACAATTAGTACATGACCGGGGTTGTTGGTGAAGTATGGGAGAGGCCTTTGCCCTGCAGTAGGCGTAACCTGGCTGATGATGATGATTAGAAATGACCAAGAATGCCTACTAGTGAGCAGTAATGACTGAAAGGACTTGTAATGATTTGTAATGACCATGAAATGACCAATATGTCTAACGACAACTTGTAACGACTACAATTGATTAGAAATGACTAAAAATGCTTAGTAATGACTAATAAGGACTCAAATGACTTGTAATGACTACTGCTGACTATGATATGACCAACATGTCTAACGGCGGCTTGCAATGACCACTATTGATTAGAAATGACTACTAATGTTTAGTAGTGAGCAGTAATGACTAAAAGAAAGAAGAGAAAGACAATAGGCAAAGAGAAAGAGGCGAATGATAAGAGGAAGAAGAATAGGCTTTCGCCGTTCGCCTCTTACGAGAGATCTCAAGGTACCCTGTTGACTTTTGCATTTATGCCACGAAATATTCAGTAGCCGAATTACACACACCTTGGATCACTGTCGAGGATGACGCAATGTATTGCAAGCATTGAAGGACCTATCGCAATTGCCTAATTGTCTTATTGGCTGAAGTTAATGTGATTGTAATTAATATAAATTAGGGTTAAGTAATGCAGCAGGAATTAATCATAATTACCAGTATTAATGCTAATTCGGCTTAAGTAATGCACTCGTAAGAAATATTAATTATCATTAGGTCATCCTAACTACTCTTAGTTAATCGTCGTCGACATGAATCAATTATTCTTAATCAAAATTTGGTTTTATGAATCTTTAAGTTCCCTAAATATTCTTGATTGGCTTAATAATCCGACGCTAATTACTCTTGATTAGACTAAATAATATAAAATAAATTAATTTTAATTAGCCTTACTCTACTTATTTGCAAACTGTTTACCAGTCTGTGAGTGTTCTGGTTTACAATCCCGGAATTTCTCACAGAATCCTTCTGCAGTTAGCCTGAATCTCTGCAGTAGTGCTTTCTTGACTTTGTCGTAGCCCATTGACTCAGATGCAGGCATTCTTCCGAACACGTTCAAGGCTTCTCCAACTAAACACAAGCTATGCGCTGTCGCCCACTAAGATCGCTCCCAGCCTTGTCCTAAAGTAATTCTTTCAAAACGATGCAGATAAGCATCAAGATCATCTCTCTTATCGTCAAATGGAGTCATTAACTTTCGTGGACAAATTGTCTGTGTTCTTTGCGGCCCCATCGCCGAAGAAACAGACGATCTCTCCGCGTCATCTCTTCTGATAGACGCATCGGCCAAATGCAACTTCAACAACAAACTTTCTTTTTCGGCTTCGCGGGCTTGCCGAGCTTCTTTTTGCGCTCGATCAATAAGGCTAAGCGATTTTTGGCGGCTCAGACCCAGAGAGCAGGCTGCCCCCAACAGCTTCTCATAATTATTGTTCCGGTGAAGTGTGAGACCGAGTACTCAGGAAATGAATTCTGGCAGGCTCGCCAATATTTTGTCGTTGTCTCACGGTGGTAAACACGACGCAAGGAACGTTTGAGTTAGGAAAAGCCTTTATGGGGCGTGATAATAAGATCAATACACATGTCAAGAAAGCATGCGTTACACACTCAATAGCCCCCGATGGGGCGTCTGCGTCAGCAGGCGTTTGGTGTGTTGCGACACCACGTACCCGAGCACACGGGGGTTGGACCCTCCCGCGTGTAGCCGTGCGCGGCTTAGCCGTGTCCGGGGAAAGGGGGATCCTGGGGGTTGAGCCGATGTTGTTCGGACCGTTAAGGCCCCCCGGCGGAGGCAACACACCTCTTTGGCCTCTGCTTCACGTAGACGGCGCCCCCGGACTGACCCACCCGGGGGAAATCGGCAGTCGCCTTTTCCAGCCCCCTCTTCAATCCTTTTCTTTCCTATTTTCTTTCTTTTACTATCCTATCATCTCTTCTCTTCCGACACTTCCTAATTTTCCTAGGCGGCTAGGGTTAACCTTGTGTATGTGCCCACCCTTGGTTATAATATATTAGGTTATAGCAGCAATGCACGGCTGGCGTCTGCAGCCTTACACGTTAAGTGCTACAGCGTCCCCCTGTTGGGCTCCCTGGTGGGTGGCCGCCATTGCCGCCGAAAATGACCGAAATATTATGGGCACACCTGCTTTTCCACGTCTACTTGATCGTCACCCTCAAAAGAGGGGACTCGCCGATGAAATTATAAGCCTTTTCAAGCCAAGATAAGTTTTCCCCCGATTCCAAGTTGTGCATAGCGAAAGAACTGAAAAACCAGCTAGAACTGTATCCCCATTCGTTGTTGCAAAAGGCTTGACTGATGCACTTGGCCCAGGCTATAAGGTCACCAAAATGTCGAGCGGGGACCTCCTGCTTGAGATCCGTGATAAAGAACAGCACAACAAACTAAACACACTTGTGGCATTTGGAGATATTCCTGTTACCGTTTCCCCTCATCGGTCTATGAACACAGCACGCGGTGTAGTATCTGATGCAGATCTAATCGACTTGTCCGAAACAGAACTATTAGAAGGCTGGAAAGAGCAAAATCTAACCAACGTGCAGCGCATCATCATCAGAAGAGAAAATAGGGAAATTCCTACAAAGCACCTGATCCTCACCTTTGCCACTTGAGACCTGCCACAAACCATTGAAACCGGATACACAAAGATAGCTGTCAGACCATACATTGCTAATCCAAGAAGATGCTTCCAGTGCCAAAGATTTGACCACGGATCACAGAGCTGCCGTGGTAAACTGACATGTGCGAAATGTAGAGTTCAAGGTCACACCTCAGACAAGTGTGAAGCGACACCTCACTGTGTGAACTGTGATGAGGAAAATCCAGTATACTCCCGATCTTGTTCCAACTGGAAAAAATAAAAGGAAATAATCACCCTAAAAGTACACGAAAACACCTCTTTCAAGGCAGCACGTAAAAGGTGCTCGCCGTTCCACACCACAACGTATGCCGATGCGACGCGTCAGGGGGCAGCGCCGCACCGGCCTACGCCACCTGCCCGGCCCGCTCACAGCGAGTCGTTGGTTGTGGCATTCCCCGCCCCCGAGGTGGCAGCAGTCAAACCTGCTCCACCCACCAAGACACAGAGGCCAGCTACCCCGGGTACGTCGGGTCTCAAGACCACGCCTCGCCAGGCGAGGTCTGACAAACAAACTAGGAGCCCGCACGCGTGGGCATCCAGTGCTTCCCAAGAGGCAATGGACACAACGCCGGCACGTTCGGTGCCGAAACACCGACGTGGCTCTCTCTCGAGCTCGCCAAAACAAAAAAAACCACAACAGGGCCAGACGACGGTCCTGTTACCTAAGGCACACCACTACACACCTGAACACAGAACATTTCTCATCCTAATAAAATGACTGTACAAATTATTGACTGGAATGCCCGTGGCATTCTAAACAACTTAGATCACATCAAATAAATAATACAAGAGTTTAACCCTACGCTGTTCTGCGTTCAGGAAACACGCTTGAAAACTTCAAATACAAATTTCTTAACACAATATACATTATTCCGCAAAGGTCGCGATGATGGTCATGCCGCGTCTGGTGGCGTGGCTATTATAGCTCAGAGGTCAGTTGCTTGCCAACACCTCCACCTTCAAACTAATTTTCAGGCAGTCGCGGTTAGGGCGATTCTATTCGACAGGTTGGTTACGGTCTGTTCCCTCTACATACCACCCGAACATCGCTTGCAACTAAGGGAACTTGAAACGCTAGTCAATCAGCTTCCACAGCCATGCTTTTTAACCGGTGATGTGAACGCGCATATTACGCTATGGTGCGACTCGCGCTGTGATGCAAGAGGGCGTACTATAGAAGACTTTCTTTTATGTACCGGTGCAGTTCTTCTGAATAAAAAAGAGCCCACTTTTTATAGCACTACACATAAATCATATTCTTCAATAGACCTAACCATAGCCTCTCTATTTCTAATGCCGTACCTTGATTGGAAGGTCCTGAAAAACCCGTAGGGAAGTGACCACTTTCCTATTCTCTTAAATTTAACAAAACGCGCTGAATGCCCTCCACAGATTGCCCGATGGAAAATCCACTCGTCGAATTGGGAACTGTTTCAGGAGATTACATATTTACAGTACGGTGATTTGAGCTCTGTAAACATAGATGATGCTGTGGCATATTTAACACGTTTTATAATTGGCGCCGCTGAAAAATGCATAAAAATATCTAACGGACTTGCTAATAAACGTCGTTTGCCTTGGTGGAATGACGAATGCAAAGAGCCACGGAAAAAAACAAAGTAAAGGTTGGGGCCTGCTTCGTGACTCTCCAACTGCGGAGAACCTCATTAATTTCAAGAAGGCGAAATCACAGGGCAGGAGAACACGTCGACGTGCTCAGCGAGAAAGCTGGGAAAGGTACATATGTAGTATCAATTCGTACAAGGATGAGGGTAAGGTATGGAACAGGGTGAACAGATTAAAGGGCAGGGAAACACAACCACTTTTTTTAGTAAACGCTCAAGGCGACACCATGAAAGATCAGGCAGATTTCCTGGGCAAGCATTTTCAAAATATTTCTAGTACATCACACTATGCGTCAGCTTTCCTAAAGTTAAAGGAACACATAGAGCGAGAGCGCCTTGAACGAAAATGCGCAGCAGATGAACCTTACAACTGTCCCTTTAGTCTAGCTGAACTGAAGGCTGCTCTCATTTCCTGCATCAACTCAGCACCAGGTGGTGACCGCATAATGTATGCAATGATCAAGAATATGCATCCAGAAACATTGAACACACTTCTGTCTCTTTACAACACCGTGTGAGTATCTGGGCATATTCCATCCTAATGGAAAGAAGCGATTGTCATCCCAATTCATAAGCAACACAAAGACCCCGCATTAGACAGTAGTTATAGGCCAATAGCACTAACAAGCTGCATGTGTAAGTTATGTGAAAAAATGGTAAATCGGCGTCTAATCTATTTCCTGGAAAGCAACCGTCTACTTGATCCCCTTCGATGTGGTTTCAGGGAGGGTAGGTCAACAATAGACCACCTTGTTCGCACTGAGGCAAACATTAGAGAGGCTTATATACACAAACATTTTCTCTCTCTGTATTTCTCGACTTGGAGAAAGCCTATGACACAACATGGCGATTCGGAATCCTCCGAGATCTACCTGCGATGGGCGTGCGCGGCAATATGCTAAATATGATAGAAAACTACTTGACTAAGCGCACGTTCCGTGTTAGAGTGGGCAATGCCCTGTCCAGGCTATTCACTCAAGAGACTGGTGTGCCACAAGGGGGCGTGCTTAGTTGCACCCTCTCCATTGTGAAAATAAATTCCCTTCAAAAAGTCATTCCATCCTCAATGTTTTATTCAATATATGTAGATGATGTGCAACTAGGATTTAAGTCTTGTAACCTTGCTGTCTGCGAGCGCCAAGTCCAACTCAGACTGAACAAGGTCTCAAAATGGGCAAATGAAAATGGCTTCAAGCTAAACCCCCTCAAAAGCTCCTGTGTACTTTTTTCTACAAAGAGAGGCTTGATACAAGATCCTGCTATTATGCTGCATGGACAACACATACCACTCAACACTGAACATAAATTTTTAGGCATAATACTCGACTCAATACTAAACTTCATTCCTCATATCAAGTATTTGAAAGCTAAATGCCTTAAAACAATGAACATCCTGAATATACTGTCACATACAACACGGGGAAGCGACAGGAAATGCCTCATAAACCTCTACAGGAGCCTTGTACGATCGCGGTTGGACTACGGTGCCGTTGTGTATCACTCAGCTACACCCAGTGCTCTCAAAATGCTGCTTACACCCAGGGCTCTCAAAATGCTGGACCCTGTGCATCATCTTGGTATCCACCTCGCCACCGGCGCCTTTAGGACGAGTCCGATTCAAAGCCTCTATGTCGAATCGAATGAATGGTCGCTCGATCTGCAGCGGTCATATTCTACTTTTAATTATTTTCTGAAAGTACATGCTAACAAAAACCATCCTTGTTATCCCGCCATAAACGATATGACCTCTGCAACACTCTTTCATAACAAACCTACAGCCAGAGAGCTATTCTCGATCCGTGTGAGAAAGCTGAGCGAGGAGATGGATGTCCCTATTCATGAAAATCGTCTAATGGTTTCTGCCAAGCCGTTTCCACCGTGGTTGTTGCGAATCATTGAGTGTGACACGTCATTTGTAGAGGTAACGAAGCACGCTCCAGAGGCGCACATTCATATGCATTTTCCGGAATTACAATTTAAGTACCCGTGTCCAGAGTATTACACAGATGCGTCTAAATCACATGCTAGCGTGTCATATGCAGCCGTCGACCCATCCTTTTCCGAGTCCGATGTTCTGCACCCTCAAACAAGCATCTTTACAGCAGAGGCGTAGGCATTGCGGTCGGCTGTGAAACACATCAAACAGTTAAAACTACACAAGGCGGTCATATACACAGTCTCATTAAGCGTTGTGAAAACATTGATGTCATGCTTCAACCACAGAAATCCACTAGTTGCAGATCTTTTCTCTCTCCTCTGTACTATTTATGCCTCTAGCCAACATGTAACGATATGGTGGGTGCCTGGACACAGCGGTATTGAAGGTAACGTCCTGGCAGACCGAATTGCTACCTCCTTAGACACAAAAGCTTGCAACATATGTCCGTAGCCGTTCCGATCTCAGACCTAAAGCCATACTTACGGAAAAAAACTCAGAACCTACTGGCAGCATAAGTGGGACGCTGAAACCGTTAATAAACTCCACATAGTTAAGCCGCATTTAGGACACTGGCCATCACTGACCAAGTCCAGACGAAGTGGTGTCCTATTTTGTCGTCTCAGAGTAGGGCACACTTACGGTACACATAGCTTTTTGTTGACTGGCGGTGAACGTCCAATGTGTAGTAGATGTGGGGAGACACTCAGTGTTCAGCATGTCTTCCTAGAATGCCGCGAAACACAAGTCGAGAGGAAAAAACACTTCCCTTTAGCATAAAGTCAGTGTAAACCACTTCACCTGGCACTGTTTCTAGGCAGAGAACCGCTATTTCACATGCGATCTACCTTAGCTTTTTTAAACGACGTTGACACGCTCCACGTTTTCTGTCCAAGAAATTCGTAACACGGCCTCTTGCGAGAGGCCAAGGTTGCGATGTGAACCTTTATTATAGCACATGCCTCCGTGCCCTTGTGCTCAAGGGATCCACTGAGGCTGTTGTGCTACTCGTTAACAACAATCACCTGTTCATTTTTATTCATGTAACGCAATTACACCGTTGTTGTACATCCTATACTTATAGCATACCCTACTTCAGCCATTCTCCTATTTTTATTCCTTATGTATATTATGCAACTCATAGCTCTCAGTTTTAGGCCTCTCTACAGCCACGTCACATCAGCCA
Organism: Dermacentor andersoni; assembly: GCF_023375885.2. Taxonomy (NCBI): domain Eukaryota; kingdom Metazoa; phylum Arthropoda; class Arachnida; order Ixodida; family Ixodidae; genus Dermacentor; species Dermacentor andersoni. The sequence goes on along the minus strand of NW_027314752.1, from coordinate 1,091,812 downwards.
TTAGTCCATTCAGTACTCATCACCACTGCCTTGGCGCTCTTTGGCCACACTTGGCCCTTGCGCCAATAAACACTACACATCATCATCATCATCACAAACCCAATAGCAAAAAACCTAATACACGGCAAACTATCCACAAAGCGAGTTAATTGATAATGTTGTCTCAAGTCCCTGCACACGACGTGTTATGAAGTTCAAAATATTTACGTCAAGTCCATCGACGTAGCCGCGTCGCCTATCGCTGCTTCCGACGACGCGTCGTTGGGCCCGCCGATGCGTCGTGGACTCGACGTCGCTGCGTCCGACGCTCGGCCCACGGTTGAACGGGCCAGGGAGTCAGATCAGTGGGGTGACCGAGGCGCCTGGATCGCGCGGTCGACTCCTCTTAGCCTGCGGATCGTAGCCGCAGGTAATCCGGGAAACGTCCCCTTCAGCCTGAAGCTGTGCGGTCTCCGGTACCATGCCCGCTGAGCTCGCGAGCCACGGCGCGGCAGCTGAAGAGCAGCTTCCACTTGGTTGCCGCCGTCTCCACCAGACCTTTCCCGCCTCCAGCTCCTTCTGCCCCTCGTCGTTCGAGAGACGTAGCCGTAGCCGCTCTCTTCGGCTACGTCTCTCTTTTTTCGCGTTGGCCACGTAGCTCCGCGTGCACTTTCGCACTTCTTCTTTGAAATATTGTATTTTGTTTATTCGGACGCCCTTATTTTCTAACTTTCTTTCCCCACCGACTCCTCGTGCTTTTTTGTGTTCTTTTTATCTTCAGTTCTTTCTTCTTTCTTTCTTTATTTATTGGCTCATGACACAATGGTCTGTTGAAAATGGAGCGACCATTTCATATTTCGCGGGCTTTCGTTAAGCACCGAAAAAAGATCACCACGTAGCATGTACCTTGCCATGAAAAAAAAATGGATTATTCGTCTTCGAATCCCCTTTACAATTAACGTAACTCACTTGACCCTAAAGCGAATATCTAAAATTTCGCCGTTTTGATCTTAGTCAACTAATTAAGCGGAAATACGCCACCGCGCCCCATGACGGCAATTCATATTCCATTGGTTTCATTCAGCTGTGGTTAACCACTTTCTTATAATCCATGGTTCAATTTATGCGAAACACCGTTTATTGCCACTATTGTTGTCGCACGCGTTGGAATGAACACAAGAGGTCATCTCGGCAGCTTTGTGCAATCGCCGCTCAACATCGACAATCATAACCTAATGCTGTCTCACAATTTTCATAATATGGGAGTTGCAATTTGAAAATGATGCCAGCTAGGTTTATAGTTTAATGGGTTGAAGGCTCTTGTGTTACAGTGAGTTGTTTTGTAAGATTTCGTTGCTGAGCAAAGACTTCCGTTTTATGTAGAGTACGCTTCAGTACCCGCTCCGTATCGTGCACCGCTTGGAATGGCCAGGTATGCCGACGCGTTGCCCTGCATACTTACCTGGTGCCGGGTTTCCGATGATCACTCAGGTCGGCGCCCTCTTCTATCACATCATCATTGTACATAACCATTGTGTACACTGTATATATTGAAAATCATTTTGTACATATGGCATTTAGTTTATGTGTAACTGTGCTTTTCTGTGGGTATACGTGTTTATATGTTGGTGCGTGAGGACTCGGACATTACTTACGTGGAAAACGTGCTGTGTTTCGTTTCTTACATGTTATTGTACCGGTGAAATTGTGCCGTGATTGTGACTCAGTGTTCGTATCGTCTCTTGTCGAAATAAACTTTTTCTAAACACTTCCATTGCACTGCGGTTGGCTGAAGCACGCCACTACCCCAAACCGGGGCAGATGGGGCATGTAATTTTTGGTAGTGGGGCTCGGCGTACGCGCCAGCCCCTTCCATGATCAAATCTAAAGTCAGATCTAAGTCAGCCCTGGCGACCGCGCGTAACTGGGTGGGAGTAGGTTTAGCTAGTCTGTCTGTTACTCTAGTATGGACGCTACTTTGGCCAGCATTGTTAAGCCCCAGCTTTAAATAAAACTCTATTGGGGGACTTATCAGATAATGCGTATGTAAGGATTATTTCCAGTAGCTTATAACGGCTGAAGCCTTTCGACGCTCATGGTGAAGTTTTTGTCAGCAAATGTGCCCGCCGAAGTGTCATCACGCCATTTTTTTTACAAGAATGAAAACTTTACAATAAAGATGTGTAGAGGCTAATTATGACTAGTAAGGTCTAATAGTGACTGCTAATGACTAGTAATGAGTACGAAATGAGCAATATCTCTAACAATGGCTTGTAATGACCACAATTGATTAGAAATGTCTAGTAATCTTTGGCCAGCATTGTTAAGCCCCAGCTTTAAATAAAACTCTATTGGGGGACTTCTCAGATAACGCGTATGTAAGGATTATTTCCAGTCGCTTATAACGGCTGAAGCCTTTCGACGCTCATGGTGAAGTTTTTGTCAGCAAATGTGCCCGCCGAAGTGTCATCACGCCATTTTTTTTTACAAGAATGAAAACTTTACAATAAAGGTGTGTAGAGGCTAATTATGACTAGTAAGGTCTAATAGTGACTGCTAATGACTAGTAATGAGTACGAAATGAGCAATATCTCTAACAATGGCTTGTAATGACCACAATTGATTAGAAATGTCTAGTAATTAGTAGTAATGACTAAAATGACTACTAAAGACTTGTAATGACTACGAAATGATCAATATGTCTAACGACGGCTTGTGATGACCCCAATTGATTACAAATGACTAAGAATGCTCACTAATGAGCAGTAATGACTGAAATGACTTGTAATGACTATGAAATGACCAATATATCTAACGACAAGTTGTAACGACTACAATTCATTAGAAATGACTAAAATACTTTGTAATCACCAGTAATGGCTAATAATGACTGGAATCGCTTGTAATGACTACTAATTTCCACTGAGTCACACCCTCATAGTACTCCGACTTAGGCAGCAGCGGCCGTTCAGGCGAAGCCTATGGGCGGCTATTCATTCCTTCTTGCGAACATCAGAAGCATATTAAAGCAGCGTGACACATTATCATGTTTAATGGACACGTGCGTAGCCGATATGGTTTTTTTAACTGATACTTGGTTGTCAAGTTAAGTGAAGAATTGTGAACTATTTTCTTGTGAAAAGAAATATACATTGAACAGACATGACCGAAGTGACCGATCAGGGGACGGTTTTTTCATCGCCGTTTCCGAAGGCATAAATTCTTACCTCGTCCCGATCCAATCAGAGCTTGAATTTCTCTGTACATGCGTTACCTTAAACCATCACGATGTCATTGTTTGTGGATGTTATGGGCCTCCGCTTTCTGGCACCACGTTCTGTGAATAACTCTACGATTGTCTGAACAAAGTTGTGTCTCGATACCCGAAATCGCCAATTTTTCTTACGGGTGATTTGGTCGAGATAAAGCCCGATGCGAACGCGCCCGAGGAGAGACAGTGAGTGTCTTGGGCACGTTCGCACCGGACGTTATAGGGACAGTCAAGCATGGTCTTGAAGTAAGGGTAAATATCTGAATGCGGGGTAAGTAACAAGCGATCTGTTAGCATAGTTGTAAATTTTCTGTCCCGTTTTTCAGGTTTAGGATGCTCAAGCCAGCCAACAAGAGAGTGACCTTCCAAGTACGATTCGCCCTCCAGCCCCACACATCATCGTACCGTGTGCCTTTAGGAGTGCTGACAAATTTTCTTCCTCTTCTGTAACTGGTAGTGGTCTAACTTGTAGGCATGGTAATGACTACAAGGCTAAACGTCACTGTCTTCAGCCCCCCAAGATAGTGTTCCCTTTGAAGCGGCAACCTTAAGATGAGCACTCACTGCAACATGTTTCCTTGGTAGTACTGCTGCGGGGGCCAGTGCAATTAACCACTGCTGCTATGTTGAGCCCATTGTATGAACACCAACCAGATAACACTACAGAGAAGTAGATGTAGCAGCTCGTTCCCAGCATCATCTGAATCAATGCTTTGGCTTTTCACGGCACCTGATTGCATTTTAAGTAGTGCTGTATGTTTTCAAAAATGTGGTAAATATAGAATCCCGTTACGTCAAGTATAGAATCCTGTTACATGGTGTCAGGCTGAGTGTACGGAAAGCATTGAGACGGTTTATAAGGAAAGGGCTGATTTGATACTGCTACAAGAGGCTCAGCACTCTCAGCAGTATCGTGCGGCCCGATACCACTGGATTTGGTTGACTAGTGCATGCCAAGTGTGCTGTGGTACCAGGTAACCACTAACTGCAACTACATTGACATTCCTTATGATCCATAAATCTATACTCGAATTGGCTGTAGTCTCACTCGCATGGAAATATGGTATAGTTATTCTACTCGAATAACTCATAGAGCTTACCATTTTTGTACTTATATTGCATGCTTACTTATTCGAGGGAAATGACTTCCTCGTTGTAACAGTCTTCATTTCTAAGAGTGAGAACAATATGTTAAAACTAATTTTTTTTCATTCAGCAGCTGTGTTCCAAATTTTTCTCCGTTATGGAGCAGCTAATTTAGCACCATTTTGCTGCAAGGGGTTGCCTGCTTCTCTTACAGAATTTATCGTTGTGCTAACGTATTGGTGGTTTTCAGATTGCTTTTCCTATAACATATATTGCTCTTTTAGGCCTTCAGCTGTTGCTCTCCTTTAGGTTTCACTATGTTGCTTCATTCTTTTTTCTATTGCTGAATACAAGGCTAGTCAAATAGTGCTTTGATGTTGCCATATATGGATTCCGCTTTTGTTTTTGTTCGTGAGAATTAAGTCTCATAGTGTGCCATTTGTGTTTTATTTTACTGGAGAGAATGCAACTAACACTGCGCTGTGAGAAGTGTTCCTTTGGAAGCGTTGCTTTTAATGCCTCATTTTATTTATCCTTTAGCATGTTTATGCTTAGCTGTTATGCATATGTGGTATTTTTGTATTGTTCGTGCGTTAAGTGCTCATTGTGCCTTTCAGAAACCATGAGATGGCACTATGTTGTATTTTTACTGTTCACTTTATTTTCATGAGACGGCCGCAGTCTGCCGTTGTATTTCACTGCAAATATTGTGCACATCATTACGTACTTTTCAAACAGTTGATATAAATGAGAAGTTTCACAATAAAAATGCTGGTGGTGACAACGGAGGTCTTCTTCGCTTAGTAACAGTGGCACTTTGATTTGTTGTCCTAAACAGTCCAGGACCGTCCGAGAAGCTGCGTACGCCAATAATCGCTGGCTGTAGTAGCGTCTCAAGCAGTCTGGGGCACTCTGGGACCACAAATTGAAGAGGCCGAGTGCAAGCATGTATGATGAATAAAATAAACAGCCAAAAGTAGTACAAGGCACATCCAGTGGATATATTAGATGTTGCAGATACAGCCATATGTAGTACAATTGATGTCCTGCGGATGTAAGTGTGGTTAATATGGATACCCATCATATATTGTAAATATCTATTGGATGTTGTCGATATCTATTAGATGTAGCATATATCCAGCCCTGACATCCCCACAACGTACCACTTAGCTGTTCTGGATGCATTTGCGATGATCCATAGTACATCCATACTATGCTTTCTGGATAAATCTTGATGTCTAGTGGACGCACTGAATGTCCAAGGCGTATCATATTGTTATGTGTAGAAAGACACAGACAAAAGAGGCTATTTACTGACTATTTACACTAGACTGGAGCCAGAGCGCCAGGCCGACATTCACTCGCGCCAAGGGCAACGACCCACTTTGTCGTCGTTCTCGCGGCGGCTCGTCTCTCGGATATCTACCGATCATATCGTAATACTACCCCCCGGCGGCAAAAGCGCCGTCACGGTGCAGTTAAGTATCCAAGGCACGTGGAGAGTTGTAGGGCTTGAGTCGGGCGACGTGGACAATGTCACTGGTTGTCACAGTAGAGGACGTAGTGGGCGTGGCGAGAACGATTTCGTAGGTGACATCTGTCACTTGGCGAAGCACGCGATATGGGCCCGTGTAGCAGGAAAGCAGTTTTTCACAAAGGCCAACTTTACGCGATGGTGACCAAAGCAACACGAGGGTGCCGGGGACAAAATTGACATCACGGTGACGGAGGTCGTAGCGCCGCTTTTGTTTGTCTTGAGAGACTTGTAGACGAGCGCGCGCAAGTTGGCGAGCATGGTCAGCATGGGCGATAGCATCACGGGCATAAGCGCTAGTTGATGCTGTGGTGGACGGAAGCACAGTGTCCAGTGGTAGCGTCGGTTCACGGCCATACAATAGGTAAAAAGGAGAAAAGCCAGCAATGTCGAGACGGGAAGAGTTATACGCAAAGGTGATGTAAGGTAGAGCCTGGTCCCAGTCACGGTGGTCGTCTGAAACGTATTTGGATAGCATGTCTGTAAGGGTGCGGTTCAAACGCTCAGTGAGGCCATTCGTTTGAGGGTGGTAGGAGGTGGCAAACTTATGCTGTATTGAGCAGGCACGTATGATGTCTTCAATGACTTTGGCTAAGAACGTACGGCCACGGTCTGTTAGCAATTGACGCGGAGCGCCATGAATCAAAATGATATCATGCAGGAGGAAGTCCGCAACATCAGTTGCGCAACTGGTCGGAAGAGCGCGGGTTACGGCATAGCGGGTCGCGTAGTCCGCCGCGACTGCAACCCACTTGGTTCCTTATGTAGATTCCGGAAATGGGCCGAGAAGGTCTAAGCCGACACGATGGAAGGGCTCGGCAGGGATGTCGAGCGGCTGCAGGTAACCAGCGGGGAGCTGGGAAGGCTTCTTGCGTCGTTGGCAAAGTTCACAGGCGGCGACGTAAAGTCGTACGGAACGGGCAAGGCCCGGCCAGAAAAAACGGCGACGTACACGGTCATAGGTTCGAGATACGCCGAGGTGTCCTGCCGTTGGTGCGTCGTGAAGCTCTTCTAAAACGGTTGAGCGGAGGTGTTTAGGTATGACAAGTAGGAACTCAGAGCCGTCCGGATGAAGGTTACGACGGTACAGAGTACCGTCGCGGAGGACGAAGAGGCGTAGTGTGGCGTCGGCCGGAGAATGCTCAAAACGGTCGATGAGTGCTCTGATGTAGGCGTCACGGCGTTGCTCGTCGGCGAAATGAAGCAGCTGCGACACAGAGAATACGCAAGCAGCACTGGTAATATTGGAGGAGTCATGGTCGTCAACAGGGTAACGCGACAAGCTGTCAGCGTCTTGGTGCAGGCGGCCAGACTTGTACACCACGGAATATGAAAATTCTTGTAGCCTCAAAGCCCATCGACCAAGCCGGCCTGTAGGATCTCTTAGCGATGAGAGCCAGCAGAGAGCATGATGGTCAGTGACTACGGAAAAAGGGCGACCGTAAAGGTAAGGACGGAACTTCGCTACCGCCCAGACTACAGCAAGGCATTCTCGTTCCGTAATGGAATAGTTGCGCTCCGGTGGTGTGAGGAGGCGGCTCGCATAAGCAATAACGCGATCCAGGCCACGCTGACGCTGGGCTAAGACGGCACCTACGCCATGACCGCTGGCATCTGTACGCAATTCTGTAGGGGCATCAGGGTCGAAGTGGGCGAGAATGGGTGGTGAGGAGAGAAGAGTAACGAGACGAGAGAAGGCGGCGGCTTCTGCAGTACCCCACGAGAATTGTACGCCTTTCTTCAAAAGATTAGTGAGGGGTCTAGCAATTGCCGCAAAATCTTGAATAAAACGACGAGAGTACGAGCATAGCCCTACAAAACTTCGAACGTCGGCGGCTGTCTTCGGAACCGGAAAATCTCGGACAGCGCGAGTTTTGTCAGGATCAGGTTGTACTCCGGAAGCGTCAGCGAGGTGGCCCAGAACAGTAATTTGGCGGCGGCCGAAACGACATTTGGACGAGTTAAGTTGCAGCTTCGCCTTTCGAAATACATCAAGTATAGCTGTGAGACGCTCAAGGTGAGTGTCGAACGTGGGTGAGAAGACGATGACGTCGTCGAGGTAGCAGAGACATGTGGACCATTTGAAACCTCGGAGCAAGGAGTCCATCATACGCTCAAAGGTGGCAGGGGCGTTGCATAATCCAAACGGCATTACTTTAAATTGGTATAGGCCATCAGGTGTGATGAACGCGGTTTTTTCTCTGTCCATATCGTCAACAGCAATCTGCCAGTATCCAGAACGAAGATCAATAGAAGAGAAATAGCTGGAACCGTGGAGGCAGTCAAGGGCGTCGTGTATACGTGGAAGCGGGTAGACGTCCTTCTTAGTAATGTTGTTCAGATGACGGTAGTCTACACAGAAGCGCCACGTGCCATCCTTCTTCTTAACCAACACTACAGGTGACGCCCAGGGACTCGAAGAAGGTTTAATGATGTTCTTGTCTAGCATTTTGTTCACTTCGCTTTGAATAACTTGGCGTTCCGACGCAGAAACTCGGTACGGTCGTCGGTGAATAGGAGTAGCATCGCCAGTAAGAATCCGATGCTTGACCGCGAGCGTCTGGCCTAAAGGGCGATCGTCGAAGTCGAAAATATCTCAGTAGGCCGATAATACTCGATAAAGGTCTTCAGCCTGCGCAGAAGACAGGTCCGTCGCAACCATTTTCTGTATCTTGGGATCGGCGGCCGAGGCTGGCACGAGAGGCCTGCTAAGCTCGCAAGAAGGATCGGTTGATAAATTTCCCACGTGATGGTCGCCGAGACAATCAACGTTGGCAAGGCAAATACCTTGTGGTAGAATTTGCTTCGCCAATCCAAAGTTAAAGATAGGCATGAAAGTGCGGTTCGCAGTAACAGTAAGTATACTGTGAGGCACGGTAACGTCATACTGTAGTGGAATGTCGCGCAGAGGAGTGACGAGGTACTCGCCATCAGGGACTGGTGGGGAAGACAAGAGTTCAATATAGGCTATTGATTTTGGCGGCCGGCAAATAAAGCCAGTGGGGCGTAGGCGGCACTGGGGTGCGTCAGAAGGTTCTGCGAGAATCGGTAACTCAAGGCGAAGGGTACTGGCTGAACAGTCAATAAGAGCAGAATGCGCGGAGAGAAAATCGAGGCCGAGAATGAGGTCGTGGGGGCAATGAGCAATCACGGTGAAGAGGACAGGAGTGTGGCGGCCGGCGATGCTAACACGTGCCGTACACATGCCGATGCAGGCACGTACCCAGGATTTTTTTTCCGGGGGGGCCCACCACCTCCATCATCATCATCATCATCATCATCGTCGTCGTCGTCGTCGTCGTCGTCGTCGTCGTCGTCATCATCATCATCATCATCATCAGCCTGTTTTATGTGCACTGCAGGACGAAGGTCTCTCCCTGCGATCTCCAATTACCCCTGTCCTGCGCCAACTGATTCCAACTAGCGCCCGCGAATTTACTAATTTCATCGCTCGACCTAGTGTTTTGTCGTCCTCGATTGCGTTTCCCTTCTCTTGGAACCCATTCTGTAACCCTAATTGTCCAACGGTTATCTAACCGGCGCATTACATGACCTGCCCAGCTACATTTTTTCCTCTTCATTTCAATTTGAGTATCGTCTGTACCCGTTCGCTCTCTGATCCAAACCGCTATCTTTCTCTCTCTTAACGTTGTGCCTAGCAATCTTCGTTCGATCGCTCTTTGCGCTGTCCTTAACTTGCTCTCAAGTCTGTGCCCCATATGTCAGCACTGGCAAAATGCACTGATTGCACACCTTACTTTTCAATAATAATTGTAAGTTTCCAGTCAGGAGCTGGCAATGTCTGCCGTATGCGATCCAACCTATTTTTATTCTTCTGTGAATTTCCTTCTCACGATCAGGGTTCCCTGTGATTGAGTCACCTAGGTAAACGTACTCCTTCACAGTCTCAAGTGGCCGACTGGCGATCCTGATCTCTTGTTCTTTTGCCCGGCTATTTATCATTATCTTCATCTTCTGCATATTAATATTCAACCCCACTCTTACACTCTCTCTGTTAAGGTCTTCAATCATTTGTTGTAACTCGTCTGCATTGTTGTTGAATAGAACAATGTCATCGGCAAACCGAAGGTTGCTGAGATATTTGCCGTCGATCTTTATTCCTAAGCCTTCCCAGTTTAATAGCTTGAATTCTTCTAAGCACGCAGTGAATAGCTTTGGAGAAATTTTGTCTCCCTGTCTGACCCCTTTCTCTATAGATAAGGTATCTCCACTGCTTTTCTTGTATAGAATTAAGGTAGCTGTAGAACCTCTGTAGTATTCTTCCGCGAAGGACGAGTCAGTAAGACGAGAAACTATTTACAGATTATATTTACAACAACGGTTGCAGCGCTGACCGGTTAGATTCACAGCGCGAGCCCAGTTCGTTCTTCCTCCTTTTTTCTGAAGTGATGGCGCCCACGCGCATCGTTCAAACAAACAAATACCACACGCATGTAGCAATACTTTCCAAGCTTTTTACGTAAGCGTTCTGTACTCCTTGATTACGTAGTGCCTCTATGACTGCTGGTATCTCTACTGAATCAAATGCATTTTCGTAATCTATATAAGCCACATAGAGAGGCTTATTGTACTCTGCAGATTTCGCGATAATCTGATTGATGGTATGGATGTGATTTATTGTAAAGTATCTCTTCCTGAAGCCACCCTGTTCCCTTGGTTGACAAAATCCAGTGTTGCCCTTATTCTATTGGATATTATTTTGGTAAATATTTTATATAATACTGGGAGCAAGCTAATGGTCCTATAATTTTTCGATTCTTTAACGTCTCCTTTTTTGTGGATTAGTATGTCTGCATTCTTCCAGTTTTCTGGGATCCTTGCAGTCGATAGACACTTCGTATAAAGAGCCGCCAGTTTTCCAAGCATTATATCTCCTCCATCTTTGATTAAATCGACTGTTATTCCACCTTTTCCTCCTGCTCTTCATCGTTTCATGTCTTGCAGGGCCCTTCTGACCTCATGGCTAGTTATAGGAGAGTTTCTGTATCCTGTTCATTACTGTTTCTAAGTGAGGTATCGTGACTCCTCTGGGTACTGTATACAGGTCAGCTTAGAATTTTTCCGCTGCTTTCAGTATATCTTCGAGATTGCTGATGATATTATCCTTCTTATATTTTAGTGCATACATCATGGTTAGTCCTATGCCAGGATTCTTTTTTACTGATTTCAGGCTGCGTTCATTTTTTACGGCTTCTTCTGTCTTTCTCATGTTATAGTTTCGAATATCAGTTATTTTCGCCTTGTTGATCAGTTTTGACAGTTCCGCGAATTGCGTAACGCTGTGCGGCCGCCAGTCCCATACAACCGCGTAGAGCTCAGGACTCTGCGATTCTAGACGTACTGCGCTCACCGCGATAGGTTAGAAAAACACCCACATAAGCACAGCAGAGAAGTGGCTACGTGAGGCGGTTAGACCGATAACTGTGGAAGCGTCATTCAAAACAAGTAATTGTTTTCCACTTCTGGCGACCTTTTCTCTACTTCCTTTTTAAATAAAAAGATGTTGATGCATAAATATTCTCATAAACAACGGTTAACTTTCTTTTATTATTCGATTTTGCTTGCAGTTTGGTTGTTGCCTTGGCTCTCTCCCTTAGTAGATCGCTTAATTTCTCAACTCCTTGCGATTTTTTGTTTCCACTTGCCAATTTTGCACGAAAAGTGCTATACAATTAGGGAAAAACAGACGAGGTAACGGGCGACAGTCATCTTGCTTATGTGCTTAAGGGTTATTGCAGGGTTTCATGATGGACGCTCTAGCACATTATTTTATTTCCCACCTCATCTAACCCATATCACGTGTATATGGTTCCGGGCATCTGCCAGCATCGCCGCGAGCTGTAACTCGACGAAATAATGAAGCAAAGGGAAAAGTTAAACGCAATTGGTGTTTTCTCCGGCCGCAACTCGTTCCATGAGAGTACAGATCAGCTGAGTAACAGCCGCATCCCTCTCTTGGTCCCAGGATCAGCCTAAACAAAGAAGGTTGAACTAACAAAAGCAACAGCTATGCGCGTGACGGTTGAATAGATGGTGACAACTGAACGCATCTCGAGTTAATCGCACGGGTGCGGAATCTATGAGAAAACTGTCCTTCACATTACAAGAGATGCCGATAACTACCTCCATCTAAAAGGAGTGAAAAAGGCAGCATAATGCTGACCGATGAACAGCTGCCAAGTATCAACATTCATCTGGCGGCGCTTTAGGAATGTGTGAGGAGTGGTGGCGTGGGTGGGGAGGGGGGGGGGGGTATGCCACTTGATTTCGGGGGGGGGGCCCGGGCCCCCCCGGGCCCCCCCCTGGGTACGTGCCTGTGCCGATGATAGGCGCAGTACCACCATCCGCAACGCGGACGACGCGTGCCGACGCTGGGGTGAGGAGCTTGTTCAGTCGTCGTCGGAAGGCAGCACTCATAATAGAAAGATGTGCCCCTGTGTCGATGAGCGCCGTGACAGGATATCCATCAACGTCAACGTCAAGAAGGTTTTGGTTCGTGTTTAACGTGAGCAGAGGATTTGAGGGCAGTGTCGACAACGCAGCTTCACCTCCAGAAGCTGCAGTGCCTAGTTTTCCGGCTGGGCCCGGGAGGTGATAGGCGGCGAAGAGAAGCGGCGGGGTTGGGGCGAACGGGACTGACGGCGTCGAGGTGAGGGCGAGTGGCTGTAGCGAAGGTTCGGAGCAGGAGCATCAGCGGCAGTGGGTTCACGGCGGGTGGCATAGGGAACAGAAGGTCCAAAGGTGCGGGAGTAAGTGGCGGCGTATGTCCGAGGAGGCGGAGGCCATCGGTTGCGGCAGTGACGAGCGACGTGGCCGATGCGACAGCAGTGAAAACAGATTGGTCTGTCATCAGGGGTACGCCAATCGGACGGGTTGCGGCGAGATGTGGCGGAAAAGGACTGTCGGGGACGAGGAGGGCCGGGGGAGAACTGGGGAACGCTGGGTTGAGATGTTGAACACACGGAGTTCAGACCCATGTTCTCAAATTCTTGTCGGACTATGGCCTGAATCATGGCAATCGTGGTTGCTGGCGGATCGGGAGGTGTCGTGGAGAAAGCAGGCGAACAGGCGGCCTCAAGCTCGCGGCGAACAATACGGGTGACGTCGTCACAGGTGGTGGCCTGACGCGATCGACCCTCACATGTCGACGTAGCAGCGGTGTTGGGTAGCCGCGTGATGTGGTGTGTGATGCGATGGCTCTTGGCTTGTTCAAGGCGACGGCATTCTTTAATGATGGCGTCGATTGTCGAGACATTGCCGAAAACAAGCAGATTGAAAGCGTCGTCGGCGATGCCTTTTAGGACATGTGACACTTTATCTGATTCAGACATAGCATCGTCAGCTTTGCGGCATAGAGCCAAGACGTCGAAGATGTAGGAAACGTACGGCTCTGTAGATGTCTGAACGCGAGACGCTAGAGCCTTTCTCGCGGCAACCTTGCGGACAATGGGGTCGCCGAACAGTTCCCGTAGCTTTTCTTTGAAAGAGTCCCAACTGCTGATCTCTTCGTCATGCGTCTGGTACAACACGCGTGGCGTGCCGCCAAGATAAAAGATGACATTGGCGAGCATAATGGTTGGGTCCCACCTGTTATTAGCGCTGGCATGTTGATATAGCTTGAGCCATTCGTCAACGTCCTGTCCCTCCACGCCAGAGAACACACCAGGGTCGCGATGTTGGGCAACCGTGATGACGGGAGCAGTCGGACCAGCCGAAGCCGTTGCAGAGGCGGGCTCGTCACCGGGAGGCATGGTGACAAGCTGGACGTACCGACCACTCCGTAGTTCCGTGGCGAAGACGGGGATCGCTGACCTCCACCAGAATGTTACGTGTAGAAAGACACAGACAAAAGAGGCTATTTACTGACTATTTACACTAGACTGGAGCCAGAGCGCCAGGCCGACATTCACTCGCGCCAAGGGCACCGACCCACTTTGTCGTCGTTCTCGCGGCGGCTCGTCTCTCGGATATCTACCGATCATATCGTAATAATATTATGCACATCTAATGGATGTATCTGGCTATCTGGGTTCTTGACTTTGTCGTAGCTCATTGACTCAGATGCTCACATTCTTCCGAACACGTTCAAGGCTTCTCCAACTAAACACAAACTACGCGCTGTCGCCCACTAAGATCGCTCCCAGACTTGTCGTAAAGCAATTATTCCAAACGATGCAGATAAGCATCAAGGTCATCTCTGTTATCGTCGAATGGAGTCATTAACTTTCGCGCACAAATTGTTTTTGTTCTTCGGCCCCATTGACGAAAAAACGGACGATCTCCGCGCGTCATCTCTTCCGATATATACATCGGCCAAACGCAACTTTAACAACAAAATTTCTTTTTCGGCCTTGCGTGCTTCTCGAGTTTCTTTTTGCGCTCGATCACAAAGGCTAAGCGATTCTTCGCGGCTTACCTCCATATGCAGAAATGCAACTTAAGTTGAAGACCATGCTTGACTTGATTTGAGTAACGCCTTTCGGGAACGCGCCGAAGAAAACGCAGTGGGCGTCTTTGGGCACGTTAACGCCTGGCGTCATCTAAATCAAGTCAAGCATGGGCTTCGACTTAAATTGCATTTCTGCATACGGGGGTTAGTCCTAGAGAACTGGCTACCCCCAAAAGCTTCTCATAATTCTTGTTCCTGCGAAGTGTGAGACCGAGTATTCAGGAAATGAATCCTGGCAGGCTCGCCAATATTTTGTCGATGTCTCACAGTGGTAAACATGACGCAAGGAACGTTTGAGTTAGGAAAAGCCTTTATGGAGGCGTGAGCATAAGAACAATACATAAATCAAGAAAGCACGCGTTCCAAACCCAATAGCAAAAAAACCTAACTATCCACAAAGCGAATTAATTGAGAATGTTGTATAAAGTCCTTACACACGACGTGTTATCAAGTTCAAAATTTTTGCGTCAAGTCCATCCACGTAGCCACGTCGCCTAGTTGTCGGTGCTTCCGACGACACGTCGTTGGGCGCACCGATGCGTCGTGGACTCGACGTCGTTGCGTCCGACGTTCGGCCCACGGTTGACCGGGTCAGGGAGTCAGATCAGTGGGGTGACCGAGGCGCCTTGATCGCCCGGTCGACTCCTCTTAGCCAGTGGATTGTAGCCGGAGGTAGTCCGGGAAACGTCTCCGTCTGCCTTTAAGCTGTGTCGTCTCCGCTACCGCACCCGCTCAGCTCGCGAGCCACGGCCGCGGCAGCTGAAGAGCAGCTTCCACTTGGTTGCCGCCGTCTCGGCGGTCCACCCGCCCTGTCCGGCGTGTGTGGAGGCGCGGGTGGCCCACCCGCCCTGTCCAGAGCGCAGCTGGGCCGCTCTCTTCGGCTACGTGTCTATTTCGATGATGATGATGATGATGATGATGATGATGTCCTTGATGAATTTGGCGCATACCCACTCACGGGAACTGGCCAAGAGTCGGGCAGACTTTGCTTATTTGTTTAGGAAATGAAATTAAAAATCTATAATTTTGTTGCACAAATTTAGGCGAGGAAAATTTCAGAATGGTTCAGTAGACTGTCTTTCAATCAAGAGAAAAAGAATTGTATATAATATAAATGAGGCAACAAAGGAGGAATAAAAGAATAATACGGTCACCAATAAAATCGGTTTGATTCAATAATAAATTTTTCTAAGGCGATGAACACATTCCTGTGTGAGTGCCCAAGCACAGACGCTCCGAAAGGCAGCAATACCGGAGTGTTCAATGGCAGGCCGAGCTGTCGCACTGTAATTTCTCATGTAATTTTTCTCATGGAGGAGAAACAACGGCATTCGAGTAAGTAGTGCTCTGTCATCTCTTATGAGTTGCAAAAATGGCACGATGGGTAAATGGCCAGACCAGATCGGTGCATGTAAAAACTTAGAGATAGGACTCAGCAACGTAGTCTCGTTAATGTAACTCCTGTTTCTCTTGTTTTGCAAAATTTCCTGCTCCAAGGGAATTGTAAATGGTGTAGTTCCAAGGGTGATTTAAGATTTTATTTTGATGTTAAAAGTATCTATCTTCTGAACCTCACAGTCGTGATTAAACCCTTTGTTGGAAGAAGGGAAAGCACCGGGCCGCTGATAGAAGCCTTGGTCAAGCTGTCGACCACCTCATTCATAAATATGCCCTTTTTCCCGTTGGCCACGTAGCTCCGCGTGCATTTTCGCACTTCTTCTTTCATATATTGTATTCTTTTTATTGGGACACTCTTGGAGGAGGAGGAATAAACTTTTATTGTAGAACCAGCACTTTATGTTGGCCGGGCCTAAGCCTCCCACGAAGGGATGTCGAGGGCTTGCCTCGCCGCCACCTCGCGGGCGTGCTGGGTCGCCCAAGTTTGGTCGTCGAGGGCGGAGCGCCCCAGAGCCTCATGCAACCTCGACGAGAGAGTCGTGGTGTTAGTCTGTGTGTACTGTGCTGGGCACTCCCACAGCATATGCGGAAGCGTAGCCGGGTGAATTCCACAGCACCGCAGTTGGGGGTAGTGTAGACGTCTGGAAATATAAGATGGAGGCGGGCGGGTGAAGGGTACGTGTTTGTTTGTAGCAGACGCAAGGTGGTAGCCTGCGCCCGGCTGAACTTTGGGTGAGGCGGGGGGAAGGTTCGGCGACTGAGGTAAAAGGCCTTAATGAGATCGTTATAAGTTGTCAGATTGTCCCTGGTGCCCAACTCATCTCCAGTGACTCCGGCGCGGTTGACTAGGCCTCGCGCAATGGAGTGGGTGACCTCGTTGAGATTGGGGAGGTGTGGGTGGACAGGGCCCGCATGGGCCGAGATCCATGTTAGGGAGATTATGCTGTCTTTAGAGTGTGGTGCCTGGCAGAGGATGCGAAGAGCTTGGGGAGAAATACGGCCTTTGCTGAAGTTAGTGACGGCTGAGCGAGAGTCACACACTATGGTGTGACAGGTGGGATCTAAAGTGGCCAGGGCGATGGCCACTTCTTCAGCCGTCTCGGCAGTGGGGGTAGTGACGCTGCAGGCGTGGTGTAGGACTCCATCGCGTGTGGCGACGGCCACAAATCGTGTGCCATAGGAATATTGGGCTGCATCAACAAATGTGACGCCAGGTACGTGGGCAAGGGCTTTTATGATAGCTCCGGCCCGAGCTTGGAGCCGGGCCCTGTTGTATTCAGGGTGCATGTTTCTAGGGATAGGGTCTATGTAGATCCAGCTACGGATGTCGGTCGGGATCGGTTGTTTGGGGCCCTGTTGCTGATGGTAGGTGAAGCCAAGCGTGGACAGAATAAAGCGCCCCGTTTCAGTAAGCGTGAGCCGTTCAAGCTGAGAGCGTTGTTGGGCTTCAATGAGTTCGGAAAGGTTGTTGTGAACTTCCAGTTGGTTGAAGAGTTCAGTGCTGGTGCAATGTGAGAGACCAAGTGCTTGCTTGTAGACCCCTCGTATGAGGGTGTCGAGCTTGTTTTGCTCAGCCCGGTACCAGTTGAGGTACGCAGCAACGTAGGTAATGTGGCATATGACAAAGGATTGGACGAGTCGGAGAAGGCTTTCTTCTTTGAGTCCTCCCCGTCGGTTAGATATACGTTTAAAAAGTCGTAGGGTGTTTTGAGATTGGGCACAGATCTTGTTGAGAGCCAAGGCGTTGGAGCCGTTGGTAGAGATGGTGAGACCGAGAACCCGGATACTAGGAACGTGTGGGATAGGACTGCCATCTTGAAGGCGTAGGGTGATGGCGTCACGGGGTCGGTGATCAGATTGGTATTTGGGAGGGCGACCACGCTGAATGGGCTTGTATAGCAGAAGCTCCGATTTAGCCGGCGAACAGCGCAGTCCGGTCCCTTGGAGATAGGCTTCAATCGTGTCAATCGCCGTTTGGAGGGCTGACTTTACTTGACCATCACTGCCTCGGTACGACCAGATGGTGATGTCGTCGGCGTAGATGGTATGGTTGATATTGTCGACTTGTAGTTTCTTGGCAAGGCCAATCATGACTAAGTTAAAGAGCATGGGAGAGATAACTGAACCTTGCGGGGTGCCTTTGCTGCCAAGGGGAAGCTGGTCTGATCGTAAATCCCCGGCCGAGAGGGTAGCCGTGCGATTGGAGAGAAAGTCACGAATGTAATTGTAGGCTCGCTCTCCCAGGTGGAGGTTTGAGACCTGGTCAAGGATAGCTGCATGGGAAATGTTATCAAAGGCTTGAGTGAGGTCGAGCCCGAGGATGGCTTTCATGTTACGGGAACGATCGTTTAGCACTTGATGTTTGAGCTGCAACATAGCGTCTTGAGTAGAAAGGTAAGGGCGAAATCCAATGATGGTGTGGGGATAGAGAGAGTTGTCCCCGAGGTGACTGTTGATGCGTGCTAAGAAGGCGTGTTCCATCACCTTGCCTACGCATGAAGTGAGGGAGATGGGCCTTAAGTTATTGAGGCTAGATGGTTTGCCAGGCTTTGGGATTAGGATAACGTTGGCAGTCTTCCAGGCAGCTGGAAGGGCACCACTGCGTCAGCAATCGTTGATGTAGTCAGTCAGATGGGACACGGACTCGTCATCGAGATTGCGACGGCTTTTGTGACCCCGTCTGGCCCTGGAGCAGAACGACCGTTAAGCTTGTGAAGAGCAGAATGTATTTCAGATACGCTGAAATCGGCGTCTAGTGTAGGGTTGGGGCTACCGATGTAATTGCTGTGTGGACTGACTTGTCCCCTGGACATATATCTGGTGCAGAGGTAGTCAAGCACCTGTTGTGGACCTTGCTTAAGGGTCTCCGTATAAAGGAGCTTCTGCAGCCGATCCTGTTGGGTGGTGCGAGTGGGGGTATTATCAAGCAGATGTTTGAGGAGTTTCCACGAGGAAGGGCGATGAAGTTGTCCATCCACTGTGTTACACAGCTCAGTCCATTGTTGCCGGCTGAGGGTTTGACAACGCTCCTCGATGGCTGTGTTGAGTTTGGAGATCTTACTTCTGAGGCGACGGTTTAGGCGCTGCCTCTTCCATCGAGCTAGGATGGAGGCCTTAGCCTCCAGAAGATGGGCGAGGCGGCTATCCATGCGTTCAACTGAGGCATCTGTAATTACCACCCGAGTGGCCGTTTGAACATCAGCGCGTAGCGCTTGCATCCAGGTGTTAATGTCGGTAATGCCTTCTGCTGTGGTAGAACCTATGCGTTTTTTTCGAAAAACATCCCAGTCGCTAATGGTGAATTCTTTAGAGGGGGCAGGGGCGGCAGCGAGTTGGGGTAAAGAGAGCAAGGATATAATGGTCGCTGCCCAAGTCTTGCTGGGTATTGGTCCAGTGTGCATTGTTGATATGTTTGATGAAGGTGAGGTCGGGGGTAGAGTCCCGGGTAGTGGAGGTACCGAGGCGTGTGGGAAAGGAGGAACCTGTGATGAGCGTAAGGCCTAAGTCGTGGTAATCTTGCCAGAGGTTGCGAGCTGCAGCTTCCGTGCGAACGTAGCCCCAGCCTGCATGGGCGAGTTTGAAATCACCGCCGATGAGTAGGGGGTGCGTTCCAGCTACGTGAAGAGCCTTCTTAAAGAGGGTGAGGAAGCGACACCTTGCTTTGTCCTTGGGGCTATTGGAAACGTTCAGAAGGAAGATGCATTCTTTCCGTTTACGATTGGGAATTAATTCGAGGAATAGATGTTCGATGTGAGGACTATTGAGATCATGTTCAATAACAGGGATACGACGCCGTACTAGGGTGGAGACCCGGCGAAGAAGGTGGGTGGTATGGAAGGTTTGATAACCGGGGAGCGTGGTCGGGGCGTTATTGGTTTCTTGAAGTAGGATAGCATCCGGGCGGCGGGTATGTTGGCGTAGGTATTGATTGATCGCGTAGGTATTGATTGATTGGCGTAGGTATTGATTGTTTTATATCGAGCGGCACAGCTTTTGTCCGCGGTGAGATGGGGACCACCACAGAGCGAGCACTTAGGGTTACAGTTATGGTCGGCGGGGGGGGTTGCGGGCACCGCAGCCCCGGCATACCTTGTTATTTGGGTAGGGACAAACGTCCATCGGGTGTCCGAGGTGGCCACACTGGTAACAAATCTCAATTTGCTTCCGATATAGCGAACATGGGAGTAACCTGGAGCCGTAGCGGATCTGATAAGGCACATCCAGTCCGTCAAAAGCGATGACCACTGTTGTAGTAGAAGCGATGTGCTTGGCTGCCAAGGCTATCGGGTTTCGAGCAGTGACAATTTTGTTGTGGATCTGCTGGGGAGTCTCCGTGAGTGGGATCCCACGGATGACCCCCTTCGTCGTGTGTTCAGCTGCGATTTCGTATGCATTGACCTCGTGGTTGACGCCGTTCACATGGATAGAGCGGATGCGAGCGTACCGGTCTGCATGGTCCGGGTGAGGTGTGCTGACGACAACGATGTTTTGTTGCGTATTCGGGCAGACAGTGTCTTCTGAGCTTTCTTCGTCCGTGAGGTTGGCTGCTTGGAGAATAGCGGCGGTTACCACGGGACTGCCGATCTTGGCTATATGAAGGGCGCCCTTCGGGCAGATGACAATCTTGATATCCTCCGTCGGAAGCGGCGGCATGCGGCCCGCCTTCAACACTTGAGCTTTTAACGGGCTGCCTCGCCCGAGAGCGGGGCCGGCTACTTGGGGCTTGAGATGATTCATCGGCCGGGGTCAAGTTGTCCGTGCCGCGTTTTGAGCGGCGGGATCGTGCAGTGAGTAAGCCAGACTGGGCGGTCACTTTTGGCGAAATGTCCTGGCCGGCGACCTGGATCTCCATAGCGAAGACAGAAGTGCGGGATCACTCCGGTGGGAGATGTAAACGCCGCGCGCCGAGGCGCGACATGACGCCGAGACCCAGCCGGTGCAGTGGGAGGCTTAACGACCGGCCAGCTAGGCGACGGGGCGGGTGGACAAAAGGTGCGGTTCCCAGGAAAATGGAAAGTCCCACCTGAAAGCGAGGTGTCCACAGAGTCCGGAGAACTTCAAGAATAGTTTGGTGAAAACTTCAGGTCGCTAATCACAGAGAAATCTTCGATAACATTTGAGAAAGCCGGAGGCGACATGAAAACTTCCGCACTCCTCGGCCTCTTCTTCGTCCCCGGGACGCCCTTATTTTCTAACTTTTTTTCCACCGACTCCTCGCGCTTTTTTGTACGCTGTTGTTGTTGTTGTTGTCTTATGTGGCCGTGGCACATACCCACAGTGGGGGATTGGCCAAGAATCGGGCGGTTTAATTAGGTGCCTAAAAATAGTAATGATACCAAGGGAGTTAACAATTTGGGCGTGTGAGCTTAAAAGTAAACGTTTTGTGTCTGGAGAAAAAAAAAATAGATAATCAGATGAAAACCGGGTATAAGAAAATAATAATAATGATAACAATAATAATTAATAATAGATGAGAAATAAAAGAAAGCTATGGTAGGGAGGGAGAACGATCAATCTAACATGGAAAACGATTGGTTTCAATTAGGTAATTTTGGATCGCCAAGCAAACATTTCTGTGGCTGAACCCAACAATGGAGGCTCCAAAAGATAGGATCACAGGCACTGATAAAGTTAGACCAATAGAGCGAAGCGGCATTTCGAGTAGTCGTTTTCTTATAATAGAAAAACGTCTGCAAGACAACAAGAAATGGTCGATTGTCTCCGCTTCGCCACAGAATGAGCATAATGGTGAGGGGACAAGACCAGACCTGTGGAGGTAGGAGTTCAATGCAGGTATATGGCAGCGCAGCTTCGTGATGGACACTTCAATTTTCCGTGTTCGGCAAAAATCTCTGTTCCAAGGGTGCAGGAGATGTCCGTAATCCTCAGAGTTAGTAATTGCGGAGCCTGATAGGGACTGTATAATGATACTCCTGCGAAATCTAGCTGCAGTAACATAAGCAGTCAAAGGGCAGCAAGGAAGAATCGGGCCACTTATCGATGCCTTGGCTAGAGAGTCTGCAATTTCATTAATGATTAGTCCTTTATGGCCAGGCACCCAAATCAAACGCACGCTTCTCAAGTAACCAGGTACCAATGATTGAAATGTCCTCATCACGCGAGAATCACTAGAAGCAGTAAGGGATGAGCACAATGATAAAGAATCAGTGACTATCACGGCTGACGTAATTGATGGTCCTAATTTGCGTAATGCCAGCACCACGGCCATGAATTCAGCTAAAAAAATCGGTATGAAATCTGGCAGCCGAAGAGAAAATGTCCAATCGAGAATCGGGGAAAATATTCCTACACCTGACTTTTCTTCACATTGTGAAGCATCTGTAGCAATGACAACGTTTGTTTTAAGGTATTTCAGGTGATCTTGTAATATACCGTCGATAATACGGTGTGGAAGTAATTTTGCATTATTAGGAAAGATGTCATCAAATTGAATATCCGTGGCAACAGCTCTGTCGGTAATAGGAAGTACATCGCATATGCGCACGCCCAAAGAGTCAAGTAATTGTTGCACGAATATAATTTGCGGTTTATGCAGTCGCGGCCAGATGACACCAAAAAACAACGCAGGTTGTGAAATAAAGATTATTTGGGGATGACGCAGTGGTGATTCGTAAATCCTTAAGAACGTCTGCACCGTCAAAAGGCGGAACCTGCACGAAAGTGGCGGAACACGGGATTCTAGATAAAGAATAGAATTTGCAACAAATTTAGGAAGACCTAAACACAGACGTAATGCCTCTCTTTCTAAGAGGATTAGAGGACGGGACATGTAGGCTGGAGCTCCAGAGAAGAGCACGCAACCAAATTCTAATACAGGGCGAACGTACATACGATATATCATTAGGAGTGTATCTCTTCTCAATCCTATTCGACGACTGCTCAGCCTACGCAATATGCCAATTGCACGGGTACCTTTCCCAGTCAACAGATCTATGTGTGAGCGCCAGTTGAGAGAGGCGTTATAAATATTTCCGAGGTATTTAACAGATTCCACCTGTGGTATGTCTTGAAGGTGGTAAGACAATGAAATGTGCACTATGTCACGTATCGGAAAAACGAGAACAGCACATTTGCTGGCATTGAGTGTGAAGTAACTAGCATCTAACCACCTCTCCAGATCATAAAGGTAAGTTTGCAGTCGTTGGTATAGCGTGTGGATGTCGTTTGCAGATGCAAAAAATGCAATATCGTCTGCATAAACATAAGTAGTTATTTCTTGATGACAAGGTAGTGTGCTCATGAGAATATTAAAAAGTACCGGGGAAAGCACTGAGCCCTGCGGTACGCCTCTCGTTTGTTTGTGTTTAGAAGAAGAAACGCCGCTTTCATAGCAATAGAATTCTCTTTCACCTAAGAATGACTGAATCCACGCTACCATATACCCAGGAACACCACAGGAAGTTAACCGATTGATCAATATAGTGTGCTCCACAGTGTCGTATGCTTTAGCGATATCGAGCGTCACTAAGGCAGCGTATTGCTTATGACATCGAGCGAGTTGTATTCGGCTTTCTAAGTCGACGTGGGCATGCCAGATGGAGCAGCCGGCCCTGAAACCAATCTGACAGGGACTAAGAATGGAATTATCATTAATAAATTTCATGATGCGACGGTGAAGAAGCCTCTCAATAAATTTTACTACGTTTGATGTAAGCGCAATGGGCCTAATGTTCTCCAATACATACCTTCCTTCTTGCTTCTTAAGCATCAATATTACCTTGGCAAGCTTCCAGTGCAACGGAATCCAAGCATATTTAATTGAATAATTCACCAGGTCTAAAAGAACGGTAGGTGATTCCTGTAACAATATTTTTAACATTGCATTTGTGACGCCATCAGGGCCAGGGGCTGAATTCGGTAAACATAGTGCAGTCTCATTTAGTTCAGCTAAGGAAATTGGAGTAAAGCCATCCCAAGGACCTAATGTAGAATGAATAGCCGGAAGCCTGGCCGTAAATCGATTTTCTAAGCCTTCGGCAATCTCTTCTAGGGAGGCGCTCAGTTCCTGCGGGGTCAAAACAATTGAATCTAATGTTAAGGGTGTTGGTAGCATCTTTCTAGCACGAAGGAATGCAAATAAAGCACGCTTACTTTTTGAATTAGATAGATAATCGTAATGTCTACTATCGTATTCCTCTTTGGCTCTATTAACAGTACGCTTAAATACACCAGCATGAAACTGATAATTTTTCCAATTTGTCGGGCACTGATTATGCAGAAGCATTTTCCAAGCGGCTTTTCTTTTTCTATAGTCCCGCGTACACTCATTATTCCACCAACAACAAGCGGTGCCTTTAGCCGAAGGGATGACAAATTCAGCTTGCTTCCGGGAATCCTCTAGAATTGAGCAAATGGTAGAATCGATTTCCTTATCATTGGCATTGGCAAGTTTTGAAACGGCAGAACGCAAGAAAGTCTTAAATTTCGTATGGTCCATAAATGTGCATGCCTGGTATTCTAAAGATGTTATTGGACAATTGATTTTAAATGACACAGGAAGATGATCACTGTTGGTTGCTGATTCAACCGCTACCCACGACAAAACCTTGATGCCAGCGCTACAAAATGTCAAATCTAACACTGAACGGAAGGGTCCTCTAACAAACGTTACTTGTCCTGTGTTCTGACATGAAAGGTGGCTATCAATCGTCCACTCCCATAGTCGCTTACCGCACACATCTGTTTTTTGCCTCCACGACACGTGATGCGAATTGAAATCCCCTACAAACAAAATTTCTTTTCTACAGGCAGCCACAGCCCTATCAAGTTGACGTGTACTTTGCACGCCGCTGGGGAAATAAGCATTTATAATTGAAAATGGATGGTATCCTGGGAGGCATAAATCTATGGCCAAAATTTCACAGTCGCAGTCCATGATGTGAAAAGAAATTTTTGCCTTGTGACAAATTTTACTGGAAACAAGTATCATTAATCCTCCACCTCGCGAGTCTCTATCTAATCGGAAGGACCGAAAACCTTTTAAATGAAAATTTTTCTCTGGTGAAAGCCACGTTTCCTGAAGAAGTAAGATATCTGGATTGAATTGAATAGATAGGCAAGATAAATCTGTTGAAGCTCAAAATATAGAACGACAGTTCCACTGTAGCACTTTCAACTGTCCAATGGTGTAGAACGCACAGCAGCGGCAACTGCCGCCTTTAGAATACTTTCTGTAAGCACAGGAGTTGGTTGACTCTTTTTTGATTTTGGTTTCATAGTTTTTGAAATTGGGGACCCCATACGTTTGGGAGCTCGAGTGTCAAGTTCCATGTCTGTGGCAATAACAGTGTCTGAATAAGAGGGCTCATCCTCACGTGTTTGGACTACCGAAGTAGTATATGTGGAATATTCTGCAACTGTGGAAGGCGTCTCTACCTCGTTGCTAGGCGTTCGAGGTGTGGCGTTAGATACTGGGCACTGCATTGGTGTCTTATTGGACTGCAATATTTGCATCATGTGGCTGGAAATGATTTGTGCTAAGCAATCAGAGAGACTGGATATCAATTTGTCCATAGCTTTAGCCATTGCTTTTTCCACAGCAGAGTCAATTGCTTCTGAGAGGTTAAGATCCATGCTTGGAGTGTTGCGCGCTGTAACACCAGAGTATCCGAAGGCCCTGTCTTTGATAACTGAAATTGCATCTCTTCGGGAGCAACGACGGCGGTCGATTATTTCAAGAATTTGTATTTCTTGAGCGCGAGCTGAGCAGTTCGAATAGTCTGCTGGGTGTTCTCCCCCACAGAGGCAGCACTTTTGAGATTGAGTAGAGCATTCACTTGAAGAATGACCATCCCCACAGGTGCGGCAACGCAAGCTAGACTTACATCCTCCTGCGCTGTGCCCGAATCTCCAACAATTCTTACACTGGATTGGACGTGACGCAAGCGGCTCTACACGGAACACAAGAGGCCACACCTTTATTTCAGATGGACATGATGTGCCCACAAACGTTGCAATAACTGATTCTGTCGGAACCCTCTCGTTATTGGCCAGTCGATTGCAACGGTAGATGGCAATGACGCCTGCTGCGGATAGCTTGTCCAGGGTTTCAGTAGGACTTAATCGGGAGTCTACGCCCCGTACAAGACCCTTGGTGCACGCAAGGTGAGGCGGAATAAAAGCACTCACCGGGGTGGAAGCGAATGAAGTGCATTTCAAGAGGTCTTCTACACAGGTCTGGTCGGGTGAACGACACACTATACCTCCCCGTCCGAACGCTCGCACATCAGTGATGGTCTGGAAGTGGTTGGACGTGGCCTTAAGTGCCTTCTGGACAGCCTGTGGATTCGTCATCCTGATGGAACCTCCATTGGTAGGCACAAGCGCCACAGGAATGGTGCTGACGCCACTGCGAAAAAATAAATCTATGGGCAATTCATTAGGTGGCAGGGATGCTGACCAGGCGGATCGCGCCTGGCCAGGAGAACTGGTCGACATCAGCTCAAGACGGCTGACGCAAGGAATGCCAATCAACCAGGAACTAAAATGTGGTTATCGACACACCTTAAACCACCCGATACTCAGCCAAAACACCACTGCAGGTCAACGAAACGGTCGCTCTGTCGAGGCCAGCAGGGAACGACCATTCCATATTTCGCGGGCTTTCGTTAAGCACTGAAAAAAGATCACCACGTAACATGTACCTTGCCACGAAAAAAAAATGGATTATTCGTCTTTGAATCCCCTTTACACTTAACGAAACTCACTTGACCCTAAAGCGAATATCTAAAATTTCACCGTTTTTCGCCGCGCCACATGACTGCAATTCATATTCCACTGGTTTCATTCAGCTGTGGTTAAGCACTTTGTTATAATCCATGGTTCAATTTATGTGAAACACCGTTTATTGTCACTATTGTAGTCGCACTCGCTGGAATAAACACTAGAGGTCATTTCGGCAGCTTTGCAATATGCATAGAATACGCATAGAACAGCTAGAAAGACGGTTGGAGGAGCTAATTAAAGCCCTGCAGGATCAAAGGACAGGTAGTCCCCCTAGACTGCAGACTCCACCACAACAACCACAGCAACCAGAATCTTTCGAAGACCAAATGAGAAAATTTATGACGTTTATACAAGAGAAAACAAATGCAATAGAACAGAAAATGGCAATAATGGATCAGGAGATCCGGAACCAACGCAAACAACAAATCTCACAACAAGCTAAAGACAAATTCAACCTAAGAAGACAGGGCCTCGAAAACTACAACGCGTCTAACACCGAGGACTAATCATGGCCAGATACGAAACAATAGAAATTTGGCAATGGAATTCCAGGGGCTATCGCAAAAAACAAGGGCAACTCCTACAGTACATAAACACACAACTCACATCACCAGATATCATAGCACTACAGGAGAAAGGGAAAACCACACCAACGCTAAAAGGCTACACGTGCTATGAAAAAGAACGCACAGCAATACTAATCAGTAAATCCCTCACCGCCATAGCACACGACAGCATAGCCGACACAGACATAGACCACGGTATTGTCGAAATCATTCCAAAAAAGAAAAGAAAAGACAGCAGTGTCTTTGTCATAAATCTCTATAGTCCTCCGAGTCAAAAAGAGGCCGACTTCCGCAAACTTTTCGCAGGAGCGAGCAAATTAGCCAAAACAAACGCCCTAGTGATTGTAGGAGATTTCAACGCCAAAGATTTGACCTGGGGTTACAAAAAACCAGACAAGAAAGGCATGCAAGTTAAGGAAGCAGCAGATATGTACGGCTGCACCCTCATAACAGACGACAGTACGCCAACCAGACTAGGTAACAGCGTAAGCTCCGACACATGCCCCGACCTGACATACATCCGGGGAACAGACAAGGCGGTATGGGAAAACCTGCTGGAGA
The DNA here is from genome assembly GCF_023375885.2 of Dermacentor andersoni. Lineage (NCBI taxonomy): Eukaryota > Metazoa > Arthropoda > Arachnida > Ixodida > Ixodidae > Dermacentor > Dermacentor andersoni. The sequence continues at coordinate 1,064,201 of NW_027314752.1, read as the reverse complement.
ATCTGGGCAGCGATCACTACATCCTAAAAACGCAATTGGCAACCGGAAGAATAAAACGCAAAATTGGCACCACCAGGGTGACAGATTGGAATGCCTTCAGGAAGGAATGCAAAACTATAGAGGGAAACATCGAGTCGCTAGAAGGCTGGGGAAACAAGCTCAGGGAGGTGTTCGACAAGTACACCAAAGAAATAGACAGAGCAGAGGAAACACCTGAGGTGGACTCGCGACTACTCAAGCTATGGGAGGCAAGACGCGGGCTCACTAAAAGATGGAAAAAACAAAGGCTAAACAGGAAGCTCAAAAAGAAAATCGCAGAGATAACCAAGGAGGCGGAGGAGTATGCGGCTCAGCTGACTAGGCAAAACTGGCAACAGTTTAGCGAGTCCCTGAACGGAACGCTTAGCACGGCAAAAACGTGGCACATACTCAAGGCGCTGCTGGACCCAACAAAAACAAGATCTGAAAACAATAAGGCCATACACCGCCTGGTACACCAATTCGAGGGACCGGACTCTGAACTGCTAGAGCAGGTCAGAGTCAAATGTTTCGGACATGACCACCCGGCGGCCTACACACAACAATACAAAGGGAAAGAAAACGAGCTGCTGGACAGGCCAATCACAAAAGAAGAGGTGTACGCGGCCATAAGAAGCGTAAAAAAGAATACAGCAGCGGGCGCGGACAAAATCAGAAATTCACTTATTCGAAACCTAGGGGACGAACAGGTGGAACAACTCACCGCCTTCCTCAACCAACACTGGGCGGCGGAAACGGTACCAGAGGAATGGAAACACGCCGAGATTGTAATGATTCCCAAACCAGGTAAAAAGCTACAGGTAACAAACTTACGACCAATCTCCCTCACATCGTGCTTAGGCAAATTATATGAGAGGATAGTAACAAAAAGACTACAACATTGCATGGAGGAAAACGAGCTATACCCCCATAGTATGTTCGGTTTCCGATCCAAGCTTTCGACACAGGATGTCCTTCTCCAAATTAAACATGAGGTTCTCAGCAACATACCATACAACGGAGAACACATTTTAATGGCACTAGACATAAAAGGAGCTTTTGACAACGTAAGCCACGCGGCAATCCTGGAGGGCCTTAACAGCGTAGACTGCGGGAAGAAAGTACACGGATACGTCAACGCCTTCCTCTCCAATAGAACAGCAACAATAGGTTTGGGAGAGATTCGATCGCAAAAATTCCCCACACCAAACAAGGGGACACCCCAAGGTTCAGTAATTTCCCCGATACTCTTTAACATCGCAATGATTGGCCTAGGGCATAAACTAAGCAAAATCGAAGGCATAAAACACGCCATTTATGCAGATGACATCACCATCTTGGCCACTAAAGACTCGCTGTGCCAAAAAGAAAGCTATCTGCAAGAAGCAGCCACTTGCGTGGAAGAATACGTCGGGGAAAGAGGCCTTGAGTGCTCCACGGAGAAATCCGAGCTTCCGAGAATTACACGGGGCAAGAAAAGCAAAGAAAGCCTTAACATATGGCTAAAGGGGCAGCCGATGCCCGAAAGCCAACAAATCAGGATCCTTGGAATGTGGGTGCAATCCAACCAGCGCTGCACCCACACGCTGAAAACACTCAAGCAGTCAACAACCCAAATAGCACGCATGATCACGCGGGTGTCACAAAAGAGATATGGGATGAAAGAAGGAGACACACTTAAGCTGGTTGGCAACCTGGAGGTCAGCAGGGTCGCATACTCACTCCCGTACTTCAACTGCACCAAACAGGAAATACAAGAAGCGGACACAATTTTACGCAAAGCGTACAAAACAGCACTTCACCTGCCGAACAATACATCGACAGAGAAACTAATGGCACTTGGTTTAAGCAACACCTTCGAAGAACTAAAAGAAGCCCAAAGTATCGCACAGCTCATGAGACTCCAGCAGACCAAAACGGGAAGGGAACTGCTAATAAGGCTAGGCTTCGCGGAATCAATCAAAGAAACCCAAAGAACGGAGGGGATTCCTGATGAATATCGGAAAACATACACTGTTAGCCCCCTACCCAAAAACATGGACCCAAACCTCCACACAGCGCGAAGGGACGCAAGGGCGAAATACGTCGAAAAGTCCACAAAAAACACAACAGTATACACAGATGCTGCAGTATACGCCAAGCAAAGAGGCACAAACATAGTAAAGACAGCTGCGATAGTAATAAGCCAGGACTACAAAGAAATCAGCAGCGCGTCAATGCAGGACTGCTCGGTAACGGAAGCTGAGGAAATAGCCGTAGCTCTAGCGGCAGTGGAGGGCTACCGATCCGAAAGGTCTTTAACAATACTCACCGACTCGCAAACTACGTGTCGGAATTACATGAATGGCAAAATAGGACGCAGAGCGCTTCACATCCTTCGCTCCTGCAGGGCTAACAACAAAGTCAGGCATACAATTTTCTGGGTACCGGGACACGCTGGAATAGAAGGGAACCTAAGGGCGGACAAGGCAGCTCGAGAGCACACAAACCGAGCGGCCACAAGCACCGACCCTGAGGAACCCATACCAGTCAACCCAAGCTACTCAGACATTTTGAATTACTATAAGGGGGTCCGAATCAAATACCCTCCACCCCACAACAGCCTAAATCAGCATGAAGCAACCTCTTGGAGGAGGCTGCAAACAGGAACATATCCAAACCTAAACACACTAAGCAAGATGTTTCCCACCCAGTATAGAGACATTTGCCCCTGGTGCGGCGCCAAGCCCACCTTATATCACATTACATGGGAATGCGTTCAGAATCAACAATTCCTTCAAATAAAAGACCCGAGTGCGGAGCAGTGGGAGAGGGTGCTCTCCAGCAGCGACCCGAAAGTACAGCATGGACTAGTAAGGCACGCTCGCCGAGTAGCCACCCTCAGTGGTGCCCTGGAATAGGGGCGTCGACCCTGCGCAGATGGGGAAGAAGACCGTGAAGACGGCCGACCGCATCTGCCACCGCTAATTTCTAACCAATTAGAGCAAATAAAGTTTTTCCTCCTCCTCCTCCTCGGCAGCTTTGCGCAATCGCCGCTCGACATGGACAATCATTACCCAATGCTTTCACACAATTTTGATGATATGGCAGGTGCAATTTGAAAATGACGCTTGCTAGGTTTATAGTTTTATGGGTTGACTGCTTTTGTGTTAAAGTGAGTTGTTTTGCAAGGTTTCGTTGCTGAGCAAAGTGTTCTGTTTCATGTAGAGTGCGCTTCAGTGTCCACTCCATATGGTGCACCTTTCAGCATGGCTTCTTATGCCGACGCGCTTTTCCGCATACTTACCTGGTGCCGGGTTTCCGATGATCACTCAGGTCGGCGCCCCGTGCCGAGGCCTTGCCATTGCACTGCGGTTGGCTGAAGCACGCCACTACCCCAAACCGGGGCAGATGGGGCATGTAATTTTTGGTAGTGGGGCTCGGCGTACGCGCCAGCCCCTTCCATGCTCAAATATAAAGTCAGATCTAAGTCAGCCCTTGCGACCGCGCTTAAATGGTCGGGAGTAGGTTTAGCTAGTTTGTCCGTTTCACTGGCATGGACGTTACTTCAGCCGGACGTTACTCGCTAGGGGGACTTCCCAGATAATGCGTATATAAGTATTATTTGCAGTCGCTTATAAAGGCTAAAGCCTTTCTAGGCTCATGGTGAAGTTTGTGTCAGCAGACGTGAACGTCGGAGTGTCCGCCGAAGCGTCATCACGCCATATGAAGACAGATTAAATAGTGAAAAATGATTGATAGTGACAGTTGCTGAATGATAACATTACAATAAACATTTGTACAGGCTAATAATGACTAGTAATGTCTAATAGTGACTACTAATGACTTGTAATGACTACTAATGACTCTGAAATGACCAGTATGTCTAACGACGGCTTCTAATGACCACAATTGATTACAAATGACTAAGGATGCTTACTAATGAGGAGTAATGACTAATAATGACTGAAATGACTTGCAATGACTAAAAATGTATTGTAATGACCAGTAATGTCTAATAGTGACTGAAATAACTTGTAATTACTACTGACGACTCCGAAATGACCAATATATCTAACGACGGCTTGTAATGACCACAATTGACTAGAAATGATTAGAAATGTCTAGTAATGAGTAGTAATGACTACGAAATGACCAATATGTCTAACGACAGTTTGTAATGACCACAATTGATTACAAACGACTAAGAATGCTTGATAATTAGCAGCAATGACTAATAATGACTGAAATGACTAGTAATGACTATGAAATGACCAATATATCTAACGACAACTAGTAACGAATACAATTCATTAGAAATTACTAACATGCTTTGTCATGACCAGTAATGGCTATTAATGACTGAAATGGCTTGTAATGATTACAACTCCCACTGATTCACACCCTCATAGTACTCCGACTTAGGAAGCAGCGGCCGTTCAGGCGAACCACATCGGCGACTACTCATTCCTTCTTGCGAACATCAAAAGTATATTAAAGGAGTGTGATACGTCATCATGTTTAATGGACACGTGCGTAGCCGATATCGTTGTTTTAACCGAGACTTGGTTGTCAATTACAGTCGAGAATTGGGAACTCTTTTCTTGTGGAACGAAATATATATTGTACAGACATGGCCGAAGTGACCGATCAGGGAGCGGTTTTTTCATCACCGTTTCTGAAGGCATAAATTCTTACGTTGTCCCGATCCAATCAGAGCTTGAATTTCTCTTTACATGCGTTACCTGAAACCATCACGATGTCATTGTTTGTGCATGTTATCGGCCTCCGCTTTCTGGCACCACCTTCTGTGATGAACTCTACGATTGTCTGAACGAAGTTGTGTCGATCACGATACCCGAAAGAGCCAATTTTTCTTACGGGTGACTTCAATTTTCCAGGTATTCACTGGAACGATTCCAACCCCATTGTAACTACTAATTCATCCGAGTGTATGGCTTTCATTGACCTCTATTCTACATTTAATCTTTCCCAGCTCGTACAAGAACCAATTCGCGTTACCCCTTGATGTGCAAATGCACTCGACCTTGTGCTCGCCAGCTATCCCGCTTCTTTCTCTTCCCTAACCCTACTTCCAGGTCTAAGTGATCGACTTACAATCCACTTTACTACGCCATCGCGCTCGCGCCGCACAGCAAAACATTCGAAAATAATCCGTGATTACGGGAGAGCAGACTTTCAAACCATTAATACTGCTTTGGAAAAGTTCGTTGACGAGTTCTTTCCGCAGTTCTAGGAACGCACAGTGCAAGAGAACTGGCGGTTATTTCAAACGCAAGTCAAAGCGCTCATCGATAAATATGTTCCGCTGCGAAGAATATCTAGCAAGAGACGTTCGCCATGGTTCAACCTATTGTTAAAACGCTTACTAAACAAGAAAAAGCACATGTTCCGCCGCTGCAAGAAGCTTCTGACTGACAGAGCAAGGTTGGCTTGACAATCTACCGCTGCTGAATGTAAACGTACTCTCATCGGGGCTAAACACAGGTATTTTCATTTAACCCTTCCTTCTTTACTTACTTCAAATCCACGCAAATTTTGGAATGTAATCGGCATGCGCGAATCTGATGAAGTTCGCTTGAAGAACGATCGAGGATTCTTTGTCTGAAATAAGCAGTGCTGTATCTTACTGAATGACACATATTCATCATCTTTTTCATATGTTGCACCAATAACCGTTCCCATTATTTCTGCACCTGATTTCTTTCAAATGGGCCCTATCCTTATCGACTGGGTAGGCATTTCTAAACTTATTTAAGTTGCCAAACTTCCATCGTCCCCTGGTACCGACGGTATTAGCTACAAGTTTTTAAAAAACACCCAGACTTATTCATCCCTTATATTGTCGCATGTCCTTGCGCAGTCATTGCAGGGCGCCACGTTGCCGGACGACTGCAAGGTGGGAAAGGTGGTTCTGGTGCATACATTTGGTGATATTCATGGCCCCCACAATTACAGGCCAATCTCATTAACATCAATTCCATGCAAGCTACTTGCATATATAGTATATTCTAACCAAATTTCGCATCTCGAATCGAACTGTTTGAGTGAGTGAGTGAATAAACTTTATTGTAGGTCCGGCGAGGACGCGAACTCGTCGCGCACCCGGCTAGTCCCACGTCGGGACCGGCAGGTCTAGCCCACCGGCCCGGTCGCGGGCACGCTGGACGGCCAGGATTTGCTTTTCTAGAGCGGGGCTACGCAAAAGCGAGTCCCACTCCTCCTTGATGAATTTGGGGTATGTCGACCCACACTCCCACAGCATGTGCGCTAGAGTGGAGGTCTGCCCGCAAGAGGGGCAGGCGTCGTCGCGATCCACGTCCGGGTAAGCCTCGTGGAGAACGGACAGACACGGATACGTACTGGTCTGCAGAAGCCTAAGCGAAACCGCTTGCGCCCTATTCAACTTGGGGTGAGGGGGTGGAAAGACCCTTCTAGACATGTAGAAGAATTTAATAATCTCGTTGTGAGTAGCGGGAGCGTCCCTGTGGCCGTAGGGAGGAGGGGAGTCGGTGCTTCTTGTAGAGGAAGCGCGGTCGGTGAGGTCACGCGCAGCCTCGTGAGCAGACTCATTGAGGTTCGGGGGAGCACCCTCGACCGACCCTACGTGAGCTGGAAACCAGTGGATTGAATGATGCGTGAGAGCATCTCGACTCGAGCTGCTAAGAAGACGAGCAGCTTGCTTGGCGACGCAACCCTTCTGAAAAGCCCTAACGGCTGTTTTGGAATCGCTATATATCTCGGATCCACGACCGTCTAGCAGGGCGAGGGCGATGGCGGCTTGCTCGGCGACACCGGGGTCTGAAGTGCGAATGGAGGCGCAGTTGGAAATCTTGCCGCTGGAGTCGACCACAACGATGGCAAAGGTCTTCCCATCGCTGTACTCCGCGGCGTCGACGAAGCCTGCTCTAATGTCTCGTTGCTTGATCTGTTTGAGGATGGCTGCTGCTCTGGCCTTGCGTCTGCCCTCGTTATGGACGGGATGGACGTTTCGGGGCACAGGGGCCACTTCGAACTTGTCTCGAATGCACCTGGGGATCGGGGTACTGACCATCGGGAATCCCGCAGGTTGGTAACCCAGCTCTTCGAGGATGTGTCTACCTGCCGTTGTGGTGCTCAAGCGAGTGAGTTGCGCGCGTTCTTGGGCTTCGGCAATCTCCTCGGCAGTGTTATGCACCCCCAGCCTAAGGAGATCCTCGGTATGGGTCCTGGTGGGTAGCCCGAGAGCCCTCTTGACCACGTTGCGGATGAGAGCGTTGAGTTTGTCTCGCTCCGCTCTGAGCCAGTTATGCATAGAAATTGTGTACGTAAAGTGACATAGTACGAATGCATTGATAAGCCTGAGGAGATTGTTTTCCTTCATTCCTCGGTGCCGGTTTGCTATTCTGCGAACGAGGCGGAAAGCGTTGTCCGTCTTTGCGAGGATCTTGCGGAGAGCCGTTCCGCTCCCGCCGTTGAATTCGACAAACATGCCCAGGACCCGAATAACGTCAACCCTGGGTATCACCCCCCCGTCACAAGTGCGAAGACTGATGCTGCTTTCGGAGACTGGCTTCCAATCTTTCGGTCTGCCTCCCTTCTCTTTTCTGTAAAGCAGAAGCTCCGACTTGGCGGGGGAGCATCGAAGTCCGGTGGGGCGGAGATACTCCTCGATCACGTCTATCGCCTCCTGCATGGATTCTTCGACTCTGCCCTCGCAGCCGCTGGAGCACCGTAAGGTGATGTCGTCGGCGTATATGGTGTGCTTGACGCCCTCTACGCGTGCCAACCTCTCGGAAAGACCAATCATACAGATGTTGAACAGGGTGGGTGAGATGACGGCGCCCTGAGGAGTGCCCCGCCTTCCGAGGGGCACATCGTTGGAGCGGAAGTCCCCAATGCGAAGCTTGGCCTTCCTGTCCGTTAGGAAAGAGCTGACGTAGCTATGGAATCTGGAGCCGAGACCCAGATCTGAAATGGTCTTTACGATGAAGCTGTGGAGCACGTTGTCGAAAGCTTTCTCGAGGTCCAGACCGAGCAAAGCCTTGACGTCTCTGGAACGGCCATCCACAATCTGATGCTTTATTAGGCGCATTGCATCCTGCGTCGAGAGTCCAGCGCGGAAGCCGATCATGTTGTACGTGTAAACCTCGTTGTCTTCGAGGTACCCGTTGACCCTGTTGAGGACGACGCGCTCCATGACCTTGCCGACGCAGGAGGTTAGAGAAATCGGCCTGAGGTTCTCGATGTTCGGGGCCTTGCCGGGCTTGGGAATGAGCACCGTGCAGGCCATCTTCCATTCTGCAGGAACAACGCCGCTATTCCAGGACTCATTGATTTTGTCGGTCAGGAAGACGATCGACGTGTCCTCGAGGTTTCTCAACATTCCGTTGGTGACTCCGTCTGGACCCGGCGCAGACTTGCGGTTGAGCGCGAAGATGGCCTGTCTAACCTCGGCAATGGAGAAGTCTTCGTCGAGCTCGGGGCGTGGAGGGCCTTGGTAGTCTGGGAGTTGGGTCACTGGATCTCCGTCGCGACGGACGGGCAAGTACTTCTGTACCAGTTTTGCGACGAGCTCATCGACCGTGTGAGACCTGGTGGCCTCGTGAAGGGCCCTGGCCAACGTATGCCTCTGATTTGACTTTGAGCCGCTTTCGTCGAGAAGGTGCTTCAGCCTACCCCAGGATTTGCCGTTGCGCATCTGTCCGTCGATGGATTCGCAGAGCTCGTCCCACTGCTGCTGGCATAGCGCCTTGCAGTGGTCATCGATGACCTTGTTGAGCTCCGAGATCTTTTTTCGGAGTCTGCGATTGAGCCTTTGACCCTTCCATCGGCGGAGCAGGGCGTTTTTGGCCTCGATCAGGTGGGCAAGTCTGCTGTCCATCCGCTCGACGTCGAGATCGGTTTCCACTTTCTTGGTAGCCGCGGAAGCGTCGTTCCGGACGCCTTCGCACCATTCTTCGAGGGTGGCGGGTGCCCTGGCTCTGCTGGGTTCTTCGAGAATCTTGCGAAGGTGGTCCCAGTCGATGAACGTGAATTCCTTGATCCTACTCCGAGACACCTTGAAGTTGGTCTCGAGGATGTAGTGGTCGCTGCCGAACTCCATGGCGGTGTTCTCCCAGCCCACGTCCTCAACGTTCCTGACGAACGCTAGGTCAGGTGTCGAGTCCCGGGTGACGGAGTTGCCGATGCGAGTAGGAAAATTCTTGTCAGTGACCAGAGTGAGGTCCATCTCGTTGGCGTCTTGCCACAGGTTGCGCCCCTTGGTAGTGTCGTAGACGTAACCCCAGATGCCGTACGGAGCGTTGAAGTCACCGACGACGACCAAGAGTCGAGGGCCGGCCAAGTCGGTCGCTTTCTTGAGGATGGTCTTGAACTGCTGGCGCGAGTCCCTGGGGTTGCTGTAGATATTGAGGACGAACACGCTGTTTCTGCGCTGATTCTGGTGTGGTACGTCGAGCAGGATCTCAACCATGACATATTCAATTCTACCACACCCCAGCTTGAGGCCGTGGGTGAGATGAGTCAGCCTTTTATCAATCAAGGTGCAAATCCCTCGCCCCCCGGGCAGGCCCGACACGGCCCTGTAGCCCTGGAGCGAGGCGGCGGAGACTAATGTTTCCTGGAGAGCAATGACTTGAGGTTTGACAGCGAAGGACCTGAAGAACTGCTGCAGAGGGGCTTTTTTGTTAGAATATTTCCTGCAGTTCCATTGCCAAATGCGAAAACTCTCTTTGGACCTATCCATTATGGCGGACCGGATGGACTACCACCTAACGGGGCAGTTAGGGCTCTGCAAAGACTGGGACCTCCTGACGCCGCCCTGGTTGGATATTGAAGTCTAGCTTCCTTTAGTATGGCGGGAACGGTGAGCGGTTGTACGACGGAAGCGGGTGTAGCCATTCGCGCCTCAATGGCGTCTATGCGATCAGCGAGAGCTCCGAGGCCCCTGTTGGGGTCTCCGAGTGCAACCTGAATTTGACGAACGTTATCGGTGAGACAATTGACGCTAGCAGTGACCTGTTTGAGGCCATCTGCCAGCCCAATGAGAGATTGCTTAATCTCGCTGACTTCTGAGGACATCGCTCCCGATTCACCTGTTTGTTTTACTACTGCTCTGCGTTTGGAGGACGTCGCAGTACCGTCTACTGGGGCTGGGATTGGAGTCTCTGTGGCCCTGCCTGGCGCAACGTTATCAGACGCATTCGTAACGAGTTTCCGAATCTCTGCCATTTCGTTAACTAGCCTCTTGATCATGCTCTTGAGGTCGTCGCTCTCTTTTCGTAAGCGAATGACTTCCGCGTCCCTAGCTCGCTCTGGGTGTGGGTCGTTACGAGGTGCCTGAGCAGCTTCTATATTGGCACCGGGCTTGGGACGTGCCAGATCGGCCCAAAGGAGGGTCGGCTGCTTCCCCAAACGTGTGGAGGCCGGCTGAGGTCCAGTTGCTGGCTGGGTTCTGCAACCTGGGCGGTCCCTGGAGCCGGATCTGGATCGTGATCGGACTCGGGATCTTGACATCGACCTGGCCCTGGAGACGGAGCGGCTCCTGGTGCGACCCCTGGAGCGGCCACGAGACTTGGATCTCCCCCTGGACCGGGAGCGGCTGCGACCGTATTGGCGTTCAGGCGATGCTTGCCGGGCTTGATTCGCGCCCTCCATGGGCGGCAAATGTTCGGCGTTGAGGGCGCGGGAGCGTTCCCCCCGTCTGCGCCTGACGAGATATGGCGTCTGAAATCGTCGCTTGCACTCCTTGGCGGCGGTAAGGTGGTCGCCACCGCACAGCTTGCATTTGGGATCGCACCTATGCTGGGCGTCAGGGTTTGCTTCTCCGCATCCTCTGCAGATGGCGTCGTTGGGCGAAGGGCAGACGTCGGAGCGGTGCCCGAGCCTGCCGCAGCTGTAACACACGTCCATTTGCTTGCGAAATAAAGTGCACCTGACGATCGTGCCGCCGTAGGAGACAAAATTTGGCACTCGGTACCCCTCGAACAGGACCACCACGGTGCCGGTGTTCTTGATTCTTTTGGCGCCCAGCGCCGTGGGATTTCTCGGGTTTACGAGTTTTTTGTCGAGCACCGCGGGCCCGTCGGTAAGGGAGACGCCTCGGATGACGCCCTTGCACGTGTAGTGGGGGGCGGCCTCGTAGGCGCTCACCTCGAAACGTTGACCGGCGACGGAGATGCCTTCGATGCCGACGTAGCGTGCAGCGTTGTCCCGGTTTGGTGTGCTGATCACCATTATGTTTTGTTGAAAGTTGGGACACATCGTGTCCGTGTCTCGCGACGCCGGATCGAGCCCGGCAGCCTGCCATATGGCGTCGGCGACTGCGGTAGGTCCACACTTGCTGATACACAGGCCTCCCCTGGGCCGCACGACGATCTTTGCCTCTTCTTTGGGCAGCGGAGGCATCCTGGCCCCTCGAATTATCTTGCTTTTAATGCCCGCGCGGTCGGCGGGACGCCGAGCGTTGGAACCGGCGTTATGCTGAACGTCGGCCGCACTGGCATTGGCCGCATTTCTCTTGCTCCCTAAAGAACGTCTGGCGGCAACGAGCTGCCACCCGGAGTCTTTAGTGAAGTCCTCGGGGGATAAAAGCTCCCCTTGCACCTCACACTCCATCACAAATTCCGTGGAAAAAGCCTCTGACGAGAAGAGGTGGGCGAGCGATGCCTCGCCTCGCGAACCCTAACACGGTTAGGCTCAGCACACAGTGATGGCGTAGTCGAAAGAAAAACGGGAATAAATGTCACAAAAGTCCACCCACCCACAAAAGTCGGGTATCGGCGTGTTCCTCGTGACTTCACAGATCCGGAAATGTGGAAAGTTCAGGGGTACACACTCGAAAAACATCCGAAAACGATGGCAAAAAGCGGGAGCCGAGCGAACCACGTCAGGTGTGGCTCGAACCCACTGCTGCCTGTTTCTTCACACCTAATCAGCATGGTTTTCGCAAACACCCCTCCTGCGAAACTCAACTGGTCGCGTTTACCAATGATTTGTTTTCCATTTTGGATTGTTCATCATTTGTGGATTGCACTTTTTTTAGATTTTGCGAAGGCATTTGCTACTGTGTCACATCAACTACTACTTTTCAAGCTTAGTAAACTAAATCTTGATACTAATCTGATGAAGTGGATCGAGTGCTTTTAGTAGGGCCGTAGCCAGTACTTTTCAATTAATGACTGTGACTCACCTGTATACCCCGTAGCATCCGGGGTTTCCCAAGGCTCCGTACTAGGTCTGCTTTTTCTAATTTATATTAACGACCTTCCTGATTCCATTGACTCACAAATTATACTATACGCTGATGACTGGGGATTATATAGACAAATATCTAAACCTTCTGATGCAGCGACTCTTCAATCTGATCTGGATAACATCTCCACTTGGTGTCGCACCTGGTCTATGAAACCAAATATTGGTAAGTGCAAAACAATGAGAATAACAGGGACGCCTAACCAGTCTTCATGCACCTACTTCCTTAATTCTTCTTTACCTTCCGTCTCTGATTACGAGTACCTTTACGTATACATTACTGCCAACCGATCATGGAAAACGCACGTTGCACATATCACTAATAATTCTAACCGCACACTTGATTTCCTTCACCGTAATTTTTCCCTGGCTCCTGTGTCCCTAAACCTACTTCTATGTAATACACTTGCGCCCAAAACAAAGTGTGCCTCTTCCGTTTGGGATCCCCTCACCAAATCACTCATACAAGTCCTCGAATCCATCCAAAATCGTTCTGTTCGTTTTATACTTTCTAATTATTCTCGATCAGTCAGTGTAACGCTTATGAAGAAAAAATTAGATCTTCCTGACCTTTCCTTACGCCGTCGCATTTCTCGTTTATGCCTCTTTCACAAAATATATTTCACCGATGACACTCTAAAGCAATCACTTTCTATTACTCCCACTTTTCATCCCGCATGGACCACCGGTTCAAGGTTGGCGTGCCAAGCGGCAGGACTAATCTTTATTTTAATTCGTTTGTTCCGAAGACAAGCACGGACTGGAACCACCTTCCAGCCTCCGTCGTGTCCATCGCTGTACCCGAAGCCTTCAAGTCTACTGTATATGATCATCTTCATTAACCTTCCTACTACTAATGTATTCATGTATACCCAGTTGCATTCTTGTATTCTTGTATACCCACTCCTCTCTGTAACGTCGAACGGCCCGGATAGTAAATAAATGAAATGAAATTACTATGATATGACCAACATGTCTAACGACGGCTTGTAATGACCACACTTGATTACAAATGACTAAATATGCTTAGTAGTGAGCTGCAATGACTAATAATGACTGAAATTACTGGTAATGACTACGAAATGACCAATATGTATAACGACGGCTTGTAATGATCACAATTGATTATAAATGACTAAAAATCTTTAGTAGTGATCAGTAATGACTAAAACAAAGGATAGAAAGAGAAGAGAAAGAGAATAGGCAAAGAGAAAGAGGCGAATGATAAAAGGACGAAGAGTAGGCTTTCGCCGTTCACCTCTTAAGAGAGATGTTAAGAGAACCTGTAATTTTTTTTTTTTTTTGCATTTATGCAACGAAATGTTCAGTGGCCCAGTTGCGCGCACCGTAGATCACTGTCGAGCATGACGCAATGTTCTGCAAGTTTTGAACGACCTATCGCAATTGCCTAACTGTGTTATTAGCCGAACTTATTGTGATCGTAATTCATCTAAATTTGGGTTAAGAAATGTAATGGGAATTAGTCATCACTACCAGTATTAATGCTGATTCGGCTTAAGTAATGCAATCGTAAGGAATATTCATTATCAATAGGTCATCCTAACTACCCTTAGTTAATCATGGTTGACATTAATCAATTGTTAATCAAAATTGGACCTAATAAATCTTAAGTTTCCTAAATATTCTTGATTCTGCTTAATAATCTGACCCTAATTATTCATGATTAGACTAAATAATTTAAACTAAGTTGATTTTAATTAGCCTCACTCTACTTATTTTCAAACTGTTTACCAGTCTCTGATTGTTCTGGTTTACAATACCGGAATTTCTCACAGAATCCTTCTGCATTTAGCCTGAATTTCTGCAGTAGTGCTTTCTTGACTTTGTCGTAGCCCATTGACTCAGATGCAGGCATTCTTCCGAACACGTTCAAGGCTTCTCCAACTAAACACAAACAATGCGCTGTCACCCACTTAGATGACTCCCAGCCTTGTCCTAAAGCAATTCGTTCAAAACGATGCAGATAAGCATCAAGATCATCTCTCTTATCGTCAAATGGAGTCATTAACTTTCGTGGACAAATTGTCTGTGTTCTTTGCAGCCCCATTGCCGTAGAAATAGACGCTCCCTCCGCGTCATCTCTTCCGATAGACACATGCGCCAAACGCAACTTTAACAACAACATTTCTTTTTCGGCCCTGCGTGCTTCTCGAGCTTCTTTTTGCGCTCGATCAAAAAGGCTAAGCGATACTTCACGGCTTAGTCCCAGAGAACTGGCTACCCCCAACAGCTTCTCATAATTCTGGTTCCTGCGAAGTGTGATACCGAGTATTCAGGAAATGAATTCTGGCAGGCTCGCCAGTATTTTGTCGATGTCTCACGGTAGTAAATACGACGCAAGGAACATTTGAGTTAGGAAAAGCCTTTATACGGCCTGAGCATAAGAACAATACATATATAAAGAAAGCACGCGTTACAAACCCAATAGCAAAAAACCTAACACACGATAAACTATCCACAAAGCGATTTAATTGAGAATGTTGTCTAAAATCCTTGCACACGACGTGTTACTAAGTTCAAAATATTTACGTCAAGTCCATCGATGTATCCGCGTCGCCTAGCTGTAGCTACTTCCGACTAGACGTCGTTCTTCTCTTCCTTCTTCTTTCTTTCTTTATTGGCTCATGACACGATGGCCTGTTGAAAATGGGGTGACCATTCCATATTTCGCGGGCTTTCGTTAAACATCGAAAAAATAACCACATTTTTTAAATCCATGGTTCAATTTATGTGAAACGCCGTTTATTGTCACTATTGTAGTCGCACGCGCTGGAATAAACACTCGAGGTCATTTCGGCAGCTTTGCGCAATCGCCGCTCGACATGGACGATCATTACCCAATGCTTTCACACAATTTTGATGATATGGCAGTTGCAATTTGAAAATGATGCCTGCTAGGTTTATAGTTTGATGGGTTGAAGGCTCTTGTGTTACAGTGAGTTGTTTTGCAAGCTTCAGTTGCTGAGCAAAGATTTCTGTTTCATGATGAGTACGCTTCAGTGCCCGCTCCATATGATGCACCCTGTAGAATGGCTTCTTACGCCGACGCACTTCTCCGCATACTTACCTGGTGCCGGGTTTCCGATGATCATTCAGGTCGGCGCCCCGTGCCGAGGCCTTGCCATTGCACTGCGGTTGGCTGAAGCACGCCACTACCCCAAACCGGGGCAGATGGGGCATGTAATTTTTGGTAGTGGGGCTCGGCGTACGCGCCAGCCCCTTCCATGCTCAAATCTAAAGCCAGATCTTAATCAGCCCTTGCGATTTAGCTAGTTTGGTTACTTCGGCCGGCGTCGTAAGCCCCAGCTATAAATAAAACTCCCTACGGCGACTTCTGAGATAACGTTTATGTAAAGATTATTTCCGGT
The DNA here is from genome assembly GCF_023375885.2 of Dermacentor andersoni. NCBI lineage: Eukaryota > Metazoa > Arthropoda > Arachnida > Ixodida > Ixodidae > Dermacentor > Dermacentor andersoni. The sequence goes on along the minus strand of NW_027314752.1, from coordinate 1,048,560 downwards.
CCCCTATAAATATAATTGATAGTGACAGTTGGTGAATGATAACTTTGCAGTAAAGATTTGTAGAGGCTAAATATGACTAGGGATGCCTAATAGTGACTGCTAGTGACTTGTAAAGACAACGAAATGACAAATATCTCAAACGATGGCTTGTAATGTTCACAATTGATTGCGAATGACTAAGGATGCTTACTAGTGAACAGTAATGACTGAAATGACTTGTAATGACTAGCAATGACTACGAAATGACTACTAATATGTCTAACGACAACTTGTGATGGTAAATTGTAATGACTGCAATTGATTAGAAATGACTAAAATGCTTAGTAATGACTAATGATGAGTGAAGTGACTAGTACTGACTGCTGATGAGTATGATATGACCAACATGTCTAACGAGGGCTTGTAATGACCACAATTGATTACAAATCACTAAATATGGTTAGTAGTGAGCAGCAATGACTAAAAGAAAGAAGAGGAAGAGAAGAGAAAGAGACAAGGCAAAAAGAAAGATAAGAGAAAGAAGTGTAGGCTTGCCGTGTAGGCTCGCATAACCCGCCGTGGTTGCTCAGTGACTGTGGTGTTGGGCTGCTGTGCACGAGGTCGCGGGATCGAATCCCGGCCACGGCGGCCGCATTTGGAAGGGGGCGAAATGCGAAACCACCCGTGGGGCTTAGATTTAGGTGCACGTTAAAGATCCAAATTTCCGGAGTACTCCACTACGGCGTGCCTCTTAATCAGAAAGTGGTTTTGTCACGTGAAACGCCATAATTTAATTTTTAAGAGAAAGGGACGAGGCAAAGAGAAAGATGCGAATGATAAGAGGAGGAAGTGTAGGCTTTCGCCGTTCACCTCTTAAGAGAGATCTTAAGTGGCCCTGTGATTATTTTTTGCATTTGTGCAACGAAGTATTCAGTGGCCCAGTTACGCACACCGCGGATCACTGTCGAGGATGACGCGATGTACTGCAAGTATTGAACGACCTATTGCATTTGCCTTATTGGCCGAAGTTAATGGGATCGTAATTCATCTAAATTACGGTTAAGTAACGTAATAAGAATTGATCATAATTAGCCGTATTAATGTTGATTTGGAATAAGTAATGTAATAGTAAGGAATATTAATTAGCATTAAGTCGTCCTAACAACCCTTAATTAATAATGTTTGACACTAATCGATTAATCGTTAATCAAAATTTGGCTTCATGAATCTGAAGTTCCCTAAACATTCTTGATCCGGCCTAATAATTTGACCCTAATCACTCTTCATTACACTAAATAATTTAAACTAAACTTATTTTAATTAGCCACAGGCTACTTATCTGCCCACGATTAATTACGCTCAAGTATTTTCATCGTAATTAACCTCCACTAGGCTTGTTTACCCTTCCTGAGTCTTGAGGGGTCTTATTTAGGCTTAACTAATTTCATCGTAATTAATCTGAAGTCTGTTATAACCTTAATTACTCTTATTACCCCTCGAGTACTCCACATATTAGTCATGAGCACAAATCTCAGTAGTTATGCGTAGTCATACGGCATTCTGCCGCGAGATCGGGTTATAGTTGGCAGCACCATCGCCGCGTTAGTGTGGATGGACGGTCGGCGGCGGTTCACTGTGGACGATTTGTGTCGCTTGTGTGACAACGAAACGCGCTGACTTTAGCCAAGGTATGATACGTTGCCCTCCAATGTCACATTTTTGTACGAAACGCACAAAAAAAATTCCCCTTGCACGGGAACGAAGCGCCAAGCGCCCTTTCTGTCCCGGTTCATCCACGGTGCTTTCTGTTCTGTCCGGCTTGTCTACGTCCCATTCTGTTGGACCTACTGTTGCGGGACTAGACTTTCTGCTATTCTCGCACTGGTTATAAAAATGTCTGCATTGCTGCACAGTGAAGTTAACGTAGCTAGTTCTTGTGACTCTACTTGACCACTTGTACGCGCACATAACTACATCTTACTTCTTTTTTTTTTTTCATTTCTCTGTCAAGTGGAAGATACACTCGAATGTCGTTGTAACGAAGTTGAAGGAGGAGCCGAAATTACTTCGCTATATCCGTTACTTCGCTACATCCAGTATTCTCATTTACTACGCTATATGCCCAATGGGGTGCACAATTGTAAAACCTGGAAATAAGAATACAGCTTTGCGGCCCACGGAACCTCTAAACGTGACCACGCATGCCATGAAACCTGAATAAAAAACAACAAAAACGATTTTCGGCGTGTGCAATACGCGACTTATCACGTGACGGGCGACAGCCTTTAGATAGCTGCCTTCCGTTCCATTGTGACGGTCTTTCGCCTCCGCTTTCCACGTGACTCGGCGTGGTCGACCAGCACGTGGCGCACAACAAAACGCTGCGCTGTGTGTTCGAGGAGGAGAGTGAACATCGCCGCGCCGTCTTGGCTCGCGGCCTCAAAAAATTGCACGAATGCCAATGCGATCTCGGAGGCTATGCCCAGCTGTCAGCCCTTGCGACGTGCCACAGGGAGAGGGAGAAGTTAATGCACAAACCTTTTGCGTCGCCTTCCGTAGCGGAGCAGCGTGGCGTGGCTCGCGCAGGCAAGCTAGAGTTTCTGTAGAGCCTCCTCATAGGCCCTAAGAGCCTATACACTATAGCTCTTCCGCCCAACGCTAAGGCAGTGCCCGTCGCTCGATACAAGTGGTTGTGACTGGAAACTCGCATGCTGCAGCATGGGGGGTGGTACCAGATTGTTGGGTAAGGAAAGGATCAATAAACTGAACCGTACATATATGGTCAACGTTGGCTACAGATAAGTAGCGGCACTACCCACGATTCCGACGGCTCGAGCGAATGTCAGTAAATGTATACATTTCAATGCAGGACTCCTTCGTTTCAACAACAGTGGTACGAGATTTCTTTATAAGCCTTTTAGGCTAATCGTCTAATATGCGTATATAGAGATAACGTTAAAAGCCCATAATAGAACATTTCTAAAAGAGCAGCAAACTATGCTTCAAATAACTGAAAACAGATTAGCAAGTTTTATTTACGCGTAATTGCCACCCTTATATATGCACAAGCTTTTCTAGAATGCCAGGGAATCTGCATCATGATGATCGGGTGACGTAGATATATAGGGGGCATATTTTCGCTGGAACTCGGCAGAGAACACTTTCGTGCTAAAAAAAAAAAAACTGAACAAGGGGCCGAACAAGCACTCTACATAACCGAAATAGATGAGCGCACAGTGCTTACTGGCAGAAATAAATGAGTTAAGTAAGTTTAAGGCTGTAGACCAGATAATCGCCCTCCTGAAGTCCGTCAAGCTGTTGACGTGGTCGTAGGGACTGGACCTTCCCCCCACCCCCAATTGAGAGGGGGGGGGGTCTGGTGACGCCATCGGGCAAAAAAGAAAGTGCCACATCCACCCACCATGGCCCTGGGTGGCGTTGGCTAACCCTACTAGGGCTATATCTAGTTAACACAAATGCCCAAGTTAGTGGATGGATTGATTGCCGTAGCCGTAGTACAAATGGCAGTGCAACGCACGCGAAATGCGGAGATTGCGGGTTCGGCTCCCACCGGCGACAAGTTATCACTTTCATCCCCCGCCCCCTTTTCCCGCCTTCGTTATTTTCTACATTTCAGTTTCAACTACAGCTAATTTACCCGATGCTTTCCTTGGCTTCATTGTCTGTTGGCATTATGTGGCCATGATTAACAAAGTCGATCCCCTTGGTTCCCCAAAGTATCTCAGTGTATTTCGAATACAGAACAAAACATTCACAGAATATGTATTAAACACTTTTAATTAAAGTTAACGAAGCTATTATCCTTTAAATAGTATTTCCAATATTTTTGTAACATTCTTACTATACATTAATTCATTACACTTCCTCAACTATAACGCGCAACCAAAAGAATAGTAAAAACTCCCTCTGATAGCAAGCGTTTTGGCCATTCTCCCGTAGTGTGTAAGCTCAATTATTTAAAGAAAGAAAATTCACAGACGATTACGATACTTCATATAGTACAAAATTTGAGCGCAGCTCCACACGTGTCTTTATTTCGCGATATATTGGCTGCCACGGACAATCTGTCGCGTGTGGCACGTTGCAAACGGAGCGAAGTGTGGCGCGACTGCTTCGTAAATCTGGAGATCGTAAGAGGCAGCGCGTGGGCGAAGCGTGGGCGCGATTCAGAACAGCCGCAGCAGACAGACCTCCCAGACGATACGCGCTACTCTGGTGCCATCTCGTGGCCATCGTCGCCGCACTACGCTTTTCTTCTCAAGGCTGTTTCACATGCTGCGACTGGAACGGCGAAATTCGTTGCAGTCGCACGCGTCGCCATGCGGTTTTTAGAGGGCCCATTTCACATGATTGCGATTTCAACAATGCGACTGGTGCAACGCCCAGGGTTGCTTACGGCCAGGTGTCGTGGCACACACTGCATAATTCTATTATTGTAATGAATAAAACGTTTACATTATTATATTATTGACTTTTCGTGATTAGGAGCAGATAATATGCACGTTTAGTAATTTAAAAACGTATTAGTTAAGATTTGTTTCTTAACAATGCTCAACGGCGGTTTCTGAAGTTCAGTGCGACATGGCGCACGTAAACAGCTGTTCGCAGGTGGTTCAGCGTTGTGTGTTGTCTCATCTGCCTTTTATGACGTTTCGTTCTGCCTGCGCTACAACAATCTACAAGATGAGCTATCGACAAGCTTACATAGCTACCCTCACCGCATGTGCAGTATTCGCAATTCGGCTGCCACGAAGTTGTCGTGTGAGCCCAACGAGATCATCACGCTACCCGTGCTCGGCGTCAGCTTCTGGAGAAATGATGTGTGTATATTGCTCGTGATTGCGCATGTGTGGTGCCTGCTCCTAGCCATATTCTTGTGCCAAACGCAACAACAAGCACCGACCCGAAAGCCCGCGTGTGCCCCTGAAAGAAGCCGCAAATGATCTGTGTGATTACTGGACGTGGAATAAAAATTGTGTTGTGGAATTCAACTTTAACGCTAGCCTGGTTCGTCCATCGCCGTGCGTGTGTTGTGAATATATATATATATCGGAATCCTGTCTAAAAATTTCTGAAGGCGCAAAAGCCGATGCATCAAATGTTTTGAGCAGTTACTGTCACTTTTGTGGAAACCTGCGCGTTGTAACATAGCATTCTAAAAGACACGCTTCTCGTCCAGTTTGTTGTCCTATGTTTCGCGCTGGTAGTATACTCGGAGCTTCTAACAAGAAGACCATATCAATACGCGCTATCCATAATGCAGGATCGTAGGCCCACGGCAGGTACACTACTTGCCGTAGTGTTTTTCACCTTTCTGCTCAGCCTCGCACGCCGCTCACGGTTAGCCTGTCTTATGGAAATAAATATTATTATATTATTAATGTTATTATATATTATAGTTTCTTCACTGTAATTTATAGTAGTCATCCAGACACTTTAAGCTAGTCATGCGTTTAACCTGTATTAGATCAACATTGTTACCACATGCTTATGGGAGTCATTTCAAACAAGATTACTCAGCTAGAGAGATACAAACGAAAGTCTCAATGTTTATTCCAATTTGGTATTCCTAAACAGATTATATTTGCAGAGTTTTATGCCTGCTTGCATTTCCTGCAATTCAGTGTTCAGAGCTGGAAGAACTGATTCCTTTTCTTGCTGTCAAAAGGCTGCTTGAATGTCGATAGCAAGCTATAATTATTCATTTCGAAAGTGTTAAGCAATGACTATATCTCTAAGCTTATCAATGCGTTTTTGTTCCACGAACACAATTAAGTTTTCTTTCTTCCTTTCATTGACAGCCATGGAATGAAACTGTTCACTTTCATAAGTATCAGGATGCAAACATTCTGGAGTTTGTCCTGAGCATTTGTCTGCATCCTATAGTGTGCATGTTTGTATCAAGTTCTGGTGTTGCAATCACAGTGATCAACGCATATTTTTATATTCATTTTGGGGGATATTCTGGAAGGGTAAGGCTTAGGTGACGATTGTCTACAGCTTTTGAGAGAGATTTACCTAGAAAATACCGTTTGCGTTGAATGGGAAGGGATGAGGAGCGCGGAGAAAGTTCATATCAACAAGGGACTGAGGCAGGCGTGCCCTTTATCCCCGCTGCTGTTTATGATGTACATGGTGAGGATGGAGAGGGCGCTAGAAGGAAGTAATATCGGGTGTAATCTCTCGTACAAACAGGCAGGTACAGTAATAGAGCAGCGACTCCCAGGTTTATTTTATGCGGACGACATTGTGTTGCTCGCTAACAAGCAAAGCGATTTGCAACGTCTGGCTAATATCTGTGGACAGGAAGGCAACAATTTAGGTTTGAAATTTAGTGTTAGAAAATCAGGTGTTATGGTATTCAATGAAAACAGTGAACAGACAGTGGAGATACAGGGCCAAGAAATACCTCGGGTAACAGAATATAAATACCTTGGTGTATGGATAAACGAAGGCAATGGATATATGGAAACACAGGAAAAAACCATAACAGTCAAGGGGAAGAGAAATGCAGCCATAATGAAGCACAGAGCGCTATGGGGATACAATAGGTACGAGGTCCTCCGAGGTATCTGGAAAGGGGTAATGGTTCCAGGACTTACCTTTGGAAATGCGATTGTTTGCTTAAAATCAGGGGTACAATCAGCACTCGATGGCAACCAAAGGTCAGTGGGACGCCTCGCATTGGGCGCTCACGGGACGACTACAGATGAAGCTGTGCAGGGTGATATGGGCTGGACAAGTTTTGATGTGAGGGAAGCTCACAGCGAAACTAATTATGAAGAACGACTGAGGAATACGGAAGAAAGTAAATGGGGTGGGAAAGTGTTCAGGTATATGTACAGGAATAACATTGAATCACAGTGCAGGAAAAGAACTAGGAAGCTTACCAGAAAGTATGGGGCCTGTATGGTGAGCAACACAGCAACAAGGAACATCAAGGGGAAAGTCGAAGAGGCTGATATAATCTCATGGGTGGTGGCAATGGAAAAGAGACCTGCCATAAGTAACTACTTAAGAGGAAAAAAGGAAACCAGGAAAGAAACAATTTATTATAACTCAAAGGGAAGCTCATTACTTTTCGAAGCGAGATCAGGATCCTTAGAACACGAAGTTATAAAGCGAGATATAAGAAGGAGGAAGAAGCATGTGTTTGCTGCGGTAAAGCTAGGGAAACGATGGAGCATGTTTTATTAGAATGTGAAGACATCTGCCCAGCGGTCGATTTAGGAATCACTGGCCTCCTTGAAGCCTTTGGGTTCAGTGAGAGCAGTGGAAAATGAAACATGTCCGGCAATAGAGATTAGTAAGAGGCGATTGGAAGATTGGTTGAAGAAAAGTAAGAAAACGACAAACAGCCGAGGCGTACAAAAACAAAGTTCACAATAGGGGTTCAGAAACTTTGGTTATGGGAATTCATCGTGGGCTTTTTCTCCTTGTTTTCTTTTCTTTTGTAACATGGGTAGGACATTAGGCAATAAAATAAGAAGAGCTTGGTGGCGCAACCCACCGCCCCGTTCCAAAAGGGACGCTCACACACACACACACACACACACACACACACACACACACACACACACACACACACACACACACACACACACACACACACACACACACACACACACACACACACACACACACACACACACACACACACACACACACACACACACGCGCGCACACGCACACACACACACACGCACGCACGCACACGCACACACACGCACACGCACACACACGCACGCACGCACACGCACACACACGCACACGCACACACACACACACACACACACACGCACGCACGCACGCACGCGCACACGCACACGCACACACACACACACGCACGCACACACACACGCACGCACGCGCACGCACGCACGCACACTTTCGCCGGCGTGTCATTATAATCCCCTCCAGGCGCCTTCCTCCTCTGCTTCCTTCGCGGCTTCGAACAGACATTCGCCGAATGCGCCAGCTGGCCAGGTACGCTTGTGCGTGAAGAAAGCAACAATACCAGATGATGGTCTGCACGGTTGGCGAATTCTGCTGTCACCGTAATAGAGTCCAGAGCTGAAGAAAAAGCTAAAGTCTGCCGGCTTTTCGTTGTTCTTTCTGTTGTGATACTATGCGCTCTTATCACGAGGAGTCACAATGAAGACGACGCCTTGGTGCTTTGCGCGCGCTCTCAGCGCTTTATCGTTTTCGATATATGTTATTGAGACAGCAATTATACGGACAGTCCCAATACCTTTAGCAAATGTGACGTATACTCGGTCCGACTCAGGCAGTGTAGAATTGGCGCGGCCCGCAGAGTGTAGGAGCGTCCTCGATGTACGACGTGCAAGACTCGCCGAGTCGTTGCTTGCGAGCATCGAGGGTGCACTGCGGTTGCATTCCAACAAGCGGCACAATTGGTATAAAAGACAGCAGAACAAAAACACCCAACACCTGACGCAAGGTAACTTTGGTATTGTAATGATTGATAATCACACTCGAAAGTAAAAAATCGTGACTCGGATGCAGGTTGCCTTCTTGGCTGTTCTTTGATTGACATTGGATACCGAGCACGACACGCTATATATATAAAGAAGAAACTGTTGCGGAACTCTCCTTAACAGCTTCGCTTCAAGAAACGCCACCCTGTGGGTCAATTTGCTCGTTATCTTTACTTCCTCTTCGATGCAAACAGAGGTCCATTTCTCCACACACGCTTTATGCACGACGGAATCGTGAATACCTTCTTTTTTTTTTTTGCAGACTTCCTTCGTAGTCATGTCATTCGTGCAACCTTGCGGACCATTTCGCTCACTTTTTGTTTGTCGTCCTGGTAACAAAACTGATAGATTGATTCGTGGGGTTCGACGTCACGGTGCAACACTGGGGCTACGAGAGACGGAGTAGCTGAGGGCCGCGGAATAATTTTGATTGCCTGGGTTTTTTTAAAGGGACCCTGAAGAAAATTATTAAGTCGAGCCAGATTGAAAATTGGGCTTCTCTTATAATAGATTAGTCATTCGTAGCGAAAAATGAGGTTTATTTTAGGCGAGAAAATATCGAAATGGAAAATCGGAGTGGCGCGCCCCCTGACGTGGAGTATGGTACCTTCATGTGACGTCAGCACTGGGAGAGAGCGGCACGGCATTTCGTCGCGCACCGATTACGTCAACTCGTTATTCGTTTTGGCGCGGGTGGTTCGAATTGAGGAGCAGAAGCGAGACATCCAACGGCAATTTTCTAAGCAACAAAGTGACGTATTGGCCCACAGAGAACCGATGATAGGCTTCTTGACTAATAATCTGTCGATCTAGCTCTACTTAATAATTTTAATCAATGTTCCTTTAATGTGCACCTAAATCTTATACGACCGGTTTCATTTGGGCTCCATTAAGAAGCGGCTGCCTCTGGCGGGATTTGAACCCGTGACCTTGTGCTCATATTCAGAGCGCCGTATCCGCTAAGCAACCGCAGAGAGTAACAGAGCAAGTGCGAGGGTGTTTATACGGACAAACACACAGTTTGCGACAAAGGCGTTGGCTGGCGGCCTGTAGCCGTAACCCAAAGAAAGAGACTATGTGTGCATACCGTAATGACACTTTTTATGTTACGTCAGTAGCTACATCGTCTCAGTTGAACACATACATTTAAAAAAATGGACATCTGCGCTTGCGGAGCTCTTCCAAGCTTCTGCGGCGTTTGTGCAACACAGCAGCATATACTCAACATTTCGACCTCGATCCGCCGCCACATTTTGGCGCTACGCTTTATGTACACGACCGTTCACATTATGACGTCAATTGCGTGGAGGCATCACGTCCGCAGTTTGCATCCGCAGGACGTGACCCGTCCCAAACTATAAGCTAAGACTCTATAGACGCTACGTATACAGCTATACACGCAGTGATGTGCTAATGACACTGGGCGCTATTACAATGAACCGTCGGCAGATCTTGCACACAGTCAGTGCTGCACTCTAAGAAAAAGTACGCACTGTTTAGGGGCCTATTTGTCTCCCAGCAATAACCGTCATATTTTGTTGTTGTTCACTTCCTCCAATCAACGTTGCGATCACGGCATACTCTCAGGTCAGGCATGACATGCGTGACATGCATACATGCGCGTGGCACAGCGTTCCTGACAGAACAGCAGCGAGCGCAGTGCGCTTGCTAAGGAAATGCATATGCACGATTGACGATGAATATTGTTGGGAGGAAAGAGAAGCCCCCCCCCCCCCCCCTCCTCGGAGGGGGGTGGGTGCGAAAATTTCTTTTTGCAGAGCACGGTGCGCACACAGGATAAACCACAGCGTATTTCAACTACAAAGCTAGTACCGGAAAGACGCAGGAGACCCGTACAAATGTTGACCTGTACATACCTATTTATACGCGACTACACAGGCAGACACCACGGATGGACACATTTCATTAACGGCTGGTCAGTAACGTCCCCTCGAAAATATATTCGAGGCTCACTTATCATTTTGCTGGTTTTTTTTCTTTCTACTTCTCAAATGAAATAAAGGTATCGTTCCCGATTAAAAAAAAAAAAAAAGTCGCGCTCTTTCTTTCCACTGGCATTTCTCGATTACAGCAAAAGGCGGTGACAACGTGGAACGTATTTTCCCGGTATTTTCGACGCCACGAATGTTTCGTGCCGAGCTTTACGGCGATATAGGCTCCGCAGTCGGCGGGCAAAGATTGCAGGGTAAGATATCAGAATTTTAGAAAAAGTTTTAGTTTGCAGCCAATAAAGCAACGCCATAATACGTTGGTAACGTGCGCTATAGTACACTGATCAAATCTAACTAATTCAGGCTGCATGCGAAGGCTCAGGAAATATTGTTTTTGTTTCGTTCCGAGATTTCACCCAGACTCTGCGCAGTCAGTTCTGAATAGCGGTCTTTGCAACGACTTAAACGTATACTATAAAAGCGATACACTGATCACTCTGGAGAAATTACTCCTCCAACACTGCATTTGCACTCATTGGGCGGGAAGTATTTATTTACTGTCGGGAAAAAAAATGGATAGACTTTTTTTTAAATTTACCCTTTGGAGAAGTGCCAATCTGGGTTTTCCCCAACGCATCCCTCACCGGAATTTGGCTGTCCGTGCATCGCCTGAAAGCTGAATAATGTTTCGAAAATTAACAGCGGAAAGCAGACAAGGACTCGGGAAAAGAAGAACACGACACTGGCGCCGGGTGGCACTCTCTTCGTTTCCTTCATCCTCGCCTGCTTTGCGCTGTTAATTTCCGAAACATGAATCACCACCGACTCGCCCAAGTTTCTCGTCTAGTAGAGCTGAATAATGTTTGGCTGTACAGTCGTTCTGCCTTTCGTGTATTCGTTCCCGCCATGCCGTAGCCTACAGCAGGAACCATTCACCGGCTGCTCAGCGAAATGTGCAGTTTAACAACGTGCCGGTCGCCACCATTTCGGAGAATGGCATAATTGCCGGAAAGCCAGCTTGGAACGCGTTTCCTTGAGAGTTCATTTTGCGCACACAACGGCGGCTCCCGCGAAGTCACGGCATCAACATGCATTTCAGCGCCCAGTCTCGCACGTTTACGTGTACGCCCATTTTAGGGCGGCAAAATTACGCATAAGTTGCCGGGGTAACGCAGCATTGATTTTGGAATGCAATATGCAATAACTTTGCACGGCTTCATGCTCGACTTGGAGCGGGAACTTCAAGATTTGGTGTCGCCTCCCGCCTTCATTTGCTGCTCCTTGAAAGTCATGCATTGACTCGATACTTACCGTAACACAGAGTTAGCAATCGTTAAGACGCTGTAAGCAAAGCTACAGTGTTGAGCCTAATACCCGCGCTTTCTCTAACAGTACACTGTACCGCGTACCTGCAGCCAAGATAGCCTAATATGTGGATTCCTTTGAAGCAGCAAGCACGAATAGCTATAGTATGAGGAGCAACGCCAGACCGAAAGTACGTCGACAGCATACATTCCATGACGTCACCGCATTATGAAATAGATCCTTGAAACGCTTCCGTCTGAGCGCAGACAGCGCAGGGAAGAAAAAAAACAAACAATTCTAGCTAAAGATTGTACTCACTTTTTTTTTTGCTGAACCAGGCTCAGAGGCTTAGCCAGACGCACAGGCACAGACATTTTAATACTGTAATCCTTCGGAATGTAATTTCGCCACACGACAATAATGCTCATAAATCTCGTGCGTACTTCCTCGCCTTAACGCCGTGCTTTTATGGGTGTGCTTTTCTGCTTTTACTAGACGCCGACGAAATTTCGCCATATCGGCAATTTGAGCAGCCAATCAGAGCTGTGCGACCCTGTGAAGCCAACAAGAAACAACCGAGAAGATTGGGAATTGGAGAATATGGAGGAATTGACAATCTCCGGAAGAGAAGCCCTGGACGCTCAAATACCGCAACAGTTAGAACACCTATCTGAGCATCGAGGAAGACAGAACAATGGGTGCGGACTGTGCCGAATGATTCTACTGCAGGCTGTTGCAACAGATGGAGGCACCAGTTTTGTGAGCGACGGGGGCACATGACTTCTGCTTGATAATTCACAGTCAATAACAATGGCTCGCTTTTAGGCAGCCTGTATAGGAATGGTTCCAATGATTTGGCCAACTGTCGCTACATTTGCATCCCTTTACACAATGTGCAGTGGTGTAACACATTTTTCTTTTTTCCATTTCATTCAACAGAACACTGTACACACACCTCGTAGCATGCTGCTCCCTTGTTTCGTTGCTGCCGTTTATTATAGATTATTGAAACCGGTTGTTAATCATTTCCAAGCTCCTCCGTTGCTCAAATGGCAAGTTGTTTACAGCACCAATGTGCACGAGCCTTATTTCTTTTTTGCCAGACTCCACGCAAAACTTTGTATTTTGCTTTAGGAAGGAGAAAGTATTCGATATTCGATGGTAGTTTTTTCCTCGAATATTAAATTTGAGTAAAAAACTTTGCTATTCGAACACCCACGCTCAAACTTGGCTCAACTTGGCTCAACGCTCAAACGAAATTTGGCAATACGGCACGATTCGGCAGTATACAGATGATCGTATTGGTATGCTATCCTGTAAGGAGCGCGAAGTGCCTCTGCAGTGCCCCAGAGTGTTCTTGGAAGGACAGTAGCTGGAGCGCAGTATATCAAAGAATGTAAAGAAATGCATGCGGGATAGACGATAATCAATGATGCGTAAAAAGAAATCGCACCTTAACGGCTCACTTTATCGCCAAAGCGTTTACTCTTCTTTAATTTAAGGTCTGCACGGTTCTCTTCTGCGGAATTAGATTGAGTTGGCATAGTTACGTTACGAGCAAGTAATGGCAAAAATACGCACGTATATATATCTTCCAAGTGTCCGTAATCATAGCTGACTTGCGTAATCTTTAACCGTCATTTGTGTGCTTGCCCCCCATTGCCTGCTCACTTTCCCGCCAAAGTTTCGTGCTATTATGGAAGCATGAATACATCACTTCCCAGTTGCCGTCTGCGTACACACTTTCACAAGAATCCTCCTGCTCCCCCGAAACAAATGACCCAAATAAATAGAGAGGCGAACATGAAATAACGAAATAGAGCTAAAACTAATGTACGTACAGCTGGAGCTAAGAACAGGACCGCTAACGCAAATATAGTATATACAGCTCGAACTATAAACAGAAAATGGCTAACATAAATCAGTACAAAAGAGAACGAAATATAGTAAAGCACGCAGTTATCAGCGATTCCTCATCGCTGCAAATAAACACAAGATATCACAAACCAGGCACCCGCGAATCTTGACGTCACAGGTATACTGTTCGTGGCAAGACTTCAAACACGACACATTAACAATCGTTTACCCGCAAGACAGTTGCAGACCGCGTACGGTGGTACCATTCCGGACACTGAACTTCCACCGTATTGTAAAATCCGCCATCTTGTCGGCTCTGGTTGGCCCTGTGGGCTGCTACGGCCCTTTTGATTGGCTCAAAATGCCGCCATTGCAGAATTCGACAATATGGCGGAATTTGACAACGTCCGGAATGTCACCCCGGGACAGTGTTCTGCTGAACGAGCACTGACGACGGTTGAAGCGAAGTCGATGTGGCGGATAACAATTGGCTTCACCACATCACAACGCGCTGCGACATGGCCCATGCCTTAAAGAGTCTACGCACGAAACACTCCTGCGGCGACTGTACGCACGGAGACACAAGGCAAGGCAGTTTGTGGCGTGATCTCCCACGTATGCAGTTCTTGGCTCGGAGTCAGAGCATTACATACAACACGCACATTTTTTTTTTTTCGGCACAAATTGTCATGGAGAGTCTTTCATCTAGCGTCACTGGCATACAACGGCGCATAATATGGGGTCAGCAGCACACCTCTTCCACTCTTGTGGAGCTAGTGGTGAGAGGAACACGGCTTGGATTAGACTAGAGTGCACTTTGGCTTGGACGAATCTCACGCCATCACGGTGACTTTGTCCGACAGGCTGTCCTGCCGACGCAGCGGCAGGTTTCGCACACGTTGCGGGCTCCATGCACTTATCGCAAAAGTTAACTGGGAACTGCACTGACAAAGTGGATGGGCTCCGATGCAGGGGAAGCGCTGAACATCTCGAAGGTCATACGCAATTACCAATAATGTTGGACACGGGGAGAATGAAACGCGCCTATTGTGGCAGTCGCAACTCCGCTTTCGTCTGTCGATCTCGTGCTATGTTGAAAGATGTATGGAAAGGTTCCTGTGAAGGGTTTCGGCTCCGTAGCGACAATAGTTATAGAAATACCAGTGGCAAGTGCGCGGCCCGAGACACTTTATAATTGCAGGCGAGAAACGTCCGCCGAGCGCGCATCAAATGCTCCTGGTGAGCTAGCGTTCAATAACGGGTCAGATGACCGCAACAATGCTGACAGTGGACAGTGTGGAAGCAGCATGCATGCATGATGGGACCTCTGACGTGAAGCGTATCGCATTTTTTTGTGGACTGAGAGGATAGCAATTTGGCAATATCAATAAAAGGAACACAATCTGTCCGCGTACACAACTA
Organism: Dermacentor andersoni; assembly: GCF_023375885.2. NCBI lineage: Eukaryota > Metazoa > Arthropoda > Arachnida > Ixodida > Ixodidae > Dermacentor > Dermacentor andersoni. Next base: position 1,033,526 of record NW_027314752.1, on the reverse strand, counting down.
ACAAGGGAAAAGGCTACAATCTGGAGACAAATCCAAACCTATTCCATCCCAAGCCCCCATCGACTATCCAAAATCTACCCGGATGAAACCAAACCAAACTGTCAACATTGCAACTGCATAAAGGCTACGCAAAATCACATTTTTTGGGAATGCGAGGGAAACCCTCCTGCGCAGTCAATACTGCCAACTCCCTCCCACGAGACATCGAAGTCACTCCTGTCTACGACTGACTACCAGATTCGGGCAGAAGTAACCAAGTGGGCCAAAACGGTCGTGAGAAGCAATTGGCCACCACCCTTAGGACCACCGGCAAGGCGCAGCAGGAAATACAAGGACGCAAGTCAGAAACGCTAAAACCAAGGACAAAATAAATAGAAGTAAAATATCAGGAAGCTGCTTCCTCGTGCAAGGCCTGCTGTCATTATCTTGAAAACTGCTCATCAGAGCGTGGAGGCTGCGGCCACGTCAGATATCAATCGCCACGTGACCTCTCTATCTCCCAATCTCTGCGCCGGAGACTGACACACGCCGGCAATCTATAGACCAAGAACGTGCTGCTCAGTCGTAGTCCACCCTTTCGTAGATGCACGGAGACTGGCATGAGAGCTCGGACACAAGGATCCACCAGCTGTCTCTCGCTGTGGGCCTGCACACTCGATGATTTTACAAAGGCGCCTCTGCGCGCATGGCAATCTCCTGTCCAAAGCGTTGAGAAACGGTGAGCTCAAACACGAGTACGAACCTCATCGCGCGTCCCAAACCGGGGTTAAAGGGTTAAACATCGAGCACGTCGATGATGCCGAATCCCTCGCAGGGTCGTGGACAACGACGTCGTCGTTGAGTCAGGGTTTGGGACGCCTGCTAAACACGAGCCGCGACGTGTGCATAATTGCACCTCTGCAAGGTGACCGTCACGCAAGCTTCGTTCCCGTTGCTCATCTTAGAGCACGCGGTCACGATGACGACGACGGTGAGGTGAGAGCGCCAACGGGTGCAGCTCCCGCCATCGCGGTCTTGTTGCCGGGTCTCGCCCGCGGCGGCTGTCCAGGACAGGCGAGGTCGCGTCGCCTGAGCATCTTCATCCTCCGGCTGACGGCCTCCAGGAGCCGCGTCTTCCAGTAGTAGACCTTGGTGTCGCGAACCGAGGTGGCGTTGACGCAGTCGTTGCCGCCAAACTCGCACACGCGGTAGTGGTGTAGGAAGGCGACGCTCGAGGCCACGTTGACGGTCGTTTTTCCGGCCAGGAACTCCCAGACAAAGTGGTTGCCCACTTCCACGACGCTCTCGGGCTCCATGATGCACTTGGAGCGCTGCCGATGAGCGTGTAGGTGCAGCTTCCGCAGGGTCTTGCGAAGCGTCACCAGAGGGAGCTTGTCGCTGGCGGCCACTGGGTCGTCGGGCCACTGCAGGTAGAAGAAGGCGTTCCGGAACGAGTAGGCGCCTGCACGACCGCTCTGCAAGAAGAAGAAAAAAAGAATCACCACGGACGAATTTAATGACTTAGAGGGACTTGACTGAGGCAAGCGCCTAGATAGTAAGGGAGCGCGCGCACACACACGCACACACACACACACGCACGCACGCACGCACGCACGCACGCACGCACGCACACAAGACGAAAGAAAAATGGGCAGGGGATAAGCCCATGTCGCGGGTAAACCCTAGGTGGGGACGTTTTAGCAACCTGTGGACTGAAATCTGTAAAAACGGGTGTCGTAAAGATCATCTGTTTTTCTGATGTATAAGTATATCCGAGTACAGCTATATATACTCAGATTCTTTTTGCTGTCATGACAACTCATTGCAAATTTATGCACAATCACGGTCAAAGTGCAGCTTTGTGTGGGCTGAAGGGAAATTTATGACCTGACCGAGTGTAGTCACGCGGTGAGTGAAGAATAAATTGGCACTTTAGCCCGAAAGCGCAGCGTTCAGAACGATAGGAAGGCTTAGCGCTGCGGTCGAGCTTCTCGCACGGCGTTCTAACAGGACGAGGCAACGCGGCACGCAAGGCAAGTAAGTGCTGGCTGGTCCAAAAGATACGTGCCCCTTTGCACTCATCGGGCGCGTCCCTACTCTGGCGCGATGAAGAACGCCGGCAGCAGCGCTATACTATAGGCGTCGCTTGTCGTTTGTGCGCGGGGGGACCGATGGAAAACCTTTGTCAGCGCCCGGTGAAACGATTTGCCAAATTCAGCTGGACTTTTCCTGTTCGTTGCGCTCGGACCGGTGCATGCAGCACGGTGTGGCATGTGCACACGCAGCTCGTCAGGGACGCCGTTGTGTGCGCCCGCACACGACGCCCATGCCAGCAGCGGAAGCCGCAACGTTGTCCAGGCTCCGGCAGAGCCGATTGAGCGGTAAGTTGACGAGCACTTGACTTGCAGCGCTTCTGCAGACGCGTGCACTGCGCGTCGCTGGGGAGCTGCGACGCGTACGCGCCTCGATACCGACACGACACGATGGCGATGGCGCCGACGTCGGTGGCACGAGCGCGCCTCGACTGTCCCAATCATAGAGTTTCTCACTACATTACCTAGAGGGAAATATGGTGCTGCTGCGCTGTGGTATGCATGGGAATGCCGGTATATTGTGACTTCGGATTGGCATCGTTCTCGGAGAGACAGGACACCTTGAATACGCGCTTGGCAAGTACCGTTCCGTCTGTCACAATGATTCATTTTCTACTAAAACAGCACGGGGAAACCTGTTTTAGCTTTATTATTACGCGAAAGCATGTTTTGTTTAGCTATGAGAACTTGCTATCGTGTGTGCTACTATATGTTACGTAAAAAGTGTCAGCGGGCCGCTAAAGTTGGAGGACAGACGACACGGTTCGCGCTCGCTTTGAAACAGTTTGTCGTCTGTTCTTGCTTTTCTTCGCTTGGTCATGCATTGTAGGGTAGTAAAGATGTAATATGCCTGAATGGAAACATTTTATGGAGATTTTACTTTGAGAACGCGTTATTTGTGTAGCCATATCCACGTTTTAGACGAAGCCTCTTACAACACCAGCCAACACGAGCCTCGCAGACACATATACCGTCATTGCCATGACGGCACGGTGCCCCCTTAAGAAACTCCCATAGATGGTGGCGCCAGATTTCCCTCTAGGTGTTATAGTGAGAAACTCTATGGTCCCAATGGTTACTATAACAATGTAAAAAGAGAACGATGATGACGGAATGATGGCAACGTGTTACGTAACGATTGGTTCGTGTATTCAGGTAATGTCAGATTAGCGGTGGCCTCGTCCTGCTCGGAAGGTCTGGTGTACTGAGATCGGGACACGTACGCAGAGCGTGTGCCCGAAAAGTCGGGCTTCCGAGACGACAGAAGACAGACATATACTGTAGCCAACAGCCAACGAGATCCAGGCATATATCCCTGACAGCTCTAACGGCCCGGAGTCAGGGAGCAAGGTCCTAGCACCGCTGAGCAGGAGCGAGGTCCGACGCCACCTGTTAGTCCGGGGCTACCGGGAACCGGCAGCCGATATCCAGGGCGGCTGTGCGAACGGCGATTGTGAAGCGCCAGGCACAGGCACGCGTGTGTACGCGTGTGTGCTTGGGACAACCAAGTGCTCTGACCCGCGACCCTGTGCGCATCGTCACCCGCCACCGACGTCACCTCAAGCACTCCCTGCTAACACTATAGCACAATAAGTGGCAGCTGCACGAGCCCCAGCACACGTGACTTACGATGCGCCGTGAACTTCGACGTATCGTGAGTTCGTCGACGTTTTCTTCCGACTCGTAGGCCGCGCTTCTCTGGCAGTCGCGCAGAAACTCACAGAACTTCGTATTGGTAGAAACCGCGTTTTTGCATTGTGTTTGGTTTACGAGTTATACGTTTTGAACATTTGTCACTTTCTGGCACACTGTTTTACTATGATATTCCCGATCTATTGCGTTCATTCTCGGCGCACCGTACGTCGCGGCAAGCGTGACGAACGTTCCTTAAACATTACACAGCACTGGGTTGTGCCCGTAATTGACACTTCCAAGAGCTGAAAGAGAGCATGCAACGAAAGAAGCTCATTTGGGTCGGTTGGTATATGTACTTGGGCAATAATCGAAGACCATGCTGTGCGACGGGATATAACACAGACGAAGCACACAGCTAGCGCTCGCGCATGTCGGTTGCTGCATGTTTTGTTACTTGATGGATGTATACCTTGTTCCTGTCCTGGAGCCTTTTGAGCATGGTGGGTATGGTGATGTTGCCGGAGGGCACGATGAACTCGTCCAGGTCGATCATGGCCACCCATCGGAAGCGGTACATGACGCGGTACAGGCAGTCGTTGAGCGCGGCGAACAGGGCCTCGGTGCGGATCTCGCGCTGCGACGCGATGGGCAGCTCCCAGGGAAGAACGGTGGCCAGGTTCTCGCTCGCGTAGCGCTCCAGCAAGCATCCCACGTCGGGACCCACGGTGTGGTTGTAGAAGACGAAGTGCGACGCGCCCAGTGCCACGTTCAGCTCGATGAACTCGGCGAACTGCAAAACCTGTGATCGTGGGCCAAAAAAAAAAAGGGGGGGGGGCGATGGTTAGGCTAAGCATGGCCTCCGAGATCGGGCGGACGCGCGTGCTGCGCCCGATCTCGGAGGCCAAGAACGAATCGTCGAGTTTTCTACAAAAGGAACTAGCGAGAACTCTGGGGCTGCGCACGCTCAGCTATATACCACGTGAATTACTGTTAGTACGTGGACTTGTCTAATCCTCGTGCTCGTGGCTTCAAACATTACTGTGACGTTATTCACTATACATTGCATCCGTCTAAAATTCCAAGCACTCAGTGCCGGCGAATATGCACAATTGTTGCTAATTGTTACATTCTTAACGCAATATTTTGTTGAAAATGGTCGCTTTGAAAAGTCACAAAGTCGTGTGAAACCACAAGTAAGAAGTAAAGGCAAGTGAAAGACATGTCGCCACTTACGGCGACGAGGGAAGTTTGCGACAATTCGTGCTGTCGCTTCTAGCTCAACGAACTGAATGTCGCCACCAACACTATATAGACTGGCCATTAAAGCTGCTGTCACGAGTGTAATGACGCTGTGGCAGGGAATCCCGGCATTTAGTTGGCAGCTGGCCTGTCAAATAATCAAAGCCGTAATCGTTGGAAACGTCCTAAGATACGAACTGATTGTAACCGCTCACAAAGTTTTGCTGGTATCTGCAACTGTTCATGACTTCTGGACCAAAGTGCAGCGGTATTGTGGTTCGACATGCTTTGCCAATGCTTTGCCACAGTCCTTTAGTACCTGCTATACTCAGCGACGATCTCACGCATTCTGTAAAGGTTTCGTCCACAATACATCACCACACCCGCCATCTATGCTTGCGCGCTGTGAAGAAAAAAAAAAGGCTGAGAAACGTTGATATTGAAAGGACTTAGCCTTCACCGAGACGTCACCGAAATGATCGAAGATAAGTGGCTGACCGATACACATAGAATCTACAGCTTCCTTTCAAGAGCTCGAACAGAACCAAACTGAGTCACTACGAACCGAAGTGAACTCTTGAGTCACTATGCCTTTAAGAAGCTTTAGTTTATAGATACTAACCATCTTTGCAATAAAACTTGGCAGTTTTGCCGAAGGCGAAGCGTTGAAGGCGATAACGAGGCCTTGCATTGCGCTGGGGCTTTTCGCACCATGATGTTTCCTACAAAAAGTATTACGTGAAACGCTATGCCTCGCACGGTGTTCTAAAAAATTGGCAGGGGCTTAGCTCGGCTATGCCAGGATATACGTAGCGAAAGCTTAGTCATAGCATGGTTAGCCTTGGTTAATCTTGATTGCAAGTCCAGGTTAGTCTGGTTGTCTAGCTATGTTGCGGCGTTTAGCCAGTCGTTCGGCGCGCTGTTCGTCTGTTTCCTGGGCGATTCGTCTCCTCTTTATCTCGTTCCGATGACGATTCCAGGCCGCCTCCTGCTTTTCACAGTTTTCGCCGTCCATACTGCCGCCTCAACTGTGGTTGCGGCGCACGCGAGCTCTCGTTTTCAATCCTCGGACATGTTATCAGGCATGCGACGCAGCTGGCGAAGCGAGCGGAGGCGAGCGCAACGAAGAGGAACGCGGTGTGACGTCATACCAAACGGCGGGGGCGGAAAGGCGCGGCGCAGCGCCGGAACACCTGCGTCTCGGTACTACTAGTGGCGCATGCACAGTAGTGACTAGGGAGCGAGCGAGAGAGATATCCGCGGCGAGGCGCGCGTTGTGACGTCATGTGCCTCCTCGGATCACCGCCACGACGAAATCGCAAGTTCGCGGCCAGCAAAGCTTTCGCTTTAAATGCGCGGAGGCGACATGTTGCGGTGCAGCAGGCGAGACTACTGCCGTCGCGCCGCATAAACAGCGCCCTAGGTGTGCCAGGGGTCTCATAACGCTGGCGCTACGATCGCAGAACGCCGGCAGCCGCGCACGAGCGAACGGGAAACCGTCAGAGTTTGTCAATAAGGTGATTACGCTTGACGTTTGCTGTCTGTTCCGCTCAGACTGTAGTGTGTGTGTGTACCGCGCCGTGGTATACGCGCACAGCTCCTCGGCAGGAACGCGCCATGACGTGGCCGCGCACAAGGTTCATGCCGACGGCGAAGCCCAAAGCGAGCAGACCGTGACGATGCGTCCACTTTGTAGTTTTACCAACCAAACGCACAGCGTGCCTCTGGAGGCCAAGCTTTCCACGCGCGAGCTGCGCCTGCGCCGTCAACACCAGGACGGCACGACGACGGCGGCGTCGAGAGCGCGCGCCACGTGTCTGTGTATGAAACGAGTGAACACACTATAGCAGAATGTCTCAGAATAAGGGTTGAACGACGGGTACTGCGCCAGCAGAAGAAAAATAGTCACGGGCACCTATAGGTATCCCTACGTGCGTGAATGCGAAAGCATTTCGACGTCTTCCCAACGACTATACTCATTTTACCAAACGTAATGATATTGTTTTCACGTTCCCTCGTGTCATTTCTCGCATGACGTGCCTCGGCCTGGTTCGCGTACTTGCGTGGACGTCCAAAGGAGCCGGGAAGAACTACTGTCTGAGAAGTCGAAGTCGAAGGTTCGCCCATCGAAGCGCACGACAGAACTCGCCGAAATCACCGCACCGACTGGCGGCGGCGCGACGCTACATATACATCGGCCACGGGCGCGGTCTGTCTCTGTGACCTGTCTCTGTCCCTGTGACGTGACATTTTGTACCATCTCCGTCGAAGGTTCGTCCATACACAAGTGATTCCACGACCCAATGCAACCATAATTTGCAATTTGCCATTCCGGGCAAAAAAAAAAAAAAAGAAATGCGTGATTTTACATCTCGGAGGTACATATGACACGCAAGATGCTTGAGACAAAAGACTCCATTAACCAGTACGAACACTAAGTATAGGTTGTCATCGCAAGTAAAATTTTCCAGGAATGTGCATCTTGGATACGCATATGATATGCAATAGACTTCATGCAAGAGGCTTCGCGAACCAGCACAAACGCTAAGTATCGCTTATTATTCACAAGTCGAGGATTGCGATACGACTTGCGACTTGGACGACGGGGCGAAAGTCGCGAAAGGGCCGGCCGTACAGAGAGAGCGTACCTTGTTGTACTCGTAGTGGATGGGCTTGACGCAGACGGCGAGCTCGCGCTCCTCCGGCAGGCGGCTGTCGAAGTCGTCGTCCTTGCGGTGGACGGCCATCAGGTTGCGCGGCATGCTGCGGTCGTTGAGGCGCTGAATGGCCACCCACAGGGGCACCTCGCCCGTCACGCCCGCGGGCAGCGGGCAGAGCAGGAAGAAGGCGCTGTAGCGCAGGTTCCAGTTCTCGCGGATGAGCTTGTTGGAGGCGAGCACGGTGGCCGACTGGAAGGCGCCGTCGTGCTCGCCGCCCACCACGCGCCAGAAGAGGCGGCACACGACGCGGTCCGTGAGCCGCGTGCGCGCCGCGGCCACCACGCGCACCATGCGCACCCGGCGCGCGTCCAGGTACGCGGAGAAGACGTAGAAGCGGTCGTTGGTGCGCCGCACCCGCTGCCAGCGGTCGCCGCGCGTCTCGGCCAGCTCGACGAGCGTGCTCATGTTGACGTCGCCGGGCAGGTCGCCCTCGCGGTCGGGGCTGCCCGGGAACAGGCCGGAGTCTCCGCGGCGGCCGTCGTCCACGGACTGCCAGAAAGGAAAGTATTATACACAGCGTATACACACGGCGCTTTAACGAAGGTGGCTTTAACACTTGTCGCTCTCCGCTGCCTGTAATTTTGTAATGAAATGTTATTTCCGGGTGATGGGGCCAGTCAAGCTGTTAAATGCAGCTTTTTCCCCATCACACCTAACCACGTTCATGTGCACTTTCATGTACCTGCCATGTGGTTGAATAAACTCAAACTCAAACTCAAGGTGATCCGATTTCATCGAGACGGTGCGTCGTTTCTTTAGCGTGGTTAGATATCATTTGCTGTCGCAATTGAACTCTGCGCGATTGCGCATCTCGGAGGGACAATGATGCTTCGAGAACCTGTGGAAACTTACAGCGTATCAGTCACTTTCTTCCTCCCGATTTCGCCTACTGTCAGTTTTCGTCGTCTTTCTGCTCAGCTAACTTCGGTATCAAGCCATACCTGAGTTTTCTTTCTCGTTGCTTTTCGGCTGTAACATTTTGACACAGGCGGCCCCTTTTAGTAGCCACAGCTACGATTCTTCGCTGCTTGTGAAGAAAACGCTCTTAGATAACGGGCGCAGATGTCCGCGAGAAAATTGCGAAAATGTGTCTAGACGCAAGACATTGCAGCATAACTTGCACTACACTGCGTTGCAGTGCCATATCTTATACTTTGTGCGAGAAATTGGGCCGCGACAAGCCGGAGTGCGCGGTGGTACGGTGGGATCACGATTAAATTGGGCCGGCGAGGTAAAAAAACACGCAGCGGAAAAGCCAGATCTCCAATCGACGTCTCGCTCGAGCAAAAGCGATTCCCTACAAACACACTCTCTCTTCAAATGATGTTGCGGCCTTCTGGGAACATTGGAAGCGAGGTTCGCTTCACGAACATGCACGCACTAACGCGTCTAGTCTACCTGGAAGAGGCTGTCCAGGATGCCGGGCTCCAGGGGGTCGAGCACCCGGTTGGGCGCGTCGGACACCAGCTGCGTGAGGAAGAGGCAGCCGAAGAGGAGCAGGAACACCAGCGCCATGTACACGGAGAGGAAGCGGCGGTCCACCGCCCGTCGACTGCTGCTGGTGCCGCCGTACGAACCCGCGCCGACGCCGCCTCGATGCCTGCGTGCGCGGTGAAGATGCGCGTTGCGGTGTATCCTCGTGCGACACATTGTGCATTGCGACGGACGTTGCGAGTTCAATGTTCTTATTTTTTCTTTTTGGAAATGAAGCTTGGAAGCAATCAGGTAAAAAAAAAGGCATGATTGAATGTGAAAAATCACATGCATGCAGAAGGGTTCTGAAATAACTTAGGCTTGTTCCTGTCGGCTTGCGTGAAAATTTATACTATTGTGTCGTCACAGGCGACGAAAAGCACCCGTGAAGTGCATTTCGAATATTGTGTGTAGACTCGAAAATTCTAGATGTAGGATCAACGTGCCAACCTGCCGCACAATCTTGTATCTTCATCTTCAGGCAGAGAAAATCGGTTTTTACGACAAGAAGCGAGAGGAAACGGTTAACTTATCCACGTATACGGAGATGCTGGCTTCCGTATCTAATCTGGGAACTTAAAAAAAAGGGGGGAGGGAGTACATAATGGTAGCAGAATGTTATACAATAGAAACTGCAGCTTCGAAACTAGTTAGCTATCTTCGAGTCTGTGGAGAATGTATAGAACTTGGTTCCATCGACGCTTCGTCGATAGCTCGACCGAGTCTTCGTCGGGATTGGATCCCTTCGCGGTGTGCGGCGTCTACTGCGTATATATGCTTTTTTATTACCTGTGTGAACTCCTCAGGCATGCACATACAACATTTCACCAAGGACAAATTTATTGTTTGGTTGCAGTGTTTTCGTCACCACTCCGTATGCCCGGCTTCTGTATAGATATTCCGTGCGGTGCTGCTTGTCTTCTGTTGCACTCGAATTCCCGTTAGTTCAACTCTTGCGGGACCACAATTAAGGTTTGCTCGAATCATTCGAAAGGCCTAATCAACAGAGGCGACAAAACGAAGAAAAAGATTAATGCGTTCGGTGCATCGCGAGCGTGCTTTTTCTTCGCGCCGTATTTCTCGCCAGTCTGTTTCCCGCTCAAGTAACCATTCTAAATACTATACTGAAAAAATCATTTTCTTGGCCTCGGTATAAAACGCCGTGCAATTGCCACACGACGCCATGCCGAACGTTTCGAGCAAGCCGACAGCTGAATATGGGGGCGTAACACGGCACGACACAAGCGAGAACGGATGGCTTCACGGGTGGATGGAGCGTCGGCCACGAAGAGAGAAAAACGAAACAGCGTCGCGTCAACGGTTGCAGAAAGCTTGAAAACAAGATATTCAGCCGACGGCTTTACTGCTAAAGCCGTCTGCTGAATATCTTGTTTTCAAGCTTTGAGTAACCGTTGCACTCATGAGAGGCCGATGATGGAAGTCGGGGGGGGGGGGGGTCGAATTAACCGAAGAGGCGCGATTTCGCGTTCCAACTAAACGAGTTTTCCTTTCATAGCAACGTGTGGTTTCTCTCTGGGACGTTCCAGTGCGCCAGAATTATGCGAAAAATCTAATTAATTGAGGTCGTACATGGTTATGAATTTTACTTCTCAATAAAAAAAAAATTCCTAAAGTGGTCTAAATCCTCCTCGTATGCGTAGGCCCTACACGACCGGCGCTCCCAGCGGGATGGGCTCACGATAAATCCGGTAAAATTGAATTCCGTACGGTGAGTAAGAGCCACATTGTATGAGAACAACAATAGAGCGAACGTGGGCTGCTAAGTATTGTTTCGAGTTATTTTTTTAAAGCCGTGTGCCTTAGAATGGGCTCGTCGTGCGGCAACGGCGTTCCCTTTGTTTTTTTTACGTGATTCGCATTCCCCGAACAGGGGATTTTTCCACCGTGTCCCACGCTCGCGCTTATTTACTCCCGCCACCAGCTGCCAGAAGTTTCCCTCCCCAGGTTTTCACAGAATGGTGCATAAACGCTGTGCTTTCTCCAGTGCACGCACATAAGCTGAACTCCTGTCCTCTCTCTCTCCCTCCCTCTCTGGACGTTTAGGACAGCGACCTGGACAAAGTCTAGTTCACCTGCCTGCCTTTCTGTTCTTCAGTATTGCTCACCTTTGTTCTTGAAAACTGCACATTTACAGCGCGAATAGACACTACGTGATGGCGCACAGTTAAACGACATGAGCGCAGGACTTCCATCTGTTTATTTACATAGAAAACATCACCAATTTCAATTAGGCCGATTTATGCCAACCCTACCTTGGTCAACCCAACTTCGGTCAGACCAACTTCGGTCAGACAAACTTCGGTCAGACAAACTTCGGTCAGACAAACTTCGGTCAGACAAACTTCGGTCAGACAAACTTCGGTCAGACAAACTTCGGTCAGACAAACTTCGGTCAGACAAACTTCGGCCAAACCAACTTCGGCCAAACCAACTTCGGCCAAACCAACTTCGGCCAAACCAACTTCGGCCAAACCAACTTCGGCCAAACCAACTTCGGCCAAACCAACTTCGGCCAAACCAACTTCGGCCAAACCAACTTCGGTCAAACCAACTTCGGTCAAACGAACTTCGGTCAAACGAACTTCGGTCAAACCAACTTCGCTCAAACCAACTACGGTCAAACCAACATCGGTCAAACTGATCTCATTCGGCTGGCTGTGCTCCGACTGACGTCAAGATGTCCTCTTTCTTCTTTACTTTCACTTGCTTTCGCGTTAAAACGATGGCGAAAGATAGGCGTTAATTTAGCCTTACGCTGAACATTTATTACACAAGACCACTTGGGAAGATTTCATCCCACACGTCGTGCTTTCCTTGGATTCACTGTCAGCTTTACACGGTGACTGTACTTGACTGAAATGAAGTCCCCTCTAGTTTCCCTTCCCGTTTCGACCAACCGTCGTCTGCAACATAAGAAAACAAAGCTTGTCCGAACCGTGTTCAGACGTCGCTTTTAGCAGTGTCAACGTTGACGCCGGTTCTCTCTCTTTCTCCGTGTCGTGTCCTTTGCCTAGACGTCGAAGTGACGGCGACAAAAGTAAAAAATACGGAAGTGTATAACGGCGAGGCATGTCGGAAGCGTGGACGGCTGTGCCTGCTTCGGTGACGTCCAGCCCAGGCATCGCCCAGGCTGTCAGCGCCGAAGACGCGCCAGCGTGTCACGAAAGGCGAGGCTGCGCAATATAAACGTCCGCAGGATAAACAGGCGTCGGCCCTCCGGCGCCGACGGCTCGCAGGGTTGTGGGAAAGTCGTTTCCGGGCGACAAGGTGTGCGTGCGTTCAGAGTATAACACAACTAACAGTACAATAACAAATAATCAGGCACCATTTTAACAGACGATTCCCCACTTTATTCTTAAAGTAAGCTTGCTTTTAGGTTGGCAGGGCACGCTGTCAGACTGAGAAAGTACCACGTTTAAATGAGTTTTTGTAAAGGTACATTGAATTGTGCGAAGTTTTATGTTCTGGAACCGAAAGGAAACAGCAAAAGAGGCAGAGAAGTCGAGACAAGGCTCTGCGGATGTTATTTATCTTCTTCGTCCGGCGTTTCACGCGGTAGGAAGTTCCAGACTGTTCTGCGACACTTGTTGGGCCTCCTCTCGGAAATTTGAGCACGCGCTGCTGTGACTGATAAGAGCAGGCGGGTGTAACTACGTATGCGCCCTTCGGTCTTACGCCACCGGATGCGACGCTGCCTCTGCGTATACGGCAGTGTCGGGGCGATTTTTATATTACATCGAAAGCGCTGTCAATGTAGCCTTGCGGAGTTTACGGTAATGCGGTGCCGCGCACGCGACACGGTCGCGAGCCCCGCGCAAGGGCCGTATTTCTCTATCGCTATAGCGCACTATTGCGATTGAAGAACCAGACTACTTAACGAAGCGATACATGAGGTGCACAAACAAACAAAAACTATGCAGCGTGTAATATTATGCACTGTTTATGTTTACGCACCACCAGTGCCAGGAGTTAATGCAAGTCGGAGAGAAAGAGAGAGAGGGGGGAGTATATGTGCGGCCTCCCAATCACCCGCTGCCATAGGTAACAGCATGTCCGTCACCACGATTGAACTGCCAGTACAAACAGTTATCGCCTGTATATATAGTTTCTTGTGCACGCGCGCCATGCTGCTTAGTTAGTTTCTGCGCTTCATTTTGGTATGGATGACTGCGATACGATGCGTCTATAGATTCAGCCATCCGTCACCTGTCACGCGACAGATTGGTCACAGCAGCAGCCATGGCAAAGACCGTCTTGTACAGCACGGAGGAAGCGAAGAACTATAGGAGAGAACATTGCGCAACACGCAATGCCACGCGAGTCGGACCAACACCTGATCGTCACGACAGTGCGCTCAGGCACGTGCTAATGCTTCGGCTCTGCAGGCAGAGCTATAGGGCATGCAGGCAGCCGAACAAGTGCTGAATCGATTAAAAATCATGTAGGGAACCAAACGACCTCGGCCAATACGCCGGGACTCAGAGGTCCTGGCCATACGCCTAGCATGCATCTGGAAATGATGAAACATGCAGTTTCATGTGCATTGACTTGCTGTCTGCCTGTGAACTGTAGCAGACGACGTATGAGCGCGATCATCCGTTAATCCATAGCCTAAGAGATGATTGCGCGCGCTGGAAAATCTTCCGGCGCACGCAATCTCGTATGTCGTGGTTACACGTACAAACTTCAAGACTGCGCTAGTCGATCACCAGAGCGTGTCAAACGGCACGGGCTCCTGTGCCCACGATGATAAGGCTTGTGGCTGTACAAACGCACACAACATACAAAAGAAGCATGCAGTAGCAGGCACCTTGAGTGTCTGGTTTATGCTAGTGTCCCGGATGAATGCTAATAGCGCTTTCGTTGCGCCCAAAGCACTCGTAGCGATGCTCCGAGGACCAAAAATGCGTCACAGCTCGAAGAAGTTGCCGCGTAAATTTAAATCAGGTCTGGGGCCCCTTCCGCGTTATGTAAAAATGTGCAATAAGATAACACGAATCCCGACCTGTGGTAGGCGCTGAGGTAGCCTCCGTAGCCGGGCGGTCTTTTGCGAGTGGCCATGGCGTCTCCAGTGGCGGAACCCGGGCAAGACCAGGGCGACCCCACTCCCACCTGGTGCAGCAGCCGGTCGTGGGTCGTGCAGCACTGGGGCGGCGCGGACGGCGTCGAACGGCGATGGTAGCACTCGCTGTGTTGGCACGACGTTGTGCTGGTTGGGATGTATCCGCCGCGTCGAGCTTGGTTGTCCCCTGGGTTCACGTCGGCAGCAGCAGCGACTGGTCCGCGGCAGCTCCGCACAGCGCCGTTGGTTCAGCGCCGCCGGCGACGACCGCGGTGGTCACAGATCGCTGCTACGATGTCTCTCTCTCGCTCTCTCGAGTTCGCACCTGCGCATGCGTGGAAAAGAGTCCTCCTTGTCACACGTGTAGTACGCGTGCGTGCGCAATCGAGTACAATGTAGGCGGTTCTGGGGTTACAGAGCATTTCCCGTTACCGCGCACGCAGTGGTAGAACAGCGCATACTTTGCGTTAGATGCTTTCAGTAGTTTCCTTTCTGTCCATCCTGCTCGTACTGTGATTTGTGTTAATGTTACCCGTCATCGTGGCCGAGGCGCCGGTTAGAAAAGACCCTTCAGTTGCGCCACCAGTGAAGAGTTTAAATGGTCTGACGAAACTGAATGATTTATTGTACAGGGAGAGAGAGAAGGGAGGAAGGAAAGGCAGGGAGGTTAACTAGACGGTCCAGTTTGCTACCCTACACGTGAGGAGAGAGATGGGGGAGTAAACGAAAGAGAGGAGACATGGGTGTTGATCGCACTTTCATATGCGCTAAGCCATCGTACCGCTCTCGTTTGTAACCAGCAGCTAAAACCACCCGGAACCAGCAAGAAGCCAGGTGAATGCATGCTAGGGACTGGACAACAAAGTGGTTCAGCTGGTCAGTCACTTATACGTGGTCTCCTCTCTCTCTCTGTCTAAATCTGTTCGTGTTACAAAAAAAAAAAAAAAATATGTATACACCTATGATGTCTGCAAGAGCAGGCGGGGTAATGTGCTGTAAACATAGCTTTAACGAAAAAAAAAAATATGTGTACACCTATGATGTCTGCAAGAGCAGGCGGGGTAATATGCTGTAAACATAGCTTTAACAGTGCGGCTACAAGAAAGGTGAAAACCTGCCGCGGTTGCTTAGCGGTGAAGGCGTTGCCCTGATAAGCGCGAGGCTGCGGGTTCGGTTACCGGCCGCGGCGGCCACAATCCGATGGGGGCGGAGTGCGAAAAACGTTCGTGTGCTATGCATCGGGTGCACGTTAAAGAACACCAGGCGGTCAAGATTAATCCAGAGTCTCCCACTATGGCGTGACATACAAAAATATCGTGGTTTCGGCACTTGAAACCCTATAATTTATTTGAACATAAAAAAATATGTGACAAGAAGAATGTTACACTGTGTCACCTTTGTTGCGTCCGTCTTGTGGATGCTACATGACCATTGCTTTAAATATAAACCGACTAGGCCAAGGAAAACAAAGTCTGAGGACACCTAAACAATTCTTAAGAGTTGTGAATGCGAAAGCACTGGTGTCCAAGTGGACGCCGCTGAGCGGTCCCAAGAGTTATAAAACTCCTCACGGGCAAGCGAGCGCGTAGAGACGCTTGGCCAACGCCTCCTAGATAGCACAAGGCCGGTGCACTTCGATCCGTGACGTCATGCTACCTTGCTCGACTGCCACATAATCTAATGGGGACGCTCCCGAGCAAGCCGCGGTGATTTTGACGTCACCACTTCCGGCCCGCCAGGCTTGGCAATAGAAATTTCGGTCCGAGTAGCATCGTATCACAAAGCAGAGTGCACACGCCTACTATCTGGGAAGCGCTCGTTTCGCCCAGTGGGCAAGGCACTCGGCATGTGAGCGTGGTGTCTTAGGTCACTACCGCGAACGTATTTTTTTTTTCGCATTTATTCTGTTTTTATACATCCGTTTTTATAGCGATTTCCGAGACGCGAATTAAAACGTAGGCGAGAGGTTGCGCGGACAAGGAACGCGCGGATAACGCCGGCTTCCGAGAGCGAGAGAGGGTGACGTGGCGTCGCGGCGATGCCCTCTCCACTCACGCAACATCTGGCGTGCCAGCGCGGCAGCAAGAGGTGTTCCCTTTCGCTCGGTCCACTCCGTCGAGGTGCGCACGTGACCTGGCGTCGCAACCAATGGGAATTTAGGTGCCGCTTCGCAGCTACGTTCGCCGGCTTTTTCGCTCAATGGGCCATTTGATGCTTGCTTATCAAAAGTTCTGTAATGGCCATCGTGGCGGTTTTTCAGATGCGTTCAAATAACGAACCCGTTTAAGCGCCGATGACGTCGCTCGGATAACATGCCAAATCCTTTGGCTGCGCAAACACCGTTTTCCGCCTTTCGTTGCTGCTGCGCATCAACATTCGTACAACCTTCGTCGATCTTTTGCAATTTTTTTCTGTTTTTCTTTCTTTCTTTTCTTTTTCGTTTGCTTTTTCTCACGTATTTATTTCTGTCCACATGCGCGTCGCATGGAGAAAACACTCTTTCACGTCGGTGCCTATGCGTTAGGCGCAACCGTTGAGCTACGTCTGACGTAGGTACGACGCGCGAATCGTAATTTAACGAAAGCACGAGCCTTCGGTATGTACCGCGTGTCCCAGCTAACGTTGTCCAAGCTGTTGATGTAGTGGCCGCACGTCTACCGATAACCTACACGTGCGCTACTGCGACACGCCCCTTTGATAAGAGCTTATATACCGCGGCGCCGAGCGTAGCCGGCGCACTTCCTCCCAGCTTATCACAGTCGGCAGCCCAGCTGTGCTGGTGCTCGCCAGTCACCTTGTCAATGGAATAAAGCAATTCCCTTTGCGTACTGTCCCTGCAACCGCCTGGTTCCTGCCTGCCTGGAAGAACACCACAGTTGATCGAAAAAAAAAGGAGGTATTAAACAAAGGAGGTATTAAACAAACACGGTGCGAGATACAAACATGAGACTTGCGGTGTTCGGTCGTCAGAGAGCCGACGATCGCGCACCGTAGGTCTTGCAATCGTGCCTTCCGTCACGTTTCATTTTCTTTTTGTTTTAAGGTTAACAGGTTGCATGGCTAACGTTAGCTCCCTACACCCTACATTACGTAAGTGCCACGCATCCGCAGACAAGTATACTGTGCACTTCGGGGCTTTTACGCAGCTCCTGCTCACTGAGAGTTGTATACGAAACGTCTATCCGATGCACCTGCGCGCGACGGTTAAGTTCTTCGCTCTTTCTGCGCCTTTGGCTGTTGGTGTTATCCCCCCCCCCCCCCTCTTCATCAGGCGCGATCTGTTCGACTGATTCGTGGTGTTTACCGCCACAGAGCTAGCCTGGTGCTAGGAGGGAACGCCATACAGACGATAGCTCGGAATTACTTTCGACCAGTTTTTTTTTTTAACGTGCACCTAAATACAAGCACACGAGCATTTGACAATCGGGACAGATAAGAAACACGATATGGCAAGCCGGAACGTTCTCTTTTCAGAGAGCAAGGACAAACAAAAAAATAAAAAAGGCACAGTGGTTAGCAGGAATTCCCGCCGGTTTGCTAAAAAAAAAAAAAAGAACAACACTGTGAGAGGAGAAAGAGGGAAACAGAAAAGCTTAGGAGAGGAGGAGTAGACAGAGAAAAGTACAAATCGAGGGCAGTGGCACATCAGGTGGTCGATGTTCATTTAGCCGCACACATCCCGTGGTGTCGGCCGTTTCGATTAGTGTTCGGAAAGTTGTCGCGTATGAAAGCGCGAAAAAAAAAAAAATGCCAGCGTGGTATTTGTATGCCGTGGATTGATTCGAGAAAGTTGTCTTGGAGAAGAAACGCGGTGGTCTAGTCGACGTGTAAGAAGCATGGTAAAAAGAACACCGGGCCATAAATACGCATGGAGCACATCAAACCCACACCGCTCTAACCAGTAAGTCAAGGTTACAGCACGCACATTACTTCTATGCAAAACTCGGCGTTAAGGCAAGGACGAATAAATAAATAGACAACACGAGCTATTTCTTTCTTCGTGTCTTGTGTTATTAGCGCCGAATTTTGTACACAACCATGAATCATATCCAACTAGACCAACTTCCAGTCCTAATTCAACGTTGCTTTTAACGAGACGCTTTAAAGCGATTTGTAGGGTACACATCTGCAATACCATATGGATGAGTCTTACTGTAATCGTAGGCTTGATGCAACCTACGTCCAATCCCCCCTTAAAAGGTAATGCAAAGCGACCTGGCTGTCTTGCGCTATACTACGGAATTTCTGAGCTATCCCACCGTGACGTATTTTAACAGCGTTCGCTTGGAGGTAGCTCGTTGTTCATCTACACAGAAAGATTGTATTGTGTTAGAGAGCAACCAAGGTCCGAAGTTATGAACTTTGCCAGCTGTTCCAAGGCGGCAAAAACTGCTTCAGTGCGCGATGTAATTGAGCGACGTCCCACTGACATCTGCGTTGCGCTTTCATAGCGATATTTAAATAAAAATTGCGGCTTTCGCTTTTCTTTTTCCTCTAACAAACCGACCGCATACAGCAAAATAATGAACACGTAGTTTGAAGGGATTAGTGCTTTAGTGGTTTTCTTTAAGCGTGAATACATTCACTTCTGTAAATATTGCCGCACTAGAGAGCGCAGGACGCACCCAATAAAACGGCAGGCTAGAGATGTTCCCCTCTCGGACGACAAGCGCCACAACAAATGTCTGCAGCACGCGTAACGTGAGGACAACATGCCGGTGCATGCCGTCGGCGCTGGCGGCCTGAAGGGCTTGGGCCCGCGGCTAGCGATCTATGTCGGTTAACCGCGTAATATTTAGCGAACAGACGACCAGCGAACCGAGACTGCGGCTATACAATTAACGTAAACTTTTTTTTTTACGATGTCAGGGATAGCCTGCGTAACTACGTCGGAGGATAACATTTTCCCACCGCCCCCCATAATCATCGTCTTCATCTTCCCCATCCGCCATCTGTGCCTCGGCACGCTGCAGCGATACGTGCGCATCGAGCTAGCTCCTTTTAATATCTGCAAGTAGTTGTTGGTTTTCTGTTGGTACCGGAATAACGAGAACGAGAGGTGTCGTACACGGTCCCCATAACAACGTGCGCGCCTTGATGGGAGTTCGTGGAGCTGCCAGCAAAAAAAAAAAGAAAAAAGAAAAAAAGAGAAAGAGAGAAACAAAAAGCGAGAGAGAGAAAAGAAAAATATATATACCGGGACGGGTGGAAGCGCGCGCACAGAAGCTACAGGACGAGTGCGCGGCAGATACAAAACGCGGGGGGAACCCGCGTTCCCATGTGTACTCACCCCGATCTGACAGCGCGGCGCCGGCTCGCCACTAAATTGGATTGCGGTGCGCGGCTGGGCGCAAACAGTAGTAACCACGTCCGCAGCTAGGCGCCTTTAACCACGTTAGCGAGGAGCGCGCGGCGGACTGTGTTGCACTACGTTCGCTCGCTGACAGCTGCACCGCTCTCAAATAACGAGTTTCTCGTGTGCGCGCAAAAAAGAAATAAGAACAGGAAGTTTCAGACATATGGAGTTGGTCCAATCGCACGAGGGAATTCGCTATGTTAGACAGAAAGAGAAACCGAAGAGAAAGGGCGACGAACAATTAAAAATAAAAATTAGCCAAGCTTGGCTTCGCGAACGTTGCTATGGGAACCTTCCGTGAACTTTTAAGCTTGAACGTGACGGCAGAAGTGTCCATTGGGACTCTCGAATGAAAGCGAAACAAACCGTAGCCTGCCAAAGAGGGGCAGCTGTCAAATTAATGGGAGAGGTTGTCAAAGACCATATCAATGTTCGTTTCATTCCGTTTTGAGCAAGGTTCAAGTAAAAGAAGAAAGAAAAAGGGAGAGGCGGAGCCGGTCATTAGACTTCAGTGTTTCCTCTGGGGCTAAACTTGTTTGCGGCGATAGTTCGACAGGCAGTCACCGGGTAAACCACCGTCTTTCCACGTGTTTGTTTGCTTGTTTGTTTGTTTCCTCTGATGGCTTATATCCACTATTGAGAATTGGCCAAGATTCGGATGGAATTAGGAGGAAGAGAACTTAGTACTGACGAGAAAACAATTTTATTTTGTTATAGCGGAAGCTTGACAAGCTTGCGCTATAACAATAGAAGATATGCCGTACCAACAAGCCCCTATTGCTATCCTCAAGAAAACAATGGTAGCATTCGGGGAACAAAGCAACTGAATATAACACATTGCACAAACAATTAACGAGAAAATCGCCCTGAAGCAAATGGAAAATTCGTCGGCGCAAGCTTCGTCTATGAACGTGTCCAACAGAGGAGGACGCTCCCAAACAAACAACAATGTCAGAAATGGATGTTGAGTCCTTTTCAACGTGCCACATACCCACGAGAAGCATGCTTACACACTGTAAGCATGCCTCGATTAACTTTGCATGACAGTGAATTCGCATTTTTGAACAGCTCCATAGTGTAGCATTAGATTAGAGGACTCTGCTGTTTGCCTGTGCACTGACATCGGCGCCATCGATGGCGGAGCATGTGGGCGCGGGTGGTATAGCACTCAAGTGCGTGTATGCTCTCTAATAAAGTTAGTCACGAGTTCAGCGTTACGTTGCGTCTTTCCTGCTTTTTGTCTAAGTCGTCTTGCGCTGCCCCTTCAAGATGTTCAACGAGAATCAACTTCCCCAAATGTCAATTCTTCTACATTCAGATTATTATTGACATTTCTAATACTCCGATAGACTGCGCTGTATCGTCGCGTAATTACTTTTCGATGTGTGATTTCTATATGTTTAATTTTCATTCCGTTCTCCTTACGCCGCCTTTTATACGTTTGTTTGTTTGTTTTTTCGCATT
Source organism: Dermacentor andersoni (assembly GCF_023375885.2). Taxonomy (NCBI): domain Eukaryota; kingdom Metazoa; phylum Arthropoda; class Arachnida; order Ixodida; family Ixodidae; genus Dermacentor; species Dermacentor andersoni. The sequence goes on along the minus strand of NW_027314752.1, from coordinate 1,012,484 downwards.
CCTAATGGCTCACCTAATGTTTCAGCTGCAACAGCTTGCAACCTCCCCTTTGTTTGTTGTTGTTCTTGATGTTGCTGTTAATTTTGTACATTTGCTAAATGCCCCCATGCTCTCGCTACCCTCTTTCACGTAACGCCCTCCGGGGTATAACTTAAGCGCGTAATTCTAACTCAGTTATGTAGGCCTAGCGAATACTCGATGCAGGCACCCACTACGGCACCAAATGCAAACACAAACACGCGCACACAGTGTATGCACACACCACGCGGAATCAACGTCGTCCGCATCTGCCAGGTGTACGCACACACTTCGCCCACCCGCATGCATGCGGACGTCGAAACGCATCTCGTCGCGGACAACATCGCTGAGTGGATGCAGGCGCTTACGAGAACGAGAGAGAAAAATAAATAAACAATAAACACGACGTCACGCGGCTTCGCATGTGGTTGCAGCCGAATCACGTTCCTCGAAATGCGAGCCCGCAGAGTCAGTGTATGCGCGGCCTATAGGCCCGTCTCGACGTGTGCTACACCGGGCAAGGCTGCGCGGCAGCGGCGCGTATGCAAAACGCGGAACGCACTATCGCTAAAATGATACACGCCAGCGACTGCGAGAAGGCAACGGATGTACGTACGCGCAGGAAAAAAGAAAAAAGCCTACACGTGTTAGACTCTTTCTACGAGCGTCAAAGCTTTCGGGACTCCGGTATAATCTGCAGAAGTGAATGCGAGGCGTACAACGGTGTTTATAACTTTCGGCATGCTCGATACGTGTAATCTCACGGCAACATTTACAAAACCTCACGAAATGTTTATGTTTATACACGCGCCGCCAAGATAACCGCGTCACCCAACGCTTATGTAAATGCAGTACGCCGCTCACGGGGTGTGACCGAAAGCGAACGCGCTCGCTGTGAGGCTTATCGACGCGGCGCTGTTTGCCGAGAAAACAGCGGGGAGTATAGGCGTGTGTACGCGCGCAAAACGAAATACGACACACACACATGTAAATACGTGCGTGCCCGTCACGCGAATCTAGCGCAATGCTGGAATGCGGTGTTCAGATTTCACTCTGCGGAGGGTAAAAAAAAAAATATATTAAGAGCAGCTGTGTACGTATCGCATTCAGTTGTATAGCATTTAATTACCTCCTTGCTGCAGTTTCGCTTCACGTACATTCCAACGTGTGCATTGTCATCTGCATAATTTTTGCACTCCCATTCGCCCGCAACGCGGCCGCCACGTCCGCGAGTTAAACCCATGTCCTCCGCGCTGAGAAATACATCCTACAACTAAAATGCGCCATCGTGGCGTCCGAGATGCTATAGTTTCCGGAGTTATATTTCTGCGTGTAATTTCGGTTCGGAGTAATTTTTTTTACAGAGTAAGCTGTTATGGGCTCATTCGAATAGCCGTTTCGGCTGGCGATGCTGTCCGTCGCAGCTATCGCCAGGAATGAGAAAAAAAAAAAAAACAGTTCCCACCGCATCGAACCCGGGCCCTCTGCGCGGGAGTCAGCTACTCTGCCAATACGCCACGCGAGCACTTTGTTTTTACGTGGTATTTGTTAAATCAATGTAAGTAGTTCCTATACATACACCACGCCAGAGCTTGCTGGCTGCTGAGAAGACATGTCCCACACATGCGTCCTAGCGCGCGAAGAGTCTCGCGATGCGAAACACGCGCCGCGTAGCTTCGATACGTGCACATTTTGCACTGCCGTCGCATATTATTGCACCAGGTGGCGCACTATGTAGCACTTGCATTGGTAGCGGTACAAGATAGATAGAGAAGTTTAGAGGAAGAAAATGAAGATTGAGGAGATGTAACCACAGCGCTAGAACGAGAAGTATGTATTGCTTACCTGAGTAACTCTGGCAGGCTAGGTGACCATTGGTCACTGCCCCGTCATTATCAAATCATCATCAGCACCGTATCGGGCTATTTGACACGATGATGAGGGTGATCATTTCGTGGCATTCCTTTTGAAACTGGGCGGTGACAAATAGTCAGCGTGCTTGAGTTAATCAGGTGTGCTATACATGCTTTTCATTCTAGCATTTTTGAAAACGTCTACTTGATCGTTTTTGTGGAACCGCTACCTATGTTTGCAAAGGATCCACTCCTATCAGTCTCTTCCCTGCTTTTTTTTTATAAATATCAATCCTCTATACGACTGTTGCTTATCTCGAGTGCTCATCGGTTGATGCTTCCATCCACTTTAAATCCAGCACTTCTAGAAGGGGTCCATTACCTACGGCTCTCACTGGATGAATCCCTTCGCATTCCTTTAGGACGTGCTAAGTGGTCTCCAGATTTTTCGCTGCAGCGCACACACACCTCATTTTGTTGCGAATTTGTGTTCCGGCATGTTTTTGTCCTTAGGCAACCAGCTCGAGCCTCAAATAACAAGGTGGTTATTTTGTGTTATCTTTGTGCTATCGTACAAATTTTCTCTTCTAATTTGTTACTTCTATTTCTTGTAAATCTCCATGGCCTTTTCTTTGTTTACATTATTTCCATCCAGTTCCCTGCACCGTTTCTCTCCCTTTCTTTTTGATAACTCCTGGTTGTCATTTTACACTTTCAGTTACCTTGTACTTGGCTGCCAACTTTCTTGACCTCTTCCTCCATTCTGCGTCCATGCTTTTCAAGCATCGATACTTGTGCACTTTACCCGTCCATTAATTTTGATCCATGTTCCGGAGCTTTTCATCGAAACGAATTTCGCCCTGCGCTTCTCTCACATCAAAGAAGTCCCAACCCAGCTAGGTCGCCCTGCGCTGCCTCATTTCCGGTTTTACCGTAAACTCCCAAAGCCAACCGGCCCACCGATCTTTAGGTAAATTCCAACCCCGACAAGATGAGCGATTTTAAGCGCAGAACGGCATTTGCGAACGTCAGTGCTGTCATCATCACTCCTTTCCAGATTCCATGCACCGCCTCACATTTATTGCAGCCTTTAAGTAATCTGTGTTTCATAATTGCTGCATTACGCTTCCCCTTTATTTTCAGATTATCTTGGTAGGGTGCTTTGAGTAAGTCTTTCCTTCGTTTATGTATACGCCGATGTACTTATATTGCTTGAGTATGGGTATGACTTTCTGCGTAATTGACAACATGTAGTTACTAGTCTCTTCATTAAAGACCATAATTCTCGATTTCGCTGTAATAAACTTCAGGCTTAGATTTGGCGCTGTGTTGTCACACACATTCGCAAGTGTCTGTACATTTCTTGCATTGTCCTTTAGCAGCACTATGTCGTCTGCATACATTATTGCAGGGACCTTCTGTTGCACCATTCGTCCATTACGCACGCATGAAATCTCAAACCCTCATTCGCTGTTTCCTGTTGTCTTTCTATGCCCTCAACATAAAGCAGGGACACCAATGCATAGAGAGGACATCCCTGCTTCTGCTTTCATGAACTTCCGCCACTTGATTACGTTTTCGAACTTCCCATACAATTTGTACCCGGTTGTCTCAATATCTCCCTCAACAGCTCCACGAAATCCTCATTTATGCCTTCGTTCTTGACAATATGCCATAACAATTACCTGTCTGCGTTGTCGTAGGCCGCCTTAATATCTAGAAATGCTATCCATAACGGTCTGTTATGAGCTACTGAAATCTCTATGCACTGAGTTAGTACAAATATATTATCTTCTAGGCGTCTACCTGGTCTGAACCTATTCTGTAGTTGCCCCAGTACATTATTTTTTCTCCACCCGCTTCGACAGTTCCAATTTTATGGATTGCATATCCATTCTATGGATAACCAACGTTACTGTAACTGGCCTCTACGAGCTCGCCTTATCACCTCTGTCTTTGTAGGTGAGGTTCATCTTGCTTTCACGCCATCCGACCAGAATTTTCTTCGCTTTAATCACTTGTTCTATGGCATTAGTCAGCAGTGCCTTGCTCTCTGGACCGAGGTTTTTGAATAGCGATATAGGGATTTATCAGGTCCTGCGGCCGTGTTATTAGGGACATTTGCTTCTACTTTTTCCCAGTAAAACATTTCTATGCTAAATTTAGGTCTCGGGGGCCCCTCTGCTGTCGCTGGATCTGACGCGATGTGACATGCGCGCCGCGCAGAGTCGATGCGTGCAAACTATGCATTGCAGTTGCGTTGGATTCCACCAGGTGTCACGACATGTAGCAGTTGCATCGTATAGTGCCCCCTGTCAAGCGAGGAGACATGTGCGCCGCGTTGTCTCGACACTTGTCGGTACACGTTATGGCGCCTCTTCGCAAGGTACGAACCACTGCTGAAGAAGCCAATCGTAGAGCTACGCTCGCAGCTGTAATCAGGCAACGTCGGGCTCAGCAGACAGCTGTGCAGAGGGAAGCACAAGCCGCAGTTCGCCGTCGACGGCGGGCAGACGGTCCAGTTCGTTCTCGGGAAAACGACGCGAAGAGACTTCGCCGCGAAGACCCTGTAGTGCGTGGTGCCGAAAATGTAGCTCCTATGGAACCGTTCCTCCGGCTTATGCTGTGACTGTGCTGGGTGTGCCGCGCAGGTCTGTGACATTTTTTTTTTGTCGGGGTAACTTAAACTACAGAGGCCACTGCCGGCTGACTTTCAGCGTGTATACGACCGAGAAGAAGCGCGGTTTAAATTTGCGTTCACGCAAGGGGCCAAAGAGACCGTATATCATCCGAGGTCGCGCAGTAGTGACAAGTGCAGCACATGCGCTCGATAAATCGAACGGAATAAATAAAGCAGCTCGACCGTCGGGGTGACGTCATTTTTGTAACGCGTTCGCTTGCTCAGAACAACCGCAACAACAAAAAAAAAAGGAAGAAAGAAGGGTTGACCGGCGCATGTTCGCAAGTACCGTGGCAATTTCTTCGCCTTTTCTTTTCGAGGACTGTTTGCTCAGCATCTGATCTATTAAAAAGCGCACCCTTTTCGTACCAGAGGGCGCGCAGTGCGCTTGCGGTATGCAACCCACCGCCCCGTTCCAAAGGGGACGCTCATAACATCCATCCATCCATCCATCCATCGTATGGTGTCCCTGTATGTGCTACCGGGAGCATATACAGGAACTATAGTGAACTAGAAAGCTTTCTTCTAGTTCACTGTACAGGAACACTGCCGCTGTAAATTTACTGCCTACACCAAGTTCGCGAACAGTGGTAAGCGCCGTGGGCGCGAGGCCCACCACTGGAGATGCGGGCGCTGCAATCGTTTTGACTTGCAAAGTTGGATCACGTGATCCCGTCTTGCTCCGACGAAGGGAAGCGGATGACTGGAACGCGTTTTCTTAACCGCGATTTGCTAGTAAATTTTCCCCTTGGAACAGCGTTGTTTTGCACTCATTTCACGCGCGGCCACCTAGAGACTGCACAGGCTGGGAAAGTGCGCTCAAAGTTTTCGGCGGCATGATAATTTACTGCTCCGCGCCGCAGTGCGCCATGTCCGCAAAGGAGCAGGACGGGAGCTTTCACGTTTGCCCCAAAGATAATAAACTGCGCGACGCATGACTGATAAAGCTTCGAATGCGTAAACAGAGCTACTACGCACGTGTTTGAAGCAAGCACTTCCGCGAAGAAGACTTTGTGTGCGAACTGGGAGGGCAAAAAATGTTCGGCGAGTAGCAGACGACTTGAGACGATCGCTCACGTAGAGTGTTCCAGCGATCGAGTGATACGCATTACTTGAACCGCATGGCGATCGGTGTTTTTTTACGCCACTGCTGTGCAGTATGTGATCGACGAGGGGCCGGATGCAGCCACAACGCCTCACAAGGACTCTCGCTTTCATGCGTTGCAGAAATGCATCAGCTCGCGACGTCCCCAAGGCCCACAGTACCAGGACCCCAAGGTCCTGGTACTGTGTCGCGTTGCAATCACTGAACACCGTTCGTTGGCCGCAAAACGCAAGCTACACCTCGCAGCACGCTAGTGCATTCAAATGCGCAAAGTAATACTGCCGAGTGTCACATGGTGCATTTTCGATCGCGAGTGAGCCTGATCGGGACCAATTTTCTCGATCGCGATTGGTCCCTTTGTGCAGCTGCCGAAGGGAGTCAATCGTCGAAAAACTCGATCCCGATGTGGCTCGATCGCGATCGGAAATGCACCGTGTGGCGACCGTACAGAATTCGCGCAATAAGAAGCAACAGAGAAATATTAAAATCGTTCGGTAGACAAACTTGTGCTCATCGTCACACTAGCGAAAGTGTAAAATGTTGTCTAGCTACACAACATCCCTGTCAGAAAAATACCGAAGCTGAATTCTCTGACTGAAGTGCGCACGTGCATATGGCTCTCATACCTACGTGTGCCTGAAACGATGCGAGAAAGGTCGCGGCTGTAGGCAGCTCGAAGCTTGTTGGGTTGCTTTCCACAAAACGGAGAAGCCAGTTGCGTCGTGCTCCTTGAGGTTATGCTTGCTAAACAGGAATGTAAATTTGCGAATGCCATTTCTTTGTCGTGTCAACCGCGGCCCGTTTGTAGATGGAAACCTACAATGAATTAGATTCCACGGTGGACACGTCGCAGGCCTTTCTTGGAGCTGACATATGTTTCTGTACCGCAAGCACACGCTAAAGGCCATTTAATGCTTAGTTTTAATTCGTCACAATGGTTTCTTACCTTTTACAAAGGCAGCGCACTCGGCATCCGTGGTTTCCGTGTCGATAGCAGCCGGGCGATGTGTGAGGTCTTATAAGGAAGTTATTTTTTTCGGAACAGCTATTTAGTATATCGTACAGTCAGTGACGAAGCTATAGCAGTATTTTACTGACTTCGTTGAAGTGAAATACAATAATAATGGGGGGAAAAGACGACGCTAACGCTGCTGCGGGCTGAGCAGGAGAGGGCTGCCGCAGCAACCCCAACTTTGCACGTCACATGGACGACTCCGCGGGGCAGCGACACTGTATACGCCCGTCGCGCGCGGTCTCCGCCCACGTTCGCCGACCCCGCTTACACGGTAAGGTGGCGCTTTTTAACGCGATGGCGTTAAGGAGCGCCTGTCTCAGAAAATCAGGCGTCGGTGTCCCGCGCGTTTAGAAAAAGTTTATTTAAACAAGGGACCCTACGAACACTGAGTCACAATCACGGCAAAATTGCACCAGGACGATAACGTATACTAGAAACGAAGGATTGTATACACGGCACGTTCTCAAATTAGTGTCCGAGTCCTCACTCATTAACATATAACAACATAGACCCAGGGTTAAAGCAAGTTAAAGCACAGTTGTCACATTTAGTTGTCACATGTATGAAATGATGTTCAATACATACAGTGTACACAATGGTTACGTACAATGATGATATGATACAGACACTTTACGTAATTTTGAAGTGACGCTGTGAGATGTGTATATACAAAAATGATCGTGTATAAGAGTACACGCACACGCAGAAGTTACAGGCACTTACATTATGTGCACATTCAATGAACACTTCTGATGTCCTGGCTACAAGAACCAGGCTGGTCGCAAATTAAGCTCTACACGTCCATCAGCAACCGACAGGGAACGGCACGACCAGTGTCGAAGGAACTCTTCTTCCCAAAGGAAGAACAATTCCTCTGACAGAAACGATAGCAGCTCAAAGTGGAGCCTCCCCAGAAGTGGAAACAGAACACAGCGACGATGCCCCACAGCAACTGCCTCGCCCCGGTTACGCTATAGACAATATGCCCCCGCAGGAATTAAAAGTCGCGCAAAGCGGCCACGTGAGCAGCGACCAGATGTGATAAAGTGGTTAATTCTAAGGCCACGGAAACCAGTATGCACGGCCTTCCAAAACACCCTGGCAACGACGCATTGCAGCAACATATGTTTATTGGATTCCTGAAGGGGACAATTGGGGCACAGTGAAGATGGGACTACGCCACACCGCTCTAGCCTGTCCTGAGTTGGAAGCACTTGCCACCCTAGACGCCACATGAAGTCGCGTAGGTGTCCAGGCAAAAATGACGCCGTTATTGCATCCCACGACAGATTATTGTAAACTGCGCGGCGCGCTGGAGGAACTAGAGGAAGCAGTAAGGCTGACATTGTATCCACAACACGGTTTTCGAGAACGTCTACCTCAGAACATACCTGTTGTATGTGGCGATAATATGCCTCGGCCGTAGAGTAAAATGCAGGTGCGTTTAACACTTGTGGTCTGCGATTTAAGTACACGCCCGGTAGCAAGTAACGAATTTTTGTGCCAAGGAAATAGCAGGCGAGTTCCCGCGCAGGACACTCATCATGATGTAACAGACGGAGCAGAAATCGCGGGGCAAGCAGCCGGCAGCGGACAGACACGGATGGTAACGCGAACCCACCGCGAGAGCGGGGTTGCCCAAGCAGCGCGCGAAAGACCAGTACTGTACTGGCCGACCAGAAGAAGGAACCAAGAAGGGACTGCAAGGTCCTAGTCACCCGTAATGATGGCTGTACAACGTGACAAACGTACCACACTCGGCCGCAGAATACAGACTGTGCTAAGTACCTTCTTTCTAATAGGGGCAAATCATACCGTTGAACATCTTGAATATTTCGTCTTACATCTTGAAGAATTGAGAGCCACACAGAGTCTGATATGCCATCATAGGTGTAAACAAGACAGTACGAATACAGTCGCCCTTTTGAAGACGGAAAACGGGACTTAGGCGTGTCCGTGGTGAACCAATGAACAAATAACGACATTTTGAAAAATTTAGCGCAGCACCTGAAATATTTCCGTACTCAGTGAATATTCGAAGGCTGCGAGATAAGCTATCTTCATTCTTAAGATACAATGTGATGTTATCGGCGAAGGCTGTCACCTTCACAACACCGCTACCACACACGTAAAGGTCTCTCAGTACTGAGCGCAGAAATGGCTCAAGGCTCAGCACAGAGTATTGCCCTCTATCCCCAGTACAAAGTACTGACGATAGAGGGCACCCTTGACGAACACCACGTGAGCGCCCTCGCTTTGGGCGCTCACGGGAAGACTACAAATGAAGCTGTGCAGGGTGATATGGGCTGGACTAGTTTTGAAGTGAGGGAAGCTCGCAGTAAAATTGAGTATGAAGAACGACTGAGGAATATGGAAGAGAGTAAATGGGCTGGGAGAGTAAAAATATTGATTCACAGTGGAGGAAAAGAAAGAGGAAGCTTACGAGCAAGTACGCGGCCTGTGGGTGGGAAACACAGCAACAAAGAACGTCAAGCGGAAAGTCAGAGAGGCTCAGATAATCTCATGGGTGGCGGCAATGGAAAAGAAACATTAAGAGGAAAAACTACTTAAGAGGGAAAAACGAAATCAGGAAAGAAACAATTTATGATAACTCAAAGGAAGCTCATTACTTTTCGAAGCGAGATCGGGATGCCTTAGAACAGGCACCTATAAAGCGAGATATAAGAAGGAAGAAGAATGATGTGCTTGCTGCGGTAAAGCTAGGGAAACAATGGAGCATGTATTATTAGAAGTTGAAGACGTCTGCCCAGCGGTCGATTTAGGCACCACTGGCCTCCTTGAAGCCCTTGGGTTCAGCGAGAACAGTGGAAAAGTAAACGTGTGCAATAGGGATTAGTAAGAGGCGGTTGGAGGATTGGTGGAAGAAAAGTAGGGAAACGACAAAAAACGGAGACGTACAAAAGCAAAGTTCGCAATAGGGGATCAGAAAATTTGGTTGTGGGAGTTCATATCGTTTTTTTTTTCTTGTTTAAACTAGGTAGGACATTAGGCAGTGTAATGGGAAGAGCTTTGTGGCGGAACCCACTGCCCCGTTCCAAAGGGGGCGCTCATAACATCCATCCAGATAAGGGGGAAGGGCGCACTTTCTCGACCATCAAAAATTTCGAACTTACTTCTGAACCACGAATACCCAACCACTTCTCTACGACGAAAGTTGCTCATACCTTGCTTTCATTCGTTACAAAGTTATTCCTCGGAATTTCGAGAAAGGCAGCCCACAAACAAATCTAATAGAAAAAAAAAACACCGACAGCACATGTCCTTTATGTTAGCTCTTCTCAGACTGAAATATTAAAAGTGCGAAACAATAACATGAGATCGTCCCACGCAAGAAGCCGCGTTTCTACCAGAAAGGTCGCCTTCGTGCAAAGCGTTCGCAGCCAGCGTTTCCCGGCAAACGTTACGGTTACATAAGCTGCAGTTGCCGGGAAGCCTGAAAATCAGTGAGGGGTCCTTGAACGCTATCGCGTTCCAGGCGAAGCTTCAGCGTCCTCCATTTTTTTAAATATATTTTTTACTGGGGGGGGGGGGGGGAGGTTGCTGAAACTACGATTTCATTGTGAAGCAACCAGTAATGGGGGCGCCGGATTAATTTTTACAACCTGGAGTCCTCTAACGTGCAGCCAATGCACGTTCTTGCATTTTGTCCCCATCGAAATAAGGCCGAACGAGATGGTTAGGCCTAGCTCGCTGACCGCCGCAATGACCGCCGACGGTGCTGGCGAACTGGGCACAGATTATCATAGCGCGCTCATTTTTCACATCACGATTAACGTGGGCATAAATGAATTGGTCTTCTCGATGTCGTTGACGCGAATAGCCAACAACGCGTAGTTACAAAACGTAGCGCTTGCAAGCCAGCCGAGCCGTCTCGTTGAGGCGGTCGGTGTTGGCTTTCCGTCTGCAAAACGAAATGCCGTCGGATCGTTGCACACGATCACGACGGTGACTTAGTGCTGGGCGCTGCTTTAGGAAACACGCGCCAATTCCGCATTTTTGTTTTCTGTTGAGTACTATTTCACGCGAAAAACAAAATGTAGCCGATTTCTACGTCGCCGTGAGCGGCGATGGAAGCGATCTCCTCCTCGGCTGGGTGAAGGGACGGGCGAAATACCGGCCTACGGCGACGCGGGCTGTGTAGATCCCGCGCAATCTCAGCTGTTGATCGCGGCCGTCGAATCGCTCCAGCTCTGTACCAACACTGTACATCTTACTTCGCGCGCGGAAATTCGTGAACGCGTTTGTAGGCTCGTTTATGACATCGACACTGCAATTAACGCTGCTGTGACCGTGCTGCCTGCGTGCGTGAACGTGTGCTAGCCTATCTATACTTCAGGTGGCTCAATTTCTCTACAGGAAAATAAATTTTAATGTGACGTGTATTGAGGTGAATCTGCTAGTCGACCTGTATGCATCCATGGCTCAATGTAATCTATATAGCTTTCTCACAGTGCGATGAGAAACTGCAATGACGAGTGCGATGAGAAACTGCAATGACGCGCTATGAACGATCCTAAGTGCCCTTCTTGGCTAATGCACACCACGCAAAATCACAAAGCAGCTTAACTGTTACGAAATGTTTGCGCATAATCGATGATCTGGTACGAAACACAACTTTCGCTTTCTATGGCGGCGGTGCATTTCTTGCGACGGCTTTAATCAACAGGAAACCTATCAAAACTTCAGTCTCTTGCTTTTTTTGGTGCAACTCAGCTCGGCATAATGGGTTTCCTTCGTTGTAAAAGCATAGAATAAGAACCGCGTACACAGTACTGCACACGCATCCTCGAAACCCAGCGACTACTCAGGTAGGCGCGGCGGCTCGGCGGCGGAGTGCCTACCATGCGAATATCACTTCCGACCACAACGCCACCGCATTTTCGTGACGTCGCATCGTGGGGTTAAAAGGGAGCCTGTCATGGAGGAAGTTTTTTTTCCTTTCTCCATGGAGCCTTTTGACGCTTTTCGCGAAGCAGTTTGCTCTATAGAGAAACGGGATGGCGCTTTTGTCTGGGCGCCGAACGTTGCCTCAGCTAGCGTGGCCACCCTACCACAGCGAAAGCGCAAGAATACGAAACCGTTACCTCTTCTGCCCTGCTTCTGCGCGATCAGCTGTCGGAAATTCAATTGGGTTTTCGCCAGCGCACTGTGCCCCATTCATGCTGCAATATATGGAGCGGTGGGGTGAAGACGTCTGCTGTAGTTGGCTGCAAAAAACTGGGACTGGCACATTAAGGAATGGGATGATTCAGCATGTCCACGTGCACGGATCGCTGCTACGTAAGGACTGCCTGTGTTGCCGGCTCTTCGCGATGCACTTCTTCCCTCGACGATAAAAAAAAAAAACTCACTCATATGCTTTGGCAGTGTCCTGTGTCTTTCACAGACTGGGACTAGGAAAGAGACTGGTGGCGACGAGTTCTTCACAGCGGAGTTCTTTTAGACCAAGTACAGGCCGTACAGAAGGCCCACGATACGGCGGTAAGGTTAAACCTTAACTGTGCCGACGTGGGAGCCGCCTGCGTCACCCTAAGGGTTGACCTTCAGGACGTGAATAAAGTTCATCATACCATACCACACCATATCCGCCAGCGTTGTATAGCGCTATAACCTCCAAGGAAATGACTTCAACCCCGGAATGTCTGCACGAGTGCGTAGCGCTCTTTGTACAGTGACAAAGGGCGTAGCACCGCTTCTCGGCATATAGTAAGTTTCTCGCACGTAGTCTACACACGTCCACCCAGACTCGCACACAAACCTACGCCCACTCTATCGCCGACGTATCAAGAATAAGTGAACGGGGCGCACGCTTGAATCAGTGCGCCGAAGCATGTGCGACGGCGACTACATCGACAGCACACTCATGTTCGAAGCTGAGCGTTTCCTAACCGTCTGTCTACACAGTAAGCGAGTGAGCGATAATACATAGTGGCTACAAGCTATTACGGCATACACAATAGCTAGGCTACAAGCCTTGTGCCCTGCAAGAACAACTCTATATCGCAAGTGAGTACACACGCGAGCGATCCGGCAGAAAAAGAGAAACAATCAGATAATGACCGCCGGCGGGGAGCTTTACTGAGTCAGAAACGTCACAAGCCGCTGCTTATAATTGTTTGCCAAATAAAGAAGGAAGAGATATAACCCTGATAGTGATTCAATTCATCAGCGGAAGGTTAGGGTAGCTGGGAATACATTTTTAGCCCCGATTTTATTACAAGCACCGCTCACGCTGCTCGCGCCGTTTTGACAAAGCGCAATGAGCTCCGAAAGCGCTTGCATGTCCTTTGAAGCTGTCACCAAAGCTCCGCGTGTCGTCCACCCGGTCACCATCTGTACGATCCACGTGCACAAAGGTTTGCAGAGCAACACCGGCGTCATGTATACACATCCATTGCAAACACAGCCGGATCGAGGCAGCTGAGGCAAAGCAATGGGCGCGTCAGCACGTGATCAAACAAGGCAGCGCCCACGGGATTTCCGTGAAAAGGGTCAACGCACTAACTGCACCGCAAGCGCACAGTTATACTGCCCTTCGCACTAGGCCAACACCACCTAGATAGCAGAAGGCCTGTTTACTCCGATCCATGACGTCACGGTACCTGGCCCCAAATTTGCATTGACAAAGCTGGCGTGATGAAAGTGGTGACGTCAAAATCACTGTTGCCTAGTCGGGAGCGTCCCCATTAGATTTTATAGCAGTCGGGCCAGGTAGCATGACGTCAAGGATCGGAGTGGAAAGGCCTTGTGCTATCTAGGTGGTGTTGACTAGGCTCGCCTTAACGTATCAGAACTCTATCGAATGTTATCGGCGATTCCATAGCGAGGAAACCTTGTCTAATCAGATTGCGGGCCCACACTGCAACACACGTGAGCAGCAGGCTAGCATCTACGACGAGCCACGTGTGAATAGCCGACACGCTTGACCCAGAGATGAGATTTTCGACGATCGACGACTGTGGTCGCCGCTATTGGTGCGCGTGCTTGTGTGTTACTTGCTTTTCTTATTTATTTACTTGTTTATTTCATAGTGAATACACACAATTCAAAGAAAGGTACAAGATACCGGATGAATACAGAAGCGAATACCGATTGGTAATGAAGCAGCCTGATAATGTAGAAAAAGGCTACGGCCACAAATATAGAGCGCTGATGCGGCATGCGGGATCGATCGCCGGCAGCATGCTGAAAACAACGATATGGTCGACCAACGATTCAAAACAAAAATTCTTTTACGAGATCAATGAACAGTTTTATCCAGTTAGCCATAACACTTGCACTGGTCGTCAGTTCGTCCAATAACGAGTCACTTGTTTGGTCACTCGCATTTGTGCCGCAGTTGTTTTTCACTGTCACTACAACGTGACGACAATGTGGGACTGGCGAACTTTATCGAACAGTCACGAGACCCAACTTGATTTTGTAGGGACGCTCATTCGTCAGGGAATGAGGAGTGGTGCGTAAAGAGGACCAGTCCGAGACAAATTGGGACAAATTTGGACAGATTTGGAGAAGCCTGCTACGGACGCGACGAAGAATCGTCGTAGTGTAAGTTTCGCAAAACCGCGAAGCATTGACGCCAACGTATACGGGCGACAACCCACGAGGCAGCTCTCCTTGTACACGCTATATGCAACGATATACGCCAAGATTGATGTCGGCTGATATCGGCTTTTCAAAAGTACAAACACGAGCGCGAGGAGTAGTAAGAACAGTATACGGCTGCGCGAATATTCGGAATATGCGATTCCGTCTTCGAATCGAATAGTCGCTATTCCTAAACACGAATATTTTTTCGAACACTTTTTCGAATATTTCGAAACGTCAACTGCGCCCACTTCAACCTAAAATTGGAGCGAAAGTGCCCCCGTTATCATCCCGTCGTCGTCATTGGGTCCTCGTCACGCAGAAGTTTTCATGCACTCGTTGTCACACCGCCGCCGTCGTGCCATCGTCTTCGTTCCTGCTTCTTCATCCGGTTGTCGTCGTACCATCATCGTCAGGACAACGGCGTCATAAAGTCGTTGTCATATGGGTGTCCTCACGTCGTCGCAGCGTTTTCGTCCTTATGACGTCTTAATAAATCAAATGACGACGTCTAATCGTCCTCGTGCCGTCGTCGTTGTACGCCTCTGTCGTCCAATCGACGTCGTTCCTTTTTCTCCATTCCATCGTCCCGGCCTCGGCGTCATACAGTCGCCGTCCACGCCTCTATGCCCGTCGGCCACCTTGGCAAGCGAGTTCCGTAGCACAGCGGCATACGGCATTGCAGTACGTCGCATATAGGCTAAGCTACGAAAGTGTCATAATTACCGCTACACATGTTAAATAAACATGACTTCTGGAATGTAATCTGTCGCTACGTTGCTCGATCGCTATTCGCATTACCATCGGCAGTCATCGCGAGATGAGTTCAACCGTAATATCTTTCGTACCGCATAATTGCTACCTTCTGCTAACACATTTTCTTTTACGCATCATGTTTCTTAATAAAATTGTTCAGGTAGGTTATCCAACACTGGCTCTTTCTTTAGCTATGACGCACTGCAGCATAAACGTTCTGCTATCCTCATTCAATACAGAAGAAACGCTATTATACAGCGTCCAAAGAGACGCCTATCGTTCCATAAAGAGTGGAAAAGAATTTATTATTTATCTCGCATGTTAGAGCTTCGGACCAAGTCTAGAGCCACGTGGGGGAAAGAATCTCCGGGCCATCCCTAATATTTCTGCATTTCAAAATTTTGTCCTTCCATTATTCTGCAGCGTTCCCTTCGATTCGTCTAAACGGAAAGGAAGTGCGAAAAAAATATATATCGCGCGATAAAGCAAAGCGTGTCGAAAGTGTACAGTGGTGCCTATTGAACGGCAGTTCGCAGTTCTCGAGGCCTTCTCCCCCGCCTCTCGTCTTCTCTAAATTTGTTGCCTCGAAGTATTTGGCTTTCCTTACATAACGTTCTTTTTCCCGCCAGCCTACCAACTTCGCCCACATCAGGAGAGCTTACCACGTGATGCCTTCTCGAAAAGCCGGACTTCGGCCGGAGCCTCTATATTATTGCCTCCAGCGAAGCGGGAGTAACTCTGGGATAGAATGTAAAAAAAAAAAATAACGAATGAATGGAGCAAAAAATAATAAACGGCCACCCTGCTTCCAAAGTTTATATCTCGGTACTCGTTCGACGACGCAGCATATCGCACTTTCTCTTTATTGATCTATGCGGACACTACAAACTGCTGTGTGAGTTGACGCTTCCGGAGACCGCTAGTGGGCGCCATTGTGACCGCTCCTTCCCCGTTCATATTAAAGGGAATATGAGCACAACTATTTACATTGCACGTCATTCTCCCGTTGTTAGAGTCAACCTAGTCGGCCTAGTCAACCTAGTCAACCTAGTCAACCTCTGCTCGGCTTCTTGGCTCAGAGGAATGCTGAACCAATGTCAGCGAGTTGCGAGCATCTGAAGTATGCGTTATCAAACGAATAGCTAAACAGAAAGAGAGAGAGAGATATATATCTTATTCAGAAAACGCAATTAAGTTGGCCTAAGGTATAGTAGTTCTCTAGCAAAGCGGATGTGCAGCGTCTGTTAACCTTCCTGTCTTTCCTCTCTTCTATTTCTCTCTGTCTCTCTTTCTTTCCAGCCTGCTACTCTCCTCACAGGGAAAGGAACGAGGAGAAAAAGAATGGCATACGGAGTGATGATTAGGATAGGTAGATTAGTAGTAGGTAGTAGATTAGTAGACAGGTAGATTAGTAGGCTGGACACTCTCGTGTCCAAAGTGTCCGTTCAGTCTTGGATCGAGGCTTGTGTTAACAAAATTTGTGAGAGAGCCTTGATGGCTCGCTTTGCTAATATTATGTGCGGCCATGGGTTCAATAACAACGTTTTCAATCAACGGCCTGTCATTAAATGTTATGAATTAAACGAACCGACTCTGTTATACGTTCATAGGCGTATAGGACTGTGCTGTGGATTTCTGACCGTATGAAGTGATTTCATTTTCCTACATATTTTTTATATTGTTGTTTCCGCTATGAGAAAAGGAGTAGCCGTCACCATTATTAGGTGACTACGACTCTTTCTTTTGTTTTCCTTTCAATAAAAAAAAGAACCGACGCTCCATGACGCGCACCTCCAACCGGAAGAGGTGCGCGGCACCGAGAGTCGGTTCGTCAGCGCCGATCGAACCTTGGTCGTTGCGGCCGGTGCTGTGCGACTCTTCTACTCCAACAATGACGTCGATGCGTTCAACACCGATGTTGCCCTACAGGGTGTGGGAGACGTGCACCAGGATAGAGCAGTTCATGTATACCTCGGACACAGGTCCGGCGAAGAGTGGGTTCGCGCACAGGCCAAAGTGGCGGTATGACGCATGTCGAAATGGGCAATTTACTCTATGCGATACTGCTCGTTCGGGGCAGGCCCTACATGGTCACGTTCAACATCGACGTGAAGGACGGACTCGTGAACGGGGCCGTCGGTGTACTTCGAGAGATCGAGTCCAGGGAAGGCGAAGCGCGCGATGCAATGCGCATTTGGCTTATACTTTATGTGCCACATACTGGCCGTCTGGCTCAGATCAAAGCCAAGCCCCTCGCGCATGCTGCTGGGAGACGAGGGATCGAGGTCATGGCCGATTGGGTGCCCATCGAGTTACGTGCCTTCGCCCTCATCCTGGACAGAATGACTGGACTGAGTTGCCGACGAAGGCAATTTCCGTTGGTCAAGCTAGTGTGGTCACCGTACAGACTGGCGACGGAATCGTTGTCGCCACCGTATACGTTCATACCGGAACGTTCAACAGGGACCTTGGAAAATTTACGAACGACACATTTAGGTGGATCCTCCTAAAGCCCCTTAAACTTCGTAAAGTAGCGCCACGCTTTGAAGAATGCCGCCTCCTCGCGCGCTCTGGCCGAGGCCAACGCCGCGTCGCTATTGGCCTAATAGCATCACGTGGGCCCTCGCGCCGTGCTTCAGCGCCATTTTCGCTCGAGAAGCGCCTACGGAGTGGTGAGGAGCGCATGTTGGCGCCTTTGCTACGCTCGAGCGCTCTAGGCGGCTCCACGGTCGAGGAGGGAGAGTGAAAGAGATAAGAAACGAGGAGGAGTGAAGGCGGAGGAGGAGAGTGTCGCCACTTTACGAAGTTTAAGGAGCTTTAGATCCTCCCGGTGGACCCGAAACCCATCGTCAATGTGGGTGACTTTAACGTCAAGGTGTCTCGTCCCTACGGAAAGCGGTTCTTGGCGTTTCTCTTGGGAAGGTTCGGCCTTCAGTGTTACACCAAGACCGACATCTCCACGACGCGCCATCGGTCGTGCATAGATCTAACGTTCGCTAAGATCTCCAGTGTCGTCACAGAGCCCGTGGCCGTCTATCATAGCGACCATAAAGCCATAATTACTGTGGTCACGAAATAAACGTTAATCGAAATAAACATACAAAGTGCATAATTGTGCAATATTGTTTTGTTGTTTTATTTTATTGTCTTTGTAGTAATGTACAGCTCCGCTGGTCATCCAACTTCAATGAGTGGAATGGCTCTGAATATTTAAGTGCATCGCATAACGAGATAAAACTCGAGAGAAGCTGGGGACAGAGTTACGCTTTGCGTTCAGACGCGATGGAAGGCACCGGCTAAAAAAAGAAAAGAACGAGGGAACAAAAACTAACGGCGTATCTGGAGGCACGGGACAAGTAAACTAGGAGCGACATAACGTAGGCCGGACTAAATATGGAAGGTTTTTTTTTTTTTGCTGCACCATCTTCAGTTTTTTAATTACCTGTGGCAGATAGCGCGATTCTAACTCTTGAGCTAAATTACTGGTTAGGCGGCCATTATCTCTACGAGGAATCAAAATGTTAAATTGAATGACTAATATAGTTACTCTAATTACTTTTAAATATTTAATTTACCGCAAATATTTCAAGGCATATCGACTCGGAACGAATTCCGTGAATGGCACCGGTTTCGAGCTACGCGACGACAAACTTGCGGTAAAAATAAGGTCTTGTGCGGCTTACTTTTTTTTTTTTATGAAAACTGTTTTATGCATTGAAGCACGAAAAGAACTGGAACGTCCATGCATTTCGTCGGACACTTTGAAAATTAATAGTTCGAAACCCGTATACTCCAGAAAATTCGCTACTCCAAGTGGATACTCGCCTTGCGAATTCACCAGCCACAATCGGTACATTGAAATACGTGTCATGGAGTAATTAATTAGCGTTTATTTAGCCTAATGGAGTTAATTATGCAACTGCGCATTTCGATTTCTCGTAGAAGTGATGGCCGCGCCTCACCGAGTAATTTAGCTCAAGGATTACAATTGTTCTATCTTCCACAGGCAATCTTTTTTTAATCTGGTGGAGATATAAGAACACCTGGTATACCGTATTTACCGGACTATAATGTGCTGACTGTACACATAAATATTGTGTGCTGCGGACTATCTGTGTAGGAGGACTGCGCACAATTTAACTTTCTTTAGGTATATATAGACACGGGCGCGAAAAGAAAGAAACCAAGCCCGACTGCGTCATCAATTTTTTTCTGCGATACGTTACATGGCAAAACCGACTGCATACTGATTGTTGGCAATCTTTAAAAAAATCTTATTAGCCAAAATGCGTCCGTTGGCAGTACAAAAACCGATGCAGCCTCTTGAAGAAAGAGCTCTTATTTTTTTACTTCAAGCCCTAATTTGCCCCTAGGGAGTATACACCGCATGCGGACTATATCCCGGATAATACGGCAATTGGTTCGTCGACGGTGCGGAGCCGGCGCCCCAAAAAGCGCTTGTTCCGCGCTCTTCCGTGGTCCCATGCTCGGCACAACTTCGAGTGGCCGTTTAAAGGTTTCAAGCGCGGACGACTTCCGGTCCCGGCTGACACCGGAAGCGCCGTAATAAACCACTTAGGAGCGGACAATATCTAAGAAGGCCTGGACCTTCGCGGCGTTTCGGAAACGGAAATTGCGGAAGCGACTCCAACGGAAATTCTCAAGGCCCTGATGGCTCGCCGGTTATTTAAAAAAAAAATTGAGGAAGTTAAAGGAATACAAGCGTAATTAAATGCGAACGCTCGCTAGCTCCAAGAACATTATACGATAAAACATTGCACCATTCCTTTAGCGCGCAAGAGGTCGTAAGAGCATCTCTCCGCCCGACATGGTCAAGAACTTTAACCAGCGTCAAAGGAAGCGTTCTTCACCGTCAACAACCAAATGATCCTGTAGGTAACTCGACAGTTCAGTTGTAATGCGCTAGAAGAGGGAGTACGATGCTCGGCGCGGCTTAACTCTGATGCGACTAGTGGTGTAACAGCGCCCCCGCAAAGCAAACATTGCGTATCAACCTTTCGAACAACGGGTGTTTTCTCACTCGGCCTCGATATATTAGGGGCGCACTGAAGAAGTGACAGTGTCACGTGCTACTACACACTCAAACAACTTGACAACTTGGGCAGCGTGAGAAGGGCACGTTGCCCACCTATCTAATATATCTCGCGCATGAGCCCACTGCACGTGGTGTGGTCAGGCTTGCGTCGATGAAGTTAGCACCCTCGTGTGCTCGCTGATAATGTTTCCTCTATTTTTTGTACTTGAACATGGAAGGGGCTGGCGCGTACGCCGAGCCCCACTACCAAAAATTACATGCCCCATCTGCCCCGGTTTGGGGTAGTGGCGTGCTTCAGCCAACCGCAGTGCAATGGCAAGGCCTCGGCACGGGGCGCCGACCTCAATGATCATCGGAAACCCGGCACCAGGTAAGTATGCAGAGGAACACGTCGCCATACCTGGCCATTCCAAAAGGTGCACCATATGGAGCGGGTAGTCTGGAGTACTCTACATGAAACAGGAAACTTTGCTTAGCAAGGAAGAGTTGCTAAATTACCTACCGTAACGCACAAGCACTCCATACATACAACTATAATCCTAGTTTGCCAGTTTTCTTTGCTTGTAATGGCCGTATTAACAAAACTGTGAGGAACTATCGGGCGACGATTGTCTCGGCCAAGCGATAGTTGCTTGCTGTAAATCCACCGAGATGGAGACGACAATACGACGGCGGCAGCGATGGCATGACGACATAGAAATGACGACGACGTCGTGATGACGACAGCACCACCAGAGACGTCACGACGATCGTGGAACGACCGCGATGGCACGATGATGATGACGGCACGATTCCAATGGAAGAGCAAGGGTTCATCACGTCCAGGGCTTGACGATGACAGATTGACAAAGACTGCATGATGACGACGGATTGAAGGCGACGAACAATGAAATGACTGCGGTGGCGTGTTCGAATTGGAGCTCTCGTCGGCGCTTACAAATAATGCATCACCCGCCACTCCGTGCCGTCTCGCTTTGCACTATCTCCGGCACCGGGTCGCACTACGTCTCCGGCGCCGGCCCATGGTTCGAGACAGCAGCACCAACATTTTGGTCAAGAGGCAAGAAAGGCTTCAATTTAATAAACAGGTCAATAAATAATAATTCCAGATTCAACGCACTTAACTTCTTCGCGAAAGCTAGCTTCACGTAGACTCCAAGATGTGCGTTGAATCTGGACATGTTTATTTATTGACCTGTTTATTAAATTGAAGCCTTTCTTGCCTCTTGACCAAAATGTTGGTGCTGCTGTCTCGAACCATGGGCCGGCGCCGGAGACGTAGTGCGACCCGGTGCCGGAGATAGTGCAAAGCGAGACGGCACGGAGTGGCGGGTGATGCATTATTTGTAAGCGCCGACGAGAGCTCCAATTCGAACACGCCACCGCAGTCATTTCATTGTTCGTCGCCTTCAATCCGTCGTCATCATGCAGTCTTTGTCAATCTGTCATCGTCAAGCCCTGGACGTGATGAACCCTTGCTCTTCCATTGGAATCGTGCCGTCATCATCATCGTGCCATCGCGGTCGTTCCACGATCGTCGTGACGTCTCTGGTGGTGCTGTCGTCATCACGACGTCGTCGTCATTTCTATGTCGTCATGCCATCGCTGCCGCCGTCGTATTGTCGTCTCCATCTCGGTGGATTTACAGCAAGCAACTATCGCTTGGCCGAGACAATCGTCGCCCGATAGTTCCTCACAGTTTTGTTAATACGGCCATTACAAGCAAAGAAAACTGGCAAACTAGGATTATAGTTGTATGTATGGAGTGCTTGTGCGTTACGGTAGGTAATTTAGCAACTCTTCCTTGCTAAGCAAAGTTTCCTGTTTCATGTAGAGTACTCCAGACTACCCGCTCCATATGGTGCACCTTTTGGAATGGCCAGGTATGGCGACGTGTTCCTCTGCATACTTACCTGGTGCCGGGTTTCCGATGATCATTGAGGTCGGCGCCCCGTGCCGAGGCCTTGCCATTGCACTGCGGTTGGCTGAAGCACGCCACTACCCAAAACCGGGGCAGATGGGGCATGTAATTTTTGGTAGTGGGGCTCGGCGTACGCGCCAGCCCCTTCCATGTTCAAGTACAAAAAATAGAGGATACATTATCAGCGAGCACACGAGGGTGCTAACTTCATCGACGCAAGCCTGACCACACCACGTGCAGTGGGCTCATCCGCGCCATGTATGAGATAGATGGGCAATGTGCCCTTCTCACGCCGCCCAAGTTGTCAGTTACCAGGCGCAGAATCAAATAGTGCTGTAAAGTCCGGCGTTGGTAAAGTCGGCATAGCACGCGTCGGGTATAACAAGAGATGTGCATGGTTTGCAAAGTTAAAATAACAGTAATTTTATTTAAAACACAACATCTGCATGCGAAGGCAGTTCATGCGCTTTGGCCGACACAATTTTCGCGAACAGTTGGAGTTATGGAACACATATAGTTAACTAAAGGCTTCTTAGTTTACTTATATGTGCCACGCTTGTAGTATGTGATTATACTTGAAACGTTGAGACATTCGTATTTTAAGACGGCTGCTCTTTGTTTGATTTTCCTACGAGGAGTGCTTCTGTTTAGAGATTTTCGTAATCAAGCTCAACGCTCAGTCAGCTAGTTTCGCATTACGGGGGTGTATGCCTCTCCACACAACGCCTAGCCTCCATTGTGACGTTGCTCACTGCGAATAGCACACAGTTTTCAAGCTGGGCGAAGCTGAAAACGAGCAGATAATATAAGAAAAATTGGCGGAGCTATACAGCTCACCCTCTCTATCGCTGCACTAACTGGACCGCTCGCTTCTCCGTACTCCCACAATACTGCACGGACCTAACGGCACCTGGTATGAGTATTCATCGTTTTCAAGCTTACGGCATATATCATCGTCAAAAATTACAGGGTCTTTTAAGGTCTCTCCCAACAGGTGAACCGCCAAAGCCTACTCTTCCTCATTTTATCATTCGCCTCTTTCTCTTTGCCTCTTCTCTTTCCCTTCTTTCTTTTAGTCATTACTGCTCACTACTAAGCATTTTTAGTCATTTGTAATCAAATGTAGGCATTACAAGCCATCGTTAGACATGTTGGCCATATCATGGTTATTACAAGTCATTTCAGTCATTATTAGTCATTACTGGTCATTACTAAGCATGGTTAGTCATTTCGAATGAATTGTAGTCGTTACAAGTTGTCGTTAGACATAATGGTCATTTCGTAGTCATCACAAGTCATTTCAGTCATTATTAGTCATTTCTGCTCACTACTAAACATTTTTAGCCATTTGTATTCAATTGTGGTGATTACAAGCCGTCGTTAGTCACTTTGGTCATATCATAGTCATCAGTAGTCATTACAAGTCATTTCACTCATTATTAGTCATTACTCGTCATTACTAAAAAAAATTAGTCATTTCTAATCAATTGTAGTCGTTACAATTCGTCGTTAGACTTATTGGTCGTTTCATAGTCATTGGTAGTCATTACAAATCAATAGTAACCATTTTAGTCGTTACTACTAATTAATAGGTGTTTCTATTCATTTCTAATCGATTGTGGTCATTACAAGCAGTCGTTAGACATATTGGTCATTTCGGAGTCGCTGGTAGTCATGAAAAGTCATTACTAGTCATTATTAGCCTCTACCAATCTCTATTATAGCTTTATCATTCACTGTCGCTATCAATAATTTTTCATTCTTTATCCGTCTTTAATCTGTCTTCATATGAAATGATGACACTCGGGCGGTCCGGTCTGCTGACACAAACCATGAGCCTAGCTTGGTTTCTCCTATCCAAATACACGTAAACGGAGAATTCGTTTTTCTCGGTAACAACCGCACTAGATTTGACGAGGTTTGTTACATTTAAAAGAAAAACTTAAAATCTAGTGACTGTTCCTTTCGAATTTTTATTTAGGTCGTAAATTTTTCATTGAAAATTGGCAAAATCGAAAATTTTCAGAAAACGAAACTATGAGGTTTACAACTCTAACTCAGCAGTAAAAAACGATATGACAATTATGTTGATTGCATCTAATAGCACATCTAAAGCGGAAAGAAATGATATGTTACATATGCGTCTTAAAAATTGGCAATATGGAAATACAACTTTTGCAGAACCCTTGTACACAACGTAACAAATTCACATAAGATATGAATTGACATAAAGAATGTCTCCACTTTGAATTATCTAATGGATGCCGTGTACATAACCGCGATAGCTGTTCTTGATGCAGAGCTATTAATTTGTAAACTTCGTGGTTCTGTTTCTTTCGAACTTTGGAATTTTCGAAAATTCTTTTACCAAATTCAGGCTCTAAATCGAAATTTCGCTTCCAACGGTCACTAGAATTTAACTTTCTTTCTCATATGCAACAAATTTTATTAAAACCAACACAGGAGTTGTCTCAGAAAAACGTTCTTGCGTTTTACATGCATTTGTATAGGCCGCGTCGGAGGTGAGCCCGAACTAAAGCTTCCTCTTAATACACGCTTGTGTCAGGAACATATACAGAAGCGGCAAAGATTGATAGCGACTTCTAAACGCGAACTAATTTCCGGTGCCCGTGTAGAAGACTTTCATCTTATCGTATATTGCCGTTCGTCGTTTGTTCTATTTTTTTTCCTTTCTTGACAGCTTAGCTCATCGGTTGGTCCCTTTAATCAACGACTACGTTCGCCCCGTTACACCGTGTGAAAGGCTAAAGAAAAGTAAAGGGATTCAAAATTTCTTTCCTAATTGCTGTTGAACGCAAACGACGTTTAGATCTTCTTTATTCTTTTTTTTTTTGGGGGGGGGGGGGTACGCCCTTATATAGAGTGTCCTCGCGTTCACGCTGTCCTTAGAATCTTCTGTTGCTTTTAGTCGTCATTTGTTCGAGATAATCGAAACAGACGACCATTCTGAGAATGAAGAATGGAAACATTACGTACAAAAAAAAGGAATGCAATCTTCTCTTGCAAGTACATTATATTCAAGAGATGATGGTGTTCTTCAGGGACACAGGTTACTTAAGAAGAAAGAGAATATAACACAAAGCACGTTCAAATGTAAAGCTAGGTTTCATAAATACGCTAAAAGCAGTGCAGGGAAACACTTTAGGTATAATGAGAAGGATATATGTCTGGTTTAAAGAGCGAACTCGACACTTGATAAGCGATTCCTGGTATGAACAGCCGCACAAAGAAACGTACGATCGTAACAGCAGTTTTCTAAATTATTTCTCTCCCCACTGTAACATAATTTGCACGCTCAAAAGTGAATAAGCTTTTGAATCAGTCTCTAACTCGTACCCTATACACCCTATACACCAAAGGCGTATGTAGGTGTATAGGGTATGATTTATAGGCTGATTTTTACGCCGTTATTCACCTTTAAGGTTTTAAGGGTGTTTGTTGCTTTACAGTGCTCCCCCTCTCCTACTATTTTTTGTTTCTACCCGAAGCACCCCAGCAACAGCGACGATGGCGAAGCAGACGACGGTGAAGCAGACGATAGGGAAGCCGAAGACAGCGCTCCTGCCAAAGCTCGTTCGAGCTAAAAATAAAGTATTTTATTGCGTTTTATCTGTACTTCGTTTTTCTTGCAATTTTCTGGCAAGCGACCGACGCCGAGTACACGCCAAGAATGAGAGCTGTGCGCTTTCCTTACGCATTAAGTGAGCCACACCAGGCCCCTTTGCTCCTATACTTGACGTCACAGACTTCCCCGCTTCTCTTTTTTTTTCGCCGTCGACGTGTCACGAGCAATCTTGGCCGCCTTTCGGAACCCAAAGGGATTGGAATTTCATTAAGAGAGGATCTAAAACCTTGAGCAACACGACGACGGGCCTCACTAATGATAAAGCGCGTTCTTCCTGCCTGCTCTCTCCGCCACTCTCTTTACTTCTTTTTATCTCGCTTCTCTCGCTTGATGGGTGTCTTACAGCCCTTTTTGATAAAGCAACTTTATTTATTTGGCCTTTATTCAATGAAATAGCACTTCGTTGTCGTGCGGCGCTCTCTGGTGCCTTTAGCCTCGCCTGTGAGTTATCTTCCGTTCACTCGGACGATAGCAACCCCGCGTTTTCTTCTTCTCCTCCTTCTTCGTCTTGTGCGCCACTTCAATAGATCCAGGCCCATGTTTTTAATGCGCGCGCATCATTGTTACCAAAACCGCCGCGAATAGTTAGGCCTGTTTACCTTCATATTACCTGCCCCCATTCCTCGTATTTCATATGCCCTCGCGTTAAACGCCACTTACCATAACCAGTGGTAGAACAGACGTTGTTCTGAGACGCCTATTCCTAAATTACGACGATGGAATAACGATGACAACGTGACGATGATGACATGAGCACAATCAGATGACGACGACTGAATGACGGCGATGTCGTGAATACGATGGTATGACGACAACCGGATGAAGAAGCAGTTAAGACGACGATGGCATGACCAAGACGGCATGATGGCGACGTTATCACAAATGATTCGTGATAGCGCATATGTGACGACAAATAAATGCCGACGAAGGTATGACGACAATGAGATGTCGATTCTTAAATTACGTCGATGAAATGGCAACAGCGACAGGAGGAAATGAGATGACGACGACTGAATCAAGACGATGGCTTGACGATGACGGTATGACGACAACTGTATGAAGAAGTGGGTATGACGACGATGGCACGGTCAAGACGGTATGATGGCGACGGTATGACAAATGACTCATGGTAGCGTATATGTGACGACAAATCAATGACGACGATGGAATAACGACGACAACGCGACAACGACTTGATGACGATGAGATGACGACGACTTAATTACAGCGATGTCGTGACGACGATGGTATGACGACAACCGGATGAAGAAGCAGGTATCACGACGATGGCATGAACAAGACGGCATGATGGCGACGGTATCACAAATGATTCATGATAGCGCATATGTGACGACAAATAAATGCCGACGAAGGTATGACGACAATGAGATGTCGATTCTTAAATTACGGCGATGAAATGACAACAGCGACAGAAGAACAATGAAATGACGACGATGGCTTCACGATGACGGTATGACGACAACCGGACGAAGAAGCAGGTATGGCGACGATAGCATGACCAAGACGGCATGATGGCGACGGTATCACAAGTGATTCGTGATAGCGCATATGTGAAGACAAATCAATGCCGACGAAGGTATGACGACAATGAGATGTCGATTCTTAAATTACGGCGATGAAATGACAACAGCGACAGAAGAACAATGAGATGACGACAACTGAATGACGACGATGGCTTCACGATGACGGTATGACGACAACCGGACGAAGAAGCAGGTATGGCGACGATGGCATGACCAAGACGGCATGATGGCGACGGTATCACAAGTGATTCGTGATAGCGCATATGTGAAGACAAATCAATGCCGGGGAAGGTATGACGACAATGAGGTGTCGATTCTTAAATTACGTAGATGAAATGACAACAGCGACAGGAGGAAATGAGATGACGACGACTGAATCACGACGATGGCTTGACGATGACGGTATGACGACAACCGTATGAAGAAGTGGGTATGACGACGATGGCACGGTCAAGATGGTATGATGGCGACGGTATGACAAATGACTCATGGTAGCGTATATGTGACGACAAATCAATGACGACGATGGAATAACGACGACAACGCGACAACGACTTGATGACGATGAGATGACGACGACTTAATTACAGCGATGTCGTGACGACGATGGTATGACGACAACCGGATGAAGAAGCAGGTATCACGACGATGGCATGAACAAGATGGCATGATGGCGACGGTATCACAAATGATTCATGATAGCGCATACGTGACGACAAATAAATGCCGACGAAGGTATGACGACAATGAGATGTCGATTCTTAAATTACGGCGATGAAATGACAACAGCGACAAAAGAACAATGAAATGACGACGACTGAATGACGACGATGGCTTCACGATGACGGTATGACGACAACCGGACGAAGAAGCAGGTATGGCGACGATGGCATGACCAAGACGGCATGATGGCGACGGTATCACAAGTTATTCGTGATAGCGCATATGTGAAGACAAATCAATGCCGACGAAGGTATGACGACAATGAGATGTCGATTCTTAAATTACGGCGATGAAATGACTACAGCGACAGAAGAACAATGAGATGACGACAACTGAATGACGACGATGGCTTCACGATGACGGTATGACGACAACCGGACGAAGAAGCAGGTATGGCGACGATGGCATGACCAAGACGGCATGATGGCGACGGTATCACAAGTGATTCATGATAGCGCATATGTGACGACAAATAAATGCCGACGAAGGTATGACGACACTGAGATGTCGATTCTTAAATTACGGCGATGAAATGACAACAGCGACAGAAGAACAATGAAATGACGACGACTGAATGACGACGATGGCTTCACGATGACGGTATGACGACAACCGGACGAAGAAGCAGGTATGGCGACGATGGCATGACCAAGACGGCATGATGGCGACGGTATCACAAGTGATTCGTGATAGCGCATACGTGAAGACAAATCAATGCCGGGGAAGGTATGACGACAATGAGATGTCGATTCTTAAATTACGGCGATGAAATGACAACAGCGACAGAAGAACAATGAAATGACGACGACTGAATGGCGACGATGGCTTCACGATGATGGTATGACGACAACCGGACGAAGAAGCAGGTATGGCGACGATGGCATGACCAAGACGGCATGATGGCGACGGTATCACAAGTGATTCGTGATAGGGCATATGTGAAGACAAATCAATGCCGGGGAAGGTATGACGATAATGAGATGTCGATTCTTAAATTACAGCGATGAAATGACAACAGCGACAGGAGGACAATGAGATGACGACTGAATGACGACGATGGCTTGACGATGACGGTATGACGACAAACGTATGAAGAAGTGGGTATGACGCCTATGGAACGGCCAAGACGGTATGATGGCGATGGTATGACAAAGGACTCATGGTAGCGTATATGTGATGACAAATCAATGACGACGACAACGCTACGACGACTTGAGGACAATGTGATGACGACGACTGAATTACGGCGATGTCGTGACGACGATGGTATGACGACAGCTCGATGAAAAAGCAGGTATGATGATGATGGCACGACCAAGACGACATGACAAATGATTCATGATAGCGTATATGTGACGAGAAATCAATGACGACAGTGGAATAACGACGGCAACGCGACGACCACATGAGGACAATGAGATGACGACGATGGTGTGATGACGATGGTATGACGTCGATGGCACGATGAGAGTGGCATGTCGAAAATAAAATGATGATGATGGAACAATCGCGACGGCATCCCGGCAACGGTATGACAACGAATACATGACGACGACTGTATGACAAAAACGCTGTGACTACGTTGCCATGAAAACGGCAGGAAGACAATGGGATGACAACGGGTATATGATGCCAGTGGCGTGGCGACGGCAGCATGATGAGAGTCGATTGACGAAACTGGAGTGACGATGATGGCACGACCACGGCGCTATGACGACAACGGCATGAATAAGCGGGAACGTCGACGAACATACAATCAAGATTGCATGAA
Source organism: Dermacentor andersoni (assembly GCF_023375885.2). NCBI lineage: Eukaryota > Metazoa > Arthropoda > Arachnida > Ixodida > Ixodidae > Dermacentor > Dermacentor andersoni. The sequence goes on along the minus strand of NW_027314752.1, from coordinate 982,788 downwards.
GACGACGGTATGACAAAGGATTCATTATAGCGTCTATGTGACGACGACGAAATGACGACAGTGGTATGACAAGGCGGCATTATCACGGTTGAATGACGAAAGCGTGATCACCATAGACTGGCGAACAAGAAATGACGTCGATGGAAAGTGATATGGCGACGACGCCCTGACGACAATGGGATGGCGGTACTGACGCGATGACGTCATGACGAGAGCCGGAGGACGAAACTGCAGTGGTGACAATGCAATGGCCAACACGGCATCATGACTCCGGACCCATACCTAGTGGCCAAATCTATGAGAAAACTAAGACCACTGGCCTGAAGTAGAAGGCGTGACGACGACAGCATGACGAGAGTCAGATCAGGGGACGTATTCTGTAAGAGTCCACCTAGTGGACATGTCTATTTCGTCTGCCGTTGAAGTTCTGATTGGTTGAACTGGCTGCGCGAACGAGGCAACCAGGCGCCACAGCCAATCAGCACTTCAGCAGCAGACGAAATTGACATGTACACTAGGTGGACTCTTGCAGAATACCTCCGCAGGAAGCTGGAAGGACGACCATTGAACCACTACGACAGCATCACTATGGCGGCGTGACAACGAATGCGTGACGACTGTATGACGACGATGGCGTGTCGGTGAAGGCATTACGAGTGTCGGATAACAAAGCTGGAATAACGACGACGCAACGACTAAGACGTCATCACGACCACGAGCACATACATAGTGGCCCAATCTATTAGACAATGCTGAAGTGACTAGCGCAAGAGTGGACACGGTACCCTAAAGAGGCGACAAAGACAAGCATGGAATACTAACTAGCCCAGTCTCATACCCTATTAGACAACTTGGCCACAGGTAGGATCGATAAGGGTCGGGTCGAGTCAAATAAGGTTGGTAAGGACCAATAATAGTTGATAAGGGTCAGATCAGGCCCGGTAAGGGCAGATAAGGGTTTATAAGGATCAGATTGATTGCTATAAGGTTGATAACGACCGATAAGGGTTGATGAGTGTACGATCGAGTTCGATAAGGTTTATAACAACCGACAGGGTTGATAAGAAACGGATCTAGTTCCATAATGTTGATAACGACTGATAAGGGTTGAGAAGTGTTTATACTGGTCGGATCAAGTTTGATAAGGTTGATAATGACGTCGGGCTGCTGGAGATGAGCAAGTGGCACAATGCTTAGATAACTCCGGTGTAGTTTCTGAATGAATTTTTCTTCTACTCTTTCGAGGGGTTGAGGAACGAAGGTCTTCGTTGCTTTGCCAGCACTTATTATTTAGCTTATTCTCTCTGTAGTTCCTTTTTCTTAATGCATTCGTACGCCAGAATTCAAACCTTAGGGTTGTTTCTGGGCATGTGAAATAAATAATTGATTGGCGGATTATTATTATTATTATTATTATTTAAGTTTATCGCATCGCTATCCTCATCATCTTTGAAACATCAAAAACGGCAGAACAGGGGGGAACTCTTGAATTGCATACGGGACAGAACAGACAGCACTCCATCACGCCGGAAAAACGAACGCTTAATTCTCTCTCTCTTTTTCGCCATTCATTTTCTTGATTTTTATATTTCCCTCTCGCCTTTCGCTGTCATCATCGCCTCTTCCTCACATCGTAAAGGATCATACAAAAATTACAACACTTGGCGATAATTTTTTTTTGTAAAGCTGGTTTCACTGCATATAAACACGTTGTGCAAAGAAGGTTTCTCCGAGAAAGGGGCGGCGGTGGCATAAACATATTTAGCCAAATGTTATCCTCAGGGTCTGCTTTTGGCTCCGCCTCCTACAGCACAGAATCCAGACAAAAGAGATTGATTGATTGATTGATTGATTGATTGATTGATTGATTGATTGATTGATTGATTGATTGATTGATTGATTGATTGATTGATTGATTGATTGATTGATTGATTGATTGATCACTGTGCGGCTTCGTACCGAGCCTCGGTGGCAAGCTGGTCCGCTCAATGACTGTCACGGATACACCATTGCGAGTCAGCGGAGAAGAAGGGACGTGTCTCTCTCGACGAGCGCTGCGACCTTCGTTCGACTGAGGCGAGATTCCGTGACGTAGGAGAGGAGAGAGAGATGCAGTGAGGACCGCGCACACATGCTCGGAAACCGTTCGAGTTGCTACAGGCGAGGTGCGGCGGTCGAGGAATTTGTCTTCTTCTAGGGTCTGCAATTCTAGGGCACACTCAGAGTGTGCGCGCCGCGTCTCATGTTCTCCTGCACCGTGGCACATTCAACAGCTTGTTGACGCCATCTTTCGACAACGTTAAGTGTGAGCGCGACCCCAAGTGGATGGCGCCGCAGAGTCACCTTCTCCATCCCTTTCAGTGAAAGTGGGGTGGGAGAAATTTCGGTTCATTGCCACAAATGCGAGATGATAAATAAGCAATGAAAAGGTTGCCTAAGCGCTAATCGGATCTGTACTGTCAAAAAAAGTTTTTCTTTAATGAAGAGCTACGTAAAGCGATCACACACACAGAATTATGTGCACCATCTAGCGCATCATATGCGCGTGTGTGTGAGGGGAGAGGGTAGATTTGTGTCTCTCTGTGTGTGTGTGTGTGTGTGTGTGTGTGTGTGTGTGTGTGTGTGTGTGTGTGTGTGTGTGTGTGTGTGTGTGTGTGTGTGTGTGTGTGTGTGTGTGTGTGTGTGTGTGTGTGTGTGTGTGTGTGTGTGTGTGTGTGTGTGTGTGTGTGTGTGTGTGTGTGTGTGTGTGTGTGTGTGTGTGTGTGTGTGTGTGTGTGTGTGTGTGTGTGTGTGTGTGTGTGTGTGTGTGTGTGTGTGTGTGTGTGTGTGTGTGTGTGTGTGTGTGTGTGTGTGTGTGTGTGTGTGTGTGTGTGTGTGTGTGTGTGTGTGTGTGTGTGTGTGTGTGTGTGTGTGTGTGTGTGTGTGTGTGTGTGTGTGTGTGTGTGTGTGTGTGTGTGTGTGTGTGTGTGTGTGTGTGTGTGTGTGTGTGTGTGTGTGTGTGTGTGTGTGTGTGTGTGTGTGTGTGTGTGTGTGTGTGTGTGTGTGTGTGTGTGTGTGTGTGTGTGTGTGTGTGTGTGTGTGTGTGTGTGTGTGTGTGTGTGTGTGTGTGTGTGTGTGTGTGTGTGTGTGCGTGCGTGCGTGCGCGCGTGTAGGGGGTGCCCTTCTTATACGTGGCGGCGTTTGTTAATATGGGTGAATATGAAACAAGGTGAACAGGGAGGAAGAGGAATCTCGCGTCGTTCTTCCTGTCAACCAATAAAGCATGCTCATGGCATTTTTTGCAAACCTGTTGCTGGCGGCTGCAAAGAACCAATGACGCGCAGCAGCAGACGGCGTCGCTTAGTTTCAGCCACAAAGGCACAGTTTCTCGTCCGCTGTTCTTACGGAACCATTCCCATATTTAGATCAATAGTGTTCTGTACAATTGTTACGAAATCGATCAGAATATCCAATCACTGCAGCATAACCATCGTAACAATATATTGCTTAAGGAATATACTATATCAACCGAATACGGAACATTTCGGTAGGTAACCACTGCCAATAGGTAACCACTTGCTGGCAAGGCAGTAATGCGATGCGGTTTGGCTGCGTCAGAATGACGTCAAAAGCGTACGCGGGATCACAGGGAGAGCTTTCCATCTATGCGCAAAATTCCCCAAGAGGGATCTTATGCAGCACGACCTCACACATAGCACGGCATTTGGGGGCACATTGCGACTTCCATCTCTCTATATACGCCAAGAGCTGTCATTCGTCACTGAGATTGAACTGCTCTGAACGTACGAGAACTTAATGGAACAAACGTTGAGGCGAAATGAGCTCGGTGCGGAAGTTTCTGCGGACAAAAGTTGAAGGCAATCTTGTTCAGACGAAGGCGGGCGAGGAGACTTAGTTCTCTCATTCAACTGCACCGCCAATTCTGCTCGATTCCTAAGACTTCCATTGAACACAATGCTACAACGTCGGACTCTCGTATTTCGGTCACCGAGGAGCGCGTTCTTAAATTTCGTGTCATCGTCGTGTCACACTTAGCAAGCCCGCCATGCGAAGTCTACGCAAGTAGTGCGTTCATAGAAGTCTCACTCCGCGCGTTTCGCGGTGCACTTGTCTTGAAAATAACTACATCACATATTAGAGCTACAACTTGCGGACGTGTGGAGGCGACAAATCGCGTATTATTTGTGCCTCGTCGTGCTTCCAGTATGCGACGCACTACTTCTTGGTCGCAGCCTCAAGCAAACCGCTGTGGCGGCTGGGTCGTAGAAATGTGTCGCTCCGCTCGTTCGGTGGTAAATAGGTTCGGGTGTGCGACGCCCTGGATGTAATAATAACGCTTTATTTTGCGACATTGAAGTAAGACCCTTAATGTTACATCAAATTACATCACACATATCCACATATTTTCTCCGCATGTGATGTACTACTTTTTCGTCACCAATAAATGCGAGCAGTGAGAGGACTTTGCAGCGTTGCCTGCTATGGGTGCGTTCCAATTCTGGCCCGTATTGGAGACCATCTACATAGACATCTATGGAGACAGCTTCGAGTTTAAGTAATGCGACGCGCCGGGAACCGCCCGGAAGACGGCAGGGAAGCCGCCTCTGCGACATGACGCCACCTGGCGGCGACAAAAAAGAACTAAGAAAAGCGCACATTATTTCTGTATTTTAACTCTTCGCGCGCACTGACTTAAGAAAAACACGTGTTCGACGTGATCCTCTATCGACGTGATCGATCGAGGAGTATCTCCGCCCCACCGGACTTCGATGCTCCCCCGCCAAGTCGAAGCTTCTGCTTTACAGAAAAGAGATGGGAGGCAGACCCAAAGATTGGAAGCCAGTCTCCGAAAGCAGCAGCAGCCTTCGCTCTTGTGACGGGGGGGTGACACTCAGGATCAACGTTATTCGGGTCCTGGGTATGTTTGTCGAATTCAACAGCGGGAACGGAACGGCTGTCTGCACGATCATCACAGAGACGGACAACGCTTTCCGCCTCGTTCGCAGAATCGCGAACCGGCACCGAGGCATGAAGAAAAACAACATCCTCAGGCTCATCAATGCCTTCGTACAATGCAACTTCAGGTAGACGATTTCTATGCACAACTGGCTCAGAGCGGAGAGGGACATGCTCAACGCTTCGTCCACAAAATAGTCAAGAGGGCTATCGGGCAACCCATCAGGACCCATACCGAGGATCTCCTCAGGCTGGGGTGCACAACACCGCCGAGGAGATTGCCGAAGCTCAAGAACGCGTGCAACTAACTCGCCTGACCACTACAGCGGCAGGTAAACGCATCCTCGAAAAGCTGGGTTACCACTCCGCGGGATTCCCGATGGTCAGTACCCCGATCAGTAGGTGCATTCGAGACAAGTCCGAAGTGGCTCCTGTGACTCGAAACGTCCATCCCGTCCATAACGAGGGCAGACGCAAGGTCAGAGCAGCAGCCATCCTCAAACAGATCAAGCAACAAGACATCAGAGCAAGCTTCGTCGACGCCACCGAGTACAGCGATGGGAAGACCTTTGCCGTCGTTGTGGTCGACTCCAGCGGCAAGATTTCCAATAGCGCCTCGATTCGCACTTCAGAACCCGGAGTCGCCGAGCAAGCCGCAATCGCCCTCGCCCTGCTAGACGCTCGTGGGTCCGAGATCTATAGCGATTCCAAAACGGCAGTTGGGGCTTTTCAGAAGGGTTGCATCGCCAAGCAAGCTGCTCGTCTTCCTGGCGGCTCGAGTCCATATGTTCTCACGCATAATTCGATTCACTGGTTTCCCACTCATGTAGGGCCGGTCGAGGGTGCTCCCTCGAACTTCAATGAGTCTACTTACGAGGCTGCGCGTGACCTCACCGACCGCGCTTCCTCTCCTCCTCCCTACTGCCGCAGGGACGCTCACCACAACGAAGTTATTAAATTCTTCTACATGTCTAGAAGGGTCTTTCTACACCCTCACCCTAAGTTGGATAAGGCGCAAGCCGTTTCGATTAGACTTCTACAGACCAGCACATATCCGTGTCTGTCCGTTCTCCACGAGGCTTACCCCGACGTATATCGCGACGACGCCTGCCCGTCCTGCGGGCAGACCTCCACGCTTGCACACATGCCCTGGGAGTGCGGGTCGACATACCCCAAGTTCATCAAGGAGGAGTGGGACTCGCTTCGGCGTAGCTGTCCGGCATGCCCGCGACCGGGCCAGTGGGATAGACCTGCCGGTCCCGACGTGAGATTAGTCGGATGCGTGACGAGTTCGCGTCCTCGCCGGACCTGAAATAAAGTTTATTCACTCACTCACTCGCTCACTCAGACGTGACATATATTAGGCGTATATAGGAAAGCGTGACTATGTCCTCTTTTGCGCAAGCCACCTTCCCGTCGAGTTTACAAGCTTGCCGCTCAGCCGCCAACTTGTTTAGACAGCAAAGAAGCCTGATCTATAGTGAAGTCGAGAATACCAATATTCCAGTTCATTATACCTGTGTCATTCATTGCTTCGATGTTGTGTTCGCGAAGCTGCCTTCTTTGGAGCCTTGGAAGGAAACTTAAGATGGCCGCTCTCCTCTTAGCCATCTACTTTGCCGTCTACAGAGAGTACTGGAGCACAGCCGGTGTATGAAACAGACTACAAACCACTGCTTATCGTCTGCCATTTATACACGGGCTAGTCAGCGTGATCGACCGCAGACTCCAGACAATCGGATCACAATGTTAAATGTACGGTACATTTGCTATTTGTAAAACAGCAGCAGCAGCAACAACGACGACGAATGGAGAAGCGCTTGTGCGGGAAACTTTCCCGTCATTCTGTTCGCATATCGAGAGGACACGAGGCCCACCCATCGCGTGACACCCTGGCTCAACCCGCTAGATGGAGCTGAGATGTGAGTTATATGCGAGTGTTGACCATAACATACTTCTACAATTGCTCCATTTCTTTCCTATTCTTTATTTATTTCTTTTTTTTTGTGACCGGCCTGGGAAGTTCATCGCTCGTTCCGTGACAGTTACCATTCCGGGAACCGACAAAGAATCATCCATGCTACCTCTGAAAGTTCGGTGATGCTTCGCCGCACGCATACAGTAAATGCCATCCATGCAAGACGGCTACACGTTAGCGTTCCCGAAACGCTCCGCGGCAGCTGATCGTTCAGCAGCAGCTTTCTACGACTATAGGCCTATGGCACGCTGACACATGGTTATCAGCCTTCACTCAAATCATCGTGCACGGGCTATATAGTGCATTTGCATGCGACTAAATTGATCGCCCCGAGTGAATGCAGTCAATGGTGCGTGACTCGATTATCGTGGACAGTCCAAACGTGAACGTGTTATGATATAGTAACCAGAGAACGCGGACTTTCGTTCCCGCTTTTGCCAATGCGGCGTCATTTCGGAGTGATTTCGGCCTCGTACGCTTAGTGCGAGGACTTCGCACCGTCGCCGCGTTGTCATCGCGTCATCGTCACGTCTCGTTGTCATCGTCTTGCCGTCGTCGTGTCGGCATTGCGCAGTGTACCATCGTGCCTGTCCTCGGGCCATCTAACGCTCTTTTCAGCAGCACTCGATGCTTTGTTTTAGCTTGCCTTCCACATTCCTTTCTTTTTTTCTTGCTTTCGTTTCTCCATGCCCCCCATTCTCCTTTCCCTCCTGCATTTATTGGCATTCGTTGTTCGCGCATGCATCGACCACGCACTTTCGTTGTGGGCTCTCTGCCGCGGCGTCGCGTTTGTTGCTCCCCCGTTTCTTATTCCTTCTTTTTTTTCCCCTATGGCCTCAGTTCACCGCGTCTAAAGCTAAACACGATCGACAGTGGTGCACGGAGTCTTTCATCACGCCGAGCACCCTCGCACTTCCATCAACGTCCGCCTTTTCCGCGTCGAAGACGACGTCGCCCGTGGCTGTAGCCAGGCTGGTTTACTGCGGGTGGAACGCAGAGTGCGCGGTGCTCGAAGCTTCGCGAATAGGCGCGCCCCCTGGCTTGCGCAAAAAGAAACAAAAAAACGCTGTTTCCTCCTTACGACACGTCGCCGGTTACGACCGCGGCCGAGTTCGGCGCGGCGGTGTTTACGCGCACTGTGACAGCTATGTATGATCGTGCAGCCAGAAAACTTCCGGTCACGCGGTACTCGCAATTCGAGTTTGCCGAGAAAAAAAAAAGAGTATTTTGTTCAGTTTACTCAACTAACGGGCACGTGTTTATTCACTTGTTCGAATATAACAAGAGACCCGCCACGTGCGTCGAGCTAAAGTATCGGCTTTCTTGAGCGTTTCCGAGCAATGTTAAATTATTTAATTAGCGAGATAGGGGTCAGCTCGAGCGTCGGTAGTTTAGTATACTTACAGGTTACTGCATCTCTTATTGAGCTAGGTTACCCGCTATTCCAGGCTGGGACGGGTGTTTGTAAGCACTGAGAACCCCTGAAAGGCTTTCGGCTCTGCCCACAAAAATTGCCCGCTATCAAACGCCACAACAGCGAGCCTGCTGTCGTGCGCTATAACAAAATCAATGCGATTTTCAACACCTTAGCTCTGCAGTTCATCGCAAATTTTCAAAATCATTTTGTTGCGACTTACGCGAGAAATTACACATATTTCCATATATGGCCCGTTACCGTTATTTGCAAAAGTAAAGAGCATTTTTTTTCTTCTGGCATTGTAAACCGATAGGACACGTTACGGCGTTTGCGGAACAAAGAAATGCAGAACTGTTTTAAAAAATTCACCGACGACTGGGATGCTCCCTAACGCGAAAGTTGAGCGAAGCTCTATACGTGTTTTCATTTCGCGAAACATTGGATGGCACGGACAATCTGTCTCGTGCGGCACGTTGCAAACGAAGCGAAGTGTGGCGCGACTGCCTCGCTAATCTGGACATCGCGAGAACCAGCGCGTGGATGACGCGTGGCACGTACGTGATTCATAGCAGCCGCTGCAGACAGACCTCCGCTCATGCAGCGCTTCCAATATGGTATCGGTGACGTCATCGGTGAACAGACGACGCGCGCTACTCTTGCGCCATCTAGTAGCTATCGCCGCAGACGCCGTATCGCGCGGCACTACTATAATGTACTAGATTCACTATAGCACGACGCTTTTCTTCTCACGCTTCAGCCATACCCTCCTCCTTTGGTTTCCGCTTCATGGTCCCGCTGCACCCTCCTCCTCCGCTTTCCTCCTCGCGCTTCTTCTCTATCGCCGTCTTTGATACCCCACTACGCTCCACGTTCGCTCTTTCATCCTTCACTGTGCTCGCTCGCTTGGCTACGAGGGCGCCGACGCTCGTCGCCTAAGAGTTGCGCTGTAAAGATAAATTGAGGTGCTTTACGTACGTGCCAGCACTGCGATCTGAGCACGAGGCGTGGCCGTAGCGGAGGGAAATCGAGAGTAATTTTGACCACGCGGGGTTCTCGAACGTACACCTATACATTGAACTACACAAGCGCTTCTTTTTTCTTTTTACATATAGCCCAAATCGAAATGCGGCCGTTCCGGCTAGGGCGCGAATCAGCGGTCTCGTGATTAATGCGGACGCAATGCCACAGCCGCTAAGCCACCGTGGCGGGTCCGTGCGAAATCGCCTTGTGCTGTACAACACGGCGTAAACGTTTTCTGAGGCGAACACTTCGGGTCCGTCACGCCACATGCACCGATTGCTCAAAAACAGCATTTCACGCGCGAACGCAGCCGGACTTTGCTGACCATACAGTCTGCTGCGTGCTACTGTTTAAGAGGCGCGAAGGTCAAAGTAATTACGTGTCCGATGGTGGGATCAAACCTCGGCCTCCCGGCGTAACAGTGCGATGCTCTGACTTTTCTCGTGTCAACGCTATAGAATAGCTCGAAGAGACGATTGGATTGCACGTCACGTGGTCTGTATCATGTGGGCAACACACAACCAACCGACTAAAGTCGGTGTGGTCCTACTGTCCATCCCCTTGCGTACACACAAATACCTAAGTTAGTGGACGGATCGATATGTGGTTGTCGCTGTATAGCACAATTGGCAGAGAATCGCATGCGTAACGCGATTGTGGGTTCGGTCTCCTCCGGCGACAAGTTATCTTTTCGGCCACTTTCATTTCTCCTCTCTTCATTATATCTTCTACATTTCAATTTCGACCACAGCTAATAATCCCTATGCTTTCCTTAGCTTCATTGCCTGTTTCCTTAGCTTCATTTCATGGTTCATTTCAGCTTCATTTCGCCTGTTTCCTTAGCTTCACACACACACACACACACACACACACACACACACACACACACACACACACGCACAGATATATATATATATATATATATATATCATTATCATCATCATCATCATCAGCCTAGTTACGCCCACTGCAGGGCAAAGGCCTCTCCCATACTTCTCCAACTACCCCGGTCATGTACTAATTGTGGCCATGTTGTCCCTGCAAACGTCTTAATGTCATCCGCCCACCTAACTTTCTGCCGCCCCCTACTACGCTTCCCTTCCCTTGGAATCCAGTCCGTAACCCTTAATGACCATCGGTTATCTTCCCTCCTCATTACATGTCCGGCCCATGCCCATTTCTTTTTCTTGATTTAAACTAAGATGTCATTTACCCGCGTTTGTTCCCTCACCCAATCTGCTCTTTTCTTATCCCTTAACGTTACACCTATCATTCTTCTTTCCATGGCTCGTTGCGTCGTCCTCAATTTTAGCAGAACCCTTTTCGTAAGCCTCCAGGTTTCTGCCCCGTAGGTGAGTACTGGTAAGACACAGCTGTTATACACTTTCCTCTTGAGGGATAGTGGCAACCTGCTGTTCATGATTTGAGAATGCCTGCCAAACGCACCCCAGCCCATTCTTATTCTTCTGGTTATTTCAGTCTCATTATCCGGATCCGTGGTCACTACCTGCCCTAAGTAGATGTATTCCCTTACCACTTCCAGTGCCCCGCTACCTATCGTAAACTGCTGTTCTCTTCCGAGACTGTTAAACATTACTTTAGTTTTCTGTAGATTAATTTTCAGACCCACCCTTCTGCTTTGCCTCTCCAGGTCAGTGAGCATGCATTGCAATTGGTCTCCTGAGTTACTAAGCAAGGCAATATCATCAGCGATTCGCAAGTTGCTAAGGTATTCTCCATCAACTTTTATCCCCAATTCTTTCCACTCCAGGTCTCTGAATACCTCCTGTAAACACGCTGTGAATAACATTGGAGATATCGTATCTCCCTGTCTGACGCGTTTCTTTATTGAGATTTTGTTGCTTTCTTTGTGGAGGATTACGGTGGCTGTGGAACCGCTATAGATAGCTTCCAGTATCTTTACATATGGCTCATCTACACCCTGATTCCGTAGTGCCTCCATGACTGCTGAGGTTTCGACTGAATCAAATGCTTTTTCGTAATCAATGAAGGCTATATATAAGGGTTGGTTATATTCCGCACATTTCTCTATCACCTGATTGATAGTGTGAATATGGTCTATTGTTGAGTAGCCTTTACGGAATCCTGCCTGGTCCTTTGGTTGACAGAAGTCTAAGGTATTCCTGATTCTATTTGCGATTACCTTAGTAAATACTTTGTAGGCAACGGACAGTAAGCTGATCGGTCTATAATTTTTCAAGTCTTTGGCGTCCCCTTTCTTATGGATTAGGATTATGTTAGCGTTCTTCCAAGATTCCGGTACGTTCGAGGTCATGAGGCATTGTGTATATAGGGCGGCCAACCTTTCTAGGACAGTGTTCCCACCATCCTTCAACAAATCTGCTGTTACCTGATCCTCCCCAGCTGCCTTCCCCCTTTGCATAGCTCCCAAGGCGTTCTTTACCTCTTCCGGTGTTACTTGTGGGATTTCAAGTTCCTCTAGACTATTCTCTCTCACCTTATCGTCGTGGGTGTTACTGGTACTGTATAAATCTCTATAAAACTCTTCAGCCACTTGAACTATCTCATCCATATTAGTAACGATATTGCCGGCTTTGTCTCTTAACGCACACATCTGATTCTTGCCTATTCCTAGTTTCTTCTTTACTGCTTTTAGGCTTCCTCCATTCCTGAGAGCCTGTTCAATTCTATCCATATTATAGTTCCTTATGTCCGCTGTCTTACGCTTGTTGATTAACTTAGAAAGTTCTGCCAGTTCTATTCTAGCTGTAGGGTTAGAGGCTTTCATACATTGGCGTTTCTTGATCAGATCTTTCGTCTCCTGCGATAGCTTACTGGTTTCCTGTTTAACGGCGTTACCACCGACTTCTATTGCGCACTCCTTAATGATGCCCATAAGATTGTCGTTCATTGCTTCAACACTATGGCCCTCTTCCTGGGTTAAAGCCGAATACCTGTTCTGTAGATTGATCCGGAATTCCTCTAGTTTCCCTCTTACCTCTAACTCATTGATTGGTTTCTTATGTACCAGTTTCTTCCGTTCCCTCCTCAAGTCAAGGCTAATTCGAGTTCTTACCATCCTATGGTCACTGCAGCGCACCTTGCCGAGCACGTCTACATCTTGTATGATGCCAGGGTTCGCGCAGAGTATAAAGTCGATTTCATTTCTAGTCTCACCATTCGGGCTCCTCCACGTCCACTTTCGGCTAACCCGCTTGCGGAAAAAGGTATTCATTATCCGCATATTATTCTGTTCTGCAAACTCTACTAATAACTCTCCTCTGCTATTCCTAGAGCCTATGCCATATTCCCCCACTGACATGTCTCCGGCCTGCTTCTTGCCTACCCTGGCATTTAAATCGCCCATCAGTATACTGTATTTTGTTTTGACTTTACCCATCGCCGATTCCACGTCTTCATAGAAGCTTTCGACTTCCTGGTCATCATGACTAGATGTAGGGGCGTAGACCTGTACAACCTTCATTTTGTACCTCTTATTAAGTTTCACAACAAGACATGCCACCCTCTCGTTAATGCTATAGAATTCCTGTATGTTACCAGCTATGTTCTTATTAATCAGGAATCCGACTCCTAGTTCTCGTCTCTCTGCTAAGCCCCGGTAGCACAGGACGTGCCCGCTTTTTAGCACTGTATATGCTTCTTTTGGCCTCCTAACTTCACTGAGCCCTATTATATCCCATTTACTGCCCTCTAATTCCTCCAGTAGCACTGCTAGACTCGCCTCACTAGATAACGTTCTAGCGTTAAACGTTGCCAGGTTCATATTCCAATGGCGGCCTGTCCGGAGCCAGGGATTCTTAGCACCCTCTGCAGCGTCGCAGGTCTGACCGCCGCCATGGTCAGTTGCTTCGCAGCTGCTGGGGACTGAGGGCCGGGGTTTGATTGTTGTGTTCATATAGGAGGTTGTGGCCAAGTACTGCACCAGGGTGGCCAATCCTGCACTGGTGAGAGAGTGCGTTACCGGTTCTGGTCACCGGGATCAGGCCGCACTCCAGGCCTGTTTGTGCAATTTTCTCAACACACGGTTGTTTTCTTTTTCTGGTATTTTCCGGTGGAGAATTGTGCGGCCCGGGATTTGAATCACGGTCCTCTTGCACGGGAGGCGGATACTCTACCGTCCCCGCAGGAGTTAAATTTAAAAATTAAATTGTGGGATTTTACGTGACAAAACCACTTTCTGATTATGAGGCACGCCGTAGTGGAGGACTCCGGAAATTTCGACCACCTGGGGTTCTTTAACGTGCACCTAAATCTAAGTGCACGGGTGTTTTCGAATTTCGCCCCCATCGAAATGCGGCCGCCGTGGCCGGGATCCGATCCCGCGACCTCGTGCTCAGCAGTCTAACACCATAGCCACTGAGTAACCACGGCGGGTCCCGCAGGAGTTGTACGCCTCATTTAATATACAGTGGTGCCCTATTTGATCAGTCAAGGTGGACCAATCTGAGCTCGGTTATACCGCACGGATGGCACTCGGCTAGAGAACCTGGTATTTATGACCTGCACATGTGAGGCCATACATAATTGAAGATATATATCTTTCTTTTCTTTATTTTAGGAGGGTTCCCGTACAGTGATAAAATAAAGGAAAAGACATTAAAAAGAAAGAAAAAAAAGAAAGAAAAAGGGGCGAAAAAAAGGAACATAACAGGTGATTTGAACTCGTGACCCTTCGATGTTGCCCGGAAAGATAGCTCAGTCGGTTGGTTCGTCAGGCCCCAGGCTACTTTCAAGCGCCACAGCTGCTGCTCCGAGCCTCACACTGCTGATTCCGAGTGGTTGGAAGGCATACTTTCTTGGAAAAATGGCTGCCCGAGGAGAAGAGTGAACTCGAGCGGCTTTAGAGACAAGGAAAACTGCCTTAAAATATTTAGACTTGAGGGAAAGCTTCGTTAACAAACTATAACACGGCCATCAGCATTCGAATACGACGAGAGAAATAATTGAGACGTGGAAAATTTCCTTGAAATAAATATGGTTTGCGAGACAAATGCTTGTAAGTATTGAACCTCTTAAAAGATGAGGGGAAATTTGCGCTCACCGAGAGGGCATCGTCCGTACGAGACCACCACCAGGCACCTTACTGAGACGTGGAGGGCTTTGCGGCCGGAACAAAGCCTCCCGTCCCCGCCGGCCAAGAGGGGGAAACGCGCTTTCCGATCGCTTAAGGTTGCGCGGACATAGTATAACTCTAGCGTCTAGGAAAAGCTTAACCAGGTGCGATGGCGAACGCATAGCGTGGGAAGCTAGCCGCCAGAATAACTATACCAAGGACTGCTGCTGACGAGGGCGAAATACCTTCGTGTAATTATAATAACCCTAATAGGACTACTTTCGAAAGAAAAAAAAAAGGAAACGGCCCAGAGGGCTATACTACGAGAGCTATGACTGATAGTTATCTATATTTATATATATATATATATATATATATATATATATATATTCATCTCATCTATGGGATCGCATGCGCGCGCTGTTGCTTTGTCTCTGCGTGTAGTAGTTAAGAGAGCCAGTTTAAGGGCGGAGAAGAAGGAAGGAAAGGAAAGTCTCTGAAGCAAAATTGCAGCGCCGTGGTTTTAAAGCGCACCCGTGGTAGAGAAACGGAAGGCGATATAAGCGTGCGTGGCCATGATACGCACACGACAAACTGCCTTAAAATATTTAGACTTGAGGGAAAGCTTCGTTAACAAACGATAGCACGGCAATCAGCACTCGAATATAATTATAACCCTAATTATAATTGTAAATATTCATCTCATCTATGGGATCTAATGCGCGTGCTGTTGCTTTGTCTCTGCGTGTAGTAGTTTAGAGAGCCAGTTTAAGGGAGGCGAAGAAGGAAGGAAAGGAAAGTCTCTGAAGCAAAATTGCACCTTACTGAGACGTGGAGTGGCCGGCGGTGACGGGAGGCTTTGTTCCGGCCGCAATGCCCTCCACGTCTCAGTAAGGTGCAATTTTGCTTCAATATATATATATATATATATATATATATATATATATATATATATATATATATATATATATATATTGAAACTTCGTGTGACCTGGAAGAATTGTTCATTGATGGGACGGCCTTATCTGCAAGAAAAATAAACTGTGTTGTTTGCAGCTCAAGTGATCCCTGCCATCTCGATTACATTTCCCAAAGGTACAGCTCAAAATAACTGCATGTTTTAGACCAATGTATACGGTTATCTCTCTTTCCACGGGATTTGTAGATATGAACCCGATGCTTGATGCTTGAAACCTGAAACCTGATGATGAAGTAAAGTATTTCGTATACACGCAGAAGTCAGTACGGTTAGCCAAACTATTTAAGCAATATAAGTTTTCCTCGATAATATCTAGCTGCGTTTCAGACGTGTAATATAAAGTAGTATGCCTCCTTCTTTCTTCCGTCCTTTCTTTCTTTCTTTCCTCGGGGAACCGCAAGAAAAGAACCTAGTAGCCTGAAAATCGTATTAACTACACGTGCTCGACAGGCCTTTAGCATCATGTGCGACGTTACAACTGCAGAAAAATTAACCTATTAGCGAGACCAAAAAAATATTTTAGCCATCTTCTGGCGCATTACGACTGACAGAGATGCAAATGCAGTTTTCGTATAACGCGTGATGAAGGGAAATATGATAGTCGTAACGTTAAAGGGCCCCTCACCAGGTCTGGCTATTTTGAGCTGACAAGCGCAGAGCATGCAATGCGCGCTAACGATCGTGTCTGCAAAGTATTACATCGCTAACCGCCGCGGAAAGGTCTGAAATTTCAATCCGAACGCAGCTTTCCCTTCTGCTCGCGGCGACCGCGGTCCAAGCCGGACGGTGGCGTACTCGTGTCCACAGTGTGACGTCACTCGCGGTGACACGTGACTTCGAGAATTTTTCAAGGCAGCATCTGTTATTTGTGTGCTCTGTTGCTTGAATTGACGAATTGAAGTTTAGAGAAATAATAAAACACACAAACGGAATGTCTGCGTGATTTTTGCTTCACTTCGCACTGAAGCAGGATAGATGTACTTCCGCTTCGTCTGCTTGTTTCCACGGTCGGGCAGTCATGTGAGCAGGTACCGAAACTATGCCATTTTCTACCGTTTTCCAGCTCATGATCACGCTTTGCGATCCGCACGTTCTGCCTCATATATATTCGTGTAGCACTGAATTGCGCTCAATATCGTGCGCTGGACAAAACGAAACAGTCGCAAGAGGTCGCGCGCAACACCGTCAGCGGAAGTGCGCAGCGAAAAAAAAAAAAAACGAGGAGAAAAAAATGAAGGCGGAGTCCGTGACGCGATCCTCGAGGTCCGGTATGGGAGAGCGCAGGGAAGGAGTTTCGCCTGCGGAGGCTAGACGGGACGAGTGGAGAGAGTCTCTCGCTATGCAGTGGAGCTCACCTTTTGAAATCACGGGTTCGCGTCACTAAAATATTTCTATATCGGCTATTAGTGAGCCGATTTGAAAAATTTTTGCGGCAGAACGCTTCCTAGAGGACACATAACAACTTCCAGCGTGTAACCAAAATTTGCCGTGGGGCCTGGTGAGGGGCTTTTTAAAAGACAGGAAGGCAGTGGTGCGTATTAGAGAGTCTGCGAAAGGGGGCAGCTGTCATGTGAGTTTATATTATGAGGAAAAAGGATGGAACCGGGCATGACATACGCGATGCGCAGAGCAGATAAGCGATCTTCTATATGGTTACGTTCCAAGAGGAGGGAAGCGCACTCGAGGACGGCAAATATAACTGTTATAAGGCGGTGGGATGAAATCGGGAAACTTGCAGGAGTATATGACGGGGTTCAGCTGGGTCGCCGATTACAAATCGATAGGCGAGGCCTTCATCCCGCAGTGTATATAAAACATGACGACGACGATGATGATGGAAAGCACGACAGAGAGGGTGACTCACCGCTGAAACAAACTGAATCGACAGTTCTATAGCGTGGTGCCACTGCATAGTGAATGATACTCGCAAAAGCTGCCATATACATTAGCGGAAGGGGGGGGGGGGAAGTGAGGACAAGGTAGCCGGCTTGCTAATGGAAGCGTCAACTCATTCATGTCGACGACACCCGGCTGAACTTCCAATCAATCATCGCTTCGAGAGAAAAAAAAAGACGAACAAAAAATTGTTCGTGCATATATACACAAGAAGTGCCTGCGCCTGCAGGCACGGCAAGTATAGAGTGGTCTAAGCTCTCAAACACGAACGGAAGCCATCTTGGTAGCTTTCGCTCGCGTTGTTTGTGTCGACTTCCTGCCGTGCGGGTGATATACCGGATGATTAGTTCACTCGATTTTAACGATTTTTGTATTCTATTATTTTTTTTTTTCAGCCGTGCATCGTGCTGTGTTCTCAGCGTCTCCCGTTGCGAAAGGGCCTCGGTGGTGTCGTCCCAGCAACAACAACCTCCTCTCCCATTCTCTCAGCTTTCCTTCGATGGACGTCTTTTTTTTCTATTCCATTTTAGTTTCCTGATTTAGTGTTTCTTTCTTCGTTCTTCGTTTTTCTTTCCACTGAGAACTTGCACTAGCAAGGCCAGACGTATATGACCGGTCAGCTCGTAGCAATGTCTTTCTCTACTATAAGGTTGCTGTGGTTATTTTCTTCTCATGTTCTTACTTCTCATATTTCCCGATCGACTGAGAACAGTGTGCGTGGAGACAGCTCGCTCAAGGAGATGTCCCGATAGGCGTGCCCACACAGCGCTGGGAGGCTATGCTAAGAATTATTTACGCGACCTGTAGGTGACAATAAGTATCTGCGCAGTCAAGACTCCGAAAGAAAAGCGCTCATCGACCACAGATAGTGTCAATAAATCTATCTCCTGCCAGACAGCCCCGTGAACGTGTGTGCGCCCATCCTCTGTGATCCCGGGCGATTTCTTTCCCTGGGGTTGTTCTTAGTAGGTTATGAATCACAAACTCGCCCAGGCTGCTTTTACATGCATACACATTGGTGTAGCCAGGAGGGAGGTGGTTGGGGAGTCGAACTCCCCGAAAATTTTCTGACGAAACCCTCCCACCCTTTCCCACGGAACAGAAAGTTTCAGGGGGCGGGCACCGAGTCCGCAGGCGTCACAAGTTACGTACTCGTGATGCCTGGGGCATAAAGGATCTTCCACATGCGCCGCCAAGGTTTGTGAGTGGTGGCGCTGGCTAACACTCCCATGGTTAGTTCTATAGTAGTAAAAACATAAATACCCAAGAAAGTGGACGGGGAAACTGCGCCGAGGTAGCTCAATTGGTTAGAGCATCGCACGTGTAATGCGAAGACGTGCGATCGTACCCACCTCGGCAAGTTGCTTTTTCACCGATTTTCATTTCCGTTAATTTATGATTTCTTTAATTAGAAAGCACAATAACTCCCCCTATGTTGTCCTTGGTGTCATTGTTTGTTGGCTTATGATATGACTATATATATATATATATATATATATATATATATATATATATATATATATATATATATATATATATATTATGTGTGGCGGCACACACACAGTTGTCGGCAGAAACCCGGGCCCCTCCCCCGAAATATATTTCTGGCGACGCCACTGTACATACATACATACATACACACACGTACGTACGCACACACACACACACACACACACATATGTGAGCGGCGCGCACTCCTAACTTTGCCGTCACGCATTTTACGCCGACCTGTCGGGCAGCGTGCTCCGCCGTCGCAATCCCGTAGATCACGAGGCGCCCCGCGGTACTTTGCTCCCCGCAAGAGACCCTTGAGTAAACACGAGGAAAGACTCATCGCACCGATGCCTTGTCATGGTTCCTGGGACTGTAAGAAGAGACCCTCGAGTAGACACGGGGGTTCGAGCGAGGCGAGAGAGAAGACCAGGAGGCGAGCCGAACCAGAGAAACGGCAGGCGAGACGCACGAGAGACGCGGCCGAGGAAGGCAGCGACGGCAACACGCTTCACGCCGACGCTCTGCAGATAATAAACTGTTTTCATTTAAGCAAGAATCCAGCCTTTTTCATTGCTGTCACATACATACAGCTCATCGTGCAAGCGACAGACAGACAGACAGACAGACAGACAGACAGACAGACAGACAGACAGACAGACAGATAGATAGATAGATAGATAGATAGATAGATAGATAGATAGATAGATAGATAGATAGATAGATAGATAGATAGATAGATAGATAGATAGATAGATAGATAGATAGATAGATAGATAGATAGATAGATAGATAGATGACATCTAAAGATCAGTCAACATTTGCGGGGAAGGAAAGAGAGAGGCGAAAGGATGACAGGGGCAATATAGGCGAACGATCGACCCATCGGTATGGCCAGAAAATTCACGTACACATTCTCTTACCTACGTAGCATTCGGTTCACGCACACACGCTGTGTGAGTGTGCTTCTCGGGGACGAGGTTTGATCGGTGGTGTTCTCAAACCTCCACAATTTGCCCGTAGGCCACCACCTCGATATTCTACGGAAGTGATCGAAAGAGAGGCAAAAAAGAAAGAAGGGTATCACCGTATCACCATCTGCTGTTGGCATAACTACCGTCAAGCCGCACAGCAGCCAGTGTGTAACGGCTTAGTGCAGGTCTTCGGATTAACTTTGATCACGCGGGGTTCTTTAACGCACAATGAAACGCTGTAAGTGAGCTTTCTTTTTTTTTTTAATTTTATTCCACCCCCATCGGAATGCGGCCGCCGCTGCCGGAATTCGAACCCAAGATCTCGTGCTCAGCATCAGAAGGCGATAGCCACTGAGCCCCGGCGACGTGTGATAATAAAATAAGAAATAAACGGAAAATGAAAGGGGACGAAACGATAACTCATTATTTATACACTTCAATTAAAAAAAAAAACACGGTTAATTTTTGTTACGCTTTCCGTTGCTCTGATTGCTTCGTGTGGATGTGACTAACAAGCAAAGAAAGAAACAAACTATCAAACAAACCGGGCACCTCGTTTTCATGTTCTAGTTGTGTACACTGTATAAGCATAATCTAATGTGTGAAACGATCGAGGCATTCAAAGCCACAATCGTTCAAGACGTCTCGATTCCAAACGAGACGCTGCAGCATGCACCACTCTTTGGACAACTCAAAAGTCCGATTCACGGCGCTGCAGTCGGGAAGCCGCGTATACGCTTCACGTTTTTACACGTGAAAGCAATGTTGAGAATTTAGCACAGCGGCGTTACTTGCACGTCACGTTCGAAGTACCTCCTTTCTTTCTCTCTTTCCTTTTCTGTCTTTCTTTTTCCTGCGCGTTTAATTCGCGGTCGTCCAGGCGGGTTCGTCGCCGATAAAACGTTTTCTGTGTTCCCGCTACTGAACCTCGATTGCTTTACGCCATCCTGACTGGGCACTTCACCGCATTGCCTTTGACCCACGCCTGCGCTGGAGTGTCGATTCCACAGTAGACGTGTAATATTTAGCTTCGTCGCCGCGACAGCGCGTTTTCGCTCCATTTGGTTCGTTCTGCTTTTCGGAACACGGGGTACCAATCCAATAAACATCTGGCCTTTCTATCTCAAGTTTCCTTCTTTTCTTTATTTCTTGCTGTCAAACCTGCCATCGTGGGTCCCGCGCACAACGTTATATTAGTCAGCTGCGTATAATAGGCCGTGTGTGGAAATCGACAAAGTGACAATGGCGCCATTCGCCCCCCCCCTCCCTCCCCTCTGAGCGCGATATCGATTACGCTGCCAGGTTCGCCTTTCATGCCGGAAGTTTTCTGATAAGGCCTACTTTGGCGCGTTGCTCCTTCGTTCACGTGACCTTACCGCAGGTGTTTCGATCATTCGCTTTCGGAGAAACACTTCGATTCTTTCCGATACTTAATGTTTATGCCCCAATATCACAGGCAGCTCGAGAGTATTGTGGACCTTATAAATAATTTAAAAAATAATAAACGGTAGACTATGGTAGCGTAAGATTAAGGTAGACTAAGGCTGTAGAATCTGTACAGGAGTACCTATGCCAATATAATTGGTGACAGGAAATCAGGATTTTATGAGAAGGGAATCTGCAGAATGAAAAGGAAAAGGCAGAAATTCGCATGCGTATGTCAATCCGAACAACTGGTATACATCAGAGAACGCGAAGTTGTGTAAGTGTCGCGTTCTCACACGCTTCGGAAGTATTGGGGGTATGTTATGCCACTGCACGAAATCTGCCAAAGGTTTTGCAAACGCTCCACTGTATACGGTGGCATTTCTTTGCTATAACCGAGTTTAATTAGGCTCGGAACTATCTTGCGCTTTGGTACTTTGATTGTTTGCTACAAACGGGAAGCGGGAATAGAGTATTACAAGAGGGTCATGCATAATATTAAAGTCGCAAGACACAGGACGTCGTAAAACTGAATTGCTGGCGGCCAATATAATGCGCTCTTTAGTGTTGCAGCTTGACGGATTGTAGCGGCCATTATTTTTACAAATAAAAACGACAACGTAATAAGGTTGCTTCCTAAGAAATTGAAAATTATTCGCATCATTGTCATGCGCGCGTAATAATTAAAGAAAAAAAATCACCATAATTCCTAATGCGAAATTTGAGCGCAACTCTACGCGTGTTTTCATTTCGCGATATATTGGCTGGCGCGGACAATCTATCTCGTGCGGCACGTTGCAAACGGAGCGAAGTGTGGCGCGACTGTCTCGCTAATCGGGAGATCGCGAGAGGAAGCGCGTCGGTGACGCGTGGGCGCGATTCACAGCAGCCGCCGCAGACAGACCTCCGCTCATGCAGCGCTTTGTTTCCGTACAGACGACACGTGCTACTCTTGCTGGCGCCATCGCGTAGCCATCGTCACCGCAAAGTCCCTCGTGCGCAGCACAACGCTTTTATTGTCACGCTTTCGCCGTACCCTCTTCCTCCGCTTTCCTCCTCGTGCTCTCTTCGCTCTCGCCGCTTGTCTCATCCCCCCACTGGGCTCCGCGTTCGCTCTCATCTTTCGCTGTGCCCGTTCGCTCGGTTGCGAGGTAGGTCGTCGGCGCCGACATTCGCCGCAGGAACGGGCGCCGAAGTACCATGCATGAATGCACAGAAACATAGACAGCGCTTTGCGATTCGTTCACGTATAGCAGGAATATTTTGCGCGTTAATTGTTCAAAAAAGTGGCATTGCAGGGCAGTATATTATCCCTTCACGGCAGTCAGTGCGTTTAATTGCCAAACCATTGGCCTAAATCACCCACAGAGAAGTACCGCGGACGGTCCATACACACTAAGGTGGCGACGGTACTGCCACCTATAGCCTAATCTCGCTGCCAATGTGAACTGCACTTAAAAGTAGGAACGTATTCTGGGACGATCACTTTCGGCGATACTATCACCTCGGCCATCACGCGCGCGCTGAGCGGCTAGTTGAATGCTCCGGATGAGCTGATTGGTTGGTCGAGCACTACGTGACGCGAAGGTGATACTATCACTGAAGTGATCGTCTGAGAACTTGACTTACATGGTCATACGTTAACGTTGCTCTACTTGTATGCTTTAGGATAAAACCTCTATCGTCGCTCTGCCCGTCTACGCGGTTTCAATCTAGGAAATGGTTTAGAGTTCGTTGCAACTGTGAATTTTGCAAGGGGTGACGAAGAGCGTCTTCAGTAGCCCGCAACTTTTAAACAAGCACATTGTGGAAGATGAAAGATTCTAAAATTTACCTTCTTTTACCTTCTTGTTCAAATTCACAGCCAGTGATGTTACGAAGCACGTAACGCGTATGGATGCGTGCGAATGTGCTTCAAACGCACCATATAAGATGGACGCGCTTTCCGTGCCAGCTGATGCAGTCCGAATGACCGCGTTATAATTTTGATTTCGGATATGCTGAGAGGGTGTTGTCACATGAGGTGGCAAGGAGGGAGAGGTGCGGCGCGGCGAGGACCGGCGGCGTCAGCCTCAGTTGAAGTTTCGCCAGAGCATGCGCCATATATAGTGTCCCTGCATATGCTCCCTGCGGGAGCATATGCAGCACCACGGAGGAAGGAAACTCAGGAGAGGCCATGACGTCAGTCTTTCTGAAGCTAAAGTGAAGCCGGAAGTTGGCGTTGCTCATAGCGTTGCTCCGCCTATCGGGCCAGCTCTCCTCTCTTATTTACATTTCTCGCGAAACCACGCCGCGCTGCGCGCAACCGTGGTGCTCGGACGCGCGCGCTCCGCCGCGATACTAAACAATCGTTAGCACGTTAGCATGATTCCGCCAAAGTTGGCAACATTTCCCGCGGATATTCCTTCGTCCGTTGCCATTGCCGTGGCGCGGTACATTGCGTACAGCGTTGCATGCGCGTTCATTTCACGAACTTTAGTTCCTCGTGTCCCACCTGGCCACAGCAACATCCGGGGGAGCACGGTCCAGCTAACGCAGCGCAACAAAACACGGAGACCAACGCGAACCTGGCCCGCACAGCGCCTTTGCCACGGTACGAAACCTAGTGAGCAACACGTGTGAGCGCAGAGAACCAAAACAAAGCCGCCATTGTGGACCGAAAGGCGTGGCTGCCACGGCAAAGAAATAAAAAAGCAGGAAAAATGAGGAGAACCTACTACGTCATTTCCTCCACACTTTTCTCCTAGCGCGCGGAGGGGGTAGGGCCTCTCCTCAGTTTCCTTCCTCCATGATACACAGGGACACTAGTGCGTCATCGCGCCATCTGCTTCCCGGATATGTCTCTCCCGCTTGTCCTTCCCTTTTCATTGACATAATTTATGTGAGCAGAGACAGCGCCAGTGGACATTACGTAATATGCGTACGCAGGTGCCACTGTGAAGGCGTTTTGGTTGTTTCTTGAAAGCAGGTGTTGGCGAAACAGTTTGGAAACGATAGTTTTCGTAAAGGTTTTTATTCAGCCGGAAAGTGCAAACGGAGAAAAATTTGACCGTCATAGATTTCAGGACACGCTACTTTATTTTAAGACCCAAAACAACTAATCAAAGCGCCCTGCTTCATAGGATGGACCCTGCTCTGCGGCAACTGCTTCCAAGTCTTCAAGCGCTTTGTGTTTCAGCTTTGTAGAGCAGCCGCCCTTGTCTGCTGGAGCAGACAAAAAAGGACACGGCAGCCAGAATTGTGCCTTTCGTTTTTAGTTTCTTTCTTTAACTTTGCGGTCTGCAGTACTCTCGGTGGAAGGTCTCCCATGATAAAAACGCGCGAAAAACTAACTTCCTATCATTGTTGATACAGTGTTCACTGTCTGCGGCGTGAGTGTGCATCACCGTCTTAAGAAGAGAATTCATTTCCTTCTTTTCTACGGCGCAGATTAGAACCAAACTTGGTGATGAGCTTCTTTATACGTCTAGAAATAAAAAAGTAAAAAATATAAAAAATCGTTTTTTAGCTAAAATCGCGATTTTAGCTCCGTCATCATCATCATCATCAGCCTGGTTACGCCCACTGCAGGGCAAAGGCCTCTCCCACACTTCTCCAACTACCCCGGTCATGTACTAATTGTGGCCATGTTGTCCCTGCAAACTTCTTAATCTCATCCGCCCACCTCATTTTCGGCCGCCCCCTGCTACGCTTCCCTTCCCTTGGAATCCAGTCCGTAACCCTTAATGACCATCGGTTATCTTCCCTCCTCATTACATGTCCTGCCAATGCCCATTTCTTTTTCTTGATTTCAACTAAGATGTCGTTAACTCGCGTTTTTTCCCTCACCCAATCTGCTCTTATCCTGAGGCTTACGAAAAGGGTTCTACTTAAATTGAGGACGACGCAACGAGCTATGGAAAGAAGAATGATAGGTGTAACGTTAAGGGATAAGAAAAGAGCAGATTAGCTCCGTATCCCCCCTTAATCCCAGGCAGCGCAAGGACTTACGAGGTTGCCCAGCGGACGTGGAATTGGAGATATTTGAACATCCTCAGGTCGTCCTAGAAATGTCCTCAACTGATCCTACCTGGATCCATTTGTCCGTACAAATCACATACATGGGCACGGGCACGGGCAATCTTTGGGCACGGCGCCAGCGCCTTCTCTGCAATCATTTAGGTATGCGTGTACAGGACGCGACCACATCCGTTTGCGTTAGACTTGAATATCATTACATACCGGTGCTATGCCATGGAATTGTTTGTGTAAATGTCACTGCTGAACTACTTGTCATATATATGTGTCATGTACTCATCGCAATGCAGTGTATAACGTACTCCATTGCCTTAGCAAAATAGCGCGACATAAACAGGAAAATGCGTATATTACTAGCATCAGTAATATATGTTTTGCAGAAAAATCGAGCAACATTTTCGAAAATACATTTTGCGTTCGCGCTGTAACACAGTTTAGTCTGGTTTTTATTATTATTCGCGGACAAGTCTTGACTGACCACGCCTTGACAGGATTATAATAGGAGATCTGGTCACTTCTGGGTTACGTGTGTGTTGGGCCCTTCGTTTTCAGGTGGAATCCTCTAATTATACATGTTTTTAATGCCGAACAAAATTTATGAAAATGGGGTTACTGAACGCGACTTCTATACCCGACTTTCGCCCTTCTGTAAAGGATAATAATTAATGAAGATGTTACGTAGCTAATGAGTGCTGCCTACGTTTTGTAATCAGGTGGTGAAGATGTTAGTATGATTGTTATAAATGTATGGATACGGCATATGCCGCGTTTTCGCTTAACACTAAAGCGAAAGCTGGTATATATAACAGTATAGCTTCAGCACGTGCCGGCCTTCACTGGCCTCTTTTTTTTTAATAGCCGCGTTAAATGAATACCACGTCGCATAATGTAAACGTCGGTAATGCGCTAGGAAGCAAACTATCGCAGCGCAGATGTTACTGTGCCATTGCTAGTGGTAGCTATGACGTTGAGGTGTGATGCTTGCCTATAACTATACTTTAGGCTCAAAGACGTGTGACTGATTCGTCTAGTTGGTGCACCAGTAGCTTTTTGCTGCAAGAGAGTGTATACGCGTCCCAATAAAACAGGACGACATGCAGCAGGCAAGGACGAAAAGTCCGACAGGTCTATAAGATGCATGGACATAGAAATGCTCACAGTGCATATATGTTAGTCAACGAGCGTTTGCAATACATATATATATATATATAAGGAAAAGCATCACATCTCCTGCGAAACGCACCCTCGTGCACCAGCTTTCTTATATATATGTTTTTTTTTTCTGCCGTATCGAAAAAGCGCAGAGAACAATGCAAAGAAGGAATCAACAAAGCCGCGTGTCTGTTTGTTGTTTTTGTTAATGTGGTTTCTTTACAGTATACCAATAATGCGTGACAACGAGCATTTGGGGAGGTGAGTCGGTCTCATAATTTGCCAGCAGCTCTCTTCGCCATATGTTACATGTTCGCGTGTATCATTTCGCTTGTTTAAAGAAGGCTAATTATGTAAAAAGAAAAACCGTTGTTCGTGTTAATTGTTCTTTAAAGATTAACCAGAGAAAATCTCTAAATTTGGACAACCGGGAAACGAAACCGTGATTTCGCGCCGGGTTTCTCTTTTTAGAAATAGCACCCAATTCTTACGCCACCATACCCCCCCCCCCCCCACCCCCCCGGCCCATTTCTAGAAATATTAAACCCAGAAACGATGGACCCTAATTATATGTGACTTCCTTCTGCATAAACGAGAAGAAAGGGGGTTAACCGAGGGGCCCGATTTTTATTAGTCATCTCATAAGAAGCCAACAAACACTGACACCAAGGACAACATATGGGAAATTACTTGTGCTTAATAAATGAAATAAGGAAACGATAAATTAATGGATTAAAGTGGACCTGCGGCATGTTGTTTTTTCATCCACTTTAATTACCATTAATTCATCGTTTCCTTATTTCATTTATTAAGCACATGTAATTTCCCCTAAGTGGCTTCTTATGAGATTCCTTCTGCATATGGTATTTCTGTTATCGTTGCCAAGAAATCTCATATATATATATATATATATATATATATATATATATATATATATATATATATGTGTGTGTGTGTGTGTGTGTGTGTGTGTGTGTGTGTGTGTGTGTGTGTGTGTGTGTGTGTGTGTGTGTGTGTGTGTGTGTGTGTGTGTGTTGTTACAAAGAGCCACTGCAATTGAAACGCGTGAAGCGAGAGTGGAGAAAAAGGAGGGCGACGTTGTTGCTCCTACGACTTTCACGGTCCTTGTGCCTCTGTGATCATTAAAACACCCCCTGAAACCCCTCTCCAGAGCCCGTAACAGATTGGCGGAGGTGACGGGGTGGCCGGCAAGGCGTGCGTGGTGGCCGTGGCGTATAGAGAACGGGCGGTCGAAAAGCTGCGAAGACGTGTGCAGGGGATCTGGCTCGTAACAAGGGCGGTGTAGCTGCAAAAGTGCGAGCCGTATAGCACACCGGAAGAGGTCGAGACTCGTGCGACAGCTCGGAGTAGCCAGGCCTCTCAGAAGGCATTGAATGGATAGTATGTCGCTCCTTCGGTGGGGACGGTATAGCAGTGGCGTAGCTAGGTCGTCTGGCACCCGGGGCCCATAGGTCTTCTGTGAACCCCCCTCCTACCGGGGGGAGGCGAGGAAGGCGAGGATATCGACAATTTCCGGGTGTCTTCAGACGCATATGACACCCCCCCCCCCCCCCTCTGGCCCCTTGCAACCGGGTGCCACGCCCCCCCCCCCCCCCCCCCCCTTTGCTACGCCACTGGACGGTATCCATGCCGACGTTCGTCGAGAGAAACGCGACGAGCGAAAACGGCGCCCGTAATTGGAGGGTGGTCGATGTGAGTACCCAGATCGTGGTGTTCCTCGGTATTCATCGACGACGTCTGCTGCGTTAATTGCCATGGCTGCCACATGGGGCCGAAGCGGCCGGCGTTCGCGTGCGTTCTGTTTCTCATGCATAGCCGTCCTGAAAGCCACCGGGGCAATATGAGAGACTCGCTCACGTCGTAGTAATTCTTCCCTTACAGTCTGCCGTATTGTCGACGAGAGGCCAGTATAGGCGTGTCATATCACATGTACGCCGCACATATCCAATAATCTCGTATGATCATATGGGAACAAGAAGAAAGAAGGTTAACCGAGGTGCCCGATTTTTTATTAATCATGTAACGAGAAGCCAACAAACAAGGACACCAAAGAAAACATAGGGGAAATTACTTATACTTACTAATTGAATAAAAAAATGATAAATTAATGGCAAATGAACGTGGATGAAAAAACAACTTGCCGCAGGTGGCGAATGACCCACGTCTTCGCATTACGCGTGGGATGCTCTTCTTTTTCCTTTCTTTTTTTTTCAAAAGTTTTTTTTCGAATACACGAGCATTTCGGAGAAATATTAAATTTCAGTTTATCATAAGCTAAATTGGCGGTATAAATGTGTACAAAATTGATTTATGTGGTGATCGCGTGTTTTTACGCTATTTGTATTTACTTGCGTTGTGTATTTTGCAGCGCAAGTGCTTGTGTTCTGCGTTTTCGGCCATTCGAAATATTTGACTTTATATATGCCTATGTGCACTGAACTCACGCACAAAACTTTGCGATTCATTAAATGTTGGACTGTGTTGTTTTTATACATATAGTGTTCTACTGAGTGTCGTATATTGTGACATTATTCTCCGTTTTTGTGCATATTTGCTTCCTTTGCTAAGTGACAAGGAGTATAGCCAGTGCCGTCATAAAGGCGCCAACCTCTCCTGTTAATGATTTCAATAAAAAATAATAATAAAAAAAAGCTTCGTTATTATCCGTGGCAAGATGCGAAGGTTCACGTCACATGTTGCAGTCTCGCATTCGCGCCAGTCACGTGCAGTTAATTTGAGGTACTCACAAGTTAAGTTTTAAGTTATACGATAGGCTTCACAATAATTTTATGCACAGTGCGTGTCCACTGATCCGGACGGTTATAATTGCCTTTCGCATTTTCGGACAAAGACTTATCGATCGCGATTGCGAGCGGTTCCGACGGGGAAAAAAATTACTCGTACTCCAAGTTCCCGAATGCAGGTTTCGCATTAAGTCTCGGCCGCGGACAAAGAGCAACGTTGTGGCATGGAAAGAGAGAAGAAGAAAAAAAAGAAAATAATAATGCGCCGACGCAGGTCAGCCGAACGATTATTTCTCGATCAAGCGAGTTCACCTTTACGCGGCCAGCTGTCATTACTTTCCCGATTCATTTCTCTTACCCGATATTTTTGTTTCGAGCGTTAACCTCCCGAAGCGACTCGGGGGCTGAGAGTATATTGGAGGGCCGCGGATAAATTTCGGCCACCACGAATGGGGCGATCCCTTTGACGTGCACCTATCAATCTAGACGCATGAACGCGTGTTCGCATTTCGCGCTCGTCGAAATGCGGCCGCCGGCAGCCTGCGGGCGAAAGGAAGAAGGAAAGTAATGGAATGAACACGTACGTTTACGGGGCTCACATCTACGAAACGCGCATCTTACCGCTCCTGACTCGTCGTGTAAGGGAAACTGCTTGAAAATCCGTCGTCTCACTCCCCCCCCCCCCCCCCCCCCCAAAAAAAAAAAAAAATATATGCGAAGAAATATGCGCCCCTTTCTATTTTTGTTTCTATTTTTTTTTTCACCGCCGTCGGAGAGCTCGAGACGTGATTCGTTTAATTAATTCATATCGTGCTTCACACCCACCCGCATCTGCGAAAAAGGCTCGGTGCAATGCTGTCATATCGAATCGTTTCTCACATCGCCTTCCTCCTTTCCGAAAAAAAAGAAAAAAAAAAAGAGAGCGATCGACAACCTAAAACCACGGTGTCTCGTCTCAGACGACGACTATATCACTTGTATACCGTCGGGATTGAAGGTATTAAAACAAATATGTGTTTTTACACGCGAATAAACTCAAGGTAGCGGAGATGAATGATGAAAGTATATAGAGATCGAGATATAGCATTACGATTATCGAGCAACCATTATTTCACGCCCTTAGTGCGGATCTTACACCGAAAGGTTGGCGCATTGTCGCCGCACAGCAGAAGACGCGTCATCAATCTCCTATAGTTCCTCATTATACTGTATTGATTGCGGGCATGGTAAATGTCGATACCGCGCGATACTTGCAAACAATGGAACGGATCGCCGTGCGTATGCAGAGGGCGGTGTCCACACTTTCGTCGCGAGAACGTGCCCCATATTGGGGTGAGATAAATCGTACAATGCGTTCGCACCGCCCAGTATGAAAGCGGGGTTGCCTCACTGCAATTGACGATAAGTAAATATAATTATTAATATTATTATTATTTGTTTTGAACACATATACACATATACACAGGTATCAGGAAAGGGAAAGCGAGTACCAGGCTGGCAACTGCCACCGGAAGGGGCACAACGCCTGGCTACTCCTCTGAAGGGAGGTGACAGCAACACAGAAATGGAAGATAGGAAGGAGGATCGCTGCGCAGTGTGCAAAGCAGCCTGGCACCCTAACAACGATTAGTGGAAGAAGCCATTCAATGTAATTATTTACGTGCTAATCGCCATAAATATCATCTTCTGCAGCGGATAAGCTTGATAATTAATGAATATGTTAACAAAGAAACATATTCACTTGCTGTCAAGAAGCGGGCGTGCGAATCGGGAAGCATTTAAATGCAATATTATGCGTTTACCGACCATATAGTATATCAGGAGCGTACGTACGTATCACGATATGACTATTCAGTTGGAGCTACATTAAGAAACATACGTCGCACCTAAATATGATTATTTGTACGTTTATTATACACGAAGCCTCGGGTCACTGTTACGCGCGTCTGCAACCAAAATGTGCGTGTATAGTTGACATGATAACAACGTTGCAAAAACCATGCGCGCCAACCGTCACATAAATTTCTGTAAAAATTGGTTTGGTGCAAAAAAAATTTTTTTTTTGCGTAAATATTTAGTTGTGTTTGAAGCATTCATAACCTCACAAGTACCTGCAGTTAGACTCTCAGATCTGTTCTTATCTGCTGAATTAAATTCGAGCGTGCCTGACAGAGGCATTCGCATTCTTTTAGCCCGCATATACTCCGCATTTTAATGCGACGAAAACACGCGTTGCCGCTGTCAACCTAATCTAATCAAATTCAGCTTCGACCGACTTCAAGTTCTCGAAAATGCGCGCAGTTATTATATCTGACAGCGCCTAAATGCAAACACAAGGCTGCCCGAGAATTGTAGGTTGGGCTTACCTGCACAGCGTTGGAGTAATGCGTGCGGCTTACTCCGTCTGGTTTCCCCAAAGCGCCGTTCTGGGTTTCACTCGTGATCCGTACGCAATGAGGAAACTTTGCACACTCTAGGTGGGCAGCTTGTGACTGGTTGCTCTTTTCGGCACTGGAAGTGTGTTTTGGAAAACAAAGAACCACGCACACACACCGCTGACAACATCCTCGGAAACGAGTTTTGTGGTGAAGAGTACCCGAAGGCGACAACGAAAGGCAGACTGTGTCGCCATCTGGTTTACGGAAGCGCGGCACACAAAGTTAAATAAATAGGTTAGTTGAATGAATGCATTGATACCCTTCGGAATTATCTCCGTATTAACGTCCGCGTAGTCTTACGAGTGTTGTTTGATAGTATTGTGAAACGTATACATTGTATTTACTCAAAGAGCGCATGAAGTATTATTTTATTTGTGGCTCTGTAGACTCATTTTATTCCATTATAGTATGTCTATTTGGTTCGTTCTAGTGGAAAGTAATAACAGCTACGAGAAAAGTAAATTTGTGACCTGCCGGCTGACATAATTTTTTTTTTCATTCAATGCTAAATTATGTCGATGCTGGCGACGTGCCACGGCGGTTTGTCGAAGCTTCGTCGGCGTCTCTCGTAAGGGTTTCTGGGAATGTCAACAAGCCTGTGCGTGCGTGCGTGAGTCATTGCGTGAGCACGTTTTTTGTTGTCAGCGCCGTATATTTGTCATTTTTCCGCCTCGACGCTCTGGTGATCGACCTTGTTCTGTGCCGTGACCGAACGAGCCATATGGAGGTGCCGCTGAGACCACGTTGACTGACTGCGCCCGGCGAGGCATCGTGACCGCGTCCGTGTCGACCCCCTCTCAACGAAAAAAAAAAGAGCGTAAGCGACCCATTAGCATCACACCGTCTATTTAAAAATGTCCGCCGCAGCGTGCTGTGCACGCGCGCTTTGTTGTCGCAAATGAGCTTGCTCGCTTTGTCGTCACGTGCGCAGCAACCTCATTTGACGAAGCCGCGCAGTCTTATCGGAAGGGATAGCTGGGCGGAGCATTCCTCGCGCGTAGTGTCTTATCGGCGAGCATCGCCAAGCTAGGGTACCAGGCTGCTTTGCACACTGCGCAGCGTTTCGTTTTACGTGCGCTACCCGCAGCCGATAAATGTGTTCGGCCGCGAATTCGACCCATAGCACTGAGTTAAATACCAGACCGTCTTCTGTGCCGCCGTCACTTGTGTGTTGTAAATTTCTGCAACCTGCGACTTTTCTGGAACATTTGCTCTAATGTTGGTTGTTGCGTGTTAGTAGGGTGCATCACCGCCTCAGGGGCAGTTCCGATCCGGTGCTCGACCATCCGGGCTAGCGGAACATGCGTTTAGAACAGACTCTACTCCTATGTACTACCTGCGATGTCAAAAGCTTAAAATATTACCCGAGGAAACGAGTTTTTATGGTACGCAGCGGTGAAGTCGCTGCCTTTGCGTGCTCCGTAGTAGGTCGGGGTTGGTCGTCGCATCTTGCACTCGTATAACTGCTGGCTTCACCTACCACCGTGATTGCGAGATCTCCGAGCGAGAAAAAAAAAGAGAAACTCTTCTGTTCGCAGCGTCCGCCGTGTTGAATACACCAAACACACGGCGTCGGCGAGGTCGATAGCTCCCACGGTCCGCCGTTCCGCTACGGTGCTACGCTACGCACCTGTAGCGCGTAACCGCGAGACCCGGATGTCCGCATGATCTCGGCACTATTCTTGACGCCAGCTGCATAACTCACCGGCCGCCAACGCTCCATTCGGGGCGCGCGCAGTTTGCGTGCCTGCTTCGTTTGTTTGCGTGCTCGTTTCCTTTTGTTGTTTGAAATCGCGTGCATCGACCGCCGAGGTGTGGCTCGGTGGCTTTGCACGGGCGTGTAGCAAGAGATATGCCGCGCGCTCTTTTGAGCGATGCGAGAGATTGCGGCGTGAAAAAGTGGCGGGGTGGAGCTTGCAAGCGCTCGCTTGTCGGCTGCGATTGGCGCGTAGCTGCTTGTTTTCTCGCGTCTGTCTTGCGCAAAGGCGCCCGGCTCGGGAGCGCGAGTAATAATATCGGTGCACAGCTGCACTGGGCTGTCTCTGCACAGCTGTCTTGGGCGCGCACTCGAAACTAAATGTGCGGGGCTTTTGCGTGTAGTCCCGCTTGCCGTTGTGTATCCTTTTCAGCGTCACGGAGTCGTTCTGATAACTAGTCTGTGTGCCTGCACTGTTGTATACACTCACAAATTTATCCAAGAGCATTCTACAGGTTTACAAGAAACGCTGTGCAAGCCAAGCAGATGTTACGTTTGCACATGCCTTATGCGTCTTCACGGGCATTACGCGCCGTGAGAGTATGTCAACAAAAATTCACTAATAAACTTTTTAATTACGAACTTTAGCACACATGTGTAATTATGGAGCCAGTATGTGCTTACAGATGGGGCAGGGAAGGTCGAACACAGCACTTTGAAGGAACGCTTACGTAAAAGGCAGTGCCAGCACATTGGCCTTTGTTTTTCCACAAAGCTTTCGATGCAGTCTGGTGTGCAAAATTGTGTGCAATACTTATGTCGCATATCTTGGGGCCGTATATATTAAAACTGAGGATAGCCAAAGCATTTCTGTTGAATGTGCATTCCTTGAGCACTTATTGGCTTCAATTCCACAATCACATGGCATCAAGGTCTAAGGCTAACAATGTAAATCATGAGTCGTAGTATGTGTTTCATAAGGGCAAAGCTTTTGCAAATAATATTTGCCAAAGAGCATATTTCTCTTTAAAAGCATCATTTGTGTAGCTCGCAAAGTGTGCTTAGTGTGATTGGTGTAATGTTAGAAGCAAGAGCATGTTGCTGGGCTAGTTTGTTTGTACTTACAGGATTCAAAAAGTGCATGTCGCAACAACATGTCACAGGACGAAAGAAGACAGACGCAGGGCCAAGCACCCGTCCCATATCCATTTTCTTTCGTACTATCTCAAGCAGAGCGCTTCTTGAAACTTGCAATTGAGAGAGAGAAAGACATCATAAAGATAGGAAAACAAAATGTGGCCTGAATCCTAACAAACACCTAAAAAGTGTATTCATTATAAAAACATTTTTGCTTGCACAAACGTGGCGAGTGTTGGCAACGTGGCAAACGTAAGTGTTGACATTAAGCCAACACTTGTGACAGTGGCTCAGTGTGCTAGAAAATGGGATATTTAACATTTCTCTCTTACATTTTACATTGTTAACATATTTTTTCACGTGCCTAGAGCTGGCAGTGTTATAGTTTACGGAATGAAAATTAAGAGTAGTAGTCCGTGCCTGCAATGATGCACAGGAAAGTGTCACACTTTCGGCAATGAATCAGCATGCTCAAGTTGCATCGAGTTTTCAGCCACTCTGTGGAGATTCCACAGGCATTGGCCAGTGATTGCTGTCATCAAATCTGGAGTTCGCCGGCATTGGCCTTGAAGTGTGCAAGCCTCAGCGATGAACGGATGAACAAATATTAAGAGTTTCCTAATTGAAATGATGTGGTGGCAGATGTCACGAAGATCATAACTTTTACCTTTCTTCTGCGCCGAGTTTCATTCTTTAAGACACCCGGTTTGTGCTAACAACTCATTAATCCCGAAAGAAATTTATTGCCCCAAATTATATTCTTTATGTTCCTTACTCTTGCACCAGCAGTAATCTTTTTTTTTTTTTACCATTCTCCACCACAGATTAGGTAAGCTTTCCTTTACTGTCCCTAAAATCCCAGTGCCTAGCATAGAGTTTCTACATCCTCATTGATCTCTGGATGGATACTGCGATATGTTAACAAAATACATGGTTTCCACATTATTTCCACGTGCTATGCATAGTACTATTGTCATCATCGGCAAATTTCCTCCTATAACACCTTCAGTGCTGTGATTGCTACTCTAGTTGTTCCAAACTGCTCCAAAAGGAAACCTTGCTGCATCCTGCTGCATTTTCCTTAATGTGTGTTAAAGCAGCGGCAAAATTTGTTTTCTGCTACTTTCTAAAACTACCGTATAGACTCGTGTAAGGGCCGCATGCATGTAATGGCTGCACTCCGAACTTGGCAGCCCAAAATTTGGAAAAAAACATTCCAGCGGAGAAGCAATCGCAATCGTTGAGCAATGCTGCTCGCGTGCATTGGTGAATTTTGGCGCGCTGCATACTTCTGCATGTCGCTACTAGGTGGCGAGAGCTGCGCGTCGATCTCTGATGCAGTGGCCTCAACATTCTCAAGCACATTACAGTTAAACATTGCAGTAGGAGGGAGCTTAGGACTTGCCCTTCAGTACCATGTCATTTTTTTATTGCGATAAACATTGCACTGAAAATTAATTAAGGATATGAAAAGTCCCTTATGTGCTTTCCCATACAATGTCAAAGGTGCCAATCTTGGTGTAATGTTTAGGTCTAAAATTCTTGCTGCTGGTAATAAGGTGCTGGCAGTTCATTCAGAAAGCACGAAAAAAAATGTGCACCCTGCACCTCAGAGAAGTTGAAATGGATGAAAATGCAGTTTGCGCCTTCGGTGTTCGTATGCACGCACCACCACTGACGAGGATAAGAGAGATACATGGAGTTTGACAAATCGTGTAATGTGCAGAGCAGATAATGAACCCTTTGCATAACTGTAAAGCTAGCTTTTCAGCCAGGTAGTGTGCCCAGCTAATGACGGCATGGTCATTTCTGCAAACAGCGTATACAAGCGTGGTTTGGTTGTGTCGTGACCTGAAAAAATGCAGACGTGGCTCTTGTGATGAAACCATGCGCATTAAATGAGACCCAGCATGGGTAGCTAGCACTCCATTTGTAAGATTACCGGTGCTACCATTAGCTGGGCTAATGCCAAGTGCAGGGAAGCGCAGTTGTAAAGTGAGAAAAAAAAGGTCTATTCAGAGAAACGGAATGTGTGCTAAGGCTGGCTAAAGGAAGAGAAAAACATTCAACGATGGTGGATGATTGGCTGGTGCAATGAAATTAGGAAGTTAGCAGGCATAAGATAAGAGTCAGTTGATGTGGAACAAGCGTAACTATTACTGGGAGAAGCGTTTGACCTGCAGTGGACTGGACTTAGGTAGGTTGATGACGATATAGGCCAGGCACCTGGGCAGAATCACCGTTGCACCATACAAGACCTGAAACTAAGTCTTATGTGGCTGCCATGTAATACCCGTGTCACACGGGCGTTTGGAAGGCCTTCCAACCGATAGTTGACTCAAAGGTCAAGTTCGAGCTGCTACATGGGCGGTTTCGAAGGCCGCCGAGTCAATAGTCTATCGAGTCAACGGAGCACCCTGCAACTCTATCGAAATCTCGATGGCCTTTGAGCAACGGAAGCGGAAACAGCGCGAACATGCCCTCTCGTTCACAGTGTGCTCGTACTCACGGTTAGAAAGAACAAATCAAACCAAATGCTCTAAAAATACTATATATGAGTGTCATTCATTATTCAATAAAATGTTTTTGCCACTTGACATGTGCGAACACACACCAAAACGGCAGCCGCATCGAGTGGCGCAAATGTTGCCGCAGTTTCGCTACTCAACAACTTGAAAATTAAACATATATGTATGGCAATGTATAAACAAACATAAAAGAAATTATAGTATATTTAAATGGTTTCAATGTTGTTTACCTTTTCGTGACATGAAAACGAAAATAAAGATCCACAGCGCCACACAATTTTGTGAGAAACGCCTGAACCACTCAACGGCCTTTCAAAAGTGCCGTGTAGCAGCGCGACAACTCCTTTGAGTCGATAGAGTTGTGGCATTTCAAAGGCCGTTGACTGGAAGGCCTTCCAAATGTGCCCGTGTGACACAGGTATAAGTAATTTATGCACATCCTACTAGGAGTCCCGATGACTGCCTTCTGTACTTTCATAAGTGTGAAAGGATTCTTGTAGCACATTGGATAAATTTATTTTTAATAGTATTGGTCACAGGGGGCGCATTGTTGCACATCTATTCAGGTAACATCAGGTAGCATTTATGTTGTGGAAAAATTTGTTATACGAATGGTGAATTAGTACTAAGTGACACGGTTTAAAAAAGTAGTTAATGAAAAAAACCTTGCTGGAACTTTTTTTCATTCCGTCTTTTGTATTTAACCATGACATGGAATGCAACACAAAGGCCTTTGTCATTTGTTTTGTCCTTAAGCTGCAAATTCTGCGTTGGCTTTTTCGTGGTGCGGTTTCGTGTGCGCAAGGCTGCTCTGACAACCACGTTGGCATGGACTTGTTGCAGGCAGCTGCTGTTCCATCAGTGGCAACAGCGGTGTGCGCCGTCTCCCACCAGTCGCCGTGTCGTCAGTTCCCTGTGGTGGTGCACGTGGCGGCACCCAGTGGTGATGGAGCATGGGGGGATGCCTCAGTCTTGACGATGAGGAGAGGAAGGCGCGTCTGCGCAGTGCCCAGATCGACCGGCAGATCGCCGAGCTTGCACGCCAGGAGTGCAATGTCATCAAGATCCTGCTGCTCGGTGGGTGCACGGTCCTCCTTTCCTCTTCCTTTCCTCCTCGGTATTCACCATGGTGGCTTAGTGGCTATGGCTGCTAAGCGACCACTAAACGAAATGTGGCTGCCGTGGCCAGGATTTGATCCCACGACCTCGTGCTTAGCGGCACGAGGTCGTGGGATCAAATCCTGGCCATGGCAACCGCATTTCATTGCGGACAAAATTAAAGAACTCCCTCGTGCCATGCATTGGGTGCACATTGAAAAACCTCAGCCAGTCAAAATTAAACCGGAGTCCCCCACTACGTCATGTCTCATAATCAGATTGTGGTTTTGGCACGTAAAACCCGAATATAATGCTTTCTTTTCCTGCTCGAGATACAGATTGTTCTGTAAATGGCAGCGTGAGGTATACATGACACTTCCGGCTAATGCGCCAGCTCTCTTATGCTCATACTTCATACAGCGGAGGAAGTGCATGCAACCATATATGAGTGCTATGTTCCTTGAAGGGACAGTAAAGGCAAATGCTAAGTCGACGTGGACTTGCAACGCTTGTTTCGCGCCAAGAAAAGACTTAGTTTACAAAAACGTTGCATCTGAAAGGTCCGAATACCTTTTTTGAAATTGAAATCTCCCACCACCCAACCGGGGGAGTGGTGACGTTGCATATGCCATCACCACCCTTTGCTGCCGTTGGTGAGTAAAACGGCACCCAACAGA
Source organism: Dermacentor andersoni (assembly GCF_023375885.2). NCBI lineage: Eukaryota > Metazoa > Arthropoda > Arachnida > Ixodida > Ixodidae > Dermacentor > Dermacentor andersoni. The sequence goes on along the minus strand of NW_027314752.1, from coordinate 944,088 downwards.
CGGTGGTACTGAGCCAAGACAGAGCGGTGGATTCGTCGCTGCAGCTGCTTTTTGGTCAAGTGGCCTAGACCATTCGGGCATCCCGCAACAACACATGGAAGTTGAATTCTCTGCTACTTGCAGTTTGTGCGAGTTTCGCGAGCCAGCAAAACCAGCACAGCACTATGCGATAACGAAACTACTAAAACACGAAAGCGTGGGCGGTGCGGAATCGAGCGAAAACGAAACCTTTCGACCACCCGTCTCATTGTCAAGGGTAATTTCACTGTGTTCCTTTTGTAAAAGTGACATAGAACTGGACAAGTAGGATTTTATTTCGTCTTATGATACAATACAAGGATGTGTTGTTTTGCAACGAGTGGTTGAGTACTAGTGACAATTTAACTGAGGAGTGCTTTCGTCATTGGGCAAGTACTTGAATATCCCAGGGGAGTGTCTAATCACGTCCTGCATTTACCTCAATTTCTCGATTATGAAGGCTCTGTTCGGGATAATATTGACGCCTTATTGTTTCTCGAGCACTGATCTATCACTTTAGTTGGACTTAATATTTGCCTTTAGTGTCCCTTAAGGTGTTTAATTCATAATCGATCGAAAGTATATGTCATGTGCAGCATTGCTATATAAAAACACTATTCAGCATTCACAGGAACAGGACGATGTACAGTCGAGTGCACCTATAACAATACCAGTTTTAAATATATTTTAGATATAACATGAGCAGCCAATGCACCGTCAACTTTGTATGTGCTCTATGGTAAAATAAACCGCTGACTACAGTGCTTCCATGCCGTGTTATTCATTGTAACACTGAAATCTGGCTCCTAGGTGTGTCCATCGAAAGGAAAATTAATGCAAGATCCTTGGGAGGGAGGGTTGAAGGGAGGGTTACTCAAGCCCGTTTGTCACACTTGCCTTTGTACCATGCATCCTGCTCGTCACACCTTCGTTGCATCGCATCAGTGGCCTCGTGCAGCCCTCTCCCATTTCCCTTCTGCCTTCTTGCCAATGTCGGAGGGGCGGAAGGGAGATGGAAGAGAGGCTACAAAGGCATGTCGTGTCGGGTATGCTGCACGAAGGTAGGTGTGGCGAAATGGCTCTCATTTTTCTTTTCTTTATTTTCCTGGATTTCGCGTTCCTTTTCTCTTCGTTGCAGACACCTACTAGTACCCAAGTTCAATTGTCGTAGTCAATAAAGCAGCATGGGAACATTGTAGTAAGCAGTTTACTTTACCCTAGACTACGCGCAAAAGTTCAGCGTGGGGCAGCTGCTTATTGTTACATTCGAATGTTGTTAAATACAGTAATGTATAAGTGGGTTTGACTTTGTTTCTTTCTGTCTCAATGAAATGTTTGAATGTTTGTCCCCTCTGCTTACTTTCTTTTGACCCTGTTATAACAATTGTTAGTTGTAACAATGGGATTTTCTTGGCACTTGAACATTATTGTAAGTGGGTTCAACTGTAATGACGAAACCGGGTGCATGTTTTGTTTTACCCTAATAATGACAGATGGCACCACTGTTCCATTTCAGCAAAATCACCTGCTCAACTTTTCTTTCTTTTCTCCTTTCTTTCTCTCTCTCTTTTGCATTGCATGGCTGCAGATAACAAGTATTTCCAGTTCATAGGCATGTAGTAAGCTAGGCAAGCATATAGCGCAGTGTTGAAACTCCATGCACCTCGAAGTGCTGTGTCTGTGCAAAATTTGAATGCAAGTGACTTGGAAGAGTTGTGTTCACCCAATATATATTCAGCGCATGTGCATCTGTTACTTTGCTACGGCACAATGAATGTTGATAATGTGCACAATGTCAAAGAAAATGTGAGAAAGCCCACAAGATGGCAAGCATGGAATGCAAATGGTGAATTGTGACCAGACAGCTTGGCATGGGAAAAACAAAAGACAGAAATCGGTGCAAAAAGACTAAAGTGGTGTCACTGAGCCTAGTTGGTTAAATTTTCGCCCCTAAAAGAAATGCATGGCCACACTATCTGGAAAACTAGTGTGCCGCGACTTCTGGTGAGCTGCAGTGTTTTTCTTGTGTGGTGTGGTGTGGAGCACTGTGCAACTAAGAGTTGATTGTACATAACTGCAGGTTAGGTTGCAGCTCGTTGAGGGATGTCTCCGTAGTTTGTGCTCAATGGGGATCAATCATGAAAGCGGTTATATACAGAAAAACCTAGCTTGCATCTCACTTTGTACACTAAATCTCGTTGTCGGTGCCTTTACATGCTCAGCTAGCCGTCATAGTACTGTATTTAGATGACCTCTTTGTTTTCAGCCATTGATCTTTGCGTGAGATCACACTTATCGATTAGCCCTTAAAGGGCAGTTTATGTTTTTCTATTGCAGATTTCTAAATTCAGAATAACTTGTTTCCAGAAAAATTCAGCAAATGATTTTTTTTTCTTATGTAACGTTAGAATGACAAAAAAGATTTCGTACCGTCTATGTGGTTTATGCTTTAATACACGAATGTTCAATAATAAGTATTTAAATACATAGTAAAATTCCTGTGACTAGATTGTATCTCCAAAATAGCTGAAACAACCAGCATATGCAGCCGTAGTAAAAGTCATGTGTGCATGTGAGCACGCACATATAAGTTTGTCTGAAAGAGCAAGCAAATTAAAAATACGATGCAGTAGTTGCTTGTCGGATCACTAAATTGGATACAATCTGATCTCCCATGTCAAGAGAAAAGAAAGACATGCATGGCATTGTCGTCAATCTCTGAACACTTGCCCGTCAGCAGAGGAATTGCAAGCCTGTGAGAGAACCATACTGGCAAGCATCTCATGGAAATGACAGGAAATGTGATACAAATCAGTTTTTGCTGCCCCCATAACCAGAAACTGTGTGCAGGTGTGAGTATGCAGCAGCAAGCAAAGGTGAAGCATGCAGCCAGTGTGGTGGTGGCCACCAGTTTGCAAAGTGATGACTGTTTCTCACAGGATCCAAGTGGCAAATGAACATAAATATATTTTTTTGCTGGTGCTTCGTTGCAAAAGGCACATCTTTCAGACATGCAGTCCTCGTGATATGTGTATTTATTTATTATTTATTTATTATTTATTTACAAATACTGCAACCTCAATATGAAGTTTGAGCAGTGTGGATTTACATTTGCTAGGGCTTTGGAAATTGGCAAACAAAAAATAAAAAAAATGAAAGAAAACATGTATGCCTTGTTTGCAGCTTGTTTTCAGTGCCATACATGTGGGGTGGTGACCCCGAAAGGGTTAATAATGGCCCACACATCAAGTTTGTTGCGACAGCAGGAGTCTTGACAGTGGCTTTGTTTCCATGTCCCACCAGGTGCTGGGGAGAGCGGCAAGAGCACCATCGTGAAGCAGATGAAAATCATCCACAGCGAAGGCTTCTCTGATGAAGAGCTGCGCAGCTTCAGGGTGAGCGACGAGGTCTCGGACCACGTTTCCCATTGGCTTCATGACTGCGTGCTTGCGTAGCATGATGCCCTCGTGGCAGGGGTTTCCAGTGAACAACATAAAAAATAATAGTAATACAGTGGAACCCCGATTATATGACTTTTGTGTGACCTTGCAAAAACATTGTTAATCCGATCATCTTATAGTCCAACTAACAAAAATTATGTCTATAATACATGACTTTGTGTGGCAGAGTTGCAAGGAGCTTCACTTTAAGCTATAGAACAATACCCTGCAGGACTCAGAAATGAAAACTGCCAGGAAAGCATATGCAAAAAAAAAAAAAAAATACTGCAGTGCAGGTGCCAGTCACGGTTTATTGGATGGATTTAGCATAACATGTACCACGATCCTCCCTGCCAGCATGCTCAAACATTTTTTTTTTCTTCTAACCTACAAACTTTTAAAAAATTGGTCAGTTTCTTATAGACTTTCTTTGAACCACTTAGCAAGAGCATTCTTTTGAGTGAGCAGCATCGGCTAGGAGGCTATCTACAGCATCACCTGTACAGATGAACTTCTGAATGTTGTCGATGCTACGTAGCGCATCCACAAGCACAGGCACTGGCACGGCAGCATCCGTGGTGTCATTCTCCTCCGAGGCAATGGCCAGCAGTGTCGGCACGAGGCAGTGCACCTCGCACGTCCCGTCTCTTGCAACGACCCACACGAAACCAGTAACCCAGCGACGGGTGCATGAAAGGTCTTGTGGGCTTGCGTGTTAACAGAAAGCTCCAGACTGTGTACGCGAACATACATTTCTGATACAATCTGCGTGCCTTCCAGTAGCTAATCGGTTCGATCTTCACACATGTTTTTATACGTTACTTACCTGCTGGGGCAGTAGTCTCGGGTAATTACTTTCAAAGATCACTTTCGCGTGACTCTGCACTGGAAGCATTGAAGCAGACGGCTGATAGCAGTCTTGGCACTGTGCAAATATGGCAAGCTTGACTGACACTCTGACCAATAATGCGGAGGCATTCAATGCCAAGTCACGTGAAAGTGAAACCATCTTGGCAAAAGAAGTGTGGAAGCACATGGACAAGCAGTAAACACAAGAGACACTGAAAGAGAGGAAGCGCAATGAAACAGCAATGAAAGGACGAAGGTTAGCAGCGGTTGAGCGAGGCAAAGAGGAGGAGGAAAAACAAACGCTAAGACGGCAGCGTTGTGGGAGATACGGGTGTTCTCTCCTCCGTACTCTTGGGACAAAGGAACGACAACACACAGTAGTGCAAACAATCACAAGGGCATTTATTGCACCTTTCATAGATCAATGCCAGCTAGCCGAGTGGCTATCCACAAAACATGCCGATGGGCGCGCGACAAATCTAGAAGTCCGACTCACCGCGTCCTCGCGAGCGAATATGTTCGCTCCATGCTGGATCCCAACGCCTGGTCGTTCGCGTGTATAGTCACGCGAATCGTGGCGCGTTCGAAGGCGGCCACGCGAGGCGGTCTCGCAGATGCATCGGTCGCCGCGCGCTCGCGGGAGACGTCCTCCGCCGCGCGCCGACCCGCCGGGAAAGAGGGGCGCTGCACGCGCGGCAGGTCCGTGCGGCCTGCTGTCTCCAACCCAAGAGGCCAAGCGCCTTCCCTTTCGGCGCCCGAGTAACCCCGCCGCGACAGTCGCGCCATCTCTCGCACCGCGCTTGTACCACGCCGCGGGCGCCAGGCCACGCGAGCCGTGCGGGAAAACAGCATATCAGGGGATGCGCTATGCGGGAAAAACATCAGGGGACGCGCGAGAGTCGCGCATCCCCACAGCGTACATGAAGGAAGGAAAAAGGAGGCTAGGGAGAGAGCCCAGAAACCACTTTTAATTTTCTGCATACGAAGGGGACAGCGTCGTAAAGCTATTGGAGGCTGGGTGGCGCTTCTCACGTGCCTGCCGTGAGGTTCGCAGTTTCACGTGGGTCATCACGCGAGATGGGACGAGCATATCTCGCATCGTATAGTCGAGGTCTTTAATGTATTGTTTATATGAGGGCGGGAGTTCGCTAGGACTGCACTAATTTATCGTTAAACCCAGGTCGTCGCAAAATCGAGCGATGCATAACTGGGGTTTTGTTGTAATTGACAAAAATGACCCAATAGACTGTATTGATACACATTTGCTAAGAATCACTTTGTTGGACAGCAAGTCCACTGTGGCTTGATTGGCACCATTTAACATGCTAAGGGAACAACTAGTGCCGCGGGAGACCTCATTTGCAAGGACTTCGAATGCTTTAAGCACCTTATATCAAAACGTGGCCTCAGCGGCTGGGAGTCAAACTCGCTACATTGGGCTCAGTCGATAGAGGGTTGAAGGAATTTTGCAGTTTCCACAGTGTTGGAAGATCATCTCTTTCATTTCGTGGCAGTTGGTTGGGATTGACAGTGATGCAACAGATGCCGATTTGACAGAATTTCAGGAGTCCTTGTGCTTACTCTTACTGGCACTGGTCTGTCAGTGCGATTGTGCGATTGCTTGGCGTCTTTGTGGTGGCTTTCTGCAACAAAATGTGGTGTGTTGCCTCTCGGATCAATCTTCCAAGGAATACCATGCACTGTTCAGTGAGACCCACATTTATATGCAGTTATATATCAGACACATTAGTCGTGGCCTAAATGTGCTCTCACTGAATGTCTTACACTAGACACACGCTAACAGTAATCGATGCTTTAATAAACAAGCATTTTCGGCGGCCAGAGAGAGCATTATGATACACTTAAACTGGTCATGAATTTACTTGTTCAAGTAGACAAGGGAAGCAATACTTCTTAAATGTTGCCACATTATCCACTCAGTGCCATCGCACCTTGGCTAACTCCAGTCTTCAGTCTTCTTAGTTTGTGCCAATGCTGCAACGAACTGGCCACTTTTTGCCATCACTCCAATACCATCAAAACAAGTAGCTTTCGGAGCTAAACTAAATGTTTCAGACTGCTGCAAACTGTGTTCTTGCGCAGAAGGGGTAGGTGCTGTCACAAACAATTTGGTGGTGACACAACATGGTAGTCTGTGGAAACCTAAGAATGCAGTGTAAAATACTCTACTGGGCACCTGAAATTGAATGTGTACCATGTTTACTCGATAATGCACCCCCTAGTGTAACACACAGCCGGTTTTATTCGCGGCCAGAAATGAAAAGTGAAACACCTTTGATCGCACTGCACACTCCTATCATCGAGAGGAACAGCATAATTTGTTTTCCCTCAGAAAAATAAATATTTTAAACTCTGAAGTTGCTGGAGGCGAGATTTAGACGCGTCCCAATGCTGACAAACTTCCTGTGCTCAGAGTATGACAAAGCAGTGCCTTTGAGATTAGAAGATGGGGTTTGAGATTGGGCGGGTGGAATTTGGGCATTCCCCATTGCATTCGTAGTCGATTCTGACGAGCACATCATATTTCAGTAAATTTTTCCAGAAAGAGGTTCTGGCCGTTAGAATCGAGTGAATATGGTGTATAGATGAGCCAGACAGCTGCATTAACCCATTAGTGTGATGTCACAGCAGAAATGGACTTCTTTCAGTATCGGCATTTCTCAGAAGTTATGTTGCCGAGATGTGGTTCTGTGGGCGAAATTTTTGTGGAAGTCTCGGGTTGTTATACTGAGCACAGTGTGTGCTGGCAGTGACTCAACTATATTTTGTCATATGGTGCCTGTGCCATGCAGCCGACGGTGCTGGACAACATACTGGGCTCTATGAAGTACGTCCTGACAGGCATGGGCATCCTGCGCATCAACCTCGAGAATCCCAAGAACAAGGTGGGCACACAAGATGCTTCGGTTTAAACCTAGCCTCTTGCATTTTTACAGTGCCTGCTGAGTCATGCATGTGCACGGGCAGTCGAAGCCACTTATAACAATATTCAACTGCCAAGAAAATGCCATTATAGCCAATAATTGTTATGACCAGGTTGCATTAAAAAAGCTGATGGGACAAACATTCAAATATTTTAATTAGGCAGAAGTACAGTCGAACCCACTTATGGCATTACTGGTTTTAACAATACACGGATGTAACAATGAGGAACTGCTGCACTCTGAACCTTTGTATGTGTTCTGTAGTAAACTAAACTGCTTACTATAATGTTCCCGTGCTGCATTATTGGCTATAAGAATTAAATCTGGCTACTAGGTGTCTGCGCTGAGAAGTAACGAAATGCAGGGCAAGAAAAAAAAAAATGCCAGCTAGTTTGCCACAGCTCCTGCCTTTGTGCCACTCACCCTGCACGGCACGCCCTTGTCGCCCCTTTTTCGTCTCTTCCACCCCTCCAGTGTGAGAGGGCGTACGAGGCCGGCAATGTGATGCGACGAAGGTGTGCCGTGCAGGATATGCGGGACAAAAGTGGATGTGGCGAAGTGGCTCACATTGTCCTTTCTTTTTTTTTTAAGCTAATAGCTTTCTTTGGCCCTGTAAGCCATTTTTACTGTAGGTCATTGGTAAGGCGGCAGCCGGACGTGGGCGAGGAAAAGAGCCAGCCAAAAAGGCGCATACTTTTAGGCAACCAAGTTACAAGGAGGGGGGGGGGGGTCATTGTGCATGAGCTCTCGCACAATGGAGTGGTGAGGAGGGATGGGAAGGAGGCAAGGGCACTGTCACTTCCTTAATTCGCTTGCTCATTTGCCGCAGGAAGACAAGGGACAGTTCGCATGTTCTCAGGTGCGCGAGTTGCGGGGTAGAGCTGGAGGGAGGAGGAGAGATGAGGCTTTCATTCGTTCGTAACAGGACATGCTGGAAGGTCTGGTGACAAAAGAGGTGGCTTGCTTGCCCGAGCTGAATTACTCCAGGCACCAGATATATTAGGTCCTTGACACTGTTGCAGGAACATATTGAAGCAGCTAAGGCCTAACTGCTGTTAGCACGCTTTTAACCCATGCACGGGCCCACTGCATCAACTCGACTGACCCTCCTGCCTGCCTCCATTGTGTGGGATACTCTAATGGACCACACATCCTTTGGGAATGTCCCGCCATTCGGCCCCACTTGGCCCAATATCCCGCTTGGCCCAGCCTGGCTCGATCAAGCGACATCTGCAGAAGACCAGCAGTGTCTTTATCTGAGCCAGAAAGACACCCTGCAATAAGGGTGTCGTGTCGCTAGCGACAGAGTTTTGTCATCGTCGTCGTTTGTCACATGTCTATCTCCATGGCTGTCAGGAAAGAACTCCTTGAAGGTGAAGGGAGATGGCGAGGGAAATGGTGTATGCTCTCGAGTACTAGCGGGGATGGGTGGCAAGAAGGGGAGGGGGTAATGACCTCACTCTCTTGTCCATCCGTTTGTTCGTTTGGGCTATCACTTGATTGACAATTGTCGCCGATGGTTTGTGCATAATAATTTTTTTATTTTTCAGTTCAACAAAGGCGTTTCGTGCTTGGTGTACGGCACAAACACGTGTGGTGAACCTGCTCATTGCTGTTTATTCTGTGGATTTTGCTTATTTTTATTCTTTCGGTGCACACACCTGGTAACCAAATCGTTATAACTGATAATGCGGCACGTGAGCATTCTAGTAAGCAGTTTATTTCGCCATAGAATGCATACAACAGTTGATTGTTCACCAGCCAGTGTATTGTTAAAACTGGTATATTACTATAAGTACTATTACTATAGACTGTACATGGCCTGATACCAGCATCATCATCTGCTCATTTTATGTCCACAGTAGGATGAAGGCCTCTTCCCCCTTCCTAGTGAACTCTAATCATAGTACCTTTGTCTTGTGCCAACTGTAACTCATCTTATGCCTGCAAATATCCTGAATTTCATCACATCACTTCTCTGCTGTTGTTGACTGCACTTCCCTTTTCTTGGCTGCAATCCTGTTACTCCACTTGACCATTAGTTATCTGCCCTATACATTAACATGGCCTGCCCCACTTCATTTCTTCCTCATGATGTCAACTAGAATGTTGGCAGCCCTCGTTTGCCATCTAATATTCATTTCCTCTTATCATTCCTTTAAAGTTGTTTAGGTATTTCAAGACGTCTTACTTTCTATTGATGAATACAGTCCTTACACAAGTGTTTATCTATGTTCTTTTCTCCTTATTGCAATGGCAATTGTCTAAGGTATTTCGAGACGTCTTACTTTCTATTGATGAATACGCTCCTTGCGCGAGTGGTTATCTATGTTTTTTTTTTTCTCCTTATTGCAATGGCAATTGTCTGAGCCTAACCTTAAGCTGGTCCATTGCGCTGAAGATGTATGCGCAGACGGTGCTGAGCTGTCAGTGCTGCTTTGACGAGAGCATGACCATGCTGCCATTTGTGGCGTCCGCCCTGAAGAACCTCTGGAACGACAAGGGTGTCCGGTTGGCTGTCGCACGGGGCTTCGAGTACGAGCTCAACGACTCTGCGCTGTAGTGAGTGATGCACCAATGTACTCCCTCTAAGACTTGGGGGTCCTGTTCCTACAAGCAGCTGTAGCCTGAACTGGTGGTTATAGTGCTACAAGTGCTGCTGCCCTGTGCAGTGACAGTGTGCGGTGATAGTGACAGACTGTGGTTGTGTACCTGTGCTCCCTTTCTCTCTCTCTACTCTCTCTCTGTCCCTTTCCCTCTCTCCCCAGCGTAGGGTAGCAAACCGGATCCTCTCCTCTGGTTAACCTCCCTTTGTTTCCCCTTTCTTCTGTCTCTCTCTGTCGTTTAGAGCCCTGTGTGAGCAGTAAACAGAACTGGCTGAACTTCCAGCTGCAAATGGCCACATTTTAATGGGTGCAAAATGCAAAAAACAATTGTGTACTTAGATTTAGGTGCATGTTAAAGAACTACAGGCAATCAAAATTAATCTGCAGCCCTAATTAATCAACTGTGATGAATTGACCCTAATTTTGCACTATGTCTGGGAGGAAAAATCTGTTACGCTAGTAAATGTGGTACACTGTTTCTCTATGTGTTCACGCATGTGTTTATATTTGACAGCCTAAGATAGCACACTGCATTATATTCGCAACCAGGCTCGGAATATAATGTGAGATTGTAATTATAATGTGCAAAACAACAAAAAGCTGAGAAAGTTTCCATCATGATTTTAAAAAGCAGGCAAAAAAAATAAACAAGCTTTGTGTTGTCCTTTTCATGTCTCTTGGGGTAATGTTTTCTTACGCCTGCTTTTGAGAAGTCATCTTTGAGATGCTTTTGCAAGTCGGGAGGTGATGTGTGCGTGCCCACTAGGCTACAGAGGGCAAGGTGACATGATGATGCTTCATTGCGACAAAGCTGCAAGCAGAACAACAATGTGGGGAAATGGATGACCGTGCCCGCCTCTTTTGCAGCCTGTTTGAGAACATGGACCGCATCTGCTCGGAGAAGTACATGCCGACGCCACGGGACGTACTCAGGGCCCGAGTGCGCACCAACGGCATCATCGAGACCCACTTCAAGATCGACGACATTGTCTTCAGGTGGGGGTCACAGAATATTGTTACATGCGGAAAGACACAGACAAAAGAGACTAGTATTTACACTATATTCACGAGAGCAGCACAGCCAGAGGCCAATATGGTGACCAGCTCATGCCAAGCCCAGATGCCTGTCTTTGTCTTACTTTGCGCCAGCCATGTCTCTTAAGCGCGCCTGTTGTATTGCAATAATATCTCCACAATTGATTCTGCGTGGAGTCGATACGTCTTGGTTGCATGTATGTAGTGAGTAACACGTTTGCTTTGACTTGGCTGATTTGATGTGGAGGTTAAGCTGGTGTCGCCAATGTTTGCCACTACCAATTGTTTTGAATGTACTGCCTCGTGAAAGAGCTGTTTCAACATTACCCAGGTCTTGGCTTATTGGTTGTAATTTTGGTTGTAAAATGCCTTGAAGTGCATCTGAAGTGAATGGAAGGGCTGCAACATAGCACTAGTGTTAATTGCTGTTGCAACTCTGTGATCTATCTTGGGCTTGGTATGCTTTCCATAATCTGACTTGCATGCAACCTTGTGAATATGCTAAACCATTGTCTCTTTCATACCAGTAAGAGGTTTATACCTTCAGAAAAAAACAAAAGCTCGGCCATCGTGTAATGTGACCAACAATCAGTTGCCTAGGCAACGTCTAGTGGCATCGAATGCTTACTTTTTATAGCTTCCACTTGACTGCGCCTTGTCTGCTTGCACTTCCTCCTTCCACTGCGTCATCTACTGCAATGAAGATTCCTCACTTTTTGATGGAAAAAACATCAAGATTCTTGGGAATTGTAGTCAGTGCTTTCGAAATGTGTGCTGTGGTCCAGTAATAAACTGAATTGTGCGTCGACCAATCTGCCATCACTGCAAGATGGCACCGGTTGGTTAGGCAGCGCTTGAATGGCGCTCGCTCTAAGTTCGAGTTGTTTCAGCGCATGCTTGTCACTGCCGCAACTCGTTATATATTTTATTTGTGGTAGCTTTGCGATGAATTAAGTACTTATAATTACTGAAAAGGTAGTTTATGGCATATACAGCCCAAATATGCAGTTTTCTAAAAGTAGAGGTTTTCACGATTTTTTTTTGCTTTGAAAGGCCGCTACTAACAGAATTCTAGTATACTGGAACAGGGTGAGAAGTTCACACCTCTACAAATCTCACTCGACTGCTTGTCAAAACAGCACCTTTTGTAGCTTTAACAAATAAAGCCTTAAAGGTCTCTCAGATAGGGGTACAGATATGAGAACCAAATTTTCCAGCACCATATGTGCATTTTACGCAGATGTTTTTGTGTGCGGATATAGCATACAGGTCCTTTGCAGTAGGTCATACCCTATTGGGATGTGTGGTTGTTCACCGCTATGCCACTTGAGACTGTACTGTACTGTAGCGCTGCATCTCTCTCTGTGGTTATCGCCTGCCTGCAGGATGTTTGACGTGGGTGGCCAGCGGTCAGAACGGCGCAAGTGGATCCAGTGCTTTGACGACGTCAAGGCCGTCCTCTATGTCGTGGCCCTGAGCGGCTACGACATGACCCTCCAAGAGGACCCCACTGTGGTGAGTGGGCGATGCGAAGAATCTTTTAAGTTCCCTGCATTGGGCACTTACTCATGCAGTGCCCGCTGCGGTAGTGCAGTAGCTATGGCGATCCCGGCCGGAGTGGCTGCATTTTGATGGGGATGAAATGCAGAAACGGTTGTGTACATAGATTTAGGTGCACCTTAAAGAATCCCAGGTGGTCAAAATCAATCTGGAGTACACCACTACAATGTGCCCCATAATCAGATTGGAGTTTTGGCACATAAAACTCCAGAATGTTTTTCTCACTCAGGTAGCATTCACTGGGCATCTGCTTTACACTGACTTGGTTTATCTGCTCCTTGCTTCTCCTGTTCTATTTGTGATAGTACTGCCACATCTCAATGTGCGAACCAAGCAGCCTTTGAGAAATTCTAGGCAAAATAGTTCAAGCCTAACTTTGTGCATAGAGACTTCAGCACAAACGAGTTGAGGTGAGGAAGAACGTAAAGAAAGCAGCAACTACAGTAGAACCCCTGTAACACATTTTCCTCATAACTGCTGAAGAAAATGTACACCAGAGAAACGTATTGCACGAATATGCTGTTAAAATCACACAAACATGCTGTTAAATATTAAAACAGACACTGCATGGCTCAGCCTCCAAAGGATACACAGTCATAATGTGGTCTAGAGGGGGACAACCTAAACGTCCGATATATTGGATGCGGCAGAGAATGAGTGACTTACCCTTAAGATGGCTGAACGCATCGGCATCTATGAGCGGCGGCTTTCTTGGCTCAGTGCCAAACAAATGGTCTTGTCACAGTGCCAGGATTGCTGTTGCTTATTGACGCATCCAGGGCCGGTATTTTGTAGCGATGCCTTTTCCGATTCTATGCTTTTTCAGGCTTTTCACGCTTGGCCAGTGGTCAGAGCGACGGTCTACCCACATTATCAACGGGATCAGGCGGCCGTGTGTGGTGGATTGTGTCACTATCTTATGTGCAAATTAAAGAAACACTCGATGCGCAGAACTTGTGCGACAAACAGCAGATGCTGCCGATGCGGCCTCTCAACACTTAGTGGCTTGGCTTGTCCTGCAGTTTGGGTGCATTTGGCAACTACTGTATCGACTAGGCTTTGCTAGTTCTGGTTTCGAGGAGGAGCTGGTGACATGTCTCGACTTGTCCAGTAGATGCATAATTTTTCCTGGCAAGGTACTTGTGTTGTGAGTGCTTGGGATTGTTCCTATGGTGGGGATGCCTCACTGCTTGCGTTCCTTGTGAGCCTGTTGCTCACTAATAGTATGCGTTCTGCGTGTGGCTTGTTACAGAACCGGCTGCACGAGAGCCTGAAGCTGTTCTCTTCCATCTGCAACAACATGTTCTTCACCGACACGTCCATGGTCAGTAACTTACTTCCACTCTTGTGTCTGCCACCGATGCTGAAGCCGCCGCCTACCACACACATCTAAAACTCGCGCCTAAATATCTATATGTCACACATCTCGAACTGCTATAGGAATGTGCACTGTAGATAATGGACATCTTTTCTAAAGAGGACAGTGAAAATCTTACAATGAGCTTTCCATTCTCATTAACATTATAACCATAGACAACTTCCAGATTATATCAAGCCTGTTTTCTTTGCCAGCTAGAAAAGCAGTCACGTCTCCAATGGCAAGTTCAATTTGTTTATTTGTCGTAATGTATATTGTCATGTAGTGGTGACGGTGTCCTGGCAGGAACATATAGAGGCAAAGTTCAATGATAAACTGCACTTCATCACTACGACTGTAACAGTTTATTGTTTACGCAAATGGCAATATGCTGAAAGGTTTTTGTAGGACTTTGTAGGTGTAAGGATCTGGAACACTATTCCAACTTACATGAAACATGCCATACATTTCAACTTTAGCTGCAAACTTTTCCTGCTTACTCATCAAGTCTCAGATAAACACTCTGCCAAAATCTTGTCTGTGCCGTATTTTATTTCGATTTGCTCGCAGTGACTTTTTATTTGCTGTATTTCTTTCTCTTAAGTCATCTTGCAGCTGATCTTGGGCAATATTCTGTAACGGTTCACTTTCACAAATGCCATTGGCTGGCGCTTCATGGTCGTCATTCCTGGTGGCCGTGACTACAAATTTTGTTGTCGTCGCACAGTTTGCCAATCATCTGGAAAGTGAACTCGTCATCTGCTACGACCAGAACCACATAGAAGTGATTCACTCAAGGGTCACGATCCTGATCTCGAGGGTTGCTAAGGCAACCAAGGCCGCCAGTTAGTCTTGCGTTGGCCGGCACGATGAGACAGACGCCAATGACTGCTCGTTTGGTTGCAAGCATTGGCGAAAGACAATGACGTGGTGAGAGGCAATGGCGCGACACATCTGACATGAGTGAAGGAGAGTTCCGAAGGCATTTTAGGCTCTCCGAAGACACAGTGCGATGGATTTGTGACGAGCTAGAATATCTCGGACCACAAGATTTAGTAGCGTTGACATTATGACAAAAGTACTGTGCGCATTGCGTTTTTTTTTTTCATGCGTTTTCAGCATTCTGTCTGGAATGAAGAAGCGGCTGCATTGCCACAACCGTCAGTCAGTCGCATCATTACCGCCATCGCTAGGGCCAGTACGGATGAGGGAAAATAAAAGGTGTAGGTGAGATTTCCCTCCACGATGCAGGAGAAAGCTGCATTCAAGAAACACATCCTTGACCCCGGCAAGATTTTCGAAGTTGTGGGATCTGTGGATGGAACTTTCATCGCAGTAGTCTGCCCTAAAAAGCTCAGCCCCAGCTAAACGGAATCCTATTAGAGCTGCAGCATACACCTAGAGAACTGCCTGGATTACTTAACGTATGGTGCACCATCTAGCGACCAAAAAATAAATAAACAGTGCAGTATGAAATTAAAACCACCAGCTGTCCATGTCGTAAGCTCTCAGCTATTACTGGAAATTAAACGCATGTATTTTATACAAGCCAATGATTTTTATCCAACTAGTGACATCCTTTAGTTACTGTCTCATCCCCAAAGTACAAACAAAAACAATGACGTTACTTCCTGGCATATCGCCACTCGTTGATCCGTTCCACTCTTCCTCTGAGTGACGTAACATCCAGAGTGAACCATTACAGAATATGGCCCCTGTACAATCCTTATTGGTTTGTACAGATTTTATCAAATGTAATCCATAACACTTGAATTGATTTTATATAGAATATAATTTGTCCTCGTATAAATCCTCATGAGCCACAGCAATTCAGGTGTTTTGAGGTCTTTTTCTGTTTGCTTATTCGTGATTTCAAAGAGAATAACAGGCGGCTAATGGCTGATGGGAATTTCAGCGTGTCATCGGATGCACTTGAACACCAACATGAACTTTATTGCAGATCTTGTTTCTGAACAAGCTGGACCTGTTCCGAGAAAAGATCCTCTACTCAGACCGGCATCTGCGCTATTACATGCCAGACTACAAAGGTAGGCAAGCTCATACTCTCATTCAATCATATTTTTCTCCCCCTTGAGTGTGGTGGACTCATTCTGGATGTTCTACTAATAAACCAAATAGTTTTCATAAATACTGTACCTTTATACATACAAGCCACACCCAGAATACACAGTCGAACCTAATTATACCAAACTCCGGAGGATTTGCAAAATAGTTTGTTATAGCCAATATATGCAATATAAAATGGCCTGGAAAATTGCCCAACACTAGCATGAATCAGTCGGCAGGTAGCCTAGAATTGATGGGACACTTACCTGTGCAAACGCAGTAACTTATTGAGACCTAAAAGACATTGGCAGGATGTTTGTTTTTCTGCATTGATGGTGTGCCGTATAATGCCTTGCTGCTCATTGTTACATCCACTGTGCAGCAATAGCACTGCGTCAAAGTCAAGGCAGCCACAGCCTTGCCTGAACTTGGTGGCAAGATGTTTTCGAAGTCCACAGTTTCATCCTATGCGGCTTCATTCGCAAGCTGCTGGTGTGTCACCTCGGCAGCAGTTTCCAAATTTGTTAGTCTGGCAACCACCTTTGATGCGCCGTTGT
The DNA here is from genome assembly GCF_023375885.2 of Dermacentor andersoni. Classification (NCBI taxonomy): domain Eukaryota; kingdom Metazoa; phylum Arthropoda; class Arachnida; order Ixodida; family Ixodidae; genus Dermacentor; species Dermacentor andersoni. The sequence continues at coordinate 927,654 of NW_027314752.1, read as the reverse complement.
CGCCAATAAAGTCAGCCACTGTCACCGTGTCTGACACATTGCCCACCAACTATAAAAAATATTGCCCCATGTTTCTTTAAGCTCAAGCATTTCTTCACGCTCGTCAGCAGTTCCATCTCCAGTGTGCTCTTCAGCCGCTTCGGCGCGAACGATGACGCCACCGTGCTGAAAGCAGCTGGCGACCGTTTCTTCGTTCAGCAATTGTATTGCACCGAACAGGTAAATTTCTAGCTCTACATTCATTTGAACGCGAACGAGTAGCCTCTCGTTTAGCCTTCACTTGTAGAATGCCTTGAAGGAACGAATAAAGCCTTGATACAGTGGCTGGAGCTGGGGCGTGGTATGTATTTCATGGCAGCAACTTGAGCCCTATATTGCTGAACAGCACATCTGTGTAGTGTGTCGGGCAAATGTGAACGAGGAGGCACACTTTCCGGCACCGATCCTCGAGCTCTCCATCCCAATCCCCCAACCATTTCCCGAACATTTCACATGTCATCCACAATTTCCTGTTCCAAGCAAAAGTGACTGGGAGGTTGACTGGGGGGCAGTTCAAGCAATTCGGTGTCTGTAACTCTGCAATCCCAAATGGACAAAGCTTCTTTGTGCCATCCATGCTTGTAGCAGGCAGGACCGTGATCCAGGCTTTGTTCTGTTTGCTACCGTGACATTTCTCCCTGCGAGTGTCAAGAGTTTGCCACGGCAGCATCTGCCAGAAGAGGCCCATTTCATCCATGTTGAAAATTTTCCTTGGTTGGTACTTGGCAAGCATCTGAGGCCACTCTTCTCTCGGTCACTTACTCATTGCTATGGTGTTGGCAGAGTCTCTCTCCCAAGATGCCTTTTGCAACAATAGAGAGTTTTAGAATAGGGGCCCCAATATTTTGGGGCCCCAAAGAGCTTTGCGGGTGTTTGCGTTGGGGCACGCAGGAGTGAAGAGTTTTAGAATAGGGCTTTGCGTTTGCAGATAGCGTCTTGCGCTGACAGTGCCACTACGGCGTCTAAGAAAAACGATTAAAAATAATTAAATAAAATATACCATGTTATGATATGAATAGTAATTTTGACTTGCGTGTATTCGCGTTTAATTACAATTTAGAGGTTATTCTTCAAGCAGCAAACAATTAGTTGTGCTTAGTTTGGAGCAACAAAACCAATTTTACGTGCCTTCACCAGCCAAGCTTAGCCGTGTTAGGCCTACGAGCCATAAAATCCACACTCGAATTCGGAATCAGCGGCGTCTAATGAATCAATCTTCATAACACACGCTAGTTGAGAGAAAGCGATAACTGCAGTCACTTCTCCTAGCTTGCGAACTTCACGCATTACCGCGAATCGAACCCAGTTTGGTGCTAGGTTAGAGCCGTCGCTTCGATGGGTGCCGCCATGTTTGTTGACGCAAAGCTTTTGGGAACGCTATTTGAGCTCCCGCTAAATCGGTGAAATAGCGTTCCCAACGCAAAACCCAAACGCAGTTTGCGTCTCGCGCATGCGCAGTGGCTTCGACGCTATTTCTTTGCGGCCCCAAAATGTTTGGGGCCCCTATTCTAAAACTCTCTAATGTCGTAGCGATTCTCATAGCGCTGAAGCGTCGGCCCGGACATTGCAACAGTTCGAGCCCTGACGTCAACAACCCACCACTTGTGCAGGCATTCTTCCACATCTTTAGAAGCGATGGGCCGAACACGCCGTGTGTTGGAATGCTTGCCTCCATCCTTCTCCTCTCTCCATTTTCCTCCTTCAACTTCAACGTTTCCCGCCATGGTCAGTGCACACAGTACCGACAGCCTGCCGACCACCAAGCTCACATGCACTAGGCAACGAGCAGAAACACCAAACGCGCATGTACAAAAGCAACCGGCATAAACTAGAAATGGCGACGTGTCAAGTTGGCCATTTATGTTGCTATGCTTGAGTAGTGCGCTAGGCACATCGGATGTAAAAATGCCACCGCCGTCTACCATTTGCTACATTCTAGTGGCGCTCTAGGCACTTCGGATGTAAGCGCAGCAATGACTAGGCTCAAGAGCTCGCCGCGCCATTGCAAACTACCGCTGTGCAGCACAGAAGCCTAGTGTGTGCTCTCAAAGTGCTCGTACTCCTGCCGTAGAAAATTCTGTTTATCCATTGTACGTTCAAAAGGGTTCACTATAAATATCTTGAACGGCATGTAATTCTTAAAAATTTTGGGCTTGAGTTTGGCATATGCAATAATTCGCTATATCCGCATTCATTATATCGAGGTTGAACTGTACCCTGCACCCTGAAATTACAACTTTCAGAAAATAGAAAAGAAATTAATGAGAAATATAATGCATGCATATCACATCTGTGAATAACCACATACAAAAATGCACTCAAGCATTCACAAGACTAGCAATCCATGCTTCATTAGGTGTACACTGCTTCACGGCAGTGTGCACCTAGAGGTAAAATCCACATGTCATATACAGCACCCCGCCCCCACATTGCACTGCATATGTCTAGAATTTTTGGTGCATGTTAAGCACGTGAAAATGATGTATTATCGTAACTGTAGTTGCTATCTTAGCTGTACTGGCGGGGGATAGTGCTGTACAACTTGCATTGAGCTCTTTCTTTTTCTTTTCTTTTTTCTCTCCTTCTCTTGCGCGCCACTTTAGCCATTGTTGCCAACAAAAGACAGGGTGTTGAACTAAACTGGAACCTAAAACCAAAATGAAAATTATGTGGATCCCATGCACTGTGGGAATCGACGTAAGCGAAGCTTTCTGTGCTGATTGCTTTGATTGACGATAATTAACGGTGATGTTGACGGCAAATGTTTAATTTCTTCAGCACTTAGTCAAATACAAGAGAGGTGATATTAAACATTACCTTTTGTGCACTACTGCTATTTGTCTGTATAGTACGCAGAACACACAGCAAGGCGTATTTGCTTGAGGTGTTATGTGAAATTGTTCATAACCTCGAGAAGTTTAGTATTGTCATTGCCTCACATGTCACATCGCATAGTGGCAGAAGTGTTAAACTTTAATTAAATTATGGGGCTGCACGTGCCAAAACCAAGTGGATTATGAGGCACGCCGTAGTGGCAGACTACGGAATAATTTTGACCTCCTGGGGTTCTTTAACGGGCACGAAAATTCAAGTGCACGAGCGTTTTTGCATTTCACCCCAGTCGAAATGTGGCTACCGTGGTCGGGATAGAACCCGCAACCTTCGGCAATGCCGTAGGCACAGAGCTACCACAGCAGCCACAGAAGTATTGATTTGATGTGTGACCACTTCCGTAGCGTCACCTAGACGTTAATGCAGCTTTGCGTCTGCATGCCATGTGTCAGTTGTCCGCTTGACAAATTTGCTTATTTATTTTTCAGAAATAGCAGAAATGTACCGTACTGTACCTTGAACTTAAATTTATCCAGTTTGTCCGCAACCTCTGTCATGTCTAGTAGTAACGTTTCCTCGCCTTCTCATGTTTCCCTTTCCCTCTCATGCCCTCCCCCCAAATGTGGGGACTGTGAGCAAAGAGTTGCAAGGCTGTTATTCACTCGTTTGGTGGCTGCATCAGTTCTATCCATTCTCTACCTTCTCTACCTACCTCCGCTCTACCATTCTATCTACTTCCCCTCTAGACTGTTACATGTTAGTAGAAAGGTAAATGCTGCAGTTTCTGCAGTGCTTTTGGGGAGGGGGCCCCACGGATAATTACAGCTGTCAAGAGGGTATTGTGGCGACCCCAGGGAGCTCCAGAGAGCATTGTGCACATGCAACGCAATGGAAAGGTCCAAACAAGTTACTTGGCATCGCCTTTCCTCTCTGGCTCCCTCCTGCCATGTAAATATGCGTGCTCTGAACCACCTCCTGATGTGGCATGCAAGACAGTAACAGCAGCAGCAGCAGCAGCAGTGGAAAGTTGAAGGAAGAGGCAGAGAAAGCTTCGCTATAAAACACATTACCTTTGCACAAACCAGGAGTGAAACATTAACTGTTTATTCTACTCCGGAGGGAGACCAAAAACAAACAAGAAACGACAGCTTTTGGTTCAGGCTTGACAATCCTTTTTAAGAACTTCATCCATGCATTTTCTGTAATTGTGGTTCCAATGCGTGGCACATTCATGAACAAATATGGGCCTAATGTCATTTTAGAGGTGGCAGAACCCTTGTTATGGATCTCAGCATAGCTCGCCAGGAGCAGGCATGTTAGCGATACACTCTGCAGCATTCAAAACTAGTTGCCATCAAGTGGCTTGGCAGTGGTTGCAGACCTGCACAGATCACAGGTCATAAAAAAAGGCTTCCTAGATGGGTGATTGCATTCGATCACACTGGTATATACATTGAAGATGTGACATAATGACTGTGGATCATATAACCAACTCAATTCACTGAGTGGAAGCCACACACATATTTATTTAAGCATTAGCTTTCTTTACTTCTGTGGGTCCTTGTGATTGTGCCTCTCTCCTGTCTCTCTGTCCTGTCACCTCTTTCTTTCCTTCGAAATAGAAAGGACTGTGTACCTCCGTGGTGCACATACCCTATACGACGTTAACACAGGGTGCTCTCACAAACTCCTAATAAACTCACAAGATGTCAGAACTTGCTGCATTTTGGATGTCTCCCAGGAAACTTGCAGAACTCTTGTGGTTGTGAGTCTCATACATTGAGTTCAGTAGGCACTGGTGCATCCAAGACAAGTTGCATTGTTGAATGCACTTCTGTATGCAGGTGCCGACTACGACGTGGACAGTGGCGCGCTTTTCATTCAGCACAAGTTCCAGAGCCGCAACCGGGACCCGAACAAGGTGGTGTATCCTCACTTTACCACGGCCACTGACACCAGCAACGTCCAAGTGGTGTTCCAGGTTGCCATGGACACCGTCTTGAGGGGAAACCTGCGTACTGCCACCCTCCTTTAGGTGATCGGCACGGTCACTCCATGGTCATTTCGTGGTCAGCCTGGCGATGATTGATGCTACCGGGCTTGCAAACAAAAGGCAGCACATCAGAGATCTCGAGAAAATGTGCACAGTTTCTCGTATGTTTTGCGGAATGTAGAAGATGTCTGTACATGTGTACGCTTGATTACAGCTGTCCAACGTGAACAATGAATGCATGCCGCAGTTAGTCGAGTTCATTGCATTTCTCTCTGTACATTTGCCCATGATTTGCATCTGTGGACACTGCAGACATCTGTGCCGCTCACGGTCCCACATCGTGAGCAGTGGTCAGGTTCCGCGCTGACGGCGAAAGAGAGGGACGCCCTCCATCGCTGGAGCCTTTGTGCTGTAATGTTTTATTGACAGTTGCATAGCACGCAAAAGGAAATAGGGAGTTTTAGCTTGTCTCTAAACGTATTTCCCTTTGCGGAATACTAGGTTATCGGTGACATAAATGTGGGCAGTTGGGATGGTGCTGCTATCTGGTGACATGTAGGTTAACCAGAGAAGACACAGAGCTGGTATTGCACTGATCAAGTACATTCTACTTAATTGCTGAGGTAAATTTTTTGACTGCCACATGATCGTTAACATGCGGCCTTTGTTCATTTTTATTCGACAAGAACACCCACGTAAACACGAGGATGTGTCTACTGTGTTGTAATTAGACAAAACGTCACAAGATGTCGCCACCAGAGTTGTTTCTGCCGCTCACGTTCCCTGTAGCCTGGTATGACATGAAGTTTAATGCGTTTATGGATGAACTAAAACTCTTTTACGGGCGGCATAGTCATTTGAAGATCTAGCCTGTTACTGCATGCGAGCGTCTACTATAGTAGGAGGATGGTTACTTTTTTTTTTTTTTTTTTTGAAAGGCAATGGCTCTATTTGAAACTGCGAGTGATGGCAATCTGGTTACCTTGCTGCTCAGGGTATTGTAGATCCCTGTTGAGAATCTCCCCCTCACTCTTGCTCTGTTCCTCTCCGATAATGATGACTTTTGCCACAGGGTTATTCACTCCGATGCAAGTTCGCCATTATGTGCATGTTATATGCTGCACGAGAAAGAATGAATGAGTGGATGCTTCTTCTGGAACAATTTGCAGGTCACGTGCAATATGCGTCCACTCCACCTTTTGACGTGTTCATGCTCAAGCAGCATCTGTAATTGCCGCCCCTGCATTTCTTTCGGTCGGTTTGGTAGTGGATCTTCGGCCCTGGTGTAGTCCTGGCCTTGCCCATCTCTAACTTCAGATTTTTCAACCATGCGGTGACATTGTGCAATATTATGTTCAAACTGCTCGCACTCCGTAAAACTGATGTCGGGACATGAGTTGCATCCTGGGAATTTTACTGCACATGTCTTGGAAGCATATTTTTGGCTCATCACGCTGCGGTGCTCTGAAGCACAGCTACATATTTAGCTTGTCGATAAGGAGCATTTATTTGGCGTGTTTTGTTCATGCATTTGGCAACAACGGAAAGCACTCTGATGTTCTTTTTCTACATTTTCTGAGCGTCTTTTTGGTCAAAGGAGCTGTGAGGTCTGGCTAGTACAGGGCAAAATGACTGTGCGGTCACCCTCCTTCAGAGGCAAGCTCCGAGGTGCAGAAGTTGTCCATCTGCGTCGTTTACCGGTGTTCTTGTTCCTACAAAAATCTGACACTTATTCAGCTCGGGTACACTGACTGCGGCTTAAAGGTCCAAGAGCGACCAGCTAAGGGTACCGTTTCTGAGAACTACCACATCTTTCTAAGCGGCAAGGTTTGAGGGCTGCAGTCGAATCAAAAGCAGAAAATTATGCTTCATGTATTTTTGGAACAGTATATATAACAATATTTTGGTTGTGGTTCCTATGTAACAGACATGTCCATAAAGGGCAGCCTTTCTTCTGCCTACCCTGCTCATGATTAGCATACCGGTCAGTGTGATTGTTGGTGCAGCCGGTGCAAAGCCTACAAGGGATACAAAGTGCCTTCTGGGGACGAGAGGTCCTTATACAGACTTCGATGTCATAGAATATGCCTTCTGTTTACCGGACGTGTGTGTTTTTATCTGCTGAACCGATTGGCGTGCTCGCTACCAAAAGATGTAGCCCTATTCCTGACTCGCCAATTGGCCACCAGTAACGATTTCATTTGAAAGTATTTCAGTGGTCATCTGAAATGAAATCAGCATGGGTATTGCAGGATGAACATGCTGTGATACCAACCATAATGGTGCCATGCACTTAACTTGCACTGGTGTTAGTCCACTTTTTGTTTCACTATACTGACGGGGCTTGAATGAAAGCTCAGTACATAGCTGGAAGCACGCAAGCAGTGGAGCTTCTGGTAATGAAGAAATGACTGCTATCTGTCGCAAACTATCCAAAACTCGCTGAGCTGTCAAGGAGTTCACTTGTGCATCTGGGTATTAGCTGACTGTCACCACATAGTGAAAGAACAGTGTTGTAGTTGCGTCATCATCATTGGTCGTCGTCTCGATTGTGAACATGCCTCTCGCTTTTATCATTTCCATGTTGGCTGTTTCGGAGATGCCGCATTCATTGTCACAAGGTTCACAGGGTAGTGTGTGCCACATTGGCAAGGGATCTCTGGTGCATGACACGAACAAAGACCGGTGGCGTGGCTGTGGAAACGCTAAGTTCTATATAGCTTTCTATACCTTTCTATATAGCTTTTTTTTTTTAATGTGGCTTTGCATGAGCTCTGCTTCTCTCTTTATTAATCTCCATTTCAGTAGTAAGCTTGCAAATCAAGCTGAACCAGAACAGTGTCCTTTATTTCTTTATGTACTATGTACGCTTGTTGCTTCTCAATGCAGTCGGCTTAGGTAACTTATGTCCTTGCTCAGCATTTTGTGTCAACACTGACACAGTTTTGCCTCAAGCTTTCTCACTGCTTTCTGCAGCCCTCTTATGTTTTGGATTTATTTTGTGCGTTCTTTTTTTTTTTTTTTTTTTACTTATCACGGTGTTTAGCTCAGCACTGAGCCCAGTGATATCACAATTGGCTTGTTCGCATCCTCTCCCCAGCGGTGTTTCTTCAAAAAACTGGCCAGTGCAAACCACGGAAATCTCGCATGTTTTCTATGTGGCAAAGTTGAGCCATTTGTCATTTTGCCAGCATGACAATATACACAGGGTGTTCCTTTTTAAACAATACAGAATTTTATCAAATCGCCTGCGGCAGATAGCTCAATTACATTTTTCAATAGATGAAGCGCCAATAGTAACGGCACACAGGAAGGAATACAGACAGGACAAGGCGCTACTTGCAACTGTTTATTGAAGTCAAAGGTGGCTGATTATATAGCCATGAGGAGCGTTCCCCTCTCCTCATGGCTGTATAATCAGCCACTTATGACTTCAATAAACAGCTCCTAGTAGCACCTTGTCCTGTCTGTATTCCTTCCTGTGTGCCATCACTATTGGCGCTTCATCTATTGAAAGCTATGCACCAACTAGCCCCACAACGTGTTTTGCAGCACAATTATAATCCTTGAACTGGATTACTCAAAGAAACAGACATTACTTCCACAAGAAGTAAAAATTTGTAATCGGCTGACAAAATTTCACGAATTAAGTTTTTTACAAGTTACTGCATCACATATAATTCAGTTTATGAATTGTAGCCAGCAAGTTTGCATGGCATATCGACTTCGGACAAATTATGAGGATGGCAGCAGTTTTGAAATCCGCGTCGTCAGACTTACGGTAAGAATGCACCATTGACCCTCTTGCTTTTTTATCAGAACATTGTTTTATGCATAGAAGCACGAAAGTAAATGGACTGCCAGTGTATTTCATCGCCTGCTCTGGGAATGAAGATCTTGAAACCCTTGCCATTCTTAGAATTCGTTCCAAGTGGATACGCCTTGCGAATTCACCGGCTATGATTTATACGTTGCAATATGTGCCGTAAGGTAAGCTAAAGAAAAAAATTAAGTAGCTAACTTGTATGATTTGTTCATTATGCATTTTGATTTCTAGTGCATGTAATGCCGGCCTCTTCAAGTACTCCAGCTCAAGGATTGTGCTATCTGCCAGCAGCTTCTTTTTTTAAATTGCATATCGTCTGCAAGAACACAACTCGTACATTGTTGTTACCTGTAGACTTGTTCATAGTAAGCCCTCAGTCACCATTTGATTCTTTTCTTTACATTGCCACATCTAGTTTTGCTCATGTTTATATTTTTATTGCATTTGTCATTCTCAAACCTGCTTGAAGTCCTCTAGAGCATCCGTCCATTAGCGCATTTTCTTTCCCCTCGCATTCTCTTTATTTATTGGTCATATGCAGAATCACTTGTGTACAAAACAACGCCGTGATTTTTTTTTTTTTTGCACGGAACATGGTCTTGCTGTATGGTTGTGAAGCATATACTTGCATATTTATTATCAACTTTTTTCTTTTGTGCTTGGTGTTTGTTTTCAGTTTGGAAGCCCCAGATATTCTTTTTTTTTTTTTGTCCCCATATTATTATAGATACAATTAGTCACTTCATTTTTTTCGAGCGAAAGTTGGTAACTGGAGCTTTCACTGAGCTGGGAATTTCGGTGTACCATGGAGAAGGTATATATGATGCAAAAGGAAATGGCGCCAAAGATTGAAAACAAAAATCACTCGAAATCTACCTTCTAGGGCTCTTTCATTTTGAGCTGATGACAGTGTGTTCGGTAACGGCGGTTAAGGCTTAGAATTATCCATTCTTTTGAATCGCATTTAATTTCTTCTCTTTAACCTCATGTCAGCCTTTCACCTTCAAGCTTCTAATTACGTGCAACTGCAGAAGCAAGTTGTCATGGAATCTTCTCTGGCTTTTTTTCGGTGCTTTGGTTGGGGATGTTTTGTACTTCTGTTTCCATAACTGCAATAATGTGATTTACATGTACGGTTATGCTCCTAAAGCGACACCCAAAGGAACATATTAAGCTGAGTTAGATCAATAGGTTATTAATCTAGAAGTCTATCGTCGTTTTCCGAGTGCCAGTATAAGACTTTGTTGCATAGAAAATTGGCACTGACGGTCGCTCCGCTCCTCCTCAATTTGAACAGCCTGTGCCGTGTTGTGTCAATCGGCAAGTGCCGACGTCTCATCCGAGGTACCAATAGTCCAGAATAGGTGGCGCCACTTCACATTTTCTATTTTTGTCATTTCCTTGCTTACACAAGCTTTGTCCTCGCTAGGAACAACGAATTTGTTGTTGCCGAAGCCTGATCTTTCAACCTAGCTCTACTTGATATTTTCCTTTAGTGTCCCTTGAAGCTACTTCTTAACTACGCTTCTGTTAGGAGATGGTTTTAATTGCTTGGTGGCCACTGTGAACGGACTTTCCTGTTTGTACTCTTTTTTTTATTATTATTCTTGTTGTTGTCGTCACTGCCATGTGTGCCTTAGGTATTCTTAAACTCTCTTGTGGGTGGTATATCTGTTGATGTAGTGGTAGTTCTTCGGGCTTTGGGTGGCAGTGCTAGGTGATCTCGAGGTTGTGCTATTGTGCACCGTTTCCTGTTGACGTCGAACCAGTGCACATTTGAGAAAGATGTGTGGTTATCTGTTTGGGCAGGAACCTGTCTCTGGCAAGGCAAAAGCGCTGTTTACAAGACGTGTGCAGTCGGCCACGCAAGTTCATGGGGCACAGATTCCATGACAAATGCGAATTACTGCTCTGTCAAGGCGTAGCGCTTCTAATTTAGTGGATGACTGCGTGGGTTGCAAAAGCTACTATAGATAGAACCTTTAAAGTCGAGACTGCGTGTGCAGGCTTCGCGAGAATTCACCATTCTTGCAAATCCGTATCTCGTATGCTTTTGTGGCTAACTATACGTGCTTTTCACGTAGGCGGGCTTGCACGTTGACAAGTTTTTAATTGGACGTTCACTCTGAAGTTGAGTTTTGATTGGAAGTGTGAGTTTGCTAGACCTTGATTTTCAACAATGCTCACTGCTGTCAAGTGGCTGGAATTTTTTTGTTTTGCCAGCCTTTGTACTTTTGATGTCTGTGTGTAGCACCTAGTGGTGCGTCTGTTGCATTCCGGTTCACTTTTTGTTTCCAATGTATAACTGTTTGCTGCTTGCAGCTGGTAATAAGGATGCCCAGACCATTCAAGGCATCCAAAGTACAGGTTAATGTTGCTCTTTGCCTGCAGACGCAACAGCAGTGGCAAGAAAGACATTCTGTGATGCAAGTTTTTTCATTTCACATGTAGTCTATGTGTGCCGCATGTCCTACCACCCCATGTAGTGTCGCGCCAGAATGAAACTCGCTGGTCAAGTGAAGAACATCTCTTGTGCCAGAGTACTTGAAAGTTAAACATGTGGTTGGCCTGTAGTTGGGTGCTAAGTGCATTCTGGCCCAGAAAGTGAGCTTCTTTGAATTAACCCTTTGGGGGTAAAATGTCTTTCTCAGAAAACATGCCTGCATGGTCAATCTCTCTTAAATTGCTTGAAGACCAATTGAAAACTCATGAATGCAGTAAAAACTTATTGCAAACAATATTTTGTATCAGAAACGCTTTACGTGCACCAACAGTATAGGCACAAACATGCTGTACACCAAGAGGTCAAGACAAACGTCTACAGCAACTGTACCAAAACCACGAGTGTGTGCGTGGCAGTATACGGCAATACACAAGCCACAACCGAAGGCAAAGAAAAATGAAACGTCACTATCTTGGAACTTTCGCCGTGCAGGGCTACATCTCGGCTACCAGAAACACAATAGCGACAGCCGTAAAAGGCTGTAGCATCGCCTCCAGGCATGTCTTGTAGGTAGCTGACGAGTTCACCAGCATGATAGCAAGCGCCCAGAGGTAAACAAGTCGAGTTGTGCACCCCGGTGAGAAGGAACGCAATCTTAAATGACTGGGCGACTCCATAGAGATGGCAGCAGCTCTCAACAACCAGTAGTCTCAAATATGCATGAAATGTCAAACAAATGATTGGTACACATAACAGAAGAAACCCTCAAAAGGTTAATCACGCCAATGCCACGCACAGTGGGCAATTTGGAGAAGGAAGTTTGTCTTCTAGTTAACTTTCTTGTTTTTGCGTTTTCTTCTGGCGTGACGACACTTGGCACACAAGGGAAGCTTTTGGAATGCTCTTCACTGTGCTGAGCTTCGTGCCAGTGTGGCTTCATTGAGAACCTCGGCGGAATCAGACCGAGCTCCGTTCAGAATGCGGCGACACCTCTTAGCTGCTAAGAAACACATTTTTGCCATGCTAGGTATTCCCTAAGTCACTCGGTGATTGTCAAAAGCTTTGTTCTCACGAATAAGTCAGTCTCAAGCTCGTTCTTTATTCACTTTTCAACAGTATTCAGTTGTAGTATTAATAAATCCTGCAAGCACATTGTTGGATAGACCCTTTCTGTAATTGCGAAGCTAGATTTTCTGCATGGTAGTTTGTCCAACTGATGTCACAGTCAGTTTTGGAAACAGCGTGTACAAGCACAGCTTGCTTGTGTTACAAGATGGAAAATGTACAGGTGATGAAAGCATGCGCAAGAGACAAGCCTCTGCATGTGTCACTAGCATTTTGTCTTCATTTGAATAATGACTGGCGCCTCCATTTGTTGGTCAAGTGTGCAGTGCAGGGAAGTGCACCTACAAATCTGGGAAAGGGCCCGAGCAAACAAAAGTGCACGGAACGCTGGGCTCGTGCCATAAGCGACCAAAATTTCCTAACGTGTGAACTTCAGAAGTTAAAAAAAAAATTTGCACAGGGATCACTGAGAACCATCGCAGTGGCCTCGGTGGCTGTGGTAGTGGCAGCCATTGGCAGCTGCATACCAAAGGGGTGGAATAGAAAGTGCACCATCATTTGGATGCATGTTAAAGAAACCCAGGCAGCCAAAAGTAATTTGGAGCTTTCCATCATGGCACGTTTGATGGCCCCTGGTTTGCTTCGGTGTGTTAAGCCCATGTGATATGATTAATTTTCGTCTCTCTTTTGTTGTTAGTTATGCTAAACGCTGGCACCAAGCTCAGCATTTTTCTCGGTGTGCTTCGAGACAGTTCCATCCTCGGGCGCCCAGGTCTGAAGACCTCATTTCGCGTGGCTGTGATGCATCGTATTTTGCTGGGACTGGTTTATGCGTGTGTGAATTTTTAAGGCTCATTGTTAGCAGGCTGCCAATGCCTGTACCAACAAGGTTGGTGCAGCCCTATTTCATGTTTGTGCTGACTCAACGGTTGATACGAGGGTGAAAGAATGCATTTACGCAGCCTCGTTGGTTTGTACTCAAACAAGGTTTGTGCTGTTGTGAGACTGTTGACATCTGTGCATGTGAAGGCATGTGTGTGCCAGTATTTCTTTTCTTTTTTTTCCGTGTCGCCATCAAATGTAAGTATTTGATAATGAACCAGAGCTGAAGCAGTGTTTTTCATGCTTAGCGGCTCGGGACCAATTTACACAGATGTATACATGCCTCAAGTGCCATTCTTTTTACAAGTGTCCGCATTTATTTTGTGCAGCCTGAAGCTTTTCTTTTTGCTTGTAAGGAGCTGGTGGAGCTTAAATATTGATCTCTTTTATATGGATTTTATGTCTCTGTGTTGTTCTTTTCTCGTTGTCACACACATATGCCACAATTCATGTTGTTGCAATACAGCAGACACTTAAAGAGACCAGCACAAGAGCACTAGACCAGCACAAGGGAAGACGAAGACAGGCATCTGTGCTTGAAACAAGCTGGTTTCTATCGTGGTCTCTGGCTGGTTCGCTCTTGTAAATACTACATCATTATGATACTGATGCTGCCTGCAGTCGATGTCAAGCAGCCAGATCTGTTTCTGCAGTGTGTGCCCGCATGGCCTCGCCTGCATGAGTGCAGCTGTCCCTAAATGTGTACCTTGAGCATAGCCTCACACTTCTTTCGGGGAATTCAGTGTGATCTATTGTGTACATCACATCCATCTGTGCTCTACTGCATTTACAGCCCGTCTGTCACGGGCATCCATTGCATGGAACTAAAGTGCCCCATTTTCAACACACAGCTACCATTCGGCTACGTCTCCGTAGTGCATGTTATAAATGCAAGACACTTTTTCATTTTCGAGGACATCGGGGGCCCCTTCACATGATATTTCCATTCATGTTATGCTCATGTAAACACGGTAATCCACTAGGGAAACTCTCCTGGTTTTCAGGTATTGGGAATGCAGAAACATTTTTGTTGTCCCTGTTCCGTGCTCAGACATAAACATGAACATACGCCACGGATGCATGAATTACTTGGGGACGATCACATTCGTTGTGTTTTGGCGGGAAGCACATTCAAATGGGTAACATGCAGCCAGCATAACACATACAGGTAAGCTCCAGTGCTGCGTCACTGGGCAATGCAACATGCATGGTTTTTGCATGGGTGTGAAATCTATCTAGTGAAAGAAATATAGGAGCAGGGCATGGCAATGTGTCAGAAAGATAGAGAATGATTTGGATTTTTGCAGCAGTTACATACACTAACAACAATTAGTATGTGCGCTTGCACTAACTGCGTGCAATTGCACACGCAAAGCACGCCTAAGTTTACTGAGGCATTCCAGTTATTTGAAACACACAAGTGGAAGGCATAAATATAGATCATGTGCCCTGCACAGTAGATTGGAAAGATGCCACATGCAGGAGGAGGAAAGTAACATTTTTTTTAATTTGGGCTGGGTAAATAGTTCTTGCACACTTAGTAAAAGGGAATGGATGAGTATACCATGGCTAGCATGCAATAAACCCTCCAGTAATTCTTCGTAAATTTGTCAATTTTCTAGAGTCGAGGCAGTGGGAGAGAGCCTCTGCGGTGGGGAAGGGTAGCTCCTCCCGTCCTCGCACCGTCACTTAGCAGCAATTTATTTGTTATTCTCTCGACTATTACCAAACTCGTTTTAAACATTTTTGCAGCAGAATGCTTCCTGGATGTTGTTTCACAACTCCCAGTGTATAACCAGAATTTTGGATAAGACGTGGCAAGAGGCCGTTTAGCAGCAATAACGAGTGTGACATCTTAACAGTGACTGTTATACCATAGTAGGGATAGCGAACATACCAGTAATTATCAAAGGCGTGGCACTGTTAGCCAGGGTGCTCAACCGAAACTGTGCTGAAACAAAAAATAGAAAACATTACTTTTGCTCAAATCGAAACTAAACCAGTACAAATTTTTTTTCTTTGTAATATAAAGAAAAAAGTAGAGGCATCGATTCGAGTTGGCCACTTTTTCTGGAGTTTCTCATATTTGCACTGCGTGCACTTGTAGTTCAATCATGCTACCTCATTTGTAAAGGGTAAACCCCATGAGAGCGATTTTGTGCCCGACGGCGATGAGCGACGGCTTCGAGCAACAAAACGGGCCGTCGCTTGAACAGATCGCTCAGTCTTGTCGCTCGATCGCTCGGTTCTGGAAATTTAGAATTTGTCGCTCGTCACCCAGAAGTGCTTTGAGCGATTATCTAATAGCACGAAGCCAGAACTGGATGTACATCACTGAAATACTATCGCTTGTCGCACGGAACGATTAAACGATTGAATTTTATACATATGAGAATAAGAACCTACTGCAATACCTTCAGAGGTATTTTCTGCTGCTTTTTAAAGTAAAATACATGAACTTAAAGTAACAAAGCATGCATCGCGCTAGTATCGATGCGCGTTTGCTGCCTTCATACCGGCAACATCGGGAAGACGTTGCTCATAATTGCCGCTCACATGGGGTTGTAGGCGACGAGTGAATGCAACAGCCATCTCCATTGCATCGCTTGTCGCTGTCGCACGCAAGATCGCTTGCATTCCAGAAGTGACAGCCCCATTAGTGTGGTTTTCAATGTGTCACGCTACCAGTACAATCACGAGGAGGAGGAGGAGGAGGAAATAACTTTATTCAGTCCTAAGGTACCCCTCCCCACCCACTCTTGGTTTAGTGCTCGGCAGGGGTCGCGGGCCGCACCCACGTGTTTTAAATTGGCCACCGTGAAATAGTTATCCACTCGTGGGAGACCAATGGATAACTAACAGTGGATAAATATTGAAATGAAGAAGAGCTTCCTACCTGGGCAGTGAAGTTTTTTATCATGCTAGTAGGTTAACTTAAGTAGGTGCTATAAAAAAATCACTTTTGACGCATTGCTTCCGAGGTGTGCTTCCACAATGTGTGTTCTTTTTAAGCTACTTGCAGCTTGAAGAGTGTCATGCATACATTTCTTGTCTTTCCAAGCAGCTCAGGAGAACTGCATAAATAGTTTTCCTGTAGCTATTTTTAGCTAATGCAAAAGCAGACCAGTAGACTGTCATTTTTTTTCGCTCCGGAACTGAACCATTTTTGCTGAAATAATACAAAAAAAAAAAGTACCGGTCTGACATTCTGCTCTCAGCGGTGTGCCAGACCTGTAATGATGGACTGATAGCCGCACTGAATCGGTGGGACTGGCATATGGATTTCAACAGTGTTGACCCAAATTGCAGACCAAACAAACGCTGGTGTGACAGCATCCTTTATTTCTTCCCAACTAGTTACATTAACATGTTGCTTCCTCCAACTACATAATAGTTATATCACACGCGTGCACATGCACAAACATCATCTAGAGCATTTTTCTTTATTTCGCAACCGTGACACCATGAACAAAAATTGCAAACCCTCGCGAAACCTCACACGAAACCACCAAATGCACTTGTGTCGCAAACATACTGCTGATGAAACAAACACGCAAACAAGGTGCACGTGACCACCGGAGAAATCAAATGCGAGCTTTTACAACCAAGGCATCCGAACTGATTGCAGCTTGCTAGCCCACGAGTTGCCGTGCATTCGTGTCGGCAGCTACGCAATGGGAAATAAGTGTTAGCCGCCAAAATAACAGCTGCCGCGCATTTCATAAATAACTCACACACGCTTATCTTTCCTAAAAGCTTCAAGGTACGCTAGGCGCCGAAGTGCTGATCAGAGGGCGTGTAATGCATTTTTGGGTGGGACAGAATGTGTGGAACGGCCTCTGCGTGTCGTTCGCAAAGCTCTGGGGACCCACATTTTCAGTCTGGCTCAAAAAACATGTGGCATGCAAAGAAGCTTTTGGTTGAGGTGAAGAATAATGCAGTGCTTCGTCACGCTTATGTAGCAGAAGGAAACACAATGGTGTAGGCATTAGAAACACTTGAGCTAGTCACCGTCAGCAAGAAGCCATTTTACATTTCTACTGGAACAACAAAAAAAAAGGTGAAGATTGACTCTTTGACAGACGGCACCTCTAAATAGTCTTTGTAATGCAAAACAAAAAAAAATGTCCATGGGCCTAGCTTGTGTGAGAAATGTATGTAATGCACAAATTGCCTGCCTCGCTGCAACTCGTCGGTAAGGTTCTGGAAGCTGCTTTGTGCTGCAGTGAACACATAGAACGACACCAGCCTGCTTGCAAATGTCCTCTGCACTGTAAACAAGGCATATGCGATACGGATGTCACAAGCATATATGTACAGGCACGCGAGAGACACTGTAATATTTACAACATTGACCAGTGAATAGGTGTGTTTACATTGAGAATATGGTACACGACGCCTTCCCTTGGGTGTGTGTAACGTCTGCTCAAACGGGCTCTGTCTCAGTTAAGGCCAACATGAAAAAGTTTGCAGACAGATGGAGCTGACGGGTGTTTCCGTATGGCTGCGCTGTTTGCTCACTTCTGTCGGCTTACGTCCTACTCTACAAATTTCGCGATTGCCATGTGCTGCTGTAATCTACTGCTCGTCTGCTTTGCAGTCGCCAATTCTGAGCAGTCGACACTCGCATTCAGGCAGTTTTAGATAAACTTACTTATTACGATCGCTGCTGACTTTGAGACTTTCAGGACCGTTAGCTCCCTTAAAATCAGGCGGATGCATTATACAAAAAGCAAAAAAAAAAAATCCATCTTTGGAATAATCTGTTGCACAGTGCTCACGGAACGAAACGCGTCAATTTAGGACTAAGTAATCTGCATACTTTCATTTGAACTGGCTGCAGTTCGGGTCACATCGACGTAATTCTGGCGCGTACACTTACATCGGAGTCCTCGTCACCTTTGGTGACCAAATTCCTAGCGACATGACATGGTGCTCTCGCGTACTTTGCACATACGTAGGGTTCTACTAAATTCCCCGTGTCCCATTTCATTCCGTGAGCAGTGTACATTGTGTTCAGTTCCTCAGCAGACATGTGCCTTTTGTTCTTACGCCAGATGACCACATACCGATCGGGGCATGTTACACTGGGCAAGCTAGCAGATTTTTGGTAGCCACCTTCAAGATTGGGACAGATTACGGCTGCGAAAATTTGGCGCGACATCACCACTGTAAGCCAGTAGAATGTCAACAGTGAGCACAGCTGAAATGTCTGCACATTATCTGCATGGCATTTTGCTCACAAAAGCAGCTAGCGAGGGAAGCTTAATGCATGCGTGAGGCGGTAATGATGGCTCTTCATAAACTGCAAATTTGACAGCTTGGCATCAGCACTTTCCTTCTGCTTGGCTGCAGATGCTGGAACGAGCATCCATCATGCTGTCTGGGTGTCCTCAGTGCAGTGGTGAAAGTGCTTAAAAAATTTTGATAATAGGTTTTATTTTGTATGGTAATATTCTGGCCATCAGAATCAGCGGGAAAGCAAGCAAAAAGGCATAAATTGTTGATTACTGGCATCATTCTAAAGGAGCGTCACCTATGGCAGTTACAGCTTTCAGGATGCAAGTGCAAGGGAAACAGTGTGATGGTGGCAGTCTCCTTAAAAAACATTAACGAGCATGATTCAGTGAAATGAAATTGCACTTAAAAAGATTGCACATGAAATTGCACACATAAGTACAAGTCGTAAATCAAACCGTCAAAGTTTGCAATGACTTGCCAATTATGACATCTGTCTATGTCTTACTTTCTAAGGACCACAGTGCCTGCTGTGATACCTTCTGTAACACGGCCACTTTCAATCGTTCGCGAGGCTGATCAGTACTGAATTTCTCGAGTAAGATTAAAATGCAGAGTGCAGCTGAGTACTGCGAGACTGAAGTCAAGCAAGAAACATGTAGCAATGTCCAACATGCATTGAGTTTGATTTGCATTGACTCTAGCGTACTTGAAGATTACTTGCGATAGGTGCAAAAATGTGTCTGAACAAATCAACATCTTGCAAGTTCATCTCCACGTTGCGCCATAAATCAGAGACGACAAAGTAAGCGACATTAGGTTCTGCCCATCTGCCCAAGGGCCGCATTTACTGCTACAAAAGGTGCCAGATGTTCCGCACGACATGGAAGGGAAGCTTGTCAGAAGGTTGTGGTTCATTCCTCACTACAGAAAATCATGTCGTAAATTTGGTTGGCTTTTGCTGTAGGTAAGATGGGAAATGTGGCGGTGGCAGCTGACAGGATAAAAAGAAACATCTTTTAAAACATACACATAGGGCCACATTTTCTAAAGGTGCAGCTATATTTCAATGCCATGCTGTTCCAACAGAACGTGTATCGGACTACAAAGAAACAAATGGAGATCCCTTGTCCATTTAAAACCTAGCCAAAACGGTTTTAAACAGGCAAATGTGTTATGTTAGTTCATGAATGCATTGTTGATATGGGGTCATGAAAGCTGGGCAGATCGCGAGTTAGCCACTGAGGAGCGGAAAAATGCGTTCCTGATCCAACGTATGCCCAAAGACAGCACACGACAGCCGACCAAACGTTTCCTTCCGAGGCACGGTTATTGCGGGTGTCTATTGTGTGTGTGTGCACGCCTCGCACAAAAATACATTTTTGTTATTGCAGTCTTTTTTTTTTCTTACCGAGTGACGGAAGTAATCGCAAGTCGCGGAGAGAGAGAAAGTGGTGATATATGGGCACGGACTTCTTTGACGAGTGTTTAAGACACAGCAGGGTTTGTAACGACGACTAGAAGCACAGAGAAAGTGTGCGCGGTTGTTCATCATTCTAATGCTGGCACCTTTTGACGTCGAGTCTAGTTGTGCGGGCATGACTTTTGAATGATGGGAGAGAAGCAAGGACAACATTTTGACAAGATTATAGGAACAGTGTGGAATGTCAACGGCGTGTTCAGCACCGTCCATTTTTTTCTGCCACCGAGCATAGCTCTCTGGCCAGAGACTAGATATGCCGAGGTTGTGCCAGTTTGTCCACTGTGCGCCCGTTATCGTCGCGGCAGCACTGCACGGACAAAAAGAATCTCATGGTTACACTGACAGCGGCTCTGCAGTGCAACAATTTGACAGTAATAGTTTACAGAGGGGACAGTTCATGGTGTTGGCCACCTTCAGTATTGCAACTGAAATGCAAATGAACATCACTGAAATGCATCTCCAAGGGAGATGCTCACATTGCATGCACTTGGAAGTGCAAAAGCGCCGTCAACGATTTGCAACATGTCTTTAACAAGGCGTTGTGCCAACACAACCTCTCAAAATAGGACAAAAATGTTACAGAAAATAATGTACTTTGACTAGAGTCATAGTCCATCCTACTTACACATGCCGTGTGGAACCAATGACGAACACAAGGGTGTCTCTTGGCAGATGCTTATGGCCAAGTAATGACCTGGGGGTCGGGGACAAAACTTTCTGGACTGCATGTGATGTGAAAACATGAAGGGTTTCATCGAATTCAGTGCACCACCGGGAATTAAGTGACACACTAGCATTCTTGGGCGAACAAATTTAATGGTCCCTTCTATGTAGAAAGCTGCATGCATGGGCCACAGTGAAATTCGGCATTTTCTCTGTGCGCACAGTCCACAAACTTTCGTCCCTGGCAGTACATATTGTCCTCCACAATATATAAGAACACGTAGTGCCAAATGAGATCACCCAGAAAATAATTCGGTAACTAAAACAACAGCTAACATTCAGTTTTGCCTGCAATTCAGTGGCACCAATGTGCACCCCTTGACCTTGTGAGCGACCTCACAAGGTCGCAAGTAAAGGTTGCGGCAATGTTACGCTTGAGGCTGAAAGGTAGTGCCTCCAAGACTTGGACAGTGAAGAAAGGATGGCAGAAGTTCTGTAATTAGAGACTCTGCCACAACCACGCATGTTCACGACAGCACCTAATGGTGGCACGCCAGAAATTTCTGGAGTATGAACTTTGCAACAGCAGTGAACGCACTGCACAACAGTATGTGCGTCACGCTCTGCTTCCTGCAGCACAGAAATATGGGCGTGTGAATTGTGGGGTGCGCCTTTCTTACATCACCCACAAGGTCGCACTTTTGTTTTAAAGATGCTACGATCACCATCACTGGCACCGCTCTCCACGGTTTTACAAAATATTGTGATGCTCTGGTTCTTATTAAAAACAAGAACCCCTGCCATTATTAGCAACAGATGTTCCTGATAGTGGCACATAAGCTTCACACAGGTGCTCTGAGAGCCTGTGCACACTTTACACTCTTTAAAATTATACACCTTCTTGCATGTGATTCTGGTCATGCATCAATGGTTTTTGTCAATCTGGTGCGCATTTCCTGAACCAGCCACACTCTCGGCAGGAATACTGTGAAACAGGCTAGCATGGCTCTCCTGGCAGAAAAGTATTGGGCTGGCAGTGTTGGGAGAAATGCACACGAGATTGACACCAAGAGACAAAGTTGCTCCTTAAAGGGCGCCGAATTTTCGAAAGTGTACGCTCCTAAAAAGGTTTGCACCCTTTGGGGCTTATGTTGTCCCACGACAATTGTCATCTGCCGTGCTTGCGTTTCCTTTATTGAAAACGTGGCACTCGCTACTTTCCTGTCGAGAATGCTGTGTCACGCTGGTAACGCACAAGCCGTTTGTGACTAGGAAGTACCGGGCTCGCAGTGTTCAAGAAAGGAAATGCGGGCAAGACAGATGACAATTATCATTGCGGGACGAGATAAGCCCCAAAGCGTGTAAATTTTTTTGTGTGTAGGAAATGGATGTAATATGGGGTTTCATTATCTGGAGTCTGGAAATATGGTCATTTCGATCAAGGTTTCGATTAGCCACAAGTCCATTGCTTGCCCTAGTAGCTCGAAAAACTAGAGTGGGAATGGTGAGGATACTGGCACATGATGCAGCTTCAGTGTCTCGGAACGCGCGTGCTGTCATCTACAACATTTGTTCTCACAGATGTTTTCCATGCCACTTCTGACTTATGTCGAGCACCTTTTGAGCGTGCATTAAGCATTTGTCAAGCCCATGCTCGATATTTGGTTTCCTTGCTCTGCGCAGGAGATGTTTGTTAGTATTCTTACACTCCAACATATGTAGGCTGTCAACAGCATCAACACTGTATCAACTGTCGACATGCGAGTCAGTTCCTGGATAGACAGTCTGTAAGAGAGAGTAGACTCTTCTTGCGGGGAAAAGCGATGGAGTGTCTACTCGACTAAGCTGCCTTGGGGACACGCACACTGTCTTCAACACAACCCAGAGTACACTTGAAATCTACACAGCCATTCACTGTGGCCTTGTAGAGAAACATGGCACTTGCACATAAAGTACACAGGCAATCATAAAAGATCTGAAATTTCATCCACACACAGTTTCCACTAGCTGTACGTCGCAATGATAAGTTTTCGAGCAAACATCAGCCCTTTAACAAAAACGCTAGAAGGATGCCAGGCTCGTACAGCCTCTGGGGATATACCATTGTTCTCAATGGGTAAGCCAGACGACCTGTGCACTTTCTGTCGCCTTGTTTACTTTTTTTTTTTTCCCACCAGGTATTCTGCACATTGTGTTCAATCCTGTTCTTGAAAGGAAACGTGTTTGCAAAGAGAGAGAATGTCCGATGCGGATCCTAAAAAAAACTGCAAATGTCTCTAAGTTTTAGTACACAAGCATTGCTGCATCTCATTCTCCAGGATTTATACCACAATATCCCGAGTCATCTCCAATCCCCAAATTGTGCCCACCTCCCTTGTGTAGCAAAATATCACTTCGACAAAACACACCGAGAGATCATCAGCTGCCAGGCAAAAGCACCACAAGTCGCGCAGTGCTGCACACTCGTGCAAGGAGCAATTTGTAGGTGACTGTAAGCAACATGTTTCTTGTTGTGACTGTAACTGTGACTTGTGACTGCAAAAACAGTGACTGTAAGCAACATGTCTGCCTGTTTTTTGTCGAAAGTGAGTGTTCACTAGTGATGTATGGCAAGCACATTCCTCTCTCTGGCAAACACTTACAAATGTTTTGCTTACTAATTCCTGTCGGCAATGTAAGCTTGTCTTGTGAACGTGGAGAAATCATTCACCCTATTTTTCGCTGACAAGTTATATCCGCTGGTGGGGTGGGCGGTGACACGGAATATTATGGTAGTACCTGTGGCTGTAAGTCGAACACATGATGTCCTGACTGCACAAGCTTTTTCAACAAATGTACCGATACTTTAGGTTAAGTACAAGCCGAGCAACTCACCCACTACTGACCTCATTGTCACCGTACTGCTAAGTAGGGTTTGCCTAGAGTAATGAACCTAATTTAATTCCCCGCTCTTGCTCCCAGCTACAGGCAAGCCAGAGCAAATGCCATGCTTTCCTCTGGCCGAATACACAAACAGTAACCGTACACCCATAGCAGAGTCTCCTACTGTGCGCGGCTGTGAGGCCCCTTATGCGAGATCCTGACATGCAGTCAAACTAAAAGAAAGACGACATTCGCGCCACCTAGTAACAACACAAGAAAGTTAATTAAGCCTTTCTCTTTTTTTTTTCTCTGTAAGCAGCAAAGTATCACACACTTTCTTAGGCTTTGTTGTCCAGCCAACATTGCAATTATTTTACTTCGACACATGTTACATATACAGTGGGCAGGACCTTCAATTTACACAACCAGAAAGCACTGCAACAGCAAAATTTACGCTGTCAGTGAGTGCAAAAGAAAAACTGCTCATAAGGACACCAAACACCTAGTTCCAGCCAGACCTTGTCTCTTTGGAGCTGTCATCACACAAGTACTTTCACGCTAGGAACAAACACCCTGGTCACACTCTGCATAGAATGGTTTGAGAGGACTCCATGGCGCACCATTCGGCTCGAAATTTTTTCCTTGATAGCGTATAGTGGCGAAGATATGAAACGGGGGGGGCCTCCCAGCTGTACACACAGTACGAGGCCCTGCTCTTGCGTGCACGGCCGACACACAGACAGAAGACACGTAGATCACCAGTTTTCCCTCCCCTTGGCTGGAGACATGCATACAGGTTGAAGAAGGAGAGGAGGGCCCAAAAGAGAGGGAGCTAGAGGGATCACAGACGGGGAACATGGGGCAGGCTAGTAGGCCGGTGCCTGGAAGTTTCCACCACCCATGCCTCCGGGGTCAGCTTTGGTGGAGAAGGGAGGCTCCTGGTAGGCATCGCCCATGTCCCCAGGGTAGCCACCAGTGAAGGGTGTGCCCCCACCACCACCCATGCCGGTTGGGTCAGCCTCGTAGCTCGGCATGAAGGGTGCATCAGCGCCTTGTCGGTAGCGTTGGTAAGCAAGCAACACGCAGCCCACCTGCGGTGTAACATTGGTTTGTGCTAGAGTGCTCTTCCCAAAGAACGAGCCCTGCTTTCGCTGGCTTGTGCCCCCTGTCAGACAGACAAATTCAGCACCATTTTGAGGGAATGCACTTCGCCATTAGTGACACTCGCAGCCTGTCACATAGGAAGGCTTAGTGACACTTGCTGAAGAACACGCTCACCGGCAAGTGTGTTTCTCGAACTCACTTCACTGTGTTGAAGTGTGAAGCCTCAATGGCAGTGTCTCAAAAATCAATGAAATAATACTCAGTGCAGGGTTGGCACTACTTCTGGAGCCGATTTGTTGCGATTTCAAGTGATCTGAGCATCCCTGCTTATGGAAAATGCTATTCTTTCTCTTTCAATGAAGGGCATCTTGTTGTAGACACCAACGCATCGCCATTCTCAGCACTTTGGAACACGCAGCATGCCATTTGGGTGTCGAGTGTGATGCCATCTTGCCTTTCCTCGTGACAATTGATCCTGTTAACATGGTTTTGCAAATATTACTTAAAATAAATTTGCTGGCTTATTTACTGACTGACACTGCCATCAAATTCAGATGACACTTTCCTTTGTCACCTGGCAGCTACTACCAAGTGCCACTTGCTGCAGGCAAATTGCAGTAAGTAGTAAGTGCACTGCGAAAGGTGCAGCGGTTTAAAACAAGAGGCTGATAAAATAATTGTTTTCTTTAAACATTATCTATTGCAGGAATATACATCTTTATTTTTGTCTTTTTTAATAACTGAGCGGAAAAGGGTAGCTATCACCAGTGAACGGTGATGATAACTCCTTGATTTATTTTTATTTCAACAAAATATTACACATGCAAGCACTTGCGTGTATCGTCTTTTGCTCTAAAACAGTGCCTCCTTTATTTCCCAAGTGTGCATAAAAAATTGCTCGCATTAAATTAGCAATCTGCTAATAGTACAGCAGTTGCTCTGGATGTACTACCTTCAGTTTTATTTTACGAAGCATTCAGCACCAGCCATCACAGCAGCATGAGGGTAGTACACAAATTAAGTTTCAACTTCCGCACCGATATTCAGCAAATCTTGCGGCCGTGTGACAAATGCCAGCACAGGAATGACCTGACAGAATGAAATCTGACATGCTGTAGTGTAGATGCATAATGGAAGGCACAGATGCAAGCAGCAGTGCTTACTAATGGGGACATACTGTGGTAGCGGGTTAAACCAAAGCACGCAAAACATTTACTGCAATTACCAAATGTGTATCCACTTCACTGCCAGTGTAAACATGCCAGCAGCAAGTAAGATAATCACACACATTTTTTCCATCCTCAAAGTGTTGCAGAACAGAGTGATGTTTCTTGCACGCTGTGCTTGATCGCTGTGTTGCCTGATGTCGCCAGTAGTACTACTGGTCTAAGTCTTGGTCATGTCACCTGGTATTATGGTGCATGTCCATGATGACACTTCTTGGCTAAGTTTAAACTCTCTATTGATACCTGTACGAAATGAAGTCGCACATAGAAAATGTTCTTTGCCAGCAATCAGTGTTCAACGATCAATGTTCAACACCTCATAGAAGTTTCACCTACTCCCTCGAGTTATGTTGAATTTTCTAACTTGCTGTCTTCACTACCGATGTTTCTGCAGCGCAGTTTTGCACTACTCATACAGGAGGAACCATATAACCGGCAAGTGCATGCCAGTCAAGTGGTACACGACTGGAAACCATGAGCTGCAGTGATGAACAACAGACCACTTGACAATCGGCCTAACCACAGGTTCTTGCCTCTGCCATGAAATGGTGCCGCAAGTGCTCGTGGCTCTGTCAGAGCACTCTTCACAGTGCGCTCCTCCTGCTCGCCTGTGTTGGGTTGCCTTGGCTTTTCCAAGGCAACCACTGCGCGATGAAGTTTGGGAAGGCAAGGAGTACTAAGCCACAGCCTACACTCACCCACGTGAAGATGGAGAAAAAGCTGAAGGCGATGGCCGCTCGAATGTTGTTGAGGCCGTAGCCATCGCTTGGCATGTCCGACTTGCGCCAGGCGTCGCACAGGTAGCAGAAGCACACGACCCACATGAATGCCCACAGGCCTGCACGCAACAAACCAGAGCACACGTTAACTCCCTCGTATAGCAGAGGAGCAGTGAACTCCTAGATATACCAGGGCGCAGCAGGAGATTAGTGTGGTCTAGATGTAGCTAGCATACAGTGCTGCATGTGTCTAACAGTATGCAGTAAGCTCTTGCTATAACAAAATTGTTTTATTCAAAGTTTTTCATGGTTTCAACTGCAACACATGCACTTTAGACCTGATTATTTATTTCTTCATTCATTCATTCATTCAATTCATTCATTCATTTACACATGCTGTCAATCCCTCTTGGGATTATAACAGGAAGGGCGCAAGTGCTGCAAAGGTAGTTGTGAACAACAAAGCAAATATTAATAAAGCCTATCATTATAAGATCATTATTGCAAAAGCATTCAGCAGGCTAAAACAACAGAAATAAACACACCTGGAGTGAAGACTAGTGAAGTAAATAAACTGGAGTGAAACTAGTGAAAAAGACTGGACTGACAGCGAGTGCGTTCTAGAATATGAAATGGGAAATCTACATGAGACCAATCAGTGGACTGATGGCAATATTTTTCTTTCCTTTCTATCAAGCACAGGTGTTGGTGCAATTTCACCATTGAAATTTTACCACTATCAAGCGTTATTTCAATATGCATTTTGAAAGCCTCGGAGTTGTCGGAGCTTACCTCCTGCAATACTATGACTCCTTGTAGGGACTCCTCACTTTTAACAAAAAACTGCTTTTTATTAGGACAAAGTTTGTCACCTGTTCTGATTACTTGGTTATAAACTTGGTTATAATGAGGGTCTAGTGTGATTATTTTCTTTCAATGCATCCGCAGATGCAGGGTACTTCCGTTTTGGTAAAAAGTGTGCTTATAACATCAGATTCAATAAATGTGAAGTGCAGCATTTTCTCAAGCCACTGCGACATCATGGGTTGCACCAGACTACATTACAGAATGTGGAAGAGGTTAGCAGCCAGGGACCATGACCTACATAAGCAACTTGCTGTAACCACTGGTTAGCAGACTCATTGCCACTGATTACGAGCGATCAGATACTAGCTCATTCTTTCACTTTAGTCATCCGTAAATTAGTTATTGTGAACTGGCACACGCCCATCAAGGTTTTGGTCTGTGCTGTGATTACTGCACCTGCGTTTTGGTAAGTGCACGCCATCTTGTATCGTATACATTTTCATCATGACCAAATCACTGCAGGTCATCTATGGTGCAGCTGGCGACAAAAAGTGGCAGCAAGCCTTCGTACATATTTGTGGATAAAACGAATGGCATCTGGGATTCTGTGACGATGCCTGTCTCAGATTTGAATGCCCAATGCCAGAAGCGATTTGATGGTCAAAAAGAAAAGCGAGTAAAAAGCACACACACGCAGACAGCTGTGGACATACCAGAGAATGCCATGTCGGCGACGACGGCCCGGCGACGGATCTTGATGCTGGAGAAGCTCTCAAACATGGCCTCAATGGCAAGAAAACCACAGGCGCCCAGGAAGGCGAGCACTCCAACGGCCACGCCGAAGTTGCAAGCATTGGAGTCACTGTTGTATTGGCACCGCTCGTCCACCCAGGCACCAGACGAGATGCACCCGAACACCACAATGGCGAATAGCTGCGGAGAAAAATGGTTCAGAGGCAAGGGAAAGCAATAAGTAGCAAAATACAGAACTGGCGCAGTCATGTAACCAATGTTCTGCACAGTTTGCTTTAGTATATGAATAAAACCTCAATACAGCAAATTATCCGACATAAAGAATATAGTATATATAACAAATATATGTTTATAGGGAAGTCATTTTCATGCTGGATATGACTTTGTTATAACAATGCTCAGCTGCACTGCTTTCTGCTTTGTTCAAACATGGCAGAGGTTCACAGAAAGACAGGGACTCGAACGGATGTTATCCCTGTCGAAATGTTGGCTCCCGCTTGAGACATCCCTTGTTTGACTGCCGTTAATCACTCCTGCTTTGCAGTACACTAAATGGTTGATACTGGAATCTGACAACTTGCAGCACAAGTGCGAATTAACAGACTGAGAAGACAACTGCTAGTTTAAGAGTAGTTTGCATTTGCAAGTTGTCCTTCATGTCTGCGCATATTTTGAGGCAACGAGTTGTCGCAACTGAAGGTAACATATCCTTCTGAACAGCATGACATACATTTCACATACAATTCAAAGTAATTCAATCCACAGCACCTACGATGAGATATGTTGTGGAGCTGCAGCCTAGGACCTCTGTAGAAATTGGTAGCTCTAAAGCCCAACAGATTAAGAGGGTGCTGCTTAATACTCAAAAACTCTGAAAGGTGTCAGAGCATGAGACGTGACACAAAGGCTCTGCAAAAGATCTTGCCGTCTCTGTATATCTAGACTTGGGGTTACGTGAGCTCCAGGTGGTGAAAACTAATCCGGAGCTCCCCATTATGGCATCTTTCGTAGGCTGATTGCGAGTTGCTCTGGGGAGTAGGAGCTTGATAATAGAACCTTGTAGTATGTGCCTAACATATCATTTCTACTATGCCGAGTTTGATACCACAAACTTCTGATTTAAGTATGCTAAACTTGACACATATTCTTTAGTGTTTTTGATAAGCTGGAGCAAGGTCCCTATCGCTTCAACTCAACCAGTTGTGAAGAATTCAGCAAGCCAATTGCTAATTTCTACCCCAAATAAATTTTTGCTCGGAAATGCATTTTTTTTTACAAATGTACTCTCCATGGCTAGAAATAAAGAGGAACAAGTTGTTGTACTTTTCACTGCTGTGGAACTGTATTTGGGCATTACAATGCTAACTTAGTTGAGATTTGGTCACTCATACATTGGTATGACACCTGTGACAAAGACTGTATGTGGCAGTATTTTTGGACAACCAAAAGTCCTTCTGAACAGTGCTTATCCTAGCTAGCTTAAAAACTTTCCTCTTCACGTGGTGAGTTTATAGCCATTAGACCAATTACCACCAGCCCCATCAGCTGGTCCAATGCTGGACAAATCACCCTCGCAAGGATTTTCGCGTATCCCTATCCTATTACAACACCCATTTTGTGCATGCGAATTTTCTAACCTTGTCAATCCATCTGACTTCACAATATACTTAAAAGCATTAAATTTCACCTGATATCTGTTACTAATTGTAATAGACTAACAACAAAGAAGCTAACAAGGATGTTCGTCCCCCCACATTTATAGCCATCAGAGAGAGACCCCTTGACCAACCCACAGTCAATTCAGAGGTTTCCTTGTGCAAGTTTCTACTGTTTTATGCTAAACCATACTGATAAAGAGTCAGACGATTTAGGGTTACAACAAATAAAAGGCATTGATACCTCAGCTGCCAGAGCAATGTGTTAGATTTTTCAATTCTCGTGCACATTTTGATTTTGGCATTGATTGAGTTGCATGCTGGTAACAAGAGCTCTGATACCATGTTCAGGTGACACCAATCTTAGTCACTACAGTTTCACTTAATGTCAAGTCTATTTTTCTTTTTTCTTCTTTTTTTAATTTTTGGTCAGATGAATCTATGACAAGAATGCAGCTTTACAGAGATGTTGCTGTAAATGGCTTTCTAGTCACCTATCTCCTAGCTGTGCAAGCTGTCAATCGTGCCTCTAGAGTCGTCAGTGCAGACCCCTTCCAATTACTCACTTGAGGATATTTGTAAGTTTGCTGACCACAGTCCAAGGAACACCACAGTAGACCACTGGCTATTTTCTATGCACAGAACAGCTTTGAAATGGCAATGAGCAAGGCTATAAGAATAAGGCATGTCGCGCCTTTGTTTTTTGAGGCACATGCGTGAGGGACAGCTCTGATATGCTAAGTTTAAGTCTTTCACATCTAAGACCAGATGTAAATGAAGCATGAACCTGACACTGTATAAAGCAACTGAAAAAAATGATAACCTCACTTTCACTTTGTTCTGCCTCTCCTGTGTGCAACATCTTGACAGCACATGGCGGCATTCATTAACCAGCGGCTAGTCCTCAGAGACAGATAGTCATGGACTATGTCCTATAGGTGAATCTCTTTAATAATGGAGTCGCATCCAATATTGCAATAGCTTTTTTGTATCCAATATTTCTTACAACCATAGGTTGAAGAAGGAACACAGAAGTATACATCACTATATCCAATGAGTTGTCATATCTGTGCTAGTTATATTTAAGTCCAACTGTAACAGTTTTAGCAGACTATCTGTAGTGGACTACGCCCATGTCCCACACAGTCCTAGCACACAGCTAATCACACCAATTTTCGAGGCTGCATCCCTGACGTTGTGCAAACCCTGCACATGTGATGCCACTTAGACATGGCTTTTGACCCCACACATCAATGCATGATGACAAAAATTTACCATAATTTTGATGGCAACCCTTTTCTAGATGTCTTACGCAAAAAAAAATAATGCCAAAGAAAATCTTGGTATGCCTGCAGTGTTCTTGCCATCGCTTTCCTTGTTTCTTGTTTTTGCGTTTTCACAAGCCTTTTGAATGCAGCTGAATTCCAGCTAGTATTTCAAAGAGTTAAGGCATCACCACAGGAAGTACCTTTATAGCAAGCAGCTAGCACACCTGTGCTTGTGTTTCTTTCCATGTCCTGTGTGGCCCTGTTGAATCTGCTCTTCACCACGGTGAAAGGCAATTTTTTCCTTGCTATGAAAACTCTGTGTGCCATGCACAGATTGAAATAGATGGCAGCATTTAACTTCTGGTAGACTGCAAGCACTGCTACCGGAGAAAGATAAACGAAATAGTCACATGATCTCGGATCATAAGTAGAAACATTCTGGACTTTGATCATGATCAAATTAGTGATCATAAAGTAATCCATGTCACCTTCACCTTTATTCCCAGCTTACACCGTTCTTACAGAAAAGTCATCCGCCTCTATGACAAAGGCAATTACGCTGCAATAAATCACGAACTACACGACTTTTATGAAATATTCGAATCAAGTTTTCATTTGCGCTCTGTGGAAAACAACTGGTCTCTCTTTCTTAATAAACTTAACGCCCTAGCAGAGAAGTACCTTCCAACTATAACTGTTCAGGCTAACTGACATCAGCCATGGTTTAACAAAACACTTAAAACTCTCGAGGACAAAAAGAAACGTCTTTTTCGATCTGCAAGAATGAAACCAAGCCCCGGTTCCTGGGAAGGATACTACGAGTCTGAGCGTGTCTACTTGGACGCTATCCGCAGACATAAACACTTGTTTTATCATAACGACCTTCACCGCATGATAACTGATAACCCAAAAAGATTTGGCACATCATTAATCCCCACACACCCCGTGCTATCAGTATCCCAAACAAAATGGGTGACCCTTTATCAGACGCTGACTGCGCTAACATTTTTAATGCAACACCTTCTTCAGTTTTCACCATAGAATCCGATACACCCATACAAAGCATTTTTGCTCCTACCATGTAAAATGCATACAATCATTTTTTCATTAAACGGTATCTGCAGCATAATAGAAAACCTCAAGATGTCATCGTCTGCTGGCCCTGACAAAATTACTTCAAAACTCCTAAAAAACACTAAAATCATTTCGGCTTCCTTTTTAATCTTGCTGTTTTCCCGATCATTAACCACAGGTAACCTAACGATCGAATGGAAAGTGGGCGAGGTCGCTCCGGTCTACAAATCAGGTAATAGGAACTCGCCACTAAACTACCTCCCGATTTTCATAACAAGCGTCCCTTGCAAAATCTTGGAACATGTCATTTTCTCACAATTAATGGAGTTTCTCGACTCACAATTTTTTTCATTCATCACAGCACGGTTTCCGCAAGGGATTTTCTTGTGAAACTCAGTTAGCAATCTTTCTTCATGATCTGCATTCAAACTTCAATACTAATACACAGACTGACGCACTTTTCCTCGATTTCACAAAAGCCTCTGACAAAGTAGCCCATCAATGCCTGCTTCTAAAACTATCACAGTTTTATATTTGCCCTAATGTTCTAAGATGGATAAAAGGATTTCTTACTAATCACTCAAAGTGTGTACAAATCAATAATAGTGCTTCTAACCAGCTTCCTGTAACATCAGGCATTCCACAGGGCTCTGTGCTAGGACCCCTCCTGTTCTTAATATATACCACTTAATGTCTCTAGTCACATCCCCGTATTTGCTGACGATTGTGTTGTCTACCACGCCATAACTAACATCAGTGACCAAGTATTGCTTCAGAACGACCTAAACAATATTCAAAATTGGTGTGATGACTGGCTAATGCTACTAAGTCCTTCTATATGCAAAGCAATGTCAGTAACCCACGGTCAAAATCCTCTCGTAATCTCTTAAGTAATAGAAAACAAGTCTATTGCACCATTTAAATCTTTCCAATACTTAGGCATCACTTTCTCATGACCTTGACTGGTGTTCGCATGTGAATAACGTTATAACATCTGCTAACAAAAAGCTAGGTTTTTTTTTAAACGCCACTTACGAAAAGCTGCTCCCCACGTAAAACTACTAGCATACAAATCGTTCATCAGACCTAAACTTGAATACGCTTCTGCTATCTGGTACCCACATGAAATTTACCTTATTAACACCCTTGAAGCCATACAGAATCGCACAGCTAGGTTCATTCACTCAGCATATTCTTACAACATCAGCGCATCATCCTTAAAAGCAGACTCCAATTTATTAACTCTTTCGTATCGCTGTTGCATCGCCAGCTTATTATTTCACAAATTTTTTTATACTTTGCTCGCCATTGCACCATACATTTAACCGCTGGCACGAACATCACGTCGTACTGGTCATTTATTAAGTGTTGCTCGCCCCAAAATGAGCACTGTCACTTTTTCATCCACGTCTTTCCCTCGTGTAGTTGTAGACTGGAATGGTGTTCCTTATGACATCGCTGCCATCACCAGTTCATCTGCATTCACAAAAGAAATGTCAGCAATTCTCTCACCCTAACTAATATTGTTTTAACTATTGTTGTAATCCCACCCCTTATGTAATACCCCCATGTGGGGTCTTTAAGGAAATAAAGAGAAAAATATGGGTGATGTAGGTATAACATCAGCATTAAAAATTCATAGATTGTATGTAGGCGATCACTAAATCAAATCTTTATTGCTACCTAAAAACATGCAGACAAATATGCACTTAACTGCATAAAGAAGAATACACCTAATTACATTTTCTTCATCTTATTTTTTTGTATGCGTGTCTGTACGTAATGCATATGTGCCACAAATTGTGTATGTTGTGTACGTGTATATGGAGTGCACTGGCTATAAAAAATTATTTGTCCTTTCCATTTTGGAGAAAGAATTATACATCATGTTCTTATATGTGCTGCTAATTATAATAGCCACTTCTGAAACGCATGCTTCGATGTATGTGCGTTTCCAGCAAGCTTAAATACAAATTCATTGTGCACCACTTATGAGTAGGAATATCCATGTTCACTGCATGTCTTTGTACGTGAGCGAATTTCCATGGTATATCGATTCCAACAATTCTAGCAAACCTGCGAAACAAACTTATTTAAGCGTCATAATTACGAATACATACTGCGATCTCAATGCTCAATGAACTGCAAACATAGCGCGTCGTTTATAAACAGTCGCTCCCACCCTTTCTCTCTTTAAGGCCTTGTCGTCTGGCCGTTCGCAAGTACCCTGAGAAAAAGCCGGCACAAATGCATGCACGTGCAACGCAGCTGTGCGTAAGAGTAATCGCCTTCATTCGCACGCCAGTTTTTACTGCCCCGCCCCACGTTTTTCGAAGTGCAGTCAGTGAGTGATATTCACTGCACGCGAGCAGCTCGATATCGCGCGCGAAGTCCGCTGCGCCTGCATGCATCCCACAGCAGGGCCAGCAGGGTTGGGCTTCGCCGCGCGGCGTTCCCTTCTCCCCGCGCGCGTCGGCGTTCTTCGGAAAGCGAAAGTGAAAGCGCGGTCATGCTCGAACGCGCGTCCCCGCATGCCGCCGACTCATCGAGCTGGAAAAGAACGCGCCGGATACGCACGACACGCAAAGGGCGCGAGAGCGTTTTTAGCAGCCGCGCAGCATCGCCCGCCGGCCCGGCAGGACACGGTCCGCCATTCCCAGCGAATCGAGCAGGGAACGTCCGCGGCGAAAAATCAATATAGCCTCCCCCGAACCACCACACACAGATGCACGCCGCGCCACTCGCGATTGCGGCACCTCGACAAAGAAACAGGCTGCGCGGGCGATCTCTCTCGCCCGCGGTCAGAATGTTGCGAGATTGAGGGACCGAGCGACTCACCCAGCACAATATCCTAAGCATGACTTGCGGTTTTAGCGCGAAAGTGATCGGGTCGAATCCTCCGCCGGCCTTGCCAGCCCCGTACGCTCCTCCGTTCATCTTGGGTCGGTCGTTCGGTCACCGGCGCTATCGACGTCCACTTGACACACACACAAACTTTCCTATACGGCTTCGGCGGGAGAAACCGGCGTGAATTCACTCGTCGACGACTACGGCGGTGTATCGCGTGCGACTGCGAGGGCTCGCGTTCGTTGGATTGGCTTTTAGCGAAACTAGCGTCTTCGGCGCCAGCGCGCGCTGCGCTGAGGAGAAGTTCACTTGAAGGAGGCGAACGCCGCCGCTCATGCCAGCCGATCCATCGCTGGGAACTTTGTTCGCCTCGCCGACGCCCCACGGTGGGAGGAACTGGGGTGGTTATCTGGGCCGCTAGGAACCTCGTCTCCGCGAACACTGAATGAGGGCACGCCACAGATTCTTATTTTGATCGGTTCACTTTTTTTTCTTTCAATTATTATTATTTTTTCATTCCTGCGCGGAGAGGTTGGCATCACCGTGCGAATGGAGAGCAGTAGAACAGTGGGACGCGCCGTCAGCGCCGCTTAATACTAACTAAAGTTTAATGTTTTATCTTGAGCTGTACACCCTAATTAAAATTGTGAACATTAATAGTTCATTTACATTGCTTTTTGGATTAATTAAAGAGCCGATAAGTGTTGTTTCTCGGTTTTGTTGCACCTGTCGCTGTTTTAGACGGTACCGAAACCGAAATCACGCGTTGTGTTATTACTTAATTACGCCGTATAATAACTGCTGATTATTTGTAGCAGAACACCAAGCACATAGTTACCAGTAAAAACAAATACCTGCTGTGCTGCCAAATGGCACAAATTGCGACTGATCAAATGGACTGATCTGTGTGTGCGAAACTGCCTTAAATTGAGCTTCCGCTTTGAATTGCGCCGACCTCGGCCGTGCCGTCACTTCCGCTCATCAAGTTGTATTTCTCCATTATCGGCCGTATCTGTGGTGTTGGCTGGCGCCGAGTGTCCGTGGGCCCGCCGTTCAAGCACCGAGCGAAGGAAAAGCCTCCGTATTCGTGTCCCACTTGCTCCGCAAGGAAAGTGCCGCAGGTATTGTGCCTCTCCGCGTTCAGCCTCCGATTCCAAGATGGACGTCAAGGAAGACGACAACGTCTGCATCGTCTGCTGGCGTGAGATCCACGTTTACGCGATCGGCCTGTGCGACCACCCCGTCTGTCACGAGTGTTCCACTCGCATGCGTGTGCTGTGCCGTAAGAGCGAGTGTCCCATCTGTCGCCGTAACCTTCCCAAGGTGAGAATGCTTACCTAATTTTTCTCTCCTGTCTTTAGCAGCGGGAAACGGCTCCCGAGATAATCACACCGCCGACACACAACGAGGCGGTTCAATTCCGCGGTCTTAATAACAGCCGGCAATGTCTTCCAGAGCTGTGTGAAGTTGAAGCGGCAATATGACTTACTAGTCGTTTTTCTTTTGGCTTGCCTCCTCTGTGCACCGCATCACATTGCTTGGAATTGGGACAGATCGGTAGGCATCGCTTCTGCCCCTTCTGGCCTTAACCGGTGTGGCCAGGGAGATAGGGGAACGGTCTGTGCTGCTGTCGTCGTGTCCAGGAAGAAACCGAAAGAATGCGTGCCGACTCTGCGCTGCGAGCGGTAGTCGCGGCCGTCCGAGAATTACAACGTTCTTTTTATTCTCAATCCGATCTCCGAGTGCGACTCGGGACAGTTCCTGCCACCAGAAATCGCAGCTTGCAGGCGGTCACACGTCATGACAACGGTCCGACCCCGCAGTTTCGTTCAAACGAAACTGCCGTGACGGCATGGCACGTCTCTGGCTGTTATCGCCTCGCTGGATGTAAACGAAGGTCACGTTAATTGCGCCCTTCGCTCATCATTAAAAAAAAAAAAACGCTGTAGCAAAAGCGGCAAAGCTCTCTTCCGCCAGTTCAATTCGGTAACCGCCGCGCCTACCCGACGGTAATGTTTCGTAACGAAAAAAGCATGGCTGAGATAGGCATACGCCCTTTGTTTTTGATAGTCTTGAGTGGTAGTGTTGGCACGTCTGCTTCGTTGTATGTGGTCTAAACGGCCGTCTTCGAATGAATGAATGAACGAATGAATGAACTAGAGAAACCACCGAAAGAGAGTTGTATTTCGGTGTCACGCGAAATCACGAATAGGTGGGCGCTCGTCTTGCAACTTTGATTAACCGCCACCGTGCAGCCGATGTTGACTCGATCGCCGTTCTTTCTCGAATGTACTCGCACCTGTTGCAGCGACCATCGGCAATCTAATTGTTATTCATCCGCCTGCCGCCCGTTCCGAAGCAGTGTCGACGTCTCTATGCCAAGGACGCGCGATTGTTAGCGCCTACACTATGGCGAGCAGCCTTGACGTCTTTGACCTTGATCTTGTTTCGTTATGGATTAGTCTGAGCATTCTTATTGCATAGTAAGAATGCGAAGCGACGTATGGCGCTTTATGTTATGATGGGAACTGCCTCGGCTGCCAGATGTGATGAAATTGCAGAACCCTTAGCCTCCCTGTCACAAATCGTGGAATGGACTGTACAGAATGTGTGGCGCAGCTACTTCAGTGTGACAGACCAAACGGCCACACTTCATGAACCCAGCAAAGAAAGAAAACTGGATTTTGTCACTGCCCTGCGGCCAACCTGCAATTGACTGCTTAACTTGTCGCCAGGGCAGCTTGTGCCATCTAGTACCTTTTGTGAGCAACTTCATGTGCACTTTTTACGTTCACATATTTCTTTAGGTTTAATTTTTTCACACAGAAAATATCACAGTCACTGCCATGCGTGATCCCCTTTATACTTTGTGTGGGATGCTTTCCAGTCAGTTGCACTGACGTGCAGTTCAGAAGTGGGACAATCTTCGGTTGGTTGTGCATCTTTCACTAAAACACCAAAGAAATGCAACTTTCGGGCAGAACAGATGACTAGACGCCGTCTGTTTCTTCCTTCTGTCCTACGGAATCGAATTAAGTCTAGCACTATTGCAGTGTTGCAAAACTAGTGCACATGGAAATTGCTGTATATTTGAGCATGTACTTTGCTGATGTCTGCACATAGTGGTTAAGTTTTAGCGCGCAGTTTTTACATAAGCTGCAAAGCCACACGAACAAAAACCATGCGCAATGCAGGTGTGTCGCACATGGCACACTTCACACGTGGCAGAATTTCATCTTCCTTGTGAATATAGTAAAATTTCGACCCTCGAAATTTCAATGGTTCAGTCACGATTGTGAAGGGACTTGGAATAGAATACCATTTGTTAAAGGGTAGGGCATGGCGCGAAAGGGCATGGCATCATGAACATTTTCCGACGAAGCTTTTGATATCGTCTTGTGTGCACGAAGCCACCAATGATCACCTGTTGCCACACCTTCACAACGTACCTCTACTTATTGTCCTTCTTTCTGTGCTTGAAGCTGCGCTGCTGTGCCAACTTAAGCAATTCCTGCATGGCTTCACCTATCACTACACGGAGCTCTGGTAATAGTGTGGCCTCCTAAGTTAATTCACTTTGGCATACCGTATTAGTCGGTGTTTATTTTTTATTTCCACCACCAGATGGCGTCACTGCCTTATCCATTGTGAGATTTCTGCCCATTGCCCTGTCACAAGCACTGCTTTGCCGCGACGTCTAAAGAGATACAGGCAACAGCCACTGTGTAATGGTGTGTCACAATATGTATGATAAGTTCTGGGTACTACAAGATATCTAAAGGGAAAGGATAGGCATTCTTCTTATTTTTTAATTCATTTTGTTTCACAATTACTGCCAGCCTTTGCAGAAGGCCTTAGGCAGGAGTGGTATGTGCATACAGGTGGGTACCCAAAAGTAACGGGAATAACTTTTAAAAAGCTATATATTTATTCATTTTTTTATAACACGACCTTGTCACTTTGATGGTACTCTCCGCAACACTTAATACATTTGTCCAATCTGTGATTCCATCCTTCGAAACATTTTTTGAACTCATCTGTTTTAATGGCGTAATAGCCTTTCATGTCATTCTTCATCGGAAAAAAAAAAAAGTTGCACGGAGTGAAGTCAGGTGAGTAAGTAGCGCGAGCGCCTGGTCTCGCTTTGTGTGACTTATTTTTGTTTCCTCAGATCCAGAATTACTTGAAAGAGCTGCAATTTCACGACATAGAAGAAGTGAGGGGAAAAACTAGAGAGGAGCTATCAGGCCATCGAAACAGATGAGTTTGAAAAATGTTTCGAAGAATGGAATTGCAGATTTGGACAAATGTATTAAGTGTTGTGGAGAGTAACTAAAAGGTGATAAGGTTGTTTTGTAAAAAAATTAATAAATACGTAGCTTTTTAAAAATAAGACCGGTTACTTTTGGGTACCCCCTCGTAGTAAAAGGGCAGAAATGCATAACAGAAAAAAGAACCCGCCTAAGCAGACGTGAATCAAGCAAATAAGAAAATCAGACATGATCAGCCCACTCGAGGAGTTGGCCAGTGACCGAAAATGTGGGTCAAATGACCTGCTCATCGGTACACTGTTTGTACAGTAAATTTGACAAAAAGAAAGAAAAATAC
Source organism: Dermacentor andersoni (assembly GCF_023375885.2). Lineage (NCBI taxonomy): Eukaryota > Metazoa > Arthropoda > Arachnida > Ixodida > Ixodidae > Dermacentor > Dermacentor andersoni. The sequence continues at coordinate 888,267 of NW_027314752.1, read as the reverse complement.
ATAAGAGCACATATATATATGAAACCAAACGCACAAAAATACTGAGCACCACATAAGAGCACCTCAGGTGAACAGGTTAAAAACGGTGGTTCAATTGATACATACATTAGTGAATCATTCATTCCACATTCCAATAAAGAAATACAAAAGAAACAATTCTAGATGAAGTATATTGAAGTACATGGAGATGGAGAATTAAAGCAGATATATTAAACCACATGGACATGAAACGCTAAGCACCACACGTGAGCTGATTAAAGATGGCGTCTCAATTTCGATAAAAGACCCTCGACAGTTGTGCAATTGTATGTGTAAACTCGATTAAATATCAATATTTAGCTTGATGTTCATAAGTGCAGTCTGGCAACCACGCAGGCTATGTTAAAAAAATGTCGCAGGGCCACCGTAATGCATACTAGTTAAGATTGGCTGGCTTGTTACGAATTCCATTTATCCGTGGTTGATTTATTCCAAAGCACTCTCATTCAAGCTTGCAGTTTATACAAATTACGCAGTTATGCAGAGAAAATACCTCATCTACTGCCCCTAAAAAGTTAAAGACAAAGACAAATTCGCTGCTTTGAGGAAATACTCATTAGGCCGGAAAGCAGCTCTCTTAAAAAGGGGAAAGTTACACATTTGATGTTTTTCTTTTTTTTTCTGAAATCAGTTGCTGTTGAGTCACTGCAGCTTGATCGTTATTTCAAATGCAACCAATTAGGTAAAGATCTGTTCTGCACTTGCTGAAGGAGAGCGTTTCTGCACTCGCTCTGGATTCAAGTATGGAGTAAGTGCTACCTTCTATGTTCCGGTCTTTTTAGTTAAATCTCAATGGCCCCAAGTTCAAGTTTGGTTCTATTCGAGTGTACATCACAGAGAGGATACACTGAGATGGTCATATTCGGAAGTCCCAAGGTGATGAAACTCTTTGGGAAACCCCTTCAAACGAAACTCGTTTATAAGTGTGCACCCCCCCGCATGGGCATCTGCGTCAGCAGGCGTTTGGTGTGTTGCGTCACCAGGTGCCCGAGCACACGAGGGTTGGACCCTCTTGCGTCTAGCCATGAGCGGCATAGCGGTGTCTGGGGAAAAGAGGATCCCTGGGGGTTGAGCCAATGCTTAGTGTTAGGGCCTTCATGGCTCCATCGACGGAGACAACACAACCCTTTGGCCTCGGCTTCGGCACTCCCGGACTGACCTATCCGGGAGCAGTCACTAGTTGCTTTTTCTTATCCTCTCCACCTATTCCTGTTTTCCTATTCCCCACCTGTGGCAAGTTGTTTTTCATCCACTTTCATTTTCATTAATTTGTCGTTTCTTTATTTCATTTATTAAGCACAAGTAATTTCCCCTATGTTGTCTTTAATGTCAGTGTTTGTTGGCTTCTTATAATATGACTATTAAAAAATCGGGCCCCTTGGTTAACCTCTTTTCTTCTCGTTTATTACATAACAAGGGTCTCGAATCTGGCAACACTGATGCCTTCCGGTAGCATGTGTGGGTTTATTGACCGGTTGCCTTCACCCAAAAAGGTCACGTTCTCGTGACGCCTGCGGCAGAAAGGATGTTCCACATCCGCCGCCAAGGTCTGTGAGTGGCGGAGCTGGCTAACACTCCCAGGGTTGTACTAGGAAACATAAATACCCAAGGAAGTGGATGGGGAACCAGCTCCACGGTAGCTCAATTGGTAGAGCATCGCACTTGAAATGCAAAGGCTCTGGGATCGTTCCCCACCTGTGGCAAGTTGTTTCTTTATCCACTTTCATTTCCATTAATTTATTGTTCCTTTATTTCATTTATTAAGCACAAGTAATTTCCCTTATGTTGTCCTCGGTGTCAGTGTTTGTTGGCTTCTTATAATATCGTTAGTACAGAGTAGCCAAGGAACACTAAAGAACACGCAGCCAAAGAGGACACCATGAAAAGCTCTGAGAACAAAATACCGCAGTCGCCACACTCACTCACGAGCACTCCACACTCATTTCATAGGCGTGAAGTAGAGCGCCTTCTGCTTCTCGTTTCTGTTGTCCAGAATGCGGTGTTATTTACCTCTTTCAGTGAGGACGGCTGTGAGAGGGCATAAGTACGAATGGGAGTGAGACCTGGCGAGTTTGACTAGATGTTAGTAAGGACGCAAGTGAGTCCTAATTAATAGGAGGCTTTAGCTTGGGGGCTCCTGTCTAAATACATGGGAAAGGAGAAATTGTTTTTCTCGACAACCACTGCACCAAAATTGATAAGATTTGTTGCACTTCAAAAAAAAAAAAATAGTTTAGGGACTGTTGGTTGCAAATTTCTGATTTAGGCTGTAAATTTGTTATTAAGGATTAGGAAATATGACAGATTTTCAGAAAACGAGACTATCAAGTTTACAGCTTTTTAACATGCCAATGAAGAACGTTGTCACAATTCTGTAAATTGTGTCTAATAGTACATCTAAAGTGGACGAAACTGATATACATGTCCCTCAATATACCACTAATGTGCGATTAGAACTTTTGCAAAACAGCTAAGTACATAACAAATTCACGTAAGATATAAATTGAAATAAAGTTGTTTACAGAACTGCAATATCGTTTCTTGGTGCAGAGCTACAAATTTGTAAACTTCGTGCTTACATTTTTTCTAACTTGCCAATTCTTGAAATTTCCCCCATTTTTTAAAAATTCAGGCCTTAAATCAACACACTGCTTCAGCTGTCCATAGAATTTAACTTTCTCTCTCAAATGCAATAAGTTTAATTAAAATATGCCCAGTGGTTGTCTTGGAAAAGTGTCTGCAGTTTACGTGTATTTGAATAAGCGGCATCGAAGTTGGGTCCGAGCTAAAGCCTCCCCTTAAACCGAGTACGAGGGAAAGTCAGTTACGGTGCTTTTGAATGGATGTGAGTGCGTGCCGGTGAGTGGAATTGCACGCAAATATCAGCGCGAGTGGGTGCTTGTAAGTGCAAACGGAAGTGATTATGAATGCGAGTGAGTGCTGGTGAGTATGAGTAGGAACGTGGCAAGTGCTGACAGTACTAACATGCTAACAGTACTAAGTGCTAACAGTACTGAAGTGCTAACAAGTACTAACAAGTGTGAATGAGCACACGTCCTGCGAATGTATTGGTGAGTGAGCATCCACTTATTCTGCCAACCTATGAGAAATGCACAGTAGCAGCGTAGGCCTATATAACATTCACAACCGTGAACTTGCAACAAAACAAGCAACATTTAAAAATAATTGTAAAGAAAGAAACAATATATTTTGAAAAACAAACCTAGTACACACCACTTAGTTACCAGTTGTAGTATGCACGAGTAAATTACCAGTTGCAGTTCTAACTTATATAATTGAGCTTAAAATGAAGTAAAGAGGATATAAGAGTTCTATGATACCTTATAGGGTGCTTGCGAATATATTAGAAACTTTTGAATGAGTTGAATATTGCCCTATTCAGTTCGGTCGGCGAAATGAGTAGTCGTTATTCGTAATTGTGATTATTTTTCTAATAGTTATCAGATTTATTGAAATTGTCAACTGTGTTCAATCAGACATAAAATTGGAGCAAAAGTAAGATAAGTTTAATCCCTGTGGCCATAGACATAAAGCACAAGTGGTGGAGCAGGCTAAGTCGCTCATGGAGCCAGATCTTACCGGCTAAAGCTTAATCATTCACACTCTTCACTCTGAAGAGTCCTGCATATACAAACTAAATACATACTTATTCCTAATGCTCCATTTGGGCTTCATAAGCAAGGTTTCATAATGTGCAGTGTAATAACAGAAACTGGCTAACATTACTAATACTAGGATGCAAACATTGTTTTGTAATAATGGGGAGAACAGCTATTGATTATTCGAAAAGTATTTCCTTTGATTTGGTCTTAAAAATTACTATTTGCAGCACCCTCAATTCTGTACACTGCAGTATCTGATATGCATCAGGCTGTATCACAGAGTGCTGTGCTAGCTCTTACCTGCTAAGTGCCTGTTGCACACCAGGGACTGCTTTTTAGCTGATGAAGCTTATGAGAGCAAAACAAAAAGTTTGCAGGTTTAGCTAACATGCACAGACAAATATCTGCCGTTCTTTCTGTTCTAATACCATGCATAAACAAGCATGGTGCGCAGTCCCTTAACCAGTCCCCTGCTTCATGCTGAAGAGGCTCATGGCTGGAGCACCTTATTTACCTGCTTGAACATCTTGAAGGGCTCCTCACCAGGTTTAAGGCATTGGAGACAGACAAGTTTGGTGCATATATTGTGTGGCGACAATCAAAACCTTGCACACAAGAAGCTATTGCTTGTGCGAGCTGGACTATCCGTACAGTGGCCATATGGCAGCGCCTACACAGAAAAATTGCTGTACTCCGTTCCGATTACTGGTAGCACCCTGTTTGCAGGAAGAATAGCACTTGTCATACTTATTATTGAGAGAAATGATGGGTGCATGCCCCTGTTGCAACTCATATTGAGCACGATAATAGCACATCTGGGAAATGAATACTAAATTCTAAAAAGAATTATGGCAGGACCCATCTCACTATAAATGTTGACGTTAATGTGATTAGCGTTGAAGCAATGCAGCGATGTGCCGTATTGGTGCAGCCAAAGCGCATCACGTTTGAAGCATGTATGCAGCCAGACGGAGTCTTCTTCCTCTTCGACTTCCTGCTGCTCATTGTAGCAGTGGCCAGTTGAGCACTTAGTACAGCTGTGCAGAATCTTGTAAATAACTTCAGCTGATGAATCACATTAACGTCGACAGTCATGTTCCCCTGAGCTCCCACTGCTGCATGTGACCGTAAGCGGCAATGACCCAAGTAGGCGGGACACGGTTAGGCAGAGACAAACACACAGACATCTGCAAACTGGATGAGGTTCCCTAAAAAAGGCTAATCGCATTCAAATATGTATGTGATGCCGTGCTGGTGGGCGGTTCTTATATCCATGTTTAAAGCACCCACAATATATTACACATATGGCAGCTGCAAGGACAGCTGAAAATTCAGGCGAGAGCCTACGCATTTCTATTCTCAGAGCAGCCACTCTCCCTGGCAGCTGAGGTGATGACAAAGCTCTCGCTTACATGTCGCAGGGCCCACCTGTGGGCGGGGCCTGGCCCAATTTCACGTATCATCCAGGGCTAGTGGCACATTTGAAATAAAAAATTGTGGCAGAACCCATCTCCAGTAATGCATTAGCATTGAAGTAATGTAGTGTCGCTACATAGTGCCACCTTTGAATTGAGTTATATGTATGAGGCGTGTACTGTAGCAGGACTCTACTATGGCACTTCCCTAAGAACACCACACGCCACCTAGTGGCACTGCCACGAAGTCTGCGCTTGGCCTTTGAAATGCATGGCGTGTTGTTGCATGCAAACACGTCGTGTATGAACTGGTTTCCTCCCTCGCGCTTCTTTCTGGACAAGCTGCGCCATCTAATGGCACTGCCGAGAAGTCCACGCAAGGGCCCCAAGACGAGAAGTGTGACACAGCAGTGCCTAAAAATGCTGAGAATTGTTCGACAGTGCCTCTGACGTCACAAGTTTAGAGTTCAACTAGACGATTGGGCATTGCTGTGAAGCATTTATATAAGCTTGCAAAGCAGTGTAGCTTAGCACGTTATGAGAGTTCTGTCTGCACGAAAACAGCCCGAATACGAAAACAAAAAGCTTGGAATCTATGATGTCAACTTTTTATAGAAAACTCTTTGAGGTTTTCTGCATTTAGAATCGTGATTTTGTCAGGTTTCTTCCCAACTGTGCACGTATGCCTAAAACTGCTCTGGAAGCCCTCATATGTGTATGTAGTGCATGTCAATTCTTGTTTATGCATTGCTTTTTTTTAAATACTTACCTGAGTAGTGTATTTGGGACAGTCATTAGAAAGGCCATCTTTTCAAATTTTCAATATTTAAAAGAAATATTTAAGATCTAAAAATGATAATAAGTTGTGGGTGCAGCATCCAGTTGGTGGAATGCTCTTCCTCTTTCGTTTCCCCTGTTTCTTAGTATTTCTACATTTCAGTTGAAAAACACAGTTACATGCCGATTGCAACAAAACTTTGGACTGAGTAAAGAGCCTAGTTTAAGATAATACAGACACTTAGCAGCCTCCTTGCAAAATTTGACACTCGAGATAAGAGCGGAAGCATCACGAAATGCTTGCAAAAGACTAGCCATTTTTGATACTAAGTTGAAAAAAAAAACACTGCCATTAGAGCCTACCATAAGTGACACATGACCAAGTTCGTGGTCTCTCGGCATGACCGAGGATCTCGGAGGCCATGCGGCTGCGTACCGTAGATGCTGTGAACACCACAGTTTGCCACGACGAGCCCTCTCTCCGCCAAGACGCTCGGAACTACTGCATGCTCTAAGTGTGCTCTGTAGTTCTCCAGGCGTGGTGACTTGAGCCATCCCTGGCACTCGCGGCAAGCCGAAAATGTCTCAAAAACACAGATGCGAGGTGCTCTGATTTATGTCATAGTGACACCACCAGCTGCACACATCGTCAGCTTAGGTTGCTAACAAAAAAAACTACATTTACCAGCTCTCCAGCTTTGCCAAGATTGGTTCGAGGGTATATACTGCTCATTTAACACAAATTTAGCCAAAATGAAATTTTGTTCCAGTTGGCCTTTTAATTTTCCTGTGCGTCAAACTACGAACATAGAGCTTGGACAAAACAAATGAACAGAGCACCATGATCATTTCTTTCTTTTTGTGCAAATTCTGTATTCGTGCTTTGTCGTGTTCTATATTCGGGCTACCATCGTGCATCGTTAGTTAGCTAACAGTGGTTTCGAATACCATTTTCAAGACCTTCCACGGCACTCACAAGCACACTGCACCATCTAAATTCTTTTTTTTATTGCGAAGCAATACTACTTTAGGTCGCACTTCAGCCCGTTCCGTGGCGAGGCGGTGGTAGGCACCATTGACCTTTAGCGTGACCTCGCTGCGTGACGTCACACCACGTGACCCAGAGTGATGTCACACCAGCTGTGTAAAAACGGGGCCCCATCCCACGCCGTCGCGAGGCGAGGCGGTAGCCACCAACAGCGGCCTAACTCCCGCTCCTCTCGCCAGGGGCGCGGCGCGGCGCCCGAGTCATCCTCGCGTGTCGCGACATCAGCAGCGGCCTCTTCGCAGCCGCCGACATTCGGCGGGTGTCGAGCATCGAGAACGTCGTCATGCGCTACTTGGACCTCTCGTCCTTCAGCTTGATACGGGCGTTCGCCAACGCCGTGCTCAAGTCCGAGATGCACCTGGACGTGCTGGTGCTTAGATGATTCACTGTAAGCCGTAACACTAGCATAACCCAAGACTACCACCAGCCATACTACCAGCTGATCCGAAAATAAGACACTATTGCTTCGCAATCACCAGGCTTAACCAAGCTAAGCCACGGCCGTTTTTTTTTTTTCTGTGTGGCGGCAATCTTTAAACAGGCTCGGAAGGTGCAGGAGTTTGCAAGCAAAAATGGCCAACTCTGCAAGTGCTTGACGCACTCCAAAACATTGCAAATTTCACGATTGTGCTGTGTCTGTGGTTGTTTTCTAGATGATTCGAGTAGCAGCAAGTCAGAGGATCTCCTGCCTTTTCATCTGAATTTAATTGAGGGGGCTACAATGGGGGACGCATTGCCCGTTTGTGCTCCTCCACCATACCAGGCCATTCAGCACCAGCCAGCTAAAGTGGATGCATACCAGAATTCCAGAAAATGCAATGTTGGCAAAACCCAGCAAAAAAACAATTTACTGCAATATTTGCAACATTTCCCTGTGTTTTACATCAAGGAGCTGTTTTGCCACATGACGCACGCAACTATAGGGCTTCCAGAAAGTTGGTTCTAGTGGGAGTGCTGCTTGAGACAAAATTTTTATTTCGTCACAGATAGTGACTGTTAGATGGCGAAAGGTTTTGCATATTTCATAATCTTTATAGGAATATTTCTTTTTAGGTACAAGGATATCTTTGCAAGTTTTGTTCAGTATTATTCTACAATTTTGTTTTTGGCAATTAAAAATATGTGTTGCCACAAAGAACTGGTTAATAAAACTTCTATGCCTGAAAAGCACATTTATTAAACTTTGTGTTCGTGTATTTGCATAAAATGTTAATTGTAATAGTTCCTTCAAAAAAACAATCTAGTGTAACCTACAAAAAATGGCCATTTTACCCTCCTCCTGCCCCCATTTCCCAGTAAGGTAAGAGTTAAGAAGAGCACTGTGAAAGTGCTTGTGCTTTCATGATGAGAGTTAGTGAATGCATTCGCGTGACCATCCCAGTCTGCTTATTGCACGCCACCCTTCTATATGCAGGTGATCTTTGTGAAGGAGTGCCGCCCCTACGAAGAGCTGAACAAGCGGCTGTACCAGGTGGACGTGCGGCCGCATATATGCTTCGAGGATGAGTCGGTGCGGCAGGCCTACCGCGAGCTACTCGACAACCGCTGCAAGTACTGCCCGCTGGCACAGGGCAAGCCGGCGCCAATCTTCAGCAACTTTGGCATGCTGCGGAACCATGTGCGCAAGGAGCACAACCGCACCTACTGCGACCTCTGCGTCGAGCACCTCAAGGTAGCTGGCCGCCACTGGCTCTCCTGCCTGCTTTATCACTTTTTTATTATTTGCCTTCCGAGTTTTTGTATTGCACATTGTTTGCCTTTCGGTTTTGTTGCATTAGTGCAAAGTCTTTTGAAGTGCACCCTGGAGCAGAAGTGTAAGGACTGGGGATCTCACGATAAATCTGATATTCTTCTCCACTTACGAATGCAACTTGAAATTGAGGACTGCATTCCGTACTTGGCATTGTGACCTTTCCAGTGCACTCTGCATTTTCAGTTTGTGTGTCTGAATTACAAATAAGCTCAGTTTCTTGTGTGTTTTTTTTTTTTTCCAATGAGCCTGTGCTTTGTATACTTTTGCTCAGTGCTGTACAGAAGGAATAGAGCTCTCAGGACCCAACAATATTGTATAAGGGTTTGAACAAAACATTCCGTGGGGCATCAATAGACAGCATGCAAACAGCGTAGGAGTGTTAATACTAATGATGCAAATAACAAAAAAGCAGAATAAGCAGAGAAAAAATAGAATAAATGTAAAATCCCGACTAAACACAAAAACATGAACGCAAAACAAGAAAATGCGGCACCTATGAACTAGTAGCTCTAATAGCAAACGTTTGTAAGTCTTCTGGAACATACAACAGTCGAATGCCTCTACAGTGAAATGACCTGTATAAAGAAATACTGACTTTTTCCCGGCTACATTCCTATCTTTCCTATTTATTGTGAACACCTCTACATCGACGGCCACTACAACCAATTGGCCTGTACAGGGAAGTAACTTAGGCTTCCCTGATGGCTGATATTTTGCTTTAAAGCCATGTAGCAATGCCGCCCACTGCCCTCTGCAAAGGTCGCCAAGGTACGGTGATCGCTAGTGACGTGCTTGACGAAAGTGTCGATATCAGAAGTAATCCTGCTGCCCTGCTCCATGAATCGCCGAACTATTGCACTACTTGCAGTAATGCATCAACGGGTGCGACGGCTTACGAATAAGTCACATTTGATGACGACGTGGTTATGTAATTTTAACTGACGACCAACGATGTTTTCAAAGACATCAAAGGTAGAAAGGATGAAAATTTCAACGAAGGCAACAGTAAGAGAGAATGCTGCAAACGAACCAAGAATTTTGACGGCGAGGGACTCGACAGCGGCATTCCGCGATCTGCAGCTTTACTTTGCTTAGTTCCTGTGTTTCGCCGCGGAGTGTACTGTGAACCTCGCTGCGATAACGGTGGCTGCAGTTGCGCATTTTGTCGGGCAAGGTGCGCATAGCAAATTAGTGACCTATTTCACTAAGTCTCTTTGGAATTCATGTTAAATCAAGGTTTTCTTTTGTTGAACATGCTTAGGCTCCTCTGTTGTGAGTGGCAGGCATTGCGGGCTTTACAATGAAGTGACTTGTATAATGAGACGTTTGACTGTATAAGAATATGCTGATTGGCGCTATTGTTTAAATCATTCCAAGTTATAATGCAGAAAAATTCAAAGCCTTGATTGTAATAATTAGTATGTATTTCGGGAAGAAGGTACCAATGGCGTAATGTGGAGAGAGTTGTGTCAGAGGGAGAAGTCGGACATTAGTTAAATGTAATTGGTTGGTGTTAAGTAAATGCATTAGAGAGGCAGTATTGTATTGAACAAGGTTACGGTGTTAGTGCTTTATTCATTTGACATTGTTCATTTACTGTCCACTGGGACAGCACTCTTTCAAGGTCCCGATTTCCCTGCATTGTGACCTTCGAGGTGGGAGTTCCAAGTGTAATTAAGGATTTTAGTTGTTGGTCCATTAGCTTGCTTTCAGTTTGTATAAGATATTCATGAAGGTAGCTTCCAATAAAATCAGGGTAACACTTCAGTCAACTTACAGAACAGGCTGGCTAGAAGAAGCGGTTTGGAACAATGGACCACATTTCATGTCATCAATTAGGCAATGACAAAATCTGTGGAATATAACCAGCCCTTTTGGCCTCTGTAGGTCACTGGGAATTATTTTAATTCAGTAGAGGTACCAGCACTCATGGAAGTGTGGTGAAGGAGCATAGAAAACATAACTGGATATCATAAAAAATGCTTAGAGAGATTCAACAGCTACCATATTCCTTCAGAAAAAGAGATCATGGAAATACAGGTTAAGGTATTTGTCAGGCAAGAAGACGCAGTATCTCCAATGCCACTGCGTGCTTGCAAGAAGTATATATAATATTCGAGATTGGGAAGGATGAGGTGTTAGGATGGATAGGGCGAATGTCTCGGCAACCTAGTGATGTCCTGTCTAGTCTGCGAGTAGGTTTGATAGTTCATATGCAGAAGACGAAGGTAATGTTCGATAGCCTGGCAATAGAATGGGAATTTGAAATTCACAAACAGGCCTGTTGAAACTTTGCAGAAGAGCCGTCTATACCAAGTCATCCAGGTTACAAGATGGAGATCTCGAGAAGAGTAAAAATCGGTTGGTGCACGGCATGCGCTCTCAAGTTGTTTGCAGCAGCTATTTATTTATTGACACTGCGGTCCTGTTTGCAGGACCTTAGCAGGGTGCACAACAAAGTGAAATTGAAAAATGTTAAGTACAATATGTAGTGGTACATAACATAGGTCACTCGCTATGTGCAAAGGCAAGCAGTTACTGAACCAGACACAGTAAATCACTCGCTACTTAAACATAGATGTGACATATAGCTTACCTGTATCCTTGAAAAGAAAACTATGCAGCCAGTGTATTCTGCCACAACCAGCTTAGGGGCTGGAACTTAGAAGAACACAAAGAAACTCCAGGAGCTAACGATTGCATAATGAGTGATGGAATAGAAAGTGATAGGTGTTAGTGACGGGTAGAAGGCTGTGTAAATCAGAAAGAAAGTGCAGGTGACGTTCTAGTTGAGAATGTTTCCTGGGTTTTTAGTCCCAAAGGTAGTGTAGACCCAGCGGTGTGCAGCTTGACCTGGTAGATCGGCGAAGAGGGCCTGAGCATAGACAAAGCAGTGCAGAAAAAAAAAAAATTCACTGATGATTACGATACTCCCTAATTTGAAATTTGAGCGCAGCTCTATATGTGTTTTCATTTCGTGATTTATTGGATGGCGCAGACAATCTGTCTCGTGCAGCATGTTGCAAATGGAGGGAAGTGCACCCTCCTCTCCACTTTCCTCCTTGCGCCTTTCATCCCCTGCTGTGCTTATTCACTCAGTTACACCGATGCTCGCCGCCGGAACGGGCACCTCAGAGCTGTACTCTAAAAACAAAACATTGAATTATCTCTGTAAATGGTCGTCAGCTTAACGAGCAGCTCGTGAGCAAAAGGCAGAGGCGATTCCACCGGCGAGGCAGACTGTTTTTTATAGCTTTCTAGGAACACACTTGCCCCGTAGAGAGAGCATATCGTCAGTCGCACGTGCTGTCAGTGCTTGGTTGTCACATCTTGGCACGTCACCATTAGCCCTTCATGCTGTTGTTTTCCTGCAGTGAACTTTGCTTGCTCTCCCTGCATAGCACATGGTAAGAAAAAGAAAGAAGGTTTCACAATGGGACACAAACACACTCGCAGACACCTACGTGCGCAGTCGTGCTTGTTCATGCTTGCCACAGGAAAACAGGTCTTTTGGCATTTTGTTTATGTTGACTTGTTTATGTTGTCAGAGCGATAATTTGAAGTAGTAGTTGTTTTTGTCTGCATAACATGAATGTTAGTCCTGGAGGTGAGCCATAACAGGAGGTAGAGATGGAGATGGAGAAGTCATGTAATGCACAGAACAGATAACTGGTGGTCTGTCGGACTAACATAATAGATACTCAAGAAAGATAAATGCTTTCAACGCGTAGCAGTGGCAGGGCAGTGTATGGTGCAATTAGGTTGAGAAATTTGCCTATGAACTCTTTGTTCATCTTGTCTCACAGATCTTTCCGTGTGAGCGGACAGCATACACGCGGAGGGACATGGCACGGCACCTAAGCCAGGGGGACTTGGATGACACCTCGCACAAGGGCCACCCTCTGTGCAAGTTCTGCGACATGCGCTACTTCGACAACGACGAGCTGTACCGGCACCTGCGCCGGGACCACTACTACTGCCACTTCTGTGGCGACGACTACCGGCTCCAGTACTACCGGTGGGTGCTGCTGCTCATCTTTTCGCACTAAACATCTAAAACAGGGCATGCAGGCTGCGTATGCACTCAGCCTACTGAGAGTCATGCAAAGTCATGGTCGCGCTAGGAAAGGAGACTCACGCCAACCTGCCGACCCCGGTCCAGGCGTTAGCAGACTGCGCTGGACAGTTGCCACTCCGTAGCAATTTTTCTTTGCTTCCTATTTTCCTTTATTTATTTAATTATTTAAATAAACAGCCAATTACAGCGAAATCGCAATATAATGTACTTGAGAAGGACCATGGAAAAGTGTTCGTTATTATAGTGAAAACCATAGAATTGACTATTGCATCAATCAACTCATCAGTTGTCACCGTATGAGCTATCCCACTGTTGGCTCTCGGCTCAAGCTGTTGCCTCCGTCACCACGCACCACCGAAGCACCATGCAGAAGAGTGGTATGCTCAAAAGAGACCCTGACGCCGAGAAAACTACCAACAAAAAGGAAGCACCATGTCGCCTCCAAAGCACAATGTTTCTTTTCATTTGTTTGTTTTTCACATTCCTTGCCATGGACACCGCAGCTGTCTTGTTTGAGGTGGGCACCTGAACTATTCTAAAGTGCAAGCGCATGTAAACAAAGTCCGGAAAATGCGACCGTGTGGCATCCCCATGAGCACGAAGGTTACGTTGCTCCACATGTGTAGCTGATACGGCCACAGAAAAAAGCGCGAAGGAATGAAGGGGCATATGCAGAAAGAGGAGTGAAAAGATGAAGACATGCACCTTTGTTGCTAGGCAACACTTGTCTTGGCCGAGCATGCGCTCATCACACCTGATGCATTGACACCTCTGCAATAGGTAAAAAATGAAGTCCTCTCCCACCCTTCTACGTTTTCCCCATCTGGCACCATCTCAGGTTTTTCGAGCCCATGTGCCGCGGCGGCATCTGCTTTCTGCACCTTGTCTTGTGCTAGCCTGCTGTTCCAGCTGCTGTAAATGATACATAGAAATCTAAAGATCCCCAGATTTCATAACATTAATATGTAGTACTGAGGTGTTAGCATGATCCAGAAACTGAATAGTGATCGTTATTCTGAAAGGTTCAGTATTCTGAAGTTCGTAGTACTGAGGTATGTTCACATTGAAGCTACCTATAAGCAGTCAGCAGGGGATTTATAAAAGGTTTGTTAATGTGGTGTTCGTAGTAATGAGGTTTCACTGTACTGTTGACCTGCCCCCCTTCTCCCTCCACTCTCCCTTCCCATGCACGGGCATGTTTGCATTACCACGAGGAGCTCACTTTCCTCCCTCTCTTTTCCCTTTCTCTTGCGGGAAGACAGTGCTTGTCAATCCACCATCCTTCTTGCCTCCAGGGTGTCTACCAACTGGGAAAAGTGGGAATTCAGAAAGCACAACGCGACGTATGCCGGTTTCAGGAAGTAAGCTTCGCCTCAATACAGCACTGTTACACGGTGAACCATACGCGAAGCGTTGCAGTGAAGCTTAACAAGTGTGGGAAGGGGCAGTTGTCACGGGACCCAGTATGTATTCATTAATTATGCACGCGTGCACCCGCCATCTCCTGTTCCATTACGAGCACTGATAAGTGTACTGGCAGGCATTAAGCGCTTTTTTGGATGTGCCTGTGGCAAGTTGAGCCTTTGAGGGTAGTAAAAGACATGCATTCATTTTTTTTCGAACTGCCCGAGTTTTTTGGACGTATTTGCAGCCCTTAGGAAGTCCAAAAAATCGGACGTTGACTGCAACTGACCAAGAGGATGCTTCATATGGTCTGTGGGGCGAACACGCGGCGAAAGGAGGATGAGAACAGAAATAACCTATGCATTGAGGAATGAACAGGAAAGGAAGTGTGCCACCGCTTCTTTAAAGGAGCTTGAGCTCAATAAGCAAAGTGTTAGCTGGCGCTGAGATGGAGGTGTCCCTCATTTAAACCAAAATAAACTTTTCAAAGCAGTGAAACGCAACACTGAGGCATTGTGCGCAGGTGAGAGTATGTCAGAACAGTTGAGGTTGACTTTCCAGCTGCTGAGAAAGAAACTCACTTGGGATAAAATTCAGGCCTCATACCAATGAGCTTGCTATCAGTTGATAGAAATACCGTAGTGCGGAATATAGGTCGAGGTTTTTTCCAAAAAATATTACTAAAAGTTCACCCCTCGACTTATATACCGGCCCTTGGCACAACGTGAATAGTCGTCTGGCAACCTGTAGGAGCGCAGACCTTTCGGCATCCGCATCGTTATCACCTCCTTGGTGACCGACGTGGCCCAAAGTTAACACGGCCCGAGAATCCGGACTGCCCAAGGAACAATTCAAGGGCTCCATTTATTGGGTTCATCGCTTCATGTGCGACGCAAGGGATTCGCACTTCGACGGCGCACATCAATCTGCCAGAAGCTGCCAGAGGCATACGAGGACAAGCTGGTCAAATTCGTTATCCGTCTCTGGCATCAGCATGGTTACATGTTGGGACAGATCGGCAACGCTGATGAAACGCCGGTGTGGTTCGACATGCAGTCGCCCACCACAGTGTGCGAACGCAGCGCAAAAGAAGTCTAGCTCCTTTCTACGGGGAACAAGCATTCGCGCTTCACGGTGATGCTCATGTGTACTGCAGACGGCAGAAAGCTGCCCCCATACATAATATTCAAGAGGAAGACGCTGCCGAAAGAGGCTTTCCCGCGGGGTGTTGTCGTTTGCGTGAATGAAAAGGGCTATATGGATGAGGCCCTCATGCTCTATTGGATTAAGATCGTCTGGAATCGGCGACCCGGCGCACTCCTGCGGTGTCCGAGCATGCTTGTCTCGGATGCCTTTCGCGGGCACTTGACCACAGGTGTGAAGCAGGCACTCCGCGACGGGAGGACGGAACTCGCCGTCATTCCGGGAGGCATGACGTCAACACTTCAGCCACTGGACGTCGTACTCAACAAGCCCTTTAAAGACCGTGTCCGTGAACGCCACACGCAACAATATAATCAGTGGATGTCCAGGGACAACCCGACTACCCCAACCGGCCGGCTGCGTAGGCCGCCTCTCGCCACTGTGGCCACATGGGTGTCGCAGGCTTGGCGCTCGCTGCCCGACGATATGGTGGTGCGGGCATTCAAGAAGTGTTGCATTAGCAACTCCTTGGACGGCACCGAGGATGTCATGCAGCCAGTGAAAAGCAGTCGTCTTCGGACAAGAGTTCAGACAGCTCAAACAAATGAGCAGGTGAAGAGTCTGGCAGCACCACTAAATAAAACGAAGTTTTGTGCCTTATAATTTTTATGTTGACTTCTTTGCTTCGATGTAAGGGGGTCGACCTATATTCCACCTCGACCTATATTCCGCATTATGTATACGGTAGCTCACATTCGAAAATATTTGCTTCTGTATGCTCTGTATGCATCTCTTTATTCTTATTGAAAATATACGGCTCGATTTGCAATGGGCTTTACCTTTTTTATTTAAATATATTTGAGTTGCTGTGCATTTTACTAACCACTTCCTTCTGTTTTCTTTTTGAATAAAATAAACACTACTCCTTAGTATTCAAACTGGATTAAGTTGTTTTTTTATTTTTTAACGTACTTACTAGAGAATGATAGCATGGGGTGACATTTTTTCAGCCCGCCTTGGCATAAAACAAAGATCTATATCACTCAAGGAATATTGCAACGACACTGAGGGAAAACATGGAAAACTCAGGGAATTTGTAAATGTCAACTTGGTAGACGCCCTGTGGCTCACTCGCATGTTTTCACTCGCACCCAAAGCATATAGCGCATGGGGTGTGATAGGATCTTGTCGCACTTGGACATTATATGGAACATGCTGCTCTGTTTTGGTGGTCGCTCTCGGTTGTGCGGTGCATGATTTGAGAGGTGCGTTCGCTAGCAGCCGCATGTAATTACCATCTGCATCTGCAGAAGTTGCCATTTATTGTCTCAGTATTCCTTTGCGATGGCGATGAAATTTCGTCATATTGAAATCGTGTGCAATACCATCATTATATTGAGGTTCAATATACATGGTGTTTTATGAACAAGAAGTTATATAAAAATTCAATACTTTGTTACATCAATAATTTCGTTATATCGAGGTTTAACTCTGTACTACTCTGTACTATAGTACCATTGACTTGTGTTGATTGATTTGACCCTGATGGGACCGATGAAATTGATCGAATTATTCAGCGGGTTGAATTAGACAAGACGCATATAAAATGCCAAAGCACATCACCAATTCATTTCGCAGTATAGTCAACGACCAATTTTTCGGACATGCCCGATAATTCAGACGCCTTTGCGGCACTGCCACATACACCATAGAGCCAATGTAAGTACATCTGAAATTTCAGCTGCAAAAAAAAAAAAAAAACCTTCGCCGTCCGATTTTGGGGACTTCTTGCCGTGACCACAGGTCTGAAACAGCATTAATCGAAGCCACCACTGCCACCATTTTTATTATCTCGCCGCCTCGAACTGGCGCTGTCACACACAGATCCTCTGGCAGCCGTAGTCACCACCAAGGTGACGCTAGGCCAACTACTTCGACGTTCGCTGTCAATCTTCTTGCTGTTCGGTGCTGTGCTCTTCATAGAAACAATTCGCCGCTGTTGGCAATGGTGCCGACTCCATCTTTGTAATCCGCGCCAATGGCTTCGAAGCTCAGAATGCACAGTGCGTTGCATAATGCTGGTTCCTTAAAGTCAGCCTTGCCTAAATACAGCAGTGTTACGCGGCGAAGCATATGCGAAGTATTGTGGTGAAACATATCAAGAGTGGAAATGGGCAACTGGCACGGGACGCGGTATTTCTTACTATACGTGCGTCACGTGCACCTGCCATCTCCTATCACAGTACGAGCACCGATACCCCTGATAATTGTACTGGCAGGCCTTGAGAGGTATTTCGGATGTACCTGTGGCGATTTCTTGGGGGCAGTAGAAGGCATGCATACATTTTTTTTCAGACTGCCTGATTCTGCGGCTGTTCTCGCGGGCCCTAGGGAGTCCAAAAAATCGGACGTTGACTGCATTTTCTGCAGTCTAGCATGCCCCCTAATCAAACACGCACCCACTTTATGTGTCCAAAGTAGAAAACTGACTTCATAATTACATTAAAGCTCCCAAACAAAGTAGAAATCTAATGTGCACCCAATTTTTTAGCAAGAAAAATGTGCGTTGCACAATGGTGGCCACTCTCATAAAGTCAGCTTCGCCACATTACAATTGTGTTTTGCGCTAAAGCATATGAATGGCACGAACGCTGTTTTGGTTTGATATTCGTTTGTACTGTGCAGGCAATCTTTGGCCCAATTTTCTAGAATAATAAGGTGCATGTTAGAATCGAGCAAATATTGAGGTGTGTTCAACAAGAAACTGAACTTTTGCTATGACATCTTTATTGCTTATTGTACATCTTCACACTTTCCTGACTGCAGGAAAATCGGTACTGTTCAGGTGGTCTAGGAAATATTTTTTTCCTGCTACAGAAAATGGTTGATGTTAAAGTGTATGGTGTCAAATTGTAGAGGAAGCAATTATCTTTTCATCGGTAGTAGTTTCAAACAACATAGTTAATAATTACAGTATGAAAACAATTATTGAAACAAAACAATAACAAAACAAGAAAGATAGATAGAACCTTCAATGCTACTTTGCACAAAATGAACATAGAAAAAAATTTGATCCGTACATTTTGAATACAAGGACCATATGCAATAATCCTGTAAATGTAAGTACTGTATTCACAAAATTTTTTTAGATGCATAGGAAAACATTAGCCCTAGTGAACCGCCACACGGCACTCTGGAGCGCAATGCCAAGGTCCACTCCCGGCCATCTTCGTGCACAAAACTCCACTTTCTGCGCGGCCACCGGCTGTTAATTTTGTCGTTTGGTCCCACCCGAACAAGGTTGGCACCCTGAAGATAAGAACTGTGGCTTTTAGAACATGCCGGATATACTTAGATCAATGGGCGGCAGCGATGAAACGGTCCAAGAAGAAAGCGAAAATCACCTATGGGTGCCTGTTGACGTCCTGGGGCGGTTTGATACACTTTCGCTGTCCGTACTAAAGTTGAATTGAAGTTGTCTTACAAATCAGTGCTGCTACCATCATGCAGAAATTCGAGCCCAGATGCATCGGAATGTGTTGAAATTTGCCATTTCCGTGGTGCAGCGGCGCGCAATGTCGACGCCATCTTCGAAAATATGAACGCTCATCATCCCAACTACGATGTCGCTTTAAAAATCCCTGCATGGTAGAAAATAGAAGGGAAAAAAATACGACTGATAAAATAGTTTCTTTTTAACGCATTGGGTGGCGCTAGCTGTCCAGAAGCACTCGGAGAGTAGCAAAATTTGAATTCATAACCATCGATAGCATGTTATCGATTGGAATAGGTGCAGTCATGAAAGTGTTAAGCACTGTCCCCCTCAAAGCAGTCCCCTCTACTGGCAATAAATGCAATGTTCCCGTCGTGTTTTTTCAATTTTTTGAAAGCCTTCTGGAACGCATTTTCTGAGATGTCGCAAAGGGTACATTATCCTGAACCTCCTCGGTGGTTTGGAAACAACGTCCTTTCAATGTGGTTTTCAGTTTTGGAAACAGGAAAAACGTCTGCTGGGGCTAGGTCTAGAGAATACTTGGCGGGTGGGACACAATGGGAGTGTAATGTTTTGCTGGATAGCTGCGGACATAGAGCGACGCATGAGCCGGCACATTGTCGGGATGCAACCTACAAGTCTGGCTTTCCCGCAGTTCAGCATCCTTCAAATGCACTAGAATTCCCTCTAAGACTTCCTTGTTTACCATCCGATCACGTGGTACAAATTCCTGATGCACAATGGCATTGCAGTAAAAAAACACAACCAATGTCACCTTGGTCTTTGACCGACTCATGCGTGCTTTCCTTTTGGACGAGGAGACCCTTTTTTATTTATTTATCTTCGATACCTTCAATCACCGAGGCATTAAGGAAGGGAGTAGGCGACAATATATAAACAAAGAAAAGAACAGAATTCAACGTGCAGCATTATACAGTATTAGCGACAAATTGTAAATGTGAAATGAAATATAACAGAATGAGATAACAAAAACAGAAGTAACTTAACAGAAGAAGAAAAAAAAATGCTATACAGTAGCAGCAAAATATAAACATAAAAGAAATATTGAAAAGGAATAAAAAGAAGGGAAAAAAACATGAAGAAGAGCAAACGAAACTTCAGTCATCGAGACATATGTAAAAAGAAAAGGAAATGGCTAGGGAGGAGAGATACATGAAATGATTAAGCAGGGTTGTCGCAATGTAGGTGTGCAGATAAAGAATAGCGAAAAAGAGAACGATCAGAAATGGAAACACTGTCCTTTGCCCACGCACTGCGACAACTGCACCTTCGTTTCAATATCATAGCCATAAACGCACGTCTCATTGCCTGTTATGATGTTCTTATGAAAGTTTTCATTGACTTTGGCAGTGGCAAGCAGGTCCTGGCTGATTTCAACACGTGTTTGTTTCTGATCGTCAGTCAACAAACGCGGCATGAATTTTGCATTGACATATGACGCATCTCAAATTTGTCACTCAAAATTCGATGGCATGATCCTACACCAATGCTTACTTTGTCAGCAACTTCCAGAACAGTTAAACGACGATTTCCACAAATCATACCATGAACTCTCGACACGGTCATCATCTGTTGTTGTGGAAGGCCGTCAAGGCTTGGGGTACCCAGGGCCTGCATGCAGAACTTATTGTTTCGTTTTCTATGGATACAACGCTTTGTCACCGAAGTTTTGTAGTTCGTTTATGTTAGTTTATGTTGGTTTTATTGGAACAGCGGTCTCGCTTTTCGGCAAGTATACTCGATGACGTGCTGCTTCAGAAAGCTTGCTCAGGGCCTTGACTCAAGGCACTGAGCGTGATCTCAGAACTCATAATTCACTTATTCAGAAAAATTAATACTTTGCATGCAAACAAAAACCGTTATGAACTGTTACGGATCATTTTTTTTTTTCTGGAGCAGCACTGGAATGGAACTTCTTTCGGTGGAACAAAACTAAAACCAGAATGAAAAACATCTTGTTCCGACGCCCTGCAAGTTTCACACATTGTTTTGGGATGAAAATATTTTTCGAGCAAGAAAGACAAGAAGTTTGAGAGAGTAACAGACATTTCATTCAAATGAAACAAGGTTGGTCGAAGTTTTGAAATTTCCAAACAAACATTTTTGTGAATGCGTATCTGCTGCTACATCATCTATAATAAGAAATTTGTGAATGTGTCAAAGTATCTTAATAAATAAATGGAAAATATTGTTCCGGTACAATAATTGCAGTAGTATCTTGTACCTGTATCGTATCACGATACAGTTGCAAATTATCTTTGCCCAGCCCTGACTTTGCTTCACCACTCCTAGATAGCAGCGCCATCCTGGCAAGAGATAGCATGTTTTATGTATTTGTGCCGACGTCACATCTGTTACAGGAAGTTGATTGTGGATCCTGGCACAAAACACCTCCGTCTTAAAAATTTTATAGCAGGAGATTCATTAGACAACGCCCTTTGATAATGAGGCCATTCCATGATTAGTTAGCAAGTGTTTCAGGGCCCCTTTAATGGCAATAATGTTGTACGTGTGGCACAAGTGAAACACACTGGTTCCTCTCTCAGTGCTCTGTTTGTGGTATGCCTGAGTGACCTTTTTATCATGATTTTCAGCAACTACGAATACCTGCGGGCGCACTTCCGAGAAGAACACTTCCTGTGCGAGGAGGGCGACTGCCGCAACGAGACGTTCACGGCTGCCTTCCGCAGCGAGATCGACCTCAAGGCTCACCGCGCCCAGCAGCACAACCGGTCGCTCACCAAGGCCCAGGCCAAGCAGGCACGCACCCTTGACCTCGAGTTTGCTGTCACACCGAGGGCCAACTCCCACTGTGAGTCCCACTTGCTTTTTTTTTTGAGCTTATAGTATGTATTGTATCCCCTAGAACACACTCTATAAAAGAAATTTCCCGTCAGTACTCCATCAATCATAGATCTGGTTCAGTTTTGAAGTGAAACACCTGATGGCCTCAAGGGGCCACTGCCAATGGCTCAGTGATTCATGAGGCCCATGGGCCAGGCAGGAGGTGAGCAGCAGCTACTCCAAGGTGTCTACCAACCGGGAAAACCGGGAATTCTCAGGGATTTTGAATAGTCTGGAAATACTCAGGGAAAACTCAGGGAATTCGTGCTTCTATCAGGGAAAATTAGCTGTAATTTTATTGAAAGCGAAGGAAAGTCGTGGTAGTGCTGGTTCGAGTAACAGAGGGATCGAAACGAATCGTATTTTGATGCCGTGTCGTCGGCTGGAGGAGTTTTTAGTGTACAGTCAATGACCGACTTTTGGAATGCCTGATAATTCGGACGGCTTCGTAGAACCACCACGTACCCCACATAGTCAACGTATAAGAACGTCTTACATTTCGGACGCAAGAACGCTTCACCGTCAGACTTTCCGGGCATTTTGCCGTGACCGCAGGTCCGAAACGGCATTAATCAGACACCACTGCCACCGTTTTGATTACCTCACCGCCTGGAACCGGCGCTCTCGCACGCAGATCCATTGGCAGCAGTAGCCACTACCGCGTCAAATGCTAGGTGCTTCGACGTTCGCTATTAAGCTTTTTGCCGTTCAGCGCCGTGTTTTTCAGTGAAAGAATTCGCCGCTGTTAGCATTGGCACAGACTCCGCCTTCGTGGTCCTCGCAATTGGCTTCGAAGTTTGGAAAGCACGACGCGTTGCATAATGCCCAGTTCCGAAAGTCAGCTTCGCCTCTATGTACCAATGTTACGCGGTGAAGCATGCGCAAAAGTATTGCGGTGAAGCATAACAAGCTTGAGAAGGGGCAATTCCCACGGGACACAGTACGTATTCCTCAATTATACACGCGTCAGCCTGCCATCTCATGTCACAGTACGAGCACCGATATGCCTAATAAGCATACTGGCAGGCCTTGTCGGACGTGCCTGTGGTGTTTTGAGCCCTTAAGAGCAGTAAAAGGCACGGATTCATTTTTTTGAACTGCCCGATTTTTCAGACATTTTCGCGGCCTCTATGTAGTCCGAAAAATCGGACATTGACTGTAAAACTGACCAAGATGATCCTTCAAGTGGTCCGTGGGACGAACGCACGGTGGAAGGAGGACCAGAACAGAAAGGACCTATGCATTGAGGAATGAACAGAAAAGGAAGCATGCCGCCGCTTCTTTCACGTAGCTTGAGCTCAAAAAAACAGTGTTGGCTGACGCCGAGATGGCAGGTGTCCCTCATCCAAACCAAAATAAACTCTTTAAAGCAGTGAAATGCAACACTGAGGCATTGTGTGCGGGCTGAGAGTATGTCAGCACAGTTGAGGTTGACCCACCAGATGATGAGAGAGAATCTCACTTGTGACAAAGTTCGAACCTCATACCAATGAGCTTGCTATTAGTTGAGAGAAATGCCTCACATCCCCTTCAGTCATGTCGTCCACATTGGTGGGTGTGGCCTATTTTTGCCATTTCTGTGCAATGGTAGTAAGGAATAGAGCACAAACATTAAGCTTAGGGTAAATTGAACATTCTGATAACCTAAATTACTTCCATTTTACTTCCGAGTGATATGTATCGTTACAAAGTACTGCTTTGGTGAAGGCACTACCGTGTTTTACGCAACATTTGACGTGGAGCATGTCAGTAGCAACCTCGAAGTATATACAGTCGAACCCGGATATATCGAACTCGCCAAAAAACGCCTATCAGTTCGATATAGAGCATAATTCGATATAAGCCTGCTAAATAATTGGATGTCATAAAAGCACATACCATTCATAAAATCACTTTATTGATGAAACTAGCTTAGTTTCGCACGAAATAGTCCTGCATTTTCTTCTGCTTGGGCAATTTCGCTGCGTGCAAGGCACGCACTTTTCCACTTTGTTTAAGGAGTCGGAGCAGCTGAGGCCGCAACATTCCGCATTCGCGCAGAAGCACCGGACTAGTGCGAGCGCACCAATCACTTCGGAGGATGTGGGCCAAAGACGGTCGTTGCTTTCCTCGTTGTGCCCATTTTCACTTGTGCTCGGCACGATGTCAGCAATGTAGTCTTCGTTTCCGGGCTCTCCCGTGGTCGCGCCACCATCATTTGCGCTCACAAACTCGTCCACCGTTGATTCGTCAACAGCTTCCGGAAATTCTGACAGCTCGCTCCAAACTTCGGTAACAACGGCAACGGCTTCGTCGCATTAATCAGAATTTACAGTCATCACCGAGCACGCGGAAGTCGGTACGGCTGAAGCTATTTTGGATGAAGCACTCGTACACGGCCGTGCGTACGCGTCGGGCGCCACGGGCGTAACTACGGGCACCGGGTCGCGAGTTAGGCCGCTTTAGCCCTAATTTCCCCCTTCAAGATCGTGCCGAGAGTGCACCTCGGAATCTTGTACGTTGCGGGGACATCCGACTTGTCACCGCGTTCGACCCGATTTATGATTTCGAGCTCCACGATGAAAGGCGAATTCTGCCGCTTCATCACGGCAACACTGCGGGAGAAGGCGCACACAATGAATCAGATAAGCCGCGAGACAACTCGCACTTTCGCTGCTTTCGCCATCTTGCACGACGAGGGCACAAGAGCCTCTGATTGGCTGTCTGAGCAAGCGCTGCGGGCGGGCGGGCCAGGATCATTTTTTGTAGGGGGGTGTCGGCGGCTCCGAGGTAGCGCGGTCACGTAGGGAGAGCGGTTGGATGGAGCCGCGCCGCCGGGTTTTCCCATCACTGCGAGGGAAAGCCAACTTCCGGGGGCACTTTCCGCCGCTTGACGTTCGATATATCGGGAGTCGCTACTAGTTTTGTTCGATGTAAGCGTAATTTTTGCTATATATACTCATTGTAACTATACCGTGTCCAGAAATTGTTCGATATATGGAATAATTCGATGTAAACGGGTTCGATATAGTCGGGTTCGACTGTATATATTCTTTCTTGAAATGCTTGAGGCCAATGAATGACTTGTGCGTGTAATTCGAGCAGGGGATTTAATCCTTTTTATGAAGAAACGTAGCATGTCTGACTTTACAGTACTCAATTATTTAGTTACTCTGTAATTATAATGACTCATCATAATATGCTCAGAGACATTCTTTTGCTTTCAGTGGAGTCTCAAGCAACAGCTATGTTTCACGCATGTATCGACAGTCAATCAATTCGTGACTGAAGGGGATATTGGAAAATATTTATTTCTGCATGCATTTCCTTTTTATTCATATTGATAATGTTCAATTCCATTTGCAATGAGTTTTACTATTTTATTCAAATATATTTTATTTGCTGTGCACTTTACTAATTAGTAAAGTGCACAGTGAATAAACCTCTCCCTTCGGATTTTTTTTTAATAAAATAAATATTTCTCCCTGAATTAAGTCGCTTTGTTTATTTTTTTAGCATGCTTACTGGAGAGTGATAGCATTGGGCAACATGGTGTCAGCCTGCCTTGACATAAAACAAGGTTCTATGTCACTCAGTGAATTTTGCAAAAGCGCTCAGGGAAAACCTGCTTGGTAGACACCCTGTACTCGGATAATGTGTTTACAGGGCACATGTGCTACCAAAAGGGCATGTCTAGCAGGCAGTTTTAAACACAGTCCATTAATATTCACCCTTACGAATCGGGGGCGAATAATGAGACACCATAGACCGTCTTATCGAGG
The DNA here is from genome assembly GCF_023375885.2 of Dermacentor andersoni. Classification (NCBI taxonomy): domain Eukaryota; kingdom Metazoa; phylum Arthropoda; class Arachnida; order Ixodida; family Ixodidae; genus Dermacentor; species Dermacentor andersoni. The sequence continues at coordinate 862,868 of NW_027314752.1, read as the reverse complement.
ATGCCGCCATTTTGCGATCACAGCACTGTCTATCGTCTGGCGCCATGCTGGTATGTGGGATCCCACTGGTGGGTGCACAGCGAACATGCTGTTGACAGGTGGTTTTCACATTTTTCTGAGAGGTCTCAAGTTCTTGCGATTGGGAAACTCCTTAGCATGTCATTACTAAACTTGGAGCTTCAACATAGTCGCAATATCGAATGTCAACAGGCCTAGAGGCATTGCTACAGCACTGCCTGCCATGAAAATAGGAGGCGAGTCAAGACTGAACATTAGCAATACATGCAATGTGCTATTATTGTATATCTAGCCTTGAACTCTAATAAATTATCACTCAGGTGACAACAATCAGAGGTGTTTCTGTGTGCCATGTGGTGTACCATGTGGTGTGCCACACCAGTGTACATCCAAATCCAGGTAACTAGCTGAACTCCGAGGAAACACATTTTGCTAGCTTTAATTGTCCTAAAATTCCTAAGCGTTGATTTCTTATGCATTGTGTACCTAGTATCACCTAGGAATCAAGCTTTACAAAATAAAGAACTTTAATATAACTGGACCTGAAGGGCCGTGAACATGGAGTACTCGATAAAACAACGTGGTGACAGTGGCGGCGAATATGCCACAATCAACCAGATGCACGCGACACATTGAAAGAGTATGCACACTCTTAGGTCTCTAGTGGTGCCTGTGCAAGGGCACATCACCAACTTGAGAGAGCTGAAAAACAAGCTACTCTCTCCAATGGCAACTTTATCTCCAGAAGTAACACAGCGCGCGATGTGCGGCGGCATGATTCGGAAGCGTAACAGAGCCCATGTGAACTATGGGCAGTCAACACACAGTAGGCATAGCTTTGGTTACAGAATGAAAAAGAACACACCTTCGTTTCCTTTGTCGGCATGTACTGTTCTCGCAATACTTCCCCGGTCAACTTCCACCAGAACGTTGGCTGCCAAGCATGATTATATTCGAACACATTTGGACAGATTAACTTTAATGTGCATGCCCGTAAAATGGTTGACTTTGTCCACTGGCACTAGCTGACCGATTCGAATATGCACCTTTCATTCACATCCCAGTTTGATCATGGGTGCCCAGTCCATTGCCATGCGCTCATTGGAAACAAAATTTTCTGAACATACACGCAACAAAGGTGATGGCATCAACACTGTTGTGTTTATGCTGGCAATCCAAAGCCGACGTTTGTACGCAACTACAACGGTGAACTCCACAGAGCTGCTGCTGCTGAAGATGCACTTCACATTCACTTCTGAAAGTTATTTTTGCTGTCAAATATAGCGCAGTGGTAGCCCGTCAACCTTGCATCATCTGACATTGCAGGAATCACGGACGGGACATGTTAGAATTGCACCAATTCACAGTGACACCATTACTGTGCCAAGCTGCCACTGGGAGAAATGGAAATCTGCACATACCATTGCGAGGAGAAGAGAGGCGCGGCACGCTGGCTCTAGGCTATGTTTCCCCCCCGCTGATAAAATGGTCTATGGAGACAAACTATTTTAGTAAATCTTTCTACAATACCAAAAAGTCACTTTTACTGCAAGAAGACGCTGCCTTAAAAGATACAAGAACGAAAAGCAGGTGGTAGTTCCCACACCAGCTTGCCGTCGTGTGATGAATTTTGACCGCGTCTGCTCAAGCATAAATAAATCCTTATTGGTTTGGCAGGACTGTAGATTGTGTTCTAAAAGAGTCAAAGGCATAGCTCGGGAAGTTCTCGGGAACTTTTACCAAGCCACAATGGCCCAAATGAGAAAAGAGACTTTGAACATTTGTGGCATACTGGGCCTGGGGTTTCGGCACCAAATTCTAAAAATGAAACTTTGACCTTCTTTTTCTCTTTAGTGACCAATATATTACCGCAAGATAAACAAAAGTAGAGTTCTGAAAGAGTAATTTATTGTGTGGCTGTTTGCCTCCTCTCAAGAAGGCGATCATTAAGTATGGACATACATTGGCATACCAGAGAGATATCCAACGCCTACCATATGAAACTATGAGTCCATTGCATAAGCTGCCCTTGTATACACTACTCGATAAAGACTTTCATTATCTAGCTGGAAAGAGATCATCAGCTTTCTTTTGCACATGTGCTGCTATCATTTGACTGATTTGTGTACTTTCATTCTTTTTTTTTCAAATAATTTTAGTTCAGTCAGCACTTTTGTCATCTTCTTTTTCTTGTCTGTATTTAACGCTCTGAATATTACTTCCATGGTGAACATTTTATCAATATAAAGTGATTTAATGTTTCTCTTTTGTGTCCCTTTAACATTACCTTGTTATGGCTTGGCGTGCAGCATCCAGCGGCTACCACGATGACTCTGGGAGCTACGGACGACGCCCACTGCGACAACCGCGGTCAGGGAGAGGCCCACCGCCAGACACGAGCAGGTATGCTTTGGCATCCTGGTGCACTGGCATGTATGTTTGGCGAGCTCTGGGACTCTGGTCAATATACAGCCAGGCACCGAAACTTTGTTGGGCAAATGATTCCTGTGGGAGTCTTAGTTTTCTGCAGCAAATATCCAACATCCAGAAAAACAACCAACAAAGATATTTTCACAAACGTGAATGCCGGCAATGCCAAATTACGTAATTTGTCGACTTTGTGCTGGCAATTAAAAGTGACTGTCCCTGACATTTCACAAATGTTTGAGTGGCACTAAGCCGAGGTTAGGCCTCTGTGTTGTGTCTTTGGAGCCCACTGCATAATGCATGGCACCTGCCTTGGATGGTTACAAAAATAGTCATCACAAAAGTCATTTTTTTGTCCAAAAGGCAAAGCATTGATGGCGGTAGCAAATCATTAGACAGCTATACAAAATAAGGTTAGTCGTTTTATCAGCTGCATAAACTGCTGTAAACATTCGCTCATAAGTGAATTAACAAGCACATAATGCACTCACCCTCCCCACATTTGTCCCTAGCAAGCACAAGAAGACACACACGCCGTATCGCCATCCTTCTCGGCTCACCTTTGCAAACTTTCGCTTGCACCTGCGGCATATGGCGTGCCGCCACAACCTTATAGGACTTGGACTTTTGATGGAACATTGGGGCGACGGCAACACCTGTGGAAATTTGCCTTTAGCGTCCATGTAATTGCTATCACAATAATAATCTGAGTCCAAACTTCACTCTGTTATGTTTATGAATTGAGAATGCCTGAAGAACCACATGCTGCTTACAACACATCAGAGTTTGTGGCAGTTCAGGAGGAAACACAACTATCAGTTCATTGCCAGTAACTCTAGCGAGAATTTCTTACCATCCTTTGTCGTATAGATATGCACATAACATAAAATTTCCGCTTCATTAAATAAAAAAAGTACGGACAAGAAATTGTTAAACTACGCAGGGATAATGTATACCAGCGGTCCCTCAATATTCAAGCGTTCCAGAGACTCCGTATTGACGTGCTTGCTGGTTCCCACAAGGACACATAATTATCATGATTTTTGCGAATTCCCAACACTCTGCGAGCCATCGTACCTGTAATATTGCAGTGCATGTCACCTCTCCATCAGTAGCATAGTGTCCTTTTCTATTTCATAAAACTATTGATCCCTATATTCCTATTGATTAATCTGCTCAGAATTAGGGAGAGGAAAAAAATTGGCTTGTGTGAGTACCATGTTTACTCGCATAATGATCGCACTTTTCTGTAAAAAAAAAAAAAATTAGCGCTATTTCAGGGGTGTGATCATTACGCGGGTTAAATTTCCCGAAAAAAAAACAATTTTTTTTTTCATTTTGCGTTTGCTGCGGGATGACAACAGCTCAACAATTAGGTGGCTGCCACTGTATGTAGTGCGGGACACGAAAACAAAAATGGTGGCCGGCGGAGCAAGCCGAACGCACCGAACGCGATCTTTTTTCTTCTCGTGAGTACATTACGTGCATTGAAACACTTTCTTTCGTATCTGTAAGGAATAATGTCGTTAATATCGGCAAGTTTGTGGCAATAACGTAGCCATGTCCACTTTGAGGGGACCGAAACAGATGGGCCCGCTTAGCTGCCACTGACATAGAAACACATGGCGGGCATGCTGCGGAAACTGCGGAATTTGTCTTCACTACTATCCTAATATGGCACGTTTCCGCTAAGGGTGGGCGAATATATTAGCTGTGTTACAAGCGTCGGCGTATGAATAGGGTACACTTGTAACCTATCAGTGTAAACGTGCCTGCTATCGTTGCTGCTTGCGGTTTGTTGCGTGCCCACGAGTGCAGACGAGAAGAATCGAAAGGCGCCTTTTTTGTTGTTGTTGTTGACCACAACCATTATAAAGCCTGCACATAATACAGTGCAGTCCACTTATAACGATATCGAGAAAGACGAAAAATATGATCGTTATAACCGATGATTGCTATATCTGGACTGCAGTTATCAAAAAAAATAAATATTTTTTTAATGCGTTTGCGCTCTTTACCTTTGCAGCTCTGAACTCGAATTCGCTAGTTGCTCTAAAGAATAGATGATGTATACAGTAGGCCGTGAAAAACAAACTTTATTTTTAGCGCCAATGACCGTGTCAAGGATTAGGCGCGCCGAAATAGTCCGAAATCTGCACTTGCTTTTGCGGCAGCTTCAGCTTCACAATCGCGGTGTGCATGGATTCCAGCTGCTGCGCGAACACTGGCGGCAATCCTTTAGCATGCATAAAATCAATTGAGTCGATCGACGACGGTGCACTTTGCGTTGACATCGTGGTCGGGGTCAAGGAGCCACCGTCGATCTCGTTGTCACTCGCTGATGCCGTCGCCACCGTCGCACAACTTTGCATCTGTCGAGACAGCACATCATCGGCGATCGCCTCGTCGGTGACCTCATCGTAGAACGAGGCAGCACTGTCTGCAGTCAAAAACTCCTTCGACACACCACCTGTGTCACCAGTAGGAATGAGCTCCCAGAGCTCGGTTATGTCAGCGACTTCCACCGGGTCGGTCTCAGCGGGTTGGGGAAGTTCGTCCTTACGCACAAAGCCCGCCTTCTTGAAGCAATTAGTGATGAACCACTGGTAAAGCGGCTCTTCAACTTCGGCGTACAAAGGGTCTGTAACCCCTTTTCCGCTGATCGGAATGGCAGCTGATAGCTCCTGCCTTCACAATCGCGGTGCTCCCGGTTTTCAAGATGGTTGATATCGTTAACTGGACGAGCTCATACTTCTTCACGAGTGCGCTTACCTTGAAGCCGCATCGAGAGCCCTGCAAAATATCCATCTTCGTGTCAAGAGACACAGCTTTCCGCTTTGTCGGCGCCATCTTCGAACTGGGTTGAACCGTTGGTTGCACGCTGCTTCGGTGGCGTCAGCCTGCTATCGCGAGAGAGACGCGGGACGGGCACCACCGCGCCGCTTTGCTTGTCGCTTCTGTTTTTCTTTCTCTCTCTTTCGGAGCGACTGTGGCCGACGCGCATGAAGCAGCTAGCGCCATCTTGTGGCGCACTGCGCCAACGTTGGCTGCGCCTACTCGTGCGCGGGCGGGGCGAGACGCGCTGCGCGGTAATGGCGGCAGATACGAACTTACGGAGGTAAACATCGCCTCGTCTCGACATTGTTCGTTTCAGGGAACTAAGCAACGCAAACGTTACGATTATTTGGCACGGAAAACGCCGTCCAGACTGCAAAATTTTGATCGTTATATCCGATATGCGGTGAATAACCTATCGTTATAAATGGTTTTTTTCCCCATAGACCTAATGCATAAAATGACACTCATGTCGACCCATCGTTATAACCGATATATCGTTATATGTGGTATCGTTATAAGTGGACTGCACTGTAAAGGCAAGTGTGGTTGTAGTTCCTTTTTTTTTTTTTTTGTCATAGAAGTGATGAAAGGAATGAAATGGGGCCATCTGCTTAAGAATGTTTGGTGCGTGCAGACCAGGAGGTTTGTCTTGAAGAGTCGTTCGCGTAGCATTCGACAGATGGTAAGCGCGATCATTATTAGCTAGACTTGGCACACGACATATCGCTGCAGCAAGTTCGGGGTGCGGTCATTACACGGGAAATAAAAAAATACAATTTTGATGACAAAATTCAGGGGTGCGATCATTATGCGAGTAAATACGGTATTCAATATTTTCTAATACAGTAATACGTAATTGATATGTTCTTCTTTGTTACGCTTTCCCGGTTCTTGCACTCTGAAACGCCAGTCTCGTTTGTATTCCTAGTTGATGTGACACTGACGGACTCGCCATGAACTTCTGGTAGAGTGTGTCGCCTGAAGCCTAGTAGCGGCTGTGTGCGTGTCGTGTGCACATTTCGTTACATGACGCTCCATGCCAAGTTTGCCCATTAAACCAGAAACTCTGGGTGTCTACCAACGAGGAAAACCAGGAATTCTCAGGGATTTTGAATAGTCTGGAAAGACTCATACACATTATGGGGTTTTACGTGCCAAAACCACTTTCTGATTATGAGGCACGCCGTAGTGGAGGACTTCGGAAATTTCGACCACCTGGGGTTCTTTAACGTGCACCTAAATCTAAGAACACGGGTGTTTTCGCATTTCGCCCCCATCGAAATGCAGCCGCCGCGGCCGGGGGGGAAAAACTCAGGGAAAACTGATGGAATTTGTGCTTCAATCAGGAAAAATTAGCTGTCATTTTATTGAAACGGAACGAAAGTCGCCCTGCTGCTGGCTCGAGTAAAAGAGATGAATTGTAATGAATCGTCTTTGACACTGCCACGTCGGCTGGAGGAGTTGCCTGTGTACAGTCAACAACCGATTTTCTGTATGCCCGATATTCCGGACGCCCGATTTTTGGGAAATGCCCGATAATGCAGACAGCTTCGATGCACCACCACATGCCCCATAGAGTAAATGTATAAGAATGTAATTTTAGACGCAAGAACCTTTGCTGTCCAATTTTCCGGACTCTTTGTCGCGCCCGCAGGCCTGAAACGGCATTAATCAAAGCCAACACCGCCGTTTTGATTATCTCGCCGCCTCTAACCAGCGCTCTCGCACGCAGATCCACTGGCAGCCGTAGCCACCACCGTGGCAACGCAAGACTTAGCTGCTTCAACATTCGCTATTAAGGTTCTTGCCATTAGGTGCTGTGTTTTTCATTGAAATAATTCTCCGCTGTCTGTAATGGCACCGACTATGCCTCTAATCCTCGCAATTGGCTTAGGAAGCATGGTGCATTGCATAATGCCGCTTCCTGAAAGGCAGCTTCGCCTCAGCACAACGATGTTACGCATGAAGCATATGTGAAGTATCGCGGTGAAGCTTAAGAAGCATGGGAAGGGACAATTGTCACTGGACAGTACGTATTCCTTAATTATACATACCTGCAACCGCCGCCTCCTGTCACAGCGTGAGCACCGATAGGCCTAATAAGTGTACTGGCAGGCCTTCAGAGCTTTTTTCGGACTGCCCAATTTGATTCTTCAGACGTTTTCGTGGCCCCTAGGAGTCCAAAAAATCGAACGTTGACTGTACAACTGACCAAGAGGATGCTTCAAAATGGTTCGTGGGGCGAACGCGTGGCGGAACGAGGACAAGAGCAGAAATGACCGCTGCATTAAGGAATGATCGGGAAAAGAACTGTGCCGCCTCTTCTTTAAAGGGCCCCTCACCAGGCCCCATAGCAAATTTTGGTTATACGCTGGAAGTTGTTATGTGTACTCTACGGAGTGTTCTGCCGCAAAAATTTTCCAGATCGGCTCACGAATAGTCGAGATAGAAATATTTCAGTGCCACGAACCCATGATTTCAGAAGGCGAGTGCCACTGCATAGCGAGAGACTCTGTCCACTCACCCCGTCTAGCCTCCACAAGCAAAATTTCTTCCCAGCATTCTCCCATACCCGACCTTGAGGATCGTGTGACGCACACGTCACAAGCCCCGCCCTCTGTTCCCATCCCCCGCCTCTTGGCGATGCGCCTTTTGCTGACAGCATTGTGCGCAAGTTGTTGTGATCGCAGCGCATGATTTCGCGCACTGTGCACAAGGACACATGATTAGCGGTATAATTCAGTGCTACACAAATACTGAGGCAGAACAAGTGGATCACAGAGCATGATCACATGCTGGAACATAGAAGAAAATGGCATAGTTTCGGTACTTGCGCACGTGACTGCACGACCACGGGAACAAGCAGAAGTAAATCTCTCTTGCTTCAGTGCGAAGTTAAACAAAAAAACTCGCAGACATTCTATTTCTGTGTTTTATTAGTTCTCTAAATTTCAATTTGTCAATTCAAGCAACAGATCACACAAATAACAGACATTGCCTTGAATAATTCTTGAAGTCACGTGTCACCATGAGCGATGTCACACTTCAGACACGACTACGTAGGCGCAGGGACTCGAGTACTTCACCATCCGGCTTAAAGCATGGTCGCAGCGAGGGAAAGGGAAAAGGGTGTTCGCATTGAAATTTCAGACCTTTCCGTGGCACTTAGCGATGTAATTCTTTGCAAGAACGATCGTTAGCACACGTTATATGCTCTGCGCTTGTCAGCTCAAAATAGCCAGACCTGGTGAGGGGCCCTTTAAAGGAGCTTGCGCTCAAAAAGCAAAGTGTTGGCTGATGCAAAGATGCGCAGGTGGCCCTCATCCGAACCAAAATTAAATCTTGAAAGTAATGAAACATGAAACGTAGGCATAGTGTGCGGGCTGAGAGTATGTGACGACAGTTGTGGTTGACTTTCCAGCTGCTGAGAAAATCTCACTTGTGGCAACAGGCCTAATACCAATGATCTTACTATCACTTGATAGAAATCGCTCATTTTTGAAATGATTTGCTTCTGTATGCATTTCTTTTTATTTGTATTTGAAAATGTTCTCAATTTACAATGGACTTTATCTTTTTTTTATTGGCTGTGCATTTTACTATCCCCTCCTTTCAGCTTTTTCTTTTGAACAAAATAAACACTACTCCTTCCTATTCAAACTGGATTAAGTTGTTTCTTTATCTTTTAAAATACTTATTTGAGTGACAGCATCGAGTGACGTGGTGTCAGCCTGTCTTGACTTAAAATAAAGTTTTTTGTTGCTCAGGAGAAACCTGGAAAACTCGGGGAGCTTGAAAATGTCAATTTGGTAGACAACCTGGTAACTGCAACAGGACACCAACAACACAGCATTGTCCATTGCCGGCATCTGTGTTGCCCGCCGCATGTCTTTGCTTGACATCGCTTGTCTCGAAGTTTGTTTCAATAGTTTCAAGTTAGACAATTTTCAATAGTGTGTGGCATTTCTATTCAACTTCAGATAATGTTTTACGCGAGAATAACTTCTTGTCTCATCTGTAGTGCTGCAACAATTGTTGTTGCGTTTTCCTGTCATCTGAAGCAAGTACCAAAAGGGGTTTACTGTATTTGATTGAATAATATGCTGTTTAATATTCACTTCAGTTTGAATTTCACTATTTGTAATTTTCTGAGGATGCAAAACAGACAAACATAAATTTGAAAACTTGTGTAAAGTCATGACTTTCACTTGTGGTGTGCGAGTTGCGTTGCCATTGATGCAGATCATAGCCAGCACCAGCCTAACAGTGAAAATTCCTTTACAATCGCCGACTGACTTTTTTCGAACCTGCCAAATATTTCACCCAGAGCCACACAACACCGCCTTCTCTGTTGAACGAATGTGCAAACGAACCTTGTTAATTTGAACTTCCAGGAAAACGGAAAATTATTCCAAGAAACAGACCGAACAGAAGAGAGCCCCTTTAAATATCATGCTTTAAATATCATGCGCAATACAGTCGCTGACTGATAATTCAGAATGGACGGGGACTGCTTAAATGTCAGAATAAACGGAGTCCGAAATATCAAATTTGCAAGAAAAAATGTCTATTCTACAAGCAGCCAGAAAAGATGTCCAGTGCATTGCTGCATGCCTGCACGTATGCCTGCATGCAAACCGTTCAGTCTGTATTTTGACCATTGTCATAGCAACCGGTACAAATAAACAGAGGTGTGGTCTCCAAATAGTACCAAATCTCCATCCCTGGCATCTTAAACAGAGGCTGACCATGCTCTCGTAGCGATATGATCGTGTGTTTTTTCACAACAGTCATTGTGTGGCAGTTCCCTTGCTTAATTGCCGCCCTCTTCAACGAAGACATCAAAGGTGGAGTTGGGGGCCATTTGAAGCTGCTTGATTGATAATAAAAATTTGTGATAGCAGTCAAACAAGTTGCCTAAGACCGCGTCACAATTTAACACTTAAAGGAACAAACCTGGACTCACAGAACTCGCACAACAGACTGTAGGTGCAGACCTTCTCTAGTTAGCGGCTCAAATTGGCTTGTGCGGCACTTTGGATGGAATCGGCTCCTTCTCGATGGACTTGGTGACTAGGCAGACCCTTACTTTCGGTTTCGAGGTGGTGCCAGCTACATATCAAAATATCGCATTTCTGCTTGACTACGTTGACTGAGTGGCTGAATTGGCATGTGCATTTTCTTGACACCTTTTATTAGGCCAACCTCGGTTCTTTTCACCAGTGTTGATAGTCACTGCTTTCTTAGGCCTGGTCATGGACATGCAGAAAAGCTGCATCATACGTGATGTCCCTCTGACACAACACCGCTGCAGTTTGGGCACGAAGGTTACAAATGGAAGTTTTGCTGTTCATTTTGTTTGCTAACAACCAACCTATTTTTCTTTTTTTGCCAGAGAAGTGCATATAGAATCCTTAAATAGTGCTTTGCCACTATGGAAACTGATTTACTGACGTTCCTTGAGTCCTTCTAAAAATTCTTCCGCTCAGCTACCTTTTTCTTTCTGCAGGGATGAACAGATGGCACGGAATCTGCAGGGTGTGCAGTCGCGATCGCAGGGACCGCAGAACCTGAACATGACGTGGGAATTGCAGCCACCAGTCGATTATCGCTGCGAAAAGGAGTTCCCGCAGCTGGGCAGTGATGGGGCCGCAGCAGCATCATCTACATCTACTTCGTCTGGGCACAAGGCGTCCGTTGACCCGTTTCCAGTGGCAGCTTCGTCATACCCGCCCAGGAAACCGGACAAGGTCAATGTCAACAGTGTCGACGAGTTTCCTTCGCTCAACCCGTCATCCTCTTCCGCGACGCAGCAGGTGCCAGCTATGCCGCAAACAGCCATGGTGTCGCTTCGCAAGGCAGCGAAGGCACAAGCCAAAGGCCAGGCCAATGGAATACCGCCGGGTCGAGGGTCGGTCACAAAACAGCAGCCGCAGCAGCAGCAGCAACAACAGAAGCAGCAGCAGAAGGATGCAAACAACAATGGTACTGGAGGGAAATCCGTAGCGAACTGGTTGGCACAGGCATCAGGAGACCGTGGCTCGGTGAAACCACAGCTGCCGATGGCTTCGGTGGTGGTGACGGCGCGACCTGCACCGGAGCCATCCAGGGCAAACAAGCCGGCCTCCAAGGCCTCATCAAAAATGGCGCTCGAGGAGGACTTTCCTACGCTGGCAACACGTAGCATTGCCCGGATTTCAATCTCGTCCTCACCAACGCCTCCACCTCAATCGGAACCACCTTGGAACTCAGGGAAGTTGGCAAAAACAAAGAAAAAGAAAAGGGGGGAGGAGACTAAACAAACAGAGTCGTCGCAGCCCCCACCGACGGCTGAAATCAACAACAACAGCACCGACAGCACTGCCAAGGCATCGTTGACAGTCACACGCAAACAGCCATCTGAGACGAGTACTGAATCAACAGCGCCATCCACCGCTGCTCCCACGAACAACCTACTCCAACTCATTGCAGCAGCAAGGAAAGGGACCACTATCCAGGCACCTCCCACGCCTACCCCCGAACTGGCCTCCGACGGTGACACTTCAGACTCCGACGAACGGCCGCCGAGGCTGACGGTTTCGGATTTTCCCTGTCTCAATGGACGACCAACGGCAACCGCTGCACCTCCGCCGGGATTTGGCAAACCCAAGCCACCGCCCGGGTTTGCGCGACCCAGCGCGTGCGACGCACCGATGGGGACACTGTCCTCCCTCGTGACTACGACTACAACTCCTGCATCACCCGCCGTGCCGCCGCAGTACATGCCACCAGCAGGCTTTCCGCAGCGGAATCTCAGTTTGATCCAGGACGTGCAGCAGATCCTGGCCAAGCGTTCTGAGGATGGCCTCTTTGCCAAGTTCAAGTCGCTGTCAGGCTCGTTTCGCCAGGGGGTGCTGACCGCCGACGAGTACTTTGCCCGCTGCATCGAGCTGTTTGGCTCCGAGAAGGAGTTCATTGCCATCTTTCCCGAGCTGTTGTTCCTGCTGCCGGACATTCGGAAGCAGCAGGAGCTCATGGCCACGTTCAACGCACACCGGAGGGCACAAGCGGCGACGTCTGGCGCACTGCCCAAAGGGTCACCTGTGCAACTGCTCGTGTGCGCAACCTGCCAGCAGGTGCTGTCTGCCGAGGACTTCCGGAGTCACCGCACTGTGCACGACCCCTCGTGACTCGAACTTGCCGCATACATCCAAGTGCCTTCTTCACTTCAGCATCTCGGTACAACTTGGTAATGCCAACAAATTACTGGTGATGTCGCCGGATTACTTGTGATGCCATTGGCAATTCCACCGAAGCTCGTCTTAAGGAGAGTGGCCGTCATTCCCACCATCGCCATCGGCTGTTCAGTCGGGCGCACATTTGGGCTTCTGAACATCTGGTGTCAGGATGCCAAGTGAAGTTTCCCCAACTCAAAGCGCCGATTGTGAGTGCTTGGGACTGATGTGAACTGGTATTTCCCACAAAGAACTTGTTTTTATTATCAAAAGCAGGTGGCTTCGCTGCCTTGTTTGTACTGTGCCCTCCCCTTCCCGCTGTTTCACTCATCGCAAATGTAAAGGTCATTAACTAACCTCATTGCTTTGCTCGATAGTGGTGCCATCTTTGATCGCTCCCATCATCTTTATTTTAGGGTTGTGTAATGTCCAGCCTAAAGATGGCCAGTCTTGTCTTGTTCTGAACTCACCAAATGCATGATGTAAAGGTGAAGTACTCTGGTATAAAGTGCTGTGGAAATTGACTCAACCTTACTATTTTTTTTTCCCACTTACGTCGGTGCAAGACGTGAATGCCAATGTTGCTAGTCTGATGCGTAGTGTCAAAAGGCATTGATGCACTGGTTCCAGTCTGCCGAAAGACAAAGGAAGTGTGAATGCTGAACAAACAGCGTGTTGGCGGGCCTTTTTTCTTCTTTCTTGCTTAACGCAATTTCCCGCGATTGCTTTGGACTAAGTCATCTGTAGCGATCTTTCAAACCGTTGTTGTTCATGTTCATTTGCGTGGATCGTTGATTGTTACTTAACAAGTCCCGTTTCTGTTATTAAACCTTTGCTTTTAGACTTTTTTTTTCTTCTTTCTTTGTAACTGTGATCATGTGTGCCTTTCACCGTAACGCCGGATTATTTAATGTCTAAACAATTTTGGATCGATAACAAGTACGCACACTTCCTCCTACGCATACTTTCCTTTGTACTTTTGTAGAAGCAATAGTAATACACTCGATTTTAGTTGGAGAGATGTCTAGCAGAATTTTGAGGGGAGGTGACTGGCACCATCATTAAGTTGGATCTTAGTTGTTTCTGGACTAGTTTATTTTGTCTAGCTTACCGGTCATTGCAGATAGCACAACTTGGCTAATATAATTTGTGGGCAGATGGATTTTCAAAGCATTCTGTTCTTTCTGTTTTGCCTATTGGTTTTCCTTCAAATTTGCTTCATGCTGTGGGCGCCTTTGTTCACATTCATAATGAACTGTTGCCTGTTCATTGGGTTTGCAGATCGGGCATATTCCGTAGACACAAGTGAAATTAATCATTTTTAAGCGAACTTTAACTGATTTCTTTTTTTTATCCTTGAACGCAATGGCTCATTTGCCACCAGCTCAATGAAGACCAACATTGATAATTATTTTTGCAAGTTCACTGTTGCTATTTCCATTTCTTTTTCTTTTCTTTTGAATGTTTTTTGCTGCCGAATCAATTTGGCCTGCATTACTGGGTGGATATGTCAATCCTTGTGTGTTCTGCTCGTAGCTGTCCTTGTCATGCAGATCGATTGAAATTTTCTTTTTGTAATAATGAATTTGAACGGTTGACCCCCTCCGTTCTCCCCCCCTCTTTTTTTGTTTTTTATATATGGTTTCCAGAAGGTATGCTTTGCATTTTTGATGTGCTGAGGGGGACTACTGATCAGTGTGTATTGTAAAAGCTGCACTGCCCGCTTTTCGAATCTACTGATTTCAAAACTGTTCAGAGCTCCCATAGCTCTGCATCAGCAGGTATGCCTTGATGCAGCGTTTTATTTTTATCCTTTCATAACTTCCTAACTGCTTCATTTGAACCAAGTTCCTTTGTCTTTCATGCCTGCAGACTACCATCTCAGGTCGTTGCACTTTCGAGTCGAGAAGTACTCTCAACTTTCCCTAGAGAGTCGTTCCACACTAACATTGACAACCTTAAAAAGAATGTGTGGCCACATTTTCTTTTTTCCTTTTTCCTGCTTTAGCTTTTTGGTGGACTGTCCGACAGACCCTGTGAGGCTGGCATGCAGCACTGTGTTCACAGCTGTGCAGAATTTAGAAGCATTCTTTTTGCTTGTCTGTCTGCTGTGCCGCTTGTTTTAATTCTGCTGGTGGCAGAGTGATTGCCACATAACATGTACTGTGCTTATGCTTCTTTGCTTGTACAAATGGTGAGAGAGGTGCTTTTTCGAGGAGTAAATTATTTGTTTCGTTTGGAAGTGAAATGTTTTTATTGTGCCTTCTTACACATTACACAGCCTTTACGTTGGTTGTAGCAGTTTTGGGCGCCAGGGTGTTCCCGACTTAGTAAGCTACTTCGATATTTCAAGTTGGTAAAGAAAATGTTGGATTTCTAGCACAGCATAAGAAAGGGTCAGGTGCATTCGAACAGACCAGGTGCCGCCCCCTCTTTTTTTGTACGCTCTCTGCAAATATGCAGAGATGAGTTGAGTATTTAATGGGCACCACTAAGTTACGAGCAGCAGCTTGCAAACATCTTAGAAAAGTATATACAGTAGAACCTTGTTCATATGTTATGGAAAAACTCTCAACGAAACTAACCGGGAAAACATACAATTCAAGGTCACTAAAAAATTTGACAAACTGAACTGTAGTTGACATCTACGTAATGAAAAGTGCTGTGTGAAGTATCGCAGCACGAGTCGCTGACGTGCGCCGATCTGGTGGGAACCGAGACGCACATAGTTGTTTTGCTATTGGGTAGTGTTTTAAAGGACTAATTAATTTAATTATAAGGCTTTATGTGCCAAAACCACGATCTGATTATGAGGCACGCCGTAGTGAGTTACTCCGGAAATTTGAACCACCTGGGGTTCTTGAACGTGCACCTAAGTAAACGGGTGTTTGCGCATTTCGCCCCTATCGAAATGCGGCCGCCATGGCCGGGATTCGATCCTGCGACCTCGTGTTTAGCAGCCCAACACCATAGCCACTAAGCAACCACTGCGGGTCTTTAAAGGGACTGACAACCAATGTTCAGGATACCAATTTTTTTAGTGTAGTGGAAAGCTTACCATTCAGACTGTCTAATCATGAAGTGCTAATGCGGAAAATGCCGTGGAACATTTTTTAGCAGAATTTTTAGATCTGTAGTGAGGATGTAGCGTTCACTGGAAACATGCTAAAAACGGTGATAGGTGAGCACTACAGCGATTATGTGTCGGCATTAGTGGGAGGCAGATGACAAGTGTGGCCGTAGCTGTAGCAAAGTATGATTTTGTTTATCAAGTCGATGTTCCTGCGATTCAGGTTTTCCGAATTGTTAAATTATTTCTGTGCTAATAGCTACGTGTTTTCGTGATGTCCTGTCCAACTGCTTTGGTATTTAATCAGTAAAAATGAAATAAATCGTATCGAAAACGAAACAATGCCTTTACACATGGTACTGAGCTCAGCATGTCGCCGTAGCCACGCATGCTTTTTTGATTTTCGAAGTGTAGAGTAATGCGTGAGTGTAATAATATACCAACTGCAATCTTTGAGCAACAATTCTGCTGTACTTAACAACCGTCGACTTACATACAGCGATCGCATAAAATACATCCAAAGCACGAAGATTTCACCGCCAGGTCTCACCACTTACCGGTTTTTAAAACTCTCTTTGCGAATTTATACTTATACTTAAATCGCGAACAGCATGCTTGATTCCATCACTATAAATCATGGTCATTCTGTTTCCATCAACGTCTCGCAACACATTATGGCCAGTTGGCAGTCCCATTAAGGTGGTGACAGGAAATCGAAACGAAATCGAGTTGGTGGGTGGTGCCAGATGTCGCAGGAGCAAAACGTGACCCTCGCATCAAGCCGCCTGCAGCAGGGAACGGCGGTGGGACTAGGTTATCCCCTACTTAAAGCGTGCAGCGCAATTCCAACAGCACTACGCCCCACACACGCTGTAAAACAGATAGATGAAGATGCTTATCGCAACAGGTTTGGCAGCGTTAGCTGTGAATGCAGCATGCAAAGACCCGGGAGGAGATTTGCTGGCAGCAGAAAAAGAAACTTGAGTGCACGCTGGCGTTTTCACATGAGATGGGCGGGCAAAAATTGTGGGGAAGCTGGTACGGCGAGTGGCTGCTGTTTTCGGTCGCATACATCTCGCGCATTTTCCTGTTTACAAAAGATCTAGTGGCCAGAAAATGTATCATATGATCGCACTGAATGTTGTACTGAATGTTGCCAGAATGTTCTGAATGTTAATGAATGTTACTGAATGTCCAGAAAACACGAAACATCGTGTTTTCCCGGAACGTACGAACTGGTAAAAAATGAGTGCAGCTCTGTTGGGTCATCTTTTGTGTTCTCAATCAAGAATGTTGGCACCTGGAAATCCTACCAGAATTTTATCAACGAGGTTCTACTGTAATTAATCTGTCTTCTATCAGTAGTCAGCTGTTGGTTTGGCTCAGATTTAATTTATGATTTTATAATGGAGACAGTAATTACCTTGCCTAGGAGACAGTTAAGAGGTATGAATGATCGACAATGTATTAGCCCTCTTTCTCATCTTGCTGGGTATAACTGAGAATGTCGAAGCCAACAACCAGGCACTGAACAATTGGGGTGTTGGGGGGAGAACAGGCGCAGTCTTCAGTCAGACAGCATCATGGATCATAGATCAAACATGGGTTGACAGTATTAGTTGATTAATAAAGGGAAAATAAGATTTCCACCCAGTCGTAGCAGTTGCTAGAAAGGAAACCCATGTGGGTTCCTCGAAAGAAAGCCTCTAAGTTGAAGAAAAATTTGTCCTGGTCCGGGACTCAAACCTGGGACCGCCGCCTTTCTGGGGCAGCTGCTCTACCATCTGAGCTAACTAACCAGGCAGCTAGCAGATGGCTGGGCGAAGTCGAACTTATCAACAAGTTTGAAGTTTATTAAAATTTTCTTGCATACATTATAACAGCATTAGTGATGTTATTACATTCTGTGGTCCCATACTAGTTATGACACTGTCAGGGGGAGGACCACCTAATACTATACATATCAAGTATAGATTGCAGCATAGTCCTTTGGAAACGCTTGCAGGTTTCCACAGAACTAGGGCATTTTAGTTGAGATTAAAGAGACGCTAAATGAATTAAGTCGTGCAAGATTGAAAGATTAGGCATCTGCAATAATGAATTCCTCATTGTAGCAAGAATAAAGTTTTGCAGGCAACAAACTGACAAAAATGAAAAATTGGAGTGGTGCCACCTCTGTCCATTAACCTCAGCACTAGCTGATTCAGAGAGAGCACCGTAGAGGGCGGTCACATGGAGATTATATTGACTTGTCCGTATTGCAGTTGTTGGTTCAAATTGATAGAGCAGCATAGGGACCTTCGGCACCAATTTCATACACAACATAGCGACATATTGGCACACAGAAAATGATGATAGACTTCTAGACGAATAATCTATCCATCTCGCTCGACTTGATGTTTTTCTTTAGTGTCCCTCTAGGGGTGGAGTTTTGCGGGGTTAGTGGTTGGTTGATTGATCGGGCTTAGCATCCCAAAGCAATGTGCAGGCCGTGGGGGATTATGTGGTGATGGGCTCTGGATTAATCTTGACCTCTTGGGGTTATGTAACGCGCATGCTTGAAGCATGATATACGAACGTTTTTGCATTTCGGTCACTTAGTGATGCAGCTACTATCACTGGGAATGAGACTTGTGACCTATGGGCATGATGGCAACACAACTGCCTTAGCTGCTGAGTCACCGCAGCAAGAGAGAGAGAAGGATAGGCAAGGAGGTTAGTGACCCTTTACCTCCCAGATTCTTTTGTAAAAAAATGTGCACAAACTTTATCTTTTTTAATTGTAGAAAATTATTGCTCATTATATCCTGATTCGATAGATATGAATGGGATTTAATTATCTCCTGTATTCACTCAAAAGATGTTTATAAGAGAGATCTGCTCTGAAAGAGACTTTTCCCACGGCACATGTGAAAAGTTCGAGCATAATTATCTGAGCAAACACTAACAAAAGGAATCGAACACACCCAGGATTGTGCTCAAGTGCTGAAACTCCCATCTAAATACATGGAAGTGGAGAACTTGTTTTTTCGACGACCACTGCACTGAATTCGATAAGGTTTGTCGCACTAAAAAAAGAAATGTGTCAATATCTAGTGATTGATGGAAGCAAATTTTTTGTTTAGTTTGCTGATTTTTTAAATAAATATTGAACAATATCAAAATATTAAGGCAGAACTATCAGATTTACAACTATGTAACTACAATGAAAAATGATATAATTCTCTAAACTACCCCAAATAATGCACTTAAAGCAGACAAATTTGATGTATTGTACATTGCTCTGAAATAACCCACAATGTGGGTAAGCTTTTACAGAACACTTGTAAACATTGTCATGAATTAACGTAAGTTGTAAATTCATAAGTGAAATATGCCTGCTCTAGATGCTCTAACCAATGCAGTTTACACGGAGGAAGGAAACTAAGGAGAGGCCCTGACGTCACTCTTTGTGAAGCAAAAGTGAAGCCGGAAGTTGGCGTTGCTCATGGCGATGCTCCGCCTTTTGTGCCACCCTCCTCTCTTGTTTACATCTTTCGCGAAACCACGCCGCGCTGCGCGTGGTTTCGCACGCGGAGCGCGCGCGCTCGCGCAACATCCGGCAGAGCACGGTGCAGGTAACACAGCGCAACAAGATACGGTGACTAACGCAAACCCGCCCACACAGCGCCTTTGCCACGGCACGAAACCTACCAGAGCAACACGTGTGCGCGCTCAAAAAATCAGAACAACGCCGCCATTGTGGCCCAAAAGGCGTGGCCGTGCAGCAAAAAAAATAAAAAAGCAGCAAAAGAAATGAGAACCTATACGTCATTTCCGCCACACTTTTCTCCTAGCGCGCGGAGGGGGTAGGGCCTCTCCTTAGTTTCCTTCCTCCGTGGCAGTTTATAACACTGTGATATCTGTTTTTGGTGCAGAATTACGAGCTTGTAAACTTTGTGCTTCTATCTTCTTTAATTTAGTGATTTTCGGCAATTTTAATAAAATACACCTAAATTCTGTTTCTGCAGTCAGTAGAATTTTACATTTCTCTCCCAGTGGCAACAAATTTCATTCAAATTGGTCCAGGACTTGCCTCATAAGAGCATTTTTGCATTTTACGTGTATTTCGATAGGTGGCATTAGAGTTGGGGCCTGAGCTAAAGCTTCATCTTAATCGCAAAGTTTGCTCATCTCCAGCAAGCAAATTAGAATAAGCTGTCATATGGACGAGTACAACTTGCATTTGCGATATTGGTACAAACAGCTAAAGCTTGGTAGTTAAGGGTTAACCAGGTTGCACTTGGTTCACTACCCTACATAGGGAGGGGGAAGTGGGCTAGAAAAGGAATAGCAAGTGATGCACACACAAGTGTTCACCATGCAATAAAAGGCAACTCCCAGAGCCCAGTCGTCTTCAAAAAGTACAGCAGTGCTTTTATGGCCCTCTGTGGGGATTCAATAGTCCCAACTTCGCCTGCTTGCTCATCAGAGCGCATTAGAACAGCAGATTCCAACGGACAATGCCAACTCGCTACTGCACACTCTTGACCTGTCATTGCCC
Source organism: Dermacentor andersoni (assembly GCF_023375885.2). NCBI lineage: Eukaryota > Metazoa > Arthropoda > Arachnida > Ixodida > Ixodidae > Dermacentor > Dermacentor andersoni. The sequence goes on along the minus strand of NW_027314752.1, from coordinate 842,758 downwards.
CACCAAAACAAGTGAAGCCAGGTAGGTCATATGCGTAGAATAGACACTTAACTGTGTTAAAGTGCCCCCCCACCAGGCCACATAGCAAATTTCGGTTATACGTTGGAAGTTGTTGCGTGCCCTCTAGGGAGCGTTCTGCCGCAATAATTTTTCAAATTGGTTCATTAATAGCCGAGACAGGTAATACTATTTCAGTGTCTCGCGAATCCATGATTTCAAGAGGAAAGTGCCACTTTCAAGAAACACACTCTCCACTTGCCTCGTCTAGCCTTCGCAAATGAAATTTCTTCCCTGTGTTCACCCACGAGACGGTCATTAGAGGAAACGCCAGTTCACGGGATTGGCCAGTCGTTTCAGCGGGTGCGAGAGAGAAAATCTGGGGGCGTTTGCGCCTGAAATTTCTCCCTTTGCCTAGGTACCACGGAGGAGCAGTTTCTTTGGTCGTTCTGTCCCTAGGCGTGCCCTGGCGTGCCGGCATTTTGCCGTGTGTCGGCTGGCGATCTGTGCGTCGCGTACAAGTTTTCCTCGTGCGTCTCCTTGGGTGTTGCTGGCGCAGTGCACTGGCGCGAACGATTGTTGTCGTTTGGTCAGTGGTCTCCCGTGAAGGCGAGTATGATATGGCGTTGCCCTGTCACTACCAGTGTCACACGTATACTTCTCATCGCGATCGGCACCGATCCGGATCGAAATTCTCGACTGTGATTGGGTCTCTCGCTCATTTTGTCCAAAGAAGGCAATCACGACCGCGAAATTCGATCAGGATCGGGCGTGATCGCGATGAGCAGTGAGCCGGAACACAAGATACACACACAGCGCACACTGTCAACAATTTCATTGCGAAAGCATTGCGACCTTTGAAGATTATAGCATGGCACTAGTCACTTGATAGATATAGCATATATTACATATATAGCAAAATATATAGCATCTTCACAGTTTGCCCTGTGTGTGCGTTTTCGTTCCTTGCTTGTGCCCCTGTCACACTAGTATCTTACCGTCCTCGCGAATTTTTCCATGCGTCGAACGCTTCGAGAGGGCTCAGTTGCGCGTTACTAAATTGCCATAATTTAAATATTAAAATACTATTAACTTGTAGCGTGGGGTCTCTTTTTCACGCTTCTGTGTCTTCGTCCGCTTCCGCTGCTGCCTTAGTATGTCAAACGGCAAACTTCTGACTGCTGTTGCAGAAGTCTTGGCGTCACAAGTTGGCGGCTGGACGTAATAATATTTATTTTAAGTCCAGCACGCTTAGGCCTCCGCCACTCCAATCCTACGGGCCATCCTGCTTCCAGCTTTGATCTCCCCACTACCCCTTGGGTGTCCTGGGGATCCTGCGCCGCCTGCTTTATTATAACCTCAGGTCCTCTCCTGAGCCCTCCGGTTGCATGTGCCCTCCTGGAGCAGTGCTTGTAAAAAATCCAATCTATCGTCGCGACTTAAAAAGCGACCCGCGACAACAGTCACAAAAAGCGACAACACCAGTCAGAACCTTGCCTGTCGAACCAAGTCATTCTCACCTAATTATTTAAATGATTAAGCGACTTCTGTAGGTGTCGGGCAATGTCATATTAAGCGACTGGCGAATTTGTTCCCTTTACTGGACGGATCCTGCATCTCGGCATGCATTTTGTAGCTGTGTATTCGTATAGATGTAGGAGCTCGGTGGGAGATCTATTAGTGCAGGCAGCATGCGCTAACACCATGTGGCAGATACTGCTTGATGATTTCTAGTATATCATACCCGCGCGCAGCTATCGTGTGCGCCACAGCCCTTATAAGTTATTTGGCTCAGCCATAAGTTCCAGCTTTGCTCCGACACCACGTGAGTGCTGGTTTCCCATGTCTGTCTGTCCACACAGTTCTTTAAGCTGACAATGACCGCTGTCATCATTGATTTTCATTTTTCGTTGCCAGGATCGTGATCCCCATCTTCACATTGCATTAGTACAAATAATAAGAAAACTTTGACCACTATTGTCACCACTTTGATTAAAGTTCAGGTCCCTGCAATAATGTGCATTTCACTCTATATCTATACATTTCTTTTCTTGGGAGTTCTTCGGAAGTATATTTTTTTCACTAGAAGGTTGGTAACAATGAGCACCTCACCGTCATGGGCTACCAGTTTGGTGCAATGTCCCACTCATTATAAAAATCTTATAGATGGATCGTCATTTGAAGAAAACCAATTCTTTAACAAATGGTCCATTCTGCATTATGGTTCTACCTACCTGTCTTCTACAAGCTATGCATTCACATATGAAAGAACTGTATATAATGATAGTGATGAAGCGGTGTATCTGAAATAACCTTTGACATCATCACAGGAACTTGGAAACAGGTACCACATAGTGATAACTCTGATAATCATTAATCATGTCTTATACATGGCTGCACATGTTTTCGTTCGCTTCTGGCCTTCCTTGGGTCACATGATATTTTCTGTACCTCACAATGAGACCTTAAAGCATAGGCATCTAAGGCTTTCACCTTAAAATGGAAAGACGCAAAATTGATTGCTTCAATGTTGCTTCCCATTAAAATGAACTACGTGTACTTTGTTTAATTTATTCACTTGAGAAATGCACATATAATACCATCCATGTTAACATATCAGCATAGACTGTGACTATGTGGGGGGCTCCGGGGCCCGAGCCCCCTCCGGAGATTTTCAGGGGGGGGGGGGGCTGAGCCCCCCACCCTGAAAAAAAAATTGTAATCTTGGTCCCCCACTTGATTAATGGCTAGCGTCATTACTATTGTAGTGTTGATAGCTCAGATATGTTTAAATAATTTTTGCTCTTCAAAATGAGAAAACACATGACATTGCTGAACTGTGGCTGTTCGTCAACTCTTGATATTAAACAATAGAGAATCTTCTTACCGCCCTCAAATAGTTTGTGCGCGGTTTACAAGCTGGAACATACATTCAACTAACTTTCTCCTCAAAACTTAATAACCGCTTCTCAGAATTACAATATTGAAAATTGTTCATGGCAGAACAGCCCCTATTGCATCATTTTGTGGAGTCTTGATAATAGCAATCCCTTGCTATTGAAAGTTGTAACATTCTTTTCATTAACAGACCACCTGACCAGCACGGTGACGTCGACGGAGACATCGTGGCACCCGGATAAAAGCAGCAGCCTTTTCGACGTTCCCTTCAGTGGACTTGGAAGCACTGAACGAGCACGGATGCTGATCAAATTTTTTCTGATCGCACAGGTTAGTGACCAGCATTTAGTCTCTTCAGTTAGATACAACGGCGTAACGTTAACGGTGCTCCCAAGTCCACAATGCTGTGTTGCTATTTTGCAGGGTTGTTTTAATGTTGTCCGCTTAATGTTACTAACATCCGGAGACGAACAAAATCCAGGCCCTTACTCTGATTCAGATGAATGTTCGCAGCAGGAACTAATGAAACACATTCTAAGAGAACAAAAGGAAACGAACAAAACACTGAAACAACTGTCTTCAAATATCAAGCATGTGGAGACAATAGTTGCAGATTTGCAAGAAAGAATGACAGTTATTGAGAATGAAAGGGGATTATGGAAAGAATGCGAAGACAGGATAGTACACTGCGAGGAATCTTGTAAATCTACCATGATGCAAGTAGAATTTCTGGCATCGAAGGTCGATGATTTAGAAAATAGAAGTAGGCGGAATAACCTAGTAATTTATGGATTAAGAGAGAGCTCTGATGAAGATGTTAAAACACTTGAAGAAGAAGTGCACGTTATACTTAAGAAGATCCTAGGAATAGAAATTAACTCAATAGAACGAGTTCACAGAATTGGTACAAAGCAAAGCCAAAGGACACGCCCCGTTATTATCAGGCTATTCAACTTCGCTGAGAAAAACAAAATATTATCAAGCTGCTTCAAGGTGAAAAACAGCCGGATTTCAATATCCGAGGATTTCTCAAAGAAAGTATGCGACACACGTGCTAAATTATGGTGTTCTGCAGTAAGTGACAAGGCGAAAGGGGCAAAGGTATCTCTGTTATTTGATAAACTAAAAATAAATGGCAACACCTTTATATGGAATGAGTGTGAGGTCAGAAGAATTGAACTATCTAAACCGAAAACTTCTGCACACGCTGGCCCAGCAGCTTGCGATGGCACGTGACAACAACGTGCGAAATGTATCAGAGTGTTATCACTGAATGCGCGCAGCGTAGTCAATAAGTCCAGCCTACTTGAAAGCATAGTTGCAGCCCATCAACCGCACGTTATAGTCATCACGGAAACCTGGCTTCAGGAAAGCGTCCAGGATTCCGAAGTGTTTCCACCTTCTTATCGGCTCATACGGAAAGACAGAGAATCGCGGGGGGGAGGTGTAGCTGTCGCAATTAAATCTGACATAAAATTCACAGTTTTAAACAGCCTACCTGACCATGAAAGCGTATGGTGTAACCTTACATTTAATGGAAAAAGCATATTTCTGGGTGGCGTATACCGACCTCCGAATGCGCCCCCTGAATACCTAGACGTTATGCATGATTACATTGCACAACACACTTATTCACGTTCCAATATTATTATCACGGGTGATTTCAATTTACCAGGAATCAATTGGTCTAATCTTTCGCACAACAGCTCCGACGCAAAAAGTGCTGAATCACTATTGTTCATGTCATTTACCTTCTCTCTAGACCAGCTAGTTTCCAAACCGACTAGAATAGCTGGTCAGTCATGTTCTGTGCTTGATCTGATGTTCGTAAGCAGTCTATTTCAAAATAACACATTAAACGTTGAAAATAGCATTTCAGACCATAACACTATTGTATTCTCCTGTCCGATTTTAGGAAACTGTGAACGCGTTAAGCCATCGATTGCTGTTATCAGGGATTACTCAAGAGCGGATGACAATGCTATCTCAGAATATTTAAACGCCTGCTTTCTGCAGGTTTCATTACTTCATGACGTAAATGAATTATGGTTACATTTTAAGCATATTGTACACTTTTGTGAAGAAAACTACATTCCCTCCAGAAAGAAAAGAGTGAACAGAGAACATCCTTGGGTATCGCACGAAATAATACATATAAAACGAAAAATTAAAAGGAAGCGCAGAAAGGAAACCACACGTGACCTTCAAGATCTCGTACGCTTATTACAAGATAAGATAAACATATGGCCAAGGAGCGTTTTTTCACTGTTACTCTGCCTTCTTACACGACGAATAAACCACAAAAATCCTGGTGCTACCTATCGAGGGAGTGGCACACCGTATCGCAGATTACTGTTTCAAACGAGACGATTGTTCAGCCTGACGTCATAGCAAGCAAATTTAATGAATTTTTTCTATCTGTATTTAACAGAACTACATTATCATTTCGAGAATCCAATGCCTGAAATAGATATCGACCAACAAGGAATTCTTTGACTCTTACAAAAACTGGATGTAAAGAAACCCTGTGGCCCTGATCTTATATCAGATGCATTTTTGCAAAAACATGCAGTTTGGACGTCGAAATACGTAATTTACAGGCGATCTTTGGAAACTTCAGTGATACCTGACGACTGGCGAAGGGCCAAAGTAATACCTGTGCACAAATCTGGCTCTAAACTCGACGTAAGTAACTATAGATCTGTTTCATTAACATGTGCATCCAGTAAACTGTTCGAACATATTATTTATAAGGCCATAATATTGCACTTAGAGAATAATAACCTACTATACAGCCGGCAACATGGATTCCGTTCAGGTCTAAGTACTATTACTCAGTTAGCTGAGTTAATCCATGATGTAGCTACCACAATAAATAACAGAAGCCAAATAGATGCCATTTTCTTAGATTTTTCAAAGGCCTTTGGTGTTGTTCCTCATCCAGATCTTATTACTAAACTAATTGCCATTGGTGTACATGAGAAAACAGTGTCATGGATCAAGAACTATCTCGAAAACAGAAAGCAATGCGTAGCTGTGAATGATATTACGTCTGATTGCGTCAACGTTTTTTCTGGTGTTCCACAAGGCTCGGTTCTTGCGCCCCTCCTATTTCTGATCTACATCAATGATATTCGTTCATGCGTTCAGCCGCCTATTCGTTGATGACTGCGTAGTGTACGCAACAGTGAATACCAGAGAGGATCAGGTAAAACTAGATGATTCGTTAGCTGCTGTACAAAATTGGTGCAACATTTGGGGGATGAAACTGAATGCATCAAAAACTACCAGTATCTCCTTCACTCACAAGAAAAATGTGCTTCAGTTTACATACACAATAAACAATATATCACTAAGAAAATACGAGGAGGTCACATATCTCGAGGTCACTCTTACAACGAAATTAAATTGGGAAACTCATATAAATAACATATATGACAAGGCCCTAGGTAAACTACATTTCTTGGGAAGAAAACTTAGAAACACACCTCCTAGTGTTAAATTAAATGCATGCAAAACCCTCATTAGACCCTCTTTAGAGTATGCTGACATTATTTGGGCCCCGCACCAGAAGTATTTAACCGAGAAACTAGAACGCATACAGAACTTAGCATTGAGATTTATATATTCACAATATTCACGTCAAACGAGCATTACGAACCTGCGCGTCAAGGCTAACATTCAATCACTGGCTCAACATAGAATGATTTCCAGATTAAGATTTCTATACTTACTTTATCGCGGCTCCTATCGAATACCACAAGCAACATAAATTCAAGCGTCATTCAGACTTTCTGCCCGAACCAACCATAATAAATCAATACGACACCATCCCAGCCATAATAACACTCACAAGTACTCTTTATTCCCACACGCCATTTCCCATTGGAACATACTACCCTCTAGAGCCGTAAATTGCCCATCTGCCAACGCAATTATTGACAGTATTGAGAATCTGGAATTCGAATGGTGATATTACCTGTATTTCATATGCAGCCTCTGTAGATGCATTCTTATGGTAAACGCTGTTTCTCCTGCTTCCCGGACGGCTCATTTAAACAGTGTATATATTTATTGAGTGTGTTCTTTTTTGTGTGTGCTAATGCTCTTTGTTTTGGATACACTAGTTTCACTTTATTCTTTTTTTGTACTGTATTCCATGTTGTAACCACTCATGCATGGGCCTGACGATGGCCTGCAGTATTGTAAAATAAATAAATAAGAATGCAAAAGCAATATATGTATACATATATATACATACACACACATACATATACATACATATATAAATATAACAAATTTCACAGAAGTTTACAATAAACACAAGTTAAGTTACCATCAGGAAACATTCTTTTTTTCAGAAATTATTTTACATACTTGCAAATATGTATGTGCATCTATGTTAAAAAACATAAAAAAAGAAAATCTGCATATAGGCTGCTGCTTTCGCGACAGACATCACGGCAACGTAGCCCAGGGCGTCATCACATCCTTGAATTTTAACAAACGCGAAGACGCCCTTTGCAGCATCCAGTTTACAACACGAAACCCTGCCACGTGGTTCGGGCACAATCACTGCAGCGGAAACCCGGATTCTAGGAATAGTACTTACAAGTGTGAATGTATAAACAAAATGAGAATATATGATAACTTCTGCGGAACTGTTGGAGCAGTTAACAATACACATCTATAAGAACAAATCCAATATTTTAGTTTTGTTTAGAGATAACACATCAACATGTTGTTGGTTAAAATAGTTAAGTAGGGACGGTAGTGTATGTTTAAGGCATTGGCAGCCATAATTAGTACGTGAGAAAGGGATCTGCCATGGTGCCTGGTGACGATATGAATATGCACTTCTATTTTGTTGTAGAGTTGCCGGGGCTAGGAATGAATAGAGTTTTCCCAGTATAGCATTTCTATAGTTTAGTAATGTTTTGAATTTATATATGTCACGGGCTCTGATTATTCTGTTTTGTTGGAAAAGCTCTTGCGTATGCTCGAAAAAAGAAACGTTCGCTATCGCCCGAATTGCTTTCTTTTGAAGTATTTCCAGCATTTGAATATTTTGCGCTGTAGTGTTACCCCATATAAGTGAACAGTAACTGAGGTGTGAATGGAGAAGAGCATGATGAATGAGACACTTAACTTGAAAATGTAATGCACTTAAATTGCAATTTAACACACCAACAACTTTTCGTACCTTTGAGCAAACATGACTAACGTGTTCATTCCAGGACATATGCTCTGCGAGTATTATGCCTAGGGTTTTTATGGATGACGTAAGGTTAATTTTATACAGACCCCACACAATATTATCTGGCAATGTAGTAGAACTTCCCAGAGCATGAAAAATAACGCACTTTGTTTTGGTTTCATTGAGGATGAGGCCGTTTGCCTTAGACCATGCTCGAAGTCCGTAACAAACGGAGCTTGCTATAGGCGTTATTTCTTTTAAATCTCTACCTGTAAAGAAAACAGAGCAATCATCTGCATACGTGACAAATTTACACATATCGCTCACTTGTACAATATCATTAATGTAATACAGGAAAAGTATCCGGCCAAGAATGCTACCTTGGGGCACACTCGCTGTCAAAGATTTTATCTGCGATCTGTTCTCATTAATTTCAGCAAACTGATGTCGGCTTTCTAAATAAGATCAGATAAGTTCAAGTGTTATTCCTCGGAAGCCATATTTTTCCAGCTTTATCAGCAGCAATTTCTGGTTGACCCTATCAAAGGCGTTGCTGAAGTCTAAGTATAACCCTAAAGTCAGAAATTTTTTGTCAGTGTTCTCTAGAATAAGCTCCTTCTGTATACTTAAAGCAGTTTCCATAGACCGCTTTTTCTTAAACCCGTGTTGACAGTCGGTTAGCAGGCTATGTTTTTGCGAAAATTTATTAATACAAAAGTTAACAATTTTTTTTAGTCCCTTTGATAGCACAGGAAGTATAGATACTGGCTAATAATTGCCCATATTATTTTTGTCACCTCCTTTGTGAACTATTACTCTCGCTACCTGCATATTATGCGGGAAAACTCCGGTTGACAAGAAAATATTAAAAATGTGCATTACTGCAGGTGCAAGTAAGTCTATGACGCACTTAATTGGCCTAATTTCTAAATCATCTACGTCTTGACTATGGCTATTTTTCAAGGATGAAAATGTTGTAATCACCTCAGGGATGCTAGTAATCTTTAGGAATAAAGATTCTCTTAAGGAAGCGGCATGCATTGTATCTTGAATGTCGTGATCTATGCATCCTACTTTAACAAAAAAATTTTTAAAACGGTCTGCAAGTTCTGTACCACCTACAAAAGTGCAATCAATGTTCAACGTATCTGTTTGTGTATCGACTGACTTCCGATTTAGTGCTTCGTTTATTTTTTTCCATACTTTGTCACTTCTGCTATTACCTCCATGGAGTTGTTAGTTGAGTTTTCTTCTCTATTAGTTGCAGGTGTGCCTAATACAGTGTTTTCACTTTAACCTCCTTATTTGCCTTTCTTCACTCTCATTTCCACTTGAGAATTTTGAACTTTGAGTGCCTATAACCTATATTAGGAAGTAGCTGCTAGCAACACTTGGGAAGCAGTGTTTTTTTATTTTAAGCATGAATGACATTGTCATTCACTGAACTTTGTGTGTAGTGCACAAAGCATCACATGGCAATAATTTCTTTGTTGAAAGAACTATAAAAGACACCGGTAAAAAATTACTCCATAATTAATTTGGGATAAGTAAGCTGAAAACCCTGTATTGTTTTTAGAATGCTTTTCTTCCCAATTGGATGTTTTACTGGAAAACATTTTGCAGCAGAAATTATGTTCCTGTGTCATCCTTCCAAAAGGCATAGTAAAACTTGAGCCCACTTAGTGTCTGCAAAACTGAATGAATTGGTTTTATGTGTAAGATTAAATTGCCCAAATTATACAGAATTTTTTAATGTTAATTATTAAGCTCAAGGATGTAATTAATGCTTTGAAACATTTGTTCTATGCTTCCATATATGTAAATGTAAGCTTTCACACAGTGAACACACTAAATTAGAAATATGCCTGCTATCCATGCTTTTTGCGCGTTAAAGGAACTTGCATGCTTTTGCATGTTTAGGAAATTGCCTTTTATTCTGTTTATACAGCATAATTTTCTCACCTATACTAGTAGCTACAGTGTACTGAGGTTGAGTGCCAAGGCAAGGAACCCGGAAGTTTTACGGGAATAACTACCCAAAATTACTGTGGATGGATCTGGCAGTGGGAGCGGTTCAGGAAGTGCACTGAAACTTCGAAATTAATGTTCAGTGTGACCTGCAGCATCCTGGAGTGAGGGTCTGCACTGGAAGGAAACTATGAAATATGTTAGCAACTAGTCAAACATTGTTTTAACCCCAATGAGTGCTTCTAATGGTGCATAATGGGAAAGGACAACCAGTGACATCGATGCGAGCCTTCAGACTCTAAAGTTTGCTCTATGCATTCCTCTGTGTCATTTCATCAATGGCAACAGAGCAGGCGCGTATGCAGTAATTTTTTTTTTTTTTTGGGGGGGGGGAAGCTATAGGTCTCCTTCCTATGCAAATTAGGGGAAGGGTACCTTTATTATACAAATATGAATAATGCCGACCATTCACCACAAAGACACATAAACCCGAAAAGAGAAATGAAATAAGGTGCGTCTCACAGGTAGGCCTGTGAGATGCACCTCTCCTTTACATGGCAAACAAGGAACCCCATCAAATGGACTCACACTGGAAAGAACCGCAGGAAGAACACTGCCAAGAACAAGTAAACAAGTGAAAATGTAAATTAAAGATTTCTATAGTAGAATACATAGCAACCATGGCACATGAACCGCGCGGGGTTGTGTTACTTAGCCAGCCAATCACAAAAGCAAACAAAATCATCGTCATGTGGCCTTTTCAACAATGCGTCGTACTTGATAGATCCGGAGAGTCTGCTGTTCTTGAAGAGCCTTTTATCGGCAGAAGCAATAAGGTGTGCAACAGACATGGACAAAGTGTATGGAGTCTGAGCATTTCACTCTTCAAAAGTCTGCGGTACAGTTCATTTCACTGCTGAACCAGTTTTACTCATGAAACTTCACTGCCAACTGCACTGAAACTTGAAAACAAATAGTTGCAGCAAAGCAAGCATTTTATAATTTTCAGTTGAATAAAGAATTCGACTTTCGCCATTATTTTATTTATTTATTTTATTTACAATACTGCTACTCTCATTTGAGAGCGTGGCAGTTGGGCGATACAGTAGACATGTATATGAATACGGATTTAGGCAGAACAGTTAATTGAAAAAAGGAAGAAAAAAGAAAACAATTGCCCGAGGATGGTAATATAAGAAAGAAGCTGAGTTTAGAAACAAAAATGCAAGTTTTCACATGACAGTTAATTAACATGATTCTGGCAGTTAAGAACACGTAATTAACTAGTTTATACATAAAATAGAAGCGAACTGAAAGATAACACTTAACGCGTGAAGAAATTTTAAAGTTGTGTGAAGGGATACGCTTTAAAGCATACACTTTGAGAGCGAGAAGACACGAATGGAAAAAGAAAGAACAATCTAGGCAAGCAATCAGCAGGAAATGGCAGTTATAACAATTATCTTAGGACTAGCAGTAGTACAGTAATGAAAATTTATTTTGGGAACACAGTGTACCATATGTCCACATAACGACAATCAAACAAAAATGGAAAAAGAAAAGTGGGAAGTCGAAAGCAACACAATGCGAAATTTCTGACGATGACACGTGCGATGACAAATTGTTTTATTTACGCACTGCAGCTTCCACTTGTGAAGTAAATTCGGACAACGATTCGATGGCGGTTATAGCATGATCAAGTTGGTTCCATTCAGCAATTGTAAGGGGGAAGAATGAATACTTTAACGTGTCATTGTTGCATGTGTATTCTGTTAAAGTGTGCGCATGTTTGTTACGTGTTTTTCGAGCCTCAGAAAATGAAATGTACCTGGACACATCTATCTTATAGTTATTTTTTAGAAGCTGAAACAAGAACTTCAGGCGAGCGTGTTTTGCCCTGGTAGATAGCATTTGCAATCCAGACTGTGTTAGAAGATTAGTCGGTGAGTCAGTGCGTATATATTTGTTTTGAATGAACCTTATAGCCTTTCTTTGTACTGCCTCTAATTTTGTTATGTTAGTTGTTGTATGAGGAAACCAGACTGTATTTGCATATTCGAGAACCGGCCTAACGAACATTGTGTAGGCTGGTAGCTTCGTTGATGTTGTAGAGAGCTCAAGGCTTCTTTTGAGGAAGAATAGTTTGCGTAATGCACCTGCCGTGATATTCGAAATGTGTTTATCCCACCTGAGGTCTGAGGTTAATGTAACTCCCAGGTATTTATGTTGTTCAACTTTAGTGAGTGGTATGCCGTTAATCTCATATGTAAAGTTAGATGGTCTTGTTTTCCTTGTTACGGTCATGACCACAGACTTTTTTACGTTAATTGACATTTGCCAATTAGAGCACCAAATAGCTAGAGTGTTGAGGGATGTATTAAGTGCGATGTTATCGTTATAATTAGTGATTTCACTATAGATAACGCAGTCGTCGGCGAACAGTTTTATATTACAACCAATGTTAGCTGTGATGTCATTAATATAGATTATTAAGAAGAGTAATGGCCCAAGAACTGATCCTTGGGGAACTCCGGAAGTAACGGTGACAGTGTTAGGTGGCATTTTTTCGTAGGTTACAAATTGTGAACGATTGGCTAGAAATTCTTTTATCCAGGCTGAAAGGAGCCCTTTCCCAACAACACTTTCAACTTTAGCGATTAATTTGTTATGGCATACACAATCAAATGCCTTAGATAGATCAAGTAAAATCATGTCAGTCTGGCCGCGGTGATTGATAGTATATGCAAGATCGTGGACTAGTTCTGTTAGTTGGGTTATTGTTGATAAACCACTGCGAAAACCATGTTGGTAGGGAGACAAGAAGCCAGTGCTCTCTAGAAAAACCATTATGTGCTTTAAGATTATGTGCTCTAGAAGCTTACAGGATGTACTAGTTAATGAAATGGGTCTAAAATTTGAAATTTCTGCTGTGTCGCCTGATTTATGGATAGGTATTATCTTTGCAATTTTCCAGTCGTTCGGTAGCTGTGAAGTCGTGAGTGATTTACGAAAAATTATGCCGAGGTATCTACTGCACCATTCCGCATACCTTTTCAGAAAGTCGTTAGGTATGTTGTCAGGACCGCTGCCTTTTTTAGGGTCAAGATTAAGCAGAAGATTAAGTATGCCAGCGTCCGTAATGTGTAATTCGCCAATGCTTACGCCCTGTCTCGTTAGAATGGGGGGAATAATGTTATTGTCTGTAGTAAATACTGATTGAAAAAAAATGTTATATACGTTGGCTTTCGCAGTTTCTTCCTCTGGGCTTAAGTGGGACGCTTCTCCATCATTGGTGCGAAAGTGCCTCCAGAACCTTCCGGGATTATTAGTAAGAAAGCTCGGTAACTTTACATTAAAATAATATTCTTTTGCTCGTTTGGCTGCAAGCTTGAATTCCGCGATGGCATTAGGAAGTTTCGTCACCCTGGATTCGTCTCCTCCTTTAATTTTTATTGTTCTACGCAGTCTTTTCAGACGGCGCTTTGCCTGAATTACTTCTTGGGTTATCCAGGGATTATTTTTTGGCGGCCGCTTGGTTTTAGTGGGCAAGTAGTTTGTGACGCAGTAGAGGACGATAGATTTGTACTTATACTCGCCTATTATACTTTAATAGGCGAGGGAAAATGTATAAAATTATGTGCTAATAATATTATTTTTGTGGTTACCGCCTTATTTGCCTAACAGGAAAAGTTTGAAGTATGAATTATTTGCAGCCTCGCAGAGGAACAGTGGCTGGCGGCTATGAGGCCGTGGGCGGGGCTTCGCTGCATACTTAAGTTGCATCCGACTATAGTTAGTTTCGTTTTTTAATTACCTCTAGAAGAATTATAGAGAAATATATATTTGCGGAACAATCACATTTCTTTTGGATCCCTCGTTTACTGCTCTACCAAGTGCCAAAACTGACTCTTATTGTTATTTGGGAGGTTGTGTAACGATGCGTGGCCACCAGTCCCGTGCAACCGCATAGAGCGCAGGACGCTGCGGCTCTAGACATGCTGCACCCACCGTGAAGGTTAGAAAAAAGCCCACATAAGCACAACAGAGAAGTGGCAACATTAGGCGGTTTGACCGATAACTGTACAAGCGTCATTCAAGACACATGGAATTGCTCCCCACTTCTGGCGGCGTTTACAGTAACGAACGGCACACGCGTTATCAGCATGATAGCATTGCCTGTTACTTTCCTGTCGGGAATGATAACGCGCATGCCGTTCGTTACAGGAAAGTACCGGGCTCGCCGCGTTAAAGAAAGGAAATGCGGACAAGCAGATGACGATTATCGTTGTGTGGCAAAAGGGTGTAATTATGCTTAAGAGTGTATGCTAGCCACCATACCCTTAGTATAAACATATCTTCTCTGTAAAAAAAAAAAAAAAAGTTTAACACAGTGATTTTCGTCTGGTGACAAAAAAAAAAAAAGTCGCTTCCAAAGATTGTGCGCATCTATAGCCAAGCCGATCCATGCCTAAAGCTTCCCAAAATGGCCGACTGCATCGTCGAAATCGTTAATACACTCTAATCGTTCGCTTGATTTTTCGCTGCATTGGAAATGCAAGCAGTTAATTTCGCCGAATGAAATGTCTCGACGCTTTTCAGCGCCCGTCTCGTGCTTCTGAAAAGAGCTTGCGGTATTGGCGTGAACAGACAGGCAAGTGGACGTATTTATTCTACAGTTATTGAACAGTTACTTATCGATACATCTTGAAGTTAGCCTACAAGTTGTCGTTAAAAGTTCCGTCTTTCAGTAGACCTTGTGCAGCGTACTCTCAGCTCAATAGGAAATTCTTGACTGCGTTCTCGAGTTTTGTTTAACGGTAATGAGAAGGAGTTAGATAATGCACAGAGGCAAGGTTTTGTCTGGTCTTGCAGGAGTCCAAGGTGCTTTTTCCGCCGCGTACACTGTTGCAATCGTTACACGTCTGAGGAACCAGACTGGCGGCGCATAGGTAAAGCCGGCTGCCAGTGCAAGCCGTAGTCCCCTACATTGTCGCTATAAAGAGGAAATTTGTACGTGTACTAAGTGTACGCAACGTTTCTTTGTTTAGTATAATTTGGCGGTGCCTCCAGCAGACAAAATGTGGATCCCATACTGCTCCGTCGGTTTGGGCTCGGCAATGCCTCCGCGTGGCGGGCGCGTTTAAGAGAAAGCTTTAGCTCGGGTGTTCCAATCTAAATACATGTAAACGCACTATTCGTTTTTCTCGGCAACCACTGCACCAAATTTGACGAGGTTTGTTAAATTTAAAACAAAAGCTTAGAATCTAGAATTTCTGCTGGGTACACAAAAGATGTAAGCGACACAATTGAAGCAAAGCGGGGCATGGTGCTTTCAGTGCCGAATTTTTTATAGAACATGTAGTTTTCCATTATAAAGGGGACTGTAATGCGACGTCTTTAAGTAGGGGGTTGTCTTATATTCAGAGTCGACTTATGTTTCAATATGAACGGGAATGAAGTGTTACGCAATTCTATTAACGAAATTTACCTCTGCTGTTTAGTTTCCATATTGTGCGTAGAAGCAACAGTGCGTGCACTTACAGCTGCTCAGTTTATCTTCAATGCTGCTCTCATTTTGTAGCGTTCATCACTTGTGCATGTGCAACACATTGGCGGAGGCAATACGAACTGCATTTCTCACTAGCTGGACAAGTCAGAATGGCAATGCACCTTGGAGAACAAGACTCGAATTGTGAAAGTCTGGTGGTAAGTCTGAATTAATATATTTTCATTTATATTTGGTGTTAACTTTCCAGCGCACTTTCCATCCTATTGAAGAAACATTTAGCCCCGTTTGGCCTGTTTTTTTGAGGGCCTTACATCAGGCCCCCTAGCAAGTTTTAGCTTACACTGCAATTTAAAGCTTCTTGAGACCCGAATACAGCCATGGGACATAATTACTTTTCAAGCTGGTTATTATTGCCTCCAGGCATGTTACGAACATGAAAGATGTTTTTTTAATAACATAGTTTTAAATAACTGGCATCTTCTTTAAATGTCACAGTCATATGTAGACAGGCTAAGAGCTGCATCTCCAACAAGTGAACATCTCATGTTCGCTATGGTAAAAACTGTATTTCATTGCCTGAACAGAGGTGAAGATGGAGTTATGTGTAGTAGACTGTTACTTGGCTGCTGCATCCTGGATTTTCATGCATTAATGAGGAATTCAAAACAGACTTCAAGGTTGCTTCCTGCTGTTTGTGACAATGCAGAGGTCTAGATCAATTTAGTGTGAAATTTCTTGAAAGTAGATGAGAAGAATATGAGTGAACCACTTTCGACAGTTCCACATGCATTGGACTTCATATCCATGATGAATGTTTGGAGTAATGACTTCAGACTTCTGGCATTGCTTTACCGAAATAATCTTTTAAACTGGTTCATTATTAGAGGAGACAGAAGAAATTGAATGCCCTCTTACCAGACCACCATGAGGTGAGCATGACTGCCAACAGAGACACACTCTCCCTCTGCCTTGAGTAGCATCCGCAAGCGACATTCCTTCCTCGCCTTGTCACATACTTGAGCCGAAGAACTACATCGGGTTCACGTGACTAGCACCGCCCACTTTTTTTTTTCTTATCCATTTTTGTTGCGTGGCACATTTTCCACCGTGGCATTGTGCATTCTGAATTGGGCGATTTACCGAAGTAATGCGTCATGGCGAGCGACACGACTGTGTTTTGCGTCGCACTGTTTGTTTGTGTTGCCTTGACTCTGGCTGGGTGTGGCGCTTTCTCGAGAGGGAGGAAAGTGGCATTTCATTTGAAATTTCAGCTGTCTGTATGACATGCACACATTTGTCATGAATATCTGTGTCATGTGCTGTAAGGCTGTAAACTTAAGAACAGCATTAAATACATTCTCTTAGTGGTGAATGCAACGCATATTTATCTTTTGCACACAAAGAAAATGTGAACAGTGTACAGTGCTCCCACTTCTGCGTCAGTCTGATAAAAAGGCCAACAAAGAGTGATACTGCACTAAATCAAGTATCTTGAAATTTGGAGACATACTAGGGATGCTTCTGCAGCAGACATGATTCACCAGAGAGGTTAACAATGTACAGCTGCTTGCGGTGACCAATGCACAGCACCATCAGTTTTGTGCCATGCTATAATTCTATCAAAACCGCCTAAAATTCTTGCAGCTTTTTAAGAAAGGATTAGTGGCACATAACAGTGTGCCTTTTTTTTCCTGTTTTTTGAATGTATATTTTGCTCCCACATAGCTGATGTGACTCAAAGGTTTATAGTCCTGAAAGCTTAATTGCTTTGTTATGAATGTTACCAAAAACTTACGTGTGCAAGTTTACCTCTGTCCACACTGAACGCAGACACAGTGAGTTTATTTAGTATGGAAAGCTAAAATAATGTAGTGGCTGCACTATTGTTATGAATCTGTCGTAGTGATAGATGTTGCTGATTTTATGTAGTGCTTGTTTTCATCACTCAGGATATCACCCAAAATGCTAAGAGGCAAAGAAAAAAAATTATATAATGTTCACAAGATATGGTTATGTGACGAGTGAGGGAACGAGCTCGCCTGCGGATGTTGCAACCACAAGAGGTTCAAGTAGATTTTATCGCATTAAAGTGTAACAAGTGACTAGAAAAAAAAAAGCCTGGGCATGTCATCAAAAGATACCACTGGGAACAAAAGTCTATGGATCTACACGCACCATGAAATACCCAATTTTTTTTCTTACTTGCCATGTTGGCATACACTGGTCCACAGTAAAGTTGCAGAATGGGGCGGGCCCTCCATTTCATTCCTGCTTGACAAAGTTGAGATCTCTTAATTCCACTCTTTTTAACTCCCCAGAATGCCAAGAGTTGTACCATTCCTCCAACTTCAAATGAAATTCTTACTATACTGGCTCTTTCAGTATCTACCTATAGGTCACTATCTCTGCCGTGGTACTTGCCAACAAAATGGTATTCTACTTATTGTGAAATTCTGAAGTACTGGACACTGTTCCAATGACGAGCTTTAATTGCACCTAAACACTAAGCTTTAGTTGCCAAGAATGATTCTATTTAGCAAGAGCATGCTTGGACTATGACACAAGGATGGAGGCCAAAAAGTTACTGCCCTTCCACTGCTGCGAAGTGGGGTGCAAGCGAAACTTGGGATCTGCGGCTCTTTGTAACGCCTCACGGCGAGGGCGGCACATCAACGTCGACCCCTTTCTCAAGTTCCCGGTGGCATCAATCAAACACTGCCTGTTCTTTGGCCAAAGGCACAACACGTGGCCTGCTCCCACTGCCATTCCTTCAACACAGCCTGCTCTTCGGCAGAACAGACCAAACGCAGCCTCCCCACCTGACTGCTGGGCCTGAACTGGTGTGGGAAACTGCGGGTGTCATGCGAGCGAACACACCCTTTCCCTCCTCTGGAGGAAGGGGACGCCCGTGATTGGCTCATGCCTTGCGCTGCTTCTACTTACCCACCTTAAAGGCAGCGTTTGATGAACTGACAGTGGCTGAATCGGTTAGCATGGTGGTCTCGCAACCCAGAGGTCGGTGGTTCGAATCCGCAGCCTGATAAGCAATTTCTATTTTTGCGCAGCTTGGGTTTTTTCACGCGGTAACACCGACACCAGTGAGGCAATACAAGCTTCTGTTAAAAAGGTCACAAATGGTTGCATCTTATGCCAGTTCCTGTTCATGTGGACATTCAGTGTTATTTTTCACTGTCAGAAGTATCCTTGAAGAAAAAAAGGGGAGGGGGCCAACAAAGTATCAACACTAAAGAAGCAACGTCGACGTACATGGTAGTTGAAATAAATCGATGATTAAATGTTGATTATGCTGTCATGTACGACGCACAAATTGTGAGATGGATCTGGCGAGCTTCAAGCTCACCTGTCAGCACTCTCATTGGCCTGTTGAGCATGTGTAGCGTTGGTAAAATTAGCATTTCCTCTCTTCAGCGTTGACTGCTGCATTGTGGCGTGGTGGAGCACTGCCATTACGAATCCCCTCACAAACTATGACCTACCAAGCTGCACTAAGACCAGTGCACCAGTTTCACGTCTGTGCGCACTCAAGGATGACAGCACGCATTGCATGCGAACTCAGATGTGCATACATACAAATTCTTGATTATGTCTCTCATTGTACTGTTACACTAGGGTACGTTTTAATACTGCTAAAATTACTGCTTAATTTGCACATCACATAGCATTAATTATAAAAAATTCAGCATGTGCATATTATAGCCGGCTATAAAGAAAAAAAGTTAGAGCTCCTTCCAACATGCTATGTTTCGCAAGCTGTTCCAACAATGAAATAGATGATTGCACAATGGTGGCCGCTTTTCATAAGTTAGCTTCGCTGGAATACATCTGTGTTAGTGGTAAAGCATACGAATTTGGTTTCGTGTCTTGGTGAACTGTGCAAGCTATTTCCGGCCCAAATTTCTTTTTAAAGAGTTGCACGCATTCATCATCATCCTATTTTAAAGTTCAATGCAGAATGAAGGTGCCTCCCTGCAATCTCCAATTATCATTGTCTTGCACTAGCTGATGCGAACTTGTGCTTTCATATTTCATCATCTCACCTAGTTTTCTGTCATCCTTGACAGAACTTCCCTTCCCTTGGCACCCATTCTGCAACTCTAATGGTCCACTGGTTATCTACCCTATGCATTACATGGCCTGCCCAGCTTCATTTTTTCCTCTTAATGTTACTAGAATATCGACTATCCGCACTGCTCTCTTCCTGTCTCATTGTCATTTATCATTGCATTGCTCTTTGTACGGCCCTTAACATGTTCTTGAGATTCTTCGTTAACCTCCAGGCTTATGTGCCATACTGCATGCTTAGAAGAACAACGTGTCTACCAAGTTGACATTTTCAAATTCCCTGATTTTTTCAGGTTTCACAGAACTTTGTTTTATGTCAAGATGGGCTGACGCCATGTCACCTGATGCTGTCACTCTCTGGTAAGCATGTTAAAAAAATAAAAACAATCCAGTTTGAACAGTAAGGAGTAGTGTTTATTTTATTCAAAATAGAAAACTGAAAAGAGGGGTTTCTAAAATGCACAGCTACTAAAATATCTTCGAAAGAAACTCTGTGCCCTTTTACTCTGTGAAGGATGACCAGCAAAGCTGCGTACGTGGGCCCCTTAATGGTGAACTGCACCTCTACCGCGGGTCAGCCTGGTATTGCACTACCTATGGGATTGGCCCATGTGTGGCGAGTGCTTAAAGCCTGCTTCATCTCCGCCGCAGGTTTGACTGGCATTTCACGACCTTCGGGATCAGCCCACATATGGGGAGTGCTTAATGCTTGCTTCACTTCTGCCTCGGGTTGGCCTGGTATTGCACTTTCTTTGGGATCGGCCCACCGTATGAAAAATTGTTGGTCTATGCGCGGATGCGATCTGCCAGATCCTCACCATAGACAGCTTCACTGTAAAAAAAGTGGTCTAGCTCACGGCAAATAGAGTCAAACATTTTAAAATGCGAATAAAAAGAGATGCATACAAAAGCAAATAGAGCTATTTGTATCAACTGATAGCAAGCTCATTGGTATCATGCCCGAACTTTGTCACATATGAGATTCTCCAAGCAACTGGAAAGTCAACCTCAACTGTCCTGACATACTCTCAGCCTGCGCATAATGCCTCACTGTTGCATTTCACTGCTTTAAGGGGTTTATTTTGGTTTGGATGTGGGTAACCTGCATCTTAGCGTCAGCCAACACTTTGCTTTTTGAGCGCAAGCTCCTTCAAAGAGGCGGCGGCACAGTTCCTTTCCTGATCATTCCTCAATGCAATGGTCCTTCCTATGCGTGTTCGCCCCATGGATGAAGCATCCTTTTGGTCAGTTGTACAGTCCGATTTTTCAGACTCCCTAAGGGCCGCTACAATGTCCGAAAAAAAAAAAATGAATGCATGTCTTTTACTGCCCTTAAGGGCCCAAATCGCCACAGGCACGTCCGAAAAAGCTCTGAAGGTCTGCCAGTACACTTATTAGGCATATAGGTGCTGGCACTCTGACAGGAGACTGCAAGTGCACGCGAGTCTAACAATATGTGTGCTGCGTCCCATACACTTCACCGCGTAGCATCACTGTGCTGAGGCAAAGCTGCCTTTCGAGGACTAGCAATATGCAACGCGCCGTGCTTTACGAGGATTGCAGAGGCAGAGTGGGTACCTTTGCTGACAGCGGTGAATTCTTTCAATGAAAAAGACAGCACCGAATGTCAAGAACCGTAATAGCCTAGCGTTCCCGCCATGATGATTACAGTGGCCAGTGGATCTGCGTATGAGAGTGTCAGTTCAAGGTGGTGAGATAACACGGCGGTGTTGGCTTTGATTAATGCCATATCAAATCTGCAGTTGCAGCACATTCGGAGTGCGGATCAATAGTGAATATCTCGGCAACAGTGGGGACAAATTACTAGTGATTGAGGACCTTAACCAAAAAAGTGTTAAAGTGGGTTTGAAGATTAATATGCAGAAGACAAAGTTGAAGAATTCACATCGCCAGTCAGCCTCTAGAGTCTGTACAGGAGTAAGTCAGTTGCTCGTAAGGGACCCTGATCATGAAAAGGCAATTTACCTAAGAATAAAAATGGGGTGGAATGCATATGGCAGGCATTACCAAATCATGGCTGGGAGCTTACCACTGTCATTGAAAGAAAAAAAAAATTAAATTATGGGGTTTTACTTGCCAAAACCACTTTCTGATTATGAGGCACGCCGTAGTGGAGGACTCTGGAAATTTCGACCACCTAGGGTTCTTTAACGTGCACCTAAATGTAAGTACACGGGTGTTTTCACATTTCGCCCCCATCGAAATGCGGCCGCCGTGGCCGGGATTCGATCCCCATCCTCGTGCTCAGCAGCCCAACACCATAGTCACTGAGCAACCACGGCAGGTGTCACTGAAAAGAAAAGTGTACAACTATTGCATTCTACTAGTGCTAACTTATGAGGCACACATTAGAATCGGGTAAATACCGTAATTAAACTTTGTGATATATGGTTCTTGCTTCAAAAGTTTCCTATGGCAAGCATAAATGGGAGTTGTCGACACGCGATCACACGTGTTGAATGCATACATTGTTTCCTAAGCATCGCCGAGCTAGACGTGCTGCCACTAAAGGGGTCGCTATTGGGTTCAATATAGGGGTCAACAGCGAGTCACTGTTCCAAGTTCAAGTTATCCTGTGAAGGCCAATTTTACAATCAAAATAAGAGATTCGGGACTGTAGAAATGTATGACTGCCGGCCAAGACCTTTGGCCAGGATTGAATTACCCGGAGTCGAATTAACAGAAGTCGACTGTACCGTATGGCAGTGTACTTTGCAGCAAGAATGTATCTCCTACTACACATAGCAGAATATTGGCATGCTGCAGTGCTCAGTGGCTGCAGAACAATAGACTCCCATAAATTTGATCCCGTCTGAAAGTCCCAGCCGACACACGTGCATTTCTATAGGTCCAAACTTCGGTTATTTTGATACTAAAATAGGCTTTCACCCAATAATTCCAACTTGAGCAGTCAGCATGCATGCTGACCCCTACAGTGAACCCAATAAGCGACCCCTTTGGTGACATACCTTAGAGGACAGTAGATGTGTGAAACAGACTTTATCTCCTGCAGGAAATGCCTATTTTCTGCCTGCCCAGGAGGAGCTCCAAGCAATAATCACAGATCAAAACGTCTGATTGTGGTATTCACCCATTTCTAATGTGCCATCTTTAACAAAACTTTCTTGTCGATTTTCATATGCTTTACCGCATAACACGGATGTATTGCGGCGAAGCTGACTTTGGAAAATTGGTTGCAATGTGCAACACATTGGACCCTTGTCCGTTTTTTTTAAAACAAAAATTGTGTGCGCATTTGATTTCTGTTTCATTTTAGGGGCTTTTGTCCTTTCTATGCTAGTTTACACTTTGGACACACAGACAGCTGGCGTGTGTTTCACTCTGGGGCATGTTAGAATCTGTACGTAAACCATGGCAAATAAATCAGTCATGTGTGTTGGCATTTCTTCTGCATCTTCTTAAATTTGACCCACCAGATAATTCAATCTGTTTCGTCAGTCCCGTCAGAGTCGAATTAACGGAATGAAGTCAACTGCATTTTGCTTGCTGCTCAGAAGTAGGAGCTTGAATAAATAACATAGCATTACAACACGTAGGACATAAAGGAGACAAATGAAGTGCCAACTTGCCTAAGTTAGCACTATATAAGCTTGAACCCAGATGTGCCAGCTGCATTAAGGTTGTGACAAAATGTGAAATCGCATGTGTTGGAGACTCAGTAGGTTGGCTTTCCTTCTTGAAAAAGTGTTGCAGAGTGCCTGTTGAGGATTCACTGATTGATGCTGTCAAACTGTCAACAAGGCTGCCAAAAAATTATTCTTAATACAACCCTTTCATGGACACAACAAGGTAACAAATTGTTTTGTGTGTGAAGCATTAAGAGTATATTCGTGATCAAATATTGTTCTTAAAAAGTGACCTCAACGAGACAGCACACAAGACTGCACCAGATCTAACTCACCGTGTGAGCCCGGACTCCCTCTCAGCAGGATGGGCAAGCGAGCGCGATCCCCTCGTCACAACGATCTCACCCAGCATTACAAGTTAGTCAGGAGAACCATGCCGCTACCACACTAAGCACCCAATAAAGCTCAAGAAGTCACGTACAGGTGGCTTCAGACAGGCACCTACGCATGCCCGGCCTTCCTGCACAAAATCTTTCCGGACGTGCACCCTCACAATGCGTGTCACTACTGTAAGGATATAGCTAGCCTTGATCACATGCTCTGGGCTTGCCCCCTAGTGCCAGGACCACCAAGGAAGAGTGGGACCGAGCTCCACACAGCTCGGACCTTGAAGCACAGCTCTGGGCTGTCCATCGGGCCCGCGACGCGGCGGAGGGGCATGGCCTCTCTGTTCCGACGTGGGAGTGGCCCACTGCGCACTAATCGCACGTACCGACGGATGTCAAGAAATTTATTCATCCATCCATCATCAAAGCAGTTGTCAGAAAACATTCTGCAGGGAACAGCTAAAACACTATGCATTTCTCATTATAGTGATATTATGTGTGCGTGAGTTTAATAAATAGATAATTTGCAGGTGTGTGTATGGCAAATTCAGATGCTAACTTCACCAAAGTCATAAAAGCACACAGCACTCTACTTAAAAGGAATCTGAGCATTTGGCCACTGTTGTGTCACTAATGTGCACTGTCGTAGCCGTCTTCATTACCAATAATAATATATGGGTTTTACGTGCCAAAACCACTTTCTGATTATGAGGCACGCCGTAGTGCAGGACTCCGGAAATTTCGACCATCTGGGGTTCTTTAACGTGCACCTAAATCTAAGTACACGGGTGTTTTCGCATTTCGCCCCCATCGAAATGCGGCCGCCGTGGCCGGGATTCGATCCCGCGACCTCGTGCTCAGCAGCCCAACACCATAGCCACTGAGCAACTGTGGCGGGTCTTCATTACCAAGCAGAAATACACCCAACAAACTATTTTTCGGACATGCATGAGAATTCGGGTATCCTTGCAACACTGCCACGTACCTCACAGAGGCAATTAATTATAAGCACAGCTGAAATTTCGGATGCTGAAATGCTTTGCCTTCAAAGTGCGGAAGGCACAACCATTGTAGAAAGTGTTGTATAATGCCAGTTTTCAAGCGTCAACTTTGCTGCAATATAGCTTGCTACGGGAAGAGGCTTATGCAATGTATCGTGGTGGAGCATACCAGCAGTGAAAAGGGGCCATTGTAAGATGGCATGATTTACATTTTTTTATTTACACACATACATACTCTCTTGTTACAGCGCAAGCACCAAGAAGCCTGATAAGTGTTGTGGTTGGTCTACAAAATTATGAAAAATTAAATTATGGGGTCTTACGTGCCAAAACCACTTTCTGATAATGAGGCATGCCGTAGTGTAGGACTCCGGAAATTTCTACCAACTGGGGTTCTTTAATGTGCACCTACAGTAAATTTAAGTGCACGGGTGTTTTCGCCTTTTGCCCCCATTGAAATGCGGCAGCTCTGGCCGAGATTCGATCCTGCGACCTCGTGCTTAGCAGCCCAACACCACAGCCACTAAGCAACTAGGGCGGGTACAAATTAAGTTCCTTGCCTACCCAAACAAAAATGTTTGCAACATGATGTGCGTGGTATACCGTCCTTGGGAAGGCAAGCTTAATTGGTTACTGTTGGCTTTGTGTCTTGCTTCACTCTTGAGCAGCGCTTACTGACTGCACAGTAATAATAAGCTCCACCAAATGGCTAGATTACTTCTGTACTACTCCAAGTGTTCCAAGAAGACTTTTGGAACACGAAGTAGAAAAAAAATTTCTGCTCCTAAACTGCTCCAGAATGTCAACTTTGTGCTTGAAACCCTAAACTGTCTTGACCACCACTGAGGGGTTGATCTTCAACATCACTTATATACTTAAGATAAAATCTTGAGTAACACTTACTGGTTGTCTAAACATTTTGAAATGGTTTCACAGGTTCTAATTTAACACTTATATGCACTTTTTAAAACAACAGTGAATAACGATTTCAGTATTCTACAGTTGATTTGGAGGATTATGCGCCATCACTGGTCTGCAATTATGGAAGTTTAGAGACAAAAAAATGGGGGCAATAATGCCTACGTTTTACACATTGTCATTGTACAGAACACAACCTATGCAACTTGCTATAAAACTGATTTATATAGTATTTGAAATTACCATAAGAGTATGTAAACAGCTGGGGTTTCATAGTTCTAGGTTCTTGTTATGTTTTAGACTAGCACCTCCCTTTAAATGGCAGTAAAAGGCATGCATTAATTTTTTTTGGACTGCCTGATTTTCTAAATGTTTTGTTTTTGCAGTCCTCAGGGAACCACCCATCGCCACCAAGAAAAAGCACTTTTGACTGTAGCAGTAATCAGTGATTCGCCTAATTGGCAAACAGTTCAGGATGCCAAACAGCCTCGAGACAGCTGTACCTCTGACAGAAGGCACTAATACACAGTGCAATGCACTGTTTCTGCACTCTAGACTGTGGGATTCTCATCCCGTACCTTGGGTCAAAGGAACGACAATCGCAAGGGCATTTATTGCACCTTTCATAGATCAATGCCTGCTAGCCGAGTTGCTATTCCACAAAACATGCCGATGGGCGTGCGACAAATCGCGGAAGTCCGACTCACCGCGACCGGATAGCGAGCGAATATGTTCGCCCCTTGCTGGATCCCAATGCCTGGTCGTTCACGCGTACGGTCACGCGAACGGTGGCTCTTTCGCACAAGGCCTCACGAGACGATCTCGCAGAAGCATGGATCGGCGCACGGGCGGCACGTCCGTGCTGCTTGCCGTCCCGAACCAAAGAGGAAACGTGTTCTCCCTTGCGCCCTCAAGTAACCCTGCCATGAGGCGGCGTTAGCAGCGCAACACTCGCGCCATCTCTCGCGTGGCCTGGGGCCCGCGGCGAAGCCGCAATGCAGGAGACGGAAGCTATGCGGGAAAAACAACATATCAGGGGACGTGTGACAGTCTCGCATCCCCACAAGACAAATGTGATAAGAGCTGTATTATGTGACCTATTATAACTCCGTGGTGACAATACAGACAGGATATGCAGGGCATGTAGCGATGAGGACAGTAGCAATGGAATGATATCACCAGTGTACAGAGCGCTGAATTCATTCTTGCTCTGTTACTGATAATTGAGAACTCCATCAAATGAAAAATTAAGAGAAATACCATGTGTGAAGGAATACTACTCATCATATCTATTGCAATTATTCTCGGACAGCATTCCCTCTTTCTTGCTTTTATTATTAATGCATTTATATAGTACTGCTCACCTGCTGTTCCATGTGTTCCATCGACACATATACGATCAGTTCCAAGCCTCTTGAAAAGCTCCTGTTGTGGTGTGGTCATGATGACTAGCATAAAATCTCTGTCATCCAAAAGGTCCTCATTTTTTTCTCTAAAAAAATGTCACTTTTTGTCAGGTTGTCCTTGGTGTTTAAAGAAGAGCAATGGGTTTTCCTTTTCACTATGCATCCTCTCAACCCAGAGTTGCACGCTCACATAGTCATTATCGTGCAGCCGCTCGGTCTTCGAGACTCTGGCATCCCTCATTATTTTGCGGAGATCCTGCTTGCTTAACAGGTTAATGCGGTGGAATGTCGCATCCACGTTGGACCGCACATTATCCAGTACTGCATCCATGGACACGCCTTCTCGCAGCTTGTCTTGAGAGAGTAGAGAAAAAGTGTATATTAGTTGAAGCATAAGTAAAAATTACCGAGCACGCAAGGAAGTGAAATGGGCACTGATGAACATTTTTAATATCATTATTTAGAATTCCTTTATTTGAATAATGAGTTACATTGACTTACAAAAACCTTTTGCAATGGTGTGTGTTAAATAGTTCAAGCTGTCGCAATTTTTGTTCTTTTTAGGTCAGCTCTTTGCAAGGACATGGTGCTATGCAGCCTTCAGCTGCTGAAGAGGCAAGATTACATTACATTTGAAGAGGCAAGATTACATATTTAAGTGTTTCAATGTTTGGTGTCATTGATAAACGGTCATAGGGATTATCTGCACCAGTGTTATCAGGTACGTAAGTGAAGAAATTTATTGCGTGTACCAAGTTTACAGCTAGGCTGCCAATTTCATCCTTCACTGTTGGTAACCTTGTTCGCACAAGACATTACTGAACCATTGTAAAAGCATTGCACTGGACTGGACATGTGCAGATTGTGGTTCAGATCCTACCCAGGGCAAAAATGTCTTCCACTTTTAGTTCCTTTACTAAATATTGCCATTGTTATCAATTTCTATCCTACAGTTAGAACTTAATTTTCCAATTACATTCCATAGCATAAGTTATTGCCACTTCCATAGTGGCATGCCACCATAGAAGGGCAAAACAGTCTGCAATCGAAAACATGTGCAGCATTTCCAGATTAACTTAAATATAAACATCACTGTTACTGACTGAATTGATGCACATAATTTGATTAATGTCAATATAAAAATTGCCAATTAAAGCTTTCAGCAATTATTTTTAATGGTTGATTTATCAGTCATTCATCCATATTTACAGAGCAGACACACCTGTGAACGTATGCTTTGAAGGCTATGCAGTCATGTGGGTTTTTGAGTTAAAGGTATTATTTCAGTCAAGTAGAGTACTGACTGGACACTTGAAGCTGTTTTACGAGTTCATGTCTAATACCCCTGTCACACGGCAAATCTAATGTCATTTACAACGAATGACATTCGCTGATAATGCCATTTCTTTGGTGTCGCACGGTAAAACGTAAGGACATTTTCGAAAATGACATTTACAAACAAATCAGTTCGCCAAACTCATTCGCATTCATTTGGAACTGAATGTGTATCCTCGACACCACGAGTTTACCAGTGTTTCGCAAACAGTATGTGCTTCTTTTTTTGTTTTAACAAAAAATCACTATTATTCTATCCATTTTATTACCTAATTATTGCTTTAACGACATTGAAGTCCATCACATAGGTAAATACAGAAAACTACTCTCAGTCCAGTGACCAGACAGCCATCTTTAGCTTTCGCTGTAGCAGTCGTGTTGGTTCTCACCGGAGCATCGGCCGCGGCCACTTCAATTGACTTGGCATAAAAGCATACGAGTTTTTTCCTGTGGCATGCGCCAAGAATGAGGATATTAGAAGCTCGCATGCACATCAGAAAGGCGATGATATGCAACTGCCCTTCTCGTACCACATTAGCAGATGTAGCGGACGCGCCTATCGTTCTCTTCGCCCTGTTGCTTGCCTTAGCTCGACTCGACTTCGTTGGCAATGTCGACAAGTTAGTAATCGAGCACTACGGTTTGAAAGCAATGATCACATATTCTAGTAGAATTTAGCATACTGGAAAATAATTATTGGACAAAAGTGGGTTTGAGGCGTGTCTTTTTTTTTTTTTTTTTTACTATCGTCATTGTCATCATTTTCAAATGACATTAGTTTTCGCCGTGTGACAGGGGTATAAGCCTAATTATCGTGATCGTTTCAATCATGTTTCATTCACATAGCTGATTCATGAGCATTCAAAATATTTAGGTACCATATTTTCCAAACCATAGGTGCCACCATTTTCTTTTCATTTTCGTCCAAGCGTATTGTAGAACAGTGTAACTTATTTATGCAAGACCAACATGAGACATTCTTTTTCTCCAGCAATGTACTTGCAGTTTATTTTGTCTGCTAGAATGTGCGGCTCATAAAATTTTTTTTTACTGAAGTTTAGTGCCTTGGAATGGGTAAGTACGACATTTTAGGATAAGTGTATAAACATGCACAATCGCATTTCACGATGCTGACCCAAGTTAAGATAGATGCATGTTATACAATGAGTTATATACACATATTTTTTCTTTGATAGTTGTGAAAAGAGGGGGGAAAGGGGGTGACTCGTACAACAGTTCAAATTATAGTCCAGAAAATATGGCACATGGTTTGTGAGCCCTACATATAGTAGAGTAAAATACAACTTGAGCAGATGAAAGTTTCACATGGAAAGCACATCAGCTGTGGATGACCTACAGTAGTGGCGAGAGGTCGCAGTTTCATCGATGTCTGTAATACTTGCACTTCAGTTTAGTCAAAATGGCAGACATAATTATGTACAATGCACCTTAAGTAATCCCAAGTGGAAATTATTCCAGCTTACTGCTATTTTGAGACATTGAATCCCACTAGGATCATAAGTCATACCAATACAGTTAACTGAAAGCCTGAAAAATAAAACAGAAAAAGAAAAAGCCACAGTCTGCTGCGTGGCCTACAGTGCACCAGGAGGCACTACACCTTCCTGCTTGGTACATGAAGTGATGCAAACAAGTATAAAATAACTAAAGTCGTTGCCTGCAATAAGAATAGCCATATAGGTCAAATACAGGCCACTGGCTGTGCCAAGGTAGTTGTTACCGCTGTGAAATTGGAGAACGGTTCCCTTTTTTCTCTCTCTCTCTGAACCCTTCAGGCATTGATACAATGTAGCAAAATGATAAACATGTTTAAGATGTCATTAACTATAATGCCCTGCAGTCAGTAAAGGTGGCCTCGAATTATGTGGAAATTATGAATTTCAAATGAATTTCATGTGCTCCAAGTTCATTGCATGGTCTGGCATGAGTATTGCCTTGTATTTGGGATGTTGAAAACTCAACAACCACTCTTTATGTATTATAAAGCAGGGCAAAAGTGGTTTCTTACCAGCAATAGCAGCTCTTTCCGACTTGGACAGAAAAACACGACCCAGTTCAAAGTCGTGGCCTCTGTGCTTGAATTGGAAAACCACATACACACCTGTGTTGTCTTCAGTCACAGCCATTGCCGCAAAACATCTTTTTCCACACTTGACACTTGAAGGCCGCTTCAGCTTTTGTTTACTTGTAGCTGTGGAAAAAGATAACCGGGTAGTTTATTCTAACTTAAGCACTGGACTTCCAACACATGCTTAGTGGTGGTTCTACTACACCATTTACACCATTTAGCTACAATTCAACTTGCCTGAAACCTGGCTACGCGAAGTGCGCAAAGGTGTCGTATTTTCACGCTTTCAGGGCAACGCAGCGTTTTCAGCAGGGGTACGAGAAGACTTAAATATAAGAAACAAATAGTGAACGTGCAAGTAAGTCAGTTTGAGATGGATCATCTACTAGACTTTTCAAATATTGAGTAATATTTGCAGTAATGCAATGGATTGCCCGAAGTCAAAGCATTGCATGCAGCATTTCAAGGGCACTTGGTTTGTCTCGAAACAAGAACAAATAAAACAAATTAGGGCTTTTACATGCCAATACCACGATCTGATTATCAGGCATGCCTCTCTCAGTATAAGTTTCGTCCTGGCTGTCAACACCAATCGAAGCAATTACTATATGCAATGCTAACAGGGTACGGTGACAAAAGCAGCATTCATAGCAAGCACAATGGCATGCGCTAAGACCCACTGGAAGGCACACAGTTTGCATTGCATACATGTGTTCTTGCACGTGGTTCAGAACTGTATGGCAATTTGTGATCTTTTAAGTACAGGAACTAACTTCTGTGCACACTTGTGATAGTTGCTGACTTGTGAAAAGAGGGGGAGGTTACTTGTGCCAGGTTCAAATTATTGTCCGGAAAATATTGTATATAGTTTGTGAGCCCTGCATATAGTAGAATAATATACAAGTTAAAGTGATGAAAGCTTCACATGGAAAGCAGATCTGCTGTGATCTTGTGGACTCGTACAGCAGTGCTTCATCAGTTATCAAAAACTCGTACTAATGATCTCTGAAACAATTGCCAATCGTACCAATATATTAACACCAAGCTTCCTGTAACTGCTTGCAGCCCATATCACAATCACCAAAAGCTAATTTCATGGCACACTACCCTGACCATTGGCCCTAATCAGCACTGCTTCATCAGGTCGGTTGGGTATCAGTAACTAGAGCTACAGTTAGCTGATGAATCGACTCATATCTATTTGCAGAGGCCAGCAAACCACCTTGTAACAAAATTGAGTGCATGGAATGGTAGCAATGTTGTTTGTGTCCACCACTGCCATCTTTGCATCCATTTGTGCTATGGCACCTCCTTCTGGACGCCGTTCATAGCCTCGCGGCAGTCTCTTGTCGAGCTTCTTGCATTGTTATCGGGTGTAATACACTTGTGCATATGCCATAGTGCATATGAAAGCACATGTGTCATTTGCAATGCACATAAGACATTCACCTTCACTTCTTTTCTTATGTGTGACAGAGCAAGTTGTTCTAGTGCAGTTGTAATTTCTTGCCTCTCCGACGCCTAGGCACACAGCTGCTTTCATTAGCCCACAAAATTTTTATTTATTTACAAAGGCTTTCTACCTACTCAAATGAAAGTACTTGCAACATACTGGCATGGTAGTAATTGGCTGGTTCTGAGTGTTAAAATTTTCTTAAATGTGTAAGCATTTCTATGCTTACCGAACGTCCATCACGCAAGATAAAAATGTGGGCCGATCCCAGAGATAGTGCAATACTGGGCCGACCTACGGCGGAGGTGAACAGCCTTCAAGCACCCAACAAAGTGAAAAGTGCATACAATATAGATAGAGCATGCAGCAGCGAGTGGCTTTACCTTTGTTCTGCCTGTCGCTACCACGAGATCGAAGCAGCGCTCGCAAATCTCTCAGCACACACCGCACCGTGCACCTTTCGCAGATCACTTTGAAGATATGGGTCCGCTCTTCAAGGCAAAGCGACAAGAACACGGAGTTCAAGATATGGTCCACGCGGTGCATAATGGTTTGACGTGGATGAATAAGGCACTAAAGAGCAGTATCAGCTTATAATGATCAGAACGTCATCAGCACACCTGGCGCCGCCGTCTGCAGCAGTCCGTGTTGCTGCGATGCTGCTGTTTATACCGGTCATATTAACTTCCATAACACTTTTTTGTTCAAGTACCCTAAAGAGCCCAGGAGGCATAGGGGTGGGGGATGTTACGATTGGCCAGCGGGGATAGTGACCTTCTGGCTTCACTGCAATGAATCGCTTCGTGAAGCCAACAACACGCCCCCTTCGAATAGCCCTTCGGAGCCAGTAAGGCTTGACACGTTTGGCGGACAGGATTGTTAGCTGGTTCGCTGTCACCTTCAGGGACCAATTGGAGCAAGAAAACTCCTGGAAATGTTTGTTCTATGGCATTCCCCCATGTACTCTGGTAATAGTCACGGTCATGACAGATTCAGCAGCAAACTGCAGAGTCAGCTCAGGAACCAAGACATGCGAGCTTGAGTCAAGCGTGACAACACCTGTCTATGAGGCCTCACTGGTTTTGGTGTGTTCAGTAAAACAAAAGTGCAAGAGAGTGTGTGAACCTTCGCCCTCAAAGGCGGGTACTTCGACGACTTTGGACGCTTTGATTGGATGAAGGTTGGATGGCAGCTTTCCCTGGCCTAGGGATCTTGTAAGGACAGAGAGTGTTTAAGCAGACATTTTCGGCTGTTCAGTGTGCATTTCAGTCATGCTAGACTGATCAGATGTAATGTTCTCCATCCTTCATGTAGATATTGTAAATAAATCCCCTACTCCTCATTGCTCCCTTCAATAGCATCCTTAGCATGAATGAGTCGGACAATGGTATGGGCCAGGTACCCTTTTCATGGCAGACACCATCTCTTACAGGGATTACAATGAAAGGAGCAAAACATACCAAAAGTACACAACTAAACAAGAAATATGAATTGGAACAACATGAATTAGTGCAAAAAAACTACTTATTACAGGGTATATACAATGTGTGAAAAAACATAGTAATGACAAGGTTCCTAAAATA
Organism: Dermacentor andersoni; assembly: GCF_023375885.2. NCBI lineage: Eukaryota > Metazoa > Arthropoda > Arachnida > Ixodida > Ixodidae > Dermacentor > Dermacentor andersoni. The sequence goes on along the minus strand of NW_027314752.1, from coordinate 809,327 downwards.
CTTGGCTTATCACAATGAGCTGTTTTACATTACAAAACAATGGAAAAAAATTTAAGTATACATTACTAAACAGGAAAGCAAAATTGCATATTAAATAAGAACATCAAGAAATGCAACTGGAACGGAACAGCAAGGTAAGAGGTAGTTCAGATTTCTAGGAACAACTTCAAATTATGTACAAATGAGTCGTGACAAATAGCGAGGAGAAGAGGTGAGTGGAAAAACGGATTAGTGTGGGTGAAGATGGGTGCGATTTTAAGTTGGTGATCAAGCCGTCAAGACACATGTCACGAGCTAGTCTGATATTTAGAGTCACGTGGGACAACCGATTGGAGTAAAGTTTATGAAAGAAGGACAATAGTGTTGGAAGCCTGCGTATATTGAGAGGAGCTAAATTAATCTAATATTCGATTTCCGTAACTAGATGTATGCGAGTAGTTTCTTGTGATGAAGCGAGCAACATTATTTTGCAGAGACTCTAGTTTGTGTTCGAGGTAGGCCTCATGTGTGGATTCCAAATTAAGAAGGCATATTCGATTTTAGAGCATACTAAGGTGGTGTAAGCCAGAAATTTGGTCTCTGAGTTAGCCGAGTGCAAATAGTGCCTTATGAAGCCAAGTGATCTGGTTGCTTTAGTAGAGTGTTCTAGTTTGCAGTTTTTACACTCGGCTAAGCAGCTGAGCGAAGCGAAAGCGTGAATGCACATGCGCCCTCCGCTTAGCTGCAAGCAGGCTGGTGGAGTCAGAAACACGGTCCGCTTACAAGCTGCCTGAGCAGAAGGTTGCTGCCATTTTTTTCTAGCAAGGGTGGTCGATGCACACACCCACTCTGGCACGTGCATCGAGGCATCTTGCCTGCCTTGCTCTTTACAAGACAGATTTGCACAGACGAAGACTTATGTCTGCTAGAAGGTGCGCATGCTGACCCATTTGAAAACCTCGCAGCACGGGAGTATGTGATGCATGCTGTGCAACATGTTGGCATCAGAAAGGATCAGATTGGATGCAAAATGCAAGCTCGCTGGCTATCACGTGGCATTTCCCAAGATGGGGCTTTATTTTCCACTGGATAAAATGGACCAGTAATGCATTACAAGTTCACGTTTAGATGCTTTATGGACAAATAAGCTATATGTATTCATTTTACTTATAAAAGCTTTACTTATAAGTTTTACTTATAGGTGCTTTTATTTTGTTTCATTACCCTGAATTCGGCCAAAAGGCACTGCAAATAGGAAAGGAACATCAAGCGGAAAGCCAGAGAGGCCGAGATAATCTCGTGGCTGGCGGCAATGGAAAATAAACCTGCTATGAGTAACTACTGAAGAGGAAATAACAATATCGGGAAGGAAACAATCTATTATAACTCAAAGGGAAGCTTATTACTTTCTGAAATGAGCTCGGGATGCCTTAGAACACGCACTTATACAGCAAGATATAAGAAGCAAGAAGCATGTGCTTGCTGCGGTAAAGCTAGGGAAACAATAGAGCATGCTTTACTAGAATGTGAAATATCTCCCCAGCAGTAGATTTAGGCACCACTGGCCTATATACCAATAATAAAATACATCCGTAGAGGGAGATTAAGATGGACTGCAACGATTGTAATGGCATCATTGGAATCGGACATATGCTGGCGGGGTGTCCCGCGACTCTCCCCAAACTCGTTGAAGGATGGACACAGTGGGAGAAAAGGATTCAAAGCCCATTGTTTCAGGACCAACTAAGGGCCATCCAGGGGGCCCATGATGTAACTGAAAGGCTTGGCCTGACAGTGCCAACGTGGGAGCGGCCTGCCTTGGCTTGAGAAGTCTAGCCTCCGGACATCATTACAATAAAAGTTTTCACACACATACACCACTGGCCTGCTTGAAGCCCTTGGGTTCAGCAAGAGCAGAGGGAAAGTAAAAATGTATGCAGTAAAGATTGGTAAGCAGCGAATGGAAGATTGGTGGACAAAAAGTAGGGAAACATCAAACAACAGAGGCTTGCAAAGACAAAGTTCAGAAAGTTTGGTTATGGGAAGTCATCGTGGGTTTTTTTTCTTTGTTAACATAGGTAGAACATTAGGCAATACAAGAGCTTCATGGCGCAACCCACACATCTTTCCAAAGGGGACACTCATAGCACCTATCCATCCGTCCCTCTGCTCCGCTAGGCTAGACATACAACTAAAACATGCAATCACCCACCACTCCACCATGTGGCTTAGCGGGGCAACTTGGAGCGGGGTGGACCGTAATGACACTAAACTAAAACACTCTAGTGAAAATCACATCTACGCAAATGTTCCATGACAGATCGGATGACAAATGAACACCCAGATATTGTGAATACCGAGGCTACGGGCATGTTTTATAATTATGCAATTGCATAACACGGGTTTAGCTCTAGTCCCGAATCTGATAGCTTTTGTTATATTAATGTTGATTTCCGCTTGCTTACTGCCCCACTTACGGAGATTGTCTAAGTAAGATGGAAGGTAGCAGGTGTCCTCAGGGTTAGTAGATCACGCAATCATCAGCAAATAGTCTATGAAACGCCTACCATTACTAATATCGTTAATATAATCTAAAAACAAAATAGGCCTGAGCATGGAACCTTGCGGTACTCCAGATTTGACATGATTTAATGGAGACAAATGGTCATTGATGAAAACTGATTGCTACCGGTTAGTTAAAAAGTTGGTAGTCCACCTAGTTATTCTCGCATGTATGTTAAGATCTGTCAGTTTATGAATGAGCAAGAATTGAGGAACCTTGTCAAAAGCCTTCGTGAAGTCTACAGATATTACATCGATTCGATAAAAAGAATGAGTGGAGTTATGCAAGTCATTAATTCATATCAATCGTGTAAAAGTCCATGCCGACTGATAAAGAAAAAGTTATGTTCTGTAAGAAACTTCATTAGAGCAGATGAAATGATGTGTTCGAGAAGTTTGCAGCACATGCTGGTTAAAGAAATTGGTCTGTAATTTGATGGGTTAGACGAATCACCATATTTAAATATGAGAATTATGCAAGCTGCCTTCCAATCATTTGGGACGCATCCCGTGTCAATACATTGCTGAAAAAGCTTGGCTAAAATGCGACATATTGCAGGTTTAGGTATCTTAAGAAGTTTAGGGCAGATGCCATCACGACCAGGAGCAGAGTTAGTTGGAAGACAATCGATACAGGACTGTACTACTTCAGAAGCGATATTAATGTTGTGCATGCTTGAATGCAAAATAGGGGCCTGAAAGCTACTAGGTACAGGAGTCTCATCCGTGAAAACGGATGAAAAAAAAACTTGAATTCAATAGCAACACGTGCCAGAGAAAGAATGTTACCATCCTTAGATAACGGTACCGTCAAGTTCGATAATTTGGGTTTCCTAAATTTTTGTGTCATTGCTAAGCATGTCTGAAATGTCATGGTTGAAAAATTTATCTTTGGCTGTTGTTGTTACGGTCCTGCATAAGTGTGCATGCTCACGATAGGGCCTCCAATCTTCCACAGATGCTCATAGTTCAGCTCTGCAATATATAGGTTTCACATGCGTCGCAAACCAAGTGCTTTCTGTGCAGGCTGTTATTTTGAATTTTGGAATATGCTTTTCTTTTTAAGTGTGATCAGCCCATTATGAAGAAAAACCCAGTTTGTGCTTATGTTGCAATGAGGGAATGACTGCAAGAAGCCGACAGAAAAGGTGGAAAGGTCACTAACAAGCCCGCTGACATTCACGCAGGTGTAATCAAATATTAATTTCTTTCTATTTTCATGTTTCTTTAGGGCACCTATGAATTCACAATGCAAGATATTGTGGCCACTGATACCATCCAATACATTTTCCGTAACATTATTTGGTTCTGTGGCTAGTATGAGGTCAGAGTAAATCACCATGAGTGGGAACAGAAACAATTTGATGCAAATTGAAAGTTGAGAGCATGTCAGGAAAATATTGGCATTGACGTTTTTCTTGTGCCATACAGGGGTCGGCATCAATGCCATGCAATATTGGGATAGTCGAAATCGCCGACAAGAAATATTGGTGATGTCGGGTACTTGTTCTGGACAAAACTTAAAGACTTGTTTAGATAATCCGGAAAGTAGAGGGATGAATCAAGTGGACGATAGCAGACTCCAATGACAGAGGTAGAATGTGTGGGCAGACAGAGAGCAACCCTTACAATTTTGAGGCAGGAATTAGTTTCAATAACGCAAGCTTCCAAACTAGATTTTACTGCGATTAACACACCGCCACCTCTCGATTCAGTTTTATGTTTTCTAAATAATGAAAACTGACGAGACAAGGACGATCCAAAATGTCGAATGACAACCAGGTTTCGGTGCCTAGAACGTCTACTGAACAGGATTAAAGATAAGAACAGAGGTGATCTTGCTTACAAAATAAGCTGCGGAAGTTTGACACAAGAATTGACACACATGCATCACAGCGTTCATTTTTTACATCACTGGGTTTTCACGAGGACGTGACGTTTCGGGAGGGCACTTACTTCATCAGTGGTATGGTCAAAGACAAATCGTGTTGTTTAGTAGAAGCTTGTCAAACAGAAGTTTGAACCTTTCAGCGGGCTTCTGTTTGGAACGTCCGAAATCTCGGAGTTTCTGGACTGCATCCTCATTGAAAAATCCTTATCAATCCACATGAGACGATTCAAACCTTTTTTAGTTTAAATGCATTTTTCAGTATGTGTTTTCTTTTTTAAGTTTAGGAATTTCACAATTATCAGCCAAGTATAGCCTTGTCTTTTCTGCCCTATTCTATGGGCACGTTCAATTTCACCAGCTGCAATGCCTAAATATTTAGAAACTAACTCAGTTACAAGCCCTTCCTTTTCCTGCCACGTCTGAGTCTTGCTCAATGACTGCTTTAAAGATAAGGTTGTTGTGACTCAATCTGTTACTGAGATCGTCTACCACCAAACTTGTGTTGCAATTGTCCTGATTTTATGCTTTCCAGTTTGTCTGGGTGTCAAGCATATGAATTACCTCGTGACGCCAGAGGTTCCTTCCATTTAGGAAAGAAGTTCAGTAACATTCGTTTGGACGTCTTTTACTTTCCCTAGGATGTCTTTCTGAAATTTTCCATTACAGGCTGCCGTATCCTTGAAAATGAGTTGATAATGACATTGGGCTGCGTGGAGATGAGCAAGTGGTACAATGCTTAAGCGTACTTAAGTCCCAGAGGAGTTTCTGCATGAATTTTTCAATTGTTTGTGAAGGTTTCTTACCTATTCAAAGAAAAGTGTTTGCAACATACTGACGTGGTACTAATTGGCTGCTGCTGGCTGTTGGCCTTGGTGTCTTCCTTTGCTGTTGAGCAGCATTTACTGAGTGCACAGTAATAATGAGCTGCACCAAATGGCTACACATTACTGCTGTACTACTCGAACTATTCCAAAAGGGCCAATTTTTCTGCTCCAACATGCACCATGACTACTTATTTCCTAGCCCAAATCGTTAACTGGCTAGGCCACCGCTGCATGCTGACACACCACCCACTGTGGGTGTGGGCTGTATTAGCCAAGTCTCAGTAAGACAAAAATAACTGTGGCACTGTTCTTTTTGAGCTTTGTTATTTAATGAAAAGGCTTTGAATTCAGGCCACCAGTGCCACAATAAAGTATTCCTATTCCAGCCGCACTACTTGTTAGAGCTGCATGCCACCTGCATTACTAGCTGGGCCAGTCACTTGAAATCGGTGGACTATAAGGTTAGAGTAGAATCAAACAGAAGACATTTTTTTGATATACTGGCTTTGGACGTCCCCAAATTTTTGGGATGGGCCTGCTATAAATTTTACGTATTCATAACATGGGAAGGTTATGACGACATGTAACCCAGGCAGGCAATGCTTTTGGAAACAAACTTTAAACTTTGCCACTCCGACAGTGGTGAATAGAGTGATCTGTTGTCATGTTGAGCAGTACTACTTGCATCTGACCGCTGGATGTATTGTGTCACTGTTCATTATTTATTACATGTGCTTATAACATGTTCTCCAAAAAGATGTTCCAATCATTGGTGCAATCTACTAATACCAGCTACTTTCGCAATGTCTCTGTAGGCATCTCTTTAAATCCTTTTATGTCTAACACGATACACGAGGACTCCCCTGCAATCACTGACACAGAAATAGTACAGTGTAGTTCTAAAACAAATGTGCTTAACTCATATTGGTGACAACAAATAGTTTAACATTGGTGCTGTCATAGGTCTGGTTTGCGATTACAGCCGATGTCTTGTGGTTGATTATAGGAGTTCTTTAACAGCAAGGTCCAGCATTACTAGAGCTTTGTTTAAAGGGCAGCCACATGGACAGTGGTACGCTTGGACTCGGGTGTAAGTAGTTTAATATTGATGCATAGGCTTTGAGGTGATTAGGGTCAGGCTAGTGTATACATTTTTTATTCTGTTCTATTTTCTTTCGCATCACTCGCACTTCATTCAGTGTTACTGCATAGATGGTGTGTTGAATGATAGGAAGGAAATAGAATCATATGTATAATCTTGGCCAAGATGGCCTTGGAGTATGTTTAAGCCCAACTTTAGGCACACATGATTCCCAGCTTGGGTGAGCATACTGAGATAACTGTCCAGGTTGAGGTTCATTCCGATATGTTGTTAACGCTTCTTTGAGTAATCGTATAAACATGACTGAACAAAAATCTCTGTGGTTTTTAAAAACCCATTAAAGCCAGAGACTCAGACTGGTTGTCATGATACGGGCATTTCACGATACCTTGTGAAGCATAACTTCCAGACCGGTGACACACGAAGTAGAAATGCTTCTTTTTCAGGTGGCCGCAAGTCTCTGTACCTGTCCTTGCAATGAAGTGACTGCATGTGTCTTTCTCCACCTTTTCCTTCTATGACTTGAAAGCTGATCAGGATAATAAAATAAAGCAAATGTTACATGTATGCAGTGTGTCAAGGGGAATCAGTTTATTGTAAGCCCACGTTGGCTGTGCAGAATATGTTATGGGGTAATTTAGAAGAAGAAAGAAGATTAAGTACCCTGGACACTTGTATGTTCAGTCTGCACTTCAGGGTGCGTAATGCACAGAACTAGCGTTACAAAGTTGAATCGTAGACATGTTGTGGAACTCAGTAGTTATGAAGAAGAGGTTCAGTGACATCTTTTCTCTTTTCCTGATGAGGATCAAGCATTTGTTTTTCTCAGGGCAAAATTTTAGAGCGAAGCATAATGGAATTGAAGAAAAAGAAGATATAAAAAAGTGACAAGAATGATGTTGCTTCTTGTACATTTTTAAACTATGCTTTGTTTGAGTACATTTTGCAGCTTTCATACAGAGATCAAACTCCTGCAAAGACAGTATGTATAGAAACTGTAAGCTAATTTGCTTTATTAATTTGAGGTTGACACTGTGACATGGCATCTAATTATAGCAGCACAAAGTGACTGCCATCAAAAATTTTTTCGTGAGCAACGCCAAGAACTGCATGAAATGACAACTGAAAATGACAACTCTACATCATACAAATTTCCGTTCTGAACGAGAAAGAAAATACAGAGAATCATACCTTATCCATAAGTTCAAGGCATTGCAACAAATAGGCATAAACATTTCAAAAGGAGCTTTATAATCTATCCGCTATGCTAAATTTCAAGCTATAGGCAACAACACTTAGTTTGGTTTCTTGGCGTATCCTTCTTTTTTTCTTTCCTCTTCTTTTTTTCAGCCGGCGTGTCAGACGCTGTTGACATGCCGGCTAACACGCGTGCGTTGGCACGTGGTTGACACCATGTTTTCCCCGTGTTTTAACTGAACAATTAGTAGATTTAAATTTTTTGCACATTGGGGATTCAGGAAATATAAAACTTCGACAGGAGCTATCATTAGAACTAGTGTACAGTACTTCTAGCACTTCTTTAATCAAACAATGCAAAATTTGCGCTTTGGTTGACTCAGCTTTTACTTATTGTGTTAAGATTGATATGAAGTGCTACTTTGTTTTTTCTGCTGTGTGTAAATGTTTTTAGACGCAATCCTTTCCATTGTATGGAGTTCTCGCTCACACAAAGCCATGTACTCGATTGCAGATCGACCTTAGGCATAAGTGCAATCTCATACCTGTGCACTTGCCTCTATTCATTAGTGTGCAATACCGCGCAAGCCTGTGCATAACTATACGACGACTGTAAAGCATATGAAAGCTCCAGCACCAGTTTAAGGCACAAGATTAGACCAGATTTCTTGAACAGAAAAGCTGATTTAACACATTATTAATGTACAAGGAGGCTTGTCCATGCTACCTAACCTGACAACTATTGCTTCTAGACCCTAAAGAATGCAGTAAAAAAAAAAAAAAAGTAGGTGCTTGCTGCAATGGGGAGAAACAAATTTTTCCTGTACCATACTATAGGTGCTTACCCATTTCCAAGTTTGCAAAGCGAGTGCTTTCCTGCATGGCATGGCCACCACTATGGCTAATATTCATGCTACCAAATCTGCATATATGTATCGCATGGTTTACCTTACAGAAGTTGGGAACTAGAAGCAGGGTTCATACTTTGTATATTTGTTTTCTTTTTTTCATTAGTTAAAGTAAAAATAGCAAATCATTAACTTCATTCATGCTCCTCCAGTCACTTTTCTTTTATAGAATGTATTCTAGGGTTTTATGCGCTAAAACCACGATTTGATTATGAGGCATGCCATAGTGGCGCAGTCCGGATTAATTTTGACCATGAGGGGATCTTTAAAGGGACACTAAAGTGAAACAATAAATCAGTTTAGACTAATGAAGCATTGTTTGAGAACCCTGCAGGCAGTGATTTCAAAAAATAGTTTGATTATTAGATGAGAAAATGAAGGTTTAAGTATTAGTATTTGAATTTTGCGCCGAAACCCCAGCGCCGGTACGTTAGCGTGACGTCAGGGATTCCAAAGTATGTTTTCGCATTTGGGCCGCGTTGGCTGAATAAAGGTTCCTGAAACTTGCCATGTTTAATATTTGGTTCCTTTGGAACTCAATATAGTCAATCTGTACCGCTATATATAATTCGTAGGCCCTAGAAGATGCCATCAAAATCCACGACGTCACAGCCCCCAGGTGCGGGAACTCAAGTAGGCGTCGCCACCCGTATTTCGTTCTTGCGCTTTTTCTGGCTTACCAAACGTCTTATCATTGTAACAGTGGTGTTTTTGGTGTTGTAGAACAGTAATTTACTGATGCAGAAGAAATAATTTTTCACTTTAGTGTCCCTTTAATGTGCCACACAAGCGTTTCTTGCATTTCGCTCCCATCTAAATGCGGCCGCCGCGGCGGGTACATTTTTTTAAAACTTAAATATGCGATTCCTAAAAAAGATCCATCAGCAATGATTCTGCATTGCTTCGATTCAAAACAGCAATGATAAGCATGCAATTTAATGTATGATGGTATAAGTTGCAGCTAGTGCATGGTCAGATAAAATGTTAAGCATGAAAGCACCATAAATGAGCACATTTCAAGCAATAAGTGAACAAGTGAATCGTTCACTCTGCAAGCCCGTAATGCAAAAATAACAGGTGCAGCGGTAATCACGCGTTGCTTTGAGAGAATAAGCAAGTGTCTTACCTGGCATTGTCAGAAAGTGATACCTCTCATATTCCGGCTCGAAGAAATGCACGCTGATATGGCGGTACTCCAGTTCTTTCAAAGTCAGGGCTACTTCACACTCGTCGCAGTTGTACTTCAGGTGAGTGATTTTGTGCACAAGTTTTATGTGCCTCTGCAGACTGCAATTGTTCGCTAACCGCCGGTCGCAGTACTGACATTCAAAGGAAGCAACTTTCGCCATTGCGAGACCGCGAAGAGAAGCATGGGGGTTTCCTAAAAACCGATTACGTAACTATGCTCAGTGCGTGCAAGCGGGCCTTTTATATCTGCGGGTGCTCTGACCATGGAGGAAAGAAAAAGCTGAGAGATGCTGACGTCACTCTTTGCGAAGCATGAGTGACGTCGGAAGGCGTGGCAGATATCCTCTCTTGTGCATATCTCTCTCCTCCGGCCCGCAACCACGCACGAACTGCGTAGGCTGCACGGGCGCGCCTGTTGCAATTCGAAAGCATCTACTATTCTGACAAAAGATGCAATCGCGATGTAACGTTGGCGAAGTCTGAGTATTCTGCCCTGGCATTGAAACAAGTTTAAAATAAACTCCTCACATTAGACCGTCATGTTGGACTCCGCAACTTTTGCGGGATTTTGTGAAAAGCAATATGGTTTATTGGTCCAGCTAACTGAAACTGTCCTGATGGCTTCTAGACCCACCATGTTGTATTAGTGGTTTTGGCGTTGCGCTGCGAAAGTGAGGTTGTGGGATCACATCTCGGTCGTGGAGGCCGCATTTCGACGGGGTTCGACGAAGTAAAAATGCAATGCCCGTGTACCGTACGTTGAATACATGTTAACGAATCCCGCGCGGTGAAAATTAATCCGCAGTTCACCGCTACGGTGTGCCTCATTATCAGTTTTCGGCTTTGTCACGTGAAGTGTCAAAATTTGAATGTTTGATTAACCGCAGGTACGGTGGCTGCCTAGTTCCTGCATCATTTTAGATTACCTTTATCGTTCATTTCTACCTTCGTTTCCTCTGTTTGGGCTCCCTGGGGCTAGACCATAGTGGTTATGGCTAGACGCGGCGATGAAAAAATCAACGAGTCTAGAAGTTCAGGACAACATTCATTTGGGCTAGATGGTGCATACTTGATTTAGGAAGGAACAGCGCCAACGAAGACGTTCACAAGTGGGGAGAACGACACAGGACAAGCACCATGTTAAAATTGGCTCCAAGGCGCTGTCAATACAGGTTAAGAAAATGTTAGTAAGCACCGGGGCTACGCAGGATCCAATACAAATCCCTTGTCTTTGTCGATAAAACTTGTTCTCGAAAGAGATTAACGTCACATCAAGGTAAAATTCTAGCATTTTCATAAAATTATATATTGACACGCCAGAGGAGTTTTGGAACTCTACTGCACCGTTACTTTCTATAGCATCTCTGACAGAACGAAATAAGGCATCGTGGGGCACAGAGTAAAACAAGTCTTCAACATCTACTGAAAACACATAACCATTGGAAGTACATTCCTCAAGAAACCTAACAACATCTTTTGAACTCTTTGTGGCGTACGGATCTTGAACTTTAAGGGATGTAAGGTGCCTTTGAAGAAACTTGCTCCAGCCAAGTTCCATTTTCGCTGACCGCTGTTCTGAATGGCACGGACAGTTTGTGCGTTTTGGCCATAAAGAACATGGAAAGGGCATTGCTTTTGCTGTTACCAATGTCATTGGCCAGCGTGCTCAGATCTAATTCTTTGCACATCGCAGCCGCCTTGCCTCTCACTCGCGTCGCACTAGCTTTCAGAGGGATGAAGTTCTTTGCAATTGCTTCGCCGGCTCTTTTTTGAAACTCTTCCTCGGTGAGCACCACAAACCCACCATCCTTGTCAGCTTGAAGAAGCCGGAGTCTATTCTTCCTGAAATACGACACGATTTTTCCCATAGAATCTTTGCTAGTCAACGTGTTAGTGCTGGTCGTAGATCTTATAAGCATATCCGCACCATCCAGAAGGCATCTTTCACGGTTTTCTTCCAACGCCTTTCCTGCCATGCGCCTATTAAGCGCCAGGAACTCATGTGCTTCTATCCGTGGCTCGTGGCTGAATTTCGGACCTTTGTTCAACACATGCCTGACATCGTTGGGAAGATCAACGTCTCCGATGACCGTCACCAGCCTTTCCGGGGGCTTCTTGTCCTTCTTCAAAGACGACTGTAAACACTGGTTCAGTGTCTGAGCCCATCAAAATATATATGTACATATATATATATTATAGAGAGAGAGAGAGAGAGAGAGAAAGAACAGCGCATTAGTAACTCCCAGTTATGGATATCCATACATTTGTTCCCGCGCGCAGGCATCATGTAATGAATAATTGTAGACCAAAAAATATTTCGTGTTTCTTTCCGGATAAATACATGAACATTAATAATGCCTTGGTTTTCATACTTATTAAGAAGTAAAGGAACATTACAGGTTAGCGATTGCATTAGATAAATTGTTAGCGTTTTTGGCACGAGCCATCTATCCTGGCTGTAGTCCCGACAGTGATTTTACAAGTGAAGAGACTTTGTTAGAGGAAAAAAATATGAATAGAGTAAAGGAAAGCCATACAGATCTGGCAGTTTGAAATCGCGTTAAATTTGGTGAAACGTGGTGATGTTGTGTGGAGGTATGGAACGTTAGCAATAATTCCGACGTGCACGTTTCTGAAGAAAAAGCTTGTGTTAGTGTTCACAGTGGTGCCCCACACATGCATGCAGTAGTTAATATGAGACGCAAATAGTGCCTGGTAAATTTGTAATTTCAACTGTTCTGGAAAGAAATAATATTTTTAAGGCCGTTGTGGCTGGACCATCCCAATGAAGTGGAAAGGAGTGCGTTCGCTTTAGGAATGACATCACAAGCCTCCAGACCAGAGACAAACAGGCTGGTATCATCCACATATAGAATGGTTGTTGCCTCACTTTCTGCAAGGGTTCATCGAGCAATAAGGTTCCCAAAGAGCTCCAGCCGCACGGGAAGGTGCGAGGTGAAATCCGGCAACACTCACGCAGGCGGCTGTTCCCCCACTCTCCGTTACCCCCAGCCGCACTTTGCTTCGCTGCACCGCTCATTCTTGGCTCAGCAGCCGTCCGATATGGAGGTTCCCATTGTTGATCGCGCCAAGTACGAGATTTGTTCCGCAATTCACTTTTTGCACGCCAAGGGGACTCCCCCGTGGATATTCATCATCAGTTGACAGAGGTGTATGGCGACAAGTGCATGTCCGTTCAACACGTCCGAAAGTGGTTTAGGGAGTTTAGTGCCGGTTGAAAGAAAGTCCACGATGAAGAACGGAGTGGAAGACCGTCAGTTTCGAAGGTGGTTATCAAGATGGCCCAACGCAAAGTGCTTCGGAAGAGGAGGATCAACATCTGTGAACTTATTGCTCAGATTCCTGGAAGTTCTTACGGTACAGTGGAAAGAGCTTTGACTAAAGTATTGGGGTATCAGAAGTGTTGTGCTCAATGGATACCGCGGCTATTGACATCAGACTACAAGGAGAAACGCCTTGACTGTGCTTGCCAGTTTCTTCAAAATTGTCAAGAAGATAAGGAAGGATTGTTGGACTCCATTTTTATGGGAGACAAAAAGTGGGTGTTTCATTTCACTCCGATATGAAATAAAAATCCCAAGAGTGGCATCACCCACAGTCACCAGTCGCAAAGAAGTTCAAACTCCTTCTGCTGGCAAAGTCATGGCCACTGTTTTTTGGGATCATAAGGGAGTACTGCTGATCGATTTAATGGAACGTGGGACAACAATCAACTCTGAGAGTTATTGTGCAACACTATGAAAACTCAGGCAAGCTATTCAGAACTGCCGGCGAGGACAACTGGCAGCCAGTGTAACACTGCTTCACGACAACGCCCGACCTGACGTCTCCTGTCAAACCCAGGAACTTTTGACAAACTTTGGGTCGACTGTCATGCCCCACCTACCGTACAGTCCGGACCTTGCACCTAGTGATTATCACTTGTTCCCCAAGCTAAAGGAACATTTGAGTAGCCAACGCTTCCGGAGCGATGAAGTTGAAGAGGTGAAATGCTTCCTCAATGGGTCGGCGGCAGACTTCTACGACACTGGGATACAGAAATTGGAGCACTGTATACAAAAATGCATAGAAAAAGATGGCGATTATGTAAGTTTCATCTTTCCAATAATGTAAATTTCTATGAGAATAAACAATGTTCTCTACTTCTAAAATTGATGGGAACCTTATTTCTGGATCAACCCTCGTATGTCTATCATGTCATTAACGTAAATGTCGAAGGGGACCTAAAATGCTGCCCTGTGGGACACCTAACAATATTGCCGTCCGAGGAAATACTATTTCCAATGACAACGCATTGCCTGCAATCAAGCAGATACAAACACAACAAAATATGTCATTCCATGTACACCGTTGGCAGTCAACTCTGTTAATAGAATCTTGTGTTGCAGACTGTCAAAAGCCTTGCTGTAGTCAATAAATATCCGGACTACTAGGTTTCATTTTTCTAGCTTCTTGATTAACACCTGCTGAACAAGCAGTGCAGTTTCGGTAGAGCAGGTCATCAAAGCTGTTTCTCCATCGCCAGGGTTTGTGTCATGCTCTCCAACCATGATTCCTCGCTCCTTTGTGCCCTCCAGAGGGGCACGGTCATGGCCCCCCAAACAAGGGGCTTAAATCACCACAGCAATGAAATTGCAATTTTTCGCTTTTAATATGCTTCAGTGCAATACATTGCATAAGCTTCCCTGCTTAACTCAACTGTAATGTGGCAGAAGTGACTTTAGGAACACTTTCTAGATATGCCAAACAATATGTGCATTCTGGTCAGAACTACACCTGACTTAACATTCCGACATGTCGGCATATGGATGGCCCTTGTGTAGTTCAAGAGCACGAATACGCATGCTGGTTGTGGCTTGAGGAAATGTGATTTCTTAAACAAGTTTCAATGCCAATGCCCTAGACTGAGCTTCACCGCAATGCAGTTGTGTTATGCACTGGAGCTTCTGTAATGTATTGCGGTCCATCACTGCAGCAACGTCAGAACCAGCTTTGAATGGGTGTCATGTGAGTTATTAGATGTCTCGGTGCTCATACTGTGACAGATGACGGCACATGTGCGCATGTATAGTCGGGAACATGTGCAAGGCTGTGTTGCAGTCTCGTATATGGAGCTTGCAAGATGGGCGAAGCAAGGGCCCAAATCACTACAACCCTGCCGGAAATAGCTCTAAATCCCTGCCTGTACACTCCTTAAGGGTTTCGGTGCTTTTACCATAACCGGAGATTGCACATATAATACTATATTTTCAAAACTGAGCTCATTGGAACATCTTCCTGTTCATGCTATGCACACAAAAATGAGGAATAAGGGAAAAATTATGCAGATCCCACACCCTGTGGGAATTGATGTAAGTGAAGCTTTCCATGCTGGATGCTCTGATTGACGATAATTAGCAGTGTTGATGGCTAAAGCTTAATTTCTTCAACGTTTAGGCTAACACGAGATTGACGAATTGATGTTAAACGTTACCTTGTGGGCACCACTGCTGTTTGTCTGCGTAATAGGCAGAACACACAGGGAGAGATGTTTGCATGAGGCATTGTTGTGGGCCATATCTTATAACCCGAGAGGGTTGAGTGTTGTCATTTCCTCATATGGCACATCGCGTTATGGCAGAAGTATTAAACTTGAATTGGATTATGGGGCTGTACGTGCCAAAACGACACTCAGATTATGAAGCACGGCATAGTGGCAGACTCCAGATTAATTTTGACACCGTGATGTTCTTTAATGTGTCCCAAAATCTAATTGCACATGGGTTTTCTATTTCGCCCCCGTCGAAATGTGGCTCCCGCGATTGGGATCAAATCCATGACCTCTCGCAATGCCATAGCAGCAGAGCTAATGCAGCGGGCACAGAAGTGTTGATTTGACGGTCAACCACTTCTGTAGTGTTTCCTGGACACTGCAGTGTGCTTTAAATAATGCGGCTCTGCTTCTGCACGCCCTGTGTGAATTGCCCGCTTGACATATTTTCATAGTGTTTATTTTTTCAGAAATAGCAGCAACGTATTGTATTGTGCCTTGAACATAAGCACACCGCAACCGCTGTTGTATGTTAGTGGAGTTTCCTTGCCTTCTCATGTCACTTCCCCCATCTTATATGGGAACTGCCTCTTCTCCTCCCTCTTCTTCTCTCTACAGTTCTCCCTCTCTCCTCGCACATAAGCGCTGCAGTTTCTTCAGTGCTTCTGAGGGGAGTCACGGATAATTGCAGCTGTCAGGTGGCTAATGTGACAACGGCCAGGGAGCTCCAGAGGGCATTGTGCACATTCGATGCGGTGGGGTGAAAACAAGCTTCTCCCATCTCCTTTTCTCTCTTACTTGTGCCTGTCATGTATATACACACTCTGAACACCCCCCCTCCCCCCCGACGTGGTGTGTGTGACATCAGCAGCAGTCCACAGCAGCAGCTGGAGTGGGAAAGTCAAAGGAAGAGACAAAGAAAGCTTCACTTTAAAACAAAATGCGTAAAGGTTTCTATGCTTACCCAATGAGGAAACCCGTCCGTCACGTAAGATGATTGCTTTCAAGATAAGGCCCGCATGAGCGAGCGAATTGTAAGATCGGGCCTGCGCAGCCGTGCCATAAGCAGCGGCCGCTGATGTACAGTTGATAATGGTTTGCATCGAGTGGAGGCAGCATCATTGACCACATCTACGTATGACGTCTACCTAACGTGACACTGTTCAATTACGTCACGTAGAACAGCACGCATTGGCCAATGCTCATCTTCCATGAAGCAGCAACATCATCCAAATGCACCATGATATAAAAGGAGTCAACAGTGCTACTACTGGCCTCTGCTTCATACTCATGCTGGTCTCAGTTTAACATTTCGGTGTTGCAAATGCGCTTCTCCATTTCATGATTTTTTCGTGGCGTTTCTCGCAATTATATGAAACGCAGCAGCATATGACGACAAAACAGTAGGTGATCAGTCGCAAATGCTTATGCATCATTTAGATAACTCCCACAGGATACTCTGCATGTAATTTTATCTTTTTCCACTTTCAGTATGCTTCAGCGCTATGGTATGCTTGACTGCGTAACCTTGCTATGTCCAGTGTTTGTGACCCCTTCCCACTGTTGGTATACTTCATCACAATGCTAAGTGCATGGTTGAATGCGTAACACCACTGTATTGGGATGAAGCTAACTTATGGGTCTGACATTACAGTTTTAATTTAGCGTACGCAACTATAGCGTATGCTATACGCTAAAGTATATATAGCGTATGCTAAGCAGCACACATTTCTTTAGGTTGAGTTGGCCTGTGAGATGTTCAGATCTTAGAGGCCATGTGCCGTCATTGCGGCTATCTCCCGACTGTAGCTATAGGTGGTGCTAACATGTCGGATGTTTCTTTCGTTAGGTTTCAACTCACTCGAAACGAGAAGCGATCTCGAAAACACCACAAGGTTATCCATAATACTCTGTCGTCGAAGCAGCCTGAGACTAAACGAAAGCCATTTACACAGTCAGTTGCAAAGAATGAAGTCCATTTTACAAAAGCAACGCCAAATTCAATTCGAAGCTGGCAGCCGGGGCCGCCGCCATGTTTCACGCAAATTCCGCAAACCACGCAAAGACACTAATGCTAAATCTGAGAAATAGTGCACGTACGCTATACGCAATGGGTCGTTTAGCGTTCTGCGCATGCGCAGTGATGACCCACTATTTTATAGCGTACGCTAAACTAAAACTGTCTATTATGCAGCACATTTTAGATGCTTGCTGGTTTTAAAGTCCGAAAGGTGAGATACAACAGCGTCGCACACTATCACGTGAGGAAAACGAACCGCTGCATGCAGCAAGTGGCGTCAGCATAAGCACTAGATTACAGTTGAACAGCTCTACAATGAAGACCACAATTAATTTGCCTGTAAAACAAAGAAACTTATGCGTCCCTGGCGGCTGATTTACGTTTATAAAACGAATGCCGCACCAGTGCCGCCACTGCCCCGCGAAGATGTCGCCAGGGTAAGCTGTGCGCTAGCGCTAACAGCAGTGTATTTGAAGAGCGTGCTGATATTACTAGTTCTGTTGCCCTGCTCCAGGATTCACTCACCTCGTATGCTACTTGTTGTGATGGATCAACGGCTGACGAATGCATGGATAGGCCGCGAATGTCAACGAAGGCGACCAAAAATTTTGCAGCAAGGGAGGCTTAGGGGCACTAGACAATCGGGGGCTTTGCTTTGCATGGTTCCTGCATTTGGTTGGAGAGCAAGCTGGGAACCTCAGTGGAGCATAGGGTGGCTACAGTAGAACGTGCTGTCAGGGATATTTTGCAGAGAAAGATTAGCGGTCTATTTCATTAAGTCTCTCTTGAATTCTTGTTAAAGATTTTCTTTTGTTGAAAGTGCTTAGCTATGTGAGCAGTGAGCTGCGCAACCTTTAAAACAAAGTGACCTGCATAGCGAAGGATTTTGAAGGTGCGAGCACTTTGTTAAAAAGGCGTTTGACTACATAGATACATTCAGAGCAGCGCTTTCTACCCTTTAGCCCATGCAGAATTTGTAGGTCCTATTTGCGCCACCAGGATCTGCCGATGTACTGCAGTGAAGCCTTTAATATGTGTCCCAATGTCCAATGCTACGGAGTTCAATATATCCATTTAATGTCTGAGCAAGTTTGATGTATGAAGTTTCATATACATGTAATTCTCTTGGTGATTCACCACCTGTTATTTAAGCAGTAATTCTATTTATAATTGTTTCATATAACAAGGTTTAATTGTAATGAATTATTGCTATACGTCATTCTTTCCATTACTATAACTAATACTCTCAAGCTTGGAATCTCCCAGCTTCCTCATACAGTTGGCCAATGTGACAGTGCACCTGACACAACAAGCCATGTCGTACACTCACTCTGTGCATATTCACAGCCCATGCAAGCTTGTGCTGAAAGCTTGTTGCTGCTTGCAGAGGTAAAAGTTTCACTTGGCTGTTCTAATGATCTCGCTGACTATGTGATGGAATAAACAGTTACTCCACAATAAAACATAGTATGAGGCCATTTTGTAAACATGAGCTTGAAGTAAAACTGTGCCATGCATCGTCGAAAAAGGAAAACAACATTACAGGGATGAGCATACTTATCGTGGGCTTGTCTCTATAGCTTTTATGTCTTGCTTTGTCCACATTATGCTGCACAGTTTTAGTTGAAGCGGTTATTGGCTGGCAGACGTCTTCCCATCATGTTACTACGAGTTTTGATGAAAGCAGTCTTGGCCAGCCTCTCTACCCCTGGTTCTCTGGTTTAGGTGCTGGTGCCTCCAGTAGTTCAGATTTGAATGGGTGCAAATTAATTTTCCCTCTCAGTGAAATCATACCAACTTTCCCAGGTTACCGGGCTTCTACAATTCCTCCTAAGTTGAACTTGTTCAACAGCTTTACCGAGGCAGTGTATTCTATGTCGTAGGGCAAACAGAAAATTAGCATAAGCACTCTTGCTTTCAGGCTGCCATAGACTTCGAGTTAAAAGTGCAGTCGAGATCAACATGTCCAACCTTGATCCCTCCAGCCAATGTGCCAGCCTTCCCTATGAGCCACTACTTGCGAAGGTGAACATACCTTCTTTGTTCCATGGAAAACATTTTGTTCACTGTTTCCAGGAAAAAGTAGTTCAAGCATAAATGGCCAACGCATGCTCTGCATACCAAGTTGCCATGGATAATGGAGACGATAGGAAAGTACAGGCCAGCGTCGCTGTCCCAGATCCATCCGGCAGCTTTTCTGTCGCAGGTCCATGTGTCCTAACTGCTGGTCTTCAATGGGAGTTGACACTGTCTCCTTCTATAGGGGGCATTTTCTGACATGCTCCTCTGTGGGAGAATGCCCCATTCATAAAAAGAAACAACAAAGATTGGACACAAAATGGTGCAGCTCATTAAAAAAAAATTACTTGCTGGGTTCGCCACTGGGCCGTATGTGTCGGCGCTCGTGACTCGACAAAAAGCAGCCGCAGCGGCACGCGCAAGCTCAGGCTTCACATAATTTCGCGCCTATCGCAAGAGGGGCACCTCACGGCTACATTC
Source organism: Dermacentor andersoni (assembly GCF_023375885.2). NCBI lineage: Eukaryota > Metazoa > Arthropoda > Arachnida > Ixodida > Ixodidae > Dermacentor > Dermacentor andersoni. Next base: position 789,606 of record NW_027314752.1, on the reverse strand, counting down.
GGATATCGCCGGGGCACAAGGAGGAAGTGCAGAAACATGCACGCTTGCAGTCTCAGAGGGACGCGCATGCGTGCAAACTCGATACCATGGGTGCACAGCTAGAAGGGAAGAAGGGTCGTTTTGCCACACGCTTGCGCACCCTGTAACATTTTGTGGGCGAGTGTACATGCTAGACATGTTGTCTGTAGTGCTTATTTTTGAAATGTGATCCTTTGGGATGTATAATACATATAATATGCATCTTAGCTTTGTTGTGCATTAAGAAGAACTTATTTTATAAATACTATATAATTATCTGAAAAGATGAATGTTTCTTTAGATTTCACACATTTCTTTTGCTACATTGTAAATGTATATCCTAATAGATTAGTGTTTCGTATGTTATACGTTTGCCGATAGGAGACTTACTGCTGCCATGCGAGGGCCTTCAGGCACATTAAAGCTGTATGTTGCAGCTTTTTGCCTGGAGGACACCCAACAAAGTTTGTTGGAAATAAAACCATTTCTGGTATGGTAAGTCGAAAATTCTATTTCAAGTCGCTGCCTCTAGACCCTTCGTGCCAACCGCCATTTTGGCAGGCTGTGTGATGTCTGGGAATAAGGCTGCTTCGATGGATTTCAAGACCAGATAGCAGCCTTCCTTCACACACTCTGGCACCAAAAAGGGCAGCACAGGTGTCAGTGTTACTTGTGCTACAATTCCTTCACTTGTGCTATAATTAGCAGCAGCAAACTGCCAAGATGCAAAAGCAAAACAATGAATGAGGGCCATAACGTATTTCCCAGCTCCTGAAATCGGTTCCAGTTTTTGCAGTAGACAAAAGCATGGCCTTCAAGATCAGCTTCGATTACCAGTGGGAACAGTTTCCGAGGGTGCCAATTCATTTCATCAAGACTCAGTGTTGCCACATTGCTTTTGATTGAAGTGTGAGAAAAAAATATTGAAGTGAACGTTTTCTAACACATTGAATGCAGTCAAATTTTCTTTCTGTTATGCTTTCCTTTTATTTCAAACCAAAAAAAAAACCAAAGATCTAAGAAAGCAAGAAGCAAAACAGAAAGAAAATTATCTCAGTATAGGGCATCATTGCACAGTGTTGTGAAACCAGATGTGCACGCCTGTGAGGGTGATGATTGGCCAAGTGTGTGCACTATACATTCAGTGATGCTACAGGCATGCACTCTGCTGTTTGCGTTTCATTTGACGCTGATAGTACATCCACACAATGTAGCCACAGGGACAAGTGAGCAGTCAAGTGAAGCTTTTTGAGATCATGTTTAGTTGGATCATGCAAATAAAATGCATTAATTAATCATATGCTATGGAAGATACAAGCACAAGTACACAAATTACTGTGCATGACAGGAGTGGCTGCGAAGATGTATAAGGCTCACACAAAGGCCGGACAGCAGACAAAGGACGATGATATTTAACTAATTTCGCCAGGAAAAATGACTTCGAAGTTTGTGCATTAAGTATGAAGAAAATCCGAGGATACCTAAGCACTTCTTATGAGTTGTGAATACTTTAATATCCAACTGAATGCCACTGAGCAGTCCGAGTTATGAACTTCTCGCGGGCAAGTGGGCACGTTAAGACGCTTGGCACATATTGATTTAGCCTCACCGAGGCGCAGTTAGAACACACACAAGAGCTTGAGTAGACAAGGAACAGGTGGTAACACAGGCTTGCGAGAGGGAAGGTGATGTTTTGTCGTAGCAATGCACTCTCCCCTCGCGAAGTAGCGCAGCAGCAGATGTTCCCCTTCACTCGCTTTCCTCTGCTGAGACACGAGCCAGCAAGTGCAAGCTAGTGTCATGAGCGCGCCTCGTGTGCTCACATGGCGTCACAGTCAACGGGAAATTAGGCACCGTTTTGCTGCTACAGGTGCTGCCGGCTTTTTCACTGAAGGAACCATTTAACATTCTTGCATAAAAAAAAATCCTGTCACTGACCACATAACAAACAGCAATAAAGAAATTCCGTTAAAAGTATTGCATCAAACCAGCTCAGAGCACGAAAGATTGACCAAAGCTGTTAGGCTTGGCTGCTGAAAATTAATGTCTTGTAGCAAGGTTTAACGAGCGAAAATGATATGCAAGAATACTCAGAATGATGCGAATGCTCAGATGCTAAGCTCTGCTCTTGTGCAGGAGCTTGGCAATGCAGCTGGCATAAATGCCAGTCTTCTGACTACTACTCTGGTTTCATGAAAAGTAGGTTATTCTGGCAAGAGTATCACTGCAACATCACTGCAGTGCATTTTTACTTCACAGTGAGTAAGTACACTTTTACTTCACTGTGTCAGATAAACAAGTCGACAGACGTTTGAAGTGGTTCAACCACGATTCACAGCTGGAGAACAGGATAGCAACCATAGAATTTGGCGAGATGATTAGACAACAGGCAAAGGAGAGCGGACAAAAGTTGGAGGTGAAAGCTGTTCTGTTTGACTGTGACGAGGTGTAATGGAGTCGTCAAGCAACAGGCAATGGCGATGGTGCTTCCTAGCGTGCTGATATTGTTCTGGCTGCAAGGCACATAATGGTGATTACTGCATTTTATAGTGTCCCATTTTTCTTTAGATGACAAAGTATTTAAATTTGTGTATTGGTTACATTTGCAGTGACATCCAAAATCTAGATTTGTACTTGGCAAAGACAATACTTAAAAATTAAGTTCAGTGGTTTTACATGCCAAAATCACTAAATGATGATGAGGGATGCAATAATGAGAAACTCTGGATTAATTCTGACTACCTGGGTTTAACATGCACCCAATGCAAGGCGCACAGCATTTTTTGCACTTTGCCCCGATCGAAATGTGGCCGCAAGGGCTTGGATTTGATTGCACGGCCTTGGGCTTAGCAGCCAACACCAAAGCCACAGCACCAGTAACATTAAAACAAAGCAGTGATTTGATAAAGCGTGTAAGAGCACAACGGTTTTTAAGCATTGCTTCATGCTAAGGTCTAAGTTCGGTACTGTCACACAACAACCACAATAATGAGATGAACAACGGGGGTAAAATGCTAAATTAAGCTGCAAAATTATGAAGCAAAAGCCTTTGAAGCTGTGAAGTTCTTTAGGAACTTGCAAGGTGTGGACATTTGGACATGCAAAGGATGTAGCCTTTGGAAACAACTTGCCAAGTTAATTAGTTGTTTTTTACTAAAGCAATACTTCATCACAAAGCAAATAGCTATAATTTCAGTATGCTCCAAGACTGAATGCCCTATGATGAAAATTTCTATTGCATTTCTAGCAAGTTATATGGAGCAACCAAAGGTAAGAGACATTTGATGCTAGTGTTCAATAAATTTCAGTTATTAGATAGCACTCGTCCAGTGCCCTTCCGTGTGTCTTCCATTGTTTCCACACTGATTAGTAAGTATGATGCTAGTGACTGCAATAGAATACGTGAAGGCCGAGAAAATAGCAATGGCAATGAAGAGCCATTGCTTGAACAAAAAAAAAAAAAAAAAGCATAGGTGTAGTGCCAAAGCAGAAAGGAGAACATGAACGAAAAGTATGTGCAAAGTCATACATGACAAGAGAAAGCAGCAGGCAAGATGTGGTGAGCAGGGGGGTGGGGGGTGGGGAGGAGTATTCTGTAAGAGCCCACTTAGTGGACTGTCCATTTCGGCCGCTACTGATTGGCGAGGGCTGCTCGTCTCCTCCTCTCACAGCTGAATCCAATCGGCAGTGGCCGAAATGGACAGCCCACTAGGTGTACTCTTACAGAATACCCCCCCCATGAGAAAATGATGAGATGGATTCTTGCCTTGTGAAGTGCAGCAACTGTTCTTTTTTTTTTTTTTTTTTTCCAGAGTGAACGTGAGTGAGACTGGAGATGTAATGGTGATATGAGGCTTTGATGTGGAGATAAGCTGTGGTCTGGGATGAAGCACAATTTTGGTTTCCAGCTGTGGATGAATTTCCAGGAGACCCTGCAGATAAAAGTTTTTTTAGCAATTAATAATTCACGTATCTGGCGAAGGAAATCATTACAGTGAACATGCGGCATAAGCAATAGACAGCCAGGCACATATAGCAAAAGACAGTGCCACTGTAGAGGAATGGCGACAGGGAAGAGCAACAAAAAGTGATCAAGCATGTGCAGGGAGAAGGGTACAGAAAAACTACAAGGGATCACACAAAGGAGATCAGTTTGGCAGTGACGACAAGAGCAGCACTTATGAGCACAAACTTCAGAAGAAAGTAGCAAATTAATTGGGTCATCAGTTGCCAAAGAGCAAGCACTTTCTGTCACGAATGCTACTGATGCCAAGCATCAGTCCTGGCGCTGTTAAGGAAGTGAAGGCGCAGTTGTGGCAAGGGATAGCAGCAGGTGTCTCATAAAAATGGCAGTACCGGGCAGTACTGGGCTACAGTGAGCCAAGAGTACCAGCCTGTGCTTCTTGAAATCTGTCACCTATGTCGAGTTGAAATGTACTGCTAAAGTGGGTGTACGTCGGAAAGACTTTCTCGCCCGTGCGGCGCTCGTGCCGAGTTGGTGATGGCGGATTATTGATTTAATGAGCCATCTTTCGTCTCATTAAAGATGTTTTGCGTCTCTTCCCGGGCGAGGAATAGGGGTCATAGTGTAGACCAGGCATGCTCTCCTGGAGCAGTACCTTCGCTCGTGCAACGCTTTTTGTACGCTGCTCTCTGACTTTTAAATGGAATATTTGAATGGTCCCCTTCGATATAAATAAAGGTTCTTCAGCAAAACCATGTGCAATAAATCGGTAAGCGGGAGCCGCAGAGCTAGCGAAACGGAAGCAAAGCAGGCAAGTTGGACGTACATTTAAATTAAATTATGGGGTTTTACGTGCCAAAACCACTTTCTGATTATGAGGCACGCCGTAGTGGAGGACTCCGGAAATTTCGACCACCTGGGGTTCTTTAACATGCACCTAAACCTAAGCACACGGGTGTTTTCGCATTTCGCCCCCATCGAAATGCGGCCGCCGTGGCCGGGATCGGATGTACATTTAGACAGAGCGTTATTATAAGCTCAGGTGCTATCGTGAGGGCTCCGTTTGCCGGTGACGTATGCCGTCCTGTCGCAGTACTGGTAAAAATCCATTATATCGTCAGAACGAAAAAAGCACCCCGCCACTTCTAACACCAGTCGGAACACTGCGGCCGCCATCACGTTTCAGAGTGGTCTACGGCCATGAATTGCATAACGACTTTCGCTTTTCCCAGCTACAGGGTGCTAAATGTGTTTCGACATGCAGACATGCATGTTCACGCGTATCTCTTGAAGGGTGCAGTATGCACCGATAACCAACACATGATGGACACGGCGTAATGCTTTTGGCATTACGCCGTGGCATTAAGTTATCCGATTGGTCCTCGATATCGCAGGTTCACTGATCCCGTCGCACGTTCCGTATGTTACCAAAAAGCGCAACAAACCTACCGGCAACATCCAAGGAGACGCAGGAGGAACACTTATGCACGACGCACGGCACGCACGGCTTCGTCAAGAAAGGAGACATTGATTTGAAGGATCGCCAGCCGACACACGGCAAAATGCGCGCCTAGGGACAAACGCATACGGAACAAGCAAATCGGCTTCTCCTCCGTAGTACCTAGGCAAAGGGAGAAATTTCAGGCGCAAACGCCCCCAGATTTTCTCTCTCGCACCCGCTGAAACGACTGGCCAATCCCGTGAACTGGCGTTTCCTCTAATGACCGTCTCGTGTGTTCACCCATATGGAAGCTCGAGGATCACGTGATGCATACGTCACGAGCCCCGCTTTCATACTTTATTGCGATAACAACTATATGGACACCCCAGGCGCATTTTTGCTGTTGCCGTCGGCATCGCTGTGATGTTCCGTATAAAGCCGAAGGGCGATAACGCCTTCACCTCACATCGCATGCTGTATTTGCGAGTGAAAGCACGCAAGTGAAGCCGACGATCGCAGCTCAATGCGCACGAAGGAGAAAGCGGAGAGCTGATGTGCTGGTTTTCGTCGTGTGAAAGGACGGGGGCGATGGGAGGGGAGGCTGGTGCTGTGCTCCGGCTGCAACAGTGCATTTCACGACCGGGTGCAAGGAAAACTGACGACCGTGGCTCTCTCTTCCGCTCCATATATGGAGGAAAATGGGGAGAAAGGGGAGGCTGCCTCGACTCTGCGAACAAGTGCATACATTGCACTAAAGCCCCTTTTTACTTTGTACGTTCACAGCCAGTCACGCACACCGTATCTTGAAAGGGATCTGCAGACGGTTCATACCTTTGTGTGCGCTGTGTCCTATCCGCTCTTGCATTGGAGCAATAGACCTCGTGAAGGCCACTTCGCTCGGTGCTGCTGCTGCACTTGCTCACACCAGCCTCCAGCGTTTTGACAGTGTCCTCGGTCGTCGAATGTGATGTGTTTGTGTTTCCTAGTACACACTGACACCATGCTTGTTAATTGTTAGTAAGCAAATGTTTCCAAGTTTATAAGGCCTTTCTTTGTATAGCTGTCCACTAATTGATGCTTCGCCTTTCGGGCAAAACTGCGACTTTTTTTTTTTATTAAGCATGAAATGTTTCTAGCTCCCATTGTTGGCGACCTTCGAGTGACCTTGAGCTAAAACCCAGAGCCGTTATCCAGGCATCGTTGAGAGAACAAAACTAGATCATGCAGGCAGCCATGCAGTCAACCCTTTGTACAGGACAGCGTTACATATGGTAGTTACTGCCCAAACAAGTTACAAAAAATATTGCTTCAGAGTTCTTCCTAATGTTTGTTCACAATATCACTCAAGCTGTAACTTTAGTATGCTGAAGTTTTATTTGTCATTTCCAATAGCGACATTCAAAAGGTATATACAAGGCACCATACACTTCATTTTCATCTTTTGGCGCTGAGACAGGCTTGCCTGTGCTCTTTTGAACGCCAGCGGTCCGTGAGTTCCACGGTGTGGGCTTTGCATCGCCGCGAGAGGTGGTGCCACGCTGTATGGCACCTCCTTCAGTCACTTTTATTCTTCTAGCTGGGCAGTGCACTTTGTCTCTCTGGCGTCTTTTGCTGCCTGTCGTGCTGCCTTCAGCCGGTTTTCTTCTTCTAGCTGGGCAGCGTCCATATGAACCAGTGCACAGCATTGTGTGCTGCAGTGTGGTGTGGTGGCGTGTGCCGTTGTGAACATGCACTACACCCATTTTCAGGTAGTGGCTAGTACCATCTCCAACCAATCCGCTTTACCGGTAGCCATTTCATGCTTATATCTACTCTCAATTACGGGAGATCCAGCAGTCTTTTTCCTCACTTTACTGCTGCGCGGTGCACACTTCCACTCACGAGTGGCTCACAGTGACGCGCACGAGTTGATGCATTTGTCTTGTTTCGCACAATGCACGAGAACATCTGACTAGTGGCATAACTCAGTGCTACACGAATACTGATGCAGACACGAGCGGATCACAGAGCATGATTGCGCGCTGGAACATTGTAGAAAATGACAGTTTCATTGTGTGCGCATGCAACTGCATGACGTGGGAACAAGCAGGGAAAACTGAAGTACATCTCTCTTGCTATGGTATGAAGTAAAACAAAAACATGCAGACATTAGGTTTGTGTGATTTACTATTTCTCTAAACTTTAATTTGTCTACTGAAGCAACATATTACGCCGATAACAGATGTTGCCTTGAGTAATCCTCCAATTCACCTGCCACTATGAACGATGTCACAGCACGGCCACGTACGTAGGCACACGTGTGCAATATGTGTTGACACTCCGGCTCTGGGAGCACAGCATCCACGAGGAGAAGGGCAAATGGCGTTCAGTTTGAGATTTCAGCTCTTTATGTGGCACGTAGTGCTGTAATACTTGGCAGACACGATTGTTAGTGCACGTTGTATGCACGGCGCTTAATTGTCAGCTCAAAATGGCCAGACCTTGTGAGAGGCCCTTTAAGAGTTACAGAATGGGTGCTTAGGGAAGGGAACTGTGGTAAAGGATAATCATACTCAAAACAGACATATGTAATCAGTGTGCGGAGCTGAAATAGCAGATGGCCTTAGAACCCATTTCCTTAATAGAACCCTTCTGGCTGGCCGTCCGAGTTTCGAGACGTACCAATCGTGAGTTTCTACACTGGGATGGGACACATTAGCAACGCCAAGCCCAGTGTAAGATGGACCTGCCTGGCCATAACTTATCAGAACATCGCCATTGTTTGGTGGGAAAAAAAAAGCTCTGCATGACAGATTTTCAGTGAGAGCAATGCACTACACGAATATCTTGACTGCGTGACCTTCAAAGGCACACAGCCTTTCATCTTTGCAACATAAACTGCCTTATGGCAGAAAGAGAGAGAAGCTTTACTTCTGAGGAACTCTTAGTTCGAGTCATTGCTGTCACAGCCTAGCTGGGCTTTGGCTGAGCTGCGGAGTCTAGGACCCGCATTTCGTAACATTCCATTGCATTATTCATTCAGCACCATGTGGCATGCCATGTGACTGATGCTAGTGATGATGGCTGCGCGTGGCAGTGTGCAAGTTGTTTCAGAGTCGATGACGAAGGTTGAAATGAATGGAAAATTAAATGAGATGCTAGAGAACGCTGCCCTGGTTATCTGGACCCATTAATGTGTTAATTATTAATGTGTTAAACTAGCAGAGGCCATAGTGTAGGATGCAGCTCTTGTGGTGAAGTGGGCCAGGTCTGCCAGGTGTAAGGAAGGGAAGCCGGGACATTTAATTGGGTTAAACAGTCCGGGGAAGTACTCTGGAAAACTCGCGGCAAAGTATGAAGTGCATTGAGAGCAAGACGTTATGTCATACTTTCCAAATCAAAGCACATTTGAGGATATAAAGGCACTTTATTTTATTGCCAGAATAATACATGTCGCAACAACCAGTCGTAACATTACTGAAACCTTTCACAGAGAAATATAGCTAGCACGTATAAATGTTCTTTGGGCCACCAACTTTTGAGCATTGGTCTTTCTGAGCACACCTATGTTGAAAGGCTTTGTGCAGAAGCACATTTATGTGGACAAAGGAATGAGCATTGTGCTGAGGGTGAGTCGGCTAAAAGCGAGCCAACCTTCGCCTGAAGTGGGACAAAAACTTCGCCAGCTGACTTTGCAATGCAGATTCCCTCTGTTTTGGGAGTAAGTTTAGAGCAGCCAGAAAAGATATTTGTATCTTTAAACACTTGCCCTGTGTGAATGGTTTCATACAGTCATGCGGCATTAGGCACACTGCCTGCCAGTGTACCCTGTGTGCACTCTGTGCTCACAGGGTTCACACAGGGGCACACAGACTTTTATCCCTGGTTCAAACCCCGGACCAAGACAAAATTTTCTTCATCTGCGAAGCTTTCTTTCTGAGAAACCCACATCGGCCTTCCTTTGTGGCTTCGCACTAAACTAGGTACATTTCCGCAGAACTGATTTCCCGTCCTCTGTATATGGTCGCGCATCATAGCATGATCACTTTGCAGTGGATGCACATCAAGTTTCAATCTGTTGTGCAGTTGAGCCTCCAAAAAATAGGGGCAGCATACTTGGTGAGACATTTTGCCACATGAGATTTATTGTTGCGTGTCCGCAGTATACGTGAGCAGTGTGTAGTATAGTGTCGCCCCCTGTCAGATCTCTGTGTCATCGCACATGTATGTTTTGTAATTGCTTAGCTAGATGGCGCACCCCCCTTCTGTCATGTGACAAGCTTGGACCAATCGGGAGGTGCCATCTAGCAGGTGAAGCCTTTATAAGCAATAAACAGCCGCAGGTCGGCGGAGTCTTCGTTCCGGTTTTCAGCGGGAGCAGTTAGCTCCGTGTCTCCTTTACTGCGCCGGCGCTAGCCGCGCGTTCGCCCGTCCGGGCCCCCCGCTTGCCTGCCGCTGCCGACACAACATCTTTTGGCGACGAGGGTGGGACTCCCGCAGCGGTTCCGACCGAAGCCCCGGGACACCAACGAGCTTCGTAAGTGAAGCGACCCTTCCCGTGTCCGCACGGCAGGCAAACGCCGCCGACGCACTTGGCGTCGCGAGGCTTCCGAGCCTAGGCCTTCTCGCCCCCTTTGTTCTTGCCCCATTCCTGCGGCGAGCTCCGGCTTGCCTCCTGCACGCTACCCGGCATGGCTTTTACTGCGAACCTTCCCGTTTTTCTTGAAGTGCCCGGCCCACCGTTAATCCCTTGGTATCGCTGGAAAAAAATTTTTCAGGCCCACCTCGAAGCGGCCGGCGGTGGCGACTGGACGGACGCGCGACGAGCGTCCGCGCTCGTCAGCGCTCTCGGGCGTGAGGGACAACGGAAGTACTTCGCAGACGAGGAGCAGGAAGCAGCAAGGCAGTTAACCGGCGCAGCGTCACCGTCAAGTGAAGCAGCAAGGCAGTCGACCGGCGCAGCGTCAACGTCAAGTGATGCGGTCCCGCCAGCGTCAGAGTTTCCGAGACTCTTGGAGCGGCTTGACCGGCTGTTCGCCGCGTCAACAAATGTCCTGGCGGAACGGCACGAATTCACCAGTCGGAAGCAGTTCGACGGAGAAGGATTCCTGGAATTCGTGACCGCATTGAAGGAGAAGGCGGTACAATGCAACTTCGGCACAACCTATGGCGAGCGCGTCCGAGACCAAATCATACATGGGGTAGCGAACGTCAGCGTTCGCGAAAAGTTGCTGGCTCACGGCGAAACCCTGACCTTGGACAAGGCAGAGGAAATTGGACGCTCGTTAGAAGCACTACATCGAGCGAACCGCGCGTTCGGCTCGGAGAAAATACAAAGAATTGAGGCAGCTCAACTTGGCGCTCCATCGACGAGCCAAGATGGCCGACGTAGTCCGGGAGGCCATGACGATGGCCGACTTCTTCTGGGAAGCCGCCAAGATGGCCGACGTAGTGCAGGAGGCCATGAAGATGGCAGACTTCTTCCGAGGAGCCGCCAAGATGGCCGCCGTCTTCCAAGAGGCCGCCCAGATGATCGACATTTTCCGCGAGGCTCCTCCGGGACCCGCAATGAAGCACAGGATGCGAAGGACCCTAATTTCGAGCATAGTTCATGCGACCGGTGTGGCAGTACGAAGCATGTTGCAACGTACAGGAATTGCCCCGCAAGGAACCGGCGGTGCAACGCCTGCCACACGTTGGGTCATTTTGCATCAGTATGCCGAAAAACCCGTACTGTCCAGCACGTCTCTTCCGCAGAGACGCGGTCTTCGTCAACTTCCGCAGGACAGCCGTCCGCGTCTGTCTTGACGGTGAGCACCTTGGAAGCTAAAAGGGATTTACAAGTCCCGGTCGTGGTTAACGACGTCGCCATGCGGCTGCTCGTGGACACAGGCGCGTCTGTCTCATTGATGACGGCCGAGGATTTTGAAAAGCACTTTGGTCGACAGCACAGACTGTCAAAAGCAGCAGTGGACTTGAGGAATTTCTCCAAGCAACGCATCGACATTCAAGGCCTTTTCCAAGCCGCTGTCCAGTTTCTTCAAAGGTCGTGCTCAGTCACGTTCCATGTAACGTCCACAGGAACATCACTGCTGGGTCTTGACGCCATCCAGCGCTTGGGGATACAAATCGACGGTACTTCGCTGACATGCTGCCTGGCTACGCTTCCTCCAGTACAGAGCCCCACAGGTGTGCCTCCGGGTTTTGATCACCTCTTCAGTGGCGAGTTGGGACTCGTCAAAAACTTCGTGCACCGAATACATCGGCGGCAAGGTATGAAACCTGTATCTTCCAAATTGCGCAGGCTACCCCTGGCTCTCCGTGACCAGGTGACAAATGAACTGCGGCGTCTCGAGGACTGCGACGTCATCGAGCGCGTCGAGGCTTCTGAATGGGTGTCTCCACTCGTCGTGGTGCGCAAAAAGGATGGAGCCATCCGGCTCTGTGTTGACCTCCGAGAACCGAATAAGGCAATTGTCATTGATGGGTATCCTTTGCCGCACGTGGAAGAGTTATTGCAAATGTTTCATGGTGCCACATATTTTTCTAAGCTGGATCTAGCATCTGCTTACCACCAGCTGTTACTGGAAGAAGGTAGTAGAGATCTCACCACATTCATAACTCATGAAGGCTTATTCAGGTTCAAGCGTGTCTGTTTTGGTTTGGCATCCGCGCCAGCAGTGTTTCAGAAAATGATGTCACAAATCTTGCAGAATTGTAAGAATGTTGTCTGTTACCTTGATGACATTTTGGTATGGGGTCAGACGAAACCTGAGCATGATGCTAATTTAAGAGAAGTCTTGCTTTGCATTTCAAACAGTGGTATGAAACTGAATGAAAAATGTGTCTTCTCTGTGAGAGAACTGACTTTTCTGGGCCATAAAATTTCAGCTGAAGGCATTTCGCCTACAGAGAGCAAGGTAAAGGCAATCCTGAATGCACCTGTTCCTACAGATATTAAGTCATTGCAATCCTTCTTAGGATTAGCTGGTTACTATGCCAAGTTCATTGATCATTATGCAGAACTTGTAGAACCGCTTCGCCTCATGCTCAGGCAAGGGCAAAATTTTGCTTGGTCTGATGACGCACAACGTAGCTTCAATCAGTTGAAAGCTCATCTTACATGTTCCCCTGTCATTAAGATTTTCAACCCTGAATTGCCTGTGGTAGTCACGACTGATGCATCTGATGTTGGTGTTGGTGCTGTGTTACAGCAACCGTATGGTTCCAAGCTAGAAACTGTAGCTTTTGCATCTAGAACTTTGTCTGTAGCTGAACGAAAGTATTCTGTAGGAGAGCGTGAAGCGCTAGCATGTCTGTTCGCATGTGAAAAATGGCATGTTTACCTCTGGGGTAGACGGTTCACTCTTCGAACTGACCATCAAGCAGTAGTTGCATTACTGTCCGCTGGCGACTCAGGTCGTCGACCTCTTCGCATTTCAAGATGGTCAGCCAGGCTCCTGTATTACAACTTTCAGATTGAATATTGCAAAGGATCAGAAAATCTAGTAGCTGATGCCTTGTCTAGACTTCCAGTAAAAGATTCCCAGAATGTAGTTCAGGAGGAAGAAATAGTATCCTTAGTCACATCAGTCGTTGACAAGGAAACGGTGCAACTTGCAACGAGTACAGATGAGACGCTTCAGAAGGTCAGTAAATGCCTAGCAGAAGGTTGGCCTTCTAAGAAAGCCATAGACAATGCTTTAATAGCTTACTTTCATGTAAATGAAGAATTGTCCTTTGTAGACGGATTACTCATGCGTGGTGATCGTGTGGTAATACCCAGTGTCCTAATACCTACATTTCTACAGCTGGCACATGAAAATCATCAGGGCATAGTACGTACTAAGCAGCTTCTTCGTGAACGCTATTGGTGGCCCCAGATGGATAGCACTGTTGAACAGTATGTAAAGCATTGTCATGTATGTAAGCTGGCAGACAAGTCTGCAAAGCCTCATGTAGCTCCACTGCAGCCAGTCGAATGGCCGAACGGGCCTTGGCAGAAATTGGGAATGGACATTATTGGCCCATTAAACATGTCCTACCCTAGGTATCTAGTCACCCTTGTTGATTACTACTCAAAGTGGCCAGAAGTACTTGGTACTAATTCCATCTCCACAGATGATGTCATTAAGCTTCTTGATTGGGCTTTCAGCCGTGAAGGATTGCCAGACTCTATAGTTACAGACAATGGTCCACAGTTTGTCTCAAAACAATTCAAAGATTACCTAAAGGAAAAAGGAATCGCTCATTTTTTCTCCTCCAACTATTATCCTCAGGGAAATGGTCAAATAGAAAGGTTCAACAGAGTCATTAAGGAACACCTGCAGGTAGCAAGGCTTGAAGGTCGAGATGCTTCGAAAAGCATTTCAGAATTCTTGGGTTCTTATAGGATTACGCCACATGCTACAACGGGTCTCTCCCCAGCTTTCCTACTTCATGGTCGTCAACCCCGTTCAAAGGTAGATATTAGCAACTTCAGGTTGCCTAAGCACACAGCGGTTCAGAACAGTAAAGTTCGCGAGAGAGTCTCGCAGAAACAGCAGCAAACTAAACAGTATGTAGACAAACTGAGAGGTGCTCAGGCAACTCGTATCAAGGTGGGAGACACCGTCAAAGTAAAACTTGCCAAGAAAAGATTTTTTAAGTACAGTACGCCTCGTACAGTTAAAGCCCAGGTAGGACCATCCTCTTTTGTACTCAGTGATGGGAAGACGTGGAATGCCTCTAAGTTAACCACAGTAGTAGATAATTCAAAACATAGTACATTGTCCACAACGGATAAAGATTTTTTGTACTCGTATTCAAACCTGGATAGTCATTCCGATGACTCGTCTGGCATGACATCGTCCTTTCATAGGCATCACTTAAGTAGTGCATCTGACTGTATTGCTTCAGAGGCTACACAGTCAGCAATCATTTCTGATTCCGTGGGGGAATCGGTAGCATCCCAGGACTTGTTGGGACTTCGAGAGGAGCTTCCTGGGCAACCCTCTCCAGCTTTGCGCGACAACCACATTCAATTGTCCAACCAGGGGGAGGGAAATAGTAGTGGGACGACTGGGTCTTTAAAGTCGACCGAAACGCGTCGCAACCCCCAAAGTTCTTCTGAGGTACGCAAGCGTCCTCATCGTGTCAAAAAACGGCCTCCGTGGCTTGACGATTATGTTTCTTGAATGTAGAGCGTTTTGCCGTCTTCGAAATGCCACGGCTAGGGGCCTCGCTGTGACATTTGGGAGGCACTTCACATTTTTTCGTTCACACAGGTAAAATGTGTTCCTTGTTGCGGTGCAGTGAGTTTTGTGCCGTGTTCCGTGTTGGACTTTGTTTGAGTGACTGCCCATATTTTGGTGCCCAAGACTGGTGCGCGTGTATGTGAACTTGGGCGGGGATGGATTGAATTTGTGGACTTAAGTGCGTGCTTTGTGTGCAACTGGTGCGCGTGTGTGAACATGGGGGGGGAATGAACTGAAATTGTTTTGGACTTAAGTGCGCGTCTTGTGTGCGCGTTTCAATGTATGCTCGCTTTGTTTCCAGGGGGGGATGATGTAGTATAGTGTCGCCCCCTGTCAGATCTCTGTGTCATCGCACATGTATGTTTTGTAATTGCTTAGCTAGATGGCGCACCCCCCTTCTGTCATGTGACAAGCTTGGACCAATCGGGAGGTGCCATCTAGCAGGTGAAGCCTTTATAAGCAATAAACAGCCGCAGGTCGGCGGAGTCTTCGTTCCGGTTTTCAGCGGGAGCAGTTAGCTCCGTGTCTCCTTTACTGCGCCGGCGCTAGCCGCGCGTTCGCCCGTCGGGGCCCCCCGCTTGCCTGCCGCTGCCGACACAACACAGTGCATGTGGCTGTGGTTGCTGCGAAATGATGATCCAGCCCAACATTTATTTGTCTGGAAATTTCCTTCTGGTGGCTAATGTTTAAAAGGATGGCTATAAACAGAGCAGAAACAATAAGACATCTTGAATGGTAGGTAACTTGCAAAAAATCTATTTTCTCTTCTCTGGAGGAAAAACATCATTAGTGAAGGCGAAGCTTCTCATTGAGGTAACGTCGCACATATTGTAGTACTCCGACACATTTGAGGCGTTAATTTTTTTGGCATGGAAAGTCCACAACGGCTGTGCCAGTCTGAGCTCCCTTTATTTTTTATTGCAGTGTAGTCATGCTTTTTATCAGCAAACCATTAACCAGCCTCAAGCAGACACTGCCAAAATCGTTGATGTCATGGAAAGCTGGTGTGAGAATTTCAAGGCTGCGTCACTGCCCCCTCTTTCGTTTTTGCTTCCCTTATGAAAGTGTACACCTCCCTCACTATAAGGATGACGTATTCGCAAGTCCAGAAGTGCTATACAGTTGAAACTCGTTATAAAAACTTGTTGCCATCTGACACGAAAATGCATTCATTATATCATATCACCTGGTTAAGCTTTTCCTAGACGCTAGAGTTAGGCTTTGTCCGCGCAACCTTGAGCGATCGGAAAGCGCGTTTCCCCCTCTTGGCCGGCGGAGAAGGGAAGCTTCGTTCCGGCCGCGAAGCTCTCCACATCTCTGTAAGGTGCCTTGGGGATGTCTCGTGCCGAAGATGCCCTCTCGGTGAGCGCATATTTCACCCCTCATCTTTTAAGAGGTTCAATACATACAAGCATTTGCCTAGCAAACCAGATTTTTTTTTTTTTTTTTTTTTTTCAAGGGAATTTTCCACGTCTCAGTAATTTCTCTCGTCGTATTCGAGTGCTGATTGCCGTGTTATAGTTTGTTAACGAAGCTTTCCCTCAAGTCTAAATATTTTAAGGCAGTTTTCCTAGCCTCTAAAGCCGCTCGAGTTGGCTCTTCTCCTTGAGCGGCCATTTTTCCTAGAAAG
This sequence comes from Dermacentor andersoni, assembly GCF_023375885.2. Taxonomy (NCBI): domain Eukaryota; kingdom Metazoa; phylum Arthropoda; class Arachnida; order Ixodida; family Ixodidae; genus Dermacentor; species Dermacentor andersoni. Next base: position 773,338 of record NW_027314752.1, on the reverse strand, counting down.
TATGCCTTCGACTATCGACTATCGCGGACAACATGAGTCTCTTTCCACGTAAGTGTGAGGCTCGGAGCAGGAGCTGTGGCGCTTGAAAGTAGCCTGGGACCTGACGAACCAACCGACTGAGCTATCTTTCTGGGCAACATCGACGGGTCACGAGTTCAAATCACCTGTTATGTTCCTTTTTTTTTCTGCCCCTTTTTCTTTCTTTTTTTTTCTTTTTTTCTTTCTTTTAATGTCTTTTCCTTTATTTTATCACTGTACGGGAACCCTCCTAAAAAAAAAAAATATATATATATATTTATATAGATCTTCAAATATTTATGGCCTCACACTCACATGTGCAGGTCATAAATACCAGGTTCTCTAGCCGAGTGCCATCCATGCGGTATAACCGAGCTCAGATTGGTCCACCTTGACTGACCAAGTAGGGCACCACTGTAGGTTAAATGAGGCGTACAACTCCTGCGGGACCCGCCGTGGTTGCTCAGTGGTTATGGTGTTAGACTGCTGAGCACGAGGTCGCGGGATCGGACCCCGACCACGGCGGCCGCATTTCGATGGGGGCGAAATGCGAAAACACCCGTGTACTTAGAATTAGGTGCACGTTAAAGAACCCCAGGTGGTCGAAATTTTCGGAGTCCTCCACTACGGCGTGCATAATCAGAAAGTGGTTTTGTCACGTAAAACCCCATAAATTAATTTTTAATTTAACTCCTACGGGGACGGTAGAGTATCCGTCTCCAGTGCAAGAGGACCGTGATTCAAATCCCGGTGCCGCGCTATTCTCCACCGGAAAATACAAAAAAAAAAAAAAAACGTGTGTTGAGAAAATTGCACAAACAGGCCTGGAGTGCGGCCTGATCCCGGTGACCAGAACCGGTAACGCACTCTCTCACCAGAGCAGGATTGGCCACCCTGGTGCAGTACTTGGCCACAACCTCCTATATGAATACAACAATCAAACCCCGGCCCTCAGTCCCCAGCAGCCGCGAAGCAACTGACCACGGCGGCGGTCAGATCTGTGACGCTGCAGAGGGTGCTAAGAATACCTGGCTCCGGACAGGCCGCCATTGGAATCTGAACCTGGCAACGTTTAACGTTAGAACGCTATCTAGTGAGGCGAGTCTAGCAGTGTTATTGGAGGAATTAGAGGGTAGTAAATGGGATATAATAGGGCTCAGTGAGGTTAGGAGGACAAAAGAAGCATATACAGTGCTAAAAAGCGGGCATGTACTGTGCTACCGGGGCCTAGCGGAGAGACGAGAACTAGGAGTCGGATTCCTGATTAATAAGGAAATAGCTGGTAACATACAGGAATTCTATAGCATTAACGAGAGGGTGGCATGTCTTGTTGTGAAACTTAATAAGAGGTACAAAATGAAGGTTGTTCAGGTCTACGCTCCTACATCTAGTCATGATGACCAGGAAGTCGAAAGCTTTTATGAAGACGTAGAATCGGCGATGGGTAAAGTCAAAACAAAATACACTATACTGATGGGCGACTTCAATGCCAGGGTAGGCAAGAAGCAGGCTGGAGACAAGTCAGTGGGGGAATATGGCATAGGCTCTAGGAATAGCAGAGGAGAATTATTAGTAGAGTTTGCAGAACAGAATAATATGCGTATAATGAATACCTTTTTCCGCAAGCGGGTTAGCCGAAAGTGGACGTGGAGGAGCCCGAATGGTGAGACTAGAAATGAAATCGACTTCATACTCTGCGCGAACCCTGGCATCATTCAAGATGTAGACGTGCTCGGCAAGGTACGCTGCAGTGACCACAGGATGGTAAGAACTCGAATTAGCCTAGACTTGAGGAGGGAACGAAAGAAACTGGTACACAAGAAGCCAATCAATGAGTTAGCGGTAAGAGGGAAACTAGAGGAATTCCGGATCAAACTACAGAACAGGTATTCGGCTTTAACTCAGGAAGAGGACCTTAGTGTTGAAGCAATGAACGACAATCTCATGGGCATCATTAAGGAGTGCGCAATAGAAGTCGGTGGTAACGCCGTTAGACAGGAAACCAGTAAGCTATCGCAGGAGACGAAAGATCTGATCAAGAAACGCCAATGTATGAAAGCCTCTAATCCTACAGCTAGAATAGAACTGGCAGAACTTTCTAAGTTAATCAACAAGCGTAAGACAGCGGACATCAGGAACTATAATATGGATAGAATTGAACAGGCTCTCAGGAACGGAGGAAGCCTAAAAACAGTGAAGAAGAAACTAGGAATAGGCAAGAATCAGATGTGTGCGTTAAGAGACAAAGCCGGCAATATCGTTACTAATATGGACGAGATAGTTCAAGTGGCTGAGGAGTTCTATAGAGATTTATACAGTACCAGTGGCACCCACGACGATAGTGGAAGAGAATAGCCTAGAGGAATTCGAAATCCCACAGGTAACGCCAGAAGAAGTAAAGAAAGCCTTAGGAGCTATGCAAAAGGGGAAGGCAGCTGGGGAGGATCAGGTAACAGCAGATTTGTTGAAGGATGGTGGTCAGATTGTTCTAGAGAAACTGGCCACCCTGTATACGCAATGCCTCATAACCTCGAGCGTACCGGAATCTTGGAAGAACGCTAACCTAATCCTAATCCATAAGAAAGGGGACGCCAAAGACTTGAAAAATTATAGACCGATCAGCTTACTGTCCGTTGCCTACAAAGTATTTACTAAGGTAATCGCAAATAGAATCAGGAACACCTTAGACTTCTGTCAGCCAAAGGACCAGGCAGGATTCCGTAAAGGCTACTCAACAATAGACCATATTCACACTATCAATCAAGTGATAGAGAAATGTGCAGAATATAACCAACCCTTATATATAGCTTTCATTGATTACGAGAAAGCGTTTGATTCAGTCGAAACCTCAGCAGTCATGGAGGCATTACGGAATCAGGGTGTAGATGAGCCATATGTAAAAATACTGGAAGATATCTATAGCGGCTCCACAGCCACCGTAGTCCTCCACAAAGAAAGCAACAAAATCCCTATAAAGAAAGGCGTCAGACAGGGAGATACGATATCTCCAATGCTATTCACAGCATGTTTACAGGAGGTATTCAGAGGCCTGGAGTGGGAAGAATTGGGGATAAAAGTCGATGGAGAATACCTTAGCAACTTGCGATTCGCTGATGATATTGCCTTGCTTAGTAACTCAGGAGACCAATTGCAATGCATGCTCACTGACCTGGAGAGGCAAAGCAGAAGGGTGGGTCTGAAAATTAATCTGCAGAAAACTAAAGTACTGTTTAACAGTCTCGGAAGAGAACAGCAGTTTACGATAGGTAGCGAAACACTGGAAGTGGTAAGGGAATACATCTACTTAGGGCAGGTAGTGACCACGGATCCGGATCATGAGACTGAAATAACCAGAAGAATAAGAATGGGTTGGGGTGCGTTTGGCAGGCATTCTCAAATCATGAACAGTAGGTTGCCACTATCCCTCAAAAGGAAAGTGTACAACAGCTGTGTGTTACCAGTACTCACATATGGGGCAGAAACCTGGAGGCTTACGAAAAGGGTTCTGCTGAAATTGAGAACGACGCAACGAGCTATGGAAAGAAGAATGATGGGTGTAACGTTAAGGGATAAGAAAAGAGCAGATTGGGTGAGGCAACAAACGCGGGTAAACGACATCTTAGTTGAAATCAAGAAAAAGAAATGGGCATGGGCCGGACATGTAATGAGGAGGGAAGATAACCGATGGTCACTAAGAGCTACGGACTGGATTCCAAGAGAAGGGAAGCGTAGCAGGGGGCGGCAGAGAGTTAGGTGGGCAGATGACATTAAGACGTTTGCAGGGACAACATGGCCACAATTAGTACATGACCGGGGTAGTTGGAGAAGTATGGGAGAGGCCTTTGCCCTGCAGTGGGCGTAACTAGGCTGATGATGATGATGATGATGATATTTGGTATATTCATGGCTTCGTTACATGCTGATATCAGTGAGAAACATTTTACATTTGCTATATTATATCCATTTGTTATGTCAAGGTTTGACTACTAAACCAGCCATAATTTCATTTTTATATTATTATTGTTTGTTTAGAATGGACCAAATCCAGAGCTGTTGAGTATTTTTGTGCGGCCATGTGCGTAATTAAGGTACAAAAATTTCTCTACAATGCCATGCGACTGGACAAAACTGCTCACTCCAGGATACGGTTGGCTGGCAATTTTAAATTGACTTGCCCTCCTGTTATATTGTGCTACGAGTTCCATTTTATGGCCTAACAGATGCAAATGTAAGAGATATAAATGTCTGCTAGTCGCAGTTACGGGAGAAAGTCTGTGACCAACAGAAAGGTTCTATTCGATTGTCTGATTTTACTGAGAGCACCGGCGAAAAAAAACAAAGAAAAAAGCAGCCATCTTAACAACAAGACCATAATGTAGACCTCTGCATTACGTCAGTCTGCATCAAGTAAAACATAACAATAACAATAAATCTGTACCACTGTAAATCGGAGGGAATAGGGCAGGAGGAAGAGGGTTGAGTGAACATGTGTGCGACCAAACTTCTGGGGTAAAACACGATGCGTACAACTCACAGAAAAAAAAAGCGTAAATTTTGTTACAGTGCAACATACGCCACTTCACTAGTGTCTCAGGAACGTGCTACTGCGTATCACATTCCCGTGTAGCAGCGAATTACAAGTCATTGCTAGTCCACAAAATTTGTTCCAAGAGGCAAGGAACAAACAACATCAGGAGAAAGACAAAAATTCTAGTCCATACCATAATCTGCGAATGTCAATTTGCATGCTGACACACACTATTTTCCCTCACTTGAAGCGCATGGTGATGGCAGAAAGCTTGTGTGCTATATTTGTTTCTGATCATGTCAGTTACTCATTTGGCACCATAACCCTGTAATGTGGTGCATTCAGGGGCAAATGTAAGGTTCAAATTGTTGTATGCTTCAAAGCTGTGACGTGCAAAACTCGCAGCATATTGCTGGTGAACAGTAAAACAAGCACACCTGTATGCCCTGCCAGGCTTTCCTTGCTCAAACATGCGCAAGGTATGCATTTTTCCCCCGATGTTTAATTCACATTTCTAGGTGAACTAGTTTTATTCATTATTTAACAAGCGCAATAAATTTGAACTGAAAGTGACCTATGTAAAGCAGGCATAATATTTGAAACGCACTGTACTCAAGGCTGTTACCTTTCTCATATACTGGGTGTTTCAGCGAACACTTTCAAAAACTTTTAAAAATTGCCTGTGGCAGACAGTCCAATTCTAGTCCATGAGCTAGTATACTCTCAAAGAGGCAGACATTACTTACACAAAAGAATGAAAAGCATAATCAACTAATTAAAAAATAATTGGATTTTTAACTAACTACCCTATGGCACATATTGCAATTTACTCATTCTAGCTGGGGTGTTAGCAAGGCTGGATCCACTTGGAATGAATTGTCAGAATCGCACCAGTTTCAAGGTATTAATTCCCGAACTTTGCACTAGCATTCCAGTTACTTCTGTGCCTGAATGCATACAAGGACATTTTGTGAAAAAACTAAGTGGAACGACAGTGCATTTTTACTGCAAGCTTGATGGTGCACATCTCATAAATGGCATCATTCACATAATTCTTTTCAAGTGGATATGCCTTGCAGTCTCACTGCTAGAATTAATAAATTGCAATATGTGCCATAGGGTAATTAGTTAAAACTTAACTTGAACTGTTTTGTTAATTCATCAATTATCTATTTCAATCTTTTGTGTAAGTAATGTGCGCCTCTTTGAGCAGACCTGCTCACAGACTAGAATTGTGCTACAGGCAATTTAAAAAATTTTTTGAGTGTTCACTGAAACACCCCGTATAGGCCAGCAGGCAAAATGTTCAAACATGCAGACCTGCTCTCAGATATTTTCTATACCTGACAACTTGAAGACAAGCACAGACTATTTTACAAGTGGGACACTGTCAGAACCATAAGCGGGGTCCCGAAACACAAAGTTGAGCGAAAAGTTTCTTTTAAACTGGCAGCTCTAAGGCACTCTCTTCAGAATGTTCTCCTGCAAGACTCTTTTGAAAAAGTACAGCGACCACAGAGCTACAGGTGTTCAAAGCAATTAAAAATTTTGCTGTGTGCTCTCCCCTCGTGCATACAGCACGTGTTCTTGCTCTAACGCGCCTGTAAGCTTCATTCGGAAGCATGCACAAGAGTCTCGCATGACAGGTGCGCACTTCTTATAGTTTTTCTTTTTATCACAGTGCAACAACTTACTTTTGTAGGAATATCTATGTATCAATGCTCCCAGCCACAATGGCTATATGCAGGTTCTGCAGTGACTTAGTGTTTCTGCTAGCATTGTGAGCTGCCATAGAATTTCCTGCAGCCATTGATGAAGTAGTACATCCAATGCAAATGCGTGCCACTGCTTGGGTCAACTTGATGACTGAAGGCATCAGCACAGCTGTCAGGCAGAAAGGTGTTTGCTCTAATTAACAGGTTTCCTGTGATGTGTCACGTTAATAACAGACAACATCTGACAAATGCACATTACCGTTATTGCGTTACCATGACACCAGAGGTGGTGAAGGAGACAACGGCATTTGTGGCGACATCTGGTGATGTCATGTTCAACCAAGGTGTGCAAAAATCTTTTTTTTTTAAGTTTGATTAACATTGATTCTTATTGCAATGACACATCCTGCTTATCTACTAGTATAAAAGACTGGCAGTAACATAAAAGTTCAATAAGACGTGACTGCTCGCTTTTTCAGCAAGAGGAACTGTTTGATGCAAAAAATGTTTCCAACGCAGCACATTTGGACAAAACATTATGTTTTACAAAGTGTTGCTGCAACTGCTGTTCTTCCTGTCAATTTATTTGATATCATGGTAACGTACTTACAGCAATACATACTGTTTATGCAATTTTACAAATTTTGTACAGTTGGGCGCAAAACACACTTTGTTCATTCAAATGTCTGGACCTGTCCAGGGGTCTTCGAAGAGATTTGTTATTTCACACCTCAAAACAAGCTCTTAAATCTAAGAATCTGCACTAGGTTAAAGAACTGTTAATCCATGTGACTGTGTTACTAGAGTGAGAAAGTTTGCACATAATGTATTCACACCAGTTACTTTTTTTGGGGGGAGAACAGTAACAACAGTTGTGTCTAAATGAACAACTCTTTCCTAACCTAGAATGTACTGACATAGTTAACAAACAGCCAAAAAATTGCAAACATTAACACAATGAGCCAAACGAGGTGCTCACACCTCAGAATGAAAAACATTTCGTGGTTGTTCTACAAACAGCCTGCCTCCAACGCAATGAATGCACTCAACTGGATGATGCAATATGCATACACATCACACGAAAGAGTTGCTGTGATAAGGCAAGGCTGATCGAGGAACAACAAGGATACAGGCGATAAGAAAGGTTGGGGTGGAGTACTTGTAAACAATGGTAAAAAGAAAAACAAAACATTGCTGTACAGTAAAATCACAGAAAAATGATACAGGCTAGGCTTTGGATTGTTAACAACAGCAATTAAAAAGGAGCAATGTCATTGTAGTCTACACGTTTTATTATCACTCTCTTAGCATTCATCAGACAACATCCTCAAGCAAGGCCATCAATAAACAGACATCTTTGGCACAGTTTAATGACTGCCTTCCTTCTGTCACTTGGAGGGAGTCAGCATTTGAGCATATATTTTTGCCCACAAAACAAGAACATAGCTTTTACTCAAAATAAGTATATATTTGGGCTTGTGCAATAATATTGAGCATTTGCAGGTGGCTTCTCGAAAATAATGACCATTCGTGTGGCGTGGTGTCCGAGAAGAGAAGGAAACCAGAATGCGTTACTTTAGTAATGATTCGTTCCTCTCTTTTCTGTTCATTTGTTTCACCTTTCGCACCAAGTGGTTGATCCATGCAAAAATGTTTCACAAAAGCAGGTGCAAGTCATTTACGAAAGGCAAAGAGGAGGGACCTCGAAATTAATTGTTTCAAAATCTGGTGTGAGACACTCTCTCAGCCCCACTTTTTGTTCTAGCTCAAAGCTTCAGGTTGATGATCTTAGGCTGCCCTGTGTCGCTATTCACGGAGCCTATTCTTGCACATGAAGGATGTAGCGTTTCTCATTGTATATTATTAAGACAGCTGATGTGCTGAGCAAACCTTTGTTTACAGTACACGGCAGCTCTGCCGGTCACAGTACAAATCAGCGAGGTGCCTTGCTCAGGTCAGTTGCGATAGCATTATAAGGTGATAAGATAAAATGTATGCATTGCAGCCATCACGCAAAATGTTTTCCGTTGTTCGTTATTCCTAGCCATGTACATAGACATGTTGTCATGACTGATCTCACTCAGTAAAAATTGTCCCTGATCATGCTAACCCATTCTTTTATAGCCAGCAGCCAGACAACTGCTGCTGCTACTTAGTTTTGTTCACTGTTACATCAAGCTTTGCTATCTGTGAGCGGCCACCTTGACAAACTGCTTTAAACAGCAAGTATCAGAGAGCAATTGTTTCAATGGGCGTCACCAGCCCTACATAATGTTAATGGCTAGGGTGACGTGGTGATTCACAATCTTCTATTTACAGCACACGCAAGAACGAGACAAACACACAAAAAAAGAATATGGCACACAAGCACTGACTCGCAGCTAAAAGATTCATTGGCACTAAACTATATAAATAAGCACAGAAAAAAAAGAAAGAAAGACAATCAACACAACTGGTGAATAATATGGCAAAGTACATATATTCTCTATTAACCAACATCATTTGTAGGTAACTCACCATGTCATTTATTGTTCGTGTTCTTCATTTCTTTTCGTTAACTACTTAACTGTCAATGACAAGTTAACGTGTCATGATAAAGGTTGTACTACCTTGTAATTTTGACACAAATAAATAATACACAATGTTTCTTGCTATTTTTTTTTCAGTTAGAGTAGTAAAAGTGCTATAGGCATTCCTGGTATCATGTCTTTTAGGAAAGAAATACCAGACTAAATTCAGGTTATAAAATATCAACACTTTTCATCAATTTCTCAAAATTTCTCATGGCAGTTAAAGGTTTAACTGCTCTGGTAATTCATATCACGTTTAGCAACAGTAAACCTATTAGCTGCAAGTCAGTGCTGTGCGTATTTGCCATAGTCTTTGTGGTTTGTCCCTTGTGCGTGCTGTAAGTAGAATATAATGTTCACAGGCATATTCCGGTTTCCTGAATGTTGATGCCTGTCATGTGTACATTTGACTGTCTTTAAGTACTTAAGAAGCAACTAATTTGTTCATGAGGCATTTTAGAAAAAGAGAAGAAAAGCACGTCTACCTTGTATTAAACAAGCTGTCAAGCAGAACCTGAAGCATCATTATATGCTTATCATATGATGCTTACAGCAGGTTATTTAGTGCTCTATAAAAATGTGGTTTGACTTCTTTTGCTTTGAAGAGTTATGCTGCCAACTTTTTGATGCTGATAGATCATCCGAAAGGGAAAAAAATTATAATTCACATGAGTGTAGCACGAAAGTACAACGGGAACCCGTATGGTCTTCCCAGAAAGGAAGCTTTGCAGTTGAAGAAAAATTTGTCCTGGTCCCTGGGGTAAAAAGGTATTGGTCTCTGGTTCGATTCGCAGACAAGGACAAATTTATCTTCAACTGCGAAGCTTCCTATGCAGCTTCATGCCATCTCTAAGATGGATGCCAATATCCCCCTTGAATTTATGTAACTTCCCGCACTTTGCGGTTGCCGCAGAACTGATTTGCCAGAGATAGGCAATCTCTACTACCCCGATGGTTTTTTGACAGAAACTGTCGAGACCTCTTCTGCGATGCCGCAGAGGTTTTTGCCAACGGCTATGTACAAGTAGCCGCCGTGACCGTACTGAGCACCCCACGAGTTGCGGACAATGTAGTGCGGCACCTCACCCCTCAGGTCGTACCCGACCACTTGCACCGCGTGGTTCCTCCCCGCATCGCAGTGGTACCGGATGATACCGCCCAAGTAATCCTGCCACGCCGTCGCATCCACGGCTGTGGCTAGCGGTCCCACGTTGGCGATGAGGTCCAGCATCCGCTCCTCGTTGCCCACGAGCCTCTCGCAGGTGTAGTCGACGAGTTCGGCGGTGACGTCACTCGTGGTGTGCCGGCATTTCCCGGTGGACGCGGTGAACGGGTACGCGCCCTCGGTGACCAGCTTGATGCGGTTTTCGCGGAGCCACTGCATCGCTGAGCACGTGTCGCCCCCGTTGCAGCCGTGGTTGGAGTTGTTGGAGCAGTCCACCATCTGCTGGACGCTGAACTCGACCAGCTGGCCCGTCGCGATGGCGTACATGCTCTCGACGTTCTCGACGGTGCTGATGGCCCAGCACGCGCCGCAGTTGAGCTGGTTCTTGACGGGCGTCACGACGCTGCGGTTGCGCCAGTCGAAGTGGTCCGGGTATTGGCCCCGCACCAGCTGGGTCTTCTTCGGGGTGATCGGCTGTAGAAGGAGCGGGCCTATGTCGTTGTCGTCGCCAAGCGTCAAGTCGGGGAAGAGCTGTCGAACGATGTCGTCGAGGTCCGCCGGAGGCGACGACAGCACGTCGCGGCGGAACTCGTCCGGCGTGAAGTCCGAGAATCGGGTCAGCCCGTAGCGCGCCGAGCCGTCCGTAGCGTTGCGGCTCCTGCGCGCGATGCGGTCGAGGCTGTCGCGGAACGCGGCGAACCGCCGGTCGTACTCGGCGCTGCCGGGCTCGTAGCTCTTGTTGTATCGGACGACGTACTGGGCGAACGCGTCTTCGACGCTCGACGCCACGATCGGGTGCCGCGAGTCATCCGTCGGGATCGTGATCGAAGCGGCCGCGGCGAATGACAGCTGCAGCACCGTCGGCAGCAGCGCGAGCGGGGTCGGCCGCATCGTCGCAGTGGGGCCGCTGATCGGTCGAGCTAAGTGTCCGGCACTCCCGGACGACTCGGGCTGCTGCTGCTCTCTCGTTCGGATACATCACATATCGAAGTTTCGCTTCCCCCGCGCCCTTATCGCCTCGCGTGGTACACTTCTTATCGTGCGTTGGTCGCGCGGTCACCCGTGACAAAAGCCGCGCTAGCGGCGGCCGAGCAGCCGTCCCAGACTGGCCCGACACGCACGCAGACGCGCGCGCGATTGCCAGCTGCTGCGGAAGTGGGTGGGTACGGTTTATGCAACTGACGCAACATCGGCCAAGCTGCGCTTCCGTCAACGAAAATATAGCGTGCCTGTTTTGTTGGGGTAACAGTTCGAGCGGTCTTGTGCCTCATAAAAGACGCTGCAGCGTTGTTTAATACGAGTTTATTCTGTTGTACACAATCACAATTATGAAACTCGCGCTCTAGAACACGCTCGCGTTCACCTCCTTCCCTTCCCTGCCTTTCTCTATCACCTATGGGGTTAAGTAAAAAAAAAAAAGCAAGATAGCTTCTTGCTTTGATTTGCGACGTATCCATGCAAAAATGTAGCTATTTTTACTCGCACAAGAAATTATATTCGTAACTCTACGAGATGGGAACCAAGCTGTGACTGGCTGTGACCGAAGCTAGAGACCGAAACCATCCAAACAAAAATAATGCTCGTGCCAATCCGGCTGCCCCATTCGCAAAGAGGTGCGAGAGTTACGATTGTGGAGAGAGTGTGCATGTGCAACCGTGGTGTTCGTTCGTGTGTGCGTGTTTACGTACGTATGTACGTACATGCAGCAGGTACAACGTCGCGTTATTTATTTTTCCGAAACCGCATGTGTGTGTGATGATGCGGTGTGTGCGCAGTCCGTGCCCACGCGCCTAAATGAACTGCTGGGCTCGCGTGACATCCTTGCTTGGGCACAGCGGCGTCCACTCGCTTTCGCGTCGATGCCCTCGCTTGCACGAGTTTGAGAATCGAAAGTGCTTCTGCTACGTTGCCGTTGGAAGGTCTCTGTTCGCGAACGCATTGCCAAGGTATCTTGCACTTGTGCGACACATGCTGTGCGGGGTGGTTTCGCTTCAAGTGAAAGTTCTGTGCTTGAGGTTGTGGTCGTCAACATACGCGACAGATTCAAGAGCGGTGTACCGGCCCTTACTTTCTTAGTGGGCTGTTTTTAGCAGCAGCCTCTACTCGTACGCAGCTCGGCTGAGTGCTCGGTGTAGTGTTTTTTTCTGCATTCGCTTGCGGTGAATGTTATGTATGCAAGTTTTCGTGGATCCTTGTTCCTGTATATGAAGTATGGGCTTAACGAATCGCGTGTCCGCCGTTGATCGTGTAATGAAGCGAAACTTGTTTCGCCCATCTTGACACAGTGAGAAGTGTACTGTGTGCCGTTACTTTCTTAACGTACTGTTGCTTTTAACAGTGCATGCCTTCCTTTGCTCAGAAGCTTGGCGCTAGTTTTGCAACCTTTTTCGTGCGTGATACTTTAACATATGATGTCGGAAATGTTTCCCCTTGTAGCTGTGCACTGCTATCGATCAGGTTTGTTTAGGGAACGCTATAAGCTGATCCTGGAGCTGGCACACTTCAAAAATGTTTCTATTTCTAGAATGACACTGATATGTTTCTATATATGAAGTGTGCAGATATATAAGAACAGCACTTCGTGTTGCATTGATGAACCAAAATTTGATTAAATGCATTGAGATCATGCGTAATTTGCCATTGTACTGAGTTCTCAGACTTGTGCATGCCCAAAGTTGTGCAATATTTAATAGGCACGATCTATACTTATGATTTTAGTCGTCGTTTGACCAAGTCCACATAAGACTGAATGATATGTAATGGAAAAATTATAATAAAAAACCCTTCTACATTCTGAGATGTATCAGCACAATGTGCTTAAAGAAACAGAAAGCACAAAGATGTGCACTACTATCAACTGCACAAAAAATACTGAAAAGTACTGCACAATGAGTTCCGAGACACTTTCGTATTTTGCGAGCTTTTTTTAAGGCTTGGAAAAAACTTACATGTAGCATGTATTGAGGAACAGAAAGCTGGATGAGGAATTTTTCAGGGTGGTCTACAATTTTCTCATTGACTCTATCACTCTTAATATTTGAGCAGTTGAATAATTAATTATATCTAATTATGCAATTAAGCAAAATAGAAAAAAAAAAAATCTGATTCGTTCTAAGCAGTGGCAAATAACATTAACTTGGTTCTGTCCAGCTACGTGTCACTTGCATAGATATTTAAATTTTGGCACCAGTTACGTGGAACACATGATATAGGCATGCGTGTGCCCCGTCACATAATTGCCTGACTGCACAATATTATCCATAACGTAAGAAGATTTGTGCAGGTCCTAGAGCGACATTCATGAAGTTATACTCCGCAGTGTACAATCTTCCAGGTGCCTCACTGATACAGAAAGAGACATTCTTGTTGATACTGTTGCCTTTTGCCTCAACACCACTGATCTTTCACCAAAAGCATTCTTAAAAATGCCTCCAAAACTATCTATGCTTGTTGCTCAATCATGCCTCTATTAGTCTGAGTGAGGCATCCACAAACTTGTACAGGGGAGAGTAGGACTTCATGAATGCTGCTCCATTATGTGAGCTAGTTTTGTTACATTGCAGTTAATATTGCCCGGTGAAGTGATGATTGGATGGGGCGTATCCACTCCAAGTAGTACATATATCAGTGGGTGGGCTCCTGTTATTAAACAGTTGATTTATATACCATTGTACTGTGACTTTGCTGGGGCGTCTGGTGTTTTGTTTATCCCATAAGAACTCTGTGCTCATTTTGTCATAAAAAAAATAACATGTCCTGTCGACCATATAACTTTAAGCTTTGCAGGGTGCTTGAGTGCTTACAGCATACAATAATTATAATTGTCTCGAGTGTCAAAAGGAAAACAGACTTACCCTCCATTTTCAACACAGCCTGCTGGTTATCTGCAGAGTGGGTTCCAGACACACAGTATTATCTGTGCTTTGATAATAAGGTGCACTAGAACCTTGACAGTTTGTTGTCACGAATGTGGAAGTATTCCTAACTTTTCCTGCAGTGGCTAAATCCTGCACTGTGATTACAAATAACAAAAAGACTTGGGCAATGATAGATGAGAACTGCACTGGTTTCCACATTACTTATTTTAGAATATTAGCATATATGTGTCCCATGTGAATACGAAATACAAGAAAATGAAAAAAACCTGCATGAAATACACAAAAACAAGAACAATAATGAAAGCTGATGTGACACCACGTATATGCAAGATCTCGCAAAGTGCGTTACACACATGGGACGAGTGCATATTGTTTGAGTGTCTGCCAGATAAACTGGTGTTATATCTTCCTTGCCCGTGGGCATGCAGGCGCTGCAGGCGACCACTGCTTTGTTTAGGCGAGATGGCGGCTTCTTCTACTTCCTCAGCCCACGTCTCAACTTCAGCTAGCTGCAGGAAAAATCGGCTTTCCAACGAGAAGTCTCCGTATCTCCTGCAGCATGCCAGCAACCCTGTCGACTGGTGAGCTACAACTGTTACGTTAGTGTGTCAGTATAATACCAGATGTGGACACACATGCATAGCATGCTGATCTTTGTGTTTTGGTTGCAGTAGCAATAATGTCATGTGGATAGAGATAAAACAGCTTAAACGACAGAACTAAGAAGGGATGAATTGTGTGGCAAGGGACTACAATCAGCTATTGTTCTAGGAAAAAATGAGTGTTTGTGTATGCCTGTGTAGACTAACATGGGTTTAGTGCTGCAGACTGTGTTTATGATGGGAGGGCCCAGTTATGTCTTTATTGTAAGATCTACCTGTTGAATGTTTAATTTTGAGCAGTAGAGTCGGTGAATGGATTTTAGCTTGGTAGCTTTTCTTCGCTTCGACAAATGCTCAAGTTTTTCCAATGTTGGCATCGAAGTTGGAGAATCTCAGCATTTAAGATGATTCATATATTAACTGAACACCTAGACATTTCACTTCTTTTACTTCATTTATACGGCTGCTGTGTATGGGTCCCATACAATGCTTGCATATTCAATTGAAGGTCTAACAGTAGATTGGTAGGCCTCCAGACATAATGCGCTGGAGGAAGTGCCAAATTTGTGTTTCAGTAACCCCATTCACATTACAGGGCTCATGTAATGTCTCAACTCTGATGTTCCAATTCAATTCATATGATCCGCCGCTATGTAGGGACCAATCCTGGTGAAAGTATTCAGGCCAGTGACGAAGCATGAAAAACAGTTGAACTGGACTGATATGTATGGAATGACTACATTATTCGGTCCCCATTCAATCGGCTAGCATAGACACACAAAAAATAAATTTTGGGGGGTAAGTACATACTGGGCTCTCTAAATTTGGCTGTATCATGTATAAAAGTAATACGTCTCCTATAAAAGCCAGCCACTTCAGAAGTATCAGTTGTTTGCTTTGGTGTTTGTAAATGTAAAACAGTAGCAATGCAGTTCACTTGTATGACAATAAAAAAAATACTTAAAATCTGATTGTTATAACCACTTCTTGTCACATCCATGCCAATTTTAAGCTTTTTAAAGTTACGGTGAGTCTGTCATTAATCCATTAGTAGTAGGATCTATTCAATGCTAATTGTTATAGCTGCTAGGAATCAATATCGGTTGACAGCACTGTGTAATGATGTTATTGTAAGATGCACGTTGGATATGACAACTATCTTTTGACTATGCTGAGGGAATGATATGGCACTATACAGACAAATGTGAAAGGAATAGACGTGTACTGGTGCAACAAGTTTTATTAGTCTTCCGATGAGTTGCATTGTGGGAAAATAAGATATCAGATGGGAATGATAAAATCTCACAAAATGGGCAAAGTGGAAGAGAAAACATTTCGAATATGCCCATGTGGGTGTGGCTCAAAAAAGTTTTAACCAATCACACCGGGCTAATGATTAATTTGAAATAAAAATAGAGGGAAATAGTTTTATGTTATCCCGGGGCCCTGGTCGGATTCGTTTGAGATGTACAGTCACAATCGAAAGTTTAGAGACCGCGGCATCGGCAAAGAAAAATTACATTTTTCTGGTACAGGTCCGCAACGTGGAATTGCTTCAATACACCACACTGGGGCAATGTGCAGACACAAGCTGTGCCACTTGATTCCAGCTACTATGCCCAGGATGTGGAAAAAAGAAAAAAAAACTGAAAGAAAATATGCAGATGCAACGCACATGGTTGCAATCTGTCTGAAGTGAAGCTTTAGAGAACGGTTGATTTAAATGCTTTATAACTAACCACAATGCATACAATTTTGATTACATTCATCCTATGCAATGTGCAATCACATACAATGTTTATGTTTATGCATTGCATCATTCACAAGGTATGTCTCCAAATCCGGTGTATGCACATAAAAGTAGGGCAGGTATCAAGCAAGACTTTAAGGATTCTGTACCTCCTGTGTCACAGAGGTGCATGCCCATTCTGGAGGATTGCCCAAGAACTGGCACACACACACAGCGCCACATACTGAATGGCTAAATCAATTAGAAGGTGAAGTAAATTAACGAATCCGTTATATATGATGAGCCATTCCATTAACAGGTCGGTCTGCTTTGGAGATGCCTGTGAGCCGACATCATATCTCCAGGTTTTGTGTAGAAGTTTATATTTTTGTTATACAGCACAGACATGCACCACTCGCACTACCTTGTTGGTCAGCATACAAGGGTTATGTTAACACAAATAAATTTGCTGAGATACTGACTGACCCAGCTGACAGCAGCTAAGCCGAACTTGGGTAGGTAGGCGAAGAAAGTCTCACTTGAAAAAAAAACAATTGTGGTACCATTGGTCTGCAAACTTTTGCTCATAAATGTCATCATCGTCATCATCAGCCTGTCTTTATGTCCACTGCAGGACGAAGGCCTCTGCCTGCGATCTCCAATTATGGCTGTCCTGCACCAAATGATTCCGACTTGCGCATGCAAATTTCTCAGTTTCATCACCCCACCTAGTTTTCTCCCATCCTTGACTGCGGTTCCCTTCTCTTGGCACCCACTCTGTAACTCTAGTGGTCCACTATTTATCTATCCTACACATTACATGGATTGCCCACCTCCATTTTTTTCTTTTAATGTCAATTAGAATATCGGCTATCCCTGTTTGCTCTCTGATCCATGCCTCTCTCTTTCTGTCTCTTATGCCTAACATTTTTAGTTCCATCGCTCTTTGTGCGGTCCTTAACTTGTTCTCAAGCTTCTTTGTCAGTCGCCAAGTCTCTGCCCCATATGTCAGCACCGGTAGAATGCACTGATTGTATACCTTTCTTTCCACTGATAGTGGTAAGCTTCCAGTCAGGATCTGGCAATGCCTGCCGTATGCACTCCATCGCATTTTTATTCTTCTGTGAATTTCCTTCTCACAATCAGGGTCCCCTGTGAGTAATTGACCTAGGTAAACGTACTCCTTCACAGTCTCTAGTGGCTGACTGGTGATTCTGAACTCTTGTTCCTATGCGCGGCTATTTACTATTATTTTTGTCTTCTGCATATTAATCTTCAACCCCACTCTTACACTTTCTCTGTTAAGGTCCTCAATCATTTTTTATTTGTCCCCAGTGTTGCTGAACAGGACAGTGTCATCTGCAAACTGAACGTTGCTGAGATATTCGCCGTTGATCCTCACTCCTAAGGCTTCCTGGTTTAATAGCTTAAATACTTCTTCCAAGCATGCAGTGAATAGGGAGAGATGGTGTCTCCGTGTCTCTTTGCATGACCCCTTTCTTTATAGGTATATTTCAACTTTTCTTGTGGAGAACCAAGGCAGCTGTGGAATCTTTGTAGATATTTTCCAATGCACTCCTTGATTACGTAATGCCTCTATGACTGCTGGTATTTCCACTGAATCAAATCCCTTTTCGTAATCTATGAAAGCCATATAGAGAGGCTGATTGTACTCTGCAGAAAAATGCTCATAAATGTGCACCCCCGTTAATGTACATCATGAATGTACTTTGCTATTTGGCATGCACATTCCAAAAGGATGCTAACACCACACTAGTCGCTGGATATCCTCCTGGGCAGGATGAACAGATAAATTGAAGCCAACAGACTGATCTAAAGAAGCACAAATTCACACACAGGAATGTGTGCATCTCATTTAAAATCTTTGAAAAAAGATTTTGCACTTACTGCTGCACTGTTCTTGCTCAAATTTCTCAGAAAGACTGTATTTTGAGGTGCGCATTGTTCAAGGCAACACTCACTCGGCGCAGTTACTTGCCTGGTTTGTAAGGAAAAAATGTAAAGTTTGCCTTTGCTTGTGGGAACACAAGCTGCTGCAGAGACGGTGCTACCATAAACTTGTGTCGCCACCTCGTGGCATCTGCAGAAACCAGACATTCAGGCAGGGTTGCTGTGTGCTACCCACTCCTCTTGAACTTGCACAACCCTCCCTTAATGACTGCTCTCGGCTGCTGCCAGCAGGTGGCGACACAAATTTATGCTAGTGCCATCTTGGCAGCAGCTTGTATCCCCATAAACAAAGGCAAACTTTTCGACGTCGCATCCACCGGCCGCTCCCCAGTGCCATTGACACCATGGTTGGCCAGATCTAATAAACCCTGGCCGTGGTGGCTTCCTCTACTTGGCCGCCTCCACAAATACGTGTGATATGCACAACACAAATGCGAGCACTTCCCAATACCTAGTGAATACTTCTATAAATTGCTGACATACAAAAAAAGAGGTGTAACTGTCGAGGACATGGGATACAGTACGAAACACCCTTTAGTTTCGATATATGGTGCCTCACAATAACAATAGTCAACAATCTTTCTTGCAACTTCTCGTTCCTTTCTTGTCATGAAAGTAGTGAGGGCAGAATGTTAATAAATGAAGTGCACAAACATTGATAATGATTATTGTTATGAGCCACAGTAAGTTCAAAAGTGGCATGTAATTTTCAGTGTTCAAAAAGCTTTGGAGTTGTTCCGAGTCCATCACCGGAGGTAATGTCACCCTTGGTGATAGCCATCCTTGATAATGGAATGGAAAGAACTCTGAAACTGGATTAAGATTATAAAATATTAATAAACCTAGTTGGTTGGCATATGTGGGATTGGTCTAATCACAGTTATTTATAACCAATTAGCCTAGTTCAGTTGCTTAACAATCTTTGGAGAATGCTAACTGTTTTCAATTTCTTTTGAGCTTGCAAAGAAAGGCTTCATGAGGGGTGAAAGAAAGAAAAAAAGAAGATGGTTGAAAATGCACTGTCTCATTTTTAGGTATCCATGGGGTGAGGATGCCTTCAAAAAGGCCAAAGATGAGGATAAACTCATTTTCTTGTCTGGTAAGTAGAGTCTTGGTTGCTTTTCTTCTGTGGGTGTCAGCAGCCTAAGGCACTGTAGCTAGATCAACACAAGCACAAAACTGTTGCTACCTTTAACAAAATTTATATTCCTATTGTATTAAAAAGAATTTGCAAGAAACATAAAATTTGTGTTTTTTTTCCTTTTAAGGGATGTTCTATGTAAAAAGAAAGAAAGAACACAAGATCAAATTACAAAAGGATATAAAGAACTAAACAGGAATATTATGCAAGTGCAAATGGGAGTGAATGCTTATTGTGTTTATTTTTTTTTCCCAAAAAAATGCTAGCAATGGAACTTACTCCCACCTGTGACAGATGTGACACGGATGACATCATGAAACTTTATTTTATTGGCCCTGTCTCATTTTCTGTAGCAGTTTGCATTTATTTTTGTCACTTGTTGGGGTCTGTATCATCTGTTTCTCTTTTCTTTTCGCTAGTTTGGTCAACTGCCTCTGATGCCTGCGATCTTTCTTCATACTTGTTGCAGAGTCTGCTCGTTACATTATTCTTGGACTGCTCTTTGACGTATCTGTAACATTAAACTGATGACTTGTGTTATCTTTGCACTTGTTTATGTACCTGTACCTACCTTGGCTGCCAAAAGGCGGCTGGCAGTAGTGAGTAAAGAAAATTACATGTGCCCCGTATCAAGACAGCCCACGACATTTTGTGCTGAATCTTGTAAAAAAAAAGCAGGATGTTTGTCACTGTTACATTAGCCCACACTGTAATTAAGTATAATGTTGTTCTTTGTCAATGACTGCTTTTTGTTGGCTGTATGCATACAAAGCAAAGAGGTGCAATCAATGTCTGTGGGCTTTTAAGGATAGCTACTTGACTAATTACTTAGTGCCTGAGTTCCTTTGATTCTTTTCACATGTATCATTGTAAGGGCCTCAACTCTAGCAGACTTGATGACTTAGGCAGCTTGAGACAATATAGGCTTTGCCTGCTCAGAGTTCATGTTCCATATGTGTTCCGTGGCTTAGTGGATGTCCCACATCTGCTGCCATGGCAGCAAGGGATGCTGGCTAGCATTCCCAGGGCTGTGTTATGCATCATAATCATCTTTATGTATTGTCCACTGAAGGATGAAGGCCTCTCATAGTGATCTTAAATTATCTCTGTCTTTCACCAAGGTTGCACATGCAGGTGTTCTTTTAGCTGTACCATACCTTTAAAATTAGAACAATATAAATGACAGTGACGTTCTTGTCACCATTTGTGTGTCCAGATTGCTAACCTCATAGATAAGGATTAGTTTGTATGTAATATAAGGAAGTTGCATTAATTCAGTTTTTAAATATTAATCTTAGGTGATGTAGGCTCTAAACTAAGGTGTAAAAGCTGAAATTGTGTTGACATTTCGGGAAGTGGCAGTATTACCATAATAAAAAAAAATTGTTTCACCTTGAGCTTCCCCTGCAATATTCAATACAGTTACTCAGACAGTTTAACAAAAGAAAATACATTTTCTTTATCTTTTCTGCGGCTTCAGGACCTGTTGGCTTTATACAGTAGCTGTACGACTTTACGTAATGTTGAGACCCACTGGCCATGGCTCAGTGGCTGGGGCATTCTTCTGCTCAGCCCAAGGGCACACGTTTAACTCCCGGTCCTGGTGGTTACATTTTGCCAGAGGTTGACTTGGTTTTAGTTGCATGTTAAAGAAAAAGCAGGTTGTCAAAATTAATGCGGAGTTCCCCACTACGGCATGCCTCGCAGCCAGTGTGTTGCATTGGGACATTAAATGTTGCAATTCGATTTGATTTATATTGACACGTATACTTGTTTATCTTTCTCCGGTGACCGCTTTTCACCGGCTAACAAATGTTGAATGTTATCGCTAGGTGCAGGACGTGCCTGCATGTATAGAAGTTTCTCGAATGTTGTCAATGGTTCTATCCATTGTCTGTTGTCACCGAGCCTTGTGTAATCTCACTGTACTATGTGCGACACAAATTGTGTAGTACTTTCTGGAAGGTATGCGGGCACCAGTGATTACACTGGAACCTTCGATGACTCATGTATAAAAGCCAACACGTGCTTGACCCAGAGATCAGATTTTCACCGTTTGCTGACTGTATTCACCGCTATTGTTGTGCCTTGAATGTCACTTGCCTTTAAGGGCACAAGTCCGCCCAATAAAGAGTTTGATTCATCATTCACAGTTTTGCTACTGTGTTCTTGACTATCACTACAATGTGACAGTATGATACGTTGGCTTTCTATGGTGGATATTGAGCCTCAGTACCCCTGATTGATGTCATATAAGCGGGGCCTATTTCTTCTAGTTATTTAATGTTATTCATTATTTGTTTGTGAAAGAGAGTAGTTGGAATAGTGGGTTGTTTGTGACCCTCCCATTGTCTGTCCCCATTAACCCTATGTTGCCTGCGTGCACATGCAGTAGGCTACTCAACGTGCCACTGGTGCCACGTGATGGAGCGCGAGTCCTTTGAGAATGCCGAGATTGCCAAGCTCATGAACGATCACTTCGTCAACGTCAAAGTGGACCGTGAGGAACGGCCGGACGTCGACCGTGTCTACATGACCTACATCCAGGTGTGGTAGTAGTACTGCCACCTTTGATTGAGTGTAGCATACAGTGGCGTAGCCATAAATTTATCTTAGGGGGGGGGGCTTCTCTGTAGACAACTGCCACTCCTTCACTCTCTGTCTCTGTGTGCGTGCGTGTGTGTGTGTGGTTCAAAGAATAGAAAAAAATAAGACCTTACTGACATTGCATCCACGGGACTGGCCTTTGTCGGGTGAAACTACGACCTTTTTTTTTGCCTGCATGTTACTTACTCTGCAGGGAATGGGACGCAGGGGAAGAAATGAGGCCTAAATAGAAGGTGGGCTCGATAAAAACACACAAGTTGTAATCAGTGGCATGTATATATATATATATGCCACTGATAAATGTTTTTTATAACCATTTTTCCAAATAGCACAAGGATCATAGCATAATTTGATGCAGAGGGGCTGCATGTCTTAGCAATGAAAAACTTTAGTCATAAGTTAAGCAAAGTGTTGTTTCAGCAACACAAAAACGTGCATAATGCACACACGCACGTGCACACACACACGCACGCGCGCACACACACGCACGCACGCGCGCACACACACACACACACACACACACACACACACACACACACACACAGTCGAATCTCGTTAATTTGAATGCACACGCGTTTGTGGCGGGTAATTAAAACAAGCTGTGCTTCGACAATGCTCTCAGCAGCGGGCCAAATTATGCGGCGGCGCCTCCGACCAGCATTCCTCTGACGCCACCAGGGACGAAGAGCTTAGGAGAGACTCCTCAATGCCGTCCGCGAAAAAAAAAAAATGTGGCGGAAATATGCGTGCAAGGCGGGTGCAGGCGCTCATCACCAATTACTTTTGTTAGTGACGGCCGTGTTAGTGACTTCTGTTTTAGTGTCGCGGCACTGCCATGTACCCCATAGAGTCAATGTAGTAGGAGGTCTGAAAATTCGGATGCAAAAAACTTTTGCCGTCTGACTTCCCAGTCTTTTTGCCATGACTGCAAGCATAGGCAGAAATTTTTAATTTTCCCAGGGGGGGCTTTCCTATCCCCATATATATATACTATATATATATATATATTTCTTGCACTTGAAGAAACTTTATGTGACCTTGAAGAATTGTTCACTGAAGTGATAGCCCTATATGAGAATTTAGAAGAGCTCATAGTAGGAGACAGTTCAATTTCACAGCCTGAGTGCTCTCCCACCACGAAGAATCTGGCGTCTCTCGGTGGTGTAATCTTCCTTCGTGTAATTGTCATATACTTCACCATCACTAATACTGCTTCGTGTTTTTGGCGAAACTGCAGCCTTGCTCTGCCTTTTTTTTTTTTTCTTATTCTGTGAGTCCGAGTATAAGCGCTGCTGCACGTGACTGCTGCTGATTCTCATTTCGAGTGAATCCGGCTTGGCCTCATTTCGGTTACCGAGTGAATTATACAGGGTGACCCAACTATCATGCACCAAGACTTTAATTAAGAGCAGTTGCGTTACTCGTAGAAAACCTACTGCATATCGTTTCCAGTACAGTGGAGTAGCCGCCATTAATTTTTTGTTCCTGAAATTTAGTTTGACAATTTCAATTAATTATCTAATTCGAGAAGTACTGTCCTAATTATCAAAGTGTCATTGAGATATCTTTAGGCACCCCCCAGGCATCCCCGAATTACATCTAACTGCGGTGTTTTGAGCAATGCACTAATGCGTAGTAAGAAATCCCACCACGAAATATGAAAAATATCACGTCACTCACACGGGGGGGGGGGGGGGGGGAAGATCATAAAGCAGCGCCCTCAAATAAGCTGATTGAAAGCCACTGCATTGCCTGTCGCAAACACGAAGAGACAGCGCATCACCTTGAATATGGTAGGGAAGAAACATTAACAGCAGGTTTCGTGTTTCGCAGCTATTCCTTCCTCTTGTTTCTATGACACACCTATTGTCCGTCCCTCAAGGCCGACTGACCACATTGATAATAAAAGCCTCTTGCTAATGTGGCCGGAGTGCCTCTCTGACCAAGCATGAAACGCGAGAAGCAATAGAATAGGGATGTACTGTTTCAAAATCCCAGCTTTGCTCGCACCGAATCGACAGAGTGTGCGTGCAGCTATATTTTGCGCCAAAAATTTGCTTTGGAACAAAGCCAAATTAAAGTGACGGTTTTATTTTTCATGAGAGTGGATACGCCTGTTAGTCACTCACTCATTGCAATAAGGTTGTTACACATTGCGGCCGAAGTTTCAGAAGTGAGGTGTTTTGAATATTATGGACTCCGGATAAAACAGAAATTTTTTGCCAGATTATCGGGGTCCATTGTAATGAAAGTCGACTCTAATATACATTAATATATACATAGCATATACATAAATACAAATAATGGAAAAGGGGTGTGCTTACAATGTTGTTGCTATCCAGCATGGCACCTAGTACGCTTTAAGTATGCCTGTTGCTTTGAAGAAATGTTCGAGTGAATTCAATGCTTTTAACTGTGTTGTTTTGGTTATTTGAGGTACGAACATTTCTTCCTTCTCCATTTGCCGCAGGCCACCTCCGGAGGCGGTGGATGGCCCATGAGTGTATGGCTCACACCCGACCTGAAGCCGATCATCGGTGGCACCTACTTTCCTCCCGATGACCGGTACTTCGGCCAGCCTGGCTTCAAGACTCTGCTAACCAACATTGCTGAGCAGGTATGGCAAAAGTTGGTAATTATGCCGCGCATTTGGGAGGAAGTGCGCATGGCAAATGGCAGAGTTGAGCCTTGTTCAGCAAGGCCTTGACCGTGTCTAGTTGGTATGACATCATTCTGTTTACTGTACTATGCTGTTCACACGAAGGATGAAATAAATAAAAGGTGTTTATAAACGTGTGTTTATCACACATGTGATTATAACATGTGTTTATGAACATGTGTTTTAAGTAAACAAATGGAAATGTCTGTCTGTCTTAATTTTTTTTCTATTCTGTGAACAGTATAGAGCAATGAACATAATGAACTCATTTGTTGCATCGTGCTGATACGCCTTACTGTGAGCACACTGCCTGAAAGAAGTGCGTTCGCGTGGAGCCAAACGGCACCTGCCCCTTTATTTGTTGTTGGCTACTATGCGAGGTGAGAGGGCCACTTGTTGCACCACCTGGAAAAGAAACAAGAACTTGCAACGCATTGTCCCCTCTCACAAAATTCAGCGCAGTCATTGCGCTTAGGATCTTCCATGATCTGCCACGGTGTTGTGTTATTAACATTGAGGCTCTTCCTTTGGGCTGCATTCGCTCAATAAGCCCGGCACAACAGATATCGATGAGTGCATGACCTGCAATGTGGCACCGGTAATAGTAGTGAGAGCACAACTCTGATGCAAGTGGCAGCAGGCGTGGCTCTCTTTCTTGTTATACGTACATGTTGCCCATCATGTCTCTTATTTTTTATTTTTGTGGTTGGAATTCAGCTTTCAACTATGATGCCTTCCAGCACTGTGGGTGTCTGCAGGCGATGATAGCTCCCTGAAATACAGTGAAGTCTCCTCAAAGCTTTTGCCAATGTCTAGGGGCATGGTCTAAGGTCAGTGTGGAAACAGCTAGCAAAAATTGCTCTTGTAGCAAGCATTGTTCTTTTGCAACCAACTGATCTTTGATAAAATTGCCTGCCTGTACCCCGTGTTACACGAAGCTGAGAACTCGCCTGCAGCTGTAATGTATATGTCCACAGATTCATCTGGCAACTGGGTGCACCGTCCAAATTGGTACTGCTTCTCTATAACATGGTGGCATCATAGTAAGTGTCAAGTGTCGCGAGGGCAGTGAGATAATCGTCAGACTCACTCATACTACTATAAAGGAGCAGAACAAAATGTATGATCATCAGCCAACATCAATAGTCAAGCACCATTTCAAGAAATAATTCAACTTTGTGAACAAGAATATTAGCATTAGGGGAATTTACAACGTTATTTGGCAGCCTATTGGGGTTACTTTAGAAATTTTGTGACTACTTTTTTATCTTGGGACCTGGCAACTTGGCACAGGTGTGTGACTATAGAACACACCACCCATGCAGCAATAACAACACTAATGGCATGATCCATTAGGGTTTTTCAGTAGATAAGCTAGCCTCTGGGAACCTTCGACTATGAAGTTTTTTTTTTTTTTACAAAAACCACTAGAGGGAACTGTGGCACTAATGTCCATGGGAGCCTTGGGACCTGGCAACTTGGCACAGGTGTGTGACTATAGAACACACCACCCATGCAGCAATAACAACACTAATGGCATGATCCATTAGGGTTTTTCAGTAGATAAGCTAGCCTCTGGGAACCTTCGAGTATGAAGTTTTTTTTTTTTTTTTACAAAAACCACTAGAGGGAACTGTGGCACTAATGTCCATGGGAGCCAGCAAGCATGGTTGTTCAGCCAGCATGGTAACGATGCTTGTAGTGCGGACTTGCCTGAACTTCGTCTATCTGGGATCAAATGGCTTTTTGACTTTGGAGATTGATAATTTTCTGCAAGATATTCTGTTATAGATGCAACTACAATTTGCAATGATTGTGCACCTGAACAGACCATATGGAAAACTATGATTGCTTGGAAATTTGGAAAGATAAAGGGTACTACAGTAGAACCTCGTTGATACGTTCCCATTACGTACGTTTTCCTGGCGCCAACGTTCGCAATCGAGAACATAAAAATGACTCAATAGAGTTGCGCTTGTTTTTTACTGGTTTATACATTCCCGGAAAACATCATATTTAGACACCAACGTTCACTACATCGCCAAACTGTGATCGCATGATACGTTTTCCGGTCGCTTGATCCCATGTAAACAAAAAAATGCGCGAGGCACTCGCAATCGAGAAGAGTATATCGCTGCCTGCCGCGGCAGCTTGACCACAATACTCGCCCACCCATCTCACGTGAAAACTCCGGCACGCACACAGTTTCTCATTTCGGTACCAACAAATCTTCTCCAGCTCGTCGCACGCGAAATTCACATGCTATCACCACTGATCCTGTTGCAATAAGCACCTTTGCCTATCGGTTTCACAGCACGTGGTGCCGTCGGGAGTGTAGTGCACACTTTTAATATGCAATAACCAAAAAATGCCGCTGTTTCCTGCTGCAGACTGCGATCATATACGTTTTCCATCCGCTAGATCCCATCTGATTCCATATGATCCGAGAGCCTGCGATCGAGAACAGTATATTGCTGTCCATCTAACGTGAAAACGACGGTTTTCACAGTTTCTTGTTCTGGTACCAGCATATTTCTGCCCTGGTCGTCGCACGCCACACTCACAGCTATCTCTGCCATATCTATTGCGACAAGCATTTTCACCTATCTCTTTTACAGCGCATGGTGCGTAGTGCCATTGGTAGCGTACTGCTTGCTTTTAGTAGGTGATAATCCAAACGCGCTGCCATTCTCTGCTGCAGCCGGCATGATGTGGGCATCACATTTCGCTTCGGTGGCATCCGGCGTCGCCCACCAGCTCGATTTCGCTTCACTTTCCCGCCGCCCTCTTAAAACAGCACGCAATAGGAATAGAACAAAAAGTGTCTCGGGTCACTGGAGCACCACCAGCTCGATGCGCCTTGGCATCTCGTGCCGCAACGATCCACGCGACGCTTTGCATTAGCAGATGTAACAATAGTTGAGTCTGTCAAGTTCTTTAGTTACTTTGGATCGTACGTTTTCCCAGTTAGTATGTTCTTTTCTCATGTTTTTTTTCCAAAACATATGGATGAGGTTCTACTGTAAATCATGGACACAAAAGCTTAAGAAGCCAAAAGTAAAAAAGTAAGACAAATCTATGTGTTAACCATCGTTCTTGTGGTAGCTAAACAATTATGACACCAGAGTTCCCTCTAGTATATTTTTTTGTAGGAAACCCTGTGTGGCTGCGGGAACTTAGTGACAGTCAAGGCAGGCCAGAGGAATGTCAACAAGTGCAGGGCTAGGGTCATTGACCTTCGAGCCACACTGCCACCTCCCTGCCATCATAGCTGAACTTCCAGTCAGATCTTAGCCTTTGCGAGCTCCACCAATTTATTTGATTGCACGAGCTCAAGGTTTCTGTCATGCTATTTCTTTGCTCGCCACCAAACGTACTTGTCGTAGGCTTCCTGTATTCTGCACTCATCAGACAAAGCAAGACAAATGAAAACATCGCCCTGTGTACTTTTGCAATGCCTGGCCACCTGGTTCCTTGCGACGGCGTCACACTCCCAGACCTGTTGTTGCTAGAGCATGGACAACTTTCAATGGGGGCTGCCACTCTGTGCCTGCTCCTTTGCTTTCACTAACATGCGATGAAAGAAAGCTGTCGTGACCTTAACTGTGTGCCATAAACTGTGACCTACTGCTGGGAATGTGGTGCCTTCAAAGTGGCACCTGATTATGTCATTAGGCAGGCATAAAAAGAAAATACATACTGCTATGGTGAAACTTATGGGGGAACCATGGACTTTATCGATAAAGTTTCTCTTATGCATATGTCATTCACAGTTGGCCATGAATGTAACAATAATCTCATTAGCATGCTGTTTGCACTCATAAGTGGCAAACTCTCAAACACTAGTCAGTGAGAAAACTCTTGTATGTAAGAGTATTTTTACAAATGTAGTACCACGCATTGTATTGCTACATTGCAGTGACAGTGAACAACCACAGTGGCACAATGCAAGTCACGAAACTAACTGTCTATTGGGCGAACCTGTGCCCAACAACACAAGTACATAACATTCAGTGCAATGATAGGGGTGAGCACACTCATTGCTTGTCAAAAATTTAACCTGCGGGTCACGCACTTTGACTTTTTATACGTGACTTGTCGAAGGTTCCAGCATGACTATCGGTGCTCATGAGCCTTGCAGATTTCACAGCACTATTTGTGTCGTGCATGTAATACGATTACACTAGATTTGGCAATAACATAGACAGCATATAAAATCGGCGACAACAGTTGAGAATGTTCCAATATATGCAGATCACATCTTGTGCCAAGCGATGACATTAACAGTTATGTTAGCAGCTGTTTAAACTGTCAGTGCAAAAAGACAAACAGGTATGTGCTACAACATCCAGGCTGTTAGCATAGTGTGTGTTCAGTACTAGTACAAAAAAACTACATATATAAACTGCCTCCACTTTTCATTGGCTACGATGTGCTGCTGCAAATCAGGTGGCGGGCGCGATTACAAGCTCTGTCGGCCAGATTTCGGTGGGGCAAAATACATAATGCGCTTATAAACCTTTCTTTAGGTGCATGTTAAAGAATACCAGGTGGTCAAAATTAATCTGCAGTCCTCCAGTAAAGTGTCCTTCATAACCCATTGTGCATGCTTCGGTGCATTATACCGTGCAATTTAATTTGTTTAAAAAATTTGTGTGGGCCTTCACTTATAGGTATCTTAATATCTTCAGTATTGTGGGACAACATCCAAAAAGACGTAAGTGGCCGTGCCATGTTCAGGGGCTGAAGAGACCAGCCAACGATGTAGTGTAGGCTGACGAGTCATAGTGATGGCCCGAGCGCTGGCCTGGCAGTGTGACGTATGTTTTGTACTGGCTATGTCGTCTGTGGCAGATGCTGCTTACTGCAGTGACCTTCAGTGTTGACCCACCACTCCGTCGCATCTGCAGTGGAGGCAGAACCGGACCAAGCTCATCGACCAGGGAGACCGCATCTTCCAGATCCTGCAGCAGACGTCCGACGTGCGCGTGTTTGGTGGGGAGGGCGTGCCCGCCTCCCCTCGAGGCAGCGAAGGAAACCTGAGGTGCCCGTTTGCGCCCGACGTTGCCACCACCTGCTACCGGCAGCTGGAGCGGTCGTACGACATGATCATGGGGGGCTTCGGGCGTGCCCCAAAGTTCCCCCAGTGCGTAAACCTGAACTTCCTGTTGCGATACCGCGCCGTGCTTCTCCAGGGGTTGCCCCCGTCAGAAGTGAAGGCAGCCGTGGACAAGGCGCTCGAGATGACTGTCCACACGCTGATCATGATGGCGCAGGGCGGGATCCACGACCACATTGGCAAGGCAAGCACACGCTTTGATTGGGCATTAACCGCTTAACCCCCGAGCACGAGCTATGCTCGTCCTAATAATTTGTACCATTATTGCCAGGGATGTGAGCTCTTCTCGTCCTTGCCACGTCTTCAATTGCGTTAGTCATCGGGAACAAGTCGAGTGGGTTTGCTCATCCCACTGCCTTCTGCCGAGTTTGGGCACTCGTGCATATTATTTTGTAGTGTATATTTGTTTCATTGTCATGTGTGAGAGAACATAACTGAAGACGCTTATGTATTATTGCAAGAACTACCTTTCTCAAAACACAGTTTGTTATTCAATGTCCTCATTGAGTATGAGGAATAGAGCACGTGTATTTATTATTTTCTTTATGAGCATGCTATGTGCAAACCCTCTGGAGGTAAGAGAAAATTTTGCAGTTCTTTTTTCAGTTCTTGCCAGGAACGTTTTTGGAACATAAAGGTTGAGGCCGCTTTAGAAGCACAATGACTAAGATGCTTTGTTCTTAGGGAAGTTAGAGAAACTAACTAAACTTTGAGAAACTTCTTAGATGTAGGGATCTTGAGCATTGTTTGGGGAAAGGAGGAAATTAGCTAAAATTTTAGGAAATTTCAGTATTTTACACCGGGCTTTTCACTTTTGGCTAGTAATATGTGCAGTGGGGACCATTTTTGGTGTTGACCTATTTTTCATTGTTTATGTAGATTTATTTTGTGCCATATTGCATTTGTTGAGTCATCACTGTCTGTATGGAAAAAAACAAACAAACAATAAAGCTCCACATTCTGAGAGCACGCCGTGTAGTTCCATTCAGAAGAGGTTTTCTTTTTTGATCCTTTGACTGTGGTTGGTCTTTGTGCATGTAAATGACTGCACAATTAAAACTTATTTAAGGAAGCTTAGAAGAAATGTGTGCCATAAAATTTACTGACATTGTGCGTAAAAACCAACAGAGTTTCATCTAAGTGGAGAATGAAACGACAGAGCGGACAACGTGGCGCTTACAAAGAAAAACTAGGAAAAGTGACGTGCATACTTTGGAAATATCTGAATACTTATGGAATGCATGGAAGTATAGATTTTTCTATATTTCTCAAGGACATGTAGAGAATTTGGAAATCTGAGTCGGCATTGAATTGTCTCCTAAGATTGAGCGTCGTTAGTTGATTTGGTGCTTGAACAGGACTTACATTTAAGCTAGTCGGTACTAGTGGTTCATTTCTTACTTGAGCAGCCTGCGGAAGGTGAGAGACAGGAAGAGTGTGTCATCATCTTTCCCTTTATCCCTCGTCTTCTGTACCCTGCTTAGGTCAAAGGTGACTCTTGATCACCAGAGTGTCCTTGGATACCCTGACAAGTTGTGCGCAGGGTCAGCTGTCAGGGGTGGCCTTAACTCTCAGGGCTGGCCTTACAGTCATCAGGGGCGATTTTTCGAGACCAAAGCAGGGATGCTGGGATGTTGATTTTTGAGTCTGCTCAGGGCTGCTTAAATATTTGTCTTCTGCCATGAAAGCATACTCACCTCTTTTTCCCCAGTGCTGTGATGAGGTACAGTGATGTTGCGGCTACATCCTCCTGCATACCTGCCAACTTCCCACGTTTTTTATAAAGTTTACGAATTTGGGATTGTTCTATGAATTTATGAACATTGCGACAATTTTCAGGAAGAATAAACTCTGTTCACGAAATTGTTTCCCTTGTAAGGTTTTGACCCTACCATTGGAAGTCTTATGATGGTGAAAGGATGCCAGTGGGGTACTTGCTTCGAGCAAGTTTTTTCAGACAAGTTCCTATAGCAGGCAAAGTCAGCAACAGCAAAACCACGGAAAAATTCTGTGTGCTGCTTGTCATTCTCTGCTGATACAGGTTTGATGCTACGGTTGTGCTGCATCCAAAGGTAAACCATTGTTTATTGTGAGATGCGTATGTATCCCACAAAAGGCGTGCTCTCAGGGCTAACACAAGAATGGTTGCATGCTATCCTCCCTCCCCCAGTCCTATTGTTGTGTCTGCAGGACTTTTACGAATTTCAATGTTTGCAGTTTGGCGCTATGCTTACAGCCCTGATGGCCGTGAAGCTGACTGTTTGAAAAATGTGTTACCAGCTTTCTGTTTGCGTCATGCAGGGTTTCCACCGCTATGCGACAGACGGCAAATGGCACGTGCCGCACTTTGAGAAGATGCTGTACGACCAGGCTCAGCTGGCCCGTGCTTACAGCGAGGCCTACCAGGTGACTCGCGACCGGCGGCTACTGGATGTGGCACGTGACATCCTGTGCTACGTCGAACGGGACCTCAGCCACCCGGTGGGTCATGCGGAGCTTGCCTTTTGATCAAACAATCAAGGAACGGTAGATATTGATTTGGAGTCGAGATGAAAGAACTTGTTGAGCAAATGCTTGTAAATGCACCCAAAATGCTTGATCTAGTGTGCGCGCTTGGCCACTCGACACTCGTTTGCAGAGTCAAATGTACACTCCAGTGGGATTGAATCAAATTGTGTTGAATACAGTGGACAACTGAGAGAAGATGCACAGTAGGGCGCTGGACAAGCACTGACTAATAGAAGCAATGACCAATGTAATATGTACACATGAGCAGGATGACATTCAGGGATAGTACTCACACTAACAATTAAAATTTGAGAGCGTAGAAAGAAAGGTTCATACAAAAAGCAAACCTGCCTGCACATACTTTCACAGCAAAGCACTTTCTAACAGGTCAATCTCGCGCTCCAGAAGAGACATCACATGTACTAATATTGTTATTTTTTTTATAGATATGAATTTCGGCAATTGTGGAAGTGTACTAAAGTGTGAAAACCTGTCTCATGCCATCGTATTAGACAGCTTCAGCTGAGCGTCACTTATGATACGCTTCACTCACATTTCACCTGATGAGGCATTGCAGAGAACTGCGTTCATTTCACCTTTTTGATAAGCATGTTGTAGCATGTCTCCCAAAGACGTGAGCAATGCACAGTCAGTTTGACTGCAAAACAGCGACGAAACAAAGTGGGATGTCTCATCAGACACTGTGCAGTCAGCTTGGCAGTAGCCTCTGCTTCTGGCATGACTGTTGTGTGCCTGCCTATTCCCTCCGAGCAGCTGTGCACATATCGTTGGGCCTGAGCGGAGTGCTCTGTAAACACTCGGCTAAAACTCATTTTTTGCATAAACTGTAGTGATGACAGCTTGGTGTCCCGCTGGTTGCTCTTGTCATGCAACCTGCAACTTTTTCATGTCAAGCAGTTACCAGAAGAACTTGTAGCTGAGCTAGTTGGTAATTCATCTTAGTAAGTTGCTTGAGATTGCAAAAGAACGCACTCACATGTACACACACACTCACACACAAACACCCACACGAACACACCCAAAGAAGGGATGCTCCCCCCCCTCGCTTTTTCACACAAGCGCTGTATCTTGCGCTTGTTTCAAAAAGTGTGTTGGGGGGAGCATCCTTTCTTGGGAGTGTTCGTGCATTTATTTGTGCTCTGAAGCAACATACTAAGATGGCAGTTGCAAATCTTTTCCTGTGATTGTTTTCCTGCAGGGGCACAATGCAGAAGTGTTAGTGTAGTACCTACATTTAGGCACACAGTAAACAATCATAGGTGGTGTAAATTATTCCAGAACTTTGCACTATGGCTCCTCTCACTGCCCTATTGTTGCTTTTGGAATCAATCAATCAATCATTTAGTTTCAGCTGTTCAGTTAGAGGTGCGTCAAATGATATGATCAGCTTTAGCGTAATATTTTGAGGTAATGTGGCACTGAACTGGAAGCTGCGAGTGGTGTTTCATTACTTGAGACTGGGCTCGAGGCTGAGCAGACGGCGACAGTTTCATTTGCCTAGCTATGCTTCCGATTGGTTGATATCAGCTTTATCTTTCACTTGAGGGCCAGATTAAATTGATCGAGGCAGTAGTTTAGGTCAGTGGTCGGTCACACTGGGAGACTTGAGCAGAGGTAAAAAAATTGCCTCGTTATAACAGAGTAGGTTACGATGAAATAATGAATATAACGAAGTAGTTGAATTTCCCCATGAAATTCCCGTAGGAAGCGATGTATTTAAAAACTTGCTTTAATGAAGCAAGAATTTCCTAGAAGTGGGTATTATGAACCTGTTTTAGTTTATCACCAAGGTTTTATCATCATTTTACCTCAATCAGGCCAAAAGAGGGTTTCACGTCATGCTGCTAACCAATCACTCCCGTGAGCTGTCGCCCACTTGGTAACATGGCAAACCAGTGGTGCTGTGGAGTTGGTGGCCACTCTACTGTCACCCTCTCGCCACTGCACACTACTAACACTGCATGTCACACACACACACACTGTGCACACGAGACACTGTACCTTGGCTTTAATGTGTTGGGCAGTGTTGACTGTGAAGGCGGACAGCAATGGGTATGACGACTTCGACTCCCCGTTCATCTTTATCATAGCAACGTTTTAAAGTGAATAGCCTTCCTTGGCTCTTTTGGCCGTTTTTGTTGTGGTCGGTGGTCGGTGATTAGCGGTTGGACTTTCACCAGCAGTACAAAGGGCACCGATTCAAAGGGCACGTGCTCTCATGCAGCCAAGTTGTGGTGCAGGTTTGTTGCCGAACACCAACTACTATAGCTCTTTGAGACGCATGCACGAGAGAGGATGATGACAGTCATCTTCCACACTGGTGCTCGTGTTGCTCAAGATAATAAAATGTGACGAATCGGCTTATACGTATAGCCACTTAGACTATGGCTACAGATGTGCCGGTTAACGGCTCTGTTCTCTGACAATGAAAAACCAAACACTACCTAAATATTCTCACTGCAACAAACACATACGTCTTCAAGTACATCATTCCTTCGATAAAGCGATATAGCTTACCAGAAGTATTTGGCTACTCGCGTTCATTGACAATTAGCGTTGATGGTTCTTGCACAACATTTTCTGTAGGCAGGTGCACCGTGTATTATATGGTCCCCCTCCCCGTCTTTTTGCTGCTACCTGTTGTCCCAGCGCAATTGTGTGACAGGCTGCAATTTCCCTGTATGACAAGAGAGGAGTGGGAATGCAGATTTGTGTGCTTGCAGAGTGGCGGCTTCTACAGCGCGGAAGACGCCGACTCGTACCCCGAGCAAGAGGACAAGGAGAAGAGGGAGGGCGCCTTCTGCGTCTGGGAGGAGAAACAAGTGCGTCTTCTGCTCACAGAGCCACTGCCCAGTTGCTCGGAGAAGACTGTCGCTGACATTGTGTGCCGCTACTACGACATCCGAAAGAACGGCAATGTCGACCCTATGCAGGTAATCTACAACTTCCAGTTATGAGCATTTTCCAGCTTTGCAATTGTTTCAGTCAAGAACAAACTTGCATATTTCGGACACCGTGCATGAAGAGAATTTGTGTGAACAGATACATACTGAGTGGCTTATTTCAGACATTTTATTGCAACAGCAATTAGATGGACACTCCAGGTGCGTTTTCTGTCATCGCCGTTAGTGTTGCCGTGAGATTCCGTATAAAGTCCAAGGGCGATAAAATCATTGCTCCATGCTGTATGCTGTTCAGGTGAATAAAAGCGTGCGAGGGTGAGGGCAATTGCTGCTCAATCTCATGCGTGCAAGCCAGGAAAGTGAGGAGGAAGTGCGCTTTCTTCCGTCATGCACAAGGCTCCACGGGGAGGGGGGGGGGGGGTGAGGAGGGCGCATATTACTCCGGGTGGCCTGGGCTGTTGCACCCACTCGCCCTGGTTGCTGTGTTTTCACATCTTAGTTTGCGCTGATGCAAGACACAGCACGAAGGTCAATTCGCTTGCTGCTGCTGCCACACTTTCTCACTCCAGCGTTTTGACAATGAGTTTCTGCGGTAATTGAGTGAGATGTGGTCATGTTTGCTTGTGTGTGCGTGGCAGCATGCTTGTTAATTTAGTTAGTATGCCTATGCTTACAAGTTTATACGGCCGATAAAACTGCTATCTTTACTTTGTATATCTGTCCACTAATTTGCTATTGCAATCGATGGTTTGGCTTTCGGGTAAAACTGGACTTTTATTGTGTGTGTTCCTGAGGCTCTCGCACCATTTACATTCTCCAGCCAGCATCATATCAGCAGTCACCACAGGAATCGTTTTCTACAGGACCATTGTTTTCACTTTCTTCTTCGGTGCTCTCACTCGAGGAAGTTTGAAGCTATCTGGAGGCAGAATACTTACTTGGCACTAAGATCCTCTTTAGAATCAATGAAATCACACGAGTTCTTTCCATAAAATACATGCAGAGAAAATTTCCATCCTCCAATGCTTTGCACTATAAAAAGTGCATAGAAATTTCTTTGTATGTTTCTTAAAGCGTTGCCCTCGTATGCAAATGCTGTGAAATGTAATTAACAGCAGTTGTAAATGTTTCCGAGAAGAGTGGCAACAATCACAAAGAAGAAACCAGAAAAAAACAACTATGTTTTCGTGTTTCAGGAGGGGGGCCTGACATGTGACTGCAAAGCTAAGCAAGGTATCGGAACGGGGTAGTTGGTAGTGTATTCCATAATGACAAGGTCAAGGTACAAGGCATAGCAGGACAGACAGAGACAGTTGGGAGGCAGCGCTCTTCTGCCTGCCCTACTTCCTCTTGTCTTGCTATTGTGCTCCCAATCTAGTCCCGAGCTAGTGACGGTTTGATGGTGGCAGTGGGTTCTGGGTAGGTTCCAGGTAAGGAGGAAGGGGACATTCAGTGCTTTATGAACCAATTTGCTGGCTGGAGCTTTTCATCTGGCATGCGCATATATATATATATATATACATATATGTATATATATATATATAAAGTGTTCGATAAACACAATAATTCGATATATCAGTGTTCGATATATCGAGGTGTGACTATGTGTGTGAGTGTGTGTGTGTGTATACACACACACGCACCCATACAGTCAAACCTCAATATATCGAATCTTGGAAGAACGCTAACATAATCCTAATCCATAAAAAAGGGGACGCCAAAGACTTGAAAAATTATAGACCAATCAGCTTACTGTCCGTTGCCTACAAAGTATTTACTAAGGTAATCGCAAATAGAATCAGGAACACCTTAGACTTCTGTCAACCAAAAGACCAGGCAGGATTCCGTAAGGGCTACTCAACAATGGACCATATTCACACTATCAATCAGGTGGTAGCGAAATGTGCGGAATATAACCAACCATTATATATAGCTTTCATTGATTACGAGAAAGCGTTTGATTCTGTCGAAAGCTCAGCAGTCATGGAGGCATTATGGAGTGAGGGTGTAGACGAGCCGTATGTAAAAATACTGAAAGATATCTATAGCGGCTCCACAGCCACCGTAGTCCTCCATAAAGAAAGCAACAAAATCCCAATAAAGAGAGGCATCAGGCAGGGAGATACGATCTCTCCAATGCTATTCACAGCGTGTTTACAGGAGGTATTCAGAGACCTGGATTGGGAAGAATTGGGGATAAGAGTTAATGGAGAATACATTAGTACCTTGTGATTCGCTGATGATATTGCCTTGCTTAGTAACTCGAGGGACTAATTGCAATGCATGCTCACTGACCTGGAGAGACAAAGCAGAAGAGTGGGTCTAAAAATTAATCTGCAGAAAACTAAAGTAATGTTTAACAGTCTCGGAAGAGAACAGCAATTTACAATAGGTAGTGAGGCATTGGAAATGGTAAGGGAATACATCTACTTAGGGCAGGTAGTGACCGCGGATCCAGATCATGAGACTGAAATAATCAGAAGAATAAAAGTGGGCTGGGGTGCGTTTGGCAGGCATTCTGAGATCATGAACAGCAGGTTGCCATTATCCCTCAAGAGAAAAGTGTATAATAGCTGTGTCTTACCAGTACTCACCTACGGGGCAGAAACCTGGAGGCTTACGAAAAGGGTTCTACTTAAATTGAGGACGACACAACGAGCTATGGAAAGAAGAATGATGGGTGTAACGTTAAGGGATAGGAAAAAAGCACATTGGGTGAGGGAACAAACGTGAGTTAATGACATCTTAGTTTAAATCAAGAAAAAGAAAGGTGCATGGGCAGGACATGTAATGAGGAGGGAAGATAACCGTTCGTCATTAAGGGTTACGGACTGGCTTCCAAGGGAAGGGAAGCGTAGCAGGGGGCGGCAGAAAGTTAGGTGGGCGGATGAGATTAAGAAGTTTGCAGGGACGACATGGCCACAATTAGTACATATCCGGGGTAGTTGGAGAGGTATGGGAGAGGCCTTTGCCCTGCTGTCGGCGTAACGAAGCTGATGATGATGATGATGATGATGATGATGATATCGAACATGGATATATCGAATTATTGCGTATATCGAACGCTTTCTCTATCACCTGGAAAATGTCATGTATTTTTAACTTTTTATTTCGAACGAGGTTGGATGTAAAATGGGAGCTCCGCTACCCGAGACCATGTGTGCTCTGTTGACAGGCGGTGAGCTTTCCCGCAACACTCTTAAAGATCGTGGTAGCTCGATGGGCATTCCCTACTGCTGCACATCGATTGCGATGAGGGTGCCATTTGAACATAGTGGTGTACACATGAGGCGGCGTGGCTAGTTCAACAACGTCAACGACGCATTGCATTTGCCGCACTGACTCCTGCTCGGTGCCGCGCTCTGCGTCCACAGTACCTTGCTTCAGCAGCTTGGCTCCCGTCTGCAAAATCTGTGCTTGTAGCCAGAAGCAGTTTCTGCTTCATTTCTACAAAATGCAGGCAAGTACCGATGTTTAAATACATCTCTCAAACAACTTAGACTACAATATGCTACCTTGTGAGTGATGTTTGCTCTTGATTAGACGAGTAGCTGTGGACAGGAATTTTGAACAGGCCAGATATGGAAGATGCTGTGTGTGTGTGTGTGTGCGTGCGTGCGTGCGTGCGTGCGTGCGTGTGTGTGTGTGTGGGGGGGGGGGGGGATTTGAAACCTCACGAAAATGAGCTACTGCTTTAACGGTTCCACCCCTTCCAATGGAGTGTTGTTGCTTTGTGTTGGTGAGGGATGAGCGCTGAAAGCTCATGGTATGTTGTCGAAAGAATGCATGTGCCATAATACTGTTACGTAAGAAGACACAGATGAAAAGCTATATACAAGTATATTTACAACATAATACGCTGCACTTGGCCAAGAGGCAACAGCCCGCGCTAGCCTCCAATCGTCGTCGTCGTCTTCGTACTGCTCGCCTCTTCGTCATCGGTAATACTATTCCGTAGCACTACCCCCGGCGGCAAAAGCGCCGTCCCGGAGCGACTAAAGGCCGGACTCGGAAGCAGTGTAGTAGGCCTTGAGCCTAGTGACGTGCACGACATCACTAGATGCCACAGTAGATGACGAGGTTGAGCTCACAGGGGCAATTTTGTACGTCACAGGCGTCACCTGGCGCAGCACGCGGTAGGGCCCTGTGTATCGCGAAAGGAGCTTTTGGGAAAGTCCGACGTGACGAGAGGGCGACCACAAGTGCACGAGCGCACCAGGCAAAAAGTGTACGTCACGGTGGCGGGCGTTGTACTGACGCTGCTGAGTGGTTTGCGAG
This sequence comes from Dermacentor andersoni, assembly GCF_023375885.2. Taxonomy (NCBI): domain Eukaryota; kingdom Metazoa; phylum Arthropoda; class Arachnida; order Ixodida; family Ixodidae; genus Dermacentor; species Dermacentor andersoni. Next base: position 733,926 of record NW_027314752.1, on the reverse strand, counting down.
TCCGTCAGTCGAGCACGGGCAAGCTGGCGTGCATGGTCGGCGAGGGCGATGGCGTCGCGCGCATACTCGCTTGTTGAGATCGAAGCAGGAGGAAGTGCCGTGTCAAGGGGCAAGGTCGGTTCGCGACCGTAGAGTAGATAAAGGGGAGAAAATCCGGCGGTGTCGTGCCGGGAAGAATTATAAGCAAATGTGATGTAAGGAAGGGCAATGTCCCAGTCGTGGTGGTCCTTGGAAACGTACTTGGACAGCATATCGGTAAGAGTACGGTTTAACCGCTCTGTCAGGCCATTGGTTTGAGGATGGTATGAGGTAGTCAGCTTGTGTTGAGTGGAGCAGGAACGTACAATGTCGGCGATAACTTTCAAGAGGAAGTTACGACCACGGTCAGTGAGCAGCTGTCGCGGGGCGCCATGAAGTAAGATAATGTCATGCACGAGAAAGCCTGCGACGTCAATGGCGCAACTGGTAGGGAGAGTCCGCGTGATAGCGTATTGGGTGGCGTAATCAGTTGCGACGGCTACCCATTTGTTCCCAGAGGATGACATGGGAAAGGGACCGAGGAGGTCTAATCCAACACGAAGGAACGGTTCCACAGGGACAGTGATCGGCTGGAGATGACCGGCAGGTAGCACCTGAGGTGTTTTTCGACACTGGCAGTTATCACAGGCAGCAACATAGCGTCGGACAGAGCGAGCGAGACCAGGCCAATAGAAGCGGCGGCGGACGTGGTCGTACGTGCGGGTTACGCCAAGATGTCCTGCAGTAGGTGCGTCATGCATCTCAAAGAGCACAGTCTGTCGTAGATGTTTTGGCCCGACAAGAAGAAGATCAGATCCGTCAGGGAGGAAGTTCCTTCGGTACAGAATGCCGCCCTGGAGAACATAGCGGCGAACGGACGCGTCGGTAGGTGTAGAGCGCAGACACTCGATGAGTGCTCGCAGCGGTAGGTCTCGGTACTGCTCATCGGCGATGTTAGCAAAGGCAGACACAGAGAAAATGCCGTTGGTGGTACTACTGTCGGCGTCGTCAGGCTCGTCTACCGGGTAACGAGACAGGCAGTCAGCATCCTTGTGTAGTCGGCCAGATTTGTAGGTGACAGTATATGAATATTCTTGGAGGCGTAATGCCCAGCGACCAAGTCTTCCTGTAGGATCTTTCAATGAGCATAACCAGCAAAGCGCGTGATGGTCTGTGACAACGGAAAAGGGTCGGCCATATAAGTATGGGCGGAACTTCGCAACTGCCCAAACTAAGGCCAGACACTCACGCTCAGTGATGGAATAGTTGCGCTCTGCGGGTGAGAGGAGCCTGCTGCCATAAGCGATAACACGGTCGTTGCCGCGCTGGCGTTGTGCCAGTACTGTGCCAATTCCATGACCGCTGGCATCAGTACGGTCTTCGGTAGGCGCAGAAGGATCGAAATGGACCAGAACGGGAGGCGTTGTGAGAATGTCGATTAGATGCGAGAATACAGAAGCCTCGTTATCGCCCCACTGGAAAGGGGCGTCTTTTTTCAAAAGCTCGGTTAGTGGTCGTGCTATGGCCGCGAAATTTTTCACGAAACAGCGGAAGTAGGAACAAAGGCCGATGAAACTGCGCATATCCTTGACACACTTCGGAACAGGGAAGTGCGTAACAGCATGGATCTTGCCTGGGTCCGGTTGCACTCCGTTCGCGTCAACGAGATGCCCGAGGACGGTAATCTGGCGACGGCCGAATTGGCACTTCGATGCGTTCAGTTGCAGACCGGCGCAACGAAAAACGTCCAGTACTGCCGAGAGGCGCTCGAGGTGCGTAGCGAACGTTGGGGAGAATACTATGACGTCGTCCAAGTAGCACAGGCATGTGGACCATTTGAAACCGTGAAGAAGGGAGTCCATCATGTGTTCAAAAGTGGCAGGAGCGTTACATAGACCGAACGGCATCACTTTGAATTGATAAAGACCATCCGGAGTTACAAAGGCAGTCTTCTCGCGGTCGAGATCGTCCACGGCAATCTGCCAGTAGCCGGAGCGGAGGTCAATAGAAGAGAAGTAGCGAGCACCGTGGAGGCAGTCAAGGGCGTCATCGATCCGAGGTAGGGGATACACGTCCTTTTTGGTAACCCTGTTAAGGTGCCGATAATCCACGCAAAAGCGCCATGGGCCATCCTTCTTTTTTATCAGTACAACAGGTGACGCCCATGGACTACATGATGGTTCTATGATGTTCTTGGCAAGCATTTTGCAAACTTCTGCATGAATAACTTGACGCTCAGCCGGTGACACTCGATACGGGCGGCGATGAATAGGAGGGGCATCGCCGGTATTAATGCGATGTTTAACAGTTGTAGTTTGGGCCAAAGAACGATCGTTAAAGTAAAAAATATAGTTGTAGGAAAACAGAACGCGGTAGAGCTCACGAGTGTGCTCGGACGGCATGTCGGGCGCAATCATTTTCTGTAAGTCGGCGATGGTACAAGTTGTCGACTGAGATGGTAGAGGAGGATCGGCTGAATTGTCGTCTACCTCAATAAATGCTATTGAATGATCCTCGAATGAGCAAAGCTGGGCCAGAGATATCCTGCGTGGCAGCACTTGTGTCGTCAAGCCAAAATTGACCACTGGCAGGCAGACGCAATTAGCCGTAATAAATAAAACGGTATGAGGTACCGTGATCTCGTGTGTAAGGAGGACGTCTTGTATAGGAGCCGCGATATAGTGACCGTCGGGCACTGATGGGGATGACACTAGGTCAACGTAAGTCAGTGCCGTAGGTGGCAAGCGAACGAAGTTGACGGAACTGAGGCGACTGGGGTGTGGTTCAGCGGGATCCAGAACAGGCAGGTCAAGGCGGAGAGTACTGGCGGAACAATCAATGAGAGCAGAATGTGCGGAGAGGAAGTCTAAGCTGAGGATGATGTCGTGGGGACAGTGGGCGATGACTGTGAATAGCACAATTGTGGAGCGGTCGGCGAAGGAGACACGGGCGGCACACATACCAATTACGGGGGCTGTTCCACCATCGGCGACATGGACAACATGCGTCGTGGCGGGCGTGATTATTTTTTTCAGGCGGGTACGAAAGTCCGCGCTCATTACCGACAAATGCGCCCCAGTGACTATAAGAGCAGATACAGGAACACCGTCGACTTGCACGTCAAGAAGGTTCAGATGAGTGGGCAACGTCAGTGGAGGATTTGGCGGCGTAGGGAGCAATGCAGCGTCACCTCGAGGCGCTGCGTCATCTAGTTTTCTGGCTGGGAGCGGCGTCCGAAGGGAGTCGGCGAAAAGGAGTGACGGGGCTGGGGAGAGCGAGATTGTCGTTGTTGGGGCGAAGGTGAACGAGAATAGGGGCGGTTCGGCACAGGAGAGTCAGTGGCGGCATTATCGGAGCGTGCGGCATAGGGACGAGAAGGGCCACCTGGGGGGCGAGAGTAGGCAGTATAAGCAGACCGGGTCGCGGAAATCCAGCGACTTCGACAGTGCCGAGAAATGTGCCCGATGCGACGGCAGTGAAAACAAATGGGCTTGTCGTCAGCGGTGCGCCATTCAGCTGGGTTGCGGAAACGTGGTGGGTAAGAAGATGCGGGACGGGGCGGAATCGAAGAAGCCGGATGGGTATCAGGGCGATGGGCTGAGCAGATGGTGTGAAGGCCAATGTTTTTGAACTCCTGGCAGACAACTGCCTGGATCAGGGAAACCGTGACTGCAGGTGCGTTGGTGGGGCTGGAGTCGAAGGCAGCCGGATAGGCGGCCTCAATCTCACGCCGGACGATCTTGGTAATATCGCCAGTGTTGTTGGGACGAGGAGCGTCGGCACAGGAAGATGTCGCTGGGGTGTTGGGCAAACGGGCAAACTGCTGATCGATACGTCGGCTTTTAGCGAGTTCCAGGCGGCGGCACTCTTTTAAAACAGCATCCACCGTCGCGACGTTGTTGAATACGAGCAAGTTGAAGGCGTCATCGGCAATGCCTTTGAGGATGTGGGATACCTTGTCTGACTCAGTCATGTGTGCATTAACTTTGCGGCACAGAGCCAAGACGTCCTGAATGTACATGACATAGGGCTCTGTTGACGTCTGCACATGGCCGGAAAGCGCCTTCTGCGCGGCAAGTTTGTGACCGTAGGGGTTGCCGAACAAGTCTCGGAGCTTTTGCTTGAGCGAATCCCAACTGGTGAGCTCCTCTTCGTGCGTCTGAAACCAAACTCGAGGTGTGCCACCGAGGTAAAAGACTACGTTAGCGAGCATGATAGTAGGGTCCCACCGGTTATTGCGGCTGACGTGTTCGTACAGGCTGATGCAGTCGTCAACGTCTTCCCCATCTTTGCCCGAGAATACGCCAGGATCACGAGGAGCAGGGAGAGTGATGTAGGTCGTTGAAATGGCAGCAGGTGTCGGAGGCGGCTGAGTCGAGTTGTCATCGCCGGGAGCCATGAAGCTAGGCTCGACGTACCGTCCACTGCGAAGCTCCGTGACGAGGTACAGGGAACGTCCATCTCCACCAGATATGTTACGTAAGAAGACGCAGATGAAAAGCTATATACAAGTATATTTACAACGTAATACGCCGCACTTGGCCAAGAGGCAACAGCGCGTGCTAGCCTCCAGTCGTCGTCTTCGTACTGCTCGCCTCTTCATCATCGGTAATACTATTCCGTAGCAATACCTTTCAAAATACCTTTTGTACCCAGTGATTCGGTTTCAAAACCCTGCTTTCTGGTATGGGTGGGTTTGTAATCACGTGGCATTTTTCATATTTTTGGGGTTTTCTTTACCAGCTGAAAAACATCACTATTTGATGTTTCTTATTGCTTTGCACAGTGCTTAATTGACACCTTGGTAATTGGCACAGTAAGTAACGAGCAAGGTAATTATTTTTAATTACTTAATTGAGCATCATCAATGAAAAAGTTACTGGTGGCTTCTTAACTCAACTCTGAGCAGTATGTACTTAGTTATGTTTGCATAAAATGATTAATATTTTTTAGAGCTTATTTTATTTGGGACACCCTGTATGTCTGGCGAGATACCGAGAACAGCCGGGTCTATCAAATAGGCACCGAGAAATTGAAATTTCGATTCAGTGCGTAGACCGTTCCTTCCTGGTTGCCCATCGCAGTGCGTGGCCCACTGTGGTGTTGGCACACTGAGGTGTACTGCAAATTCCGCTGTGTGCTTCACCACTAATCAAGTTGCCAACTTGTGTACAGCTAAAAACATCATTCTCACATCCTCTTCACCTTATTTCTTATGAAGTGCAGGAAGGATATGCGCTTAAATGCCCGATGTCAAGAGCAAGCGCTACAAACCATGTGACAATTCCCCTCCATTCTGTTGCTGTGCCCGTACACATGTTTTGCGATCCTTGTCCAGAAACGCGCCGAATGTGTGTGTCTAGAAATTTTCAGCTTTGTCAACATGTGGTTTCTGAACCATTCTGGAACATTTCGATGTTGTAAAGGAAGAAAGGGACACAGAAAAATAGATGTGGAAAAAGAAAAATTGGGACTTTGTCTAATATTGCGCAATGGTATGTTTTTGAGATCTCTTGCTCCATATCATGGCATTGATACTCCATGGTGATTCATTAGAATTACGTGTAGTGATGTTTACCCGCAGTCCATCACGAAATATTTTTTTTAGCCATAGCTGCAACAGTTTATATTTGGGATCTAACCAAAATGAGCTTTTGGCAAAATCCGTAAAAGGTGCTTTTGACTGATTGGGCACTTCTGTATTATTTTTGTGAAGACAAATTCTTGTTCTCGCGAAATCAAGATTGATTTCATTGTCCTTGGCGCTCAAACTGCCAAATAGAATTTTTTTTTTCATCAATGTTGAACACGGTCACCGGACGTGCCCGACCCAACCTATCCTGGACACACCTGTCCGTCTTCATTTCCTCTTCACCGCAGAAATGACTAACGTAGAGCTTTGAAAGAACACTGAACGAGCCTGAACTAATTTAGCATTTCGTTATAGTGACCCTTTGATTCTTGCCGTAACCACAGGATCCTCATGACGAGCTCAAGAGGAAGAACGTGCTCATGGTGCAAGAGTCGAAGGAGTCGTTGGCCACGTGCTACGGCCTCGAGGTGGACGTGCTGGACTCCTTGTTGGAGCGGGCGAGGGAGACCCTGTTCAAGGCGCGGCTGCGGAGGCCGAAGCCACACTTGGACGACAAATTCCTCACGTCGTGGAATGGCGAGTGCCACAGTATTCTCATCATTCGCATCCTGTTCCTTTGGTCACATAGTGACCAAATTCACTTCAATTCAGTTTATTCATCACAATTACACGATGTTGGGGGCACCGACACGAAGGCGTTACGATGAACGATTAGAAGAAGTTTGTGCCCCCTGGTGGCGCGTGGCAGAGTGCAACATTGACGTGCATGTAAATTTGTACCCTGCCGTAAACTGCTTATGCGAGTGCATGGCACTATTGTTGCCATCCGGCAAGAAAGAGAGTCCAGTCGCATTTTTCAGTTTATTATCTAATTTATTTAGTTACACCGGTCGTGATAGCAAAGTCCCTTCGGTACACGGCACACACATAAGACAAAGCGTCACTACATTCCTCGCTCTTGTTCTGCACGATGCACATCTCAAGTCTCGGTCATCTCGCAGCGCGTCACGTGAGACGGCTCTGCAGGTGCTGGTGTTGCTCCGACTGTGTGGTATGGCACATCGCTTTGGGGCACTTTTCTTTTCTTTTTGTAAGTTGTTTTTTTGTTGGCCCGCCGCTGTCACCACTGTGGTGTAGATGTGATTAGGGAAGTGCTTACCTGCGTGACATATAGGACAATCTAATTGTGACAGAGGGGCCTGCAGAATGCATAACATGTGATCATGCATCACGTACGCCCGCTGCTCTCAACTTGCCCAAGCCGACCAATTTGCGATATCATTTGGAATTGAACCAGACTTGGGATCCTCTGTTAGAGAGATTTAGATTAAGGGATGCAAGCTGCATCCAAATGTCAGGGAGTGCAAACCACTGGGTGTACAAAAGAACCCAAAGCGAGCACAAAAGAGCGTGAAGGGCCCGCATTGGAGTTTGCATCCCCCAACGGTTCGGTGCAGCTTGCATTCCCTAACCTAAAGCTCTCTACTAAAGATCCCACAGTCTTGGCTCTGGGCTCAAGTAAGTTGCATTCACCCCGTGTTTGTTATTTCTTCTTTGTCGTGTGAATGCTCACTGTAGATGTTCTCTTTGCCTTCATATGTGACTGGGCCAGTCACTATTAGGGCCATCATATGAACCCACCACTATATTCGTATCATGCGGGCACTTTACGCTGTCATATAAGGCAGCAGCCTTTTGATTTCTCAACCTATTGTTCTCAAAGGAGCTGCGTTGGCACTACACCAGGATGCTCCATGATATTGTTGAAATGTTTTAGAAACTTGACAACGAGCGCTTGTGTCACTGCCACCATTAGTACCAGTTTTGTACTTCTGAAAGTAACCAAGCTCTGACAATTGAGGCAAACAAATTATTTCTCATTCCAGTTGTAAAATCTGCACAGCTGTAGCGAAATTTAAAAATCGACTTCATTTATGCCTTGCAGAAATTTTAAATGCCCTTTTTCAATTCAACATTTAAGAAGTTCAAACAACCTCTGAGTGTCCTACCTGGGTGAAAAATTGGTGGAACATCCATCGTTTGGAGGTGATTGGCATTGTTAATGCGATTAGCAATTTTTCTTATGATGGGTATGTAATTGGTAATGGTATGTTTTACATGTTATGATGATTAGTATGATGATTGTTTTATCCCCATGCCACATCTTCATGCCATCTGTGAATCACGAAACCTTGTGGGCACGTCAGCAGACACGGGAAGTGGTGATATTGCTTCCAACCACAATGCCAAATGATGGAATGATAACACGACACAGTGTATCTTGTTCTAATCAGTGCACCCCAGTTGAAACTCTGTAGCAACCCCCATCATCCCTAGTATTCTGGCTGTATCGTCGTTGCAATGGCTATCCCATCCAAGCGGCCGCGCTCGACACAGAGGTGTCTATCGCTTTAACACTTTCAGCATAACTGACGTACCGGTGTGTTTCCACGTTTGACTCGCCATGTTCCTTTTGACATTCATTTTGTTAGATAGGAATGTGAGGACCACACCAAGAGAGAATTGCCATTTTCATTTCTATGCAACGAAAAATAAGTTGTGTCCATGTTCCATAATATCCCAGAAAAAAACAAAAACCTGATGCTGAAGCTCCGTCAGTTCCTAAAACACCTGACACTGAAAGGGTTAATATATATGGGGCTGCATACTAGGGGTGTGTGAATACTGGAATATCGCCGAATCGAATATCTGCTGTTTGAATTTTTGAACATTCGGCATATTCGGTGTAGAGACCCTCGCAGTGCTGCATGTCGCGTGCACTGCGAAGGCGCTCGCACTTGATGCTGCACAAGCGGGTGTCTCACTTAGTTTTTTTTAGCGCGAAAGAAGCGCTGAGTCTGTGCAAACGGGCCGCCCCGGCTGACACAATAATGAACTTTGTTTCTGCGACCGCTTCTGCCCTGCTGCATGTGCTCACCAATGTCTGCCCAATGCAGAAATCACACGTACTGTGCGAACGCCGCTAATCGCAGTATGGTGCCGCTTCCCCGAAGGCCGCCGCTGTTGTTACAAGGTTCACACAGATCGACAGGACAGATGAAAATGAAAATGCGACGCGAACAAAGACAAAGGGAACATCAATGAAAATAGCACGTATTTCGGAAAGTGCAAAACCACGTGCAGAGATGGAGCCAATTAGCGGCCAGGTGGTTTGTAGATTGTGTTGGATTCATGGCGACAAACTTAACACCGCTTCAACTGGCTTCAGCAGCCGTCAGTCTAACTCATACGTATGATCTTGGAACCAGTCACTGGTGTTACCCATCACCCGTACGAACATATTTTATTTCATTTCATTTATTGTACCTTCAAGGCTTGAAGGCATTACAGATGGGAGTGGAACGAAATACAGAGCATGTGCAGATAACAGGGTATAATAATAAAAAAAAAATAATTTGAATGTGCGGATTAACAAAAGTATTCTTCAATAGTAGTTCTAAAAGCAGATGTATCGGTTATGTTAGCAATTGAGGCCGGCAGATGATTCCATTCATTGGTAGTTTTAGGAATAGATTAATAAAAAATAGGTTCGTGCGACAGTGTGGAACGCTCAATTTATGCCGATTTATAGCAACAAGCATGCCACGATGGCTTGCAGTCCGTTACCACGTTGGCCAGTGGCGAATTTTTGTCACGGCCACACTCTAGGCCATTAGACCTAATCGGTGATGGTGACCGTCGGGCGTCGTTGACTGAAGTTGCGGTTTGGGGCTCGATCAATGCATTTCTATTCACAGCAGTCACACGACACTCGGAAACCAGGCAAACCACCTCTCAAATGAAATCGAATATATGGGATGGCAACAAAGTTGCTCACGGCCGCCATCTTTGCAACACCGTATGACGGCCTCTTATTCCTGACATCGTTCATAGGTGCCCATCGGTCTCTTTTTGTAGCTTTGAGCAATCCATCTCAAGACAATCATTGGATTTACCTGGCAGCCACAAATTGGTTATGTGGCTTATGAGCTGACTTCCAGGTGGCATACATTTGTGACGTTGGCAGATGGAGGAAGGGGGCAGGAAGGAGGGGGGGGGGGGGCGTCGTGCGGACCTGTCGTTACCCTCCTGGTTTCAGATTCTTTGACAGGGGGCAGATCACACGGAACTTAACAGGGAAAAGGTGCCAGCTCCTTACCATCGGTGCCGACAGCAGTCGATCCGCGGAAAGGTGATCGAGTCACGTATGATGTGCGGTCCGCACTTTCGTCTGTTGTGTAGATTGCCCTTATAATAACCGACCTACCGTAAAGATGGGAAAGGCCTTCTGTATTTTGTTGGAAGAAAACTAAAACCAAAATTTTCTATGAAATAAAAGATTGCTGTAAAAGCACAAGTCCACTAATCTGAGAACCTCATTCGTATTCATTACAGCACAACGTCACTAATTTTTCAGCTTCAGAGGGAAAAACAGCACTTGATTCTATTCAGCAAACATTCTATAGATAAAAAAAAAAAACTTTTCAGACCTTCATATACTAGACCTAAGCTGTAATCAGTGCCTGCATACTTATCTTGAGTTCCATTTAATAAATGCAGACCATACTGTATATCTTCGTTTCTGTGTACTTAAGTTACTGATAGCTTGTTACATTCATGTTATGGAATGCTAGAAGACCATCAAGCACGTGCAGCACCATCTTTTGTAGCAAAAAGTTTGTAAGCACTGAATGTTGTGATATGTTTTCTCATATTCAATATTCACTTTGATATTTGGCTTTCTTTTTCTTGATTCGATTTGGTATTCAATTCCAAATCTCAGACTTCGATATGACGAAGTTGTACTTGCAGTGAAAAATAATTTCACAAATTCCCTGAACATTCCTGGAGGATAGTGTCTTGTCAGTAAGCACTGATAAACAAATTGCGCGGAGTTAGTGCCATAATAGCGTGGCTGTCGGTTATTAGCGTCGGCATATGTGGTGCAGGTCGTGCCGAGAGCAAGGTATCGGCGTGGCTCATGGCGTCCAAGATTTGCATGTGTTGCATCGCGTGCCGCCGTAAATCTTGGACGCCGTGGCTGACTGCGCTTTGGATGGCTTGCAGGCATCATCAGATGGCACCCACAAATTAAAAACAATGATGTAAAAATATAGATGTTTGTCCTGAGAAAAACAAAAATTCATTTTCGCCAGGGAGGCGGAGACGGCAAAGGAGGTACCTCCTTCGCAAAGAGACAACTACATGAAGTAAAGTTCATAGGTTTATTGGTGCCACACACGCCCAGGCAAACATGAACAGATTTCACTTGATGTCCATGAACCTTCGCTGTCACAACGTGAGCTAACGCTTTGCACCGTGTCTCAGGAACTTGAGATTACTCAACCATCTGCACTAGACGTGCGGGAACACAGTGCGCTTAAAGGCACCAGCCATCTTGGCTTGGGCTTTGCACTTGCCAAGGATTATTATCGCCAGGATACGGCACGTGGCACGCGCATGGACAGCCATGCGCAGCCAATGCAAGGATAGAGGAGTAGACACGTGCTCTAGAGGGAGAGGGTGCGAATTTTGTTGAATCGAGGTTTGTCATATCACGGTGTGACTATATTCGGCATTCGCACACCCCTGTTACATTCCCCTTGTCTCCCCTTGGCACATTCGTTCTTGGGGATTGAATGGGTACATACCAATATCACATACTCGGTGCCAAGGTTGTCTGTTCGGGCGCATACGCAGTGGCCCGTGTTGTCTGCACACAAAAATTAAAGAAAGCTAATTGCATTAAAAGTCACTTGCACTAGCTTCAGTCATGTTTAGTTAGTGATATCATCACATGCACATTGCTTTGCTTTTTGATGGTGACTGTTTTTCGCCGGATTGCCGCTGGTATCGTTTTGTAACATTTCGGACATTGAACGATATCGTCTACCGAAGCATTAACTAGACTCCATTTGCTGTGTTTGGGAACTTAGGGCTTTTTGGGGGCTCATTCGCAACAGGTGGCCTGTTTGTCTCTTCTGCCTTTTGCTCGCAGGGCTTATGATATCCGGCTTTGCAACTGCGGCCCGGACACTGAACCAGCCGATCTACCTGGACCGAGCCCTCAAGTGTGTGGAGTTCATCAAGAAGCATCTCTACAACCCCAACGAGAAGACTTTGATCCGGAGTGCCTACCGAGGAGCAGACGACTCGGTTGTGCAAGTGTGAGTCACGGGCACGTTTCAGCTTGTCTCATGGTCACACAGTCTTTCACCCATACAGTTGACTTCCATTTATCTGACCTCGGTTAATTCGACTTTCCACTTATAGAGGTACCGACATAATATTTTTAAAAATATGTTTTCTTTCTTTTGCATTGGATGAAGGCCCTAGACCTCTAAACCCTAGAAAAAATATAGTAGCAGGCCTCAGGGGGGCCGTTAATAATTCAATATATAATAGCTGTTGTACGCAGTTTTGAATTAGGAAGGAACAGCGCCAACTAAGACAATCACAAGTGGGGAGAACGACACAGGATGGCGCTTGTCCTGTGTCGTTCTCCCCACTTGTGATCGTCTTAGTTGGCGCTGTTCCTTCCTAATTCAAGTATGCACCATCTAGCCCAAATGAATGTTGTCCTGTACGCAGTTTTGGTTTCGTTTTTCAGGAGGATACTGTGTCATGCCATAGGTCCACATTCTCTGTGCCCGCCTTAAAACTTCTAAACAAAGTGTAAATGTAATGCACACCCAATTTTTTAGCAGTAAAAATGGTCACTAGTCTAATTGTGTTGCACAGTGGCAGCCAGTGCCCTAAAGTCAGCTTTGCCGCAATATGTTTGTCATATGCGGTAAAACATACATACGTGTTGAGCATAGGTCTCCTCTAGCCCGGCTGTAGCGGTGCATGGCTCAGCCCTATCTTCGAGGTAATCTGCGGTAGTTGCAGAGAGGGGGGGGGGGGGTGCGAGACGTGATCAGCGTTGCTACATGTGCTCTGCCTTCCTACCTGTTAGCGTTAGAGGTCGCGTAATCGCAAGTTTCGGAGATGTATTGAAGCTAGAAGCAAACGAAGCATTCGCGCCTGGGCTCTCTGCCTGCGCTCATTGTCCCACTGGGAGTAACACTAGCAGCTGCGGTGGTGAAGTGTACGCAAATGCGTTGCACGCTTGCTGCCGATGTGAAGGTATCGTCGACACAGCAGGAGACCGTACCTTTGGTCGGCAGCTTTCAAATTCAACAAAATACATATTTTTTTGTTATTGAAATTCGTTTTTTCCAATTGCCCAATAACTGAAAATTTATGGCCCCTTCTGTGTAAGAAAAATTCATTGGTGAGTGTACCTATTTGCATAAAATGCCAAGTTTCGGCGTAACATAATTTCTGTGTAACAAAGTAAAGTGCCGATTTTATCAACTATGTCCTTTCGAGGTTTAACTGTGTGAAATATTCATAATGATATAAACGGTAAGCACTGGCACTCGCTTCCACCCACAAGTTAAGTGTGAATGCATCCATTTTGTTGGGATTTCATTCAGAACTGCATAACGTCGATCGTTCGCTTGAGATGCGCCCTGCTTGCTGTTTGTAGGTGGTGCAAGCATTTGAGATGAATGCGTTCATGCTCTAGGTGAGTCGGATGTATGGAAGAGGTAATGTTTTGAGGCACTTTTCCAAACCATGACACTTTTTTGCCGGTGCCTGCACCTATAGTATTATGAACTGTGTGTAGAAAAAACATTTTGCTGTAATCAATATCATCTTGGGCACTGCTTCAGTTTAGTTAGTGTAGCCAACAAAAATTTTTAGCTTTTTTTCTTGCATCAAAGTTTTATTGTTCACAGTGTATGCCTGACAAGGCTCTTGATTGCAAGGAGATATTTCCCATTGACTGCATAAAAAAAAAAAAAAAGAAAACATCGTAGAGCTCGACATATGCAAGTGTGCTTGGCTCTGTAAAGGACCAGGATTAGGTTTCAGGTCAGTCCAGGTTTAGGTTGAGATGTTGCTGCGAAGCTATTCCTCGGGGGGGAATTGCCAAAAAAAAAAATTGTCAGGATAACTCGTGCTGGCTCACCAGTACCGAAGACGAGGAACCTTGCTTCTTGTGCACTCATGTTACCCTTGCCAAGGTTGGCATGATTGCATCCATATTGTCATGTGAACGTGACGTACACACTCTGGCAGATGGGTGATGACTTGCAATAAATGTTTCCTCTCTATTGGACGAATGTGTGCTCAATAAAGGAATGGTACAATTTGGCCAAGGCAGTGGTAGTGACAGCATGATGATGGCCATAGAGCTGATTGGTGCGTCTTATGTTTGGGCCCTATTCATACTGCACTACTGGGCAATCCAGATCAAACGGCTGTCGTATTGCAATAAATTTTGGAAGTTTCTACTTGCGCAGTGCAATGAAGTATTAACTAAAATGGCAATGCAATTTGCTGTAAATTTTTTTGAGTCTGTACTTCTCAAAACTTCAAAGCTTCCTCCAAAAGTTTTGCCTCTGAATACTGGCTGACTTCTGGTTCTGCAGTCACAACATGACCCATAATATCTTTAATGTGGAGAAAGTTAATTGCTATAAATTGGTTAATTAGTAATTGTGTTGGCATTTATTACACAGATTCTGATGTTCACCCCTACCATGAAGCTGAATCAGCAAAAATTATCATTTTGTCTCTAATCTCCTGTATTTAATAAATTGAGACAGTCGTTTAGGAGAGAGGTGGTAATTGTAGTTTTGTTCATAGGCCTTTCAAAACTATTGTTGATTTCATGGTAATATGTTCATTTCTAGAACAGAAGGTGAAGATCAAAGTTCCAGTTCTCGAATTTTACACTGAAACCCCAGCATCATTAAGCCAGCGTGATTCCACAAATTTCAGTGTACTTCTTCATATTTGTACCTTTGTGGTCCAGGAGAGGTTCTTGAAACTTGCCAAGTTCAGTCTTTGACTCCTTAATAATACAACATAGTCCCTCTTTGCAAACAAAAATATACACTAAACCTGAGCAGATGCCGTCAGATTTAATGATGTCATACAGCTCAACGTATTTTTCTTTCTTTAGAGTCCCTTTAAGTAAGAGTCTTGCAGTTATAACCAGCTGCCTTTTCCCCCCATAGGTCACAGCCCATCCGAGGAGTGCTGGAGGACTACGCCTTCATGATCCAGGCATTGCTGGACGTGTACGAAGCGTCCTTCGACGTGTCCTGCTTGATGTGGGCCGAGGAGCTGCAGGACATGCAGAACAGCCTCTTCTGGGACACCCAGGACATGGGCTACTTTCTCAGCAGTGGCGAGGATTCCACGGTTGTGCTGCGTCTTAAGGACGGTGTGTAATGGCTGCCAGAGGGTGTTTGTGTGTGGGAGTTGCAGTGGACCCATTTTTAAGTCAACTTCTGCGCAATGGCCTCGCCAGGATATCTCCAGTTTGGGTGTCAACCAAGCCCAGCTTTTGCCAGCAATGTTTAAATTCTTATCGACTCATGTATTCCTCCATTGCTCGTGCTGTGTTTCCCCTCCCTGAGCACCCATTGCTCCGATAGATGACAAGTTATCTCTTCTCCGCACAACATTGTTGTTTTTCAGGATGGGATTTGTCATTAGGGTGTCCGTGCACCAGTCGCAAATAGGCTTATCTATACGAAAACGGAAACTACATAAAGAGGTCGCCAGTGATCAGCATCTAACAAAGGTGACCTTCCCAACTCCACTTGTTTCAAAATCTCGACTGGGATTGGAGGTAAAGTGGGGGATCTTAACTGAAATTGGAAGTCACATGGGGTCGGACAATATTCCAGCTAAGATTCTAGCTCACTGAACTTTGGGTATCGAAGTTTCCACAGTCAGGGGAGCAACAATCTGCCAGATACCTGAAAGTGAGTCTGTGGATAAAATGCTGCTGATTACATGGCAAACATCACGAGGACTGCACACTATGATCCGCTGTTGAAGGGCACACCTAATTAGTATTCAGAGCAACATAACTCAAATGTTAGAGCTTCACAGGAAAAAAGTGCTTGATGTGACATGTTAGGCAGACCTATAACGACAAAGCATTATTGATGAGGCTTTCACGTCAAACCCGAGCTTTAAACAGTTGCGAAATACTAATTTAATGTTCCCTCTAACAGTTAGCCATACTGTATGCACATTTAGTCTGCACTGGCTTTAATACATCTAAAAAATCTCACTTTGGTTTAGCTCATGACCTCGATGCCCTTATGAAATGCATGCGTCAACATTGGCTGCCTTTATTATTCCAGGGAGAATAGGCAGATAGTGAACTAAAAGGGTCATGCATGGTTCGCTGAATGTAGGCTTTGAAAGGTTTAGGATGAATTTATTGTTTAGCTAGAGGGCTTTCAAGGGCTTTTGCCCATTCAAAAGAACAGTTGACTGGACAAGCTGGCACTTGTCCATTAATGCCACACATAAGGAACTAGTTGTAAAGTGAAAGAAGGCAAGACAAGCACTATGTGCCAAGTGAAAGTTTATTGGAAAATAACATGAAATATGTGCTCCAAACATTTTCATCTTGTAATGGGCCAGTTACTACAACTCACACCCATGGAAGAACACACCGGACAAAGACAACAGAGCTTGACAAGCAGGACAGCCTCTAAATAGGATTGTGCATCATCGTCTTTGTCCAGCATCCATGGGTTTCAGTTGTATACTTGGCACATTGTGAGCCAAATGAACACCTACTGTACTTATTGCGAAGCATGCAGGAAAGATACAAAGAAAGCAGGAAAATTATGAGGTTGTCTTGGAACATGGGAAGCACAAGAGTGCGATAACAGTGTCGAGAAATATTCAGGTCACTGGAAATTGGCTTACGCATGTGTTTGCATGTTTAGCAGTAAAAAAAAAACACCTTGATGTCGCACTTGCGTCAGTCTTGGTGCATTGGGATAGTGGCGGTGCTGCTTCAACGTGTAGCACTCCACATGCGTAACTTTGTGATAAACCAGCCGATCGGTATATTTGGGCAAACACGTTAGGTTGCGCTAGTGTGTTCCGCGAAGGCAGTGTGACCTGGCGGCGCCTTCTCTGCCCGCAGACCAGGATGGGGCTGAGCCGAGCTCCAACTCGGTGTCCCTGAACAACCTGGTGCGGCTGTCGGTGCTGCTGCAGCGAGACGACCTGCGCGTGCGTGCCGAGAAGCTGGCCTCCGCGTACAGCCAGCGCATGATCCTGGTGCCCCTCGCCCTGCCCGAGATGGTGTGCGGCCTCATGCGGCTGCAGGCTGGGCCTCAGGAGGTGAGCCTGCTCGGCCGAAGCCGTCCGCCGGCCAAAATTGTAGCGCTATTGCTTGCAGTTGTGACTAGCTTGCACCAAGTGTTGTTGTCTGATTGGGAGTGACAGGTGCACTACATATATGTACTGCAGTCAAACCTTGCTATGACAAAGTCCTATTTGACATGAAGATACCTCCGTTATACCTGACATTCCTTATAGGCATATATTCATTTCGCACTGATGTCAATGAGAAACATTTTATATTTACTTCATTGCGTCTGGTGATTTGTTATATTTGTGCTCGTTCAATTGAGGTTTGACTGGGCAAGGAAAAGTTTGAAAACCAATAGTGCCACAAAATTTTTTTAATGCAGCTTGGTACAGCCTGCATGTACACTTTCAGTTCCACATGGTGGAGCTGTGTTAGAGCAAATTTTAATGTTTTGATGTTGCCATGGTCACAACACTTTTGCTTGTGACTGCACATGGCAAGTTCCTTCACGGCAGAAATATGCAGCGCAGGAGAGTTTTAACTAGAATAGTAATGTGATTCACGGTGCATTTTGAGTCTGTATATCTCAAAACAGGTACACGGTTTCTTGTGCGTGGTTGTGCCTAGCTTGCCAGCTGATTTGGATTGTGCAATAGGTGATGTCCACATCGCAACATCCTACGACTTCTCCTTCAATGATATGGACACCAATCTCGAAGGTCGTACTTTTGCAGAGTGCAGGCACCGGAAGTGATTGGAGATGTCACAAACATGTTATGGTTGCCATGTTTCGGACATTACTTATTGCAAACATACTGCCTTGAATTACAATTAGATAGCATTACTACTCATTATTGATTAAGGATTGTATCAGCAATTATTGCTCAAATTTTGATGCTGGTGTCCAAATCCACTCCCCAGCTATGGCTTTCTGGGGATAACAGAACCAGATCTCAAAGGCTATGCTTTTGCTGGTTGCATACGCCAGAAGTGATTTGACACCTGGGATCACATCATGGACGCCATGTCTTCAACACCACCCATTTGTCATGGGCAGTAAGAATTGTGATCTCATCTTGAATCGCACATTTTGGAGTGATCAGACAGTTTTTATTTTATTTATTTAACATGCCTTACAGGCCAAATAGGGCACTGAGTAAGTGGAGTTACAATATTGTATTAGAGGTGTGAGAAGCAAAATGAGAAAGGGAATATCATTGTACAATAACTTAGTAAATGGTTAATAAAGGGAAAATCATGCCAGTAAATGGTAATATGTGTTGTCAAAAAAGTAATGTATGCAGTAAAATAAGAGCAAGTGTTATCATTAGACACCTTCAAATGGTTAGAAGTTTAGAGCACCTGGAAGCAACTCAGCAGAATAAAATTACAGCAAGACTCATCCCACAGTGACTGTCGATGGTAACGTATGCGATGGTAACGATCAGCGTTCGAGCAATGTAGCGACACCCCGTACTTGTGAACTCATGCTTATTTAACATCTGCGGTGGTCATTCTAAGACTTCCATTACTTCGGCTGTATGCGACATACTCCGGTATCATCCCACTTTGCTATGGCACTTGCTTGCAGAGGTTGCTCATGAGCATGGCGGAATAACAATGACTGTATGATGCCGATGTAGTGATGACGATGGAATGACGAAGAAGGAATAATGTCAGTGGAACGACAAAGGCGGTATGGCGACAGGCAGGCAGGTTTGCAAACAAAGACGAAAAATTCGGGCACAGGTTGTCGCAGAATGTCTGGAAATCTGAAATGGACACTTAAATACTTATTATATGTATATGTGTATATCAGATGCATTCAGCAATTATGTGCAGTCAGTACCTGAACTGTTTGACTGAGATGGCATACTGCTCTTATTGATGGCTGGCTTCTTGTTTGGTTAGGTGGTGATTGCAGGACCCCGGGATGATCCTGGCACAAAGGAACTGCTGTCCTGCCTGCGACAACACTTCTTGCCCTTTGTCACCATCATTCTGGCTGACCAGGATCCCAAGAACCCGCTGCGCGAGCGGCTGGAGAACTTCGACAGCTACACCTGCGTCGACGGCAAGCCTGCTGCATACGTCTGCCAGGACTTCAAGTGTTCCAAGCCAGTCACAACTGCGGCCGAGCTCGAGGCGCTTTTAACTCCTAAGGAGACGTAGCTACCTGTGGATGTAGCATTTTAGCGTTTTGGGCATGCTGTTATAGGGCACACAACACAGCTATAGCACAAACTTGTTTAGTAGGTCAAGAAATAGTTCTTATGCATAGTCTATTCCATGTTTTTTCTACTTCATCTGTTTGAGCTTTTGTTTTTGATGTGTCCCAGGATGTTGGTTGTTGAGGCGATTGTTATGCCCTTGTAGCGTGTTTTGGTGGCCCAGTTTTTTTGGGCACTCGTTGCACTGTTGTATAGAGAAGTGTCCTTGGCAGTGGCAATTGAAGAATAAAGATTCAATTTTTTTCCCACTTCTCTTATTCAGTGTGGCTTACTGCTTGAAAGACTTCTGGTGTTCTTATATGAAAAGTATACAGTCGAACCTCTTTATAACAAATTTGCATCCACCACGAACATATCTTCGTTCCAAGTATATAGTTGTTACATGCTGATATGGTCAAGAAATTTTAAAAATTTGTTGCTTTATATCGAGGTTTCGTTTGCTTACACCATTTTGAATTTTTTGTAGCACTGGTGCATCTAGTGTGCCTCATCGTATACTATATGTGACGGTAAAGCAGACGTTTTGAATCTTTGATAGCATCATGTGTGTGTTATGCAGCAGTATCAGTTATTCCAGCTGTGGAAGTGTATGCTTGTAAATTGCAAAGCAATAGACGGCATGTGGCATGATGCCATTTTGGAGTCCTGAATTTATAATGTGAAAAATAGTGAAACAAATGCAGACAAGAATAGAATACGATGGACACAGGAGCAGTGCTTGCTGTCTTCCAATTCTTGTCCATGTTTTTTTTTTTTTACATTATGTAATTGCATATAACTAGCCAATCTCTCAGACATGATGGAGTCATGAAGCCTGACGACTGCTTTGATGTTTGTGAAACTGTCATCATTCCAACTCTGCGTTTACTGCAGAATGCCACTCATAATTTTTTGCCTTTGTACTTTATATCCTAAACTTGAAGCCCTGTTCTTGCTGTTACAAAAACAGTGACCATAGCTTCTGGAACTGGAATTGTATGTGTGGCTAGCTCTTCCCATACATAAATTATGTTTTGACCTGAAATGGTAGCTAGTGTCGTTAGGGTTCTATAGTAGTGTTGACATTGTAGTTTAGGGCAAGAGTTGGCAAGAGTGCTGGAGAATTGTGTGCGTCCACACTGTTGAGACAATGGCCTAACATTAATCTTGTACTGCAGTTAGCCATATTGCATTTTGCCAATATATATAGTGCCCCGATTTCCTGGTTGAAGTGTTTGCAGTGCTAGTATGTTCTTGAGTAATTATGTGTGTGTGCCGGTGACTGCATGCACTTGTGATCTTGGTTAACCCATAACTTCCACAATGCCAACAACAGTGCAAGGGTCTGTAGGTTGCCTGTGCTACAAATTGCCATGTGTATTTACGAGTCAGAAACGTGAAGTGCTACATATTATGTGAAGTGGTTGAAGCAATGGTTTGTTGGAATGAGTACAGGCCAACGGGCCACAAATGTTGCGAGCGCGAGCCCACGCACCTTATCGTAAGCACATGCAACAGTAATTTAATCGCGCAATAAAGCTCCGAACCATTTTTCTTTTCTTCAATGCAGTCTGTGCTTGTATACTTTGATATAGATGACTGGCACGCTTTGTCATCGCACAACATTCGCAAGCATGGCACTCACGGCGGTTAAGTATTGCGAGCGTCTTCCTTACGGCGAGAAGACTCTCCAAAAGCGCGAAGGTTAGCTTCACGGCAAGGTTCAGACTGGTGTAGCAGAAGTCGCGGGGGGCTTTTTTCGTTGCTGGGTGTACGTCGGACAAACTTTCTCGCGCCAACTTCACTGCACTGAAAGTATAATTATCGAAGTCCGCCTGCAGCGAATTTGCACAAGTAATAATCATGGTAAGTAACCGAAGCATCAAACCGAACATTGCTGTCGTGAGCAGGCGATCTTTGCCGACTGTCATCGGTGTCGCATGGGCTACAAATCTGCGAAACTTGACGTATCGAGGGTACCGATCCACGACACATTCGTTAATGTGTGTTGAACAAGCTCGAATGAGGGGGCCAAAATTTTATGGAAGAGCGAAGCAATAAGAAGGCGGCTTGCATAAAAAAAAAAAAAAATCGTTTCGCTAGTTTTATCGCGCGCAGAGCCAGCTACGCATTTTTTGACAAAGGTTGCGCTTTCAAAAGCTTTCTTTGGAAACGATGCGTGAGAATGGTGCAAGGATCGTTAGACGAGGTCTGTCGAATGTAATAAGAGTGACACTCCGCTCTCAGAAATATCGAAGCTGAAAGGACGCAGAAACCTGCCAGCATTTGGTGCTAGAGCAAGCTGCAGGATGATTTAACGGCAACGCAAACTTTTGAACATTGGTGCATTTCAGTTTATAACGGCTTTTAGAAAGCCGGTCACCATCTCCCCAGTGGCGCAATTGGTTAGCGCACGGTACTTATAAGACAGTACTTGTGAGTTATGCCGGGGTTGTGAGTTCGAGCCTCACCTGGGGAATGTTTTTTTTGTGCGTCCAAAAACTTTACTCTTATTTTCTAATTGCAGAAACAGTACCTTCGACCTCATATACGACTAGATTGCGTCTTAATTTCTTGTAAGAAAATGCAAATTGTCTCAATGCAACACAATCCGCGCATGTCATCATTGTAGAATCTTTTCCATAGGTTTTATAAAGCCGCGCGGAAAGTGTCTTTTGTTATTTAGTTTCCACGAATAACAGTCATTCTCACTTCACTGTGTGTCCAGTCTAGGCTCATTCTCAGAAAAAAAAATAGAATATACTGGCAACCGATGAACTAAAGCGATAATTTAGAAGCTCTAGTCGTGAAAAATGTGCGCAGTCCGAAATATTTACGCGCGACTTGCTTTATTACAACTATCACAGGGTACATCTGATGCGAATGTAACCATTATGATAGCACAAAGGCGTGTACCTATGAGTACCAATTCTACTTTTCGTGCATGGATTCCGCCGCAGCCAACGTGGTCGCAGCAGATGTCTGTTATGTAGTGAAGGACACGGTACACCCATCGGTAGATCTTCCTTTGGGTGACGTCACGTTTCCCAGAAGGCTCTGCGCGCACACACGCTCGCGTCGTCCACAGCCTAAGCCTATCCAATCTGATCCGAGCCAAAGAGCGCAATCCGAACGAAAGTTGGCCATCATGGCGGAAATCATAGCCCAATCCGTATCTGAAGACTACTCAAGCCACCAGGCACTGGTCGCGCACGACGGCGAAGTCGAGGTGCCGACAGTCTACGAGATACGTTTCGCCGACGACCCGACCGAAAGCACACTACAGAGGAAATGTAAGTAGCGAGCCCCCAGGTCCGAGCCCGTCCTCGACCGTTTGGCGCCATTTGCAAGGGTTCGCGTTCCCCCCCTTTTGAGCTACGTGCAACCGTCGCGGCAGCTTTCGAAAAAAAAAGTCGCTTTTCATGTGGCTTGCGAGCTTTTCGAGCGTCTCGCCTTGCTTAGGTAGCGGCTTAGACGGCAGCGGGTTCGAGCGCACGAAATTTGATTCTTGCGGTTGAAAGCGAACGCGCTGAACAACTCGTGACGTCGTTGTGTGTGTGTGTGTGTGTTTCTCTTCAGGGTCGCCCGCGGTCACCGAACAGTTCATCCTACTTCGGCACGAGAAGCGACGCTTCTTCAATGGCAAACGAAACACCACCAAGGCATTGTACCAGTACGTCGCTGTTGCGATTCCTTTTTTTTTCCTGCTCGTTCGCCCTTTTCCTAGCGCGTAACATTGGTTCGCTGGCCTGTGTGTGCCTTTCGATGAACCGTCGTACGTGTTCCGCAGGCAAATCCTGGATGAAATCGGCCTCGGAGGCGTCGTGTCGGCCGACCAGGCGCGCAAGAAGTGGAACAACCTAATGGCCAAGTACCGGGTTGAAAAGGCGGAGATTGTAAGTAGCGACTTTCGTCGATTCCGCGTACAGACGCTGAAATTTGCGTGTGAATGAGCGTCGGTTCTCGATTCATCGCCGCATTTGAGGATGCTTTCACTTTTGGGTGACGGAGCGTCTGGCGTTCTTGCCCGCTGACCAGCCAATCAGCACTTTCGAAAGTGACGTTCTCCAAAGTGAACCACCCATAACACGATTTTCCTTAGATTGTTCGTAAATGAAGTGGATGGAGTCAAGAATAGCTGTTGTGGCCACCTAGACTGGCTTGCTAGCCAGGTAGCAATTGTTTTTGCAGAATAAAAGTGCATAATTCAGGTAAACATTTCAAAAAATATTATTTATGGCCCTGAGTAAAAAAAATATCTTTTCATTCATTTGTATTGTACTCTCATTGTGTGGTAAAGGGAGAAAGTATGCACAGAAAGGCAAGGAGGTTTACAAGCGGTAGTTCCAGTTGGCTACCTTGCAGGGGCTGAAGGTGGATAAATATGAACATGTGGTCCCTGTAGTCACATTTAGATTATTCTGAATTTATGTGCAATTCATAAAGAAGATAAGCCCTCCTTGCTCATGCAGCCAGCATTGTCTTTCTTTTAAATTCAGGTATACGCTTTGAGTATTTATTTGGAACCTCCCACGCTGTCTAAGGAACTGAATGCATCTGCATGTCTGTCTGAGCTTCCCGGGGTCACACTATAGAAACAGTCTACACCCTTTGGAGTGTACCTTTGTCCCACAATGATAATTGTCACCTGTCTTGTTTGCATTTTTTTTTTAAATTGTGCTTACTGCTTTCCTGTCAAGAATGCTGTTTCATGGTGATATGCATATGCTGTTTGTGACCCTGAAAGTACCAGGTGCACGATGTCAAGGGAAAGGCTCTGAAGATTAATTTTTTAAAAGCAAAATATGCTTCAAGGGTGCACTTTTCTTGCACTCTTAAAAAGTATTGCACCCTTTGGGGCTTAAAATTGTCCCACAACAAATAATCGTCATCTGGTTTGTTTGCTAGTGTTTCCTTTCTTCAAAACTCTGGGCGCTTGCTACCTTCCTGTCGAGAATGCTGTCATGCTGATAATGCGCATGCTGTTTGTGACCTGGAAGTGCAGGGCATGCAGCGCTAACCTATTATGACCCATAATAAAACTGCCAGGGCTATTTTGATCAAAGTGTCTGAATAATGAAAGAATATCACGTCTTGAAGAAATGATTGAGAAATATTTATTGGTTCCCAAGCTACACTGCTGTGCTAAATATAGTACACTGGGTGCATGGGATTTCAATGGCCAAGGCACTTGTCATTGTGCTCGTATCTCCTTGTATGACATTTTTTGAAGCACAAAGTGGCTCTGCAGTTCTCACATCTCCATGATGCTCAGGTGTGACAAAACATCGGCATCACAACTGCTTCCCGATTTTTTTCATGGTAGTGACCGTGACCATTGGCCATGAGCGTCCAAACACGCATATAGTGAAACCCAGCAAGCATGGCAATTGTAATGCCGACATCACGAGTGCGGCTAAGGTGTCTTTAATAATACTATACCAGTGAAACGATTTTGGCAGAATATTGTTACAGGCTTTGCTGACCTACATTAACTGCAGATGTTATTCATGGTGAAAGAATCGGTGTAGTCATCATTGCCTTCCTCTTCATCCTTGTCTTCAGCTGCTTCTTGCAGCACAGCCATGATATCACTGTCCACTTCTATGTTTTCTGCATTCTCAACTGCATCCAGAGCATTGAGCAAGAGACAAAATGGCTTCCTTCTGAAGAAGAACTCTGTATCCATGCTGGAACACAACCAAAAGAAGTACCAATTTGTAAGTGGTAACGCCCAGTGTACTATGTCAAATACACCAAACTTTCGATCCGTGGTTTGCTCTTTGAAGTAAGGTTGCAGATTCGGCAGTTTGTTTCCAACACTCTGAACATCTGTACTAAACACAGTAAAGAGCACAAAGCAAATATATAAAGCAGGTGAGCAGAAATAAATAAGCGAATACTCACCCCAACTCGCCATGAGTCCGCAGTTTTGCTGGAATTGGTATGAATGAAACCATAGTTGACCCTGTGTGGATGGATGGATGTTATGAGCGTCTCCTTTGGAACGAGGTGGTGGGTTGTGCCACCAAGCTCTTGCTATTATACTGCCTAATGTCCTACCTGGGTTAAAGAAGAACCCCCCACCCCCTACGATGAGTTCCCATAAGCAAATTTTCTGACTCCCTATTGCGAACTTTGTTTTTGTAAGTCTCAGTTTTTTGTCGCTTCCATACTTCCACTAATCTTCCCATCGCCTCTTACTAGTCTCCTATTGCAGACATGTTTACTTTCCCCCTGCCCTCGCTGAACCCAGGGGCTTCAAGGAGGCCAGCGGTGCCTAAATCGACCGCTGGGCAGATATCTTCACATTCCAATAAAACATGCTCCATCGTTCCCCTAGCTTTACTGCAGCAAGCACATGCTTCTTCTTCCTTATATCTCGCTTTATAGGTGCGTGTTCTAACGCATCCTGATCTCGCTTCGAAAAGTAATGAGCTTCCCTTTTAGTTATCGTATCATTATCATTTCGCTTTTCCTCTTAAGTAGTTACTCATAGCAGGTTTCTTTTCCATTGCCGCCACCCATGAGATTATTTCAGCCTCCGACTTTCCGCTTGACCTTCTTTCTTGCTCTCTTGCTCACCCTACAGGCCACATACTTGCTGATAAGCTTCCTAGTTCTTTTCCTCCACTGTGAATCAATGTTTTTCCTGTACAGATACCTCAACACTCTCCCAGTCCACTGGCATGAATTAAACCTGACTACTATATAATATCAGCTGGTCCACCATCTTTTGTTTGCACACAATGATTGGCTTCAATGCTACTATCACTGAGTTCTACATTCAGGAATGTTGCAATATTTAGCATTGCATCGCCGAGGACTTCATTTTCAGTGCAGGGATGCCTTTCATCTCCAAATTGTTTCTTTGACTATATTGTTCCAATTCAATCAATTGTTTCTGAATTTCTTCAAGTTCCTTGCCTAGCTTCTTGTTTTCCGTTTGACAGATGAGGCTTTGTTTCTGCATGTCTGCGAGTTCTTGGTGAAGGTTTACAGTTTCAAGCTTGAACTCTTCAAAGTTGTTATTAATAAAGCCCATTGAGGCTACTATTGACTTTACCTCAGCTTTTATGCTGTTATTGGATCGGTCATTATTTCTCATTTCTGTTTTCAAGTCGGACAAAGCATCGGCAAATTTCATGGCCATTTCAACCAGGGTTTTGACCACTTCCTTTATGGATCCTGGCGCTTTTTCACTAATAGACTTGATGAAATCTCAGAGAATGTCAATCTTGCTGGTTTCCATTATGCGAGGCCAAAGTTTGTCAAAACATCAAGTAACAACCCCACAAAATGAGAGCACTCCAGCAGCTGCTATATGGGAAACAAGAAAATGAGAGTGGTCTCCAGCCCACCTGCAGATAGGAAGGGGAGCAGTTCAGCACATGTCGATGATTTGGCTGCCTGGATCACTCTGTAGTATCCATGCTCGCTGCCAGTTTATATGCATGGCTTTGGTGCCGCCAGGAGATCTATGGTCCAATCACCGGGGTATTCACTTGCCACATGCAGCTTGCCAACAATACCATGGCAGGATTGCCTGCAGATGGCAAGGGCAGCGGTTCAGCAAGTGTTAATGATTCGGCTGTGTAAATTCGTTGCGTAATTTTGTAGAGAACAGAGTCTGTGACCCACACATCTGTAGTGGCTGTACAGATGATTACTTGTGTGCAATGTCGCTGTGCCTTTTCTTGGAGGTGAGATAACTGCGGTGCACAACTAGGTGGTCTGCAGTCTCTGGCATGTTTCATTTCAGCATGTGGAGCATGTCTGCATTGTGTTAAAGAGAAAGGTGCTGCCTTATCTGTTGTCGCATAGTGGTTCTGTAGCGATGGCACACTTATAGTCGTGGTAAAGCTAGAGTCTAGCAACATGTATGAAACCGTGTCTTGCAGGAAAAAAAAGAGCGCGAGGGAGACCCCGTGCCTGAGGGCCTCATCTGGCCGTACTACAAGCTCATGGACACAGTCATGAAGGACATTGACGGCACGCTGTCTGTGCTGATGCCCTCGCCACAGCCACGCGTCCAGTTTCTCCAGCAGCGATACTCCATCCCCAGCATCCAGAGCACGGCAGACGGCGAGACCCTCGTCGAGACAGGTGCGCTTCACTCACGCGGCAAACCTTGCCGAGGTGGTCTTGAAGAGGTTTCGCTGTTGTGGGCTACTTGGCACACAAAAATGCCCCTGTAGTTAGGGTTAGGTGCACTGAAAAAGACCTCGGGTTGCTGAAGTTTATCTGCAGCTCCACAACTGCTGTGTCTCTCACAGTTAGGGTGCTGGGAGCAAAGGAAGAACAAATGTAGATGCCCATAGAAAGTTTTAAGAATAGTGCACATGATGCCCCATACCCTGCTTGCAATCTTTTGTACTCATGAGCATTTCCATTTTTCTGTGGTGCATATTATTTTTGATGCAATTATAAAGCAGCCTTGCCTTTCACAGTGCCCCTATCGAACTAAGTTAGCACATTTTTTTTCAGTACACAGTGTGCATCTGATATAAACTTTTGGTAGCTGTTGCCAAACCCAAAATACAGTAGAATCTTTGTAAATGTATATTGCTAAAGTGGAATTAAATTTGGTTGGTTTTGCATTAAGGCAATGCAACAAAAAAACTAATTAAATGGAACAGTGTTTTTTCTAATTCTGACTAAATGGAACTAAGAATATTACCGAATATTAACAGCATTGCAAATATGCATTTCTATTATGCCTTTCCCGACACTATAGGGTCGATTCACCGTGGTTGTGGTACCAACGTCTGTGCGCTTTGATTTTGCTTACTGTAACCAATGACAGCACTTGCAGTGCACTCACGCTGGAGGCAAAGATTAAAGTTATTGACTTCAAGAGAGGTTGCTTCACAAAGGCAGCTTTTTAAAACTTTTTATTGCAGTTGCCGTACTTGTGCCATTCTAACGCGCACCTTTTTTGATTAAAAGGTGTGTTCAAATTTGCATGCATGTTACAATCGTAACTAATTCGTAACGAAGCCGATTCTTACTTAAGGTCAACACAAGGTAGTAGCTAGCCACACTGCGAGGAATGGGTCGTCTGAAGAAAGTGGTGCTCGGCCACATTGCAAGGTGGCCCATGGTGTGGGGAATGCCCTCCCACAGGCGATGGTTGCACGAGCCTCTGGAAGTGTAGCATTTCTAGTGCAATAAATGGAACTGAAGGCTGCTTTCTGTGGTCAGCGAAAAGGAGGTGCTATCGGACTCCGATGGCCACTAGCTGCTAAGATTGAGCAGTGTGTGCGAATTGTTTCAATACGGTACGTGTCGACTACGTTTTCGTTATTTGATGTGCGTGGTAGAATCGGCACCAAGTTATTTTTTTTATATATATTTGGCTGGTAACATAGCTGTGCGTTACAGTCGGCGACACGGTAGAATCACGCATATGTGGTACATTTCGTGCTCTTAGCTGTAGTCAGCAGCTGCGTGCAAGTTAAGGTCTTGCCAGCAGTATTGTAATCAAATCTGCCACACCTGTTATCTGCTGTTGGCAATAACGCATCTGTCATGCTCAAAAGAGCATCTTGTGTATCCTTGAGCTCAGTCTAAGCAAATGGAACTCCTGATAAACAGAACTTATTTCTCTGGTCCCTTAAGGTCCCATTTAAAGAAGGTCCACTGTGTTTCATTGGCTTCAATGTTAGTATTTCTTGCATTTTAAGGTTGGCATGGCTGTTAATATTACTCCTATTGTTGAGATATGTTATTGGCTTGTAGGAGGCTACTTCTTTAGCGCAGCTGTCATTTTGTTTCTACAGAGGTCTACGAACCCGTGGAAGGTGGCGTGGCCCGAGCGCTGCAGTCGATGCCCACCCCACTTGCCTCGCACCTCAACTCGGCTGCGCGGAGGCGCATCCGCCGAGAGCTGACCTTCGAAGAGCGCCTCCTCAAGGCAGTTGAGGCAGGGAACGATACGCTGGAGAAAGTGAGCCGCACAGTTGAGACTCAGGTGAGGAAATGCCCACCTTGTGTCGGACACTGTTCAGGATTTTTGGACTAAGGCAGAGGAAAGTGGCAAATCTACCAAAGAAACCTGGAAATTGTGGGAAGTTTGTATATGCTACTTTACTCATTCACAAGGAAAATGATAGTATTTGCTCCACACTGATTTCACAGATGTGATATAAAGTGTGTAGTAAGTAACAAAGGGTGCGAGTGAATGTGCAAGTATGGAGAGGAGTGACTGCCGATGAGATTGAGTGTCGCGAGTGGGAATAGGAATGAATGCCAGTCAAGGTGAGTACAAACTGATGGTGATTAGTGATGGTGAGCTTGTGTATGAAAGTGAGTCACTGTCGGCGAGTGTGAATGCACAGGTATGGACAGAAGTAATTGGGACATAGGAGCTGTGGTCGGACTGCATCCCAGTGCCTTCTAGCAGCCTCAGGGGGAAGCAAGAAATTGCATTATGTATGTGTGCAAACCAGCGATCACGAATCAATGCCTTCTAACACTGAACTACAATGTACACTGGGGCAAGGACAAGAAACGACGAAGACAACTGGTGAAATTCACAGTACGTATCTTGAAGCACCAACCAGCCTGGTCTCCAACCTTGTTGCCTTCTGGCAGATTTGCGGCTACCATAGGGCGCTGTGATGCAGTTTGGTCATAGCTCCCATGTTCTGATTACTTTTTCTCCTCACCTGTATATGAGTATGTATGTGAACAAGTGGATGCGAGTATGAGCGCGAGTGGGCGCCACTAAGTGTGAGTAGAAGTGATTAATGCGAGTTTGCGCAAGTAGGAATGTGACTAGGCACACAGCCTGCACAAATATTGGTCAGTGTGAGTGTTGGCTCGGGTTTCAGTATGCATTAGTCAATCTGCTTGTTGACTTAGTCCAGTTTTCCAACTTTTCTTTTGCCCAGGGGAATGCCCTCCTGTCTGTTCTGCAGCGGCTGGCAGACGAAATTTGCAAGACGACGTAGTGCCCGCTTGGCCTGCTTTTGCGATCACCACCCTGTGCCACCGGCCAGCTGTGCAGGACAGCTGGTCTTTTCATTTTCTTCAAGGGGCATTAAACTGTGTTTGTTGTTTAGAGAAATGCACCAGTCATTCCACCTCTTTTCTATGTACACATTTGAGAAAGTTTTTTGACTCGCTTGAGCATTAAAAGTGCAGTATTTGGTTGGCGTTTGCTTGAATTTGGGGTTCTCGCTTCTTACACCCTTGTGGCTGCATTTGCATGCTTTGGGCACAGCTGGACCTCTGTCCTATGTTTGTGAATGCAGAAGGCCGTTGTGGTCGCTTACGTTGCGGGTACGGGTAGTGTCAACTTAAGCAGAAATGCAAATAGGAAAAGAACTGGCCTGAACACGGGTTAAGTGTAATTACAAGAGAATGCGATGTGCAAGCACGTTGTAGCAAATTTGTAATGTAACGTTCGGCTGGTTCCTATTGTGCTTCGATTCAATTTGTGACGAGGCCGAGGGCATTCTTGATCACAGACAGAAGACGCATGAACTAGACGAAAGTGCGAACGCTTGCCAGAGCAACGGAGGTTGCAAGAGGAAACACGTTGCCGTGCCTTCTGTTGTAAACAAATAACAAATTGTAAACAAATAACACATGCTGACGCATGTGCCGTGTCGGTGCCTGCATGGTGTTGCAAAAGTGCTGTACTCAATTCTAATGTAGCACCTTTTTTTTTTCCTTTAATGACGCGTATTGGATTTATAAAGTCAGAACTGCAGTAACAAGCTATTGTTGGCATTAAAAATTTCTGTAATACAATCCAGTCCACATGCTGCTGTGGGGTATAGTACAGGAGCGCAGAATTTGGGAGAGTTGGTTTTGCATAGCTACCTATAGTAGCTCCATTCGTCTGCGCGTTTCGGGTAAAAAAAACTGTCGAGGTCGAGCTGGGTTTGTCCCTGTGCCTTTTCGTGCTTCTTGGTGCAGTGCAAGCAGCAGCAAGTTTATTCTGGAGAAGGAAGTAAAACATGTTGGCAGCTGGGGCCTTTAAATATAGTTTGGGCATTTCCGGTTAGGATTCAGGATACTAGGATGGTGCAAAAGAGCTTAGAGTATCAAAATCTGGCGAATTTTTGAGCTTTACAGGACAAAAAACTACGATATGATTTGAGGCACACTGTAGTGGGGGACTCCAGATCAATTTTGACCATCTGGGGTTCTTTACGCACAGCCAATGCACTGTACACGGGAGTTCTAGCATTTCACCCCCGATAAAGTGCGGCCGGGATTTGATTCCCCACCCTCGGGCTTAGCAATGCCAGAGCGACTACACCACCACAGCAGGTAAAGTATGAAAATCTAAGTGCGTGCTACAATTTAGGACATCAACTTTCACGGCCAGAAACAGAAAATGCAGATGAGCTTTACAATAGAGGGCACGTTAGAATAGGTAAATACGGGACGTTCTGAGGCATGAATGAAGCAACTGTTATGAATGCAGGTAAACTTGCAAGTGTAAAGATGCCTTCATTGTTTTCAATTTGTTCGCGTTTGGACTTGCACTGATAGTACTGGTTCAAATTTAACCAACTGCATGAATACGAAAAAGTTTAACAAAACTTGACTGTGATGGAACATGTCGCCGCCTCTATTTTTTTCCAATGCCGGTTCAATCGCTAGCTCCCCAATGGATGCCATTGGGTGCCTTAGTTCAGCGAGTTGTCGCGATGCGACGCTACCCAGATGGTGCCACTGGTATGACTGCTTTCGTCGCGATTGCGTCGCTGCCGTTCTGCTAGAGAAGCGGTAGATGCTCTGTCCCCGCATCTGTCAGGTTATCACGCATCTGTCTTCCTCCGACTTCCATCGTAATGTGCCACCCAGATGGTTCTCTCCCCCGTAATCGTAAAGCAGGCACAAACGCTAGTCGACCGGGGAGCAGGAAAGGATGATAGGCGAGAGCGGTGAATAGTCTGATCGGCCGCATCTGGCTGGCATTGAAAGAAATAGAGGAGCCGGCAGAATTTTGGAATGGAATGTGAAGCATTTATTAACCTCTTTGTTACGATATCAAAAACTTTCAGGCTGGCATGTCAGTGATCTTGACAAGAATTTGATGAGGTTTGTTGCATTTAAAAGAAGGCTCAAGTCCACCAACTGTCGGAAGATTTTTTTTTAAGAAGCTTTTTTTGTGGAGAAGTTCTCAGCAGTGCAAGATTAAAAAAGAACAAAAGAACTTTGATAGCACTGAAGTTTAAAGACCTGTAATTTAGCAATAGATACAAAATTGCGATTCTGCAATGTACCTGTATTGTATTCCTGCACTGTATTCATGTGCACTGGGGCCACCGCATATATTCCACTAGTGCAAATATTCTGTCTTCGTTATTACAAATTTAAATACTGCAACCTCTACATAACTGTTCGCTACACAAGAGTTACATCATTCATACTACATCTGTTCTGTGTAAATCACGAATGCCTCGCATTACTAGACGTCAACTACAGTTGAGCCTGTCAAATTTTTGTCCTCACTTTCCGGAAGAACGAACAACAGTACTCCTTGATGAAGCTCTTTGATCCCAACTTGGGTATGTGTCCTTTTTCATAATAATCATCATAACATACAGAACATATCACTGCACCCATCACAAGATAGATTGCTAATCGCGTTTATGTCGCCAATCATCTCTAAAGGATTGCTGTGCCACAAAACTATTTCTTTTCTGACACTTTAACTTCCTTTTATCCTACTCTCCACACCAGCTTACTTGCCTCCTCTCCCAATAACGAAGGGTCAGCAGGGCGTACATAAATACGCTGCCAAGGAAAACAGTTGCTGCCTTGACAAAGAGAAAGCCCCTTGACAAAATGATGGCTTCAGCGACACTCCTTGTGCCATCACTGTTATTGAAAGAAGGAACCGAACACGTACGGTGGTGAACGTGTCCAGTTTCTACTTCATTTATCCACGTCCGATAGGCACCACGTTTACTACTCGAATGAACCACCAACAAGCACGAAAAATAGCAACAGTACAAATGAGAAGCGCAAGCTCGGCTATCACTGTGTCAGCTCGTTCGCATTGCACAGTTTCTCTTGCAAGTCTTCCAACTCTACGTTCCTCGCAGGAGCTGCAAAAGGAGGCAGGTAAAAAAGAGTGACCAGCACACTGGCTCTGTACAAATTGTGATCCTTTAATGCGTCACACGGTGAATTCAGCGGCGACTAGGTAATCCTGATTCATGACGCCTTCTTCCGTCTCCCCTTCTTCCTCTTGTGGCTCCTCGGTGCCCTCGACCTCGGCAGGTTGTTGCACCCCCATGCTGCCCTCTTCCATGCTCACCTCCTGCATTCAAGTAGACCGAGGCTTTGCTTGGTACAGGTGTCAAGCACACTGGACACACGGCATGAAAAGCAAATATGGGGTAAAGAAGCATTGTGAATTTTACCACGAACGAATCGCATACAAAGATTAGCTTGCACATTATTTGTTTTACATCCCCTCGTACCTGGAGTTTTTGTGCTTTACTTATAGTTGTTCTAATCAACACGAACAAAAATATTAAGCCGAGTTAAGGCTAAACCCCATGAGCACGATTCTGTGCACGACAGCGACGAGCGACGGGTTGTCGCGCGGTCTTGTCGCGCGATCGCTCGGTTCTGCAAATCTAGAATTCGTCGCCCGGAAGTGGTATGAGCGACTAGCCAATAGCGCGAAGCCGGAACTGGATGTACATAACTAAATCACTTCCGATTCTCGCACGGAACGAGCAAACGATTGAATTTTTATACGTGCAAGGATAAGAACCTACTGCAAGACTTTCAGAAATATTTTATGCTACTTTTTTACAGTAAAACACATCAACTTAAGTTACTAAAGCATGCGTCACGCTAGTTTCGGCGCCTATATTGCTGCCCTCGTACCGGCAGCACTGGGGCGACGTCGCTCGCATGGGGTATGACTTGTAGGCGACGAGCGAACGCGACAGCCATCGCGTTGCTTGTTGCTGTCGCGCGCAAGATCGCTTGCATGGGGTTTATACTTTAGAGTGCAGGAATAGGCTTCTATTATAGCAAGTTCGTCATTCGTAGTGAGAACAGAGCCCTTGTACGCGAGAGGACGCTGCTTTGTCAAGCCACCATCCTTCTCGGCTCACCCTCCTGCGCTTTCGCTCGCACCTACAGCATACGGGGTGCGGCTGCAATCTTGTCGCACTTGCACTTTATATGGAACCTCACGGTGAAGACGACAGCAGAAATTTACCTGGAGTGTCCATATAATTGCTGTTGCAATAAAACTGTCATCGACCCAAGTGTAGCACGAAACTACAAAGGAAACCCATATGGGTTTCTCAGAAGTTAAGCTACATGTTAAGAAAAAGAAAATTTGTTCTGTTTGGATCGTACCCAGAAAAAATGCTTTTTCAGAGTGGTTGCTCTACCATCTCAGCTAGCCAGGCGGCTGGGCAGATTGAAAAGCAAATCAGTCGACAGGCCAGAGCAAGGGGACACAGAATGTGGCAAATCAGTTCTGTGGAAGTCTTGCCAGCAAGGTGGAGGGAAACTTACGAAAGGGAAGACTGTCATCCACCCGACTGTAGAATGTAGGGTTTGAGGGCTTTCTCTCTGTGAAACCAATATGGGTGTTCCTCGTAGTTTCGTGATACAATTGGATGAATGACAATAAGCAATACTTCCAGTACTTCGCAGAACTGATCTTCCACATTCTTTACACACCAAGGAATGCCTTGGTTGTGTTACAGGGCATCGCAAGAATAACAGCTGAGAGGCTCTTGAAAGCAGTTTCCAAGACTCGTACAAGAGCGTGCATCATGCAAGAACGTTTTCAGCAAGGCAAACAGTTTCGCACCATCATTGTCTCATCAGCGTTTTCCGGCAAGGACTCGTCTTCCGGCCCGCAGTAGTCATGCTCCAACTGCACCTGGCATGAAGCATTTTCAGCCAGTAGGGCCTGTAGAAAAGAGAGAGTAAAAAAAACATGTTTGGCTAATACGTATTGCTACATCCAAGTTCAAATGTGAATTTCAACTGTGTAAATCCTTCCCTAATAAAATAACAGCCAGAAACTAAGTGAACACATCGACAGCATTCCAATACATCACGTGGACACGGAATCGCCTGGCAATGTGCAAAGGCTGGAGGGGTTTCCTGAACCCAATGCTAGGTAGTTTGAGAACCCCCTCTACAATTAAAGAAAAAGAAAAGAAAAACCATGAAAAAGGCACGCGAGTGAGCAGGGCAGGCCCACCTGTGCCAAGTTTGTGCGTGCGAAGAGGCCACCCTCGTCGTCCAGTTCCTCGTCTCCCGGCACGCACCAGGAGAAGTCGCCTGCTGGCTCCATGCCCAGTGGCGGCTCGTCCTGCAGGTCGTACCAGATGTCGCCTTCGTCGACGCACAGATTGTGGATCATGGCACAGATGGCCACCACCTGCGTTTGGAGGAGGACAACAAGCGGACAGAGACTTAGTTATATAGTACCCGCAAACGCCTGAAGTCGTTCACCGAGAAAAGGAGTTTAACAGCATGGTCACCACCTCATGGTGACAACACTTATGATGATGTGACAATGACGAAGATAGTGGCACGGCAAACATGCCGTTGCTCAGCCTCCTCAAGGCATGTACTCAGAAGAATAACAAATCAGTTCTGTCTTGCTTTCCATTACCACTAGAACAAATATATGGACACTTCAAGGAAATTTTTCCCATCGCTGTGAGGTTCCATATATATTTACATATATGTATGCTATATGCCATGCCATGCTATATGACATGCGATATATGCGGGTTATATTGCCACACCATTCTATCACTAAACTTGCTCACACCAGATGTTACATTTTTTACAAAGTTGTTCCTCAGAATTTTGAGAATGGCAGCCCACAAACAAATGTCACGAAACAAAACACCGACAGCACATGCCTTTCATCTTAAATCTTCTCAGACTTAAATATTAAAAGTGCAAAAAAATAACAGAGCTCAAATCCGAAAATGATGTAATTATATTCGCAGCTGTGCACTACCCCTGGGATTGGCACAGGAAAGAGGTTTGAAGCATGCCCGATTCGGAAAAGTGGTCGTAATGTCGTTAAGGAAGATGTTTGCTTTAATTAATAAACATAAATAAAATTATCTGATGGCAGGATTCAAGCAGAGGACCCCTAGCCCAACAACTCATTTTACTTAGCTTACATTTACTTCAATTCATGCCCCCACTACAGCTACGAGTCTTACACTTCATGCGATATTATAACATGCCGCTATTGCATTCATTGCTAGGCCCTTATGGTGAAACCATGATTTTTCTGGATGGTCGTGTACCTGTCGGCCTAGCCCACGACACGTCCCAAGGGCTGTAAGGCCTTGTTTTGATCCTTATGACGTGGTGACCCGGACGTCATCC
Source organism: Dermacentor andersoni (assembly GCF_023375885.2). NCBI lineage: Eukaryota > Metazoa > Arthropoda > Arachnida > Ixodida > Ixodidae > Dermacentor > Dermacentor andersoni. Next base: position 697,550 of record NW_027314752.1, on the reverse strand, counting down.
AAAGATGCAACGCCTTCGGCCAACCGGGTCTGTCTGCCACCGAGGGAGAGAAAGGAGCCGCTACAATGGGTTTAATTTTTTTACAGCACTAATTTATACTTTAAATTTACAGCACTAAATTACGTTAAGAAACAAGACAAGAATGGAAACAGAGGGGCTCTACTTTTTTAATTATGACCGCATAAAGCTAACAGACAATGAAACCACGGAAAGCATGGGGGACATTAGCTGTAGTTTAAATGTAGAAAATAACGAAGAAAAGGGAAATTAAAATGGACGAAACGATAACTTGTCGCCAGTGGGAGCTGAAACCCACAAACTCTGCATAACCTGTGCATTGCACTACCAATTGTGCTACAGTGACGGCTATCAATCTGTACACTAACTTGGGTGTTTATGTTTGCTATGTCTAGCCCTAGGAGTGTGAGCCAGAGCCACTCAGAGCCATGGTGGGTGGATTAAGAAACTATGCCGCACCATAGAGCTTCCTACTAAAATTAGCATGGGGAAATCTGGCCCATAGTTGTTCAGCCATCGAGTGGGAATGATGGATTTTCCAACAATTTGCCATGGCTTCGTTGAAAAAGCGAACTACAGGTTCTGTTTTGTTGTTCCTTGTGGTTCAGCTGTGTTGCGTGCTAGACACAAAACACTTTGTAAGAACAGTGCATTGTTTTAAGTTGGCAAATACTTCATTAGTCACACACAATTTGCATGAATAAGTCTTAATATTGTGCAAGTATGCACACCGCTAGATCTGAACGGCTTTCAGGCAGTGACACTTACCGTAGGTGACTATGGCAGATATTTTTAAAGAATTAATTTTATTTGTAACGTGCTGAAAACAATACAATGCTTGAAATAAGAAGGTAAATGATGCAAATCAATGCTGTACAGCAAACTTGAGATGACAATTACTGTATTTGCATGAATTTCAATGGGAAGTTCTTTTGAATTTCCAGCCTCGGGACCCGCCCTTCATTATATTCAGGGTCATAACATGTATGATCAGAATATGCAGATCTTATTTATCTCTTTTGGAGAGACCAAATGTCCCCCCTTGCATTATATTTGTGGTCGCAAGATCTGATCAGCTCCGATCCAGTGCTACGGCACGGCAGAATGCCTTGGTTTTGGCGCGAAGGGGATGAAAGGCGACCTTTGATTGTCAATAACTCTACTTTGGCTGAACGAACTGAAATACTTTATTGCTGCAAGTGTTTTTGAAATGGTGCATTTTAATGTCAAATGCATTTTTTTACTTCTATAAAAAACTAGTTTGGACCCTCTAAATAACTTCTTGCAAGCAAGCCAGCACGTTCGGACGCTTCACACGTTCCGATTTGGGACTCTCGACAGGGTGGAACCACAGCAATTAAGTAGCAATCATGTGTGCTCGCAGAGTCCAATTGCCTCGTGCATTTAGAGAAAGTATGGATTGCTTTGAAAATTCAGGTCAACGAAGGAAGACAGAATGCAGTAAATAAATCCAGAAGAATGTCTGAAGCCAAAAGCACAAAGATCGGACAAACCCACATACTGACCCCCATTCGCATGGTGGCTGAAATGATGCCACCACCACAGTTCCCTCTAGTAATTTTGTAGGAAAGACTGCCCCTTCAAACCTGTGGTGCCCACACACCCGCCCCCCACTACAGGTTTCTGCGTACCTTTGCTGTCCGCTGTCTGACCGTTTGCAGGCGCCTCTCGAACACCAGCCTCCATCGGCCTGTTATCTGGGTCAGTGCGTCGTGCAACACCGTCAGTGCTCGGTTGCAGATGGCGTTGAAGCTGGCTTCGGCTTCGTCTTGGAGTGGCTTGCGGAAGGGCGGCAGCACCGTCAAGGGTTCCATAAGGCACGGGTAGCCTTCTCCCGCAATTAGAAAGTATCCCTGAATAGCGCATGAGAGAAACCCAAAATGCTTTGAAACTTCACATAATTTGATACAGTTAGACCTCAATGTAACAAACTTCAATATAACAAAATGATCCATATAGCAAACTATCTAACTTTATATAAATTTTTGTTCACAGAAAACCATGTATTTAGAAACCTATATATATATAACGAAATTCCACGGATGCAGGTGGTCAAGTGGTTGAAATACAAGCGGCTGCTTGCGGATGAACCTCTCAAATGGCACCTGGGCTGACCGTTGAAGTGGAGCAGCACCACATTCTGCATAAAGTACAAGTGCAATAACATCCTATTGCATCCTGCACGCTGTATGCTTTGGTTGTGAGTGGAAGTATGCGAGCATAAACTGAAAAGAATGGTGGTTTGATGAGTCTTTGAGGCTAGTTGAGTGTTTTCTCACACAAGAAGGGCAAGGGAGCAGGTCGACTTGCGTATCTTTTCCTAGCGTGGTCATGGCTGTCAGTGCAGCTCAGAGCATGTGCAGCCTGCAAGCCCACTGCCAATTTTACAGACTTTGTTATATCGAGGTTTAACTGTATTTCCTTTGGGATCCATGGCATCAACTACCATACAAGATTTCAAGCTGTGCTGCTGCTACCATGGTTGCCCAAGAGCATTTCAAAAAACTCCTCAGGTAACATGGCTAATAACAAAGCCATGTACTGTACAGCCAAGCCCTGCTACAAGAAAATTCACAGGACTTTTTTCGGAAGCCTGATATTTAGGACTTGCTCAATTATGTAAAGTTCCCCATGGCACCCATATTTTTGAACGATCCAGCCCCCAAAAATGCAAGTTTGTTTTGGAAACAAACGAGCAGTAAGCATAAATCCTTTGTGTGTTTTAGGAATAAAAACACAGGTCGCTGCATTTGACATGCAATAGAGCAAGTGATAACAGAGCGCTAAAGCAAGCAGGAACTGAGCCCATAGGCATTGCATAAATGTTCACAGTTATTATCGTCAACACATAGAGTGGAATCTCAATGATACGATCTGGGGAAAAAAAATTTAGATACAACATACTAACCTGGAAAATGCACAATCTAAAGTCAACAAGAAAATTGGCCGACTTAACTGTAGTTGACATCTATGCAATGCAAAGTGTTGAGCAAATCGTTGCAGCACGAGACGCCAACATGTGTTGTCATTTTTGTGGCTTCGGAAACCTTACGTTTGAGCTTCTAGAATTCAGCTGAATCAGTAGCCTCTTCGGGCGGGGCATTTTGGTGGGAAGTTTTGAAGTGCCTACTCGGCAAGAATTGTCACACGAGCTGCCGATGTGTCCAAAGCAGGTTAGGCCTGAGCGGCCCGGGAGGCGCTTTGTCATTTTCCTATAGCATAGTGTTTAAGATGGGGATGGTTTGCGGCATGAGACACAGACGCATGCTGTTCTGATGGGGCAAAGCAGCTCGGGAGGCGTATTATTGTTTTTCTATTGCACAGTGCTTTAAGACGCTGATCGGAAATCTAAAAATCATCAATAACGCCAGGAGTGACTATGTCAACATTACGCTTTCCTCGCTATTGTCTACTGACCCATCCAAGTTTTGGAAAAGCGTTAAACCAATGAAGGACACTGTAATAACACTTACTGATTCCGATGGGCGTGCACTGCGCAACGAAGAATGCTGTTCCATTCTTAACGACGTTTTTTCGCAATGTTTTTCCGATTCACGAGCAATCTCAGTGCCGCAGCTATGCAACAGCAGGTTTCTTCCAATGGATTTTCTTGTGATTGAATTTGAAGGAGTCATTAACTTAATCCGGAATCTTACGCTATCGTCTGCCTGCGGAACTGATGAGATAAATGCGAAATTTCTGAAAAACACTGAAGTGTACTCTTCCATAATATTGTCACACATTTTCATGCAGTCTCTACAGTGCTCTACTTTGCCGACTGATTGGAAGGTGGGGAAGGTGATTCCCGTCTTTAAATCCGGTAACCAACACTCTGCCTTAAACTACCGACCAATTTCTTTAACAAGTATACCCTGTAAAATGCTTGAGCATGTAATCTATTCTAACCTTATAACATTTCTTGAAACCAACTGATTCTTCAGCAGGTTCCAACACGGCTTTCGTAAGCACCACTCGTGCGAAACTCAGCTTCTGTCTTTTACGCATGATGTCATCTTAGCACTAGATAATAGAATTCCGGTTGATTGTATGTTTCTAGACTTCGCAAAAGCTTTTGATAAAGTTTCGCACCAATTATTACTACTGAAGCTCAGCACGCTGAACATCGACCCCAATATTCTCAAATGGATAGAATGCTTTCTGACTAACCGCACGCAGTACGTAACCGCTAATGATTGTTCCTCAAATTCCAGCGCAGTTAAATCTGGCGTTCCGCAAGGCTCAGTTTTAGCTCCTTTGCTCTTTTTAATATATATCAATGACCTTCCGCGTAACATCATGTCATCCATAAAACTCTTTGCAGACGACTGTGTCATGTACCGTAGAATAACTAACGAAAATGACAACTACCTTCTTCAAGCTGATCTTAATCGCGTCTCTGACTGGTGTAATACTTGGCTAATGACCCTTAACGTAAATAAATGTAAAAGTATGGCAATCTCGCGTTCTAACACTTCTGAACCTTTTACGTACACCTTGAACGGAGCTAAATTAGAGCAGGTTAGTACTTACAAATATCTTGGTGTTTACATATTGAACGATTTATCATGGCACTCTCACATTAACTACATTACTAACAATGCTTGTTGTACGCTTGGTTACCTTCGCCGAAACTTTCGCCAAGCACCAGCACACCTTAAACTACAGCTATATCAAACATTAATCCGTCCAAAGCTCGAGTACGCTTCAGCCGTCTGGGATCCAGCTTAATCAACGCTAATTGACACGTTAGAATCGGTCCAGAACCGTTCAGCCCGATTAATACTTAATAATTTTGCTCGTACTGCCAGTGTCACCTTGATGAAATCCACTCTTAACCTTCCAGACCTGGTGATGAGAAGAACGATTTCACGCCTCTTGCTTTTTCATAAAATTTTCTTTCATAATCAAGTACTTCGACAAAACCTCATCTCAGAACCTCCTTACTTTTCATCACGTGTTGACCATCCAAATAAAGTAGCCGTCCCTTTGTGCCGCACTAATCTCTCCTTACATTCTTTTCTTCCGAAGACAAGTAGAGAGTGGTATCACCTTCCCCCCTCCATCGCTGTCACTGAGGACCAAGCGTTGTTCAAGTCTGCAGTTACTCAACACTTACTGGTGTAGCTGCAAACTGTAGTTTTTTTCCTGTAAATTCCTTTTATTGTTTTGTTTTGTATTTGCATTGTACCCACCACCTTTGTAACGCCCTCCGGGTCTTGAGGGTATACTAATAAATAAATAAATAAATAAATAAATAAATAAAGGAAGTCAAGCTGGTGGGCCATGCCAGAGCAAAACATGACGCTCACTTTGCAACGCCTGCTGCAGCGGCCGGCGACGTGTTTGGACTATCCCCTATTAAAAGCATGCAGTACGCTTCCAATAGAACTAGGTTACAAGTGCTGTGAAACAGATCTCTGCAGATGATTATCATAATAAGGTTGGCAGCAATATCTGTGAATGTAATGCATGAGGACCCGCGAGCAGATCTGCTGGTACTATGGAAGGGGAAACTGAGTGTGTGCCGAAATTTTCACGGGACACGGGCAGGTGAATACTGCGGGGAAGCTGCTGCGGCGAGCACCTTGTGGGCCTTGTGCCTTTCTTTGTTCACATGGTGTCTAGTAGCTGAAGAATGTATCATACAATCAAACTTTGGCGATTTACTAAGTGTTGGTGCCCAAAAATGATGTTTTTTGAGAAAGCATTAACCAGTAAAAAAGAAGCATAACTGTATTGGGTGATGTTTTCTGCTCTCACTCAAGAACGTTGGCACCGGGAAATCAAAAGAAACAGGATGCTATCCATGAGGTTCTACTGCACTCCATGACACCATAGCTAGCCTATTTAAGTTGGCACAAACAATAAAGGTTACTTTTGACTGATCATACATCTGGTTGTTCGTCTCTTCTTAGTGTAACTCGGCACTCGAGTTTTACGGCAGATGCCTGAGCTTTTGCTATTGGCTGCTTTGTCCAGATTCATCAAGGCTCGTTTTTCTTTCCAGGTGTTGGAACGTCTCTAGTTATTGTGGATGCCATAACCTGACAAGCATGAAGTGTCCTCAGCTGCGCTCTGCTCCACTTCATACAGTGAAACATTGTTGCTACAAACACCACATTAACAAACTTTTCAGATTAAGGAACTTTTCAGAAATCTATATACCTTAAACTATCAACGAGGTTCTACTACACTCCATGCCGTTATAGCTAGCCTATGTAATTTGCCACAAATGATAAATGTAACTTTTACTTTATTTTATGTGCAAAAAGTAATCTAGTTCGCTGAGAAAAAGTCAGTATGCTTTATTCGCTTCCAGTGTCCAGCCAGGAAATTCATTACGCTCATCTCTATTTTGTTGAGGTTGTCCATGTGTGAAAGATCAGTCCCTCGCGAGAACAAAGCCCCGGAGGGAGTGAATCACACGCAGGGCCTCCTCTGAGGACAACGTTGAGGCAGCCTGCACTACTGCGTCACCGCTGCCGTTGTCACCGTCGCTATCCGATGCAAGCACTTCGCGAAGATCGCCTCATCGGTTAGGAGCACTTCATTTACAAATCTATAGCAGTCCGCTTTCTTCTTCGATAGCGGTGCACTTTATTTGCTTGATCATGCATTGCTGACGATCAGTGGGTGGATCAGTCGTCTTCCATTTTGGTGGCAAGTCAAATGAGGCTGAGGAACCACATGACCAGGAATGACTTCGACGGACCCAACAAAGACTAGCACGAGTGACTTGGTTGGCAGAACTGTGCAGAATGAGGGGCGCTCCATTCATGTTCCAGAATATGTGGAAGGACAACAGGAGAGAGGTGCACAAGGCTGGCAATGTAGTGAAAGCTAGAAAAGAAACGCGTGGCAGCTCTTGGCTGTTTTTTTACTTTTTGCAGTTGCCCCTGGCTTTCTTTCACTCAACTGCTCTTTCGCTATGCATCGCACGCGCTGGCTTGGCACTTGGCAGTCTGCCAGCCTCGCCGGATCGGAGGAAAAGCGATGGAGTGCCCGTGCGTCGTTCGATATTGAGGGTGAGCTCCACCACTTGAAAAGCTGGCGGCACCGTTGGCGTGATGTGGTATGAGGAACCACATAGACACAGCTGCTTCAAAAGTGGCGAAGTGAGCTGAAAACGAAAGTTTAAAGTCCCACCTGCACTGCGGTTCTGATTAAGTGCAGAGGTTTCTGCGCTTCAAGTGTCTGCTTAACAACACTCGAAAGCACTATAATAGGTAGTGGCTGCCTTTCAAGGCCCCCAACACTGTAGGCTGCTGCTCGGTACTGCAACGCTGGACATACGGAACGAAACCCAGTGTCAGCCTTCGCATGTACCCACAGGTCAAGAAGCTGCGCAAAGTTTGGATTGCGAAGCTTATAACTGGCAAACAGCCATCGGCTACAACTCGAGTGTGTAGCAAGCACTTCCGCGAGGAAGATTTCTGCTACGACGTTGGGGCTGTGATGCTTGCGGTGAGTAGCAGAAAGTGTGCACTGAGACGCTCGCGCGTGCGCGCCGCTACGCTAATGTCATGAAGCATTTGTCTACGAACCTGTTGATGCTAGATACTGGCAAGTTCACTGGAATGGAAAGGGAACGGTAAGAAGCACATTAAAAAAAAGGCATGGCATATGCTCATGTTTGTGTTAGCACCAAACAATGGATGTATACTGGATTAAGAAAAAGAAAGTAGCGGGAAATTGCACACTGAGAACATAAAGTTTCCTACATTGTACTAGAGGTAACTGTGGCACTGCAGTCATTGACCCACCATGGGAATGATGGGAAGCACATGGATTTGCCTGATCTTTGTGCTTGTGGATTCAAATGTTCTTGCGGATTTTTATATTACACATTGTATGCCTTCATTGTCGTAAACTTCAGAGCAATCTATAGTCTTTGAAGTGCAGAAGACGCTGCGAACCTGCATAATCACTACTAATTGCAACGATTGAGCTTGTCGAGGTTACCAAATCGAAAGGCACGAAGCGTCTCAAGGCACTGGCATGCCTGTGATAAATTCATAAGGGCGTTTCACCGTGTATGCATCCGTGGTGTAATGGTTTCAATACCAGGCATCTGTGCTAGAGGTCCTGTGTTTGAATCATGCCGTCAAACAATTTTAATACTGTTTACTGCAGTGACGTTTTGGTGACGACTTGTGAACTGATTGGTGGGCTGGTTAAATTTATGGCTTTCAATGACAACCTTTCGGAATAACGAACAATTTACTGCGGTCCACTGAGGTTCGTTGTATCGAGATTTTACTGTAGGTGGCAGGCAATGCTATGAAGGCTAGAGCTACTGCTCATACCTTTCGCATCCACGACCAAAAGATAATACATCACGTATGATGCAATTATCACACGGAAGGTGTCGTAGATCTGAACTTATTAATCACCAAACGAGTGATGTGGCATGCTCATGCAACCTATAGCCACAGGGCAAGTGACCAAGTTATACTGCATTGTGTGCTGAAGGGCTCAAAAATGATTTGCGATTTTATGTAACCTTATGTCCACATGCTGTAGTTGCAATATACAAAGTAGTTATTCTATGGAAAGTATGGCAGGTCAAAAACAACTGCGCTGCAAACTGTGCAGAGTGAGAAGGCTATGATTGCACTACTTCCACAGCTTCCATGGCGCTGCCTGTGTATGAATTAGAATATACTGGTGGGTTTGCGTTGGAGTAGTGAACAGCGCTGATGTTGAGAACAGCGCATCTGTCCAGTTCTAATCACTTGTGCCATCCCCTATGCTGTTTGCCACGTTTAGCATAATGCGCTTTTTGGGATCGTGTCAAGCCGCACACGTATGCACTTGGTGTGCACTGCCGTCTGCACATATCAGCCACTCACCTGCGGCGGGTAGCTGGCTTTCTCATAAAGTGGACTGGCCCGGAAGACGTCGGCTGGCTCCATGCTTGCAGGGTATCCCACGGAGAAGTCGAGGAAGTGGCCACGGGAATCACACAGGGCCTGGGACAAGGGGCTGGTCAGACAACAATGGACGGTGCTCTCTCTAAATCAGCTCGCGGACAACAGTGGCAGAAGAGCATGCCGGGCAGGCTGAAATGGTAGAGTTTTAGCGCGGCGTTACCACCTTACTTTTAGCAATACCGGCTGCTATGGCGGTGCATGCGTGGAGTTTACAGAGTTATGGCAGATGGAACTGAGGCGTGAAAGTGTGTCGATTTCCACTTACCAGATGGGACCACTGCATTGTTCAATGTTGAATGATGTGGTGCCATTTGTTAGGTGGAACTCAACATACTTTCCTGCCTTGCTGCCACCTCCCTAGGTTGAAACAAACATGCAGTCTCAATATTAATGACAAAACATCCGTTTTAGTTTGGCCTTGGCATGAGGTAAGACTAAGCAATGGCCAATTTTGCCACATATTTCTTGCTGTCACGAGTGAGATCAAGTAATCCGAGCACATTAGGATCGAATCTAAAAGCCTGGGCACTGCCATGTAGTTACACAACCACGGTAACTGGTTGGAGCCATCCTGGCAAATTGTGCATGCGCAGTCACGGCAGCCTTTAACGGTAAGACAGTGATGCTATGCTAAAGCACTCTGTTGTTGCACAGTTTAATGGATATATTACAAATTCTGGTTCAATAAAGTCTTCATACTCCCCTGTCTGTGTTGCATAGAGCTTAATGCATCAAAATTAGCACTCACAACAAAGTCCACAAGGGGAAAATTTTCACCTCATAGATATTATTACGATATCATGGAGCGATGCTCAAGAGACGAGCCGCCGCGAGAACGACGAAGAAGTTGCTCGGTGCCCTTGGCATGAGCGAGTGTCAGCCTGGCTGCCTGGCTCCAGTGTAAATAGCATGTAAATAGCATCTTTCGTCTGTGTCTTTCCACACATAAAATATTGTTACGTGCGGAAAGACACACGTAACGATATTTTCATGGAGCAAGGCTAAAACACAGCCACCTCTGTATGGGGGAAAAAAACAAACAAAAAAACTTCAAAGCGACTTTTACGACTCCTAATGCCATGGAAACAATGATGACAAAATAAAACATTTCAAGGAAAAAACACGCTTAACCCCACAAAGCTTTTGGTACTTATCACTTTTCATACCTACAAATTCAGATTTACATGTGGGAAACGTAAATGCTTCACTGACCATTGGCTTCATTTGGTTGTTACTGCGTTAGACAGACAAGAGATGGAACCTGAAGTGCTTTTTTATAGCAGTGGTGCTGTCTGTTTCATCTTCCAAAATGACTTTCATCACTATAGGCTGGACTTTCTAAATAGGACATGCTCAACTGTTTCTATAGCACCACGGTTGTCGCAACAAGAATTCTTAGAGTGTTGAAGGCAGCACAAATAAATGTTGGTAAATGCAGCGTTAAGGTTAACACGATGATACAGGGTTTCTATACTCCATTGTATACGTAGCAAGCAACACTATGAACACTAGGAAGACTTCTCTTACAACCTGCATTTGCGGCTAAATAAAGATAGCTTGTCACAGATGAAAGAAAGGTATAATAATGCATCAGGTAATTTGATGTAACATTAAGCCTTAAGTGTTTATGTCGCAAGATATTATATAATATTACATTGTGAGTAGTCTTAGATCTGAATCTTTTTGCCACCAAACTAGCGAAGTGGCGCATTTGTGTGACCAGCGGCCACAGCGCATGGCTTGTGGCCAAACCATAGCACGTCACATAGAAAGTACGATGGTTCAAAGGTAATACATACACAATTTGACATAGCCTCACGCGTAAACGCATTTTGACATAAACTCACGTGCAAAAGTTGTAACACATGAAGTAGCTATCTCATAGGAAGCACTGCATATCAAAAACAACTGCAATGAAGTTGTGACTTTTGCGGTGCGTAAACATAGAACATTGCATTAGATTACATGCTGCATCGTATGAAAGCAAACAAACTTGTAAGCATCACCGGTAGTTGTAGAGCCCTTACTTAACCATTTCACTTAAGGTTCGCTACACATAGATTCTGACATGTGTGTTGGATCAGCGTAACCCTTTTTTTGAGCTTGTACTTCTTGCATGCCATTTTCTCTGTTTTTGCTTCTCAGTTGTGGAATTTTCGCTCACCTGCACAAGAACGGAGGTCTCGCCAGACGCCGTCGTGATGCAGCAAGTGTCAACCACTCCCGCGGCAGCGCCAAAGCTTTCACTGGAGCACAGCTCTGAGAAACCTTCGGCCACAGCGTGCAACTTCGCCTCGGTCTGGGGTGGCTGGATCAGCATGCTGAGTTGGCCGGCGAAGTTGTTCACGTAACGGTACACCACGCCATGAATAGTCGAGCGTGGTATGCCAAAAGTGTCTGCGTGGAACCAGGACTGCGTTGTTGAATGCACGACCACTGAACAAATGGCGACAGCTCAAGATTCATAACCCCAATTACAGAAGATTACTCAAAATTACTTGAAACTATGAGGAACTTTTACCTAGGCGATTCCTATCTAAATGAACGTGAATGAGGAACTTGCTTTGCTTGGCACCCACTCGACCAATTTTGATCTAGATGTCCACATTTTAAAAAAAAGAAAAAGAAAGCTACATCCTTGAATGCTAAGAGAAATTCTTTTATTTAAGCCACCAGTTCTATGTTTACAGATACTGCCAAAGATCTAAAACTTAAGCATAAATTAGGCATTGAGTTCATCACTTCATTACTCAGCTATAAAAGACCACATAACAATTCCGCAAACTCCACAGATTAGAACATCTTAAGCAGACAAAGTTGATTTATTATACTCTGAATTGTACCGACTTCTGAACATCACTTTTGCAAAATCACATAAATACTATACCAGTTTCACATAAGCTGCACACTTACACATACCTAATACAGTCAAACCTCATTATAACAAAACTGGATATAACGAAATAATAGATTCAACGAAGTGAAATTTCCCTCGAAGTGCCTATAGACATTTATAGTGCGGCACATGAAATAATGCATATATAAAAGTAATACATGTAGCAAAGTAATTCTTGCTCACTCTTCAACTTCGTTATAATGAGGTCTTAATATATTTGTCTGCCTTTTATAATGGAAAAGAGAAAGTATTTGAAGTCACTGTGTAGCCTTCTGCAAGCAGCCTCAAGAGCTTTACCCCTTTAAACAGTAAACACACCGAAAAGTGTCATTGATCCTGTGTGCATTTCTTTTCCTTAATGTTTTGGGGCGCATTGTTGAGCCCATAGTACTCTTGGCAGAAAAGTACAAGGTGTTTCATGTTAGAAAATTACTGCTAAACCTTACATGCGTAGGGCGTTTTTCCAAAGAACAACACAGCTATTCTCTGTCTAAGTAAAAAAATTACCAGGATTAAATTAAAATACTATTTATTAGCGATATGCAACTGACCATTTAGGAGTTCTTTAAGTCTGGAAAATCAACGAAAAATCAATAATAGTAATTAGGATACTTATCGTTCCTCAGGCAAAACAGCCTCTACATCGCTGCCATTGTCCCTTAGAGACACCTCATAATCAACATCGGTTTTCTCCTAGAATTTTTACATCATTCAACATTCTTGAATTCTTGAACCAGAAGCGTGTATTGGCAGCCAGGAGGGTGTACTCAGGCACAGAGCCTAAAGGAGTACTGACATGATATTTTCAGCTCCTCATTCTTTGCATTAAATAAGGTGTGGGGCCTCTGAAGCCTGGACAAAATACTTGCAAGCCTGAGAGTACCCTAAATAAATGTAATGTAATATCTTTTCAGCAGCCCACTCCAGTTTCATTTCTATAGTATCGTGACATCATGAAGCAAAAGGTAATTGCATGGGAGCAGGACATTGCGACGGTGAGAGCAAATGCGGCAGCACAGCAGATGACAGGGTAAGTAAGAGTTGAAACCTTGCAATGTCCTGCGCTTATGTGACCACCTTCTGTGACACGTCACAACACTGTAGAGACGAAACCGAAACTGGCTGCAGAAAAGCTGTTATATGAAACTGATTAGGGCATTCTGAGGCTTGCAATATTTTTTCTGGGATTTAGAGCTATAGGACCTCCAGCTAGCACAAAATAAATAAATAAATAGAAGGAACAGTCGGACCTACCATGTCAGTATTCATTTAGGTGGAGTTCTAAACCCTAGATAGAGTACTGGCAAGCTTGAGAGAGCCATAAATTATTTACTACACATAATACTTATTTATAAAAACTGATTTAGGCTTTAGTATCCTGGTGGTGGATGCGTCATGATGTCATGACATGGTTCACTCTGTGCCGGCCAGAAGACATGCGTGCAGCACTGTGGTGATATTTTATGAGTGATGTCATCATACCTAGTTCTGTTGCAAGACGACGTCGCCAAATTTTGCTCTGTGTCGGGGCGCTAAATAACGAGGACAACACTAGGGCGGCACTTCAAGACGAACTTCAGCATCATATTTAATTATTTTGTAAGTGTTTCCCAATCTTTGTGTTCGACAAGTGTCATCCTTTTACAAGTGAGTCACGTGTGGTGGTGAGTTTTTACAACCTCAAGATAATGTGTGTGTATTTCTTTAACCGTTTAACTTGCAAAACATGTGGTGTAAAACAAGAAAAAATATTCCAAAAGTTTTTTTTTTAACTTCTCAGAGGGTTTGCACATAGTGCACTAATTAAACACAGTGAACCTCCACCACTTATGCAAGACCGTTTTTCAACCAGCAACTGGCGTATTTTATTCTCTAAGCATGAGCTGCGCCGAGCGAACAAGCCGACAACAACAGATGATGATGCGCACGTAGAGATGAGGAAGATGAAGCACATGAAGTGCTCACAATATGTGCTATTCCTTGTACAAAATGAAGACAATGAATAGCAAACTGTTTCTTGTATAAAGACAGTTTCTCTCACAGTACTCAAGCGTCTTCAATAATATTCTCTCAACGCACAACAGCAAAACAAACGCACGATACAAAGCAATATGCTCAAATGCCCAAACTTGGTAGTAGGCATTGGAACGAGCAGGCATGCGACTTGCTCAAGGCAATTGAAGCAATGGAAACTGCGGTGCAGACGAGTGCGACTCGTCATACTTGTCCACATCACATATTGATAGGGTGAGCACAGCTCGGGTTATGATGGGGGGTTAAGCAAAGGCAGCGACTGACTGGCAATGGCGCGGTACGACGTCCCCATGGCGAGCCAGTGAAGGAAGATGAGCAGCTCGAGCTCGCGTGCCCAGCCCGACACCCTGGGCCGCGTAAAGATGGATGAGATGCGCCGGAAGGTGCTGCGGCTGATCCGGAAGTGGCGCTCGAAGGCCAGCGTCTCGTCATGCAGGTAGTCGAGCAGTAGGGTGCGCACCGCAGGGCAGCAGTTGACGGGAACACGAGGAAGCGTGGTCGGTCTCTCCTGTGCAACACAAATGCGTCTAGATAAGCGGAGGGCAGATTTACAAAACTTGCCATGTGCCTGACTGTTTATGTAAGGGTTGTTCTGCTGTCAATGAGAAGGTGGCAAAAGTAACCAGGAAATGAGAAACAGTTCTGACGAACGGGTTCCTGGCATGCGCCGAAGCCTATTTGCTGTGACTCAGTGCACGCACATGTAATAAAAATGTATTGTCTGTTGGCCTCCTTTTCTGGAGGACAGGTGGCTGTTTCACAAATGTTGCACTTCCTAAAGTGTGCCAAATTCTCCCATGCTCAATTGATGCTGTAACTTTAATAAAATGCTGTACGGGGTGAGTTGGAATTAGGAATCCATGTTAGCTAACCAGCACGCATGAAAGCAGCACTCTTTTTGCATTTTTTTGTTTGTCTTCGCGCGAATGCGAATTTCTGTGCTGCTTAGCTAATAAAGCTGTTAAGACGGGATACCTGGTTAAACAAGTTATGATGCATGATGCAAGTTATGATGCTTTAAGTAACAGAAGCTAGGTTCATGCAATATGCCTAGATTTTTCAAAAGCCTTTGACAAGGTTCCGCACCCTGAATTAATACAAAAATGAGTGTACCTTGGCATAAACCATAACACTGTACAATGGAGGAGCGTATACCTGACTGGACGAACACAATGTGTGGAAGTAAATGGTTACCAATCTGATCAATTACAAGTTACTTCAGGAGTCCCGCAAGGCTCTCACAGGCCCAATACTATTTTTAATCTATATGAATGATATTACATGTAACAATGATCAACACAACGGTACAACCTTTTGCATATGACTGCTTAATTTATAAAGTTATAAACAATGCATATGACCAGAAAGCACTTAATGACACTGTTGCAGTCATCAGTGATTGGTACGCTACTTTGAAAATGGAAATAAATAAATCCAAAACTGTTGCTCTACGTGTGACAAATAAGAGTAAAGACATGCTCATTTACAATTATACAGTAGGCTCTACCCCTCTTTCTACAGTTGATGCAATAAAATAGAAGTAACTTTATCAAGCAATTTAAAATGGAAGATACATATTGAAAACACTTGTTCAGCAGTGGAAAAAATGTTGCTGTACCTACGACTGAAATTGAAGCTTGCTACCACCCCGGTGAAACTAACAGCGTACCTAAGGTATTACGGCCAACTTTGGAATATGTAAACATTACATGGGATCCTTCCGAAATTAGGCTCATCAAAATGCTAGAGAGAGTACAGAAGAGGGACGCTAGGTTCATTCTTTCAATATACTCCTCAAGAGATTCAGTAACAGAAATGTTACGTCTATTAGAACTTCCCACTTTAGCAGAACGTTGACAACTGGCTAGGCTAAAATTCTTCTACTTATTGTCAAAAGATAAGCTAAACATAGATATAACACAATACTTAACATAACACCGAGGAAGAATTCTCAAAGAAATAATTAAACATACGCATGAAGTACCTCAACAGCGTATCAATGTATATGCAAATTCATTTTTTCCCCAGAACAACTCGACAATGGAATTCATTGCCATGATCTCTGTTCCGAAGTAGGTCATCAGAAAATTTTCCGAAAGGGCTCAAGAAATTCTTTTCGTAGTCTGGTTTACAATGCCGATATAATTTTTCCATGTTCATGTTGTGTTAAGTAAAAAAATTGATGTACTAATTGCTTTGCAAAGCTGATATTATTTTTTCATGTTCACATTGTGCTAACTAAAAAATGTTGAGGTACTAAATGCTTTACAAAGCCGATATTATTTTTACATGTTCATGTTGTGTTAACTGAAATTTGATCGCGTTACTGCAGCAATTGCGTAAAATTGACGTACTAATTGCACCGATGCACCACTGCATTACTAAACCATACTTTTAAATAAAAGTTGAATTACGTACTTTATGTAATGTTGTACGGGTGATTTGCATTAATATTGCTACGGCACAATATGCGCGATCACGAAAGGCCAGCAGTGTGAAGACGACGACGATTAGAAGCTAGCGCGGGCTGTTGCCTCTTGGCCAAGCGCAGCGTATTTTCCTTGTAAATATATTTGTACATAGCTTTTCGTCTGCGTCTTCCTACGTAACATATCTGGTGGAGGTGGACGTTCCCTGTACCTCGTCACGGAGCTTCGCAGTGGACGGTACGTCGAGCCTTCCTTCATGGCTCCCGGCGACGACAACCCGACTCCGCCGGCTCCGACACCTGCTGCCACTTCGACGACCTACATCACTCTCCCCGCTCCCCGTGATCCTGGCGTATTCTCGGGCCAAGATGGGGAAGACGTCGATGACTGGATCAGCCTGTATGAACACGTCAGCCGCAATAACCGGTGGGACCCTACTATTATGCTCGCCAACGTAGTCTTTTACCTCGGTGGCACACCTCGAGTTTGGTATCGCACGCACGAAGATGAGCTCACCAGTTGGGATTCACTTAAGACACAGCTTCGAGACTTGTTCGGCAACCCCTACGGTCAACAACTTGCCGCGCAGAAGGCGCTTTCCGGCCGTGTGCAGACGTCAACAGAGCCCTATGTCACGTACATTCAGGACGTCTTGGCTCTGTGCCGCAAAGTTGACACCCACATGACTGAGTCAGACAAGGTTTCCCACATCCTCAAGGGCATTGCCGATGACGCCTTCAACTTGCTCGTTTGCAACAACGTAGCGACGGTGGATGCTGTTATAAGAGAGTGCCGCCGCCTGGAACTCGCCAAAAGCCGACGTATTGACCAGCAGTTTGCCCGTCTGCCCAACACCCCAGCGACATCTTCCTGTGCCGACGCTCCTCGTCCCAACAACACTGCCGATGTTACCAGGATCGTCCGGCGTGAGATCGAGGCCGCCTATCCGGCTGCCTTCGACTCCAGTCCCACCAACACATCTGCAGTCACGGTCTCACTGATCCAGGCAGTTGTCCGCCAGGAGTTTGAAAACATGGGTCTTCACACCATCTGCTCGGCCCATCGCCCTAATACCCGCCCGGCTTCTTCGATTTCGCCCCGTCCCGCATCTTCTTACCCACCACGTTTCCGCAACCCATCTGAATGGCGCACTGCTGACGACAAGCCTATTTGTTTCCACTGCCATCGAATCGGGCACATTTCTCGGCACTGTCGTAGTCGCTGGAGTTCCCCGAGCCGGCCTACTTATACTGCCTACTCTCGCCCCTCAGGTGGCCCTTCTCGTCCCTATGCCGCACGCTCCGATAATGCCGCCACTGATTCTCCTGCAACGAACCGCCCCTATTCTCGTTCGCCTTCGCCCCAACGACGACAATCTCGCTCTCCCCAGCCCCGTCGCTCCTATTCGCCGACTCCCTTCGGACGCCGCTCCCAGCCGGAAAACTAGACGATGCAGCGCCTCGAGGTGACGCTGCATTGCTCCCTACGCCGCCAAATCCTCTACTGACTTTGCCCACTCATCTGAACCTTCTTGACGTGCAAGTCGACGGTGTTTCTGTGTCTGCTCTCATAGACACTGGGGCGCATTTGTCCGTAATGAGCGCTGACCTTCGTAACCGGCTCAAGAAAATTATCACGCCCGCCACAACGCCTGTTGTCCGTGTCGCCGATGGCGGAACAGCCCCCGTAATTGGTATGTGTACCGCCCGCGTCTCCTTCGCCGATCGCTCAACAATCGTGCTATTCACAGTCATCGCCCACTGTCCCCACGACATCATCCTCGGCTTAGACTTCCTTTCCGCACATTCTGCTCTCATCGATTGTTCCGCCAGTACTCTCCGCCTTGACCTGCCTGTTCTGGATCCTGCTGAACCACACCCCAGTCGCCTCAGTTCCGCCGACTTCGTTCGCTTGCCACCTTCGGCACTGACCTACGTTGACCTAGTGTCATCCCCACCAGTCCCCGACGGTCACTACATCGCGGCTCCTATGCAAGACGTCCTCCTTACACATGGGATCACAGTACCCCATACAGTTTTATCTATTACGGCGAATTGCGTCTGCCTGCCAGTGGTCAACTTTGGCTTGACGACACAAGTGCTGCCACGTGGGATGTCTTTGGCCCAGCTTTGTTCATTCGAGGATCACTCAGTAGCATCCATTGCAGTAGACGACACTTCATCCGATACTCCTCTACCATCGCAGTCGGCAAATTGTACCATCGCTGACTTACGGAAAATGATTGCCCCCGACTTGCCCTCCGAGCACGCTCGTGAACTCTACCGCGTTCTGTTTTCCTACCACGATATTTTTGACTTTAACGATCGTCCTTTAGCCCAAACTACAGCTGTCAAACATCGCATTAATACCGGCGATGCCCCTCCTATTCATCGCCGCCCGTATCGAGTGTCACCAGCTGAGCGTCAAGTTATTCACGCAGAAGTTCGCAAAATGCTTGCCAAGAACATTATTGAACCATCATATAGTCCATGGGCGTCACCTGTAGTACTGGTCAAAAAGAAGGATGGCTCATGGCGCTTTTGCGTGGATTATCGGCACCTTAACAGGGTTACCAAAAAGGACGTGTATCCCCTACCTCGGATTGATGACGCCCTTGACTGCCTCCACGGTGCTCGCTATTTCTCTTCTATTGACCTTCGCTCCGGCTACTGGCAGATTGCCGTGGACGATCTCGACCGCGAGAAGACTGCTTTTGTCACACCCGACGGTCTTTATCAATTCAAAGTGATGCCGTTTGGTCTATGTAACGCCCCTGCCACTTTTGAACGCATGATGGACTCCCTTCTTCACGGTTTCAAATGGTCCACGTGCCTGTGCTACTTGGACGACGTTATCGTATTCTCCCCAACGTTCGCTACGCACCTCGAGCGCCTCTCAGCAGTCCTGGACGTTTTTCGGCGAGCCGGTCTGCAACTCAACGCATCGAAGTGCCAATTCGGCCGTCGCCAGATTACCGTCCTTGGACATCTCGTTGACGCGAACGGAGTGCAACCGGACCCAGGCAAGATCCATGCTGTTACGCACTTCCCTGTTCCGAAGTGTGTCAAGGATGTGCGCAGCTTCATCGGCCTTTGTTCGTACTTCCGCCGTTTCGTGAGAAATTTCGCCGCCATAGCACGACCACTAACCGACCTTTTGAAAAAAGACACTCCTTTCCAGTGGGGCGATAACGAGGCCTCTGCATTCTCTCATCTAATCGACATTCTCACAACGCCTCCCGTTTTGGCCCATTTCGATCCTTCTGCGCCTACCGAAGTCCGTACTGATGCCAGCGGTCACGGAATTGGAGCAGTACTGGCACAACGCCAGCGTGGCCACGACCGTGTTATCGCTTACGCCAGCAGGCTCCTCTCACCCGCGGAGCGCAACTATTCCATCACTGAGCGTGAGTGTCTGGCCCTAGTTTGGGCGGTTGCGAAATTCCGCCCATACTTATATGGCCGATCCTTTTCCGTTGTCACAGACCATCACGCGCTTTGCTGGTTATGCTCACTGAAAGATCCTACAGGAAGACTTGGTCGCTGGGCCTTACGCCTCCAAGAATATTCGTATACTGTCACCTATAAATCTGGCCGACTACACAAGGACGCTGACTGCCTGTCTCGCTACCCGGTCGACGAGCCTGACGACGCCGACAGTAGTAGCGCCAACGGCATTTTCTCTGTCTCTGCCTTCGGTAACATCGCCGATGAGCAGTACCGAGACCTACCGCTGCGAGCACTCATCGAGTGTCTGCGCTCTACACCTACCGACGCGTCCGTTCGCCGCTATGTTCTCCAGGGCGGCATTCTGTACCGAAGGAACTTCCTCCCTGACGGATCTGATCTTCTTCTTGTCGGGCCAAAACATCTACGACAGACTGTGCTCTTTGAGATGCATGACGCACCTACTGCAGGACATCTTGGCGTAACCCGCACGTACGACCACGTCCGCCGCCGCTTCTATTGGCCTGGTCTCGCTCGCTCTGTCCGACGCTATGTTGCTGCCTGTGATAACTGCCAGTGTCGAAAAACACCTCAGGTGCTACCTGCCGGTCATCTCCAGCCGATCACTGTCCCTGTGGAACCGTTCCTTCGTGTTGGATTAGACCTCCTCGGTCCCTTTCCCATGTCATCCTCTGGGAACAAATGGGTAGCCGTCGCAACTGATTACGCCACCCGATACGCTATCACGCGGACTCTCCCTACCAGTTGCGCCATTGACGTCGCAGGCTTTCTCGTGCATGACATTATCTTACTTCATGGCGCCCCGCGACAGCTGCTTACTGACCGTGGTCGAAACTTCCTCTCGAAAGTTATCGCTGACATTGTGCGTTCCTGCTCCATTCAACACAAACTGACTACTTCATACCATCCTCAAACCAATGGCCTGACAGAGCGGTTAAACCGTACTCTTACCGATATGCTGGCCAAGTACGTTTCCAAGGACCACCACGACTGGGACATTGCCCTTCCTTACGTAACATTTGCGTACAATTCTTCCCGGCACGACACCGCCGGATTTTCTCCCTTTTATCTACTGTACGGTCGCGAACCTACCTTGCCCCTAGACACGGCACTTCCTCCTGCTGCGGTCTCAACAAGCGAGTATGCGCGCGACGCCATCGCCCTCGCTGACCATGCACGCCAGCTTGCCCGTGCTCGACTGACGGCCTCACAGACCACTCAGCAGTGTCAGTACAACGCCCGCCATCGTGACGTACAGTTTTCACCTGGTGCGCTCGTGCTCCTGTGGTCGCCCTCTCGTCACGTCGGACTTTCAGAGAAGCTCCTTTCGCGATACACAGGGCCCTACCGCGTGCTGCGCCAGGTGACGCCTGTGACTTACGAAATTGCTCCTGTGGCCTCAACCTCGTCCTCTCCTGTGGCATCTAGTGATGTCGTACACGTCAGTAGGCTCAAGGCCTACTACACTGCTTCCGAGTCCGATCTTTAGTCGCTCCGGGACGGCGCTTTTGCAGCCGGGGGTAGTGCTACGGCACAATATGCGCGATCACGAAAGGCCAGCAGTGTGAAGACGACGACGATTAGAAGCTAGCGCGGGCTGTTGCCTCTTGGCCAAGCGCAGCGTATTTTCCTTGTAAATATATTTGTACATAGCTTTTCGTCTGCGTCTTCCTACGCAACAATATTTTTACTGTAACCCACCCCTGTAACGGCCTGAGGGCCAACAGTATGCTGAAATAAAGTCACAAGCGTTACACGACAGGAAAAAGAATAGGTGGACCGGACAAACGCTAGACTTCAACTGTCTTTTCGTAGTCCGACGGTCGTATCGTTAATTTCTAGCTCGTCTAGACCTGAAGCGCAGGTAACTCTGCTCCTGGAGACGTATTCGCGGACGGTCACTTTCGGAGATATTACTTTCAGTGCGCGTTGGTAGAGCAAGACCGGTTGAGCTGATTGGCTGGTTGCGCAGAACCGCTCGCGTCACGCGAAAGTGATCGCCCGAGAATACGTCCCGTGGACTGCTTTTTTGCACGCTCTGCATTACGCGCTTGACGACGAAAGTGCGGTAAATTTCCAGTTTCAAATCACTGCGTACACAACCACAGCTTCCACCATAAAACGTCGACGCTAACTGGACACCTTCCAGCGGATCAGGTAAGAAATGCCCGATCGCGAAAACGTAAACCGTTATGCGGAGGAGATTGAGAAAGTTTGTCACCCTTTTCTTTTGCCGAATCGCAGCCAGAATGTGGAGCAACTTCCGCTGCCGCTGCACCGCCTGCAGGAGAGTGTTCACTTTGCTCAAGTAGTCGTTCACCACGATGCTAAGCACGGCGACGACGGCTTTGAGCTTTTGCGGTTCGATCGCGGCAGCCGGCATCTCGGCGGTCGGCATCGTCGTCGCGTCTTGTGGCCCGCCGAACGACGTACGCGCGTTGTCGTCCGTCAGCAACGATCGCACAGTGCTTCGCCGTGACAGATGCAGTCGACAATCTTCACGGGACGCTGGCGGCAATGTATAACCGCGAAAACGCACGAGGCACACACGCGAACGTAAACGCCACGGCTTTTGCGAAGGCCGCCATGTAAACAATGCCGATGCCAATGGCGATGGTGGTTGGATGGATGGATGGCGGTTATACCCTTTGTAACGGGCGGCGGCTGGCGCCACCTAGCCTTTTGCTCCCCCTCCTATTTTAATATTATTCTTTTTTTTTCCTTTCTTTATCCTCTTTTCCTTAACCTAGTTTTCACTCCCCTCCTCCCCCCAAAATTACTATCTAAAACAGTATAGAAAACATTATGTCCCCGATTTATGTTATTATCTCTCCCTTGACTTCCTCTATACCGATCCTCTAGCCTCCCCGTCGTTACTGCCACTCTTTTCTCGTCTATTTGCCCTCGTTGCCCGGGAAAACCTAATGCTCCTTCCATATCTGTCACTGTTCCCTCAGCCAGAGTCGCGCGAAGGTCTGTGCATCTCAGCACTATATGCTCTGTGGTCTCCATTTCGGCTCCGCATGCTGTGCAACGAAGGTCCACGTCTTCAAATTTAGCCCTGTATGTTTTCGTTCTCAAAACCCCCGTCCTAGCTTCGAATAATAGTGAGCTGCCCCGCGAGTTATCAAATAAGAGCTCTCTCTTAATCTCCTGTTTTTGTGACCTATGGACGACCGCACGCCAAGTTTCATCCTAGACGCCAGCGCTCGTTTCTCCCCTGGCGGAACAATTTCATCTCCAACGGGTGTAGGTTTCCGCCGCCGCTTCCCTTAGCGGTCGCGCCCGCGTTCAGTTCGCGCTGCGCGCGAAACGTCTCTTGTTTGCGAGGGCGCCTCTTTGGATGACCGGAAATTATTATTGTGTTGTTAACTGTCACAACAGCAATGTAAACACGAAATGGTTGATGCCACCAGTGAAATTCTGCCGATTCACAAGAAAATGGTACGAAAAAAGCAGACGACACACATGGATTACTGCGGTGCGCCGAGCGAAGTAAACAACTGGCAAACGAAGCGAGCTCGTTCATTGATCACTCCTGAGTGTATTACAGTTTTTATATGTAACCCACATGAATTTAATAATTACTCGGTACATAATCCTTTTATTCATATAAAAGCTTTTGTTCGACGAGCGCTTGTCCTGTCTTCTTTCTCGTGTTTCGTTTATGTGTGCGCTGCCCAAGAATGGAAACCACTTCGGTTGTATGCGCTAGCAGTGGCCGAAGTTCACGCGTGCCGAGAAATTGAATATGTGCACGATGCATTGAACATGACCGGAGTTCATTCCCGCTTCACCACTGCACCGATCGATCGAGTTACTGGACGATACGCGGCCCGCGTCTTGGTCGCGCCGGCATTGCTGAAGCAGGAATGATTACTAATACTTTCAACTTCCGTCTCTTGAGCACTGTTAAAAAATGGCCAAGCTGTCTACATTGCTGCTTCTATTCCATATTGTAGGGGACGCACTAGTTAAAGTTGTGTGCGCATGTCGTACTTGTGCTATGCAGTGATATATTTTGTTTATTTCCGCACAGTGTCGATGGAAGACCGTTGTCGCCATCAGAGACAACACGGATTTGTAGCAAACATATTGTGAGAAACTGCAAAAATGACTTTAGCTCGTATGTGCCGTATGTATGTGCCGCATCGTATGTGCTGACGATTTTTCCGGCGGTACATACGATGTCGTTTCCAATCACCTGCTCAGCGTCACTTACATGGTTAAGCAGACGCTGCCCTTTCGCCGCATTGCAGCCATAAAAATAATCGTCAAGCCTACCGATCTTTTTAAAGGCAAATAGAAGCGTGTACAGTCTGTTTCACACTTAGGGGAAAACTGGGAGCGTATTGCATCGCGATGCGGCAAGCAATGCAGTCGTGCGGTAGCAGCAGCTCGAGCAGGCGCAGACGCTCGAGGGGCGGAGTCGTGATCTGCGTCGTCTGCTACGGCGGCGCGCGCTGGCCGCATTGTCGGGAAGCGTGCTACTGTCAGGGGCAGTGTACGTATATTTCTTCACTGTGTGTGCTACCGTAATAAGCAGCGACAAGACGCACCAAGATGTGCGCGCAACGTGTTCAGTCTTTGTTTGACTCGAAAGGAAAACAAAGCACTCAACAATGATAACTATGGGAGTCGAACACGATGAAACAAACGGATACGATTAAATGAATGTTTTAGGTTCAGACAATGAGCTGGAAATGGTTTTTCTCGACAACCATTCGCTACACCAGACAGACTCTGCCCGCCGGCGGGGAATTGGACACGTCACGCTCGGAACTTCAGTTAGCATCTCGTCATGTCCCCAGCGGCAGCGATGACAGCTCTCATCTTGGAAGGCAGTGAAGTGCAGAATGACTTGATCAGGGATGTGTTCATTCGCAGCACGTCTCAGTCAGTGACGATGGTGGATCGAAGCCTATCCTGGGGCGACTGATAGAGGGGACGGTGCGCCAGCCATACTTTCAACGAGCCCCAGACATTTTAAATGATGTTGGCGCCCGGGGATTGAGGCGGCCACTCCAAGAGAGTGACTGCGCGCTCTTCTAGCAGTTGTTGCACCACACTAGCAGTGTGGATCGGCGACCTATCGCGTTAGAATATATAGTCGCCCTCCAGAAACGGGCCGTCAAGAATGTATGGAATCAGTACGTCGTCTATGACTGCCCTGCAGCGATGAACTTACCTTCGAGGCGTATCAGTTGGCGTCGCACAACGCATAGTAAAGAATACCGGCTCATTTCACGCCGTAGCGATGAGATCGGCGCCCTGCAACTGATAGCAGAACGTTTCCCGACAATGCGGCCAGCGCGCGCCGCCGTAGCAGACGACGCCGTTCAAGATCCCGCCCCTCGAGCACCTGCGCGAGCTGCTGCCGCCGTCTGACTCAAGCACTCGCCGCATCGCGATGCAATGCGCTGCGAGTTTTCCCCTAAATGTGAAACAGACTGTACACCGCCCTTCGAATGAAAACTCCACGCGCACACACGTAGGCACACACCGCGCGCGGCGCGAAACGTGCCAAAACACGCGCAGTGCCGGAGGCAATCAAGGCAGCACGAACGAGAGATGGGAGAGGGGTACCACCCGCTAATATAATTTTGCTTCGCATGCGGCGCTCTCAACGCCGGCACAGCAGCGCCGCTCTCGGTGCCGTTCTTGTCTATACATTGATAGCGCTGGCTTTCCGAGCATTCTGTCTTCCCACATTTTTCTTTCTGTCTCCTTCACCTCCTTTCCCACACTAGAACCACGTTGGACCCCCTCCCTCGGCTGTAGGTATCTATTCCTCAGCTTCCTCGTTCTGAGTGTCCACTTTGTGCTCAAACTTTTCATGTACAGATATTTTCCTGCCCACCTTTTTTCCTCCAGTGCTGGGAGTCTCTGTTCAAAATTTTAGTTTACTTATTGCCTCTCTACCTTCGAATGACGTCCATCGCATGTCCCCCTGCACTCCCTCATTAGGGGTGTTCCCGTGTGCTCCTAAGGCCAACCTGCCTACACTTCTCTGTCTCGTTTCCATGCATGCCTGAACTTCCGATTTCATGCACAGTACTGAATTTCCGAATGTGAGGCCAGGTACCATAACCCCTTTCCATACGCCCCTAACCACCTCGTACCTATTATAGTTCCAAAGTGCCTTATGTTTCATTACAGCTGAGTTCCTTTTCGCTTTTTCAATCATAATTTTTTCCTGTTCTTCCAAGTACTTTTTGCCCTCGTTTAGCCATATGCCCAAATACTTGTATTTTTCAACGTGATCAATCTTAGTGCTTTGTATTTCCAATGGTTCCCCCCTTTCTTCATTGTATACTATTATCCCAGACTTCTCTCTACTTAATTGCAGTATTTTAATTCCTAAAGCGAAAGACCGAGCGAAGCTTTTGGCGGTTGAAGCCCATAGACCAATAAGCTTGACAAATACGGACTATAAAATTTACACCAAAGTACTAGTGCGTCGATTGCAGACTGTTATGAAAGAACTTGCGGGCCCCCATCAGACTTGTGGCATCAAAGGCAGGGCAATCTATTGGAATATACATACGGCAAGGGCCATACTCGTATGTTGCGACAAGAAGGAGGATCGAGTCGCCATGATAAAAATTGATCTTGAAGAGGCTTTTGATAGAGCCAGTGGTGCCTAAATCGACCGCTGGGCAGACGTCTTCACATTCTAATAGAACATGCTCCATCTATTCCCTAGCTTTACCGCAGCAAGCACGTGCTTCTTCTTCCTCCTTATATCTCGCTTTATAGGTGCGCGTTCTAAGGCATCCCGATCTCGCTTCGAAAAGCAGTGAGCTTCACCTTGTATCATCATAGATTGTTTCTTTCCTGATTTCGTTTTGTCCTCCTAAGTAGTTACTCATGGCAGGTTTCTTTTCCATTGCCGCCACCCATGAGATTATTTCAGCCTCTCTGACTTTCCGTTTGACGTTCTTTGTTGCTGTGTTGCCCACCCTACAGGCCCCATACTGATGTAATATTCGTGTTTTCAGAACATGTTAACGCCGGTGCAGCGATAACAGATTGAGTAAGAACGGTATACAAAGATTGCGCTGCAAAGTTAGTAATTAACTGGAAATTAAGCGCCAATATAAAAGTGGAATCATCAGTAAAACAAAGGGGCTGTTTGTTGTCTGTTTCGTTTTCCTTGTATTTAGAGCCGTTTTGTTTGAAAATCATTAAAAACCAATCTATTCATGGGTTTATCTATGCAGGAATTGAGACTAGAGTTTGGCTTATGTGGACGACGTGGCATTTTTTTTTTCGCTGCGATACAGAAAGTGTGGATAAAACTATGAAAGCGGTTGTTTCCTTTTGCGCCGCAACTGGAAGTGTCAGCTGGACTAAATGCCTAGGCTAATGGCATGGTAGGTGGCCACAGGCACCCAAGTATTCATGTAAAATGAACTGGAGCGTTACCCATGGAAAATATATTGGGGTGCCATTGCAACATTATTGTCACAATGCAGCATATTGGGTGGAAGAAACAGAGTTAAAGATCAGGCAGAAAATTGGGGCGGGCGCAATATTTCGATGTTTTCAAGGGATAGTGTTTGCAATTTATCTTTTGTTATAGAAGTGCATTATGGGCTACCGGTGTTATGCATGGCAAGAATTTCGGTGCAGAAATTTCATAGAACGTTTGCGGTATATAAATGGGGATCCACTTGGGAAACAACTAGCCGGTGTAACTTGTTTCATTCGGTGAAGTATGGCGGACTAGGGCTAACACATTTGTTTTTGAAACAGATGTTTAGTAAGTTCTTTTTCTCACGGGATGAAAGTGATATATTTCCGCGTGCTGTAATTCAAGTGAGATTAGGTTCTTCCTTGCATGAGTGGGTTGTATCATTTAGAAATGAACGATCTCCAACACCGATTGGTTCTTCTGAGGGAAGTTGTTATGTCCGTTTCTTTACTGAAAGCACATTTTCCGAATGAATTTTTGTCTTCATTGATGCATCAGAAACTATGCCGCGATCTTTTTGAAGTTTCATTGCCGCTTCCTGTATATCGCGCGATGTATAACTTAGGACCTGAACGCAATGTACTGAAACACGTAAAAAAATGCCGCTTAGACCTTCAGCGAAAATCCTCTTTCTTCAATTGCTTTCTATAGTACTTTCACTGTGAAGTCATGGGTACAAAGCAAGGGCTTCTTTGTTCCGTGGTCTGTTAACTGCATCATAAGTAACAAACCTGAAACTATTGAGCATAGCTTCTTGGATTGCCATGAGTCCGTGTTCTTGTGGGACGTTCTCAAACAAACTCCGAAAAGAGGGCTGCGGATAAGCCCTTTCGGTATTCGGTTCTTGCCATGTGCAGACGCAGGGGGAGTGCCAGCTGACATGATAACGCTTTTGTGTATGAGCAGCGTGTGGAAAGCGCGCATGGGTGTCAGGAATACCCGCGTAGATACAAGTTCTGCGAGGCAACACTTAATTTAAAGTCTTACGTACACGCGTGATGACCTAAAGCATATCACTGAACCGCCAGAGTGGTTTCAAGAGCTTGATAGTTTGATGTCTGTGATAGCCTCTTTGAAGATCTTTTAAATCAGTGCAGTCTATCCCGATGATGTAATAATATGGTTTAGCACCAAGTGACTTGCTTTGTACCTGTTTACATAGTGTTGCGGTGAAGGTAATAAAGAAGAAAAAAAAGAAGAGAAAGCGTCTGTGGCGCAATGGTTTCAACATCGGGCTTTTGTGCTACAAGTCCTGTGTTCGAATCGTGCCGGCAGACACATTTAATAATGTTTATTTACTTATTACGCAGTCCATTGTTGAAAATCACGACTTTAGAAAGCCACGGAGCTGTTTAAAGCCAGAAGGACAAAGTTTAGGTAAATCCATGTACATGTCATTATTCCATGGAGGAAGGAAAAATATAGGAGGGAGCATTACGTCACGCAGCCAGCCTTGGCAAGCGAACGCTCCGTGAAGTCACAGTGGTGGCCCAACACGTGACCTCTTGCGTCTATATCACGGAGCAAGAATCGAGATTTACTGAGTCGTTTGGCTCCCAATAGTTATGCCAGTAGTAGCGCTTGTCCGGCTGCCCTGCCGTGGCTCTGCTTGCAGAGCGGGAACACTAAAACCAACCGCGTACTTAGACGTGCGGTCACGTGTTGGGCCACCAGGTTGGCTTCAATCGCGTTGGGGTATGCTCACTCCTATCTTTTACCTTCCTCCATGAATTATTCCCATGCTGGCTGGACCATAGAGTTTCATACATTAATTACTAGAGAGAATCCTGGCGCTGCAATCGTTCAGCCACCATGATGGTGGGAAGTACATGGATTTGTCTGATCTTCGTGCTGTGAATTCGGATGTCCTTGTGGCTTTGGTTATTGCGCCTTGTATGCCTTCATTGCCGTAAACATGGAGGAAGGAAAACGATAGGAGGGAGCACACCGCAACGCGACTGAAGCCAAACCTGGTGGCCCAACACGTGATCACACGTCGAAGAGCCCGGTTAGTTTTAATGGTCCCGCTCTGCAGGCAGAGTCACGGCAGGGCAGCTGAACAAACGCACACTGAATAAAAACTACTTGCATAGCTATTGGGAACCAAACCTCTCAGCAAATCTCGATTCTTGCTCAGTGATCTCGACGCAAGAAGTCGCGTGTTGAGCCACCACTGCGGCTTCACGGAGCGTTCGCATGCCAAGGCTGGGTGCGTGACGTAATGCTCCCTCCTATATCTGTCCTTCCTCCATGCTTGGCACGTTTCGACTTGGCCGCTTCGACAAGCTGGACCGTTCAATTAGTACCCCCGCAGGGGCGTCTGCGTCAGCAGGCGTTTGGTGTGTTGCGACACCACGTACCCGAGCACACGAGGGTTGGACCCTCCCGCGTGTAGCCATGCGCGGCTTAGCCGTGTCTGGGGAAAAGGGGATCCTGGGGGTTGAGCCGAAGCTGGGTGTCTGGACCTTTAAGGCCCCCCGGCGGAGGCAACACACCCCTTTGGCCTCTGCTTCACATAGACGGCACCCCCGGACTGACCCACCCGAAGGAAATTGGTAGTTGCCTTTTCTTGTCTCTCTCTCCCTCCAGCCTTCGTCTTTCTCTCACTTTCCACCTTTCCTGTCTTCTCCTGGCTTCTTCTTACTTCCAATTTTCCAGGCAGCAAGGGTTAACCTTGTGTGAATAGCCAACCTAGGTTATTTCATGTTTGGTTATAGTGGTAACGTACAGCTGGCGTTTGCAGGCCCTGTTTTTCAGGCCCTGCAGCGTCCCCTTGTAGGACTCCACAGTGGGTGGCTAGCGTTACTGCCGAAATTTCACATATATTTATGGATAGCTCCTTTCCTCCACTCCCTGATCGCCCTCAGAAAAGAGGGCGCACCGATGAAGTTTTTCAGTTTTTCGGACGCCAAGTCCACAACTTCCCACGTTTCCATGTAGTTCACTCGGAAAAACCCGGCAAACCAGTGCGCACTATTTCACCGTTCCTTGTATCAAAGACTTTGACTGATGTTTTTGGAGCCGGTTATAAGGCGACCAGCATTGCAAGCGGTGATCTCTTTCTGGAGCTCCGCGATAAGAAACAATACGAGAAACTGCCTAAGCTTGTGTCATTTGGGGATAACCAACTAACAGTAACCCCGCACCGTACTATGAACACCACCCGCGGCGTTGTCTCGGACGATGATTTGCTGGAGCTCACTGAGGCTGAGCTCTTGGAGGGCTTCAGTGAACAGAATGTTATAAATGTCAAAAGAATTAAGATGAGGCGAGATGGAAAAGAAATCCAAACGAAACACTTGATAATCACCTTCGGTTCGAGTGTCCTGCCCGAGTCAATCGAGGCAGGGTATATTAAGCTCCGTGTTAGACCATACGTGCCAAACCTCCTGAGATGTTTCAAATGCCAACGGTTCGGCTACAGCTCGCAGAGCTGCCGAGGCCGCCAAACCTGTGCGAAATGCAGTGCTCACGAACACACCTCTGAAATTTGTGAGAACTCTCTCTACTGCGTGAACTGTGATGGGGAACACGCCGCGTACTCGCGGTCCTGTCCATCATGGAAAAAAGAAAAAGAAGTAGTTACAATCAAAGTTAAAGAAAACATATCTTTCAAAGAGGCACGCAGGCGGGTAGCGTACCTGCCAAAGAAAAGCTTTGCCGAAGTGGCGTGTCAGGGGGCAGCGTCACAACGGCCTCCGGCGGCTGTCCGACCCACAAACAGTGAGTCGGCAGTTACGTCATCTACCCCCGCGGCGGTTGCAGCTAGCGCTGCTCCGTCAACCGAGGAGAAGGGACCATCGACCCCGAAGGTGGGCGCAGCCGAGGCTGCCTCAACTTCCCAGGTCCCTTCCAGCGCTGGCAACGGCCGGCGAAGCCAAATCCCTCAGGGAGCCCCATCGACCTCCGGGCTGGTGGGCGCAGGGGTCTTGCCCTCCAAGGCGGGACCCTCACTGGTAACTTCCCGCTCGCAAGAGCACGTGTCCGGCGCCTCACAAGAGGCAATGGACACTACACTCATCCTCAAGGAGCACCAAGCGCCTAAGGAGCGGCGAGGCTCCCTCGAACGCTCCAGAAAAGGCAAAACCCCGATCACAGGGCCTCGAAAGGGCTCTGTAGTCTAAGGCATAACTTCCGTTTCTGTACACACAGCACTAATTTACTTTAAATATGGATACACAAATTATTCAAAGGAACATCAGAGATCTCCTTAGAAACCTTGATGATTTGCAAGAACTCATTCACAAACACAATCCAAAAGTGCTGTTTTTACAGGAAACACACTTAAAACCAAAACACACAAACTTTCTTCGACAGCACGTTACTTTTCGCAAAAATCGCGATGATGCTGTTGCATCATCGGGCGGTGTCGCCATTGTAACTCAAAAAAGCATAGCGTGTCAACGTTTACAGCTACGAACGGCCCTCGATGCAGTGGCGGTTCGAGTTGGCCTGCAAAAGAAACTCATCGCTATTTGTTCGCTTTACATACCCCCACATTTGAAACTAACAAACCTGAATTTCAGTCCTTCATAGATGAATTGCCAGAACCGTATGTTGTTCTTGGCGATTTCAATGCACATAGCAGCTTGTGGGGAGACTCTCGCATCGATGCGTGAGGTCGTCTCGTTGAACAGTTTCTTTTTTCTTCTGGAGCGTGCCTACTCAATAAGAAAGAACCCACATATTACTCTTTGCTAACAGATCCGTTTCGTCAATAGATCTTAGTATAGTTTCCGCTTCTATACTTCCCGAACTCAAATGGGAAGTTACGAGCAATCCTTACGGGAGCGATCACTTCCCCGTACTGCTAAGAACATCTAAAGAAAATGAATTTCCCCCACAAGCTCCTAGGTGGAAGATAGATACAGCCGACTGGGAGAAATTTCGAACTCTATCTAGCATCTCATGGGCTGATATGTCTTCTTTAGAAATTGATGCGGCTGTGGAGCATTTTACAGCGTTCATAATAGATGCCGCATCAAAATGCATATCTGAAGGAAGTGGCTCGGCATGCAGACGGCGTGTCCCGTGGTGGAACGACGAATGTAGGATAGCTCGTAAGAAACAGAACAAAGCGCGGGGGCTGCTACGCGCTTCCCCCACTGCAGAGAATCTTATCAACTTTAAGAAAGCGAAATCTCAAGGCAGGAGAACCCGCAGGCAGGCCAGAAGAGAAAGTTGGCAGAACTTTTTATCGAGTAATAACTCATTTACAGATGAGGCCAAAGTCTGGAACAGGGTAAATAGAATTAGAGGTCGACAAACGTACTCACTCCCCCCGGTAAATACACAGGGCGATACACTGCAAGATCAGGCAGACTCACTTGGGGAGCACTTTGAGAGCGTGTCAAGCCCAACAAATTATTCAGAATCCTTTCTCAAATACAAACAAATAGAAGAATGTAAGCCACTCATAAGAAAATGTCGAAAGAAAGAACCATACAACTGTTCTTTTAGTATTGCCGAGTTCAGAGCTGCCTTGAGATCATGCAAGAGCTCCGCACCGGTTTCTGACAGAATCATGTATGAAATGATCAAAAACCTACACAATGACACCCAAGTTACACTACTCACAATTTTCAACACTATTTGGGCTGCAGGATACTTTCCAACTGCATGGAAAGAAGCAATTGTGGTCCCTGTTTTGAAGCAGGGGAAAGACCCATCCATGGCGGCAAGCTATCGTCCGATAGCTCTTACAAGCTGCCTGTGTAAGGTTTTTGAAAAAATGATTAATCGCAGACTCATACATTTCCTTGAACTCAACAATATACTTGATCCCTATCAGTGTGGCTTCAGAGAAGGCTGATCGACAACAGATCACCTTGTACGCATTGAAGGATATATTCGGGACGCATTTGTACATAAGCAGTTTTTCATGTCAATATTCCTTGACATGGAGAAGGCATATGACACAACATGGCGCTACGGCATCTTGCGAGACTTGTCGGAAATGGGCATCTGTGGCAATATGCTGAAAATAATTGAAAGCTATTTGTTGAATCGCATCTTCCGAGTGAAAATCGGCAACGTATTGTCGCGACCTTTCACACAAGAAACAGGTGTACCACAGGGAGGCGTGCTGAGCTGTACGCTCTTCATCGTGAAGATGAACACGCTTCGTGCTTCGCTACCACCTGCCATTCTTTATTCTGTCTACGTTGACGACATTCAAATCGGCTTTAAATCCTGTAACCTCTCAGTATGCGAGAGACAGGTGCAGCAGGGCTTGAGCAGGATTTCCAAGTGGGCAGACAAAAACGGATTTAAAATCAACCCCCACAAAAGCTCTTGTGTTTTTTTTACAAGAAAGAGAGGCCTGTTTCCGGATCCTTCCTTGGAACTGTGTGGACACCAAATACCTGTCAACAAAGAGCACAAGTTCCTGGGTATTATACTTGACTACAGACTCACTTTCATTCCACACATTAAATATCTGAAAGAAAAATGTCTAAAAACAATGAACTTAATGAAACTTCTATGCCAGACTACATGGGGTAGTGACAGGAAGTGTTTAATGAACCTATACAAGAGCCTAATTCAGTCTCGATTGGATTATGGTGCTGTAGTATATACCTCTGCCGCGCCGAGCGCGCTAAAGATGCTAGATCCTGTTCACCATCTAGGTATCCGGTTAGCCACTGGCGCTTTCAGAACAAGCCCATTTGAAAGCTTATACGTGGAATCAAATGAATGGTCGCTCCATCTACAGAGAACTTGCATCAGCCTTACACATTTCCTAAAAATACATTCCAATCATCAACATCCATGTTTTAACGCTGTTAACGATATGACATGTACTACACTTTTCCATAACCGTCCCTCTGTAAGACAGCCTTTCTCGCTTTGTGTGAGGGAGCTTAGTAATGAAATGCGTGTCCCACTCCTCGAGCTTCGCCTAATGCATCCAACCAAGCTGTTACCACCTTGGGAGTGGCCGCTGATAGAATGTGACATATCCTTTTTAGAAGTAACAAAACACGCACCAGAGATAGAAATCCGAATGCATTTTCTGGAACTCCAGCACAAGCACTCCTGCGCAGAGTTCTACACAGACGCTTCGAAGTCAAATGCCGGGGTGTCTTATGCTGCCTTCGGCCCATCTTTCTCAGAATCTGGTGTACTACATCCGGAAACAAGTATCTTCACGGCCGAGGCCTACGCAGTATTGTCTTCTGTAAATCACATAAGAAAATCAAAACTTCAAAAATCAGCGATATATACAGACTCTCTAAGCGTCGTGAAGGCCTTGATGTCACTATATAGACACAAAAATCCAGTACTTAATCAACTGTACTCCGTCGTGTGTAAAGCGTACATATCTAACCAGCATATCATTATATGCTGGGTGCCTGGCCATAGGAGCATCGAGGGTAACGTTCTGGCGGACGAGATGGCCACGTCAATCGCATCGCAAGCTGTTAACCCCAGCGCTGCGGTGCCTGTCACAGATCTGAGGCCTTTCTTGCGAAGGAGATTGCGAGACCAGTGGCAACGCATGTGGGACGCGGAAACGGATAATAAGCTCCACCTGATAAAACCACAGTTAGGATTCTGGCCCTCTACTACAAAATCGCGCCGAACAGATGTCCTATTCTGTCGTCTCAGAACAGGACACACGTTTGGCACCCATAATTTTCTACTCACCGGAAGTGAGCCTCCAACCTGCAGTAGATGCGGGGAGAGGCTGACCGTACTCCACGTCCTCCTGGAGTGTCGGGAAGCCGAATCTGAGAGAAAGAGACATTTTTCATTAGCATACCGACAGCACATTCCCCTTCTTCCATTGATGTTACTCGGCCCAGAACCGCTATTTGACACCAACGCAGTCCTAAGTTATGTGAAAGATGTGTTGCATGTTGTTAGCCCCACATGTTCGTAGCGTCTCCTCTCTTCAGAGGATGCCGCTGTGATAGTTCTGTCGTATAGCACGTGCCTCTAGGCCCTTGTGTTTCAAGGGCTCCGGCGAGGCAACAGTGCTCCAGGTATTTTTACCATCTCATATATTTTCTATTCTGCATCATTCTTTTACGATGGATTTTAATGTTCGTAGTATTCGTCATTAGTCATCGCCATAATTTTATAGCAGGTAGATTTTACGCACTATATTTAGGCCACTTTACAGCCACGTCACATCTTCTTCACAAGACCCATCAGTCCACGACGAAATCACTAACACTGTCTTGGCGCTCTTTGGCCATATCTGGCCCTTGCGCCACTAAACCACACACATCATCATCATTATCATCATCAATTAGTAGCGACTGTGCGTGTCCGCAACGTCTGATACATGTCGAAAAGTACGCATTGCTCTGAAATTTACGAACAGTGAAGGTATATAAAGCGTAATAAACATAGCCACAAGAACGTTTGAATCCACAAGCACTAAAATCACACAGATCGATGTACTGCCTATCATTCCCATGGTGACTATGCACGTATATGGCATTATAGCCGAACAAGTGCCTCCGCATCGATTAAAAACTACCGGAAAGCAAACGTTCCCGGCCAGCACACCGAGTCTCAGAGGTAACGTGTGAGGCCGAGTGAACGGAATGGCTTAGTGAAGGGAAAAACAAGGAAATACCCCATAGTGGGTATCGGGCACATGTGCCTTTGGACTCATCATTAAGATTATTTTCAATGCTCGGACAAAGTAGAGGAAGCCGAAGACGTTGTCAAGGAACGCTCGGCTGATCAGGCGGTGGAGTCAGCGGGAGGCGGCGATGCGGTCACCGCGAAGAGCCCAGGGTGCGCCCATTGCCCAGCACGTCATGTGAAGCCGGCTCCGCTTTACACCGGCGGGTCATCGACGTGCAGAAGTGCGGGCCGACAACTGCCAGGGCGAAGTGGTCCGGGAGGTCATGCGGTCGAGTCGTCCGGACATGTAAGCATTTCGTATACCTTAATCGCTCGATTAGCTTCATTTTCAATGCGTTTATGAGCTTGTATACCGCTATCATGAAAAAGTGAAAGAATTGCCGTGGTTGAACGCCGTTGAACTAAGTTTGACGAGCACGGTTCTGCTTGCTTTGGGAAAAGACACAGACGCTACTCTGCCCCGTCAGGAAGTACCGCAGCTGCAATTACACCACGAGACAACGCACAGACGCTACTCGGCACGGCAGCAGCAGCGAGCGAATTGACGCGGAAAGCACAGCGCCTGCGAAGCTACCAGCGCTCGGTGCACTATGCGCACATCGCAGATCTCTTTCAAGATACGGGCGCTCGCGCGGCGTGCGCAGCAGCCGCCGGTAGTTGCAGGCTAAGTCCCAGTTTGACCTTGATTGAACTTGAAGGTCACATTTACGGAATCGGGCGTTTTCTGGGTTTGTACCTGGAGTATATATAGCAGCGCTATCGCTCTAAAAACATTGCCCACTACTCGGTTACCTACACATAGGGCATCCGTCTAATTCTCCGTGCGTAGATGATTAGAAGGCCTCCAGAGCCACACAGAGCGGTTGGGTTTAAAAGTGACGAGGCCGAAGGGACGCACCGTCGTGCTCCGCTCAGTCGGCTCTAGTTGCCGGAGCCAGGGCAGTGTCCACTTCTGCCGTACTGCGCACGCATGTTAGCGTTCCTGCTGAGCGGCTGTGTGCATGTAGTATACTCGCCGTGGTGAACGTGAACGTAATTTGTGCTATCCTTTGGACGCTGAACAACGCCGACGGGTTTCTTTCAGTCTCGCCTTTGTGCGCCATCGAAGTGCGTATTAGAGGCGCGACGCATGCAACGCCGTTGGCGGTGCTCTTCATCGCGCCAGCTTCCCGAGACGTCCCCAGCGCAGCGCTAAACCTTGCAATGTTTCGCTTTAGAAGGAAACTGACAGTTTGTACAGCGAAGCGGTTAAGGGCCCCTCACCAGGCCCCGTTGCAAATTTTGGTTATACGCTGGAACTTGTGACGTGTCCCCTAGGGAGCATTCTGCCGCAAAATTTTTTTTCCAAATCGGCTCATTAATAGACGAGATGGAAATATTTCAGTTCCGCGAACTCGTGATTTCAGGATGCGAGCTCCGATGCCAAGCGAGACACTCACACTCTCCATGTACCCCGTCTAGCCTCCGCAAGGGAAATTCCTTCCCTGCGTTCTCCCATACTGCATCTCGAGGATCGCGTGAGGCATACGTTCCGGGCCCCGCCTTAATTTTTTTACTCCTTTCTCTTTTTGCGGCGCGGCGCACTTCCGCTGATGGCGTCGCGCGCGAGTTACGATTGTCTCGTTTCGCGCAGCGCGCGATTTTGCGCGCTGTGCACGAATGCACCTGAGTAGCGGTATAAGCCAGTGCTACACGAATACTGAGGCAGACACAAGCAGATCACAGAGCGTGATCCCGCGCTGGAACAGGGTAAAAAATGACATAGTTTCGGTGTATGCGCGTGCGACTGCACGGCGAAACGACGAAACCGGAGTACATCTCTTGCTGCTTTGCGAAGTAAAACAAAAACATGCAGATATTCGGTCTGTGTTTCTTTATTATTTATATAAACTGTAATTCGTCTATTCAAGCAACAGATTACAGAAATAAGAGATGCTGCCTTGAATAATTCTCGAGGTCACGTTTCACTACGAGCGACATCACTAGCGCAGACACGTGTACGTAGGCGCACTGGCACGTCTACGTCATCCTCCGGCTTGGAGCGCGGCGGCCGCGAGAAGGGAAAACGGCGTTCGGTTTGACATTTCATATCTTTCCGCGGCGTTTAGCAATGTAATGCTTTGCATACGCGATTATTATCGCGCATTGCAGGCTTTGCGCTTGTCAGCTCAAAATGGCCAGACCTTGTGAGGGGCCTATTAAGGCCTACTTTCCCCAGGATCGTGTCTGTGTGTTAACACAAAACTCCCCATACGTGGGCCGATCCCGAAGATAGTGCAATGCAGGGCTGGGCCGCGGCGGAGGTGCAGCTCGTCATTAAGGGGCCTACATACACAGCTTCGTTGGTCATCCTTCTTTGCAGAGTGGAAGGGCACTGAATGTTTTTTTTTATTGTGAAGCAATTATACGGACACTCCAGGCGCATTTCTGCCGTCGCCATGAGGTTCCGTTTAAAGTCCAAAGGTGACAAAATGGTCGCCGAGCGTTGTATGTTGTATGTGCGAATGAAAGCGTGTGACTGTGAGCCAGCGAACGCGGTTCAATTTTGCGTGCGCGAACGACGAAGGGGGCGTTCTTCTCTAGCGGCTGCTGCTTACTGCGCGGCCGTGCGGGCGCTGTATTGGGGGCGAGGACATACGGAGTCGCCATCTGTCGGAAGCGGCTCCATTCGTAGTATGAGGAATCACGCGGCGCACTCCTCATAGGTTTCGCTTACGGCGCTCAATAAGACCACCACACTGCAGCCCTCCTGGACATTTATCTAAATACTCTGAAAACGAGCGAGCTTTCTCACAGTCGAAATAATAATCTTGGGCAAACTGAAAGCAGAGAATCGTTTACAGACGCTATCTCTTTACCGAATACGTACAGTGAACGCCACTGCGCGCGGTCGCCGCGATGGAGTCTCCCGAACCGGCTTCTTGCGTGAAAGGTAGCCAAACGCTGAAAGTAAACTATGTGAACTATGTTCTTATAGTGGGCTGTCTGTATAACCAAATGGGGCATAACAGAATGGAGCCTCAATCCAGCGATCGCACGGGTTCGCAGCGACCGACTGCGCGTCTGCATGCATGTCCGCGCACAATGTTTCGCTGTCGCTGTGCTTTCGACGTTTCGTTCGCTTGAAGCCATAGATGCACGAAGGTCAATTCGCTCGCTGCTGCTGCCGCGATTCCTCCCTCCAGCGTTTTGACAGCGAGTTTCCGCGGTCATCGATCGAGATGAGTTTGTGTTTACCTGTGCGCGCGTGACACCATGCTTGTTAATTTAGCTAGTAAGCGAATGCTTACAAGCTTATACGACCGATAAAATTGCTATCCTTCTTTCATATAGCTATCTACTAATATGCTATCGCAATCAGTGCTTCGCCTTCCGGGCAAAACTGCGAATTTTTTTTGTCGGCTGCTTCCCTGAACGAGCCATGAAATAGTTTCACACCCCTTATAAATACAAAAATGGTCAGTTTCGTCAAAGGGTGATAAGCACTGACGGCGACCGCAAGGCCTTGCGCTGAACTTGGAACTTCTCCGACGGAGGTGCCCTAACTGTATAAGCAACTTGGTACGAACGGGACATGGCCGATGCCCCGACATTTCTGACACCCTAAATAAAGCTTTAACTTCCGTGCGGGGCCTGCAATGACATTCGCAGAGGCGCCACTGCGCTGCTTCTTGTAAAGAGTGGCGCCAACGAAATTACATAACTTTCAGGTATAAAGCACTCATATTGTTTTGCACTTAGCTGACTAAAAACATTCAAGATAAAAGGCAGCGCTGTGAAATATGTATAAATAATTTTGTTTCCGTGCTTCAATTATCAAAAAAAAAAAAAAATTCTGAGGACTATACAATACATTGCTTTATAGCAACTTTGGAGTTCGAATAATATAGCATCTACATCGCATATGAGGCCTAGATAAACATGCGGCATACATGTAGCTAAAAATATACAGAACATTGCGGCGTCGCCGGCGGTGAACATTCGCTTGGAGTGATCACACAGGGTGATAATTTTAAGTTTTATGGAATGTTTAAATATAGCCTGCTGCAGGTAACATGAGTATAGTTCTTGAGCTGTACTATTCAGAGAGGCGGACATGACTTGCACAAGAAATCGAAACACATATACAAGTAATTAACAAAAATCCACTAATTATCCTTCGAATTGACTACTTTACGTCACATATTGCGATTTGGGAATTGTAGCCAGTGAATTTGCAAGGCGTATCCACATGAAATTAATTTCCAGATCGACGCCTATTTGGGGAAACCCCAATTTGGTCAAACTTGCAGTAAAACTTCGCTGTTTCACTTACTATTTTAACAAAACAATCTTTTATGCATTGAAGTACAAAAGTAATTGGAACACCCATGTACGCATTTCCTTCCACACTTTGAGAAATATCTCGAGACTGGTGTCATCCTGCAAAATAATTTTGAGTGGACACGTCTTGCAAGCTCATTGGTTACAATTCTTAAAGTGCAATACGTGCCGTAAAGTCTAGTTAAGAATTGAATTCATCATCATCATCATCATCATCAGCCTGGTTACGCCCCCTGCAGGGCAAAGGCCTCTCCCATACTTCTCCAACTACCCCGGTCATGTACTAATTCTGGCCATGTTGTCCCTGCAAACTTCTTAATCTCATCCGCCCACCTAACTTTCTGCCGCCCCCTGCTACGCTTCCCTTCCCTTGGAATCCAGTCCGTAACCCTTAATGACCACCGGTTATCTTCCCTCCTCATTACATGTCCTGCCCATGCCCATTTCTTTTTCTTGATTTCAACTAAGATGTCATTAACTCGCGTTTGTTCCCTCGCGCAATCTGCTCTTTTCTTATCCCTTAACGTTACACCCATCATTCTTCTTTCCATAGCTCGTTGCGTCGTCCTCAATTTAAGTAGAACCCTTTTCGTAAGCCTCCAGGTTTCTGCCCCGTACGTGAGTACTGGTAAGAGACAGCTGTTATACACTTTTCTCTTGAGGGATAATGGCAACCTGCTGTTAATGATCTGAGAATGCCTGCCAAACGCAGCCCAGCCCATTCTTATTCTTCTGATTTTTTTCAGTCTCATCATCCGGATCCGCGGTCACTACCTGTCCTAAGTAGATGTATTCCCTTACCACTTCCAGTGCCTCGCTACCTATCGCAAACTGCTGTTCTCTTCCCGAGACTGTTAAACATTACTTTAGTTTTCTGCAGATTAATTTTTAGACCCACCCTTCGGCTTTGCCTCTCCAGGTCAGTGAGCATGTATTGCGATTGGTCCCCTGAGTTACTAAGCAAGGCAATATCATCAGCGAATCGCAAGTTACTAAGGTATTCTCTATTAATTGTTATCCCCAATTTTTCCCAATCCAGGTCTCTGAATATCTTATGTAAACACGATGTGAATAGCATTGGAGAGATCATATCTCCCTGCCTGACGCCTTTCTTTATTGGGATTTAGTTGCTTTCTTTATGTAGGACTACGGTGGCTGTGGAGCTGCTATAGATATCTTTCAGTATTTTTACATGCGGATCGTCTACACCCCGATTCCGTAATGCCTCCATGACTGCTGAGGTTTCGACTGAAGCAAACGCTTTCTCGTAATCAATGAAAGCTACATATAAGGGTTGGCTACATTGCGCACATTTCTCTATCACCTGATTGATAGTGTGAATATGGTCTATTGTTGAGTAGCCTTTACGGAATCCTGCCTGGCCCTTTGGTTGTCAGAATTCTAAAGTGTTCCTGATTCTATTTGCGATTACCTTAGTAAATACTTTGTAGGCAACGGGCAGTAAGCCGATCGGTCTATAATTTTTCAAGTCTATAATTTTTCAAGTCTTTGGCGTCCCCTTTCTCATGGTTTAGGATTGTGTTAGCGTTGTTCCAAGATTCCCGTGCGCTCGAAGTTATGAGGCATTGCGTAAACAGGGTGGCCACTTTTTCTAGAACAATCTGCCCACCATGCTTCAACAAATCTGCTGTTACTTGATCCTCACCAGCTGCCTCCCCCCTTTGCATAGCTCCCAAGCCTTTCTTTACTTCTTCCGGCGTTACTTGTGGGATTTCAAATTCCTCTAGACTATTCTCTCTTCCATTATCGTCGTGGGTGCCACTGGTACTGTATAAATCACTATAGAACTCCTCAGCGACTTTAACTATCTCATCCATATTAGTAATGATATTGCCGGCTTTGTCTCTTAACGCTTACATCTGATTGTTGAAGTGAATTAGTGATTTCTAAAAATAGTTGGCTATTTATTTCACTTTCTCGCGTCAATGATGTCCACCTCTTCGAATGACATATCCCAAGAACAAGAAATATGCTATCGGCCACAGGCGATCTTTAAAAATTCCACAAAACTTAAAGGGGATCACTCTGTATGAATGATATCGCAATGATACGCTGCTAGGCTAGCTGGTGCATGTTGACAAGCGATAGTGAGTTGACGTGGACACTTCTCCATGTTTGTCTTTTCGATCTTCTGCTGCGGTACACATCTGGTCAAAAACTATTCCTTTTGTTTCTCTCTCCGCTCTCTCACTCTCTTGAGTGCGGAGGGATGCATGGCGCAACTAAAGCACATGCAGTGACTCTGTTGGCGCAACATGCTTTCGCGGTTATCGCTCGCCTCGTGAAAGCTTTATAATTACGTACTGTTCGTAGCAGGCGTCCTTGCAACGACTGCCCGCCGTGGTAGCCCACTGGCTGTAGAGGCAGACTGCAAAAAACGCCCTTGTTGGGTGCACGTTAAAGGGGCCCTGAACTACCACTCGGGCTTGGTGAAGTCCGCGGGTAGGATACGCTGCTGTGAACACCTCAGCCAAGTTTTGCTATCGTACGTGGTGCGATGGCAAACGTACCAAGTTTCAGAAGCTTCTAGTGTGCTCTCTGAGGCGAATGCTAGGTTGCCTGATTGTTGTCATTACCTAATCGCCTGGTAAAATGAACAATGCATGGTTGAGTGTTGTGCTCTCAATGCTGCTGAAAGAGAACAACAGATTACAGCAATTATACAGGCTCTAAACTCGTTCCCTCCGACAGCAGCCGACTTTCACAGCGGGCACCAATATCTTCTCAAGGACGTGTGGATGGATAAAATAAGCATCCGATTTGAAATTGGATGGTGCATAATTTATTATTTATTTATTGTACCCTCAGGGCCGAAGCATTACAGAGGGGAGTGGCAAGAAACAAGCATTTCTGTGAAAAGATACACTTATACATGGAGTTATATAATGTACCAATACAAATACAATACTCTAATTAACAAATAAAATCAATACAAATCACCAAACTACAAAACAATGTAAAATGACAAGATGATACAGGTAAGCACAAGCAAACAACAAGAAACAACGAAAAATAACATGAGGTAAA
This sequence comes from Dermacentor andersoni, assembly GCF_023375885.2. NCBI lineage: Eukaryota > Metazoa > Arthropoda > Arachnida > Ixodida > Ixodidae > Dermacentor > Dermacentor andersoni. The sequence continues at coordinate 654,300 of NW_027314752.1, read as the reverse complement.
GAAATAGTTACTGTTAGTTAAAGCATTCTTGAAACTTTGATGGTCTGTAATTTCTGCAGTAATGGTAGGAAGATGGTTCCAGTCCTCACAAGTCCTGGGAAAAAATGAATACTGAAAAGTAGAAGTCCTACAAAAAGTAACGGTACTTTATGTCGGTGGTCAATGCGTGATGATGCATACTGGGGAGGAAAGATGAAATAATCGTGTAGTGAACGATGGTGAAATATGCGGTGAAAAAGACACAAGCGATGAATCTTACGGCGAGATCCTAGTGATGGTAGTTCAAGGCTCGATTTCATATTAGTCACACTTGTGGTTCGAGCATATTTAGACATAATAAAACGTGCGGAGTTATTTTGGACCATTTCGAGTGAGTAGATTAGATTGTCATGGAAAGGGTCCCAAACAGAGGCGGCATATTCCACCTTCGAACGAATTAGTGTTTTATAAAGTAAATGTTTTAGCGCCTCAGGAGCGCGTGAGAAATTCCCGCGAAGATATGGAAGTGTTTTGTTGGCGCTGGCGATTATGGATTCAATGTGATCGTTCCAGGTTAGTTTTGAGGATATAGTGACGCCAAGAAATCTATATGACGATACTACTTCCAAAGGAAAGTCATCAAGATGATATGAAACATTTGCATTAGTAGATCTAGTTACACGCATGACGTTGCATTTTTAGTGTTCAATTCCATGCACCAAGTCTTATACCAAGCGGACACATCATTAAGATCAGACTGTAGAATAGTAGTATCGTTAGGACTAGTTATTTTTCGAAATATTACACAGTCATCTGCAAACAAGTTGATATGGGAAGAGACGCAGGAAGGTAAGTCGTTAATGTAGATTAGAAAGAGGAGAGGACCAAGCACCGATCCTTGTGGTACCCCTGAGGAAACAGGACTCGGAGGAGAGTCAATGTTATTAACAGAGACAAACTGGGAACGATTTAGTAAGAAAACATTCAAGCCATGCAAGTACTTTGGAATCCAAATTTAGTAACTGCAACTTATATAAAAGGAGATTATGACATACTTTATCGAAGGTTTTTGAAAAATCTAAAAGTATACAGTCAGCTTAAGAAGAACGATCGAGGATAGCATGAAGACGGTGAGTGAAACATGCGAGTTGAGTATCATACGAGAATGTCCTGCGGAGACCATGTTGTGAAGGCGAAATAAAATGAATTCGATTCAAGAAAAGAAACAAAATTTGAGAATAGAATGTGCTCGAAAATTTCACATGGAATGCTAGTTAGAGAAATGGGGCGATAATTTAGAGGCGAGTGTTTACTACCAGACTTGTGAAGCGGATCCACCCTCCCCATCTTCCAGTCAGTGGGGAGGGAACTGTTCTCTAGGAACTGCTGAAAAATTTTTGTTAATGTAATTGATGAGTAACGGACTGTATTTATAAGAAACTTGGGATTTATGGAATCGTACCCAAGTGAGGAGGATGCTTTCAAATTTTTTATAGCTTTGACCACGTCACTGTAGTCTATAATGGGAGACATTACTATAAATCCCAAGGCTTTAATATGAGGAAGCATTGTTTGAGTTGTTGTAAAGAAGTTGCGGACAAAGACTTCATTTAACACACGGGCACACTGCGCATCAGGTATAGTATTCCCCGCAGAATCAACAAGAATGATTGCGCTATCACTTGACTTTGCTCGCAAGCAGATCGCGAAGTCGCCTTTCTCACAAACGCTCTCTTTTCAACAAAAGGCACTGTCCTCACATTCTTCTAGACGCTTTATTTCGTCATCACACGCTTTTTTTTTTTCGTCATTCCCTTAGACGGCTGCTATTGGCCGATAGCTGACATCAAGCTGCAGTCGGCTTCTCAGCTATATGGCGTAGATACCGCGGCCACCACGAGGTGCCGCCATGCGTCCACTAGCTAAGTGCCCTGCAGCTCGCTTGAGGACAAGCGCGTTTGACGTAGGCTTATGTTTAGAGCGTCCTAAGCACCAAAGGCGGAAGTCGTGACGTCTATGTTAACATCTGACATGAAATTTGAACTGCGCGCCACGGCGACATTTAGAAGGCGGAGCGTTGTGGGCACGTCCCATTGCGCCGTAGCCTTCGCAGTGCAATATATTGAAGAAGGAAGGGGAGCACAGCTGAGGCCGTGTTTGATTGCCAATAACTTCGCTTCTGCTGAACGCATTGAAGTACTTTTTTGCGGTAAAGTGTTTTTGAAATAAAGTGTTTTGAAATGTTTTGAAATAAGGTGTTTGAAATTGAAATGCCTTTCCCTACTTCAATAAAAAGTCCTTCTGGGCCCTATTATATAAATAACCCCGGGTGGTCAACGTAAACGTAAAGCCCCTTAAACTGGGCTCTAGTTCAGCGCTCCCCCTTTCTCCCCACTTCTCCGCGCCTCATAATGAGTGCGTGGTTATCGCACATAAAACCCTAGGAATTAATCATTGAAAGGATAGATACTCGGCCTTCTTGGTACGGCGCACTGCAAGTGAAGCATATGAAGGTGGGTACAACACATGCGCTATAGTATATATAGTGCATTTATTGTACTGCCCTATGTTCTTGTTTCTTTAGCTTCACTTCCAGTTTTAATCCTTGCTCTGATTTATTCGCGGTCACTGTGGCTCACAAAGGAAAATGGGAGTATTTAACACTATTTACAAGATATAATTGCTCCGAAACAAATAAAGAAATACTGAAGTGTGTATGGCCGGCAGAAACAATGACCGCATTGTCTGAGTTGCACGCGTGAAGTGAAAACGCCGCACTGTAAGCAGCACCGATGTTGCCGGGATGGGACGGCTTCTTCGATATTGTGTATCTTGGGCGCCCCGCTGGCCTACACGCAGATCGACCAGCGAAGCCCAGCAGCGACCAGTCGCTTTCCCCATCTGGTAGTCGTCTGCGGGCATAGGCCACGCGTACCACGTGACCGGTCAGCGAGCAGTGACCGCGACAGCCGGCGAGCGCCATGGCCCTGAAGCGCATCAAGAAGGAGCTGGATGACATCAGCCGTGACCCACCGGCCAACTGTTCGGCGGGCCCCATCGAGCACTCGGACTTGTTCAACTGGCAGGCCACCATCATGGGTCCGTCGGACAGCCCCTTCGAAGGGGGAGTGTTCAGGCTCAACATCGTCTTCCCCAAGGACTACCCGTTCAAGCCGCCCAAGGTTTGTACACAGAATAGGCTGCGTCAATGGAGTTTTAACTTGTCCGTGCCAACTGGATGCCGAGCCACCGGAGACGCGTAGACGTGAAGCAGCCGCGTTGGTGGCCCCATGTTGTGGCACAAAGTTTAACAAAGTATTATTGCGACGCCAAACCGTATCGTACTTAGCTGCTGGTGCAAAGCGTCGGCAGTCAGGCAATCGCTAACGTGCAGGGCTTTTGTATGTTTCGACGACGAGAGCCCCAGAATACACACACACACACACACACACACACACACACACACACACACACACACACACACACACACACAAACACACATATTTTTATACATATATATATATATATATATATATATATATATATATATATATATATATATATATATATATATATGCCCGCGGTATTGAGTAAAGTGTCATGCGGACAACGTAAAGGTATATCTGGGACACGTCGCAGACGTCGCTCTCTCACAGCGCTTATGGCTTTTCACTATCGAGGAAGGAAATAAACTAGGAGGGAGCAACAACTTGATTACTTGATTTGGGTGAGTCGGTTCGTCTTGAATGTAACTTGAAGTAGCACGAAGGATTGAGGACATGAACAGGAAAACTATCACAACAGTATGAGCGCTGACTGCCAGTTGGAGTTGGTTAACGGCTGGTGCTTCTGCAATAAACTTCAGTTGGCAGTCAGCACTCGTCCTGTCGTGGTTCTTTTTCTGTTCATGTCCTCGTCACTTCGCACAGCTTCAAGTTATATTCAGGACGGAGCATTTCGTCACGCTGCCAGCCTTGTCAAACAAACTCCCTGTGAAGCCAATACCCTTTCACTTTTTCTCCTTCGAAAAACTCGGCGCACCACGTGACCCTGCGATCAGCAGACCCCAGGGTGCTTGGCTCCCGGTACGCACTCGGGAAGATTACACCCCCGTGGATGTATTGCATATCGAAACATAATTTTAACACTCTTACCTTCTCTGAAAATTTCGGAAATAGGTAACTTTCTTACCAAAACACTCCTAGTGCACCATTTAATTAATTTCAGGGTGCCCCGCAGGGGCGTCTGCGTCAGCAGGCGTTTGGTGTGTTGCGACACCACGGACCCGAGCACACGAGGGTCGGACCCTCCCGCGTGTAGCCGTGCGCGGCTTAGCCGTGTCTGGGGAAAGGGGGATCCTGGGGGTTGAGCCGATGCTGGGTGTCTGGACCTTTAAGGCCCCCCGGCGGACGCAACACACCCCTTTGGCCTCTGCTTCACATAGACGGCCCCCCCGGACTGACCCACCCGGGGGAAATCGGTAGTTGCCTTTTCCTGTCTCTCTCTCCCTCCAGCCTTCGTCTTTCTCTCACTTTTCATCTTTCCTGTCTTCTCCTTCCTTCCGCCTACTTCCATATTTTCCAGGCAGCAAGGGTTAACCTTGTGTGATTAACCAACCTAGGTTATTTCATATTTGGTTATAGTGATGACGTACAGCTGGCGTTTACAGGACCTGTTCTTACAGTCTCTGTAGCGTCCCCTTGTAGGACTCCATGGTGGGTGGCTGGCGTTATTGCCGAAAATTCAATTCCTTTATGGCAACATCCTACCCTCCACTTCCTGATCGCCCTCAGAAAAGAGGGCGCACCGATGATTTATTCCAGTTTTTTGGTCGACAAAAAGAATCCTTCCCTCGTTTTCACGTGATCCACTCTGAAAAAGCAGCTAAACAAGTGCGAACAATCTCCCCGTTCCTTGTATCTAAGTCTCTTACCGAAGTTTTTGGTCCAGGATATAAGGTGTCGAGGATGGCTAGCGGAGACCTCCTCCTGGAGCTCCGCGATCAGAAGCAATTTGAAAAACTGCCTCGGCTAGTATCATTTGGGGAGACCCGAGTAGTAGTAACCCCGCACCGCACGATGAATACCTCCCGCGGCGTTGTCTCGGACGATGATTTGCTGGAGCTCTCTGAGGCTGAGCTCTTGGAGGGCTTCAGCGAACAGAATGTCATAAATGTCAAAAGGATCAAGATAAGGCGAGACGGTAAAGAAATTCCGACCAAACACCTAATACTCACCTTCAATTCAAGTGTCCTGCCCGAGTCAATCGAGGCCGGGTACATCAAGCTTCGTGTACGCCCGTATGTGCCAAATCCTTTGAGATGTTTCAAATGCCAACGTTTTGGCCACAGCTCGCAGAGCTGCCGAGGCCGCCAAACATGCGCCAAATGCAGTGCCCTTGAACACGCCACTGAAGCTTGTGCAAACACTCTCCACTGTGTAAACTGTGATGGGGAGCACGCCGCGTACTCGCGGTCGTGCCCATCGTGGAAAAAGGAAAAGGAAATTGTAACAATAAAAGTAAAGGAAAATATAAGTTTCAAGGAGGCACGTAGGCGGGTATCGTACCTGCCCAGGAAAACCTTTGCCGATGTGGCGCGTCAGGGGGCAGCGTCACAACGGCCTCCGGCGGCTGTCCGACCCACAGTCAGTGAGTCGCCAGTCACGCCATCTGCCCCCACGGTGGTTGCAGCTAGCGCTGCTCCGCCAACAGAGCAGACGGAGCCATCGACCCCGAGGGTGGGCGCAGTCGAGGCTGCCCCAACCTCCGAGGCCCCCTCCAGCGCTGGCAACGGCCAGCGCAGCCAAATCCCTCAGGGAGCCCCATCGACCTCCGGGCTGGTGGGCGCAGGGGTCTTGCCCTCCAAGGCGGGACTCCCTCTGAAAACCTCTCGCTCGCAAGAGCGCTTGTCCGGCGTCTCACACGAGGCAATGGACACTACACCTGTCCCCAAGGCGCACCAAACGCCTAAGGAGCGTCGAGAATCGCTCGAACGCTTCAAAAAGAACAAAACACCTATTACAGGGCCTCGAAAGGGCTCTGTAATATAAGGCATCCACTCCGTTTCCGTAAACACAGCACCAATTTACCTTAAACATGGATACACAAATCATTCAATGGAACATCAGAGGTCTCCTTAGAAACCTTGATGATTTGCAAGAACTCATCCACAAACATAATCCAAAAGTGCTGTGTTTACAGGAAACACACTTAAAATCTAAACACACAAACTTTCTCCGTACGTATGTTACGTTTCGCAAAGATCGCGATGATGCCGTCGCATCATCGGGTGGTGTTGCGATTCTTACTCATAGAAGTATTGCGTGTCAACCTTTACAGCTACAAACGCCCCTTGAAGCAGTGGCGGTTCGAGTTGTCCTACTAAACAAACTCATCACCATTTGCTCACTTTACATACCCCCGCATTACCAACTAAACAAACATGAATTTCACTCCTTGATCGATCAATTGCCAGAACCTTATGCTCTTCTTGGCGATTTCAATGCGCACAGCTCCCTGTGGGGCGACTCTCGTATGGATGCGCGAGGTCGCCTTGTTGAGCAGTTCCTTTTTTCTTCTGGAGCGTGCCTTCTCAATAAGAAAGAACCCACATATTACTCTCTTGCAAACCGATCCTTTTCGTCAATAGATCTTAGTATAGTCTCCCCGTCTGTACTGCCTGAACTTGAATGGGAAGTTACCGACAACCCTTACGGTAGCGACCACTTCCCTATACTGCTTAGATCATATAAAGAAAACGAATATCCACCATACGCTCCTAGGTGGAAGATTGAGACAGCTGATTGGGAGAAATTTCGATCTCTAACTAGTATCTCATGGGCTGACCTGTCTTCGTTAGGAATTGACGCTGCAGTCGAGTTTTTTACAGCATTCATAATAGATGTCGCATTTAAATGCATATCAGAAGTAAAAGGCTTGGCCTGCAAACGACGTGTCCCATGGTGGAACGACGATTGTAGGATCGCTCGTAAAAAACAGAACAGGGCGTGGGGGTTGCTACGCGCTTCTCCCACTGCAGAGAATCTAGTCAACTTTAAAAAAGTAAAATCCGAAGGCAGGCGAACCCGCCGACAGGCCAGACGAGAAAGTTGGCAGATATTTCTATCGAGTATTAACTCGTTCAGGGATGAGGCGAAAGCCTGGAACAGAGTCAATAGGATAAGAGGGCGACAAGCACATGCACTCCCTTTGGTAAACACAGAAGGCGATACCCTACAAGATCAGGCGGACTCGCTTGGGGAGCACTTTGAGAGTGTGTCAAGTGCCAACCATTACTCGCAATCCTTTCTCAAATATAAACAAATAGAAGAATGTAAGCCACTCATGAGAAAATGTCAACAGAATGAACCATACAACTGTCCTTTTAGCATTGCCGAGTTGAGAGCTGCCTTGAGTGCATGCAAGAGCTCTGCACCGGGATATGACAGGATCATGTATGAAATGATCAAAAACTTACATAAAGACACCCAAGTTACACTAGTCACACTTTTCAACACCATTTGGGCTGCGGGACACCTCCCGACTGCATGGAAAGAAGCTATAGTGATCCCGGTTTTGAAACAAGGCAAAGATCCTTCCTCAGTGGCAAGTTACCGCCCGATGGCCCTGACAAGTTGCCTTTGTAAGGTATTTGAAAAAATGATCAATCGCCGTCTCGTGCATCTCCTAGAGTCCAGGAAAATGCTTGACCCATGTCAGTGTGGTTTTCGGGAAGGGCGATCTACAACCGATAATCTTGTGCGCATCGAAGCGAGCATTCGCGATGCATTCGTGCACAAGCAATCTTTCTTATCTGTATTTCTGGATATGGAAAAAGCGTACGACACAACCTGGCGGTACGGAATCCTGCGCGATCTTTCCGCGCTAGGCATCCGCGGCAATATGTTAAATATTATAGAGAGCTACCTAGAGAACCGTACATTTCGAGTGAAAATAGGTCCTGCACTGTCGCGTACATTCATACAGGAAACTGGGGTACCCCAGGGTGGCGTACTCAGCTGCACGCTCTTTGTCGTCAAAATGAACACGCTTCGTGCATCTTTACCACCAGCTATTTTCTACTCCGTCTACGTAGACGATATACAGATAGGATTCAAATCCTGCAATCTCACTGTCTGCGAGAGACAGGTACAGCATGGTTTGAACAAGGTGTCACAGTGGGCACAGAAAAACGGATTTAAAATCAATCCTCAAAAGAGTTCTTGTGTGCTGTTCACAAGGAAGAGAGGCCTAGTTCCGGATCCTTGCTTACAAATGTGTGGACAACAGATACCAGTAAACAAAGAGCACAAATTTCTAGGTGTCATACTTGACTACAAACTCACTTTCGTCCCCCACATTAAACATCTTAAAGAAAAGTGTCTAAAAACAATGAACATAATCAAACTTCTATCCCAGACTACGTGGGGTAGTGACAGAAAGTGCTTAATGAACCTCTATAAAAGCCTCATTCGATCACGACTAGACTATGGCGCCGTGATTTACCACTCTGCCGCCCCGAGCGCACTAAGGATGCTAGACCCAGTCCACCATCTAGGAATCCGACTGGCCACTGGCGCTTTCAGAACGAGTCCCATACAAAGTTTATATGTAGAATCAAATGAGTGGTCACTTCATCTGCAGAGAACATACATCAGCCATACATACTTTCTGAAAGTCCACTCAAACCCCCAACATCCCTGTTTTAGTACCATTAATGACATGACATGTGCTACACTCTTTCGCAATCGTCCGTCCGTAAGACAGCCTTTCTCGCTGCGTGTGAGGGAGCTTAGCGAAGAAATGCACGTTCCACTCCTCGAGCTTCGCCTAATGCATCCAGCCAAGCTGCTACCTCCTTGGGAGTGGCAGCTCATACAATGTGATATATCGTTCGTGGAAGTCACAAAGCATGCCCCAGAGATTGAAATGAAGATGCATTTCCGGGAACTCCAGCACAAATACTCCTGCACGGAGTTCTACACAGACGCATCAAAGTCACACGACGGGGTATCCTATGCAGCCGTCGGTCCATCCTTCTCGGAATCCGACGTACTGCACCCGGAAACTAGTATCTTTACGGCTGAGGCCTACGCACTGCTGTCGGCCGTAAAGCATATAAATAAATCACAACTCCAGAAATCAATTATATATACGGACTCCTTCAGTGTTGTGAAGGCCTTGATGTCTTTCTGTAATCACAAAAATCCAGTATTTAATGAGCTCTACTCCGCACTGTGCAAAGCATATATATCTAAAAAACATGTGATCATATGCTGGGTGCCTGGACATAGGGGCATCGAGGGAAACGTTCTAGCCGACCAGATGGCCACATCAATCTCATTGCATGCAGTTAATCCTACTGCTTCGGTCCCTGTCACAGACCTGAAGCCTTTCTTAAGAAGGAAACTACGAAGCCACTGGCAACGCATGTGGAACGAAGAAATAAATAATAAACTGCATGTAATAAAGCCACAATTAGGTTTCTGGCCTCTTGTAACAAAATGCCGCCGGACAGATGTGCTATTCTGCCGCCTAAGAATAGGCCACACTTTTGGCACACATAACTTTTTACTCACGGGAAACGAGCCTCCAACCTGTGGTAGATGCGGGGAGAGGCTGACCGTCCTCCACGTCCTCCTGGAGTGTCGGGAAGCCGAACATGACAGAAAGAAACATTTTCCCTTAGCATACCGGCAGCATATCCCCCTTAATCCTGTTATGTTACTCGGAGCAGAACCGCTCTTTGACAATAACGTAGTCCTAGGTTTCCTGAAAGATGTTGTATTACATGTAATTAGCCCATACGTTCGTAGCGCCTCCTCTCTATAGAGGATAGCGCTGTGATAGTTTTTCCGTATAGCACATGCCTCTCGTCCCTTGCGTGTCAAGGGCTCTGGCGAGGCAGCAGTGCTACAAGTGATTTTACCAGCTTATATATTTTCTATTTTGCATCACTCTTTCACGATGGATTTTATTGCACATAGAACACGTCATTGTCATCGACATATTCTTATTACAGATAGATTTTACGCACTCTAGAGCGACTATTTTTAAGGCCCCTATACAGCCACTTTGCATTAACCCCATCGATGTCATAACTACATTGCAAACCCATCACCACTGCCTTGGCGCTCTTTGGCCACACTTGGCCCTTGCGCCAGTAAACACTACATATCATCAATTTCAGGGTGCTAAAGAGGTGTCTCGCGCGAAAAATACACTTCGCAAAATTGAATGGTGCTCGGACACTTCAACATTTGTAGCGAGTAAAAAGCCGTGTCTATTTCCCAGCGGCTTGCGCCAAGTCATTATCGAACGCGACACGTAGTCGCAGTATAAGCTATGGATGTCAACCTGCTACATTATATATTTGGCGTCCCTGGTGGTGAAGTCATAAGACATAGCTTTTAATACATACCTCTATATGGAGAGTTGGTCGAAAAAATTCCGTGTTAAGCCAGAGAACCCCCTTTCCAATAATGGGCAACAATGCGCAGTTTGAGTCCATTGTGCGCGCGATTGGTACAGTACAGTGGCTAACGGCCCATCGGCCACGATAACAATTGCACGAGGCCGTCCAATTTCGCCATGCGCCATACGCAGATAGGAGATGAAAGAAACCTAGGCCAGAAGTGCCTAAGTCTGTATTGCATACAAGGGGGATAGCAAAGCAATATGGGAAGCCCTGGTAAACACCCGCCCAGTGAGGGCGGAAGGTGACTAAAGGGGAACCAGAACGATAGCGTGCAACATTCGTGCATTAATTACGCATGCACGCGCAGCAGCCGTCGCCCCTCTGCCGCCTACGACGGCATTCACGCCTTGGTATATGCCACGCCGCGCATCGCGGCCACAAATTAAGCGGAACCTCCCTGAACGGGAACTGTCGAAGATAACGTGTAAATTTTATGAGGCCGTCGGCATGGTGCGGAATGTATGTTTGGCAATGTTAATATGCGCATCTCTCTGCGCGTACGCCTCACACACACACACACACACGCACGCAGATATATATATATATATATATATATATATATATATATATATATATATTTATATATATATATATATATATATATATATATATATATATATATATACATAAAAATATAACGCATACGTATTCACACATGTAAATGTGTTTATAACTCATATAAATGCAAAGACGGAGCTACCTTTTCCTCTTTTCCCTTCTGCCTTTCACATCTTATGCTAGTTTCGCCTAAATTGTTTCACCATGGTGCTGATTTATAGATAAACTGAAACACTGAATAGCATGTCTCATCAGCCTATGAGAGAAGCTAAGGTGCTACTCCCCTGTTAAGATGCTGTATTATTGTGGGCGTTGCTTCTGCAGAGTGGCTGAGAGGTAACGCATCCGAGTGGCAATCTGTAGACCCTCAGTTGGCATCCAGACTGGAAAGCGCTTTTGTTTATTTGTTCATAAGCGTTTCGGAAAACACTACGGGATCGTTTCGCCGGACGTGTGAAAGACTAGAGTAGTGATAAAATAAAATATATCGCCTAAAAAGAAAACGTAGTCTGTATTTCTGGGAAACACCCATTGGGTGAAAGGGCGAAATAAAAAAAGGACCCTTTCCAACGGGTGTAAAAAGGTGAGTTTTAGACACCATAAAACACCCTTAAAGCGCAACTCCGACATTTCTTTAACCAGATTAGGATTTAATCTTCTTAAAATTGCACTGACAGTCCGGTCACCGGTAGGGTGGTTCAATTTGCTTAGAAACCCATCAATAATTTTAAATAACCAATAAACGAGGTACCGCAACTGAAACGTGTATCTGCTTCGTGTGATGTCACGATGAGTCGACGTGAGATCCTACACTACACACGATTAACCTTCGATGCCTAGAAATTTGGAAGTAAATAGGAGAGAGGACAAGACAGGAAAAATTGAATGTGAGAGAGAAAGACTAGGATTGGAGAGTAGGACAGGAAAAGGCAACTACCGAGTTCCGCCAGATGGGTCAGTCCGGGGGTGCTGTCTACGTGAAGCCGAGGGGTTTGTTGCCTGCGCCGAGGGGCCCTTAAGGTCTAATACGCAGCATCGGATCAACCCCCAGGATTCCTTTTCCCCCGGACACCACTAAGGCACATACGGTTAAACGCGGGAGGGGCCAACCCCGATGTGCTTGGGTCAGTGGTGTCGCCACACACCAAACGCCTATTGACACCCTGACACAACGGAGTCCACCACCCTGTCTCAAGCTGCTGCACGCGTGGAAGAATGCCAATGCCTCGTCCGCACATTTACCAGCAGGGATATTCTCACCACCCCTTCACCCTATGTTCCGGACTCTCTAGTCGGACTTTGGGTTGCTGCCTTCAGCGATGGAGCTTCCCGCAAACTTGTTTCCAAGTACCAGGGCCCCTACCGCGTGGTCAGTCGAACGTTTTCTATGAACTATACGGTGGAACCGCTCGAGCCACCAACGGATAAGCACCGCCGAGGGCGCGAAATTGTGAATGTTGAGCGGCTAAAGCATTACCTCAACTCACCTGTATTATTCTACTCGTAGGTCGCCGGGAAGGCTTTTCCGTCGGGAAGATAATCGCGCTGAAGAAGCACGAGCCGTATGCACTGCTTCGAGGAAGTGGACGATGGCGAGTTAGTCGAAACCTTGTGCCTGCATTGCCTGAGGTGTGCGACATATCGCCACGATGCTGTGTTCTCTGACGACTTCATTAAGCACCAGAACGCCTCACGACATTATGCATACATACGTATACACAGACCCCTGGAAGTACCCTAAGAACGTTAACAAATTAAACTGTTTTTCCTACACTGGCGCAGGTGAGCTTCATCACCAAGATCTACCACCCGAACATCAGCACGCACGGCGACATTTGCCTGGACATCCTCAAGTCGCAGTGGTCGCCGGCCTTGTCCATCGCCAAGGTGCTGCTGTCCATCTGCGTGCTCATGTGCGACCCGAACCCGGACGACCCGCTCATGCCCCGAGTGGCGTCCGTGTATAAAAACAACCGGGGTCTCTACGAGACCACAGCCAGGGAGTGGACCAGGACTTATGCCATGGAGTAGGGACCGCAGGTCCATGCGATGCCATGCCGGCTTGGAGAATGATCCCCCACTGCTCCTGCCTGTTGTTGCGAACGGGGGTACAAAAGACTAGGCGGGCCTATGTTGTGAAGACGCGTCCACCAAGCGGTGACTTTGCATTCGCCGTCAGTGTTCCTGTGCTGAATTTGGCTTGAGGGAAGATGCCGATAGCGGAGAAGAGTTTTTAGGCAACTGCGAATACAACATTCTGGCCCGCCTGATAAAGATATAAACTAGTATGCTCACTAATTCTCGTAGAAAGGTCCTTACATGAGCGCGAAAGTGTACTTATGTGGCAAGTTAGACACCGATCGTGTTCACCGTACGTATTGAAGGAAATTGTGCCCATGTGGGTGCGGTTTTAGAAGCACTCTTCCAGCGTCCTTACTTTTTCTGTAACCTTCAAAAATGGGCGTAGTCGTTCAAGCACACCATAATGCACCTTTACCGCACCTTTGCTATTTTTCAGGGTTCTCAGAGTGTTAAAACACGTTGGCGGGCTAGTCGGTTAGAATCCGTGGTAGAGTGTATAAGTGCGACTGAACGAGGACGTAGAAATAAACATACACAGACACAGCCCTTCTGTGTATCTGTTTCTTTCTACGTCCTCGTTCAGTCGCGCTCATATACTCCAAGAGTGTGTTATGCGCAAAACATACACCTTGCGAAGTTTAAAGGTGCTTTGACACTTCAACTGCTCAAGCAAGTCAAAAGCATTTCATACGAGCTTGTATACAGGGTGTCCCACATAGCTTGAGCCAATAATTTAAAAATGAACGTATATTCCCCAGCGGTTTGTGCAGTCAAAGCACAGTGTCAAAGTAGGCTACGCATATCATACTGTTGTACCATTTGTATGGCGCCCCAGGTGGTAGAGCGACACAGTTTTAATTTTTTCCAATCTCGCTTTTCGCTTTTTACCCCCGACCTTGTTTAAGTTGTTTAAGTTGTGCTAGTTTAGAGATCCGCTGCCAAGCGTGGGCCAATCATAGCTTTACAAAGCGCATCTTCTTTCTAATGTAGCATCGGCAGCAGCTCCATATTACGTATAGAAACGCGCTGTTTAGTGCTGTATCGGTCGGAGTGAACATTCGCAGGTGCTTACGACCACGGAGCAATCCCCTGCCGATAACACATCACTCATTGTGGAGGTCGTGCTTCCCGGTCATAAACTGGGGAGACACGATCTGTCTTTTCCTCCCCTGTCTTGTCCTGCCTGTGTGTTCTTAACACTAAATACTATCGCCTTCGTGTTGGTTTATAGAAAAACGGCAGAACGTGGCGTCAGTCTATCACAGCAGCTAGAGGCACGACTGCACTCTCCAGGCGTGCTATTTACTGCTAACTTAAAAGAAAAAGGTCTGGACACCGACCAAAATGGTTTAAAATAGTTATTTACGTTTCGGCTCCCCCACGGAAGCCTTGTTCACAATGAGATCTGCTGTAGCATTGGCGGAATGGCTGAGATGTAAAACTTCCAACTAGATGTGTTAGAAGAGCGAAATTTTCCAATCGATATAGATAGGAATATTAGAGAAAAACTACCACTGATCGTCGAATCGAATATTTTTTTAACTTTAAGCCAACTTGAAATGTCATGTTCGCGCGGGGATAATTTGGTAAGAAAAAAAAGCGGCATTTTGTGTATTGGCACATACATTTAACACTGTTCACAATTCGACGTCCAGCGAACTAAGCCTTGTCGTAAATGTTAAACAACTGGTTTAAATTATGCAGGGCACTATGGCAATGCCACTACTGAAACAAGGGATTTTTAACAATGAGGTATTTTGAAACAATGGAGTTTTAACTTGTCCGTGCCAACTGGATGACGAGCCACTGGTGACACGTAGACGTGAAGCAGCCGCGTTGGTGGCGCCATCTTGTAGCACAAATTTTAACCAAGCGTTATTGCGGCGACCAACCATATCGTACTTAGCTGCTGGTGCAAAGCGTCGGCAGTCAGGCAATCGCTAACGTGCAGGGCTTTTGTATGTTTCGTCGACGAGAGCCTCAGAGTACACACACACACACACAAACACACACACACACACACACACACACACACACACACACACACACACACACACACACACACACACACACATGCAGCATGCATGCATATGTGCACATGTGCATATGTGCACACACATGAATGCATATGCATGCGCACTAAACGCGAGTCATACTTTTCAAATTAGTAAAAATCGTTTTCAAGGAATTACCTGCCCAATGCTATCACTCTAAAGGGGTATTCCTGCCTCACAACCGCAGCTACTCTGCAGCCGAATCAGGCGGAACGGTCGGCACATGCATCGATCTGTCAGCCTCCACGCTAGACTACAACCAGTGGAATTATTCAGCATATATTCGAAAGCAACAAATATTCGTCAACTTAATGAATTCTTAAAATCGCATACTAATGGAATAGCAGAGTCTATTCATTTCGCATTCCAAATATCGAATATTCACACGGCCCCCTACTTTCGACTGTCAGTTTGTTTCAACGGAGTTAAAGATCCAGGTAACATTTTTATTTACTTCTCGCAAAATACTTTCGGATTTCTGCGACAGACACCAGCGCCAGTGGCGGACGTACTAATGTGCAGCGGGGTCAGAGCATATCAGATATCGCCGTAAAAAAAAAAGTAGCAATTCCAGTAAAACGTCCATTGGCAAATAGGGGTGTAATTCGAAGGTAAGAACCACGTATGTTTAGTGAAGATCCTCACAGGCTCCGAAGTGGAGCATCGCGTGAGGGGGGTTACAATAAGGTTAAACAAAGTAACGGGGCAAGGAACTTGTACATGCATATGCATTATGGAAATGGAAGTTATACAATAGTTAGCGATATCCGGGTCGTATCTAGTTTATAGAATTCAGGCTGGAGTAACAAATTTGTAAATGTACAGGTAATTCTATTTAAAACATATTCACACGACATATTCCCATACTCAATTCACAATTAATTAGTGCACTTAATTCATGTCTAAAAGTCACTGGATTGCAATGTTAGCTAGTGAGTCAGGAAGATCATTCCAATATTAAATAGTCTGTTGCAGAGCAGATGAATTAAATGCGTTAGTTTTGCCAAAGAGGTGTTGAAGGCTGTGTTCTTTATGCAGACGTCTTGAAGGACGGAATGGACGAGTTAAGGTTAAGGAAGACGAATGCTCACTGTGAATTATCTTGTGCAATAAACAAAGTAGCGAAATAGTTCGACCTTTTTCTAAAAGCGGGAGTGCTAGTGCTATCTTGATGTGTGTTACACTAGAGTGTATGCTATAATCTCTGACGAGTCGAGTGGCTCGGTTCTGATAGCTTCAAGATCATTAATTTGATAAGTTTGGTAAGGTGACCAAATGGGCGCAGCATATTCAAGATGAGGGCGGATAAATGTTTGATATGCTATAGTTTGCGAGTAGTTTGAGGTGCATCGCAAAGATTATGCTTCAGATAGCTAAGTGTACGTGATGCTTTTGCTGTCATCAGCTGACCATGAAGGAGTTGGTGTAAGATGGACGCCTAGATACTTATACGAGGATGTGCTGGAAAGGGAACCGTTGTTTGCGTGTGGGTAAATGAATTCACACGTTTACGACTAAAGGTAATCAACTTGTATTTATCTGTATCTAACGTCATTTACCAGGAGGAACACCAATGAAAGATTCGACGAATGTTTTTTTGAAGAGCGATGTTCTCGGAAAATAAAAGTGTATAACAGCTATGTCTTACCAGTACTCACCTACGGGGCAGAAACCTGGAGGCTTACGAAAAGGGTTCTACTTAAATTGAGGACGACGCAACGAGCTATCGAAAGAAGAATGATGGGTGTAACGTTAAGGGATAAGAAAAGAGCAGACTGGGTGAAGGAACAAACGCGAGTTAATGACATCTTAGTTGAAATCAAGAAAAAGAAATGGGCATGGGCAGGACATGTAATGAGGAGGGAAGATAACCGGTGGTCATTAAGCGTTACGGACTGAATTCCAAGAGAAGGCAAGCGTAGCAGGGGGCGGCAGAAGGTTAGGTGGTTGGATGAGATTAAGAAGTTTGCAGGGACAACATGGCCACAATTAGCACATGACTGGGGTAGTTGGAGAAGTATGGCAGAGGCCTTTGCCCTGCAGTGGGCGTAGCCAGGCTGATGATGATGTGATCATAATGCGCGTGAATTTTTCGGTATACGATGCAGTCATCCGCATACAACCGAGTCGTTGATGAAGTACCTGAGTGCGAAATGTGCGTGTGTAAATGTGCGAAAAATAAAGCATACAATTATCCATTTACTCTAGCTGATCTACATGCATCTCTCAATTGCTATAATGCATTATTAGGTATGAAATGGTCAAGTACCTTCATCCAGAAACCCTGAAGGTACTACTACCTCTCTTCAATGCTACGTGCGCAGCTGGGTACATTGAGTCTTTTTTGGAAAGAAGGAAATGTAATTCATATACCTAGACAAGGTGAGGATCCGTCTATAATTAGCCGTTAAAGACCAATAGCTTTGACAAGTTGTCTGAGCAAGTTCTATGAAAAAATAGAAACCTCGCACCTCATTCATCTTTTAGAAAACAACAAAATACTAGATCCTCTGCAATGTGCCTTCAGAGAAGAGAGGTCGATGATAAACCAGCCTGTCCGTATTGAGGCATACATTAGGAATTCCTCCATAAACAAGCAGTTCTTCCTTTCAGTATTTTTTGATTTGGAGAAAGCATATGACACGACACGGCGCTTCGACATTCGCAGAGATTTTCAAGCCATGGGTGTCCGTGGCAACCTGCTAAATACAATGGAAAGCTGCCTGTCAAACCGTACCTACGTGTAAAAGTTGGCCAGGCCTTGTACAGGTCGTTGACCCAAGAGACTAGTGTGCCGCAAGGCGGCGTTCTTAGCTGTACATTCTTTATCGTGAAAATACATTCCCTGCCAACACGACAGTCGCGGAACAAGCAGCGATATCATTGGCTTTAGGGAATAATAAGTGGACGCGAATTTACAGTGACTCTAAGATGGCTATTAGACACTTTACCAAAGGCTTTGCAACCAAGAGGGCTGCCCAGCTGATCGGTGAGATGGACAACCAAGGAATCTAAATGAGCTGGTTTCCTGCACACATGGGGTCTGTCGATCCATCTCGGAAAAATTTAACCGAGATGTCTAACGCAGCTGCACGAGGACTTACTATCCGCGTACTACGCGACCAATAATGTGGCTAAATTGGATAATCAAAACGGTTTTAGTTTGAACCCGCAGAAAAGTACACGTGTAATTTTCACAAATAAGAGAGGAAGTATTCCAGATCCTAATATTGAGTTTTTGGAAGTAGACTATCATTCAAGGGCAAACTGACGGGCATTTCTTGTGGCCAGCTTCGACCGTGCTTGTTCTGTGCTGGGTTCTGGGTTCTAGCCTAAAAGGTGGGCCTCAGGGACTACTGCTCGTTGTGATGTTCCGGATATATGTACAACATCATATTCACAATAAATAAACGTCACTGTACGAGGGCGGGATTCGAACAGAGGACCCCTAGCACAGCAGCCCGACGCTCCTTAGGTTTGTTGCTTTTAAAAGAACAACTTAAAATCTAGTGACTGTTGGTTTCGAATTTTCGATTTAGGTCCTTAATTTTTTATTAAAATTTGACAAATATCGCAAATTTTCAAAAAAAGAAACTATCAAGTTTACAACACTGCAACTCTAAAACGAAAAACGATAATACAATTCTTTGAATTACTTCTAATAGTACATCTAAAGCGGACAAAATTGATATGCTATACATGAATATAAAATAATTTAGTAATATCGAAATACAGCTTTTGCAGAACCTCTGTAAACAACGTAACAAATTCACGTAAGATATAAAATGACATATCAAATTTGTCCGCTTTCAATGGTCTAATGGATGCCGTTCACAGATGCAGAGTTATGAATTTGTAAACTTCGTTCTTCTACTTTTTTCGAACTTCCGAATTTTTGAAAATTATTTTAACAAGATCCAGGACCTAAATCGAAATTCCGCTTCCAAGAGTCACTAGAATTTAACTTTCTCTCTCGAATGCAACAAACTTCATTGAAATCGGTCCAGGGGTTATCTCAGAAAAACGTTTTTGCGTGGGGGGAAGAAGAAGAAGTGCTAGCGCAGCGGACGCACTTCGCGACGGCTCTGCCTTAATGAATGTTTTCCGCTGAATTATCGAGTCAAATACCTGAAAACCGACCACCATCGGATAGAGCAAATCGACCCGAACCCAGGGACACCGAGACCCGGGGTGAGCGACCATTTTCGAAGATTTTTCGAAGTGAGAAGCACAGCTAAGCTTAACGCCGACTAGGCCTATCGCGGAAGCCTACCGGCCCCCGCTAGGGCGGAAAACGGTGTCGCAGTGTAAGCCAGAGGTTCGGAAGCACTTCCGAAATGGAGGTAGACGAGGCAGAAGTGGGGGAAACCCTGAATACCAAGTCGAGAGAAGAAAGAAATGATCCCGCGAGCCGAGCCGAGGACGGCGACGCGGATGGATGGATCAGAGTTACGCACAAAAGAAAGGGCCGGGCGAATACTACCCAAGAGGCAGACAAGCAAGGCACCCGCTGGAGAAGCCCGACGCGCAAAGGCGGGAAGAGCATAGTGAACAAGATTCTACGAGCAAGCAAGATGCCCAGGCTACCTAGAGACGACATCAAGATAATCGTAAGACCGAGAGACGGGCTGAACATCAGAAACACGTGCAGCGCCAGCCTAGACGAGGCGATACGCAATGAAGCAGGAGTGAGCAGCGACGAAATCATCACGATCTGCCCCAACCACACGCAAAACATCTTGGTGGTAAGCACACCTGACGAGACGACGGCGACTAAAGTCGCCAAAATCAAGGAACTAACAATCAACGGGAGGCAACACGCGACCAACGCGTACGTCTCGGCATCAGAAGAGATGGCCAAGGGGATAATCCGCAATATTCCCCTCAATTACACACAAGACCAGCTCTTGCACGCACTGGTGAACGTGAGGAACCCTTCCCTGGCGTACGCCAAGAGACTGGGCAGCACGACCACCGTGATACTACTGTACGAGGGCAACAGGGTCCCCGCGTGGGCGCACTTCAACAGCATCATGATGAGAGTATCCCTCTATCGGAAACAAATAGACTTCTGCAAAGAGTGCGGCAGGCTCGGGCACAGACCCGATGTGTGCCCCAGACCGGACGACAAGCTGTGCCCGGCGTGCGGTAGCAAAAACCCGGACAAAGACCACGAATGCACACCTAAATGCAAGCTCTGCGGAGAAGCTCACCCCACGGCGGACCGGACTTGCAGGGCTAAATACAAGACGCCGTACATGGTAAAACTGAGAAGATGGACAGCGAGAAGAAACGAGGAAGAACTCTTGCGAGTAGCCGGCTCACAAGACCCTGACGGCGGGGAAAGCAACCACAGACAACCATCTCCCGCACCCAGATCCAAGTCCAGGTCCAGATCCAGATCCATGTCCAGGCCGGGTGCGCGGGGACGACCGATCTCGAGGTCCAGGGACAGATCCAGATCCAGGTCTAGGCCGGGAGCGCGGGGACGACCGACCTCGAGGTCCAGGTCCAGGAACAGGGACAGGACCGGGAGTGGGTCCATATCCACCTCAAAGGGGACGAAGCCCGACACGAAGGGGAAGAATCAAGAACAGACGACACCAGCAAAGGTGAGCTGGTCAGACGTAGTGGCCAATCGCGAATCGGGAAGGTCCGGCAATACCAGTAACGATAGGGGCAGGTACGATCACATAGAGGAACGCGTGAAGGAATATCGAACGGAAAACCAGCTACTCAGACAGGAGCTAGAAAAGGCAAAAAAACAAAACAGCGAATCAGCCAAAAAAATTGACGAACTACAGAAAACACTTAATGAAATACTTACCAAAATGCAGACACAATCGTCGCCCCCGTCAGCCGCCTTCGCCTCCGTCTCCACCCCATCCACTGAAGCCATGGAGGAGGAAGTGGATATCTTAGCAGATGTAGCACACCCACTGGGCGCCAAACGTAAAATCCCGGAGACCAAGACCAACGAACAGGTCGCTTCGGTACAGGAGGTCAAGAGACCCCGACCTAGCACAAAAAAAACTGACGTGCTTGAGGACATGCTCAACAAACTCTCTGACAAAATGGAGAAAATGTTCGAGATGCTGGCGGCGCGCATTAGTGACAGCGAGGCAGAGAGGAAGGCGCAGGCCCTAAAGTACGACAGGCGGCTCGCAGAGCTGGAGAAGAAGCTCTCGTAAAGATGGCGGGCACCAAAAAGGGAAGACTCGTCATCTGGCAGTGGAACTGCCGCAGCTTCTCAAACAAAAAAGCGACAATGACACAACACATTAAATTGACCGCAAAAAGACAAAAGCCCGACGTAATCATTCTCCAGGAAACATTCGACCACGCCAAAATTGCCGGGTACGCCACCCACAAACAACGCACAAAAGGGACGGGGAGGGACATAGTCGTGACCACATTAGTCAAAAAAGGACTGGTCGCGATCCCGAGAATTATGAGAAACATTACGGACATTAGCCACATCCTCATAGAAGTCGTGCCACGCAGCAAGAAGGAGAGCAGCACTTTCGTCCTGAACGTCTACAGCAGCCCGTCCAAAAAGGGCCTAACACACAATTTCGAAGATTTAATAAACGAAACGTTGACCATCGCCGGCGACAACAGGCTCGTCATCGGTGGAGACTTCAACGCTCCACACACGCAATGGGGATATGGACACTCGTCCAAGAAGGGAAAAAATCTGGCCGACCTCATAGAAAAGGCCGGCCTAACCCTTCTCAACGAGCCGGCTTCACACACCAGAGTGGGTGCGGGCCCCCATAGGGACACCACACCAGACCTAACGCTATGCAGGAGAGCCGGGAGAATCACCTGGGAGAACACCTTCGAGGACCTGGGGAGCGATCACAGGATACTCAGCATAGCCCTAGGAGAGGCCCGCGTCACGAAGGGAATAAAACATAAGTTCCGGCTAGTAGACTGGGACAAATTCCGCAAAATCAGAGACGAAAAAGAACAGGGACCCATAAGAAACATAGAGGAATGGAACGGAGAGCTGCTACGAGACGTAGAAAAGGCCACGACCGAGATGGAGTGGGGCGACTGGGAGGCTCGACGCGAACATGGAGACGACGACAGCGGTGGTGGTCACTCTCCGCGGATGGACAGCAGGCTCGCGCACCTCGTACAAGCCAAAAAATCCATCCAGAAACGGCTGCAAGGGCAAAAACACAATAGAAATCTAAGGCGCAAAATCGCGGAACTAAACAAGACCATCGAAGCACACTGTGCCCAGTTATGCAATCAGGATTGGGACGAGGTATGCGACGCCATGGACGGCAACATCAACACGGGCAAGACGTGGAAGATCCTCAAGCACCTGCTCGACCCGTCGGGAACGAAGACAGCGGCGAAAGCGGAAATGACCAAGCTCAGACACAAGTACAAAGGAAACATCCGTGAAATGGGTGATGAAATCGTCAAGCTCTACCTTGAGAGACCTCCAGCCGTTGAACACCGGAACTACTCGGGCTCTCCCAACGAAGACCTCGACAGAGATTTCTCCCAGCAAGAAATCAAGGCGGTCCTGCAGACCATCAAGACCAAGTCGGCTCCGGGCCCCGACAAAGTGACCAACAAGATGCTCCGGAATCTGGACGACCAGGCAACGAGCCGCTTGACAGACTACATCAACGAGTGCTGGCGGAACGGCAGGATACCCGACGAATGGAAGAGGTCCGACGTGATCCTCATCCCGAAGCCGGGTAAACCCTTAGAAATACAGAACATGCGGCCGATCTCTCTCACTTCCTGCGTTGGTAAAGTGATGGAGCACGCTTGCCTGAGTAGAGTTAACGGCTACCTGGAGTCAAACGACCTGTACCACAGCAACACGATTGGCTTCAGAAGAGGGCTCTCTACACAAGACGCCATGATACAACTAAAGGAGCAAGTCATAGATACCACGGGGCGGGGCTTGAGGGCAATACTTGGACTTGATCTAAAGAAGGCCTTCGACAGGGTCAAGCACACGGCCATACTCGACAGAATCGTGCAACTCGGCCTGGGCGAACGAACGTATAATTTTATCCGAAATTTCCTTACTGGAAGAACAGCCAGAATCAGACTGGACGAGGAGGAGAGTATCCAGGTGGACATGGGCAGCGCTGGCACGCCGCAAGGGTCCGTCGTGTCACCGATGCTCTTCAACCTCGTCATGATCGGACTATCGGAAAAACTGGACCGAATAGAAGGCATTAATCACACCGTTTATGCAGACGACATTACGATTTGGACCACGAAAGACGCAAGCGAGGGCGATATGGAGAACAGGCTTCAAGGGGCGGTGGAGGCAATCGAAAATCATCTAGAGGGCACCGGACTTGAATGCTCGCCGGAAAAATTGGAATTGCTGCTCTACCGCCCCAGGAGGTTCGGCAAACCGCCCAGAGACGTAGCGGAACTACACAAAAGGGGAATCAGATTAACCACGAGGAAAGGCACGGAGATACCCATGGTCCAAAAGATTAGAGTCCTGGGTCTCTGGATCGAAGCCAGGGGAACAAACACGGAAACTATAACACGCCTGGAAAAGAAAGTCACGGCGGCCATTCGGCTAATACAGAGAGTCTCCAACAACAGGAGGGGCATTAAAGAAAGAAACGTCGTACGGCTCGTTCAGGCCTTCGCGATCAGCCACGTCGCGTACGTGGCGGCATTCGTCCACTGGAACAAGGCCGAGAAAGACAGGATCGACGCGCTCATTAGAAAAGCGTACAGAACAGCTCTGGGTCTCCCCCAATACACAAGAAACGAAAGGTTACTACAACTCGGCGTGCATAACACGCTGGAGGAGATCGCAGAAGCACAGAGAATAGCGCAACTCGAAAGACTCTCCGGAACCAATGCGGGCAGAGAAATCATGGAAAAGATCGGCATAAACTACCACGGAATGAACGGCCCCAAGATGCAGATTCACCCAGACGTCCGAGCCGCAATTAACACGGAAAATATCCCGAAGAACATGCACCCCGTGCACAATGTCGAGAGAAGGAAATGCCGCACGAAAACGATTCTCAAAAACCACGGCGCGCGGGAGGGGGTGCTCTTCGTAGACGCCGCGCGGTACCCCCGAAACAGGGACGACAATGGTGGTGTCGGCGCTGACAAAGGTAACTCCCTCTTCGCAATGGCGGTCGTATGCACGAAAGGGAAGACCGTGACTGCGGGCTCCGTAAGGACTAGATCGTCGGAGGCAGCGGAAGAAACGGCAATCGCATTGGCTATAATCAGCGGTCGGCAACAATACAGAACAATAATCAGCGACTCCAAGACGGCTATTAGGAATTTCACAAAGGGCTGGGTCTCCACCGAGGCGGCCAAAATCCTGAACCACAGAGCAGAAGACTTTAGGAACGGCACAATTACACCCAAATACCTCAAATGGATCCCGGCACATATGGGAGAAGTTACCATGAGTGCCCCTCCCAACCTCAACGAGAAGGCCCACCGAGTCGCGCGAAAACTAACCCACCGCGGCACGGCCAGTGACGGCCCAACACCCCGCAACCCCCGGGGAAGGGGGAAGGACTGCGGCGGAGGCGATGGAGAAGACGGAGGAGGCGACGACGACGAAGAAGCGATAAAAGACGACAGGGACAGACTGGTCACGTACCACGACATACTGACACACTACACGAAACAAAGAGAAGCATACCCACAACCCCACAAACAACTCGACAGGTCTCAAGAAACAGATTGGAGAAGATTGCAAACCAGAACGTTCCGAAACCCAGTACACTTAAACAGAATAAATTCAACACAATATCCAGACGCTAGCTGCAAGCTCTGCAAACACGAACACGCAGACATGGCACACATCTTGTGGAAGTGCACACAGATCAGTTCAGTATACGTAGAGGACAACATAGAACCTGACCTTCTCGAGGAGCGATGGCTAAGCGCTCTGACTAGCTCAGTACTAAACGACCAATTATGGGCTATCCAGCGGGCCCGGGCAGCGGTGGAAAGGCTATGCCTCACCGCACACAATGCCCGGGTGGCCTGAGCCCGGGCTGGCAACCTCGCAGGTCCTTTTTCCATTAAAGTTTTTTCCGTCCGTCCGTCCGTTTTTGCGTTTTACATCTATTTGAATAGGCCGCGTCGGAGTTGGGCCCGAGCTAATTCCGCCTGTGCACGCAAGTGCGTTGAGACGCCTTGGAGCGTTTTATTGTAAGTATCAATCATTTGAACCCTCCACGCGATTTCCGCCATCGTGAATAATCACACCTAAATTTACCGATTTCTCTAGTTTTTCATTTTTCTCAAAGTTCTTTTTTTTGCACAAGATTACTGTACGATTCCTTTTTGCGTCTTAATTTGACCGCCTTGTGGCGAAATATATCTTGGCGTGTTCGTGTTCTAATCGCAGAGACTGATGCGCAGAAACAGCTGTATACTAAGACGTCGGATAAGACAGATTCGCTTGCTGGAATGAATTGTAACAGAGCGTATGCAGACCATGCGGACCCTGCCGGCTTGTGCCATCGTTTCCTCACGTGCATATAGGCGGCGAGTTTTCATTTCTCGTGGGGGTGGGGAGGCGGAGGGCAGGTGCCGGGCAGCTTTCCAAACCCCATTAAACACACACACACACACACGCACACACGCGCGCACACACACACACACAAGCACACACACACACACACACACACACACACACACACACACGCACACGCGCACGCACACGCGCACGCACACGCACACGCACACGCACACGCACACACACACACACACACACACACACACACACACACACACACACACACACACACACACACACACACACATATATATTATTGTATTGTATTGGGTTTTATGGCGCATAAGCAACTAAGGCTATCATGCGCCAAACACATGGTATAATTTATTTCAAAAATTGGGTATCCTCAGCGAAAGTCCTTGTCCGGACAAGGACTCTGAGGAGCCCAACAAACCAAATGATGACCTCAGCCTTCTTCTCAGGACTGAGAAAATGGGTGAGGTGCATCATAAGATGCGTGAAAAAACTGGGTAATAATTTTTAGAATTAGTAGTTCTGTGATATATTATGTTTCGTTTAGGATCGCTGCGTCTTTCAAAAAACTAAAGACAGATGAAGTTCCTACAAGTGGGTTATCTCCTAAAAGTAGACTGGGATGGAAAGGAATGCGTTAATTGTAAAATACAGTAAAATATTTTTTCCTTAGCCGTTCGAGTTGTGTGCACGAGAATAAAATGTGATTTACAGTGAGGTCATCTCCACATTTCTCACATAAGGGTTTGTCTTGTTTTGTCAGTAGAAAGTTATGAGTTAGGTGTGTGTGTCCGATGCGCAGGCGGCATAAAATTACTTCTATAAAACCTTCCTGATGCCTGCATGATCTCCATTCTCCTAGAATAGGTTTTACTAAATGTAGTTTATTTTCTTCGGTATTCCACGTACACTGCCATTTTTCTTTAAGCTTGTTTTTCACTGACTTCATGCAATCTGCATAGGATATATATATATATATATATATATATATATATATATATATTACCATTTGATTATGGTTCTTTTTGCTATGGTAACGTTCTGCTCCTTTCAGCACTCTAGGAGCTCTTCCTCGGTGAGGTTCAACAGATCATCGCCGGAAATCACTCCTCTGCTTGTATTGATAGATCGATTTGTAGTCACCGTGGGGTTCACACCCCCGAATTAGACCAGATGTGGGAGTTTGTCATGCTGTTTATCGCGGACTTCAAGCAAGGAGGTCGGCGCTCGACATAATTGTGGCTTTGTAGCCGGGACCAATTGTTTCAGTGAGAATTTTTGCGACAGTGAAAGCTGAAATAATTACGACATTCTTTTTAGGGTTTTCACTATGAATGACGTGAAATCGTGGGAAGGTTTCTTTGTGTGGACCAAAAAACTGCAGTGTTTCTTCAGTGCGTCCTCTATAGGTCAGGCAGACCGGGGAAGGATGATAAATTCATAAATAGTTGCCTAATTTCGGCGACTATACCAGCCCACTCACCACAGAGCCCAACATGGGGACGGTACAAGACCCGAAGTAAATGCAGACGGCGCTCTATATAGGTACGATAACTTATATAACAGACCCAAGGTTGGATAAACTACACCAGGTTAACCCTTGCTGCCTGGAAAATTGGAAGTAAAACGAAGTGAAGACAGGAAAGATGAAAAGTGAGAGAGAGAGAGAGAGAGAGAGAGAGAGAGAGAGAGAGAGAGAGAGAGGAGAGAGAGAGAGAGAGAGAGAGAGAGAGAGAGAGAGAGAGAGAGAGAGAGAGAGAGAGAGAGAGAGAGAGAGAGAGAGAGAGAGAGAGAGAGAGAGAGAGAGAGGAGCTACCGAGTTTCCCCGGTTCGGTCAGGCAGGAGGTGTCATCTACGTGAAGCCGAGGCCAGAGGGGCGTCCGCCGAGGGGCCATAAATGGGCAAAATACCGGCATAGACTCAACCCCGCACACATCCCCCTTTCCCCGGACACCGCTAAGTCACACATGGTTAAGCTGGTTAAGGGCGGGAGCATCGGACCTTCATGTGCTCGGTTCCAGGGTGTCGCCACACGCCAAACGCTTGCTGACTCAGACGCCTTTGCGGGGATAAACATCCCTGTTCTGGCATGTAAAACTCAGGAAATTGTTTGAGATAAATCACACGTCATCATATGCTAAATGTGGGCCGATCCCTAAAGTAGTAAAATATAAAGAACGTAAAGATATCCCGAAGATTCTGTAACTAAAGAAAAATTAGAGCCCGATGGTCCTCCTACTCCTGTCACGCCAGGGGTGACGGATTCAGCGCGGTGTGCAGTGACAACGCTCTACATCACACTCAGCTCGCTGACGAGGTCTGACTTTTATCGACTTCAACGCCAGTTTGAATGGTGTTCCAACGTTTCTCTTTTAAATTTATTGAGGACGAAGCAAAATAAAGGAAGAAACAACCCCGGGTCAAGGGTGTGAGAAGCGGGCGGCGAGATTTTGGTAAGATTTGATGGTAAGATTTGAGTGATACGCCGAATGATTACGCACTCCACCACACATGGTTTTTTGAGCGCAGGAAAAGACATGCGCTACCGGAAACGCTGCAATTTGTGCGTCGGCAGTCGTTATTTGTCCATTCATTTCGCAGAAGGCAAGTGAGTACGTTTGGTTAGATCACTAATGAGCAAGCAACAAAATAATTATAGCAGCACAGGCTGCTCCATCGCTGCTGCGAGTGTGCAGGTGCCTTACACAAATTTTGCGTGTGAGCCTTAAAGAATTTCGAAACTCAAGAAAATAATTTCTGAAGGAGTCCACCGAAAGACTGCCTATAACGTAGCCGTGCGCCCAGCCTCCTTGAGTAGTGCGACGCTGGTTTGCATGCGCGGTGTGAGGGCGTCGGCAATGCCACCCTTGTTCGCCGTCGCATTACTCCATGGCGTATTCCGTGGTCCACTTCCGGGCAGTGGCGTTGTACTGAGCGCGGTTGTTCTTGTACATGGAGGCGACCTCCGGCATGAGCGGGTCGTCCGGGTTCGGCTCGCACATGAGCGCGCAGATGGACAGCAGCACCTTGGCGATCGACAAGGCAGGAGACCATTGGGACTTGAGAATGTCCAGGCAGATGATGCCATTGCCGTTGATGTTCGGGTGGTAGATTTTGGTAATGAACTTCACCTGCGAGGTTGTTGGCATCGGCCGAAGGAAACGTAAAGTGAGAGAGAGACCGAAAAACGAAGCACCACCCACTTCATGTTATGAAAGTGTATTGAACGAAAAGGACTTAAAAATGCGCGGTGCAAGATACAATTATAACACCTGCAGTTTTTGGTCGTCAGAGGTGGGACACCGTAGGTCCTGTAACTGTGGTTTGCATTGCGTTTTTAAATATTTTTGTTGTCGTTGTGGAGCTCGGGTAACGGTAGCTGAGGCAAACGGTATAGATATAGCAGATAACATACACATGCGAGTGGTCCCGAATTTGCTGAATTCACGTCGAACACGAGAGGAGGGTGTCAAACCACAACTTCCCTTTATTATTCCGGTTCTCGTTCCCGTTCAGCGAATCGGCGCTGATTCAGCAACGTAGCGGAAAATATAACCGTTCAAACCAGTTTGAACCGGTTCGTGTCCGTTTTCATAACCTACGTATAATTGTAGGACGGTGAAGCGGGCAAGTTGAAAGTGATCGGTGGTGAGCTGTGCGCAAATAGACAAGGACTAAGGAAATAGCAGATGGAAATATTTATATTCTCCCGTAGAACTGTCACGTTTAAGACTGTCATTACTTTTGTTAGAAGGTAGAAGCGGTGGCTCTGTTGTCTACACTGGCTTCTGGCGTTCACAGCGTTCCGTGTGGTGGGATGCGAACGTTCAATACGGACCCCTTTATAAATGTAATCCATCTTGCGAGTTTAATAGGCCGCCATGATGACTTTACCACATCAAGATCATCAGTGGCCTACACGTTCTACTTTAGATGAAAACTTCTGTTATGATAGATTTGTTGATTTGTTCACTGCGCAATGTTCCTGAGGGCGGATGCAGCGTGTTTTATCTGACTGAAGTCGTCTCACCAGACAGAAAATTGCTGAATGTAGATGATGAAGATGAGTATGTGTGAGATTTTATGGCGGAAGGGCCAATGATGGTCAAAGAGTGCCAAGGAATGGAGTGATGTAGTCGATGGTGCGGTCAATGAAAGAGGGTATTTGTGACAAGGCTGTATAGTAGCCTAAATGTATTCGCTCTAAATAACGTAAAATATGCTATACCTATATTAAAGGTATGACGATGATATATGAGGCGCGCTATGAGCATGGAAGGTATGAATGATGACATACTAAAAGATGAGCGCCAATAGCACTATACTGCCTAACTTCCACCCTTAAACGCTAGGGCTTGGAAGCACGTGCCATATTAAGTAGTACTGTCGCAGCAACAGCCTCTAGTGAGAAGTCGTGCTGCGATCTCCTCAGATGATGACCTTCAATGTGCTAACATCATGTCAAAAGCTTAAGGGTCTCTACCAAGGAACATTGCTGGATGAAGAGGACTGTAACGTCTATAGGCAAAAAGAAAGTACCTTCTACGTTGACGTTCTGTTTCCTAACATTCTATCGAAACATGGAGGACCGTCAGCCTCTCACCGCAACTACACATTGGAGGAGCACCACTAGTCAGCAAGAACTTGTTAGTACCATAGATATGCCCTGTCAGGAAAGTCGGCAGAATAGGACATCGGTTGGTCGAGTTTTTGTTACGGGTGTATGTAATGTATGTATATATATATATATGTGTGTGTGTGTGTCTTGCTGTCAGTAATGGATTAAGCTTTCCTGTATTCCTTAAAGCACCAGATATCTTTTTGTAGTCCAGACTTTCATTTACTTAATGCTCTGCTGTTCACAAGCTAATAATATGCCCTACGAATAAATTATTTGCAACCGAAACAGCGTGGCGATTTTAAGGCTGCACCTAGTTGAATATGATACTGCTGATTAAACTTCAGTTATGCGAAGTCAATATTCGGCGAATCGCCAGGCTATATATATATTTTAATGTTTGCGCATATGTATACGGTACGTTTCAAGAAAAAGGCAACCCTCTCCTTTTCGGCTCTCTAATCTCGGTGCCGTCTTTAAAGTTTTTCTGTTTTTCTGTCCAACAAAAGTTTTTCTGTCTAACAAGCTAATGAGGGCAAAGCTTTTAGAAGAGTTATGCTGTTTACGAACGACCACAATATTGCCAAATAGTATACGTACGAACAGGGACGCCAAGGAAACGAACTACTGTACAAGAACTACTGCATAACGCATTATTTCGTCTAATTTACGAAGGTTTTCTACTGTATTTTCATTTTCATAATGAAGCTGTTAGTGCTGAAGGTCGACGTGAGACGGCGTGGGATCGACATCACATGTACATGCTACATCACGTGTGTCAGTGCCACCAATTTCCTTTGAAATGCAATAATAAATGCTTACGATATAGAAGTTATATTGCGTATATATCATTCGAATAGACAGCACATATGAGTGGTTCATTTAATAAGCAATTCGTTATACAAGCTCCGCGTCCGAGGTCAGCTAGGAGTTAGTACGGCTGCGGCAGTGCGAGCTGGTACCGTGGCTCCGCGACACAGGTTGCTTGGCAGCCTCCAAGAGGCCGCGTGGTTAGGGCGTCGGCGATGAATCACCATTAAGACCAGCCAGCAAACAGACCCTTAAAGGGCTCCTCACTAGGTCAGGTCATTTTGAGCTGACATGCGTAGTGCATACAAAGGGCGCTCACGATCGTGTCTGCTAGGAATTACATCGATACGCGCTGCAGAAAGAGCTGTAATTTCAAACTAAACGGCGTTTGCCCTTCTCTTCGCGGGCACCACTCTACAAGACAGGGGGATGACTTACAACAGCAAGTCGTGTCACGTGTCCCTGTGACGTCGCTCACAGGGACACGTGACACTTCGAGAATTATTCCAGGCAACATTCGTTATTTGTGTAATCTGTTGCTGCAATAGACGAATTGAAGTTTGGAGACATAATAAAACATAAACGGAATGCCTGCGTGTTTTGTTTTACTTCGCATCGCAGCAAGGGAGATGTACTTCCGTTTCATCTGCTTGTTCCCACGTCATGCAGTCGTTTGCGCTGAGAGCGAAACTATGTCATTTTCTGCCGTGTTCCAGCGCGCGATCATGCTCTGTGATCCGCTTGTGTCTGCCTAAGTACACTTTTAGCACTGTCTTATACCGCTACTCAAGCGTTCTCGTGCACTGCACGCAAAATCGTGCACTGCGCTGAACGTGAGAGAGAGAGAAGTGGTTTTCTATGAAGAAGGGAAAGGTTAGCACTGCCTTCTGCAGCCCTTGAGGTAACATGGCTCGGCGCCAACGGCGAGGGGAGAGGGGGAGGAAAGAAGATAGGATAGGAGAGGCTGGAATTGTCGCCATGGCGGGGGCGATGCTGACCGGTAGGCCACAGCTCAGTGGGGCTGGCCTGGGTGGGATGCCTTGTCCGACAGATCAGTCATGGACAGCCAAGGGAGGACCGCATGGTTTGGCAGGGCTGGCGAGGGTGCGGTGTACCAATTGCCGAAGAGTCGCCACAGTCTCACCGAGATCCCCGTCGAGTCGAGGAGTTAGATGACGCTGAGCAGTGCCGGAAGCTAGTTGCGGTGGGAGGGGAAAAGTATGTCCTCCACTCTGGCAGCAGGAAGACTCAGGCGGCGGAACTCCTGAAGGAGACAAACCCAACGGCTCGCGCGCATGACCACCAGGGGAAGTGCGCTGCGCAGCGAAAGAAATACAGAAAAAAAAAAAGGAAGCCGGGACCCGTGCCGTATGCGTCACGTGATCCTCCTGCTCTGGTATGGGAAAATGCAGGGAAGGAATTCCGCTTGCGAAGGCTAGACGGGGAAAGCGAAATAGGTGTCCTTGTTGGCGGTGACGCTCGCTTCCTGAAATCATGGGTTTGTGCACTGAAATGTTTCTATCTCGGCCATTAATTAACCAATTAGAATTTTCTTTGCTTAGAAACGCTCCCAAGAGGGAACGTAACAACTTTCCAGCGCATAACCAAAATTTACTATGTGGCCTGGTGAGGGGACCTTTAAGTACTTGAGGCGAAGGGTGCAAAAAATCGCTTACAGAGCTTCGCTGCCTTGGATGTATCAGTGTCTGAGGTTAGCATATATCTGCAAAACGTTTTCTTTGTTCCTGTCGGCTATCTTTTTGCAAAGCGTAACGATTTTTGCAGGAATCATTGGACAGGAAAGAGCTAATGATTGCGACTGCCATGTTACCTGGGGCGGCTTGAACGGGTAGTCATTGGGGAAGAAGATGCTCAGCTTGAAGACTCCTCCCTCGAAAGGGGTCTTCTCGGGTCCCGAGATGGTGGCCTGCCAGTTGAACATGTCACCAGTGTCGTTGAGTCCCGCCGAGCAGTTGGACGGCGGGTCGCTCGTCATCTCGTCGAGCTCTTTCTTGATGCGCTGTAGGGTCACATTGGCTGCTGGAATCATCTCGCCGTGGCCCGCAGGTCTTACGCCACCATCGCCTGTGTAAGAAACACGATAATGCGTGCAGGTCCCACGGGATGTTGGAGTTTGAAGGACTTGAAACTTGTTTGAGTTAATCAGGTAGCAGGAGACGCGGATGACACGAACAGAACCTTGTCGCCTGTAGCTGTTAGGTGCCCTCGTGACGAGGACAGTGTATTACGCTTGTGCAGGGAAACGTATTGATCAAAGCTGTATTCGCACAGGGCAGTAGGGCACACAACTCAATATATGCAAGGCTTCATGCCCCCTTATGTCAAAGCCGGCCGTCCATTAACTAAGGGGCACTAGAAAAGAATGGGCACATACACGTTTCTAGATATACATTTGACAAGCGTAGATGCACGGCCTTGCGTAGTGCTTCTGTATGTCATTGTAACTGTATGTAACTCGACTGTCTTAGTCTTTAATACGCTTAAAAAAATCTTTACTATATATCCAGTTCCGAAGTTATCTATTCGGGAACATACACAGTGACCCAAAATATTATCGTCATCCTCATGATCTCTGCAATAAATAAATAAATAAATAAATAAATAAATAAATAAATAAATAAATAAATAAATAGAATGTTCATTATAGTGCCAAGGAAAAGATACGGAGACTTTGTTGTTGGAGTCAGCGAAACGTAGCTACATGACGAAATCTGCGACACAGAAATCTCACTATCTGGATTTATTGTAGTTCGGAATGGCCGCAAAGATGTAAGAAGAGGCGATCGTGTGGCACTGTTCCTGTGGTCTGACCTCACCTTTTCTGTGCTTGAAGGGCACGATGAGCTTGAGGCAGTTTCTTGTAAGGTTAATCTTCATAAGAAAACTCTTTTATTCGGTATTGTCGATCGCCCTCCAGGATCACCCCCTATAGACCTTCATACATTGAGCAATTTCATTATCGGACATAACGCTTTTTCAGCTAATTTGAAATTAATTTGCAACTTCGATGCTCCTGGTATAGACTGGCAAAGTCTATCTGTATCTGGTCACTATGTGTTATTGTACAAAGAGTTGATCGACCTTTCACATTCATTTGGTGTAAAGCAGATCATGGATTGCAGCACCCAAGGGGCAGCCGTTTTGGACCTTCTTTTGGTAAGTGCGTGTTTTCCTGATGACGGGTATGAATGCGAAATTGTTGACGGTTTGCCGGATCACAAAGCTGCACTAGTGTTCCTTTCCTTTAGCGTCCTTGCATCTAGTTGCATTTATGCTACTTTTTACTACTTCAATCGCGCTGATGTCTCAATTATTGAAGTGTTAATTTTATGTAATTCGAACAGTTCGAACAGCTTAGCTATTCCTGCGATGTGAATATATTAGTTTCGTTATCGCAAAATATTGTCCTTAGATGCATCCGAAGCTTTGTTCCTCTGAAAACTAAGAAACCCAAAGGTCCCTTGGATGACTAGAGAATTTCTACACATGTCCCATCGTATTTCCAGATTGAGACGCCTGAAGCGGGCGGGTGACATCCGTGCTACAGCCGTTTCATATTAGTAAGGATGAATATCGCGTTAAGTCAAAGGAAGCCAAACATGTTTATTATAATGCTACTTCAACTAATTTATAGCGCAGTAATCCTAGAAAATTCTGGAGCTCTAGCTCTAGTAAGCTCTAGTAAGCTCTAGCAATACTTTTATCGTTAACAATGCACCCTCTAGTGATCCTAAGCTAATCGCTACAGCATTTAACGAGCATTTTCAATCTCTTTTCACAATAGACAACCACTATATTCCTTCTTACAGCAGTGATGTGCAGCCACTTATCGAATGTGCCTTTGTCTCGGAGGAAGGTGTTTTTAGTATGATCCTGAACCTTGTTACGAAAAAGAGTTGCGGCCCAGATGAGATTCCTAATACTCTTCTTCATCGTTATTCACGCTTGTGTTGTCGCTGCCTAACGCTCATATACAAGAAATCACTATCAGCTAGTATAGTACCTTCGTCATGGAAAACAGCAGTAGTTATTCCGTTATATAAATCTGGCGACAGACTATTTAGAATTATAGGCCGATCTCTCTAACATCCTACTTGTGCAAAGTGTTGGAGCACACACTACACAGGCATATTTCAGACTACCTTGTTAATAACAACATTTTATCTAACTTTCAACATGGTTTTCGTCGTGGTTACAGTACTACCACTCAATTGGTAGAATTTAGTCATGACATTGTTAGTGCACTTGATTTAGGTTACCAAATTCATTCGATCTTTATTGACCTCTCCAAAGCTTTTGATACAGTTACTCACTCCAAGCTTTTATGCAAGCTTCACTCAATATTTAACAATCCTTCTCTTGTTCACTGGATTGCAAGTTTTCTCACCGGCCGTTCACAAAGCGTTTATTTTAGCAACACTAACTATTCTGCTGTTTGCGCACTGGAAAAGGTGTCCGATGATATATACCTGGCTCTTTATTTTACTCATAGCATGTCCTGGTCTCATAATATCAATTATATATGTACTAAAGAACTTAAAAAGGTAGGCTACTTATGGCGTACTCTGTGCGCCGCTCCTTTAAAAGTTATAGTAATCCCTCAGAAAACAGTTGTCTGCCCACTTTAGGAGTATGCCTGTGTGGCATGGAATCCACGTAAGAAATCAGACACCGTGAAGTTAGAAATGGTTCAGAAAAATCTATTGTCGATCCGATAGCAACTTTTCTCCATCTTCTAAACTTTCAGAGTTATATCTAACGACTCTCAGCATCCGTCACAACATAGAATCCCTAAAGCCTTCGCACTCATTAACTCACCAAGCACTTCTTCCTTTAGTACACACATACAATTTGATGAACGTT
Source organism: Dermacentor andersoni (assembly GCF_023375885.2). NCBI lineage: Eukaryota > Metazoa > Arthropoda > Arachnida > Ixodida > Ixodidae > Dermacentor > Dermacentor andersoni. The sequence goes on along the minus strand of NW_027314752.1, from coordinate 618,307 downwards.
CCTCATCTAAGAGGTATCACCATCTTAATATTGTACTCTATCGGTCACCAGCTGATACGTTTAAATAGTTTTTTCCCTTTAACCATTGCATACTGGAACTCGTTGCCTGGTGCCATTCTTCTCTTCCGTTGGACGATTTCTTGCTTAAACCTGAATATCATTGATCTAATCTTTTTCTTTTTTCTCTCTCTCGTGCTGCTTACTTTGCACATTTTTGTACGATATACAACTGTATATTTCTCCACTCCTGCCATAGCGCTAAAAGGGTTACACTATTTAACTAAAACATAAATACTGGTGGATTCAAGAATATGCGAGACAAAATGTACAAAGAATACAAATGACGTAGACAAAACAACGTCAGATAGAGAAAACATAGGGAAATAGAAAATGAGGAGGTGGCAGTAAAAGGGAGTTATGATGCATAATGTATATATATATACATATATAAAATTAGAAGAAATGGGGTTAATACCGAGGGGCCTGATTTTTTATTAATCATATCATGACAAGCCAACAAGCAAATACGCCGAGGAAAACAAAGAAGAAATTACTTGTGCGTACCAATTGAATTAAAGAAATGATAAATTAATGCCAATGAAAGCGGGTGAAAAAACTTGCCGCCGGTGGGGAACGATCCCACGCCTTCGCATTAGGCGTGCGATGCTCTAACCAACTGAGCTACCGCGGCGCGGTTTCCCCATCCACTTTCTTGGGTATTCATGTGTTACTACTAGAAATAACCTTGGGAGTTTTAGCCAACGTCACCACTCACAAACCTTGGCGACGGATATGGAACATCCTTTCTGTTGCTGTCGTCACGAGTACGTGATGTTCCTAGGTGAAGGCAACCTCGACAGCCTACCTCGACAGCTCTGGCAAGCATGGCCAAACCTGTCATTTGAAACACCATCGCGGATTCGGAATGAAAGGTCTCACACGGATCTTAGCGGATCCTGTTTCTATTGTCTCCGGTAGTGTGCTCGAGCCAACCGTGACTATTATGTTTTTCGTTTGTTGTTCTTTGTTACAGCGTCCGATTTTGATACGCTGGACGATGACGACATTTTCTTCCTTCCATCCATTCAGGAGTTCCTCAGTGGTCAAATCCCTCAAATCATGCTCTGAAATTACTCCCGTAACAATGTCCTTAGTTCATAGTTCCGTGTGCAGTTACTGTTACAGCGCATCTCTATATGCAACAGGGCTTGTCAACTTATTGCACAGCAGTTTTTCCCGAAGTTGAAGTAATAGATGCCCATTGGCCACCTTAATAACTTTATAGCCACACCCACTGGTCCCTGTGAGATAGTTTGAAACAAGGAATGATGAAATCATCCTGGCTGTCTTGGTGGCTTTTCCGCTATCAATAACACAAAATTTGGGGAACGTCGCTTTGTTCTTAAGGAAAAACTGGAATGTTTCATTGGTGCATCCCCTTCTTGAGGGTCGATCAGTTGAGAAGGGGTTCTAGGTTCGCATGAAGTGTGTAGTTTATTCGGGGAGAATGCGTCACCTACCACCAATCCCAACAAGTGGTCACGGCAGGGCGCGTGGTTGAACAAGCCCTACCGTGCCAGCCGTACGTACATTATCGCTGTAACCTTGTATGCTATAGCTAAGGTTGCTTATACGACACCCACCAGGTTAACCCTCGCTACCCAGAGAAAGGGAACTGAAAGGCATTGAAGAGAAGACAGGAATGATTAAAAATGAGAGAGAAACACGAAGGTTGAATGAGCGCCTCATTGACGCACTACGGCGGTGGAAGTACGGTGTGTCGTTTCAATGATTCACTTGCAATCACATTAACGGCGACGCTTATCGGGAGATTGATTCTGCTGGATTGCCCCCCCGCCCCCTCTTTGAACTCACTCTATACACGGCTTTAACGTTAGCCTCATCACCTGATCAGCGCCTTGATCGCGTAGCCGGCCGCTGAGAAGGGCTCCCGGAGAATGGCCGAGGCCGCTCACGTGACCCGGCCGTCGACGTCGAGGCCACGACCGAGTGGACGCGTCGTCGCCGCCAGCTTCCTCGTCCTGTTGTTTTGTATGTTTTTTACACAATCGCACTTACCCACTACGGGGCTTTGCCCAATAAGCACGCTGTTTTAGGAGTTGATGATGACGATGATTTTTTATACGATGGCGCATTCCCACAACGGTGTATTGGACAAGAAGCAGACAGTAGAGGTGAAATGTAATTAGGAGGAAACAAACAAATACAAGCAAAAACGAATAGAAACAAGAGGAATCGTGGAGGATTAACTGAAGATTCATGAAAGAAAACTCGGAATTTGCATGAGAGATTTTCGAGACAGAAGAAGGATAATATCAAAGTAGCGCACTGGCCTTTTGTGTTGCACATGAAACTGCCAATTGTAACGCAAACGTCCCTATGGCTCAAATGCAGAGCCGAGGCGCATATTCAAAATATAATTAGGGACCGCAACACAAGTCCACTGTGGCAAAATAGAGTCTAGGGACGTCTTTTTCCTTGTAGCGAGAGTCGACGGAAATGCGAAAAGATTTAATCAATTGTCTGAGCTTCATGACAGAGATAACAGAGAGCGGACTGCGCCAGACCAGCTCTGTGTAAACACGCATTTAACTGCGGAAAGCGGCATCGCACTCAAATAAATGAAACCTCGTATTGCCATGACGAATAGCATTTGGAATACTAGGGAACTGCAGATGAGGGATGTCAGAATTCAATAATATTGCTTGTTTTCTGGAAAAAAAATATTGAATAAGATATGTGCTTTCGTATCTTGCTAAAAAGATATTAACACTAACTGGCAAAGCGGAAAGTACCGAGCTAACTAGGAAAGGTTCGGCAAGCGAGTCTGCCGTTTTATTTAAATATAATTCACAATTCACAGTTACAGGTTTAGTCTGGCGACACTTTATGTGTCCTTATAAAGGACCGCGCAAACAACTCCTTGGGAGTCTAGCTTTTCTTTAAAAGTACCCTGGAAGCCCCCCCCACGGTGGCCTCCGTTTGGTTGGTGTGTCTTCTGCGGACATTTACCATAGCGATACACGGACATCAGGGATCTCTGCAGGTGCGAAAGCTGCTGTTTTCAGCAGGCTTTTTTCCTCCTAAGTCGCTCGCTTTCGACATTTTGGAGCTTAGATGTAAAGAATGACATCTTACTGATAGTGTTGTGTAATGTTGGTCTATTGTTTAGCTCATCTGGGTCATGTTATGGGCCAGTAGCTTGTAATTGTGTAATACTTCGAGACGTGACAATGTTCTTTTTGTACAGCCATTAGCGAAATGTGTGGGTCACTTTTTACGCCTTTCTTAACTACAAGCACGATGGCTCACTGACATTTCCAGACTGACATCCGCACCGTGGACGTCTATATAACGACGATAGTCTGCTCCCGACTACTGTGAGTTGCACTTCGTTCCTCAGAGAGGCAGGTGGTGTGTCGAGTGACCTCCTTATAACTGGGATGACAGTTCAAACACATCAGTAAAAGCACCTATCCAACCATTACCTTGCGCACCTTGGTATTCGACTACAGGCTCATCCACTAGTTGACATTTTTCTGGCCGTCTCCATAACCTCATCGTTTTGAACATTAACGTTCACATTATTGTTCAACATTTTTCAGACTTACTGTCTCTTATTTCAATTTATTGCCCTCATGTTATAGGCATCACTTAGTCATGGCTACATAGCAATATTTTTGACTCCGACCTTACTCCGCCCTGTTTTATTGCCGGTTGCCTAGACAGGATCCACGGCACTGGCGGCGGCGTCGTACTGCGTATCCGTTCTGATCTTCGTTTTTCTGTTTTGCCCTCACCCCCGGAAACAGGAACCGTGTGTTGTAATGAAATGCAATGTTCAACGTACACGGCAGCCATACGGCGACTAATTTCTTTTTTGGGAAAACGCCTTCAGCTGTCAAAAACCTCACGACACCCAGCTGTTCGACTTTTGGAACGTCCAATGTCACGCAACCGTGTTCAACCCAGTGTATGAGAGGATTAAAGAACCTTTATCGTCACACTTGCCTGTCACTTTTCTAAATAAGAGATGCCTGTCTGCTACGCGCATGAGGTCTCGCAGATAATGAACCGCACAATTAATGCGCGGGGTGGGTCGGCTCACTTTAATTTGACTCACCTTCGTACATTACAAATGCGAAGATACAATAGAATATACAAATGCGAAGATACAGCTTGAGAAAGAGCAAGAACGTGTCACTGGGAACAAAGTTTACTGCACGTATACACAAAAGCTTGCAACAAAATATTTCAATATACGTATGAGTCTCCAACAAATCTACGTATCTAAGAAAAAGTCACTGTATATGAAGCGTCAAACAAGGCAACTAAACATGTTGCGCAATAACGCACAGATATTTACAGATCAGAGAATCCTAAGGCTCCTTCCCCCTTCCTCTCTCCGCTCCCCCTGGTGTATCGAGCGCGACGGAAGGCGGAACTTGTGTGCGCGTTCCTCCCTTGCGCACACAAGACTGAGCCACCATCGTCGGTTCACCCCATGCCCCCCCCCCTCCTCCCCCCCCCTATGCTTTCACTTGCACATACAGCGTGCGGACCCGCCGTGGTTGCTCAGTGGCTATGGTGTTAGGCTGCTGAGCACGAGGTCGCGGGATCGAATCCCGGCCACGGCGGCCGCATTTCGATGGGGGCGAAATGCGAAAACACCCGTGTACTTAGATTTAGGTGCACGTTAAAGAACCCCAGGTGGTCGAAATTTCCGGAGTCCCCCACTACGGCGTGCCTCATAATCAGAAAGTGGTTTTGGCACGCAAAACCCCATAATTTAATTTTTACAGCGTGCGGCGCGCGGTCACGATGTTATATACCCCTTTGACTTTATACGAAACAGGAGGGCGATGGCAGGAATGCGCCTGGAGTATCCATGTAATTGATATCGCAATAATATAATAACAGCATCCGGCAAATGAAGCGTCCCGCTGCCCATTACTTTCCGCAAAAGAAGTAACAAAACTAAACTTTCACCATGCGACAATTATCTGCGGCGCAACAATGTCATTTTTTGTGTGTGAGGCCGGGGCACCGAAATGAGAAAAAAAAAAGAACGAGAAGGAAACCATGTTGGCCAAAATCGAATGCCTTTTTTGGGCACCTAATGTGGCAACCGAAGAAATGTCGAACAAAATGTGAGACGTTTGGTCCACAGAGAACCATACGCATACTGCCAGGTATCCTACACCGGCGAGATAAGACTTTCCGGAGAGGTTGTGCTCAAGCGAACGCGTTGCAATCCGTCGAGTCCCCACAGCGATGGCGGCGAGCGACCATTGTTTCTTTTTTTCGTATCCTAGCCAGAAAGCGTCCAATACTCTGCCAGGCGAAAATCCATTCGGTAAGAGAAAAACCAACGCTCACCGAAGTGCGCCGTGCGGGGCAATACGAGGAAAACGCATGTGCTCTGGCTGGCTCTGGCAGTCCGCGGGTAGCGAGAACGAGAAAATTGAAGAGGCTAAATGGGTCTTCGCGAATAAAAGTCAAAGTAGAAAAATGAATACGAACGTAGTTACCTTTGCTGGCTTTAGTGTCTTGACATGCACGATTTGGCGCAGGTGAGAAAAAAAATTTTGATATTCTTTTCTGTGACGTGGCGGCAGAAATGAGCCATCACAAAGCTTCGTCTCATTGGACCTCGTCGAGTGCTTTCTCAACTTGTCTTATAGTGTGTTTACTTGGCGCGTCTCGTTTTGTGGTCCGATGTAAGACTTTAGAAAAGTTAATGGACCTTTGGTGTCAAATGTTTATAACATTAAACCGCCGGAGTTCCGGTAGTGAAAATCAAAAGCACGACTGTGCAAATGTCAATGCACCTTTCGCATCAGAAGTTCATGAGAACTTTATACCCATAAAGTTTCGGAACTGAAATTTATGCCTTCCTGAGATTCCGCGGCCACCGCGAGATGGCGCGACGAGCCCGCTCGCCATGAAAACTCTCTCGAAACTTTGTGCTTGGATGGGGCTCCTTGCATTACGTGACTCCAGGTGCATGGGCGGTACCGCGAAATCCAGCCCGAGTTCGCAATGTTCGCGCTGAAATTTCTTTTGGAGCGTGAAAAAGACAGTCTAGACAAAATACAGAATGATTGCCGGCGCCGGGGGTTGCTTTGGTCGGCGGTGCATGACCGCATGAAAATATTTCGGGGGGTGATGAGGGGCTGAAGCCCTCCCCCCCCCCCCCCGCCCTTGCTACGCCCCTGTGGCCATGTGAAAGGGCGGAAAAAGAATGGCAGAACTCTGGTTCCTAATTTCAGTAAACCTCGTTTTTATTATTTTTCTTCAGGAATGCCGGAAATCTTATTTTATTACTACTCCCTTTTTTACGTATTATAAGAACAAAGAATATTCCTAGCACTGCCACTTTTTATATCTTCAGTTTCTTTTGTCACAACGGGCTGCGTGCTTGGTCGATCTCCTGCATGAGTGTGCAGCCAAATATTCATGTCAATGAGAACTTGGTCTAGTGTTATAATTTCTGAGCTTTATCGCTTGCATTATACTTATTACTGTCGTCTCTTTCCTGCCTCTTGTCTTATTCTTATACCATCCGCTTGTGGGCGATGCCTCATTGTGGGCATATGCCACTGTAAGGGATCGTCATCATCACCATCATCATCATTGCCGGCGCAAGCACGGCACGGGCGCAGCGGGTGTTGGCAACGGGTCCTGCTGAGTGACCGTGCTCGGGGCGTCGCCGTCTGCTAGAACGTCACGTGACCGGTCTCCGCTCGGCATCATCGCTGGTCAGCATCGGGACATGGCGCGCCGCTTGGAAATCCACGAGTACAGCAGGTGGTGCGATCAGCTTACTGCGGGATAGTAGATACGATGGTCAGCAATGTCAACAATCTTTAGCTGCTTGCCTTTTGAATTTCATGTGGCCGGCGCTGAAGAGTAGTTTTTGAAGTGTGTTTAGTCTGCACTGAGGAGTGTAGAAAATCGGGCGTATTGTCGGTAAAAAAAAATTGTTACGCCCGACAACGGGAGCGAGCAAGAACCGGAGTGGACGAGAGATGGATGTTAAAGGTACCCTTGAGGGGAGAATGTTTTGATCTACTTTAGTTATTTCTCATATTAAAATGCAAAAAGAAAAGTTATTCTTAGTGTGAGAAGAGGCTGAATAAGCCAGGAAAGATGAGAAACCGGAAGGCCAGTGGCCGATGACGCCTGGAACTTGCCGCGCCGGCTCGCCATGAATTATTAAATTTGCAGCTCGGACCTAGTTAACTTGTTAGCGTCAAAGATGGATGGCATTTCGTTCTAAAGGAGCCAAAGACTGCACTTAGCCTGTTTTGAGCACATTTACCGGGATACGAAGGCCAAAATACGAAGAAGAAAAAATTAAATTAGTGACGTCACACTGACAAGCCCCGTTTCAGTGCGAACTAAAGGAAATGAGAATACCACCTGCGGTTTGTTTTATAATAGTTAACCCACTACCCCAATGTATACGTATATATAGTTATCAGTTTAAAGCGGTTCAGTGTTTCTTTTATTAGTGCCCACTTAGGGTTCAGTCAAGAAAGTATACTGGTATCACTCATTCTACGGTGAAAGGTAAACGTTTCGAGAGATCATTCCCGGCACTGTCGAATCATAACCCCAATGAAATGCAAGCGAAATTAGTGATCGAGAAGCTGCAGCGCCGGGGGTTGGCGGGGGGGGTGTCCTGTCGAACGCTTTCGTAGTCCTTCACAACCTCGTCTCCGTGCGCCGCAACGTGCAAGGCGCCGCTACTGAGCCGGTGCGAAGCCAGCATCGAACGTGCCAAAATTTAGGTTAATACTCTCACCACCCTGCTCAAAAACGGAACACAGGTGTCACACGTACACTTCTGATCGCGATCGAGGCTGATCTAGCGTATCTAAATGCAACTTAGCTGGGCAGAACCAAGGTAATGTTGTTTGCCGTTATTTTGAGATACTCAGCTTATTTTTTTGCATTCCACCTAATTACATAAGTAGTCATAATTAATCAACCTAAGTATTATAATTAGACAAAACGTTTCAATGAGAAAATTTTACAGCAACATGAAAAATTCTTAATCCAGTTTTCTTTTGTTGAATACGTTCTACATGAAAGTATTTTCCCACTGTGAAAGAAGACCGCGAATACGCGCAAAGTGCCTCGAGCAGGCAGTCGCCCGGTAGATATGTGTGTATTCATGGGCTTCTTTCACGCTGGACAAAACACTTTTATGTAGAACATAATTAACAAAAGAAAACTGTACCGGGAGTTTTTCATATTGCTCTAGAATTTTCTCATTGAGACTTTAGATGTAATGATATTTGAGAATTTTATTAATTAACACTAAGAACGTAATTAGGCGGAATGTAAAAAAAATATTTGAGTGTCTCCAAGCGACAGCACACGTCGTTAGCTTGGTTCTGTTCGCCTACGTGGTATTTGCACATATTTAACGTTTGGCTAAAGTTACGTGGGACACCCTCTATATGGACGAGAGCAGGAAAACAGAGTGGTTCGATTTTTGTTAATCACGACCGCATAAACCGAACAGGCAATGAAGCCAAGGGAAGCATAGGGTTATTATCTGTGGCTGAAATTAAAAGGTTGAAACTATTGAAGAAAGCGTAAAGTGGACCAAATGATAGTTTGTCGCCTTTGCGGGTGAAATCAAAAACCTTGGCATTACGCGTGACATGCACTACTATATATATAAATCCGAAATAAATAAATAAATAAATAAATAAATAAATAAATAAATAAATAAATAAATAAATGAACAAATAAATAAATAAATAGTGTTTAATTTTTACTGTGTTAGTAGGTAGTGAACGTGGAGGAGCTTTAGCCGATTAGCGACTATGAGAAGCACTGTAAACAAATTCGCTTTAAGCAGCTAGTTTCAAATGTTGCATTTGCAATTCCTTACACATAGCAAAGATGCAATAATTATATTAATGACTTGCGATTCCTTTGCCACACATTGGAGTGCATATTAAAACGATTCGAGGTAGGTGACCATGGAAATGCTTATGGAAACGTCACAGTAATTGCTTGGCGTAATACGCGGCGCAATGCTCCCTGACATTTAATTTCTTTCCTCCGCGTTAGCTATGGCGATTACCAAGGCGAATTTCCGGAAGTCTTCCTGAATTCGGCTGCTCTGGTCACGCCCTGTTTTGTACTTTGTCATTGCGCTGGTTTTTGTGCTGGATCATCGTAAATTGGCGCAAGTTTTTTCGCCCCCTCGCCAGCATGGGCGAGGAAGCTGCCTGCGCCTCCTCGGAGAAAAAGAGGGCCGGCGTGAAGCGCATCGCGAGCGAACTCGACGAGATGCTGGCCGACCCGCCCGCCCAGTGCACCGCGGGACTGGTCGACCCCGCAAACCCGTACCGCTGGCGGGCAACCATCGCGGGACCACAGGGCAGCCCGTACGAGGGAGGGCTGTTCAAGTTGCGCATCCAGCTGCCCAGGGACTACCCGTTCGAGGCTCCCGTGGTACGCGCGAGGACGCTTCTGAAAGCGTATACCCCTATATTTTTCATGATACGTTTGGCACTCCTTGGGTTCCTCGCCTCTAATCATTTTCGGAAAGTAACGTCTGGATAGATCACATCCTGATTAAATATAACAATACATATAATAAATCATATAATCTCTTAATCCCGTGTATCAAGTCAATAAGTCGAGCCAGATCGAAATCATTCGTCGAACCGCGTAACTTTGTTCTTTGTGTGCCAATGATCGGCTGTTAATTTGGGACGCTTTGCAGCGCTTGCGAGAGAGCAGAATGATTAAAGATGCTCTGCTATCTTTACTAATGACGAAATTGTTATTGCAGAAACAAAGTTCTTGATCTAGGCCTATAATATATTGTTTTATGACCCTTTGAGTACATTGCTGCCATTAGCTTTTGCGAAAATTGACACCTGTGTGCTGATGACAATATAGTTACTTATTTTTGCGTACTGCAGCCCACGTTAGAGCTATTTTAGGAGTGGAGATAACATCACCCATCCACTGAAGAAAAATAGGTCAATGACAAAGAGCCAACCTCTCCAGGCAAAGAATTCCAATGCTTAGTGCTAAATGAAAAAAATAAAAAATTCATTTGTACCAGAGTCGACAAGTGGAGCTCCACATTGCATTGCCACTCCATCCCGGAGAGGGTAGATCATTCGCAATTCCACTAGTTAATCTCCTCGGAATGTTGCGTGTTGTTACATTCCCGATCCTGGGGTTTCCGAGCTGGTCCATCCCATTCCTCCAATTCCAGTAAAGGAAACGCTCGCTCTAGAATGGTGCACTACTTGCGCGCCTCGTAAAAAAAAAAAAAAAAAAAAAAAAGAAAGCGAAAGAAGGAAAGCTTTCTGAAGTCTTAATAACGCTACAGAAAATGTTACAATGGTTTGTACAAGAAAGATGTTTCATGGGCTGTTATCGTTTCACATGTAGCTTCCTGCAACCTGTAAAATATCTACTGATTTTAAAAGATCGATACCATCGCGAAATTGAATTTCGGCAAAAACCGGTACTTATGTGCTGTGAAAACACTCATGAGTACCTAAAAGAAGCACTGCACGAACACTTGGATGAAAGAACACGTGGCTGGTCAATAAGGATCCATTTAACGGAGCTTACTGAACAATTAACGGAAAAATTAAGATCAGCACTCAAGACGTGTAATAAGACTGCACGGAGAGACAGCAAGTAATACAAGATCAATTTTATTGTATTTCTAGTCCAATAGTGTGAAAGACACGTACGTTGGCTGTGTAGGTTAGGTGTATAGGCAAAATGTGACGTGAACGCAAGACATAAACTTCTTTCGATCATCATCATCATCATCAGCCTGGTTACGCCCACTGCAGGCCAAAAGCCTCTCCCATACTTCTCCAAGTACCCCGGTCATGTACTAATTGTGGCTATGTCGACCCTGCAAACTTCTTAATCTCATCCGCCCATCTAACTTTCTGCAGCCCCCTGCTACGCTTCCCTTCCCTTGGAATCCAGTCCGTAACCCTTAATGACCATCGGTTATCTTCCCTCCTCTTTACATGTCCTGCCCATGGCCATTTCTTTTTCTTGATTTCAACTAAGATATCATTAACTCGCGTTTGTTCCCTCACCCAATCTGCTCTTTTCTTATCCCTTAACGTTACACCCATCATTCTTCTTTCCATAGCTCGTTGGGTCATCCTCAATTTATGTAGAACCCTTTTCGTAAGCCTCCAGGTTTCTGCCCCGTAGGTGAGTACCGGTAATACACAGCTCTTATACTGTGTCTTTCGATCAAGTTATCTCCAAAACATGTCGATTTGTGGTGACAGCCTGCCATGCGGTCTGCTCTTCCGGAGCCCTTTCCTAATCCCTACATTAAAGAATTGACCGCCCTTCCTCTACTGTGGAGCGGGGTACAAGCGAAGCTTGGGATCCGCGGCTCTTCGTTGTCCTTGCCGCGAGGGCTTTGCGATCCCTCACGGCAAGATGGGCACGTCAACGACGAGCCCGGGCACGAGTGAGTTACCGGCGGCGTTCATGAAACGCCGCCTGCTCTCCCGTTGCCACTCCTTCAACACAGGCTGCCACTCCTTCAACACTTCAGCATAACGAACCAAACGCGGCCTCTCCATCCGACTGCCGGATCTGAACTGGAGGGAAACGGCGGGCCCGAGGCGAGCGAACACGCGGTCACACCCTTTCCCTCCTCTGATGGAGGCGACGACTGTGATTGGCTTGCGCCTTGCACTGCGTCTATTTCTTCATGTATATAAAACCTCGCTGTAAAGGGCGTGTATGATCAACTGACGGTGGCTGAATCGGTTAGCGTGGTGGTCTCGCAACCAGTAGGTCGGCGGGTCGAATTCGCAGCCGAATAAGCAATAAGCAAGAATAAGCGGCTTTAGTTTTTTCGCACGGCAACACCGACACGAGTGAGGCAATACAAGCTTCGCTTGAAAAAGCAAGGAGGCTGAGCAACGGTTCACTCTCTAGGCTTCTTCGAAACCACATTTAAAGAAAATTCGGTAGGATGCATGGAGGATGCAGGCCACCAATCCAGGGGCATACGTGAAACGTCCCGTGCCTGCTGCTGATGGTGTATGGGCACTAGCGAATAAAAAGTGACCTAAGCAAATACGCAAGTTACATTTATTCATGCATTACAAAGCTTACAGGTTCAACTAATAATACAGCTGCTAACGTCCTTACGGCCCAATCTTGGAATCATGCTCGCTCTCTAATCTTAGTGGTCCCGCCGTAGTCGAAGGTGGTGGGCGCGCATTGAAATATCCTCTGTCATGCTACTCGGCATTTCTTCAAGTTCTTTCGAGGCCTTGCGTGCCGATCGCGGGGACACCACGGGCGAACAACCGTCAGATTTCTCTAAAAAATGCTAGCTTGTTCGCCTTATAACACATGATCAGCGCAGGCTGGAATTTATGTATGAGACATACCATGTCTGAGATCTTTAAGCTCGACGAAACTACTGCCGAGATATGCCTCCTTGAACGCTGATCGAAAGGCTACTTTCAGCCCCGATTGCGTAAAGCGCGGTGCCGCGTCAGCAGTATCCGTGCACGTGACGCTTGCATGATCCAGTGATGGCTTCTTTCCTTGACGCAACGATATCGAAGTAAGCACCACCGGTACTGCGCTTGCACATACAGAAGCGACGATAGGACAACGGGTCTTGTGACATGATGTTTTAGCAAGCTACTCCATTTGCTGAGGCAACTGGAAGGGGTTTCAAGTAAGAAAATTGTCTATAATAATTAAGTAAGGCCTTCACAAGCAAAGATACGGTTCGTCGTGCTTACAGGGAAGAGGTTTTCCTTCAAGTTAAGGTTAAGCTAAACAGGACGCTAGTTTATATGACGTCCTGGTGCATTAATTTTTCAAAAGCTAACGAACAGCTTTCCGCTAGTAACTGATAAATTTAGCTGTAATTGAGCTGCACACGTGTTAGGCTGTTCACTACGTATGGCACGCTGCGACGTAACCAAGGCTTGACTAAAAAAAAAAAACATTTTGTAAAAAGGTTTAGCGCTTTCAAGGCTATTTCGGTTCGATAAGAGTAAAATTCTAAGTAATCTTGTAGCGTTGTACATACCATTCATCCAGCTAGATTATTCTGCTGGTTTTATTACTAATCTAAAAGCGAAACACATTGACATATTTAGAAGGACGATTCCTTCTTTTTGTTTCGCTTCTACAGGCATATTAACAGGCGGGCACCATTTTATCTAAGGCGCCTCTTTGACCTCCCTTCATCTTACTTTCTGAATACTCAGCCGTGTGCAAAAAAAACAAAAAAAAAACATAGAACATGGCGTGCATGCTATCACTTAAAAGGGCATGAATTCGAACTCACTGGCGAAAAACATCGCAAAATAAACACGAAACGGGAGGAACACAGGATGAGCACTGAATGACGCGCTCGTCCTGTGTTCCTCCCTTCTCCGCGTTTATTTTGCGCTGTTTTTCTATATCACCATACATTCGCGCCAGCTGCAACTATATGCGACCACATTCTTGGTCCCCCTCCTCGTATCGTCGGTGGCGGAGGCCCGCGTCCTGCAGTTGACATACACTGACAACAAAGATTAACGTGGCGAGCTGAAGCACAGAGATCGGCTCCTGGAAGTGGGTACACAAAGGAATCGAAGGTGTCGGACTGACCGTTGCACGACAGAAAGAGCGATCGCGTCCAGCAGTGTGCTCTGAAGCAGAGTAGGAAAACGGGCTAAGGATATCGCCGCGTACTTCACTGACGAGCGCGCGATTAGACCCAACCCAATCAAGAAGCAGCTTCCTCGCATGTGGTCCGTTTGTCGATCCGCCCCCCCCTCCCCCCTCCCCATAACCACGTGAGCGGAAGCCTAATTATTAACATACGCAGTGGTCGTGCAGGGACTACGAGCGTCTCGGGATCCCAGAGTGACGGGTGTCTCGAACAACTTGTAGAATGTTGTCATCAGCGTATTCTTCACTTATCGCTCGTGCTGCGCGATGTTGGTAACCAATGTAGCTGTGCACTGTCTCTAACAAACACGCAGGTGAATTTCCTCACTGCGATCTACCACCCCAACATCAGCAGCACTGACGGCGTGGTCTGCCTTGACCTGCTCAAGTGCAGGTGGTCCCCTGCGCTGACCATCGGCAAGGTGCTGGCCTCCATTCGCTTTCTCATGTGCAACCCGAACCCCGATGACCCGCTCGAGTACAACGTGGCCGCCGAGTACCGGAAGAACCGCGAAGAGTACATCGCCACCGCCAAGCTGTGGACAAAAGCGTTCGCGAAGGAGTGAACCGACGACCCACGTTGCCGAACGTGTGACTCGAGCACACCCGTTCGCGCACCCTAAATCACGCATGTCTCGAAGAACAAAAAATACGCAAGAAAAACAAAAAAACGCAGAATTATTTCGCCGCCTGGGCACACGGCCAGAAGAACTGAGAAGTACAACTTGAATTTGCCCATGCGGAACTCCATGGTGGATCCATCAGCATGAGGATGCGTGCCTGAATTACTCGGAAAATCTGGCTGTTCATTTCGTAGAACGTATGATCGCTTGCACACACGCCACCCACCCTTGCCTCCCTGCATTCCTCTCTACTAGTCAACAGGATGCAAGTTAACCTTCACATTGATTACATGCTTAAAAACTTACTTTCTGCGACGACTGGAAACCTCGGCCTTTACCCGAAATCAAGTACTTTGAGATTAATTTGGAGACAAGTGGACGCTGAGGGTGCTTCTGCCCATGTTTGCAGAAAAATAAAGAGGAAATATTAAAATGCGACCACTAGTTGTGTTCATGCTTTTTCAAAGCGAAGCTTTTCTTTGCGAACATCCCTGTGTTTCGTGACCGCGCCTGCAGCCTGGCTGATACCCTGCCGAATAGGCCAACCATTCACAGCGGAGCACGATCCGCGCCGCTGGGTTTCTTGCAGCAGCACCAGGTGGCGCTCGCCTCCGTGCATCCAGGGCGTCGGCCGTGAGGGGGAAAGTAAAAACCGGAAAGCTCACCTTCGCGCATCCACGGCTGCACGGTAATAAGGAGGAAAGTGTTTCCTGCGCATAGAATGGATCCGAATTTCGCTTCGCACTATTGTTCATGCTGCCTCGGAAACCATGATGCGTTCAAGGCACCCATCGTTCTCGTTAGTAGCAATTCCGCTTAAAAGGCTCGGTGTAATTTGCGTGCGGGCGCGTGCGCGTGTTTGCGCGTGTTTGCGTGTTTGCGCGTACTCGCAAAAAAGCCTCACTGTGCACAAATTCCACCTCCTTGGATCTGCTGCATTTTTTCTTTCGCTTGCCTATAATCCTTTCATCGCGTTTCATCCTAAGCAATTATAACCGCACGGCTAGCGTAACTTCTATGAAAAACATCCTCCAACTTCCCCCACTTTCTGCTCGTCGCAAATGCTCTCGCCTGGCTTTGTTTCATAAAATATACTTCCATAATTCATATCTGCGTGATAATCTTATTTCATCCCCAACCTACATTTATCCTCGCATTGATCATCATCACAAAGTTGGAGTTTTGCAGTGTCACACTAGAGCTTGTCACGAGTCTTTTCTTCCTAGGACGTGTCAAGAATGGAACCACCTTCCCGCCGAGTTGATTGCAATTGAAGACCAAGCACAATTTCGTACGGCCATAATCAACACCATCGCTTCGGGCTTCACATGTGTATGACTACATCACTTGCTGCCTTCTTTGCTTTCTTTGTTATGTAACTTTTTTTTTTACCCCACTCCCCTCTGTAATACCTTGTGGTCTTGAGGGTATAATAAATGAAATGAAATGAAATAAGTATACCATGTTGGAGGGCGTCGGATAGGAAGACATGTGTTGTTGGTAATCGTGTGTGCAAGAGCTGCCCACGTTTGTTTATAGGAGAGAAGTCGGCGCAATAACTGACTAGACTTCATCGGTGACATTCGAGTTCCAGATGAAGTTGGCTTGGTATTCGACAATAATTAGAGAAATGCAGAAACGAAAGCTCCTTTTAGTGTGGGGTTACTGTAAGCAATAAGCGTGTGTATGCACGAAGTTGAAGCTAAGGTTCTCGACATGCAAATTCATGGAGCGGAGAACGCAGGTTGGTTGGCTGGTTGTTTGCTCAGAGAATTGGCACAACCAACTGAGGGAATAGGCCACGAATCGAGCGGCCCAATGGGTAAAGAAATTCCGGCAGAACCCATCTCACGACGAATGTCAACGTTAATGCACTTGTCATTGAAGCAATGCAGCGATCCCGTATTAGCGCCCCCAATACGCGTCATGCATGATGCATGTATGCAGCAGCTTTCCTCTGTCGCGCCTCCCACTGGACATGCTGCGCCATCTAGCGCCGCCGCCGGAAAGTTCACGCGTGGTGCGTTTGTCGGTAAAGATTCAGACACGCATGCCTTACTATATAGTTTGCGGGTAGGATTCCGCCTTGCCACAGAGCAGCTTTTAATGGTTTCTTAATGCGTTATCATTCTTACTCTACTTGGCGCACTTTTCCGGGGCTATCTTTGGAGCTAATCGTCTTCCCGCCTACCTGGGTTACTGGTAGTCTGTGGCCCAGTGGGTAGCACACCGGGCCGCTGCGACGAGGCAATAGGGTCCGATACCGACCGTTAAACGAACTGCGGTCACTGTCACTGACCATATGGCAATGTGTGCAATGTGAATGAATGAATGAATGTGTGGTTTTTATTGGTGCAAGGGCCAGATATGGCCAAAGAGCACCACGCAAGTGTTAATAATTTCGCAGTGGAGTGATGGATTCTATGAAGTTGATGTGACGTGGCTGTAAAGGGGCCTAAAAATAGTCATGGTGAAGTGCATAAAATATACCTGTAATAAGAATATGGCGATCACAAATGACGTGTACTATGAGCATTAGGGTGTATTGCGAAATTATGATACAATATAAAAATATGTAAGATGCTAAAATTCACTAGAGCACCACTGCCTCGGGAGAGCTCTTGAGACACAAGGGCTTGTAGGCATGTGCTATACAAAACAACTCCTTCCAGGGGCGTCTGCGTCAGCAGGCGTTTGGTGTGTTGCGACACCACGTATCCGAGCACACGAGGGTAGGAACCTCCCGCGTTTAACCATGCGTGGCTTAGCCGTGTCCGGGGAAAAGGGTATCCTGGGGTTTGAGCTGATGCTGAGTGTCAGGACCTTTAAGGCCCCTCGGCGGAGGCATCACATCCCTTTGGCCTCGGCTTCACGTAGACGGCACCCTCGAACTGACCAACCCGGGGGAAATCGGTAGTTGCCTTTTCCTGTCTCCCTCTCCCTCCCTCCAGCCTTCGTCGTTCTCTCACTTTCCACCTTTCCTGTCTTCTCCTAGCTTCCCCTTACTTCCAATTTTTCCAGGCAGCAAGGGTTAACCTTGTGTGAATAGCCAACCTGGCTTTTTTCATATTTGGTTATAGTGATGACGTACAGCTGGCGTTTGCAGGACCTGTTTTACAGCTCCTGTAGCGTCCCCTCGCAGGGCTCCATGGTGGGTGGCTGGCGTTATTGACGAAAATTAAATTTGTCTATGGCTAGTTCCTTTCCTCACCTTCCCGATCGCCCTCAGAAAAGAGGGCGCACCGAAGATGTTTTCAGTTCTTTGGACTACAAAGGCCGAACTTTCCACGATACCATGTCATCCACTCAGAAAAATCCGATAAGCAAGTACAAAATATCTCCCCTTTTCTAGTTTCCAAGTCCTTAACTGATGTGCTTGGTCCAGGCTACAAGGTATCAAGGCTGGCAAGTGGTTATCTCCTGTTAGAGCTGCATGATCAGAAACAATACGAAAAGTTGCCCAGTCTAGTGTCATTTGGGGATGTTCCATTGACAGTAACTCCACACCGCACTCTGAACACCACCCGCGGCGTTGTCTCTGACGACGATTTCCTCCAGCTGGCAGAGGCTGAGCTCTTGGAGGGCTTCAGTGAGCAGAATGTTGTCAATGTCAAGAGAATTAAGAAGACGCGGGATGGCAAAGAAATTGAAACCAAGCACCTAATACTCACCTTTGGTTCAAGTGTGCTGCCCGAGTACATCGAGGCTGGGTACATTAACCCTTTACTGCACCTTGTTGCATATATGTAATACCGATAAACGGCCATAAAAACAAAAGCTAAGTTCAGTTGGTTCTTGTACACGCTGTTGCATTTCTGCAACAATAGCTTGAAAAACACGCCTTCTTTTGCTGCCATCTATGCTCATTCTGCTCAACTACTGCCAAACAAACATGGTGGACGCTGCTCGCGCCAGCACGCAGCTATACAGGTAAGTTTTGCCAGTTATGTCTTTCTGAACGGAATAAACCGCGAAAAAGAAATGTTAAGCTGTGCAACATAGCCTCCTAATCGTGTATATTCCAAAAATATTATTTTATCGCAATAGTTTCTTTCTCGCCACGGAAAGCTGCTACGTTGCGTATTTGCAACAACGTGCTCACTGGGTTCGTTTTTCATTCTCGAACTAGAAATGGATCTTAAACGCTTTTATAGCCGAGCAATTCCGTCAGACAGCGAAGACAGCGAACTTTCCGGCAGTGACGACGACCCCGAGTGTAAGTCTGTTTCTATTCATCGTGTGTGCATTGTGTTGCATGCTGGAATGCCTGAAGTTTTTCATTAGGTTATGTGCACACAGACGCTGCTTTCGCATCGTTACGTCTGCATCCTAATTCCTGTGCTCTTGCGTTTTAAATTTATGATTATAACGCGAAGACACCGTGCATAGTGATTCTATTTGCTTTCAATACAGAGAGGCACCCTGTTTTCTATATCTGCATTTTGCTTTATTTTACCACTAATATTATTCCGTGTACATCGCTGTCTGTTTTTGCAGCAGATGTTCAACCTAATCTCGAAAAGCTAAATGACAGCACAAGCAAATCGAGTGGATGCTCCGACAAGGACGAAGTTACAGCAAATGGCACAACACCCGACCACCGTCCTACACAAGCTAAGAGAATAATCACTTGGAAGAAGCCGAATGTAATGAGGGATCTGCAGACAATACAGTTCTCCGGGCAAAGTGAACTCCCAGAGTACATTTTACGACTAGAGACACCATTCCAATACTTCAAGTTTCTCTTCCCCGGCTCGCTGATTTCGCTAATTGCAAATCAGGGCAATTTGTATGCTCTCCAGAAAGACGCGAGCCAGCCCCTTTGTACCACCGCAGAAGAGGTGGAAGTGTTTATTGGGACGTGCCGCATGTGATGTCGATCATTCAAATGAGGAAGTGGAGGTGGTACTGGAGAGCACAGACCAAGGTTAGCCAAGTGGCTGACAACCTTCCTGTGGGTTGCTTTGAAAAACTGAAGCATAACATCCACTTAATTGACAATAGTACTCTCGGTCCAAAGGACGCTCCCGGAAGAGATCGGCTTGAGAAAGTGCGGCCTTTCATTGATACCATCAATGAACAGTTGTCGCTTGTGCCTATGGAAGAGAATCTCTCTATCGATGAACAGATAATAGCATTGAAAGTTAGAAGCTCCCTCAAGCAGTACTGTCCCAAGAAGCCCCCCAAAATGGGGTTACAAAGCTTTCGTGCTCTCCGGTATAAGCGGCTTCTCCTACAAATTGGAAGTGTATACCGGACAGGAGCACTCGGCGCAAAGACTTTCAGGAGAAGCCGACTGTGGAGCGAGTGGAAAGGTTCGCTTGAGTAGAATGATTCCGAGAGGCGTACACCACAAAGTGTACTTTGCCAACTATTTCAACTGTCCAATTTTGCAGGTGTACCAAGAGAAAAACTGTACACTGCATTGGTACCGTGCGGACAAACCGGATACCTGGAGTGAGCCGGCCTACGAGCAGGAAATGAAAAAAAAGGAAGAGGGCATATTGAAGAGAGGGTCAGAGTTATGGATGGAACTGAACTGTCATGTAAAAGGTGGTAAGATACCCCAGCAGTGATCTTGCTCTCCTCCTTCGTTAGAACACAGCCTGCTACAAGTGCATCAATGTATAATTGTCAAAAAAAAAAAAAAAGAGCGGAGATACCATGCCCTGCAGTGATAACCATCTACAACATGTACATGTCAGGCGTCGACCTTTTGGACTCCCTTATCTCTATTTACCGTCCCTGCCTGAGGTTGAAGAGATATTTCCGTGTTTTTCTGCACATCCTTGACTTGACGGCTGTAAATTCTTGGTTGCTTTACAAGAGGAACGTCATGAACAAACGTGATCAGTACACAGAAAGGCTACCTACGTTGGCTGAGTTCAAGATGGACCTGGCTGCATCACTCTGCAAGGCTGGGAAGACGGCGCTGAAAAAGCGAGGAAGGCCTAGCAATGAATCAGTAGAACAAGCCTCTGAGGAGAAGAAAAACGGTGACCATTAGCTCCAACTCCAACTCAGGAAGCCAGGCTAGATCAGGTATTATTTCTCATCTGTGGAACTTTGTCTCAGTGCTCATTATTTTAATTTTTTCCCTCAGGTTGGTCACTGGGTTCTATGGAGCAAGAAGCGGCAGCACTGCAAGCTTCGTGGCTACACAGCAATCTGCATTAGTTAGTGCGTTAAGTGTGTAGTGCGTCTCTGTTCCACTAACAAGAACAATTGCTTTTTTGTGTACCACACTACAAAATGAGTGCACCGTTTCTCGTTACTTACTGGTCACTGCTCAAGTTATAGCACCAAGCTTTTTCAGCAAGCAAGTGAAATAGCTTTCTATTGTACCACGTGTTCCACCTTGCTGATTGTCATGTAAATAAATGTTAGTTTGAAATGCAATGAGCCGGGCATTCCTCAACTTTATTTATGTGCACGTTGTTGCAGACATGCAACGTACCCTTTTTGTGCCACTACGAACTGTAAAAGTCCACTAAAGTGTTTTTTTTTGTTACGCATGGGCAGGACGTGTAATGAGGAGGGAAGATAACCGATGGTCATTAAGGGTTACGGACTGAATTCCAAGGGAAGGGAAGCGTAGCAGGGGGCGGCAGAAAGTTAAGTAGGCGGATGAGATTAAGAAGTTTGCAGGGACAACATGGTCACAATTAGTACATGACCGGGCTACTTGGAGAAGTATGGGAGAGGCCTTTGGCCTGCAGTGGGCGTAAGCAGGCTGATCATGATGATGATGAAATCATAAAGCATAACCATAAGCTAAACCATAAGCGTCACCGAACCTTTTCGCTTCGAGATATCCAGGCTTAACCTTAGCTAAGCCCCAGCCAATTTCTTGAAAGAATGGTTAATCGAAGACTCACACATTTCCTTGAGCTCAACAATATGCTCGATCTCTATCAGTGTGGCTTCAGGGAAGGGCGGTCGACAACCGATCACCTTGTGCGTATTGAAGGAAATATCCGCGATGCATTTGTACATAAACAGTTTTTCCTATCGATATCCTTCGAGACGGAGAAGGCGTATGACAGAGCATGGCGTTACGGGATCTTGCGAGTTATGTTGGGAATGGGTATCCGTGGAAATATGCTGAAAATAATTGAAAGCAATTTGGTAAATCGTATCTTCCGCATGAAAATCAGCAACGTATTGTCGCAACCTTTTACACAAGAAGCTGGTGTAATCCAGGGTGGCGTGCTTAGGTGCACGCTCTTTATCGTGAAGATGAACACGCTTCGCGCTTCACTGCCACCAGCCATTCTTTATTCAGTCTACGTTGACGATATACAAATACGTTTCGAATCCTGCAACCTTACAGTGTGTGAAAGACAGGTATAGCAGGGCTCAAACAAGGTATTCAAGTGGGCCGACCAAAATGGATTTAATATCAACCCCAACAAAAGTAATTGTGTTCTTTTCATAAGAAAGAGAGACCTGGTCCCAGATCCTTATTTAGAACTGGGTGGACAACAAATTCCTGTCAACAAAGAGCGCAAATTTCTAGTTGTTATGCTTGACTCGAGGCTTACTTTCATTTCACACAAAAAATGTCTTAACGCAAGATGTCTAAAAACAATGAACTTGCATAAAATCCTATCCCTATCAACCTGGGGTAGCGACAGAAAGTGTTTATTAAATCTTTACAGGAGCCTAGTTTGATCACGACTGGACTATGGTGCTGTAGTGTATTACTCTGCCGCCCCGAGCGTGCTAAAGATCGTAGACCCCGTTCAACATCTGGGTTTCCGCCTGGCCTCTGACGCATTTAGAAAAAGCCCTGTTGAAAGTCCATACGTCGAGTCAGATGAGTAGTCACTCCATTTTCAGGGAACGTACATCCGCTGTACCTATTTTCTTAAAGTTCGTTCAAATAAGGAACATCCGTGTTTCACAACCGCTAACGACTTCACATTTGAAACACTTTTTCGTAATAGACCCTCCATGAGAGTACCTTTGTCACTGCGTGTAAGAGAACTTAGCGAAGAAATGGATGTCCCAATTTTGGAACATCGCTTAATGCCTCCGGCTAAGCCACAACCACCCTGTGAGTGGCAGGTAATAGACTATGATGTATCCTTTGTAGAAGTCACAAAGCACGCTCCTGACCTCGAAATCGTTATGCATTTCCGTGAACTTCAATCCAAGTACTGCTGCTCTGAATTCTACACAGAGGCGTCAAAATCACATTGTGGCGTATCTTTTGCTGCTCTTGGTCCCTCATTTTCTGAATCTGACGTATTGAACCACTTAGCAAGTATCTTCACTGCAGAAGCCTATGCCGTACTGTCTGCAGTAAAACATATAAAGAAATTAAAACTTGACAGATCAATAATATTCACAGACTCGTTAAGTCTTGTAAAAGTACTGATTTCTTTACAAAAGTTTACAAATACTGTTTTCATTGCAATTTACTCACTCTTATTACATGTCTATGTGATAAATAAATACTGCATAATATGCTGGGCACCTGGCCATAGAGGCATCGAGGGTAACGTACTAGCTGAGAAAATGGCCACATCACTCACATCACTAGCAATTAATCCTATGACTACAGTCCCTGTCACAGATCTGAATCCTTTCTTACATAAGAAACTGCGAAACTACTGGCAACGCACGTGGGACGCAGAAGTGAATAAAGCTGCACTGTATAAAGCCACAATTAGGTTTTTCGCCCTCCGTAACAAATTCACGGCGAACAGATGTCCTAATCTGTCGTCTGAGAAGAGGACACACATTTGGCACTCATAATTATCTACTTACTGGAAATCAACCTCTAACCAGTGGGAGATGTGTTGAGAAGCTGACCGTCCTTCACGTCCTTCTGGAATGTCGGGAGGCCGAAGGTAGAAAAAAAATTGGAGGACGATTAAGCTTCGCCTTCAAGAGTGGAACGCGATAGCGTTATCGCACCCAGTTCGCACCGCCTACTCAAACGGTCTACGCCACCCAAACGTCGCGATCGGCACAGATAACCGGGCCGCGGCGCGCCATGAAGGCGGACCCGATCATGGGACGAGTGGCGCGCCACGTGTCGGGGCAGCGCCGTACATTGCGAGGAGGGGGTCTTCTGTGTTTGCCGCAAGATGGCGCTGCGTGTGCGCATAGCGCAGAAGAAATGTAGCGGAAACGTACTCCGCTACTCGTGAAACTGTGACTTCTGTAAGTTACATGGTCATAATTACCGATATACACCGCAGTATAACTTTCTACGGCGCGTTTCTAAGGCAACATCGCATTCACTAGAGGCAATTTTGTCGCGTGTTGAAGGAACGAACTTGTGACTGAGTGGTAGCGCCTCCGTCTCCCACTTCGGAGACCCTGGTTCGACTCCCACCGCCCACCTCTGAAGGTGTTTTTTATTTATGAAGTGCCTTCTGGGATTTATCGCTCACGGCCAACGCCGCTGACGCCGACGTCGACGACATCGGTTTTTCTGCGACACGAGCTCCTTAACGCTGTCACGTTAATATTTTCCTCTGTCATACCGTTCTTACATCCCCCTTCACCCGGCTATGTTTCTTGGCCATGAACCCCTATCCAACACGGAAGCAGTTCTCGGTTTCTTAAATGATGTAATCCTACATGTTATAAGTCCCTAAATTCGCAGAGCATCCTCTTTCCGGAGGATGCCATTGCGATAGTTGTTTTGCATAGCATATGCCTCCAGGCCCTTGTGTTTCAAAGGCCCTAAGAAGGCAGTAGTGCTGAAGCCAATTTAAGCATCTGAGATATTTTGTACGTTGTATCATTCTTTCGCAATGGATTTTAATGCTCATAGAACATGTCGTTATCATCGACATAATCTTATTACAGATAGATTTTACACACTTTCTAGCGACTATGTTTGAGGACAGCCACGTCACATGAAATTCATAGAACTCATAACTACACTGCAAACTCATCACCACGGACCTGGCGCTCTTTGGGCATACCTGGCCCTTGCGCCAATAAAGAAAATACATTCATTCATTCATACCGAAAAATAGTGTGCTGTCGGAGAAAGTTTCTGTGGGCTTCAGGTGCGTCTCTTGAACACGCAGCACTTTCGCATTGTAGGTATGGAGGAGTTCTCCGATATCGTCAAGGTTATGGAGAAGTCCTCTAACGTTCCATTGTAGTATCTGTGTTTGCATTATGAGAGAAGTGTTATAGCTGTATGTTCTAGAAACAGGATTTAGTTCACGGGGCCTTTTACAGGCGCCATGAAACGAAGCTAGTCTTTTCTGGAGCGGTCGATAGAATCGCGCCGCTCCTTAGGCGCCGAATGCGCCGTCGCGATCGGTGTTACGTCCATCGCTTCCTGCGAAGCGCTGGACACGCGCTTTTTCGTAGGTTGTGTTTGACGAGAGGGCTTCGTCTCAATGGGCGATCCCCTTGAGGCCACCAGCCCGAAGGTCGGTGGCCCCCTCTGGGACGGTAGAGCAGCGCTGGCTGCAGCCGCCAAGGGGACAAGATGGCGTCACTGCCGGCTCACTCAGTGTGGGCCGGAAAGGCGCCGGGGGCCGTTGTGGCGCTGTCCCCTGACGCGCCACTTCGGCAAAGCTGACTTTAGGAAGGTAGGACACCCGCCTGCGTGCTTCCTTGAATGAGATGTCTTTTATTTTGACAATTTTTCTTTTTTCAACGATGGGCCGAACCGCGAGTACGCGGTATGCTCGCCATCACATTTGACACAGCGTGGGGTGTTCTGGCAGGTTTCAGAGGAGTGTTCATTTTCACTACACTTGGCACAAGTCATCCGGCATCGACAGTTATGCGAGCTGTGGCCGAACCTTTGACTCTTGAAGCATCTCAGGGGATTTGGCACATACGGCCTAGCACGAATCTTCCGGTACCCGGCCTCGATGGTGTCGGGCAAAACACTAGAGCCGAAAGTAAGTATTAGGCGTTTTGTCTGAATTTCTCTCCCTTCCCCCCTCATCTTACTTCTTTTTACACTGATGACGTTCTGATCACTCCAGCCCTCCAGGAATTCAGGTTCAGATAGCTCTATCAAATCTGCATCGGAGACTACGCCGCGGGTGGTATTCGTGGTGCGGTGTGGGGTAACTGTAACCGGAACATCGCCAAAGGACACTAGTTTAGGTAGTTTTTTATGCAGTTGCTCGTCACGAAGCTCCAGTAGGAGATCGCCGCTTGCCATTTTGAACGCTTTGTAACCTGGTCCAAAGACTTCAGTCAGAGATTCCGATACGAGGACGTGTGAGATCATTCTCACCGTCTTTCCAGAGTGATCAGAATGGACGACTTGAAAGGGGGGAAGTTGTATGTTCGGTTGCCCGAAAATTGAGAGACTTCGGTGCGCCTTCGTTTGAATGAATGTTTGATGTTTAATGGAGCAAGGGCCAAGTATGGCCAAAGAGCGCCATGTCCGTGGTAATGAGTTCGCAGAGTAATTATAAGTTCTATGAAGTTGGTGTGTTGTGACTGTAAAGGGGCCTTAAAAATAGTCGCCCTAAAGTGCGTAGCATAAATCTGTATAATAAGATTATGGAGATGACGTATGACGTGTACTATGAACATTGCGATGCATTCGAAAAGAATGATACGATGATATGATATATCAGGTTATAAGATATGCTAGAACACTACTGCCTCCTTAGAACCCTTGAAACAAGGGCCTGGAGGCATATGCTATGCAAAACAATTATCGCAGCGGCATCCTCTGGAGCGAGGGTTCTCTACGAATTTAATGGGCTTATAACATGTTGAACGACATCATTTAAGTTGAGGACTACCTCGGTGTGAAAAAGCAGTTCCTTACCAAGAAACATAGCCGGGTGTAGAGGGATGTAATAACGGTATGCAAGCGGAAAATGTTTCTCTCTGTTTCGGCTTCCCGACACTCCAGAAGCACGTGGAGGACGGTCAGCTTCTCAACAAATCTACCACAGGTTGGAGGTTCACTTTCAGTAAGTACAAAATGATGGGTCCCAAATGTGTGTCCTATTCTGAGACGACATAATAGCACATCTGTTCGCAGTGATATTGTTGTGGAGGAACAAGAACCTAACTGTGGCTACTCACACGCAGTTTGTTATTGATTTCTGCGTCCTACCAGCGTTGGCAGTGGTTTCGCAGTTTTTTTCGTATGTAAGGTTTCAGATCTCAGAGGCACCAAGGCAGTAGTATTAACAGCAGGGGATGCAATTCCCGTGGCCATTTGTTCTGCCAGAACGTTACCTTCGATTCCCCTACGGCCAGGTACCCAGCATATGATATGCTGGTTAGATAAGCTTTGCACAGGTCGGAATCGACCTCAGTAAGTACGCGATTTTTGAGTTTGCAGAGTGACATTAAGGCCTTCACCACACCTAGGGAGTCTGTATATATAACGGCTTTTTGGAGTTTTGATTTCCTTATATGCTTTACAGCCGACAGTAACGCGTAGGCCTCTGCCGTAAAGATACTTGTTTCTGGATGTAGCACATTGGATTCCGAGAAGGATGGACCGACAGCTGCATAGGATACTCCGGAATGTGACTTGGAAGCATCTGTTTAGAACCCTGTGCACGAGTGCTTGTACTGAAGTTCTTGGAAATGCGTTCGTATTTGGACCTCTGGAGCATGCTTTGAATCTTTTAGAAAGGATACGTCAGATTCTATCACCTACCAGTCCCAAGGAGGTAATTCTGATGCAGGTTCTTGTGTGCAAAGGTTTTGTCGGTACTCTGAGGCGGAGCCTCCGAGAACCTAATTGAGGACAAAGCCGTTGGTTTCAAAAACACACACAACCTTTTAATCAAACTAGAAAGAGGCATAAAATAAATGATAGAAATCAAGAGAAAGAGAGAAAGAAAGCATAAAATAAACACTCAGACACTGCGGTAAAGAACACACATAGGGCTATGGTGGCGTTAACCAGTGCGCGAGTCCGGGCTGACCACGATGGCAGGGACGCATAACAGTCTCGACGTGGAGACGCGGCGACAAGTTGATGAAAAAAGTTGCGCCGGTCTCACCAAAGGTCAGGGTGTAGGATGGTTGACCGGGTGACCGGAGAGCGCCAGCTCTGGCTTGGAGGTAGAAGGCAGGCGGCTTGGCGGAACGAGCACACGGCGGCGGCGTTCTGGCCGGGCAGCTGGGCGTAGAACTCGGGCCCGTAGCCCGACAGCTCTCGTCCTGCCCACGGGCACAGAAGCTCGCCAGCCTTGGGCAACTGGCTGCACGATCGGGTGAAGTGGCGACGCACAGGAACGGGTTGGCAGGAGGCCCCGGTCGGGTGAGGTCCTGTTGGTTCGGTACGGAACCCGACGGTCCGTCTTCAACTCCCAGTGCGGTGGCCGACCTTCACCTGGCGTCGCTTCCTGGAACTCTCCCTGCGTCTCCCCCTTCTGCCAGCGCGCCTCGCTTTTTCTACCGCTCTGGACGATGAGTCGGTTTCTGATTTGCTGTTTGACGCTCCGTGGTTTCTCCTAATTGGTTGGCATTTTTCTCTTGTGTTCTTTTCTTGCGCCGCGCGTTCACGTGCCTCGGCGCGCGCACTCCTTGTCTGCTCCTGTCCTTTCTGACCACCGCACTCTGTCGCGCTCTACACACATCACAGTAATAGCTTGGTTAAGCGCATTAATCGATGCTGGAGCAGTGGGACATGCATTTCATAGCTAAGCTCCTTCACACGCAGTGGGAAAGGCTGCCTTATAGAGGGACGATTGCGGAAAAGTGTAGCACACGTCATATCGGTAACGATATTAGAACATGGATGTTCAAGATTAGAGTGCACTTTAAGTAAATATGTAAAGCTGATGTGTGATCTCTGTACGTGGAGCGACCACTCATTCGATTCGGCATATAAGCTTTCAAATGGGCTTGTTCAGAAAGCGCCAGTGGCTAAGCGGAGACCTAGATGGTGGACAGGATCCAGCCAGCATCCTTAATGTGCCCGGGGGGGGGGAGAGTTATACACTACGGCACGATAATCCAATCGTGACCAAATTAGGCTCTTGTAGTGATTCATTAGACACTTCCTGTCGCTACCCCATGTAGTCTGAGATAGAAGTTTCATTATGTTCATTGTATTTAAGACATTTTTCTTTCAAATATTTGATGCGTGGAATGAAAGTGAATCTGTAGTCAAGTATAATAGCTAGGAATTTGTGTTCTTTGTTGGTAGGTATTTGTTGTCCACACAGTTCTAAGTAAGGTTTCGGGACCAGACTTCTCTTGTTAAAAGAACACAAGAACTTTTATTAGGATTGATTTTAGATCCGTTTTTCCCTGTCCACTTTGACACTTCGTTCAAGCCATGCTGTACCTGTCTCTCGCACACTGCGAGGTTACAGGATTTGAAAGCTATTTGAATGCCGTCCACGTAGACAGAATAAAAGATGAACGGTGGTTATGAAGCACGAAGCTTGTTCATCTTCACGATGAAGAGCGCGCAGCTGAGCACGCCTCTGGCGGTACACCAGTTTCTTGCGTAAAGAGACGTGAGAGTACATGGCCGACTTTTACCTGGAAGGTACGATTGGACAAATAACTTTCTATTAGGTTCCGCATATCACCATGGATGCCCATTTCCGACAAGTCTCTTAACATTCCGTAATGCCACGTAGTGTCGTACGCCTTCTCCATATCGAGGAATATGGATAAGAAAAACTGTTTGTGTACAAATGCGTCACGGATATTACTTTGAATACGTACAAGATCAGTTCTGGAGCGCCCTTCTCTGAAGCCACTCTGATAGGCATCAAGCATTTTGCTCAGTTCAAGGAAATGAATGAGTCGTCGATTAATCATATTTTTTCAAATACCTTACAAAGGCAACTTGTGAGGGCTATCGGGTGGTAACTTGCCACTGAGGAAGGGTCTTTGCCCTGTTTCAAACCAGGGACCATAATGGCTTCTTTTCATGCAGTTGGAAGGTATCCAACAGCCTAAATGGTGTTGAAAACTGAGTAGTGTAACTTGGGTGTCATTGTGTAAGTTTTTATCATTTCATACATGATTCTGTCAGATCCCGGTGCAGAGCTCTTGCATGCGCTCAAGGCAGCTCGCACCTCGGCAATACTGAAAGGACAGTTGTACGGTTCATTCTGTGGACAATTTGTTATCAGTGGCTTACGTTGTTCTATTTGTTTATATTTCCCCGCAGGGGCGTTTGCGCCAGCAGGCGTTTGGTGTGCTGCGACACCGCGTACCCGAGTACATGAGGGCTGCACCCTCCCGCGTGTAGCCGTGCGTGGCTTAGCCGTGTCTGAGGAAAGGGGGATCCTGGGGGTTGAGCCGATGCTGGGTGTTTGGACCTTTAAGGCCCCCCGGCGGAGGCCGGGGGGCCCTCTTTGGCCTCTGCTTCACACAGACGGCACCCCCGGACTGACCCACCCAGGGGAAATCGGCAGTCGCCTTTTCCTGTCCTCCTCATCTTAGTCTTTCTCTCTCACCTTTTTATCTTTTCTGCCTTCTCTTCACTTCTTAGTACTTTCGTATTTCCTGGCCCAAGGGTTAACCTGGTGTAGTTCATCCAACCTTGGGTCTATTATATTAGTTTATAGCGGCTATGTACAGCTGGCGTCTGCCTTTCCTTCTGGTCTTGTAGCGTCCCCTTGTCGGGCTCGATGGTAGGTGGCTGGCATGGCTGCCGAAATTAAATAAACATGTATGGATGTATCGTCCTTCCCCCGTCTGTCTGATCGGCCTCTTAACAAAAGAGGACGCACCGCAGAAAAGTTGCTGTTTTCTTATTTCACGTTATTCATAGTGAAAATCCTGAAAAGACAGGATGATTTCGCCGTTCACGGTTGCGAAATGTCTCACTGAATCAGCTGGCCCAGGCTACAGAGTCCCAAAAATTGCTAGCGGTGAGCTCCTGCTTGAGGTCCCTGATAAACAACAGCATGACAAGCTCCCAAATTTGGTCTTCGGTAATGTAAACGTAGCAGTGACTCCACATCGATTAATGAATACAAGCAAAGAAGTAATTTGCGGCGACGACCTGTTGTATCTGAGCGAGGAAGAACTACTAGAAGATTAGAAGGAACCAAAGTAAAGAGAATTATAATAAAACGGGAAAACAACGAAATTACAACATCTGATTGTTACCTTTGCGTCCAGTGTGCTGCCAGAAACATTAGAAACAGGGTATACTAAAGTTCGAGTCCGACCATATATCCCGAACCCTCTGAGATGTTTGGAGTGCCAGAGGTACGGCCACGGCTCACAAAGCTGCCGGGGCCGACAAACCTGCGCAAAGTGCGGTGTCCACGATCACCTTTCAGATAATTAATGGCGCACTCCACTGTCCCAATTGTGACGGTGGACATGCAGCTTTCTCTAGAGCTTGCCCTACATGGCAGAAAGAAAAAGGAATAATTACCCTCAAAGTACAAGAGAACATTTCCTTCCAGGAAGCGCATTTCCTTTCTTCATACCGCAGGGTATGCTGCTGCGGCGCGTAAGGGGGCAACGCCGCAACAGACTCCGGCTTCGGCCCGGACCACAAGTGTGGCTGCGGCAGTGCCACCAGCTGCCCAGGCGACAGCAGCTGTCTCTGCTGCGCCATATCTGAAGGAGAGTCCATCGACCTCTTAGTTGGTGGCCTCCAAGGGGCTGCTTTTCGAGGCGAGGCCTACACCGCAAACAACCCGCTCGAGTGAGCGGAAGCCCAGCGGCTCTCAGGAGTCGATGGATACAACCACGAGCCAGGCGGCGCACTTCTAGTGAAGTGATTTTGTCTTGTAGAGCGGTCACTAGAAGCGCGCGGCGCGCTTCTAGTGACCGCTCCAAGAAAGACAAAATCCGGATCATGGGGCATGGAAAGGCTCCATAAGCCAACTGGCTCCTCTTGACACAGCACATGAATACAAACAATAAGGATACACAAATATTACAATGGAACGTGAGAGGTCTGATCCACAACCTCGTTGATATCAAAGAACTCTTACACAAATACAATTCAAAGGTGCTGTGTGTTCAGGAGACATCTTAAAGCTGCGCAAACAAACTTTCTTAGGCAATACGCTATTTTCTGGAAAGACCGAGATGATGCTGTTGCATCTTCCGGCGGGGTAGCAATAATAGTCGATGGAAGCGTTGCTTGTCCGCATCTGCAAATCCCAGCTCCTTTTGAGGCAGTTGCTATCGAAGCAGTGCCATTCAATAACCTAGTTACCACCACGTCCGTTTACATCCCCCCAAGTTATCAACTCTCTAGCATAAAGCTTTATTGATGAGCTGCATCACCATTACATAGTCGTCGGTGATCTAAACGCGCACAGCCCACTGTGGGGCCACTCTCGCTGTGACGCGAGAGGACGGCTTATAGAAAACATCCTATTGTCTTCAAGTTCCTGCTTGCTGAACAAGAAAACGGCAACATTTTACAGGTATACACACAAAACATTTTCTTTGATAGATCTAAGCATAGTGTCTAGTACAATTGTGTCATATCTAGAGTGGGATCTCTTTAATAACCCTTATGCGAGTGATCACTTCCCCATCGTTCTAAACCTTAAACAAAGATAGTGTCATGCCATCTTCCTCGATGGAAAGTTGATTCAGCCGACTGGACAAGGTTTCGCGAACTAACACAGCTGCCCTGGAATGATATCTCTGAAGTTAGCTTAGACGACGCAGTAGCATACATAACAGCGTTCACTATTGATGCTGAATCAGTATGTATTCTACCAACAAATGGGTCGCCCTCGAAACGACGTATTCCATGGTGGAATGAGGAGTTTAAGGAAGGCTGGAAAAAGTAAAAGAAGGCGTGGAATATCCTTCGTAAATCCCCAACCACAGAGAACTTAATTTCAAGGCGATCAAGTCGAAAGGTAGAAGAACGCGCCGCGCTAAACGAGAAAGTTGGAAAAACTACAGAAGCAGCATCAATTCATATACAGACGAACGAAAAGGCTGGAACAGGGTGAACAAAATAAAAGGCCGCGAAACTGATCCCTTACCTTTATGAAATACACAAGGAGACCCTCTTGAGGATCAGGCAGATTGTCTAGGATCACATTTCGAGCACATTTTCAGTACGTCTCATTACACAGATACATTCCTAAAATACCAGCGACTAGCAGAACAGATGAATTTTGGTCGGAAAAGCTCATCCAATGAAGTATAGAATCGTCATTTAGGAATGGCTGAATTGCAGGCCTCACTGAACTGTTTCAACAAGTCCGCTCCAGGAAGTGGCAGAGTAATGTATGAGTTGATCAGATACTTACACCCTGAAACCCAAGAAACACTACTGCCACTCTTCTATTTTGTGTTCTCCGCAGGCTACATTCCGTTTGCCTGGAAAGAAGCAATCGTAATCCCCATTCTCAGAGAGGACAAGGACCCTTCGTCACCCGACAGTTGTAGGCATATAGCTCTGACAAGTTGCCTATGCAAACTATTTGAGAAAATGATTAACCTCACCTCATCCATTTTCTGGAAAGCAATAAGATGCTCGACCCCTTACAGTGCGGTTTTAGGGAGGGTAGATCCACAAGAGATCACCTTGTTCGCATCGAGACAAATATCCGTGATGCCTTTGTCCACAAACAGTTTTTCCTGTCAGTATTTTTAGATCACACTACTGTGATGAATTTCACGCAGATGCTTCGAAGTCTCCAGCTGGTGTTGCTTACGCAGCTCTGGGACCCTCATTTTCAACACCTGGAGCACTAAACCCACGCTCCAGTATCTTTACAGCGGAAGTATACGCTACAGTTAAGGCTATTCAACACATACGGCTCACAAATATCACTAAGGCTATTGTCTTCACAGACTCATTAGGTGTAGTGAGAGCGCTAATTAGCCTACGAAAACATAAGAACACCGTTTTGAATGAACTATATACCTTGTTGTGCTCTGCAAATATGTGCAACCAAGTGATCGTCTTATGCTGGGTACCTGGCCACAGGGGTATATAAGGCTATGTGGCTGCTGACGAAATGGCTATGCCAGTGAGATTTAGCGACAAAGATAAAAATAACCGCATCTCTGCCACAGACCTAAAGCCTTTTCTACGCCGTAAATTAAGGAATCATTGGCAAGGCGAGTGGCATACACAAGCAATGAATAAGCTTCACATAATAAAACTAAAACTGGGGAACTGGATAAGTGGGAAAACAGCAAGGTACAAAAAAGTAATTTGCCGATTAAGGACAGGCCACACATACGGTACTCACTCTTATCTCTTGATTGGAGGCGATTCCCCGACTTGTGGTAAGTGCAGCAATCGTGTGACAGTACTCCATGTTCTTATTCTGTGCCCTGTATTAGAAACACAGAGGAGAAAGTATTTTCCTTCTGCATATTATGAAAATATAACTCTTCACCCTAGATTTTTTCTTAGTGATGAACCAATTTTTAGCCTGAAATTAGTCTTACAGTTTTTATCGGAAACATACTCTCAAAATCATTTGGAGAGGTAATATTTAGCACACGACTAACAGCCCCTCTATTAAAGGGCTCTCTCGAAGTTTTACTGTCACTGTTATGCGCTGTTTTGTTCAGCCATGCTTTTAACGAAACCCAATTGCCATCGCCTATGCCGTAATTAATCAGTGTCATCATTTTAGTAGCTATTTATTTTACGCCATTTACAGCGACAGGTTTTATGTCTTTACAGCCATGTCACATTTACCATGATGAATTCACTGTGCACTCCATTCACAATACATTGGTAAAATTGTCATTTGGCATGGCGCTCTTTGGCCATACCTGGCTCTTGCGCCATTAAACACCACATATCATCACCTCTTCTAACTGTTTGTTATATGCTGATGACACGACCATTTACTCA
This sequence comes from Dermacentor andersoni, assembly GCF_023375885.2. Lineage (NCBI taxonomy): Eukaryota > Metazoa > Arthropoda > Arachnida > Ixodida > Ixodidae > Dermacentor > Dermacentor andersoni. The sequence goes on along the minus strand of NW_027314752.1, from coordinate 584,185 downwards.
TCACAGAAATCGCTTACCGTGCTTCAAGACACACTTAACTGATCTTAACAGTGTATATTCCTGGTGCACAGATAGTCAACTTCAAATTAATCCTTTAAAGAGAACGTTTGTACTATTTCATAACCAACAAACAGCGATTTCTTCTTCGATCACTGTCTCGTTAAATACTTGTTATACAGACATCTGATGCTGTTAAATTCCTGGGTGTTACTCACGACAAACACCTTAAGTTCAATAGCCATGCCAACTCGCCAATAAAAACGGTTTCATTTGGCATTCGCATTGTCATTAAAACATGTGCATTCTTCCAACCTCATGTTATTAGAGCGTTGTATCCTGCTTATATTAATAGTCATTTATGATACTGTTTATCTTCATGGGGTAGTACATATGCCATTCATCTCAAACCACTTGAACGTCTTCAAAATCAGGCAATCAAATTAATGACTTATAGCTCGTTATGTTGCCATTCTTTACCTATCAACATATTAACGTTTTACCCATTCAACAGCTGTTCTATCACAAGTTGTCCCTCATTACATTTCGTCTCTTTCATCGTGAAATATCATTAGATAGTCTTCCTTTTGATAACCTCATGAATAAAAATACTAGATTTTTAGAACGCAATAATCTTCTATTACCCAAAATCAGATTCAACTATGAAAAATTTACACTTCGTTTCTGTGGTATTTGACTTTGGAATCGCATCCCTGTTAATATTGAGTCATACTAAGTCAGAGCCAAGTCTCTTTATTGAGACTTGGCTCTGCGATGACGAAAAAAACTTATTTTCCTTCCCTTCCTACTCCGTGAATATTGTCATATTGGTACTGAATACCAATAGCTATTACAGCAGATGGCATCTCGTCTTTAATAAATAAGCTGAGATTATCCATATCTTCCGGTATAGGCAATATCAACTCAAAAATACTAAAAAATACCGTTACAATTTCAAGCCAAATTTTGTGTCATATTTTTAGGAAATCCTTATCATCTGGCGAACTACCCCTGGACTGAAAAATTGCGAAGGTTATCTGTATTCAAGGGGGATAACAAGTACTCTCCACGAAATTACCGTCCCATCTCATTAACATGCATCTGCTGTAAACTACTGGAACATATAGCATCGCATATCTACCGCCATTTAGAATCAAATGACTATTTTAAACTGCATGGATTCAGAAAAGGCTTATCTTGTGAAATTCAGTTGCTCGAATTTACAACAGGATTACATTCCAGCATGAATAACAAACAGACTGATTGTGTATTCTTAGATTTTTCCAAAGAATTTGATCATGTCGCTCATTGTCGCCTCATCAAAAATATCCGCGCTCCGGTTAGATTCATTAACTTTATCTTGGCTCCGAAACTTTCTCTCCTTGCGGCAACAGTTCACTGTTAATAACCACTCATCGCTTACTTCTGACGTTACTTCTGGCGTACCGCAAGGCAGTGTTCTTGGTCCTCTTTTTCTCTTAATTTTCGTTAATGAGCTTCCACAAAACAACCGCAGATAAGGCTTTTCGCCGACAATTGCATTTTATACCGTATGATAAAAACATCTGATGACCATTTAGTATTGCAGAACGACCTTAACCATGTCAGTTTCTGGTGCAGTACGTGGTAGATGACCCTGAACTCAGACAAATGTAATGTTATGTCCTTCTCACGAAAACATTCAAACTCACTTTTCTTACGTCCTAAATAACACCGCCGTACCTCCGACATCGTCCTACAAGTACCTTGGCATTGAACTTGGAGTACACACACAACAGCTATATGCGCAAGAGCTTCGAAAACTCTGGGTTATCTTCGATGGAACTTGCGTAAATCCCCTGCTACAGTTCGTAAATTAGCATATCAGACTTTTGTTCGCCCACAGTTAGAATTTGCGTCATCAGTATGGTCACCACATCAAAATTATTTAGTGGATATGCTAGAAATAATTCAGAAGAGGGCATCGTGCTCCATCACAAGTAACTACGACAGAACTTGCAGCGTAACTAAGATTAAAGCAGATATCTCGCCCCAGCCACTTGAAACTCGTCGCACGACAAGTCTTCTTTGCCTTTTCCATAGATACGTTCATAGTAACCGACCGCATGTGTTGCCGCCTGAAGTACCAGCGCGCACGTCACGTTGCCTTAACAATAACCATAGTTTCGTACGCATATTCGGCAGTACACTGTCATCTAACGCCTCAGCACTGCCACATGTCATAACCGTATGGAACAGTCTTCCTGATAACATTGCGTGCATAACGAATCGTGACGCCTTTCGCGAAGAATTTTAAAGTTGCCTGTAGAAACATTGTATACGGATGTTATTGACCTGCTTTCCTTCCGTTTTTCACACTTGTATTTGTGTATTTTTGTGTGTGTGAGTAGATTACTTTGTTTACGCTGTCTAAAGCTTAGCCTAGACAAACGTTTATTGACCTTCGCTTTATGTATCTTGTGAATGCCTGTATTGATATTTATATTGTTTACTCCTGTTGAAACACTGTCCTCCCTTACCCAATGCCCTTAAATGGGCCTGTAAGGTATATTAAATAAATAAATAGACAAACCAGTAATCATGGTGGTGTGGCCGTTTACGTATCACATCTTAGCTATAAACGTCGTCATGATCTCGACTTAAAGCTAACAAACTGAATCTGTTTGGTTAGAATTCAATCATTTTCTTCAGGCTGATAAACTATTTTTGGTTGCATTTGCAAATCACCGTCTTTATCTTACGTTGACTTTTGTTCCGCCGTCGATCATTCGCTAGAGAAACTATAATTTGAAAACAAGAATGTGTTTATTATGGGCGATATTAATATTAACCACCTGGATGAAACTTCGCCTACCTCCTCCCTTTAGAGCAACTGTTTTCAGAGTTACGGTTTTGAAAGTTTGATAACGCTACCTACTCGCTGTAATAAGCTAAATGAGGGCACACTACTAGAGATCATGCGCTAAGCAACATAACGTCACCCCCAGAGGCTGGTATCCTTGATGTCGACATGGTATGGTATGGTATGGTACTCCTTATGCGATGGCGCACACCCACTGTGGGGGATTGGCCAAGATTTGGGTGAAATTAGGCTATCTTTATTAAAAGACTGAAATTGGTAAAGCTAACTGGAGAAAATGAACAAAAATAAAATGTTTAAGAATTCAAGACAATCTCTTTGTAGAACTTATAAAATCCTCCACGGTTGAGCAAATATCCCTGTGGCACTTTCCAAGAGAGGAGGCTCCTAGGGAAAGGATATTTATAATTGAAAAGCTCAAACCAAGCTGTGTAAATCTTGATTCTAGATTTTTTCTTAAAGAAGTGAAACGGCGGCAGAATATGAAAAAATGATCTATTGTTTCATCTTCTCCACAGACTGGGCACAGAGGGGAGGGCACCAGACCAGCCCTGTGACGATAGAAGTTTAATTTTGGTATTCGACAACGTAATCGGGTAAAGATGACTTCAGTTTTTCTGGTGTGAAAGGAATTTTTGGGCCAAGGGAATAGGAGATGTCGATATTCTGAAAAATTAGCTACAGCTGGGTTCAAAAAGTCTTGAGTAATTGTGTATCTCCTGAATCTCGTAGTCGTCAGGTAAGCTATTGTAGGAAGTAATGGTAATACAGGGCCACTGAGGGCCTCTCTCGCGAGACTGTCAGCCATTTCGTTCATGACTAATCCTTTATGTCCAGGCACCCAAATCAATCTAATTAAATTTATGTGGGCAGGCACTAGAAAATGAAATGTACGTAAAAGGTTAGTGACACCATTTGCTGTGAGCGAGGAACATAAGGATAAAGAATCTGTTATAATTACTACCGCCGATGTTGAAAAATTTAGTTTGCGTAAGGCTAGGACTACAGCTAGAAATTCAGCCAAAAATACGGAATAGAAGTCCGGAATCCTGATTGCAAATGACCAGTCTAGAGCGGGAGAGAAAATGCCAATTCCAGATTTTTCTTCACACTGTGAGGCGTCTGTCGCAATGACCGTACTTATAAATAAACTCAATAAATGGTCCTGTAATAAGCCGTTTAATATATTATAAGGGAGATGTTTTGCATTATTTGGGTAGATGTCATCATATATAATCTGTAGGTTCTCTCGCACATCACAAATAGGCGGTACCTCCCAGAGACGTACATTTAAGGGATTTATCAATGTTTGTGCGAAGACCACCTGTGGTGTATGAAAACGATGCCAATGTACTCCGAAGAAAAGTGCAGGCTGGGAAATGAATATGCATTTCAATCTTGTAATAGGGGATTCATACAATTTTAATACTGTTTGCACCGTCAGTAACCGAAATCTACACAATATTGAGGGCAACCTGACTTCTTGGTGTAATTTGTTATTGGCAACATATTTCGGTAACCCGCAACACAGTCGTAGGGCTTCCCGCTCAAGTAGAACAAGGGGACGTAATTTATAAGCTGGAGCATCAGAAAATAAAACACATCCAAATTCTAAAATGGGCCGTACATACATTTTGTATATTATTAAAAGTGGATCTCTCCGCATTCCGGACCGACTGTTGCACAGCTTACGTAGCATACCAACTGCTCGCACTCCTTTTTTAACTATATGGTCAATATGGCCGAGCCAGCTGAGGGAACCGTCATATACTACACCTAAGTATTCCACCGACTCCACTTGAGGTATGGTCTCGAAGCGATAGGATATCGATATATTAACGGGATTGTTAAGAGGGAAAACCAATATCGAGCATTTTCTAACGTTAAGTGAAAGGCGAATTTTGTTTAACCAGGTTTCTATGGCGTTGAGGTAGTTTTGTAGTCGATAATATAGAGAGTGAATATCACTGTCTGATGCAAAGAAAGCAATGTCATCCGCGTATACGTATGTTTGTACTTCTTGATGTAGAGGAATGGAACACATCAGAATATTAAATAGTAACGGTGAAGTGACAGCTCCTTGTGGAACACCTCGCGATTGATTATATATACTCGAGGAAACGCCTCTCAGACTGCAGTAAAATGTTCTTCCATTTAAAAATTCACCAAACCAGTTTGAAAAGTAATTTGGAATCTCTAGATTTCGCAATATATCTAATAAAATTAAGTGTTCTACACTTTCGTAGGCTTTGGAAATGTCTGATGTCACAAGAGCACCTATTTGCCTCTGTCGCCGTGCTAATTTTATTCTGCTTTCTAGATCCACGTGAGCATGCCAAATTGAACATGATGGTCGGAATCCAATTTCGCAGGGGCTAAGCAAGTCCTTGTTCTGTATAAATTTAATCATGCGGGCATATAGAATTCTTTCAATTAATTTAACCAAATTTGAGGTTAGTGCAATTGGCCTAATGTTATCTATTGTATATCCTTCCCCATGATTTTTAAGAATAGGGATGATTTTAGCAATTTTCCACGCAGACGGAATCCATGAGAAGCGAATTGAGTAATTTACAATAGCTAAAAGGTCATCAGGAGCTTCCTTAAATAAAATTCTGATCATAGTAGATGTTACCCCATCCACACCGGGAGCTGAATCTGGAAGTCGCTCCACGATCTCAGCCAATTCTAACATGGAGATTTCTGTAAAATCATCTGATGCCCTTCCTAAGCGAGAACAACCTGGCAAGACAGAAGAAAATCTAATTTCTAATCCCTTCGCGATTTCTTCTAGTGATTGTTTCATTTCATCGCTACTTAAGATTATAGAGTCGATATTAATTTGACGCGGAAGAACTTTTCTACCGCGGAGAAAACGGAACAATGCACGCTTATTTTTATTGTTAGACAAGAAATCAAAATGCTTACAGTCGAATTCATCTTTGGCTTTAGAAACTATGTTTAAAGACAGCTCGAAAAAATTTATAGTCACTCCAATTTTGGGGACTCTGGTTATGCAATAATTTTTTCCAAGCAGCTTTTCTCTTTCTGTAGTCTCGAGTGCATTCTTCATTCCACCAAGGACTGTAAGAATTTCTTTTATTCAATGTAATCTCAAATTGAGCCTTCTTTTGAGAACTTTCCAAAGCGGAACAGATAATCGTGGTTTTTTGTTCTGTAGGTGCATCAGACAGAGATGAAAGAACATTTCGTAAGCATTTTTTAAAGATGTTGTAATTTATGAAAGTTCGAACCTGGTCACTTATAAATGTTACCGGACGTGCAACGTCAAATACTATGGGAAGGTGATCACTGCTTGTCGAACAATCAATAGTCGACCAAGAAGTTACGGAGAGACTCGGGCCAAAGAATGTAAGATCTAGTGAAGAGCAAGGTCGGCCTCTAACAAACGTAATAGATCCGGAGTTTGCACACGTGAGTCGATTGTCCAACGACCAGTTCCACAATCGGGTGCCGCACAAATCTGTTCTTATACCCCATGAGATATGGTGAGAATTGAAATCACCTGAGATTAGAATCTCACGTCCACAAGAGTTAATAACACTATCCAGTGTGCTAGTGTCCTGTACGCCAGATGGAAAATATGCATTAACTACGGTAAAAGGACAACATCCCGGGAGAACCAGTTCTATCGCTAGGATTTCACACTCTGGAGTACAAACTTGAAATGAAATTTTAGCCTTATGGCAAAATTTAGATGAGATAAGTGTAAGTAATCCGCCACCTCTTGTAGGACGGTCTAATCGGAATGACCTGTAGAATTTCAGTTGAAAAGATTTCTCAGGATTTAGCCACGTTTCTTGTAACATAATTAAATCAGGATTAAATTGAGAAGTTAAACAAGTTAAATCTACTGATGCCGAATATAAAGAGCGGCAGTTCCACTGAAGCACATTTAGTGATCCTATGTTTTGGAAAGTGCCGCAGTCGAAACGGCCTTCTGTAGAATGTTATCCTTTAGCACAACACTGGACTGACTTTTCTTAGCTTTTGAGTGAGGACCGGGGGAGGAGTCTTCACTAATAGAAGACATGGTTCTTTTATATGCTCGAGCATTTTGTTCTACCTCTGTCATCTCCAAATCTGTATTAATCAGATGACAAGTTGTAGGGCCCGCGGAAGAGGGAGTTGAAAGTCCAAAATCAATATTGCAAGGACTGGCGTCTGATCTTTCATGGTTAGTTTGGTGCTCAGGATCAACTGTTTGCGTTGGTACAGGAGCTGGGCAGGTAGTTTGCATCAAATGAGATAAATGGCTAGAAACGGCTTGTGAGATACATTCACCAAGGCTTATTGCCAACCTTTCCATAGCTTTAGCAACTGCCTTTTCCACAGCGGCCTCTATAGTTGCAGTAAGTGATCGGTCCGTGGTAAGATTTTGTCTACCTATTGTCCCCGCATAGCCAGATGCCCTTTCTTTCACAATGTTTACGGCCTCCATCCTAGAGCAGCGTCGACGATCAATTATTTCAATCACCTGTAATTCTTGAGCCCTAACAGAACAGTTTAAATAATTGGCTGGATGATTTCCATCACAGAGACAGCATCGCTCTTCTTGGGCATTACAATCATTTTGAGCGTGTTCTCCCCCACATGCGCAACAACGCTGTCTTGATTTACACCCTGCCATACTATGGCCGTATCTCCAGCAATTGCGGCATTGAATCGGACGCGACGCCAGGGGTTCAACTCTGAACACAAGGGGCCACACCTTTAGCTCTGACGGGCAGGAAGTTCCAGCAAAAGTTGCTATCACTGATTCTGTTGGGACCCGCTTATTGTCTACAACTCGATTGCATCGGTAAACAGCGATTACTCCAGTCCCAGACAATCTCTCAAGTGTTTCAGCGGGAGAAAGATCAGCATCGACACCTCTGACTATTCCCTTAGTGCAGGCGAGGTGAGCAGGGTTGAAGGCACTCACCGGTAATGACGCGAATGATGAGCACTTTAGCAAATCCGCGACACAGGGCTGGTCTGGCGATCGACACACGATACCTCCGCGGCCGAACTGCCTCACTTCCGTGATGGTCTGGTATGAAGAGGTAGCAGCTTGCAGAGATTTCTGGATCGCATGGGGGTTGGTCAGACGTATAAAGCCTCCATTTGAAGGAACCAGAGCCACCGGGATGTTGCTCACACCACTGCGGATGAACAAATCTAGAGGTAATTCACCCGTTGGAATAGAGGCCGCCCATGGGGAAAAACCCCTGCCTGGGGAGTTTATGGACATCAGCCTAGGATGAAGGTGGCGTTAGAATTAGTGAGAGCTCAATAAATAGGATTAGTAAAGCCTAATATCACCCAAAACCTGGCCAAGTGACAGAAGCCGCAGCGAGCGAGCAGGAACGGCAGGAATGGCAGGCGCCAGACCGCCAGATCATTACCCTATCTTTGTTTTCTTCGACTCAGAGCCGCAGTCACCCACTATTTCATACTTCAGCTAAGTACTAAACAAAGATGCCTTTTTGGAAACTGACGGAAACTGACTGGTCTGTTGTCCTTGAAAATAATGATCCGCAAGAAGCGATTTCTCACTTCTCCGCAATTTCGGCATCATTAATCGATTCACATACCGTCAAGAAAAAATGCAAGAAAATCATCTCGCTTCCTCAAAACCCTTGGTTAAACGCTAACATGCGAGCCAATATACGTAACCGTGACAACCTATATAAAAAAAAAACTAAAAGGCAACCTGTTAATTTCACTCTCCCTGCACGATACAAAATCTTTTGCAACGCACTCAACAGCGAAATAAAGAATGCAAGGAAGAGCTACTATGAGCACAAACTGTCAGTCTGGCAGCAACTCACGACAAAAGTGGCAAGTTTTAAGTTCCTTTTTGCGCAGAAATGAACAACTCACATTTATGGATACCATCACAAACGATCGCATTACATATGATCAACCATTTGAGATAGAGCGTTCAGTGGTGCCTTTTTCCCGGACAAACCAGTCATCAATAACCATCCTTTGTCGCTGAATCGTGTGCCGCATTCATTGTTTTTTTACCCTACAACTCCCCACGAGGTTCTTGACGTCATTCGCACGCTGAAAGTAACCAGTGCTGGTCTTCATAATAATCATCCTGGTAACATAAAATTAGTTGCTCATCTCATATGTGATGTCTTATGTTTTATTAACAATTTATTATTCAGGATCGGTATTATTCCATCTGAGCTGAAACGAGCAAAAGTAATTCCAGTTTTTAAGAGAGGCAATCGTTCTTTGCTAGCAAATTAGCGCCCAACATGTATACTGCCATTCTTTAGTAAAGTGATTGAAAAGTTGACTGTTACTCGATTAACCAATTGCCTGTCTAAATTTAATAACACTCTGCAGCGCCATAAAATAGCTGCTCTAGCCACCATGAACGTCTGTTAGGATCCATCCGCGCCGAACCTACGCTGTGCGATCTGATTGGTCCCCTGCCGGGTGTCGAGCATCTGCCATCGACGTCGAAGCTTCAGACAAGTCATCTGTCGACAGGAGCGAGGGATCTGCCGACGTGCCATGTCTAGGCCTGTATGGATAGCAAGTGCCTGCACTGTCGCGCTTAGAATAACACTGTTTCAGTTTGCTGTTACTCGATTAACCAATTGCCCCTCTAAATTTAGTATTATTTCCAATTCTCAGTATGGTTTTCATCCTGGCTATTTGACAGACCTTGCTGTTATCTCCCTAGCGGATCGCTTAAAGGAAGCTATTGATAAAGGGTACTTTGCCGGCTCAGTTTTTATTGATTTTACGAAAGCTTTGGCACTATTAACCATCACATTGTTTTTAAAGTTGGAAGCTATAGGCATAACTGGGCCAGCACCAATGTTACTACGATAGTAGTAACAGTTGAAATTTGCAACTTTTACAACTTACGTATTTTATCGTTTGAAATTTACAACTCGCATATCCTTATTAGCCCGTAAAGCAGCATATGGTATCGGAATATTAATCAAAGTCCGCCCCTATTTTCCTATACGTATATTCATTGAACTCTACTACGCATTTCTTCACAGCCAAATCTCTTACTGCATTTCTTCTTGGGGCAATAGCTACGCAACTCACTTGGCACCCTTGCAACGCACAAAACCAAGCTTTGAGAATAATCAGTTACAGCCATTTTCCACGTAGTGCTCTGCCATTATTCCGCACATATAGTATTTTGTCAGTAGTGGATTTAAATAAATGTTCTTTTAGTGTTCTGACGTATAAATTTTGTCCTGGAGAATTACCAATTTCGTTTATAACAAACAGACCGCTTTTTTGTAAATTTGCGTAAGGTTGCAGGAATATGCCCCTGTAGTGTATCGTGATCTCATTATATGTGGTCATTCTGTCCTCCCATTCCCACTCATTTACCGCACCGTCACGTCCGGAGGGTGCCGGGGTGTCACTTGCGACTGCGGCTCGGTCCGTAAGCCCTCGAGCCGCGTCGTGTGCCGCCTCGTTGTTGCCGTCCTCCGAGAGGGTGTGAGCGGGTGTGCAGGTGATGTATATCTTTGTTTTGCAATTTTGGCCTCCTGCAAGAAGAATGCGTAGTGCCTCTGGGGAGATTCAGCCGTTGGCTAAGTTTCTTACTGCCGTCTGGGAGCCGCTGACTATCACGGTTGCGTTAGTCTGAGCTACTGCGAGTGCTATGGCTACTTCCACTACCTCGTGACTTGTGGTGCGTATCGTCGCGCACGTCTTGTACCGTTTCTCCCTATCGATTACGGCTTCCGTAAACCCCCGTCTGCGACTGTATCGAGCCGCGTCTACGAACACTGCGTCCTTGTCTCTGCCGAATTTCTTCTGTATTTGCTTCGCTCTGTTCTCTCGTCTGTCCTTGTGTTCTGGGTGCATGCACTTTGGTATGGGAGGTATTACCAATCTTTCCTTCGTCTTTCTCGGTATGTCCACCTTGACACCGTGCTGTGTGTGGTAACTTATGCCTAATCTCTCTAGGATGTGTCTGCCTGCTCTAGTCAGAGAGGCTTTCATATTCTGCCGTACATTGCGCTTGAATGAGCTCGTCTATCGTGTTGTGTAGGCCTAATTCCAGCAACTTGTCCGTGCTGGTGCTGATCGGTAGCCCTATGGCTAGCTTGTATATTTTCCGAATGAGGCATTCTAGTTTGATCTTTTCCGCGACCTGCTATTTTAAGTATGGCGCTACGTATACTATTCTACTTACTACGAAGGCCTTTATTAACCTGATCGTGTTTTCCTCTCTAATGGCGCTATGTTTGTTATCCTTCTTATTAGCCTCATGATTTGCGCTACAGTTCCCTCCAGTCTTCTGAGGGCTTCTCCGTTGTTGCCCTTGGCTTCAATGAGGAGCCCTATTACCCTGATACTGTCGACCTTGGGTATGGGTCTCCGATCGGCCGTCTTTACCTGTATCTCCTCTCTATGGGTGAGATTTTTCCTGTAGTTGCCTGGTTTGCGACCTCTGCGAGTCTGTCTGTACAGCAACAGCTCCGATTTCTCTGCCAAGCATGTTAGTCCTGTACCCTCTAGATATTTTTCGATTGTTTCGACCGCTGTTGGAAGCGTTTGTTCTATTTGCCCGTCACTTCCATTTCTCACCCATAGGGTGATATCGTCAGCGTATAAGGTATGATTGAGAACCTCGATGTCTTGTAGCTTGGCTGGCAGCCCGATTGGCGCCAGATTGTAAAGCATCGGTGATAAGACCTAGCCCCTGCGGCGTACCTGCGTTGCCTATCTCGATCTCCTCCGAAACTAGGTCCGCTATTGTGATCTTTGCCTTTCTGCCCGTTAGAAAATTGCGTACATAATCGTACGTCTATTTTCCCAGTCCTAGTTCTCCTACTCTATCTAGGGTCGTTGCATGTGTTACGTTATTGAAGGCCTCTTTTAGGTCCAACTCGAGAATTGCCTTTGTAGATCTGCCCGAATCGTTTATGATCTGATGTTTTAGTTGTAAGAGAACGTCCTGCGCTGAAAGATTTCTCCTGAATCCTATCATCATGGGTGGGAGCGCGTCCCAGTCTTCGAGGTAGGTGGTTATCCTCGCTAGGACCACGTGCTCCATGAGTTTGCCCACGCAAGAAGTGAGATATATGTGTCTCAAGTTCTCAATTTGCAGTCGCTTGCCCGGTTTAGGTATTAACACGATTTGTGCCGTCTTCCATTGATGCGCACTCTGCCCTGCCACCCAGTATTCGTTAATATATTCGGTTAACTTAGCTATAGACTCATTGTCCAAGTTCCTTAGCGTTTTAGTCGTCACCCCGTCTAGCCCGGGTGCCGACTTGGCATTGAGTTTCTGTAGGGCTGCCCTGAACTCAGACTCACCGACTTCGTTGTCTAATTCGTCATTTACCTGCCCTGTGTAGTCAGGGTGTAGACGGGCAGCGCTTGCGAGATGTATCTTTTCTCGATTTCCTTGAGGAAGCCCTGCTCTGTCCCTCGGTACGTTTGTATAAGTTGATTTATATTTTGCCTGTGTGCGAACTTGGTCCCGTCCGGGTCTAAGAAATATCGAAGGATGTTGCACGTTTTTTGCCATTCCTATCAGACTGTCCATGTTGACTTTTTCCTCCCACTTGTCTGCATAGCTGCTGGGCGTACTGTTCTATGTCCCTGTTCAATTTGGCTATCTTTCTACGAAGAGTCCCATTGTGTTTTTGTTTTTTTTTTCATGTCCATTGCAACCCTGCCTTAGCTTCCCAGATGTGTAGAAGCTTACCGTCTACGTTCTGTAAATGCGCCTCCGGCGGGACCGTTTTCGTAGCTGCCGCCACATCTTTTAGTTTTTCGGTCCATTCCTCAATCCCTTGTGTCGTGTCGTCGGTCTCCTCCCTTATTTTCCTGAATTTGTCCCAGTCGACAATCTTAAGTGGTCTACCATTTGTCTTGCGCGGTCCTGCCCTTACCGTTATTTCTTGTATATTGTGATCGTTCCCAAAGTCGTGTTGCGCATTTGTCCACTGCGTGTCCCGTATGTTCTTGGTGAATGTTAAATCCGGCGTAGTATCCGCGCAAACGCTGGCACCTATTCTTGTGCGAACCGATGGATTGGTCACGAGGGTCAGGCCTTCCTGTTGCACGTCTAGCCATAGGTTCCTGCCTTTTTGAGTCTGGATTTTGTAACCCTATGCCACGTGTTCGGCGTTAAAATCGCCTCCGATTACTAGCGCTTGATTGTCCGCTATGGCTAGGTTTTTTTTTAAAGAGCGATCGAAATTTATGGTGTCTGCACTTTGTACTGCTATAAATGTTTAATACAAGGAGGCTGTCCTTCGTTTTCCACATGGGTATGAGCTCTAGAAGAATGTGATCGATTGACTTCACCTCCGTGTCATGTTGAACGACCGAGTGATTTCGCTTTACCAACGTCGTTAGCGCCTTCGTCTCCCCTTTGGCAGTACTAAAGGACTTGTATTCCAACAATTTTGCCAGCCCGTGCGTTTCCTACATCATTATAATATCAGTGTTCTCTTTGTCTTTAAGGTGTTGTTGCAAAATGTATCGTTTCTGATTGTATTCTCTACAATTCCATTGCCAAATCGTGGATCTAATTCGTCTGTCCATGGCGGCATTACAGGTTCTCCAATCCCTCGGCGTGTACCGGGGGCCTAGTGTACGGCTTAATGGCCGTCTTAACCGGTCGCGCCTACTTGTTTGCGGTCCCCATATTGCTAGTTTTGCTTCGAAGTGAGCCACCATTTGTTGCACTTTCTGTAGTATCGCCTTTCGCAGCGCCTCTATCTTTGCCTCTATCTTTGCCCCAAGCCTCACTTCCAGTTCTAGGTTGGTTTCGTTCTGTTTGACGCTGGTTTCGATTTTCTGTTCAAATTTCTCCCGTCTTTCTTGGAGCATCGTGGCTGGTTTGGGTTTCTTTACTCCGGTTTCAATCGGACCGTTCTAGGTTTTACGTTTAATGGGGGTGAGCGCTACGTCTTCCATTGCTGGCCCTTTTTCTTCCCTTATAATTCGCGAGGTTTCCTCGCTGCGTTGCACTTTCCCTCTCCTCAAAGGGTCGTTCTCTTCCCTGAGTTTTTTTAATTTCATCCATAAATGCAACATTGCTCTGTCTGATCAGCGCCAATGCTTTCTCTAGCGTCTTAACTCTATCTTGAAAAGCAGCCTGTGCCTCCGCACGCGCCCCAGAAGCCACGTCCGCCCAGCTCACCTGTAAGGGTCCCGCGGCGCCGTTGACGTTGCTCTTTCCTTTGGGGCTCTGGAATCCTCCTCCCCCCTGTGCTCTGGGAGATCCGGTACTACTGGTCTTGGGTGTGGATCTCGATCTGGACCACGATCTCGTTTTGTTGTTGGATCTCGAGCGGCCCCTTTCCCTTGCCTGGAGCTTGGGGAAATCTTGCAGTCCATATCCGTCCCTTGTCCGATGTTCCAACCGCTGTCTCCAGTCTTTCCGTCCTGGCCTGTAGAGTCTTTCAGCTTCCCTTTTGTAGTACATCGCTTTTTCCTCTCGTCTGGCTTTCTCCCAGCGGCGCCTCTTTACCAAGTACGGTAACTTTTACCTGGCATTACATCGGCGATCCACCGCCGATGTAATGCCGCCGAGCTGGCACTTGGCTTCGCACTCGTGGTCTTGTGGCGGGTTCTCCATCCCACAGCCTCCGCATATCCTGCTGATCGGGTTCGGGCAGACATCGACTCTGTGACCGAGGTGCCCGCACTGGTAGCATACGTCTATTTGCTTCTGGTATAGTGAGCATACGACCAGTGCCCTTTAGTATCTCACGTAGTTTGGGACGTGATGCCCGTCGAAAAGGATGACATTCGTGGTGTTTCCCATCCTTTTGACTGAGGACCGTGGGATTCCTTAGCGTTAGAAGGATTTCCACTATTTCTTTAGGAGACACCTCATGCGTTACTCCTCTTATCACTTCCTCAGATGTATCCTCCGGAGCCGACTCGTACGCGTTGGCTTCAAACTCCTTGGTCCCATCCTCAGTCCAGTGATCGTCCTGTGTTTTTCAGCGCGCTCCACCGATGGCGTGCTGATCACTAGAATGTTCTGTTTGTAGTTGGCACACACCGTGTCATCTTCCAATTCCTTCCTGGGGATTCCCGCGGCGTTGGTGACTCAGCATTCTAGGCTATTGATCCCATAGTCGGTGACCTAGAAGCCGTCACGTGGGTGCGTATGTTTGGGCAAAATGTTTTTGTCTGTTACTGTCTATTTCATTTAGTTCATTTAGTTTTGCTGCATTTGCTCCTTGCAATTGTATAATTTCCTTCGTAAGATTTATTGTAACTCCTAATCTTGTTTTTATATTCTCCAGTAGTCACTTTTCTCTATTTTTCCTTATATATGATTTTAATGTAGTTCTTCTCGTTGCTTTAGAAAACGCATAGTCATAAATACCAGAAGGTCCAGATACAGTCTGACTATAGGAGCCTCCTTCTGTATATTTTCCTTTTTTATAACCTGTGATCTGTAATGAATAAATCAATTTCAATCTCTTTCATTGCAGTTTGTTAAATATATCAAAAGAATACTGTTTTCAGAGCAATCTTTTCATTTTTCATAAATACATTTTCGCAATTATTACATTTTATTTACATTACTTTTATTATTGTATCGTTAGGCTTCATATTTCTGCAACACACTTTGTATTTTTCTTTGTTAGTCATAGGCACAAGAGTAAATTTTTTTTTTACAGATTAGTAGATTTCCCTGCTTATGATTATTTTCATATTACTGTATCACGCTGTTTTTAATAGATATCTCATTGTTTTCTATTTATTATAACTTGTTCCCAAGGAATTGTATTTCTTGACGCGTTTCTTTTTTGTTCTGTTAGTTCGCCCTCTACCTGCTGTTCTAATACTCTTATGCACCCACAAATGATAGGAGGTCCCCCCTGGCAGTTTCTTACTGGGACCTCCTGATACTGTATATGAAATGTAAGCCCGTTCCTTGTACATGAAATAACGATAAACTTGAACGGAACACATTGATAATGTCACTGCTAACGCCCTCCGTAAGCTTTTTCCTTCGACGTGCATTGAAACTCACGCCCCAGAGTGTACGTTTTCTTACGTATAAAACCATTACTTGTCCCATGTTGTAATAAGCTGGTATATTCTGGGACCACGTCGCAAAATCTAGTACTGCTAAAGTAGAATGAGTTCAAAAGAAAGTAGTACGGTTTATTTACAACTCATATGGTCATAGATCTCTCACTCATCTAAATAATCAAAGTGGTTTGCTTCCGGTCTCTGATAGAAAGGGAATATGTCGTTTAAAATTCTCTGAAATCGTCAAAGGAGAATACAATAATTAGATGTACAATATTATATCGTACTCCTCCGGATATGACAGAAGACAACGACAGAACAATCACAGACTGGAATAGTCTAATCATGCGGTATCACAAAATTCACTGAAAATGTTTGAAACCTATCTTTAATTACCTTACATTTGTTTGGAGCTGTAATATACTCACGTGTAATGCCGGCCTTTTCTTGTATCTCTTTCATTTGTGTTTCTTGATTGCTTGATTGTTGGCATTTACTGATGATTTGCGCTTATTTTGAAATTTGTTTCCACCAATATTTGCATTTCTATTGTAAGCCAACCCTGGGAAGTTCCTGTGTAAGATATTTTTTATTTATTAATACTGCTAAGTGAACGTAAATGGCAGATGTTCAACGAGATAAAAAGTAGGAAATGCGCTATCCATTTAAAATCACAAATTGCACGGCTGTGCCCCTCGCAAGTTCTGGAAGCGTCTGACTTGCATTTCAATGAAATAGTATGATGTGGCTCTGGTGGATAATTGTGCCGGAGAGAAATCTATGTTGTGATATTGGCCTGTTGTACGATGGTATATATGTGGCAACCATGTGGAATAAAAATTGTTAGTACCGCGGTGTCTTCGTTCCCTTCTGTGTTGCTTTTTTACGCTTTCCCTCATGGCCGTGCCCATTTGGCTCTGATGGATGAGCATTCCGATTCCCCCTCCCTTTCTTTCCAATTTATTTCTCTTGCACCCTTCCCAAACATAATTTGCAATCACTGCAGGCTCTCCCGAGTCTAAAGTTTGCTTCTGCAACCGAATTTGCCCTTATTCGTTCTCTATTTAAATGCTCCTCAATCTCTACCCACTTTTCCTTTGTTCTGCCACCCTGCACGTTTATGTAGCTTATTGAATGGAGAGGTTTCTTGTTTTCCTCCTTTGTTATTGACGGCGATGCTGCTCTGAGGTTCCCCTAGGGGACCTTCATTACTACCTACGCTGGTCTCCTGAGCACCCGTCGGCCCCCTAAAGAAGCAGCTGCGCGACCATCAAGTTGCTAGCCCACTTCCAGTCCAAGCCTTTAATTGAAGCGGCGCTTGGCCAGAAAATGCCGTCGCTTCACCCCAAGATGAAGTTTCAACGCAGTTGAAAGGAATGGCGGTGGCGTCGGCTCCGGGGCCGCATGGACTCTCGTTATGGGAGCTCCGTAAGATCCCTCCTGCTGTCTCACGGACGGTGCTTGTCATAAAGTGTACTGATGCCGCGATCACCTCATCACCATTTCTACAGCATTAATCAGACTGTATTCATACTATGTGATTCAATAGACGCTTCTATGCGGCATCCTTAGAATTAAAGGAGGCCTCCGACTCGGTTAGTCGTCATGCGCTCCTCACATGTTTACGCGAGGGAGGGGCGCATGACCATGTGAGGTCGATCGCCGATCAGTATTCTGGTAAGTCGTCAACCTGTTCCTACAGAGCCCGTACAAATGGTATTCGAGCGCTCGTGCAGAGGGGATCCACTTTCACGATTTTTGCTTAATTTAACACAATACAACAGCTGAGATACTTGAGGCCCACGTATTAAATCAATATGCCATATTAGCAGGAATGAAAGCGGGAAGCAAGGTACTGCAGGACCTGAATATCAGCCATCCTTACTGTCAGGCAACGAGACAAGACATTCCGAAAGAGTGGAGGGGCGAATTCGGGGCTCTCCCACTACCTAAAAACATGCACCCAGAATATCATCAAGCAAGGAGGAGGGCAAGAGCCAAGAAGACGGACCAGATCTATTCTAAATTAGAGGGAGCCTTCTTCGTGGATGCTGCGGGTCCGTTGGGAGGAGTCTCCACAATATAGGTTGTGTATCAAGGGCAGACGGTCAATGGACTTTCTGTCCGGCCCAGGGACATTGCTGAATTGGAAGAGGTGGCGAACGCCATGGCTGCTTCGCATCCTCGTTCCGAATACATCATTGCAGACTCGCAAAGTGCATATAGAAATTACACGCGGGGCCGAATTGCACCGATAGCTTGCAGGATCCTCAAACAATCTGGGGTCTTCTCTTCGAGCAAAGTGCTGATTTGGGTGCCGGGTCACGAGGGTGTAGAGGGAAATTAGTGTGCACACGCTGCCGCCCGAGCTTTTCTCCGCCGGGGCCCCTCCTCCTCCTTCCCCGAAGACTCGGACTTCCCAGTGCCATTAATAACTGACGCAGCCGTATTACAGCACTTGCGCTTATCGCAACGAAAATACCCAGGCCCGACCAAGGGATTAGATAAATCAGAACAATGTCATTCCAGAAGATTACAAACCATGTCATTTAATGACCCAGCCAAGCTACATGCTACAGAGCCACAATCCTTTTCGGCCTAGTATAAATTCTGCTGTGTTCATATGGGAGACTTGAAAAATTATACACTGATCAGCTTACGGTCAGTTGCCTACAAACTATTTACTAAGGTAATCGCAAATAGAATCAGGACCACCTTACACTTCTGTCAAGCAAAGGACCAGGCAGGATTCCGTAAAGGCTACTCAACAAAAGACCATATGCACACTATCAATCAGGTGATAGAGAAATGTGCGGAATATAACCAACCCTTATATATAGCTTTCATTGATTACGAGAAAGCGTTTGATTCTGTCGAAACCTCAGCAGCCATGGAGGCATTACGGAATCAGGGTGTAGACGAGCCGTATGTAAAAATACTGAAAGATATATATAGCGGCTCCCCAGCTATCGTAGTCCTCCATAAAGAAAGCAACAAAATCCCAATAAAGAGAGGCGTCAGGCAGGAAGATACGATCTCTCCAATGCTATTCACAGCGTCATTACAGAAGACATGCTGAGACCTGGATTGGGAAGAATTGGGGATACGAATTAATAGAGAATACCTTAGTAACTTGCCATTCGCTGATGATATTGCCTCGCTTAATAACTCAGGGGCCCAATTGCAATGCATGCTCACTGACCTGGAGAGGCAAAGCAGACGAGTGGGTCTAAAAATTAATCTGCAGAGAAGAAAAGTAATGTTTAACAGTCTCGGAAGCGAACAGCAATTTACAATAGGTAGCGAGGCACTGGAAGTGGTAAGAGAAAACATCTACTTAGGGCAGGTAGTGACGGCGGATCCGGATCATGAGACTGAAATAACCAGAATAATAAGAATGGGCTGGGGCGCATTTGGCAGGCATTCTACGATCATGAACAGCAGGTTGCCATTATCCCTCAAGAGAAAGGTGTATAATAGCTCACCAGTACTCACTTAAGGGGCAGAAACCTGGATGCTTACGAAAAGGGTTTTACTTAAATTGAGGACGACGCAACGAGCTATGGAAAGAAGAATGATGGGTGTAACGTTAAGGGATAAATAAAAGAGCAGATTGGGTGAGGGAACAAACGCGAGTTAATGACATCTTAGTTGAAATCAAGAAAAAGAAATGGCCATGGGCAGGACATGTAAAGAGGAGGGAAGATAACCGATGGTCATTAAGGGTTACGGACTGGATTCCAAGGGAAGGGAAGCGTAGCAGGGGGCTGCAGAAAGTTAGATGGGCGGATGAGATTAAGAAGTTTGCAGGGTCGACATAGCCACAATTAGTACATGACCGGGGTTGTTGGAGAAGTATGGGAGAGGCCTTTGCCCTGCAGTGGGCTTAACCATGCTGATGATGATGAAATTCTGCAGGCCGAAAGCAGGTTTGTTAATGTGGTATGGGCCTGCCAGACTAATAGTGCCTTAGAAACTATACAACAGCCAACGTGGGAAGGATGGGAGGCAGCCCTGTCCAGCTCAACCCTCGAGGACCAGCGAGCCCTCATGGAAAGGGCAAGGGCAGCGGCCTTAGCCAACGGAATTCAGGAATAAGAGTCCGACCACATTTCTCCTGACTTCCTTCCTCGTTTGCTATAAATAAAATGTTTTCATCAACATTAACGCTGTATACCCTGCTCCACGACCCCAACTCATCCGGATTTGGCTACAATATAGAAGGAATGACTGTCTAGAATGGCATACACTGATGACCTAATCCTCATGGCGTCAAATCACGAGGAACTGGTTAGGAACCTAGCGGTAGTTCAACAATACTTCAAAAAATCGGAATACACAAACTCAAAACGTCCAGTATACTGGCTGGAGGTATGAGGCTCACCAGCTCAAATGGCTTGATTATGGCATCCCGCAACCTTGCCTTGGGCATGCTGTGGTCAACGCGCAAACACGGAATGACCCCATCAAATATCCAAGCGTTGACTTATTCGTAAGCAAACGACCGAAGGCTTCAGTTAATTTAATTCAGAAACTGGCTCTTATGAATTCGGCCAGTAGAACCATTTTCAGAAATTACATTGCATCTCGATTTTACTGGTTCCTCAACTGTTACACGATACCCTTAGCTCCCACTCAGTATTGCCTATTGCCCCTGCTCTCTACAGAAACATCAGACAAGAAATTAAGGGAGTCTTGCGCTTGCGCGCTTTCTTTCCTGACTTCGTCATGTATGCCCCTCATTGAGCTGAAGGCGTAGGCGTCTTGGATATCTCTAGCGTTACGGCCGAATCCAAAGTTAAGACCTTCCCGAGGTTTTAGCATCTCGGCTCTCCTAATAATAATAATAATAATATTTGGGGTTTTACGTGCCAAAACCACTTTCTGATTATGAGGAACGCCGTAGTGGAGGACTCCGGAAATTTTGACCACCTGGGGTTCTTTAACGTGCACCTAAATCTAAGCACACGGGTGTTTTCGCATTTCGCCCCCATCGAAATGCGGCCGCCGTGGCCGGGATTCGATCCCGCGACCTCGTGCTCAGCAGCCCAACACCATAGCCACTGAGCAACCACGGCGGGTCTGTCGGCTCTCCTATCGCGGATACCTTCCCGGAGGCGAAATCCTAGAGGCGAATTCAGGCGAGAGCAGGATGAGAAGATGGGTGTCCACTCCGGAGCCGTTGAACTATCATGTCTAAAGGCGGCCCCTCGGTCCCCGAGGAAGACGCACCTGGAGCAGGTTAAGAAAAGCTACACGAACCAAAGCCTTTTTACTTGCGAGAGGGATCCAATTAGGAGTAGGTGGCATGCGCATCTGGCTAAAGCGTAGGTACGTACCCAGAATTGTAATTTGAGCAGTTAGCTCGGGTCGAGTATCTGCGAAAGATTACACGAACTGTTTGCACTGATTGGGCCGCCATAATTTCAGCCATTTATTTCCCCGAACGTTATGGGATAGTCTGTTATGCTGCAACTATAATTTGGGCAATAAACCTGCCGTTGAACATGTGCACAGAAGTTTCAAACGATACCTGCCTTGGGAATCTTTTCTGTGCACAGAGCCGACTGCCAAAATTGGTTTAAATGTCATGGCTCGAGCGATAGTGTGGTTGGTCGAGATAATGGTTTAATAAAAGAAAGATAGAGGGCCCCTAAAAGATGTATTTTTTAGGAATTACCCCATATGAGGGTCGCATAGCGGAGCTCAATTTGGGTAGTCGATTGAGAGGCGCTTGCTAGCGGGGAACGTCCCACCTCAAGTCGGCCTTTGCGTCCAGCACGCGCCTTCGCAATACATCTTTTGTGAGCATACCTTGACAAAAGTTAGAGGAATTATGTTATGGGAATACTTGTTCTTCGTGTGGCTCCTGCTACAAAGTGACACGTCAACGTGTTGCACAATATATTCTAGGAAAATTCGTGAGTAAGAAAAGATGGAACACATTGAAAAAGAACGGTTATCAACAAGTGCCCAAGGTGAATAATGCAGTGCATAGTAAAATACGCGTGTGAGAGTGACTAAATTTCAAAAGTAATACTGCACTTTAGCTAGCCAGCATCATCCTCCTTGCTCCAAACATTCGCCTCGTGGAAACTCCTATTGCTACGAAGGGCCGCATGTTTGGGAGGTTTCTGCCGCACTTTATGCATTAAGTCACCCATATTCATTTCAAGCCACTGCAACATCGATTATTAACGCTTGAGTGTTCTCGACGATAAATTCAGTAATTAATGGCATTTTTTTGAACTTAATAGTTCGCTGTGTTTAGTCAAATAACTTCCTTATTCAAGCTTCTTGAGTTGCTCATTTTAGGTTGGATAAGAAATTATCGAAAGCTTTCGGAGCAATTAATTTGGCTTTATTCACTTTCACGTTACCAATGATCTGCATGAAATTTATTGCATGCCGATATACGTTGCGGCCTATACGTCTTGAAATAAACATTAAAACAAAAGCGCCAAAAAGAAGGATACTTTATTGACAGCAGGCACAACCTAGTGGGAAATACTGCCAACGGGACATAGAAATCAGGTTCCTAATATTGGTGCAGTTTGGTGATAGGGCAAATGTTTCAAATCCAACGAAAGATCTGTATATGTTATTGATAGATCCAAAATATTGTTACGTAGGAAGACCGTCGGGTGTTACAGAAGCAGTCTTCTCGCGGTCGAGATCGTCCACGGCAATCTGCCAGTAGCGGGAGCGAAGGTCAATAGAGGAGAAATAGCGAGCACCGTGGAAGCAGTCAAGGGCGTCATCAATCCGAGGTAGGGGATACACGTCCTTTTTGGTAACCCTGTTAAGGTGGCCATAATCTACACAAAGGTGCAATGAGCCCATTTTTTACCAGTACAACAGGTGACACCCATGGCCTATATGACGGTTCATTACAGTTCTTGGCAAGCATTCTGTGAACTTCGGCGTGAATAGCTTGACGCTCAGCCGGTGACACTCAATATGGGTGGCGATGAATAGGAGGGGCATCGCCGGTCCTAATGCTATGTTAAACAGCTGTAGTTTGGGCCAAAGGACGATCGTAAAAGTAAAAATTATCGTGGTAGGAAAACAACGCGGTAGAGCTCACGAGCTTGCTCGGACGACATCTGGGGCGCAATCATTTTCTGTAAGTCGGCGATGGTACAAGTTGCCGACTGCGATGGTAGAGGAGGATCGGCTGAATTGTCTACTGCAATAGATGCTGCTGAGTGATCCTCGAATGAGTAAAGCTGGGCCAGAGACATCCCGCGTGGCAGCACTTGTATCGTGAAGTCAAAATTTACCACTGGCAGGCAGACGCCATTTGCCGTAATAGTTTAAACTGTATGAGGTACTGTGATCCCGTGTGTAAGGAGGACGTCTTGCATAGGAGTCGCGATGTAGTTACCATCGGGGACTGGTGGGGATGACACCAAGTCAACGTAAGTCAGTGCCGAAGGTGGCAAGCGAACGAAGTCGACGCAAGTGAGGCGACTGGGGTGTGGTTCAGCAGGATCCAGAACAGGCGGTCAAGGCGGAGAGTACTGGCGGAACAATCGATGAGAGCAGAATGTGCGGAGAGGAAGTCTAAGCTGAGGATGATGTCGTGGGGACAGTGGGCGATGACTGAATAGCACGATTGTTGACCGATCGGCGAAGGAGACGCGGGCGGTACACATACCAATTACGGGGGCTGTTCCGCCATCGGCGACACGGACAACAGGCGTCGTGGCGGGCGTGATAATTTTCTTGAGCCGGTTACGAAAGTCAGCGCTCATCACGGAGAAATGCGCCCCAGTGTCTTATGAGTGCAGACACAGAAACACCGTCGACTTGCACGTCAAGAAGGTTCAGATGAGTTGGCAACGTCAGTAGAGGATTTGGCGGCGTAGCGAGCAATGCAGCGTCACCTCGAGGCGCTGCATCGTCTAGTTTTCCGGCTGGGAGCGGCGTCCGAAGGGAGTCGGCGCATAGGAGCGACGGGGCCGGGGAGAGCGAGATTGTCGTCGTTGGGCGAAGGCGAACGAAAATAGGGGCAGTTCGGCGCAGGAGAATCAGTGGCGGCATTATCGGAGCGTGCGGCATAGGGAAGAGAAGGGCCACCTGGGGGGCGAGAGTAGGCAGTATAAAAAGACCGGGTCGGGGAACTCCAGCGGCTGCGACAGTGCAGAGAAATGTGCCCGATTCGATGGCAGGGAAAACAAATGGGCTTGTCAGCAGTGCGCCATTCAGATGGACTGCGGAAACGTGGTGGGTAAGAAGATGCGGGACCGGGCGGAATCGAAGAAGCCGGGTGGGTATTAGGGCGATGGGCCGAGCAGATGGTGTGACGACCCATGGTTTTGAACTCCTGGAGGACAACTGCCTGGATCAGGGAAACCGTGACTACAGGCGCGTTGGTGAGGCTGGAGTCGAAGGCAGCCGGATAGGCAGCCTCAATCTCACTGCGGACGATCCCGGTAACATCGCCAGTGTTGTTGAGATGAGGAGCGTCGGCACAGGAAGATGTGGCTGGGGTGTTGGCCAGACGGGCAAACTGCTGGTCCATACGGGGGCTTTTAGCGAGTTCCAGGCCGCGGCACTCTTATAACTGCATCCACCGTCGCCACGTTGTTGAAAACGAGCAAGTTGAAGGCGTCATCGGCAATGCCTTTGAGGATGTGGGAAACCTTGTCGGACTCAGTCATATGTGCGTCAACTTTGCGGCACAGAGCCAAGGCGTCCTGAATGTACGCGACTTAGGGCTCCGTTGGCGTATGCACACGGCTGGATAACGCCTTCTGCGCGGCAAGTTGGTGACCGTATGGGTTGCCAAACAAGTCTCAGAGCTTTTGCTTAAGCGACGCCCAACTAGTGAGCTCATCTTCGTGCGTCCGTAACCAAACTCGAGGTGTGCCACCGAGGTAAAAGACTACGTTGGCGAGCATGATAGCGTCCCACCGGTTAATGCGGCTGACGTGTTCGTACAGGCTGATCCAGTCATGGACATCTTCCCCATATTTGCCCGAGAATACGACAGGATCACGCGGAGAAGGATGTAGGTTGTCGAAGTGGCAGCAGGTGGCGGAGCCGGCGGAGTCGAGTTGTCGTCGCCGGGAGCCATGAAGGAAGGCTCGACGTACCGTCCACTGCGAAGCTCCATGGCGAGGTACAGGGAACGTGCACGTCCACCAGATGTCTTACGTAGGAAGACGCAGATGAAGAGCTATATACAAATATATTTACAAGGAAATAGGCCGCACTTGGGCAAGAGGCAACAGCCCGCTCTAGCCTCTAATCGTCGTCGTCGTCTTCACACTGCTCGCCTCTTAGTGAACGCAAAATACTGTTGCATAGCAATATACTGCATTTAGCTCATTTTAGCGCCACACGAAATTAGTTGTCCACTGGAAAGCTTTGGAATTCAGTTTCCTCTTGAATCAAGTTTTCTCGAATGGTCAGATTGCAAGCCTACAAACAATTCGAACACACATTGGGGTGGAGGCGCTGAGTGCAGATTAGGCACTTTGCCCGAGTTCGTTCCTACTATCTTGCAACACTACCGTCAGAAAGGCCGCAGGCATCACGTTGTGATAGATCTGATTATTACACCAGCTATATACCAGGCTAATCTTCGCAGCTACGCATTGATTCTCCCATGCTGTTTGGTTCGACCTGCAATGCACCTTAGCGTACGGGGGATCAGAAAATATTTAAGCTGTCATCTTATTGTAACCATCTCTTCGTCTTTTCACGACAGGTATGCCAATTTCGTACACATTTACACTGATGGATCAGCAATGCGCTGTCATCTGGAAACTTTTCTCAGCGAGAGCCACTGCCGTCAGTTTCAAGAGGTGCCGCCCAATGACATCCACGGCGGTAGTCTGGTGGCTCTTCGCCCTGCATTTAGTCTCCTCAGCGAAGAACAATCTAAATGACGGTAAATATTCAGTGATACAAAGGTAGCACTGCAGCCTTTGCTTTCAGGCCTGAGGCGCAAGCCACAGGAACAACTTGTGTTCAAGATCAGAGAACTAATTCATACCTTCGCCATGAAAGGGAACGACGTAGCATTTCAGTGGCTTT
This sequence comes from Dermacentor andersoni, assembly GCF_023375885.2. Taxonomy (NCBI): domain Eukaryota; kingdom Metazoa; phylum Arthropoda; class Arachnida; order Ixodida; family Ixodidae; genus Dermacentor; species Dermacentor andersoni. Next base: position 558,267 of record NW_027314752.1, on the reverse strand, counting down.
TACGTGACTGCGGCGTCAAAGGTAATGAACACGCTAATAACGCCGCTCGGTCTGCTCTTCAGGGCCACAGAGTGGACAGTTGTCAATGACGCATGTGTCAGAAAAATGCGAATGCTCTCACGAGATGTCACGTTCTGATGGGGACCATCAAGTTTTTAGGCGAGGGGCTGGACCACCTGGACTCTTCTGTGATGATGATATGTAGCTTTTAATGGCGCGAAGATCAAGTGTGCCCAAAGAGCGCCAAGGCAGCGATGATGAGTACTCTATGGACTAATGGCCAATGTGACGTAGCGGTAGAGAGGCCTAGAACTGAGAGCTATCAATTGCTTAAAATACAGAAGGAATGAAAATATAGGAATGGCTGAAGTAAAGTATGCTGTAAGTATAGGATGTACAACAATAAAGTATTAGCGTTACATGTATAAAAATGGACAAGTGATGGACAAGAGCCTCAACGAGTCCTTGAGTACAAGGGCCCGGATGCATCTGCTATAACAAAGGTTGACATCTCAACGGAGACCTCACGCAAGAGGCCGTGTTACGAAGGTCTTGGACAGAAAACCTGGAGCGTGTCAACGTCGTTTAAAAATGCTAAAATAGATTGCATGTCAAATAGCGGTTCTCTGCCTAGAAACAGTGCCAAGTGAAGTGGTATACACTAAATACATGCCAAGGGTAAGTGTCTTTTCCTCTGTACTTGTGTTTCACGACATTCTAGGAAGACATGCTGGACACTGAGTGTTGCCACACATCTACTACACATTGGACGTTCACTGCCAGTCAACAAAAGCTGTGTACCATAAGTGTGCCCTATTCTGAGACGACAGAATAGGACACCACTTCGTCGGGACTTGGTCAGTGATGGCCAGTATCCTAAATGTGGCTTAACTACGTGGAATTTATCAAGTACTTCAGCGTCCCACCTATGCTGCCAGTAGGTTCGCAGTTTTGTGCGTAAGTAAGGCTTTAGGTGTGAGACCGGAATGGCTACGGACATGTTGCAAGCTTTCGCGTCTAAGAAGGTAGCAATTTGGTCTCCCAGGACATTACCTTCAATACCTCTGTGTCCAGGCTGCCAGCATACCGTTACATGTTGGCCAGGGGCATAAATAGTACAGAGGAGAGAGAAAACATCTGCAAGTACTGGATTTCTGTGGTTGCAGCATGACATCAATGTTTTTACAACGCTTAATGAGTGAGTATATGACCACCTTATGAAGTTTTTTTCTGTTTTATGTGTTTCGCAGCCGAGCATAGTGCATACGCCTCTGCTGTAAAGATGCTTGTTTGAGGGTGTAGAACAATGGCCTCCGAAAAGGATGGGCCGACGGCTGCATACGATACGCCAGCATGCGATTTAGACGCATCTGTGTAATATTCCGGACACGAGTATTTAAATTGTAATTCTAGAAAACGCATATGAATGTGGACCTCTGCAGCGTGCTTTGTTACCTCCTCAAATGACGTGTCGCAGTCAATGACGTGCCACAACCATGGCGGAAACGGCTTGACAGAAGCCATTAGATGATTTTCAAGAATAGAAAAATCCATATCGTCGCTCAGTTTTCTCAAACGGATCGAGAATGGCTCTCTGGCTGTAGGTTTGTTATGAAAGAACGTTGAAGAGGTCATATCGTTTTGGTACGATAACAACGATGATTTTTCTTAGGATGTACTTGAGAAATGGAAAGTAAAATATGACCACTGCAGATCAAGGGACCATTCATTCGATTCGACATAGAGGCTTTCAATCGGACTTCTCCTGAAGGCAGCGCTGGCGAGGCGGATACCAAGGTTATGCACGGGGTATAGCATCTAGAGAGTACTGGGTGTAGCAGAGTGATACACTTCGGCACCGTAGTCTAACCTTGATGGTACAAGGCTCCTGTAGATGTTCATTAGGCATTTTCTGTCGCCTCCCCATGTTGTGTGCGACAGTATTTTCAGGATGTTCATTGTTTTCAGGCATTTAGCTTTCAGATACTTCATACGAGGAATGAAGGTTTTTTGAGTCTAGTATGGCCAAAAATTTATATTCAGTGTTGAGTGGTATGTGGTGTCCATGCAGCTCAATATCAGGATTTTGTATGAATGAATGAATGTATTTTGTTTATTGGTGCAAAGGCCAGGTATGGCCAAGGAGCGCCAGGTCCGTGGTGATGATTTCGCAGTGTAGTTATGAGTTCTATTAATTTTATGAGACGTGACTGTAAAGGGGCCTTAAAAATAGTCGCTCGAGAGTGTCAAATCTATCTGTAATAATATTATGTCGATGACAACGACACGTTCTATGAGCAATAAAATTCATTGCGGAATAATGATACGATGTACAAAATAAGTCAGATGCTTAAATTGGCTTGAGCGCTACTGCCTCCTTAGGGCCCTGGAAACACAAGGGCCTGGAGGCATGCGCTATGCAAAACAATTATCGCAGCGGCATCCTCCGGAACGAGCATGCTCTACGAATTTGAGGGACTTATAACATGTAGGATTACATCGTTTAAGAAACCGAGGACTGCTTTCGTGTTGAATAGCGGTTCTTGCCCAAGAAACATAGCCAGGTGAAGGGGGATGTAAGAACGGTATGCCAGAGGAAAATATTTCTTTCTCTCACCTTCGGCCTCCCGACGCTCCAGAAGGACGTGAAGGACGTTCAGCCTCTCACCACATCTGCCACAGGTTGGAGGTTCATTTGCAGTAAGTACATAATTATGAGTGCCAAATGTGTGTCCTATTCTGAGATGACAGATTAAGACATCTGTTCACCGTGAATTTGTGGCGGAGGGCCAAAAACCTAACTGTGGCTTTATACAGTCAGTTTAATTTATTTCTGCGTCCCACGTGCGTTGCTATTTGTTTCGCAGTTTCTTATGTAAGAAAGGCTTCAGATCTGTGACAGGGACCGTAGTCGTAGGATTAATAGCTAGTGATGTGAGTGATGTGGCCATTTTGTCAGCTAGTACGTTACCCTCGATGCCTCTATGGCCAGGTGCCCAGCATGTTATGCAGTATTTATCATACAGACATGTAATAAGAGTACGTAAAGTTCACTGAAAACAGGATTTGTAAACTTTTGTAAAGAAATCAGTGCTTTTACAAGACTTAACGAGTCTGTGAATGTAATTGCTCTGTCAAGTTTTAATTTCTTTATAGGTTTTACTGCAGACAGTAAAGCATAGGCTTCTGCAGTAGATACTTGTTAAAGGGTTCAATACGTCAGATTCTGAAAATGAGGGACCAACAGCAGCATAAGATACGTCAGAATGCGATTTCGACGCATCTGTGTAGAATTCGGAGCAGCAGTACTTCGATTGAAGCTCACGGAAATGCATAACGATTTCGAGGTCAGGAGCGTGATTTGTGACTTATGCAAAGGACACATCACAGTCTATCACCTGCCACTCCCAGGGTGGCAGTGGCTTAGCTGGAGGCATTAAGCGATGTTCGAGAATTGGGACATTCATTTCTTCGATAAGCTCTCTTACACGCAGTGACAAAGGTACTCTCATGGAGGGTCTATTACGAAAAAGTGTTTCGATTGTCAAGTCGTTAAGCGGTTGTGAAACACGGATGTTTCTTATTTGTGCGAACTTTAAGAAAACAGGTAAAGCTGATGTATGTTCTCTGAAAATGGAGTGACCACCCATCTGACTCGTCGTATGGACTTTCAACAGGGCTTGTTCGAAATGCGCCAGTGGCCAGGCGGATACGCATATGGTGAACGGGGTCTGAGGTATTTAGCGCGCTCGGGGCGGCAGAGTGATATACTACGGCAGCATAATCCAGTCGTGATCGAACTAGGTTCCTGTGAAGATTAAATAAATACTTTCTGTCGGTACTCCAGGTTGATTGGGATAGGGTTGTAATTAAGTTCATTGTTTTTAGAGATTTTGCTTCAAGATATTTTACATGTAGAATGAGAGCAAGCCTGGAGTCAAGTAAAACACTGAGGAATTTGTGTTCTTTGTCCCCAGGTATTTGTTGCCCACACAGTTCTAAGCAAGGATGCAGAACCTGGCCTACCTTTCTTGCAAAGAGAACACGAACTTTTGTGATGATTGAAATTAAATTCATTTTTCTCTGCCCAGTTTGACACTTTGTTCAAGCCATAGTGTACCTGTGTCTAGCAAACTCAGAGGTTACAGGATTTGAAACCTATTTGGATGTCATCCACGTAGACGGAATAAAAATGGCTGGGGGTAACGAAGCATCAAGTGTTGTCATCTTTACAATAAAGAGTGTAGCTGGGCACGCCTCCCTGAGGTACACCAGTTTCCTGTATAAAAGGACGTGACAGCAATGTACTGACTTTTACCTAGAAGGTATGATTGGACAAATAACTTTCTATTAGATGTAGCATATTGCCATGAATGCACATTTCTGACAAGTCTCAAGAATTTGTAGCGCCACGTCATGTCGTACCCCTTCTGCATGTCGAGGAATATGGACAAGAAAAGCTTTGTGTATAGATGCGTCACGGATATATCCTTCAATACGTACAAGATGATCGGTTGTGGATCGCCCTTCTCTGAAGCCACACTGACAGAGATCAAACATTTCGCTCAGTTCAAGGAAATGGATGAGTCGCCGATTCATCATATTTTAAATACCTTACAAAGCCAACTTGTGAGGGCTATCGGGCGGTAACTTACCCCAGATTAAGGGTCTTTGGCGTGTTTCAAAACAGGGATCACAATGGCTTCTTTCCATTCGGTTGGAAGGTATCCGACAGCCCAAATTGCGTTGAAAAGTGCGAGTAGTGTAACTTGCGTGTCATTGTTTAAGACTGATCGTTTCATACATGATCCTGTCAGATCCCGGGGCAGAGCTCTTGCATGCACTCAAGGCTGCTCTCAACTCGGAACTACTAAAAGGGCGGTTGTAAGTTTCATTCTGCCGACATTTTCTTATGAATGGCTTACATTCTTCCATTCGTTTGTATTTGAGAAAAGATTGTGACACTCAAAATTCTCCCCAGGTGAATCTGCCTGGCCTTGCAGTGTATCGCCCTGTGTGTTTACCAAAGGGAGTGAATATGCTTGTCGCCCTCTTATCCTAATAACCCTGTTCCAGACTTTGGCCTCATCTGTATATGAGTTGATGCCCGATAAAAACTTCTGCCAACTCTCTCGTCTGGCCTGTCGGCGCATTCTCCTGCCTAGGGACTTTACTTTCTTGTAGTTAATGAGAGGCTCTGCAGTCCGAGATCGCTGGGGTTGATGTTGACCTTATTCTCCTTTTTTGTGTCTTGTTCTCTCTCTCTAAACTATGGCGGCTGGTACTTGTGGCAGTTGAGAGCCACGATACCTGCAACCCTAGATTTCTCACGAAGGAGGCACTGCTGCCCCTCTTGACGCTGGCCCTGCTTCATCTTGTAATCTCGACTGACAACTTTATCCCCTGACCAACTAAGAGGGAAATTCAATAATGAGTACCCGGTCCGTCTAGTCAGGGTAAAGAATCCTAGCGTCACGGTTCATGAAGAGCCTCTTCTGACGACCCGCGAAGGTACGAAGGTAGATAAGGTTGAAACGTTATCTCGTCGTTTAAAGTGGTGACAGTCTTGTAGTAGACTTCGCTGTCCCTTTGGACGCTAATGAGGGGGTTGTAAAGGATAAACTGCCTGAAAAGACCTCTAAGTATGCTGCTCTGAACAGAACAGTTGTTTCGATGCGCGTAAGACTTCCCTCGCAGGGCATGGTTTTTGGGTCTGGGATCATGGTCTGCCGAGGAACTGAAGCTAGGTGGGACCCTAGGTTTGTCTCGAGCAGATTTGTCTTGGTTAAGCGCTTGTGTCTTTCGAGGTAGTCTCATTTGTCTAAATAGATTGCGAAAACGTGTAGCTTCCCTTCTCAGATTTCAGATCGCATTCTTTGAACATTTCATTCTCTGAAAAATGTGCTATTTGTGCTCATTTTCCTGTGTTTTTTATACGTGATGTCACTGGTTTTGAACCTTAACTGTTGCTCTTTGACCATTTCGATTAGGCAGATGGCCACAGCATTAAAGACGGTTAATTTATATATTGCATGATAGCTTTTCCAAAGAATTCGAATACAATGGACGTCTTGGGGAGACCAGTATCGAACTACAAGGGCCAACATAATTGGGAATTTTCCGCCGGCGCTGGTCCTTCCGCCAGCGCTGGTCCGCTGGACGAACACCAAGATCTTCGGTAATGTATGTCGATAGCCAAATGTCTTGTCATGTAATTATTAATACTCATGAATTGATTAATGAGATTTACGAAGTGCCTATCTGCTATTTAGCGATACCACCGATGCGGGAATGGGCTCGACAAAATCAGTGTAACAGCAAAACCCCTTTTTTGCGGACAACTTGAGCCTATTCAGAGTAGGTACGCTGCTCTTGACCGCACGTCCGCGCCTTAAGGTGATCTCGCGGCCTGTAGCATCAACCGAGAAATATATCGTGGATGCTCGAATTCTATGATCCAAAGTTCAGATCCTTAGTTTTATTTGTTTTTCGTTATCCAAAATATTTTGTTTCTGCTGTATTTTAAAAAGGAATTCAACCATAACGTGGAACTTTCCTTTCGCTCGCATGGGGACGCTCTTGCTGGTTGCCTCTACGTGGTTCTCTCGGTTTGTATGTTACGGCCACTAGCGTTCATATCGCAGTACCCAGTTGCCTAGGTCCCGCGTCATTGATGCGGCCCCAGCTGCCATCAGCTGGGATGAGGGGCGCTTCAGGCCTGACATCGTCGGGACACAGCACAACACGTCGACACTCGTCCCCCTCTGTCGGGGGAGAAGAGCTTCGCAGCCGTTGGCTCAGGCCCCGGTAGAGTCACTTGCCGTACCAGAACTGCAATCTGGCTCTATGGCGGAAAGTGTTTCCGTGACAACAAGAGGAGAAAGACCGCACCCCAGTCACCTGAGTGCAAGAAAGCCAGTTCAGAATAGGTAGCCGGCCGCCTAAACGGGTCACTGAGGCCTCTGGTGGCCCTGCCAACATCATGGCTACTCAGGGCGCCTTGCCCTACGACGGCGCCAGTGTTTCAGCGCTCTCCTGGGATCTCCCTGCCCTGCCAACTATACCTCCTGGTGGTCCACCTGACCATGATGGTCATGGCAGAGGCTCAGAGAGTGTAAGAAGGCTGATGTCCTCAGCCGCGCTTAGCGACAGCTCGTACCAACCAAGGACTGAAGCTCAGATTAGGATTTTGGCTCACGCAGAGCCGGGAATTCCGCGCGGGTAGCATCTCATTAACGCTGCCCTAGCGGCTACCTACGCGTTCCCCTCCATGGATGCCATCGAAGACCTCCGTAGACAGGCGAGAGAGAGAGAGAACTAAACTTTTATTTTCCGAAACGGTAAACCGAGTCAGAACTCGCTTCACCCTAGGTGGGAGGATTCCTTATTCCAAGAACCCTCTGGCTTGGGCTGCCTCCTTGGCCCGGGCGACGAGACTGCGTTGGTCGTCCAGGTCATCGGAGGAAAGCTTGGCCTCCCACCTTTCAGTTATCGTACGGATCTGCGGTGAGTTGGGGCGCTCATTTATTGCTTCTATGGGGCGGCTTTCTTTGAAGTAGTCTTGTGGAGCTTGTGAGGTAGGGTCGGCGGCTTTGTCACGCAGTGGGCAATCCTGGACCATATGTTGTAGGGTGTCTGGAACGTCGCAATGGGGGCACGTGTACGAGTACTGCGTAGGATAGTCTGTGCATGATTATTCCGTGCACGTAGGTGTTGGTCTGTAGGCGGCGCAGGATGACTTCTTCCTCTTTGCTCAGATTCTTGTGTGGTGAAGCGTATGTTCTTCTGCTGAGTCGGTGGTGTTGCAGAAGCTCCGAGTACTTCAGGGGGATGTCATCAACGTTGGTGGCCGGCCTAGTGTGGGATGGCAGGAAAGCCCGGCTGGTATGCTCGCGGGCAGCGGCGTGTGCCGCCTCATTTCCTGTCATGCCCTGATGGCCTGGGACCCAGTTGATGTGGGTGTCGGGGAGCGGGACGCGTGCGATGTGATTTCTTAGTATCTTGAGCGCGGTTTCTGACACGCGTCCTTTTTGATAGTTGCGCGCTGCTGCTTGGGAGTCTGTTAGTATTACTGCTACTTCAGGGCATGTCATTGCCAGAGCTATTGCCGCTTCCTCTGCAGTCTCGGAGGCTCTTGCTCGGATGGTGACCGCTGCAAGTTCTTTGCCTTGGTGATCCGTGACGCTTAGGGCAAAGGCGTTTCGTTTAATATACCGGGCAGCATCGGTGTACCTTGTGTCAGGGTCTCTCCCGTATTTCTTGCTGAGTGCGCGGATTCTGCTTTGCCGACGCTCCTTATGATAAGTTGGATGCATATTGCGCGGTATACTTGCAACGCTGATACAGTCCCGGACTGCAGGTGGGATTCTTGCTTTCTGGTCTGTGTCTGCAATGAAGCTTTCACTGTAGTTGAGGTAGCGCAAAACTGCACGTCCGGTGGGTGTGAGCTTGAGCCGCTCTAGTTGGCTGATCTTATGAGCCTCGACAAGCTCTTCCCACGTATTGTGGACGCCGAGCTTGAGGAGTTTCTCCGTTGATGCCATGGGTGGGAGGGTCAAGGCTACTTTGATTGCCTTTCGAATGACAACATTGAGTTTCTTGATTTCTGCCGGCTTGAGCGTCAAGTAGGGAGTTCCGTAGGTGATACGGCTAGTTAGAAGAGCTTGAATTATGCTTAGTGTGTCGTGTTCCTTAAGTCCGCTTCTTTGGTTTGTGATCCTCTTGACGAGGTGCGTAACATGTGACAGTGTGCCTTGGAGACGCGGGAGAGTGGCCGCCCCTGATGAGTCCTTGTGGATGTGAAGTCCGAGTACGCGAAGAGAGTCGACTGTAGGGATCTTTGTTCCGTTGAGCAAGACGCTAGGATCGGGTTCGATATAGTTAGGTGGTTTTCCTCGTGTCCGTGCTCTCAGGACGAGAAGCTCCGACTTTTCGGGTGCGCATTGCAGACCGCAGTGTCGGAGGTATCGTTCGATAGTATCGACGGCTTCTTGTAGATTGCGTTCTTGTTGTCCAGTAGTAGGTGCTTTGGTCCAGAGCGTGACGTCGTCGGCGTAAAGGGCATGGCATAGGTTTGGGATGGTGTTCAGTTGTTTCGGTAGCTTCATCATTGCGATATTGAAAAGGAGGGGTGAAATAACTGATCCTTGTGGGGTTCCTTTGTTGGGTAGCCGAAATTCATCACTGCCGAGGTTGCAGACGCCTACTGTTGCTGTTCGGTGTGTCAAAAAGCTGCTGATGTAGTCATAGATTCGGGTTCCGCAGCCTGTATCTTCGAGGTTGCGGAGAATGGCTTCGTGGCTCACGTTGTCGAATGCGCCCTTTACGTCGATTGCCAGGATTGATTTGCGTCTAATCGAGGTAATCAAGTAAGTCTTCTTTGAGGACCAGGAGTACGTCCTGCGTGGAGAGATGCTGTCGGAATCCGAACATGGTGTGCGGCAAGTGTCCGTTGTCCTCGAGGTATGTTGTTAACCAGTCGTGCACCATGTGCTCGAGGAGTTTGCCCACGCAAGATGTGAGGGAAATTGGACGTAGGTTTTCGATGAGAAGGGGTTTGTTGGGTTTGGGGATCATGGTGACCTCCGAATGCTTCCAGGCTGCTGGTAGGTCCCCCTTTTCCCAGCAGTCGTTGTAATACTGTAGCAGTGCTGTAGTGGCAGATTGCGGGTGGTTGCGTAGGAGCTTATTAGTTATTCTGTCCTTGCCGGGACTGGTGTTTCTAGTGAGTTTGGCTAATGCTGCGTGGAGCTCCGCCTGGGTGAATGGTCGATCGAGATCTGGGTTTGGTGCACCGTCGTACGTCTTTCCGCTCGCTGATGAAGTGGGCTTGTCGCTGCTAAGTTTTTGCTGAAGCTCACGAAGGAGATCGTGCTCCGATCCAGCATGATTGTGGATCAGTCTGCGCAGATCTTGCCTCTGTTGAGTTTTAGTGCGATCGGTCGCTAAGAGAGCGCGTAGGAGATGCCAGGTTTTTTTGGTGCTGAGTGTCCCTTGTATGCTGTCACAAAAGTTGTCAATTTTGCCTGCTAAGTTGCTCCGCGTAATCTTGGGCCTGTATGGTGAGAAGGGCGATTCGTTGCTTGAGTTTTCGATTGAGCTTTTGTCTCTTCCACCTCTTCAGGAGGCTTCTTTTGGCCTCCCAGAGATGAAGGAGATGCGGGTCGACTGCGGGTGTGTTGGTGCTTAGCTGGATGCTCTTGGTGTGGTTTTTGGCGGTGATGAGAAGGCCCTTGAGCCAATGGTCGATGTCGTCGATTGTTGTGTTGCCGCTGAGGTTGTCTCTGAAGGACTTCCAGTCTGTTAGTCGAGCAACTCCAGTCTTGGTTGGTTTCCGGTTATGCGCGATGTCAAGCTGGATAATGTGGTGGTCGCTTCCGAGCGTCTCCGAGAGTCGACTCCACTCGGCCCAGTGGACGTTAGCTGTGAACGTAAGCTCCGGGTTGGTGTCCCTGGAGACACTGTTCCCGACTCTCGTGGCCTGCAGTGGGTCGTTCCAAAGTGTCAGCCTGTGTTGAGCAGTGTCGTGCACTCGCGCTCCCTTCTTGGTGGTGTTTGGATAAGCCCATGCCGTATGTGGGGCGTTGAAATCTCCCATTATGACAACTTGATCGCCTTTCGTGCGTTTCCTGAGTTCACGGACAAAGTGGTCGAATTCCGGAAGTTGATCACGAGGAGGGCTGTATATGCTGGCGATAAAAAGGCTTTGCTGCGGTTTTCTGTCTGGTATAATCTCCACTAGGGTGTGCTCGATGGGGATTCCTTCTATTTCGTGTTCCTGCGTTGTGAGAGTTTTCTTGGTTAGGATGGCTGTGCGATGAGTTTGTGCGTGAGCGGTGTATCCTTGAAGTCGGACATTGCGGGTATTGGTTTCCTGTAGGGCAATTACATCGGGGTCGTCCAGTTTGAAGAGTTCTTGTAGGTTTGCATACCGGGGACGGAAGGATCGACAGTTCCATTGCCAGATGCGCAGAGTATTTTGCGGGCTCTTTGTTGTGGTTTTAGGTGTCGCCATCATGAGGCACTTCAGCTTCACAGGCAGCTTCATGGTTGGGTGAGATCGAGCGGGAGGCATGGCGACTGTTCATGCGAGCCTTCTTTCTACCCTGCTCGGTCGTGTTGAGAAGGCTGTCGAGGTAGGACTTGGTGACATAATTGTTCTTCGCGTGTGCTATGAAATTGTTGACCTGGGCTGTTAGGCCGGTAACCTGGCTTGTGAGAGTGGCGACTTGATTTGCGAGGGTGGTGGTGGTGACTTTGGTGTTAAGGGTCGCAATATTCTCGACGATAGGCTTGGTGATGTTTTCAATCAGGGCAAGGATGTTCTTTGTGAAGACGTCCTCGAAAGCCTAGAGGTGCTTTGGACTCTTGCTTCGATCGCGGAATCAACTGCCTCCGTGGTTAACGCTGTGAATGGTTGCTTACTTCCATGTTCGTATTCTTTGCATTTTTGGAATAGTCTGTCTATGAGATTTTGTTGATCTTGTGGCTTGCTCTCGAGGGCTGCTACGGCTACCGCTTCTGCCGATCCGACGCTGGCACTGCCTGAGCTGCCGGCCACTTCAGCGTAATTCAGGCGTTTTCGGGAACGCGATCGCGATCTTGATCGTGATCTTGACATGGGTCTGTTACTTCTTGCGGTGCTACTGGAGGCGTTACTTGAGTTGGCGGCGCATCCACTGGCCACTTCAGCGTAATTCACGCGTTTTCGGGAACGCGACCGCGATCTTGATCGTGCTCTTGACATGGGTCTGTTAGTTCTTGCGGTGCTACTGGAGGCGTCACTTGAGTTGGCGGTGCATCCATTGGCAGCGCCTAGTTCAGGGAACTCATCGCGGTTGGAGCTCCATCGACTGTCTCGCTCTTGGATCCTGTTTTGCCATTGCTGTCTTACTTGGTAAGGCGGTGGGTTGGGCTTGAGCTTTTTCTTGATTTCTTTCCCAGCCTTCTCCGCAAATCTTGCACGTGGGATGGCAGTCATGGTTCGGGGGTTGGTTTGTTTTGCCACATTTGTAGCAGAAATTTGGGGTTGGTTTTGGGCAAACGTCTTGACGATGTCCGAAGTTGCCACAGGTTCGGCAATACTGAACTGATTTGCGGTAGGGCTTGCATCGGTAGTCGCCGCTCTGATAAATGATGCTGTAGGGGACGTGTGGTCCCTCAAAATAGATGACCGCCGCCGTGGACTGTCCGAGCACGCGGGCGTTGAGGACTGTATAGCGTGCTGGCACTCGAGTTCCATCCATTAGTTCCGCACTGCAAGTCCCAGGCGTGATACCGTAGATAACACCTTTGCTGACATCTTCGGGTAGGCGACAGTTGGCTTTTACGTTGTAAATGTTGCCTCCAAGCTGTATGTTAGTGACCTTGGCTAAGTTTTGAGCATAGTTCTTGGTTGCTGTACTTGCAATGATCAGGTTTTCTTTTTGCATTTGTACTCGCACGTTGTCGTGAAATTCCTTTTGCAATATTCCGCTGGATCTTCCGACTGCGTGAGTGACTGCGACGAGTGACCATTTGGCGAGTTCAAGGCCAGCTTGCGGGAGGTAAACAATCTTGATGTCGTCCAAAGGTAGCGGTGGCATTCTGGATTTGCGCGGCGGCGGTGGCATGGCTGGCTGTCGTGTGGATTGGCTCTCTGCGGGGGCTTTGATGCGCGTGATTTCCTTCTTGCCTTTCCTTTCCCATGTCAGCCATTGGTCGTTGAGGTCTATAGTTCTGCCGCTGTTTTTATCGTAGGTCCAAGATTGAGCGACGTCGGCTTCTTCCGCTGAGTGTATGCATTGCGCGGGTTTCTTCTTGTCGTTCGCTTGACGTCGCGTCCGTCGCGGGTGTTTCTTGGCTCATCTCAAAGTCTGCTTGTCAGCCGCAGCACCTGCGAGCGCCGAGCCTCCTGTTCGGCTCACAGTGCACGTGCCACGCACGTGCGGCAGCGAGGGCTGTCGGCCTCCTTCCACGCGCACCGTGTGCCTGTTGCACGTGCGACGGCGGTTCTCCCGGCGGGCCGGTGGGGTCTCGCGCGGCGTTAGGCTTAGCAAGGCGCGGGATGGTCGGTGAAGATAAAGCTCGAGATCTTGACAAAAATGCACTCACTTTAAAAGTAGGTGGTATCCGCTGGTTCCTTGTTGCTTGCCGATTCTGTCGGTGCAAAATGAAAGGGGTGAGTGGCCTTTCTGTAGATATGAGCGCAAGACGCAGGAGCCCATGTGAGGCACGTCCGTACTTCGCGGCCCCCTAGCGGAGACTCCTAGACAGGCGAGATATAGAGAAATACTTGCACAAGGGTCAGCACGACAGCATGCACCTTCGCCCACTCAGCCTCCAATGGGTGAGGCTACAGGTAGCAACCGTTCTATTTCTGGAAAAACTGACTCGGACACCCTGGATGCTGCCACAAAATATGTCGCCTATTAGACGCTACTATCTTTTGGGCTCGATGACCCTGGACTAACAGTAACTTGGTTAAGATCTCGCTATGTCGGACTTGAGAGTGTTTGTGAATTCTTTGGTGCATGGACACGGCCAGCTCGGAGGCAGTGCGGGGATTAAAGTGGAAGATTGCCTTTTTCAGATGCGCTCTGGTGAGCGCTCGCGACCATTCAAACGTTGCCTCTTCGCAGAGCGCGAACGCCTCTTCGCTCTGGGCCCAATTTACTGCCCGAGGGCGTGATAGCAGGTCCGAATACTTTCCAGCCAGTCTCCCTTGAAGAAATTCATAAGGCCTTTGACCCTGTATTCGCGAGTATATACACCACAGTTAATAAAATTGGCATTAAGTGTCGCTTCCTCGATTCACCCCAAGATGAAGTTTCCACCCAGTTGTAAGGAATGGTGGTGGCGTCGGCTCCGGGGCCAAATGGGCTCTCGGTATGGGAGCTCCGTAAGATCTCTCGTGCTGCCTTGGCACTATAGGTAATAATTGGCTTGCCCATCATCTGCCAGACGAGCCCCGTCTCTCAGGGACGGGGCTTGTCCCAGTGTCCTGGCGCCGTGATCACCTCATCACTATTTCTTCACCATTAATCAGACTGTATTCATGCGCAGTGATTCTGCAGACACTTCTATGCTGCCTCCTTAGACTTAAAGGAAGCTTTCGACGCGGTTAGTCATCATGCGCTCCTCACATGTTTGGCCTTGGCTTGGGGATGCTCCTCACAACCTTGGCTGGGGGATGCTGTGGTCAACGTGAAGAGCCGAAACGACCCCATCAAATATCCAAGCGTTGACTTAATCGTAAACAAACGACTAAAGGCTTTAGTTAATTTAATTCGGAAAGAACTGGCGCTTGTGAATTCGTCCAATTAAAGCATTTCAGAAATCACATTGCATCTCGATTTTACGGGTGCCGAAACTATTACACACAAACCCCAGCTCCCTCTTAGTACTGCCTATTGCCGCTGCACTCGACAGAAACACCAGACAGGAAATTAAGGGAATGTTGCGCTTGCCCGTTTCCTTTCCAGACTTTCCGGATTTCCGGGTAGAGCACTTCGCAAACTTGGCTATCTCAAATGAATTTTGAGAAATGCTACGAAGGATTGCAAATTAACTGCTTACAAATCGCTAGTTCGATCGATGCTGGAGTACGCCTCAACTCTTTGGTCCCCTCATCAAGCGCATGACAGTGACAGTTTAGAATCAGTCCAAAAAGAAGCAATACGATTCATCTTCGGCCGGTGCTATCGCAAGTTTTCACCTTCACATATGCACACTTTATTTTTGCAAACGCTAGAACATAGGCGCACACGTGAACGTATCATCATGCTGTATAAGATCGTTCCCACGTCATCGGGCATTCAGGCACCCTTCTCACTTGCGCCCTCAAGCGCACGAGCAACCCGACGGAACCAACCTTTAAACATTGTTCCTTTCGAACCGCATATAGGCTGCTTTAAATTCTTTTTTCTCGCTAACAGTTGAAATTTGGAATCGATTGGGCGGCTCATTTCGCGCATAGCCGATTGAAGAGTTCGTTGTTCAGCTGCCGAACAACTTGACCTGTTGATCTGTTTTTAATACTTCTGCGTTATCTATTTCTATGCTGCCCATGTTTGTTTTTACTTGTGTATTTACCCACGCCTGCAATGTCTCCCCTACGAGACAGGAGTATTTGTAAATAGAACAAAATAGTCTAGGAAAATTCGAGAATGCGAGCTATCGCCTTCAGTTTCAAGAGGTGCCACCCAATGACATCGAGGGCTGCGGAGTGGTAGCTCTTTGGGCTGCATTTCGTCTCGTCAGCCAAGAACAGTATCAAAGATTATCTATTTTCAGTGACTCGAAAGTAGCACTGCAGCCTTTGCTATCAGGCCTGAGGCGCGAACTACAGGAACAACTATCCCAGAGCAGATAACTAATTCATACCTTCGCCATAAAAGGAAACGACGTCGCAAAAAGAAGTAAAACGTTCATATGTATGCGTTCGATCGGTGAATTAGCGTCATAATAACTAGCTGTTTTAAGTTCACTGGACCACAATACACGCACTATTGTATCCAGTGCAAGGACCGCCGCTGCGTACACTTCAAGGTGCGCCGCCGACCGCCTATACACATTAACGAGGCGACGAAGGTGCCACGTATAGCCCGATGTCACGGCCAATATTACAACCGGCGGTAATGGCACCAATGTTTCGCGTTGGCATGGAGGATGGCTGTTGCTATGCAAACACGTGGGGCATGCCCGGAGAGCACCGGTGGCGGATGTGCTTTTGCTCGTTCCCGTGCCGCAACAGGGCTCTCTTTTCGTGTGCACTGCCGCCGTGCGATCTACTGTCAGCTGCTTCTCAACTAGGGTCTTCACCACGGGCTCCGCTTCATGCGCAATTCTGTTTCTGTGGAATGCTGCTTAAAGACTGCCATATTTGCATGCAATTCAACCAAGTTTGTAGAGCGATAACATGGTTTTGCTTGGTTTTGGAAAAGTCAGATGCTGTTCGATGCTGTCAGTTGCACTACGATACGACAATTCACTACAACACAGACGCTGGTCATCGCGGCTGGAGCAGCGGGAGAACTGAACATCATGCTCCGTCTCGCTTGAACGCGAACTAAGCGTCGAAAGCACAGCGCATACGAAGCTACCAGCACTCGGCACATTTTGTACACTTCGCACATCGCTTTCAAAACACGGGCGCCCACGCGGCGTACGCCGCAGCCGCCGTTAGCGGCTGGCTAAGTCCGAGCTTGACATTGGCTGAGCTTGAAGGTCATATTTACTGAACCAGGCGTTTTCTGGGTTTTGTATCTGGTGTAGTAGCATTGTTGCGATAGCGCCTTCGGTGGAAACGGAGAACTATGTACATCAGGGAAATCTTCGATAAAAGCCAGACTTTGGCGAGTACCACCATATCGTGCAGAGGCATCGAGATACGAATCCCGAGTATCAATTCAAGTACTTTAGGTAATATGTTCTCTGGTTTCAGTTTGCGCAACTTATGTATGGCCGTCAGCTGATATGAAGCAGCTCAATTAATGGGCAACCGCGAGCTGCTACTCCCATATAATCGAGTGAGCCCAATGACGAACAACCGCACTTTCCTCCATCAGTTTTCTCCAACGCGCAAGCTTCAGAAGGATGGTAATCGAGACAAATTCAGTCCGGTTTGCGCCCGATCGTGATCCGAAGGGCCACATGTAATGAGTTATTACAGCTAAAGAAGGCGACGTGTCTTAAGCTGTTTAAATGCGCCTGGGGCTCGTATATGAGCATTGGGTATTCTACCCGTCCTGACAGCCTGTAAGGTGCCGCAAAAACAAGTCAGAAATACATTTTAGTTTTCGCATGGAACATTCTCGGCCGAAGAGGCTTCAGGTAACAGCGGTAAACATCTATATTTTACTTTTCTTTCCCGAAAATACCTGATCACGTGATACACACACTTAATTGGCGGTGTACATTACTTTGTACATTTGTTTATCTTAATCTGAAAGTATTTATTGTTGGCATAACAATGAACGAAAGTTATCCTACTGATTTTCAAATGTGCTGGCGCTTTTCCTTTGGGCAAAGGAGATAAAGGGGAAAAACTAACTGTGTCAGCTCTTGTGCTGCCCAGTGGTCAATAGAATGGAAAAGATGCTGTAATCTTGTCTTATTTAGCAATAATTTTTTATGCCAAATGACCAAAGCGCCCTTTTGCCTATTGTTAAGCAATGTGTGCGACCACATTCTCCATGCACCTGTGCCCAACAGGCCATTCTACCTAGCAGAAAGGCTTGCAGTCACACTGAGGGAACACATAAACCAAAGTTCACAATTTCTTGAATCTGTTCTAAAGGATTCAATTCTGATCGAGTCAGCCAAATATAGACTAAGCAGTACTAACTACGGTCCACAAAAATTATCGTACCAGATTCTCGACTTCTTGAATAGACAAAACAGATATGACCGTTGTTACAGACAGCGTCTCAGCGCAAGCATTTAAAGAGAGCATAAGCAGATACCTTCTTGGCAAACAATTATGAAATGTTTTTTTCTCTCGGTGTGATAAGTGAGCACTAAATGTTGGTTTCAGTTGCGAGTTTTGTTTTTATGGTTCGTGTTTAATTGCTTTGGTCGATTTTTGTGTACTTCATGTCACAAATGTCATTCGTTCTTAGTTGCGCATTTCTCGCGATACAGAACACTCTTGTTTGAAATTTTTTCATTTTGATGCAGTTGCCAGTGCTTTCCACTGATTTATATTGCTACAATACTTTCAATGGCATTCTAGCAATTATTACAGTGATGTTGGGTGAGATGTTTGGAGAGTGGGGGGGGAAGGGGGTTGACTCACTGTCGGGCAATAATTGCCTTTATGTCTGCCTCCTAGGCAACCGTTTTATGAAATACTTCGACTTTGAAACTAGCATTATCGCATGAGCCCTGAAACATACATGCTACGCCTTTTATGCTTCATCCGCGTTCTGTGGAAATAGCAATCCTGGCACATTTTGCCGCACTTGTACTATTGGGCTATGTAGAGAGAACATGTACACTTGTGATCCATGTTCTTTAATTTGTAGATTCCTGGCAACTGGAAGCTCTATGCACGAAATTGCGATGAGCTACCGCATATATGCATCAACAGTGTCAAGCATCTTAAACAGGACGCTGCCAGCCATCTGGAAGTGCCTCTTTCCAGTTCTCAGCTGTGCGACCACATCCCAGTGGCAGAAATAAGGGAAGAACTTACACAAAAATGGAACTTCCCACGTGCCATATGGGCTATCGATGGAAAACATTTGCTATAAAGTGCCTCAATAATAATGGATAACCATTTTTTAATTACAAATGTGTTTTACTCCCTAGTTTACTCGCAGTAGTAGATGCTAACTGTAGGTTCATTCATTTCGACATTGGGGCCGCAAGGCTGAATTTCAGATAGTTCATTTGTTGGAGATGGTGCAATCTAAAAAGCCTTTGATGAACAAACTCAAGGGCTACCTTCGGATGTCTCTAAATGGCGAGTGTGCTTATTAGGTGGTGCAGCTTTTCCACTAAAGCCATTTCTGAAACGTGCATACTCAGGAAAGAATTGGATGAACGAAAGAACATTCAACAATCGCCTCTCAAGGGGACGTCGTTGCATAGAGAATGCTTTTGGAATTTTTCTGTCCCTGTGGCGATGTTTTCTTCGGTCAATAAACGGTGATTCAGAGCTTCTCACTAACCTCATAAAGGCATCTGCGTGCTTCCGTCCTTAAATGTCACATCATACGTACACATGCTCTGTGCATAAAAGATGAAATAGCAGATAACATCATTTATTCGAATGGCTTCGTTCCGTGGCAGCTAAGTGTCATCAGACGCAATTTAAGCAGTGTTTAAAACATTGAAGACCGGCCACTTAGACACATTTTGTGCAGTGACAGACAATTAAAATCCAAGCGAGTTCCACAATCTTGCATGGTTTCAGCTCGGATTAATATCAGGTATATACCATTTTTAGCAATCAGCTATCACTTGCATGCATCACAAGTATGTCGCAGGGCACTTTCCTGAGATTCTATAACCGAGACACAGAGACAGGTGACCTGCTCTTTAATTTTGGCTCACAGTTTATTTGTCCAAGAGTGTCCCTGACAGGACACCTATGTAATGTTACGAGTCACTGTCGATATCATCAGATAATGGGAGCCGATGTGTTCTTCGGCGACACTGCATTCGGCTCATAACATCTTTTCTAGTGTGCATACAGGTAGCGTCCGTTCCATGTTCTGTTGAGCTGTTACGTGCAAGTAACAACCTAGCCACATACTTTGAATAACCACACGCAATATTGACACGCGTACTTATCCTTTTCGGGTAACCGCTTGTCATCGTCTAACAAATGTTTTCGCTCGGCGCGGGACGCGCCGGCATGTATCGGAAGTTTCTATAATGTTATCAATGGTTCTGTTGTCACGGAAGCTAGTGTAATCTGATCGCATGTGCGACACGAATAGTGTAGAAATTTTTGAAAGACGTGCTGGCACCAGCGATTACTGTGGAACCTTCGATGAGTCGTGTATAAAAGCCGACGCGCTTGATCGGCAGATCAGATTTTCGACGATTGCCGACCGTTTTCGCCGCTATCGTTGTCTTGAGTACAGCCTGTTTTTGAGGGCACAGGTTCACCCAATAAAACATTAGTTTCGCTATTCAGCTTTGCTCCTTTCTTCACCTTCACTGCAATGCGACAATATTGTAAACAATTGTCAGATGTGACCGTGTAATAAAACGTATTTTAACAGCTTCATACGTCTCCACCAGATGTCGCAGTCTTGTGCATGCAGCTTCTGTTTCTAACAGAACAATAAATATGTAAATGCGTTACGAGTTACAATGACACATCAAATGTGCTCCTTTTATTAATTTAGGTGCTTCATAAAATTTCCAGTTAAAGACAGCTTCGACTTTGCACAAGAGAGCTCCACCGAAACAATCGGAGAATATCGCATTGAAAAATTGAATTTAACATACGATGCGAAAAATTGGCTTAAGTTGGAGCATCGCCATTTCAGGAGAGCATATTGATGTATGCTTCAGGCATGTTTCTGAATTGTGCTGCTAACCTGCTAGATATTACCCGCAAGGCACTTTGCCAGTACGAAGTACAGAAAAAAAACTGAAGCCTCACCTCAAAAACTAATAAATTAGCATGACGTAACGTGAAATGTGCTTCAGGTAGATTCCTAAGGTGTGCTGCTCGCCCACTATGAATGAACAAGGCAGTTTTAAATATGAAGCGAGGAAAAAAAGCTTCACAAATCAAATGAATAAGAATTAAAATCAGCTTGATACAACATGAAATGTGTTGCTTCTACACTAAATAGGAATAACTGGCTACCATATCAAAGCAGAAACAAAGTAGGAACTTGCTGCAGCAGCACAGTGTGTGAGGAAAATGACAAGAGCATGGTAGAATGAATTCAAGTGAGATACTACGGCTTTAGTACCTCACATGAGCTACTAAAGACAGGCTGGTTCATAACTTATCAGCCTTTTCCTCGTATTTTTCTCGACCTGAAGTGGAATCGCAGATAACTTGAAATCGGAATACACGGTAATACGGTGTCTAAGGATACAGTTGAACATGGCATAGAATATAATACTGTAATTGGCTGCACCTGAAACAAAAAAATATTATAAAGATAAAAAATATTCGTTAGGGTACCTGCTGCGATAATGCTCTGCAACACAAAACACGTCAAAGTCATGTGCAAGGACTGCACATCAGTGGAGCACTGTAGCTGGCTAGAGTGGGCTTGGCGGCAGCGCTTCGGAAGCGACGGTCACCAACCCATTGTGCTTTGTTATGTGGGGCCTCACCGGCCTGATGCAAGTGCAACCGCCTGCTTTCTGCGGGTTCCCCGGAATGCCTGTCGATCTCAACGGCGATGCCAGCACGCAGCTACAAGCACGTGCAGACTGCATCAAAATCAGCGTAGGGCTGTCTGCCCATATTACTGCGCATGCCCCGACTTCCGGAACGGCAGAACGCATGGA
Organism: Dermacentor andersoni; assembly: GCF_023375885.2. Lineage (NCBI taxonomy): Eukaryota > Metazoa > Arthropoda > Arachnida > Ixodida > Ixodidae > Dermacentor > Dermacentor andersoni. The sequence continues at coordinate 537,297 of NW_027314752.1, read as the reverse complement.
CCATCAGGCCTATATAAGGAGCGCTACATCGCCGACCACCAGCAGTGGGCTTGGCCGCAGAACATGGGACACGATGGTCACCAACCCATTCTGCGGTGTTATTCGGGTTTGTTCTAACAGATTACTAACCGAGTGCTCTCGAGGATAAAATTTGTGGTTTTACTGAGCGCATTACCAACCTGGAAGCCAAGTTATCATGCCTTACGACGCTAAATAATGAAGTGAGTAATTTAAGTGCAGCTGTATCTGAGCTTGAGAAAGACAAGTCATACATGCTTAAGAAGATTGATGACTTAGGAAGCAGAAGCCGCAGAAATAACTTGCTTGTTTATGGTTTGAAGGAGAAGGAGAACGAAACGCCCGACAGTCTTCAGAGTATGGTAAAGAAAGATGTCGATGGAAAATTAGAAGTTGAAATTTATAGTATGAAAAGGTGTCACAGACTAGGAAAAAGGAACTAAGGAAAATCGCCCTGTAATTATTAAATTTCAGGACTACAGAGACAACAGTAGTTCTGCAGGCATGTTCAAGGCTTAAAGGAACTGAATTTTTGGTGTCAGAAGATTTTCGAGCCGAATTAGTGAGATAAAGAAAAGCTCTGACAAAGTTGTTCACAGGAGACAGCTAATGGCGCTAAGGTTAGATTAGTTCTAATAGTCAGATTAATATAAGATTAACATGTAGCGCCTTGTCCTGTCTTTGTTCCTTCCTGGTCAGCCATCACTACTGGCGCTTCATCTATTGAAGAATAGTATTTGATAAGATTTTGATGGTGCTATGTTCGGGTGGGACGAACATAAGCAAGAGCGCTACAGTGTCACTTAGAAGAATGAATGACCGAGTAAAGTTGCGAAGCAAATGTTCACACTGTTAAATGCCAATTGTCGAAGTCTTCACAAAGCTACACAGCTTGTGTGTTTGCTTCTTGCGCATGACGTAGAAATAGCTGCACTTGCCGAAACCCTGACATCTCTGATAGTGAATTCGTATCAGAAAACTACCGAGTGTTTCGTAAAGACCGAGAGGTAAGGGGAGGAGGAGTAGCCACCCTATTTAAATCGTCATTGACGATCTTCGAAGTGCCTCATATAGACAGCGTAGAAGGCGCATTTTGTAAATTTTACAAAAAAACAATATTAGTTATATCCTTGAAGCCGTTTATAGGCCACCTGACTCGTCCATTGAGCTGCTAATAAATCTGAAAGATTATTTGCGGCACCATGTGAAACTGGACGATAGGTTAATTTTGACTGGTGATTTTATTCTACCCAACATAGATTGGACAACTTTTCCGCATTCTAACGTCGTTGAACGAACTATGCTTCATATTTCCACTGCATTTGACCTACTACAAGTAGTGAAAGACTACTAGAAGTCGCAGTGGATCAGGTTCAATTCGTGACTTATTTTTTCTAAATGGTGCTATTCAAAAAAGAGTGAAAAGTGATGTAACCAAAGGGATCGCTGACCACCAAGCTGTAATACTGACTTTGGCCAATGCTGACTTTGAGCGCAATGACACTATGGTGTTCTTTCCGAACTCTTCTCGCGCTCACGATTACTTCATTATTGACATGCTAGATATTCGTTATAATACTTTCATAAAATGTAATTGCAAAGTGAATCATTCTTGGCTCCATTGCAAAAGTATTGTTTTGAGCGCATTGAACGCTTTGTACTGAAAATTGCTAAAACGACTGCAAGATGTAATCCGATTATCCCGCGAGAGACGCTACGCTCACAGCGAAAATTAAAAAAAAAATGAGAAACGATTAAGAACAGGAAGCAGTTCGCGAGCAAACATTGATGAACAATCCGAAAAACTGAAGCAGCAGAATGCCCGTGACGAAGAAAAGTACTATTCTACAGAATTGCACTCCTACATCAAATCATCCCCAGAGAAATTCCGGAGGCAAATAACACCCCGACCGTGAACAATTGACACATTCACAATAAATGGCAAATCTGAGCGGGATGATGCCTTGGTGTGCACGGCTTTTAACGATTATTTCAAATCGGTATTTACGCAAGACGACGGCTCTCTTCCGCACTATTCCACAAATCTGCCTTCAATCCATAATGTGGGTTCCCAGGCAGGTGTTTTCAATCTAATATTGAAAATTGATGTAATGTATCTCCTGGTCCAGATGACATTCCGAATGCCTTCCTGAAACGTTATGCAGAGTGGTGTTCCAAATATTTATGCATCTTATGCAATAGGTCAGTAAATGAAGGCTCATTACCGAATGACTGGAGAACGGCCAGAATTAAGCCTATTCATAAAAATGAACACAGAACACGTATAGACCTCAGACTCTGCTCAGGCGGCGCTGCGGAAAAACCCGTCGCCAGCGCCCCCATCGGAGCCTTGGCGCGAACTGAGTAGTGCAAGTAGAGCTGTCCGCAAGCGAAGGTGCATAGGCCACAATGGACCCTTCTCTTTCGTTTGTGTTGAGGCACGGTTTCCTAAATATCAAGGACCTGGAAAGCTTCTTCCGCCCATCCACGCTTCGGAAAGGAAGCTCAGCAGGGCGAAGTACGTGTACAATATAAAATAAAGTCTCAAGTGTTATTTCGGCGTGCTGCAACTCGCAAGTACAGAGAGCATCAGGTTTGTCTATAGGCATATCAGCATAAAAATCTAAGCATTTCAAATTGGTTCATATTGAACATGTCCGGAACACAAGACTTAAGTATCTCCTATATTTTTATGTACTTTATCGTAATTTTTCGTCTCAATTATTTACAGAGAGTAAATCCTTTCGTAGCCTTTTCCAGGGCAGCAAACAGCGTGCGATCATAACGAAAGAGCTTCCTACAGCGCCTATGAGCTGCATCTTTCTCGCAGGAGCTACAGCATCGCTCAGTACCTTAATTTGAAGTTTTCACAGACGCTTCGAGCAACAAGCGCGCACAAATAAATGTAAATAAACGCGACATTTTTTTTCTTTACACACGTGCGTTACTTCGCAATTACTCATCCAGTGCTCCTATAGCAACTTTATTGCTCACATTTGAAAAACGCAGTCGAGCAGGCTCAGCACATTGCAAAGCGTGCTTGTTGTATCGGCGCAGGACATACAAAATGCCGAAAGTAGAAATGAGCTCGCGATACAACGATGCTCTAGAACAGGATTTTGAATTTATAAGCGAACCAAAATGTTTGGTTAAGCCGACCTGCCCAATCTCTCCGTTTCACTTGAGTCAAGGGGAGGCGGATGCCTGTCAAAAGGTGGAGATATCGATGGCACATAAGCAGGAGGGTTCGCAACGTTGTTTTTTCCGTTACCAACGAAGTGGTGGCTGCAGATTCTTGAGTTTTCCCTTGGTTACCACGGTCCTCCGTCAGGGCCACGCAACACAATTACAGAAGAACAAAATTGTCGCAGTTTCTCATGCGAACCGCTGTGTTGTCGGGAATGCAAGTAATCCGATTACCCAACAGGTTGAATGGCCCGTATCCAGCGCTCTCGCCTTTCCCCTTCATACGATCGCGATGGAAATCGGCAAAACTGAACGTTGTTATTCAGTCCTTCACGTTCATGGCGCGCGCGGAGCTATCGCGGTTGCCGTCGTTTCCGCCATCAGTCTGCCAGCAAGCGCTTTATGGCAGTTCCGCGGCGCGTCCGACTAGCGTAGAAATTCATTGCTCTCTGTCTGGGTGTTAAATGCGCAAAACACTCGCAATATGGACCAAAATCTAGTTAAATCGTTGTTTCGCAGTCGCTAGCTGCATAGGCAACTTAGCAAGGGAGTTCAGCTTCGCACTACTCAATCAATTACTGCCTCTTCGCAACGGCAGGTGGCGCTACGCGTCTTGCAAAACTCCAGAGTCTGACGTCCATTCAAAATTACCGTCCAATATCTTTCACCTCAACCGCATGCAAAATTTTGTAACACATTTTTAAACATATAGCTGATTTCCTTGACCAAAATAAATTTCTGATGCACAGCATGGCTATAGACGTGGATGTTCTACCACCATTCAGCTAGTTCATACTATACATGATTTTGCCGAGGCAATAAGCGAAGGAAAGTAGACTGACGCTATATTTATGGATTTTAAAAAGGCATTTGATAACGTTGCGTTTAATGAACATCACGAGTTAGGCAATGTATTAAAAATGATAAACTACTTACATGGATAGAAGATTATTTAGAAAACCACCGACAGTTTGTGGCATTAAATAATGCCTCTTAATCTACTCCCCGTTGAGTCTGGCGTTTCCCAGGGATTCTTTCTCGGGCCGCTTTCTTAATTTTTATAAATGACATTGTCTCCAACATATCAGTTTTTGTCAGATTGTGCGCTGATGATTGTGTGTTGTATCAAAGGAATAATAGCAAAGGAACAAGTTCGGTTAAATAAGGATATTACGAAAGTTATATCTCGTTTCGACCAATGGAAAATGCCTGCTAATTACGATAAAACAGTGTTCATGCTTATAACACGGGAAAGGAAGCGTCTCCTGTTTAACTATACCGCCAATAATCACCTCTCAGACGTGAACAGCTACAAGTACCCAGGGCTTCGCATTTTCAATAACCTGATCGGTAGCTTCGTGTCAATTTAAACGTTGTCTTTGCCCAGAGTTTCTTCTTTTGGCTGTTTGTCCCACGTAAGCCGGTCGGCAGCGAAATGAGCCAGTGTTGCAATTCGCGCCTGCAGTTATCGACGGCCTGGTGGAATCAAGCGGCATCTACTGGACTGACGCCATCTGCCGATTCATGTCACAACTCACGCCCGCTATTATCTGCATTCTCGTGAAGTCAAGCGACATCTACCGGATCGCCTACAAAAGGGTGTCCGTGCGCCAGCCCATCACTTGGCAGCAAGGGTTGCGGCAGCGAGCAAAGCAACTAATTCCATCCCGATACTTCGTATTAGTTTGTCTCCTATAAACTTGTGCATTTCCTAATCCATCTTTGCCACTGCCTTGTTGCCACAAGTGTATGTTGTGTTTATTTGAAGATACCGTCGTGTGCTGAGGTAGCGAAAGAAATAGCAACATTACATGCCAAAATGAAATCAATGCAAGACACTCCTAGCATGTTTGATGGACTGTATGAATCCGCGAAAGTACAGAATGAAACCATTTCGAAGGAAAATAGGTGGTTGAAGGATGAAAACGCAAAGCTGTCTCAACATCTCATGTCTCTAGAGCAGTATTTTAGCCTGGGCAACGTTAAAATAAGACATTCTCTTCACGGAAGGGGAAAACTGCCTGGATGTAATAGAAACCATTGGTGAAAAGATTGGCTGTCCCGTCATGCCCTCCAACAGTGACATTCCTCGTCGTTTCCCGGCAAAAAAGAACGTTATCGCGCGATTCTGTTCAAGGTCGAAGCGAGCTGCGTTCATTAGTAAAGCTAAAAAGGTTAAGCTCACTACATCAGCCATTGGATTTTCGCGAAGCAGTGATTCCCCCATTTATAAAAAAAGGGTTCATTTGGCATCCGCATTATCATAAAAACACGTGCTGTTATTAAAACAGCTGTTCTATCCCAAGTTGTCACTTATTACATTTCGTCTCATAGTGAAATATCATTCGACAGTCTTCTATTTGATAACCTCATGAACAAAAATACCAGGTTTTCAGAACGCAATAATCTTCTATTACATAAAATCAGATCCAGCTATGGAAAATTCACACTTCGTTGCTATGGTATTTCACTTTGGAATCGCATCCCTGATAATATTAGGTCATCTATTTGATTTCATATTGCGTTTAAGAAACTAAAGAATACCGTTACCAGAACCATTTTTTATATTTGTCAAATTCAATTTTTTTTTTTTACATTGCTTTTATTATTGTATCGTTATGCTTCGTATTTCTGTAAAACACTTTGCATTTTTCTTTGTTAGTAATATGTAGAAGAGCCAACTTTTTGTTACAGATTAGTAGATATTCCGGCTTATGATTATTTTGATATTGTATAACGCTGTCTTTAATACATATCTAATTGTTTGCTATTTATCGTAACTTGTTTCATACAAATTGTATTTCTTCACGCGTTTTCTCAGTTTTTTCTTTTGTTTGTTCACCCTCTACTCTCTGCTCTAATACTCTTCTGCACCCACTAGTGATAGGAGGTCCTCCTGGCAGCTTCTCACTTTGGGACCTCTTGATGCGGTCCGTTCCTTGTACATGCAATATCAATAAACTTGAACTGAACAAATTGATAATGTCACTACTAAAGCCCTCCGCAAACTTTCCTGCGACGTGCCTTGTAACTCACGCCCCGCAGTGTACGTTTTGTTGCATATAAAAACATTACTCGTTTCATGTTCGAATATGCTGGTATAATCTGGGATTCCTTTACAAAAACTAGTACTGCTAAAGTAGGAAGAGTGCAAAAGAAAGTAGCAGGGTTTATTTACAACTTATATGGTCGTACTTCTAACAGTAATCTAATTATTCAGAGTGGCTTTTTTCCAGTCTGATAGAAACGCAATATGTCGTTTAAAGTACTTCTTTCGAATAATCAAAGAGGAATACAATAATTAGACGTACAATATTGTACTCCTCCGGATATGACAAGACAACGACAGAGTCTTACAGTGACTCCATTAAACGAAAGAAATCCTTAAATATTCTTATTATTAATTAATCAGACCGGAAGTCTAATTATGCAGTATTACGAACTTAACTGAAAATGTTTGAAACCTATGTTTAATTACCTTACATTGATTCTTGAAATTTACTGATGATTGTCGCTCATTTAGAAATTTGTTTCCACCAATATTGGCATTTGTATTGTATACCCACCATGCGAAGCTCCTGTATAAAATTGAAGTATTAATAAATAAGAAATAACTGAATACAAACGGCAGATGTTCAACGAGATAAGAAGTAGGAAATGCGCTATCACATTTAAAATCACAAATTGCGCGACAGTGCCCATCGGAAATTCTGGAAGCGTATGACTTGCATTTAAATCAAATAGTATGATGTGGCTATGGTGGATGATTGTGGCAGAGAGAAATCTGTTGTGATAATGGCCTGTTGTACGATGGTATAGAAGCGGCAACCATGTGGAATAAAAATTCAGTTAGTATTGCGGCTTCTTCGTTCCCTCCTGTTGTGCTTTTTTTACGCTTTTCCTCATGGCCATGCACATTTGGCTTCCTGATGTATGGGCCTTCAGACTCCCCCTCACTTTCTTTCCGATTTAGTTCTCTTGCACGCTTCCCAAACGTAATTCCCAATCACTGCAGGCTCTTCCGAGTCTCTAAGGTGTGCTTCTGTAAACGCATATAGCCTTATTTGTTCTCTATTTAACTGCTCCTGAACCTCTACCCACTTTCTCTTTGTTCTGCCGCCCCGCACGTTTATGTGGCTTATCGCATGGCGAGTTTTCTTTCTTGTTTTATTCCTTTTTGTGTTATTGACAGCGATGCTCTTCTGAGGTGCTAGGGGACCTTCTTCATTACTACCTACTCTGGTCTCCTGAGCACCCGTGCACCCACTAAAGAAGTAGCCGCGCGATCATCAAGTCGCCAGCCCGCTTCTCGTCCAAGGTTTTAATTGAAGTGGATCCTGTCTCGTTCAAAATCGCCACACCTTCTCACTTCCCAGCTTACTTCGACAACCTTGAAACCTTCCTCTCGGATTATTATTCATATAGCCTCATTAGCAGCCACTACGGCTCTTTGTACGTTACTGTCCCTTACAGGCACCTACGGCTCCGTGCACATCGCGATCTGGACCGGAAGGGACAGCTCGCGCAAGTCACTTACCCCCTTCGCTAAGCGCTGGGCTAATCATCTCCCTTTTTTGTTTAGGACGTCATTTATAGCACCTGCTACTACGACAAGGTTGCGTCCGTGGGCATTTTTCGCCAGCTTTGCTTTTGCTTGCTCTAGGAAAGTGGTCAATGTCTGCACTGGAAATGTACCTACTGCCACCTTTGTCACCTTTCACCTTCTCAACAATTGCCTCTGACCAGCTAGCCAGGTTTTAGTCACCAGTGATAATCACCCTTTCACTTTATCCTACTGCCGAGGCCTCTCCCTTTTTCCCTTTGTTAACCTTTCCTGGGTGATTTGGACTTCATACGGGGCATTGACCGCTGCGTTCCTGCTTTTCCTTGTGGCCGCATCAAGGTAAGTGGAGCTCTTTCCGCTACCCCCTCCCCACGTTGCGCACATTCCACGTGCTTTGATGACACTCCCTCTCTGGTCGCGACCATTCTCATTCACAATGGCGGCCTTGTGCAACTTTTCCACGGTTGCATGAAGCCTTTTTACAGCGCCTTCCGTGCATCACGCTCAACATTTAGCTGATTTTTGAGCTATTCGACCTGTTTCACGAGCTCACGCTAAAAATCCTGCATTTCCTTTCGTCTAGTACCGCCATCAGGCTCTGCCAATTGACTCCAATTCTTCGCCATTCTCATCCGCCCCTCCTGTACCTTTAGGGACCCCCCGCCCACTGCACACTTTGCCGTCTTTCTTGCCATGTGTTGCACTTAGCTTTTTCTAACGCAAACACCGAACGATTCAGAGCACATGCCTTCCAGCAAAAGCTGTTACGCACTGTACCTAAACCCTTAAAATGCTGTATGTTATTGAGAATATTCTGGAAGCAATAAATGCCGCACAGACATAAGGCATGACACGTGTTCGCACGTGTACAATCACGCGGCCACGCTCTCACTATCCTACAAAAGCAATATTCCTGATACCAATGCGCATACAGTAAAACCACTGATAGCTATTAGTCTTGCCACTGCAATTAAAGGCTATAAAGATTTCACGCCCTACACGTTTGCACGTACTGAAGCATGTGGCGCGAAAGGACGCTCCGACTATCCTGCAAAACAAAATATACACGAGCACACCAGCGCACACGAAAAAAGGAAAAAAATAAAGCTAGCCAATTATTACTTTAAAGGCTAAAAGCAAATAAGAAAATCAAAAACAGAAGTAAGCTCAAGGCATGCACATTAAACGTTTTCGTCGCCGCTACGGAGCCGTGGAAAAACACGTTCGTCCGCCGTAAACATGGGGAAAGCAGACGGATGGATGCTGGATTCATGCTGTGAGCGTTCCCGTTGGAACGGGGTGGTGGGTTGCGCCTTGTAGCTCTTTATACTGCCTAGTTTCCGAGCTATGTTAAAAAAGAAAAAAAAAACGAGGAAATAATGAAAACGATGAATTCCCATAACCAAACATTGTGAATGTCTACTTTACACTTGATTTTTGCACGCATCTGTTTGTCGCTTCCCTACTTTCACCAATTTCCCAACCGCCGGTTATTAAATTTATACCTGTGAGAGGAACAACAGCGGCACCTGCATACGTGTGAGGGTGTTGCGGCATCCGGGATAGATAACATATTATCAAGTAGAATCACGTTTTCCACTACGTTGCGCCTGACTACATATATATACTGTTGGACAAAAAGAACAATCGAACCGTCTATATTATACGCTATAGTTTAGCGTAGAAAGAAATTTTATGACGTATATTCGATCTTGAGTAACTTGTACCGTATGCAGCCAGCAAAAGCATGACCGAGATTTGTACATGCTATCCTTAGGAAGCCGTCGCCCCAACGACGGCTTTGGCTGCAGGAGGCCATTGCGTCATTCTGTCCGCTCCGCAGATGGATGCTAGGATGCGCGGCCGACGCGGCAGGCAAAAAATAGGAGCGGAGTGATTCTCTTTCCCTTTCTCTCTAATCTCTCCCCTTTTCCATACCTTCTAGTCAAAAATAAAGGAGTCTTCATGATGCGCTCGAAGCGAACGGACGTCTCATTTTTCCATAAGTTAAAAGTTCTCCGTCTCTTATTCCACAACAGCAGTCAAGCTGGCACCTCTGAACGGGAACGAGGTCGGAGGCCGCATGTCGGAACGACTCTACCAGGAACTAGTCAGGGAGAATGTGTGGACGATGGCTGCAAAACGTCATGCCAGGGCGCGTATGGGAGCCCGGAACAACCATTAAGCAACCTGATCTGCGGTCTCGGCACGCTTCGCCGCCACCGACCCAGCCACCAACAGCACCTGAAGCCGGTGTTGCCAGTCACTCCACTTCTGCCCGTCCAAGTGTACAGTCGCATGCGATGTGACCGCGACGCGGTGGCTGTGACTGAAGGCGCCCCCAAGACTTCTGTATTTAGGGCTGCACGAATTCCGAGGCCTCTCCTTATAATGTTACCGAACTTATAATGTTACCGAACGATCTCAATAGACTGGTGTTAGGTATGGCCGGACGCCAAGGGCCATACTTCGTCCCCCTCACCTTTTCTTGGTGTGGCACCATGGGTGCTACCTCGTCCCCCTCACCCTCTCTGGGCCGCACCACACGGCGCCGGAGAGGTCATTCACTAGCGCCTGAGCCGAAGCTCACGAGCGACCTCTTCCGCTCCTCTCATGGTCGTGGCATCGTGTGTGCTTACCTCATCCCCCTCACCTTCTCTTGGCCGGACCCCACGGCGCCGGAGAGGTCCTTCACACGACCAGTAGGTCGTGTGAAGGACCTACTGGTCGACTTCTTCCCGTGCCTGGTATTGCAGGAGGAGGGGCCTTCTCCCTGTGCTTGTCACGTGTCATCGACGGAAGCAAGATCCCGCCCACACGATTGTAGAGAGCCTATTTAAGGGGCTCCGACATGTACTTGTGAGATACTTCATACTTGATACTCCATTCTCTTCTTATTTTCTTTCAATTACCTTTGAATAAACAGTGCAAGTTTCGCACTAGCAAAACGTCGTCTCGCCCTTACTCGGTCGCCATGGTCTACCGGATGCCTGCAGCTCGCCGTCAACGCGATGCTACCCAATAAGTAATGTCAGCGGAGCTTCGAGAGACAGGTCACTTGCAGTGGGATCGCCTACAAATGCAACAAACTGGTCGTTAACGGAGGGATCGCCCTGAGGTGCAACACTGGCTAATGTTATAAACACATGCTTCGAGTAGAATATATTCTGCACCCACTTAAGACAGCTGCTCAAGGCACATTTTTTTATGGCTGGAAGCAATGGCTTTACCGGAGCTATAGAAATCGTACATATTGCACTTAATCTATAATGAATAAAGCAATTTCAATACGCACCTGAATACACTTATTGACGTGATACCGAAGGTTCGAACTCCTCGTTCTTGGAAAAGGCTGTAGTGCTATCGCGGCGCAAATTCCACATCCGCGAAATTCAAGACAAAAAAGCCCAGAAGACTAATTGCGTCCCATCACCGTTTTGTGAAAAGTCAAAAGCACCTCAACGAAGATTCCTTGGATGCTCCGAGCATGCGAATGCATCTGCTACCACTGAACAACATGAAAAAGGATGACCCATGGAATTTAAACTGTTTGCCCTCAGCCTATTTTACACGCCCTAATGTTATTTGAACACTAGTCCTGAGGTTACCTATCAACGGTACAAACCCTTCACACGGCGAACTTCTTAGCTACATTGTTAAGAGCTGCTTTCCTAAATCTAGTTTTCCTGCGTTTGTGGCTGACACAAAGAGGAGAAAAAAATTGGATATTTAAGAGATCGCTGCCAGATTTGCAATACATATCTGAAGCAGGACATCGTACATGAATATGTAGAAAATGAGAGAAATAATGATTGGCCTAGCCAACACCGCACTGCTTGTGTTAGACACGGGCATAGCTGAGAAATTGATTAAGCAAGCAGCTTTTCTTGACTGGGGCTGGTGGAATTTGCTCCATGCAGCCCCTTTAACTCTTGCTAAAACAGCTAATCATCTGGATGAAGAAATGGGGCCTCATTGTAAAGGCTCAAAGTTTGCGATCAGGGAGCCAGTCAGTGTGTTATTGCTGTGACACGGAATGTAAATCCTGACAGGCCATTTTTTTACTACAGATGGAGTGAAGACATACCTCATTTTTTATAACCCTCACTTGTTGGTGCGTACTTAGGAGCAATCTGAGGAAGCATCGCTGCAGTGGTTCTAAAGTTCCTTCTTGGAAGGACATCGCGCTACCTTACACCCCTTTAGGATGCTTCCTGGAGCCACATTCGAACGTTATATGAATCGGAACATCACCTGATACTAAAATACCAACATAAAATGACTCAAGCACGACTATAAAACTGCATGCGACATTATGTGAACAGACTGGGCTGTTCAGGTGCTAGCAGCAGTGTATATCTAGCAGCAGAAACATTTATAGCCTCTGATGTCCGTCCACCAGAAGCCGCTAGCACTGCCTAGTTTGTCGGAAAAAAATGGATCAGTTGTTTGATTCATTAAATAGTTGTTGTGCAGAGATTATAGAGCGAAAAGTTAGGTCTACAATTAGTACTTCTACAAAGCATATGATACTTCATACATTGACGTCTCATTAATTATTCTTGCCACCCCCAAGCCCTAAGGAAGCCCATAATTAAATTAATGGCTTTGACAGAGTCCATGTAAGTTTTAAACTCATTTTATGAAATTAATCTTGGAACTTCCAAGCAGCAAGGCAGTCCATAATACGTAATGGCCAGGCAACAAGGAAAGCGATTTGTATGGTGCGTGCAGATCTGCAGGAACCCAACTATCAATTTGCTATGAATTGTCCAAATCGAGTCCTCTTGCAGAACATCCTTGGGATACTTCCGCAGCAGCATGGCTGTAATGAGACTCCCAAGGAATTTCAGTTCACTGCTGGTATCGAGAAAATTGTTTTCGGAACGTTTTAAGAATTTAGGTTGCAGCAATCGGGAAGCAGACAGCCATTCCTTTAGTTGAGCTAAAGAAAGTAAGAATTGACCAAACCCACCCTGCCGCCATTGAGAGCTTTACCTCAAGCGTTGAAGATTATTTTTCTACGAGCACTGACGAACCAGCAGATGCGGTAGTATCAAACATGTTTTTTTAATTGTCAGGAGGCCTAGAAAAAGCATTCCTTAAATGGGTACCACGATAACAGTACAAAGATCTCTTAAAAAATAAAAGCCATGAACTAGCACCGCGGGGGTGGGTGGTTGCAGAGCAAGACTCCTAAATTTAATAATACCAACACAAGCTGCTTAGAATTTTGTTAGCTTAATCACGACGAAGAAATAAAAACACAGCGATCATCAGCTGACGCAGTCCTCTGTGAAAAGTGAAACAATGCTTGCAATGTAGATCTTTGCATAGATCATGTGAAGAGGCTGTGAGTTCACCTCCCACCGGTTGCAAATTTGCTTTCTTCTGCTTGAATTTCGCCTCATTAATGTGTATTTCTTTATTTCTCATCAAAATTACCGCATACTCGCGAATAAATATAGAGTCTAGTTTAAAAAATTCGGCAGACACACTTAAGACTGCTTACGTGCGGGAATGCGAAAGCCCTATAGTCCCTTTGCTAAAATGCTTTTCTGCGCGTGCCTTGTACACGCAGGCTGTCGCCTGGGTCTTACCTGCTCCTCAGCAAGGCCAGATAACGCGTCTCAACGCGCTCGCTTGTCAGCGAGGAATTCATCATTCCGCCCAGCGACATTCAACTGGACATCAATGCTTTTCATGTTATAAACTCATTTTATACATCCACGACGTGGTGCCACCTCCTAGCCATTGGCTGCACTGTCGCGTGCCCAACGACGCACGCACTAGGCCACGTTTAGTCAGCCTGATGGCTGTGACGTAACGAGCGCAAGGATGTCGCGCGCACTAGGTCGCGCATTTAGTAAATCAAAATCGTAGAGCCCGTGGCGTCGGGGGACGCGTGCTCATCTCGCACCCCAGATACCCTTACAATTATAGCAGAATGCGGTTAATTCAGACTTGTGACTCGCACCAAGGAGAACAGTGCAGAACAGCATGTAAATCAGCATGTTACGTATATCAATGCGGGAGCTGTTTAGCTGCAGGCATAATGTCACCACTGAATTACATTGAACATGACGCTCGACTTTCGGCAATTCGCGCGGAGTTGAAACATTTGAACCGTCGTGGCAAAATTTATTTCGAGGCATGGCGTGACAGTCGGAACCTCTACGCTTGCCCAACCTGGCGCCACCAGTTTCGGCAGAACACTGTTCTCGGGCGCCACCTGTGGAGGCACAACCCGGACACCTAACCAGCGCTACTGTTGCCCGAAGTGTGGCAAAGAATTTGCCAGACTACCTCTAGGAGCACCTGGCATCCCACAAGGAGACACACACGGACCGCTTTGTGTTCGACGTCTGCAGCGGTCTTCAGAGCTCAGATCTCGGCCCCCACCGGCTTACGCACAACGGTGAGTGGTACTTCCGAGTGCAGCGTCTGCAAACGAGGGTCAATTTTTCAAGCCTGAAGCGGCACAAAAAAATTGGAGGCGTATCAAGGTTAAGCCCAGTGGATGCTTCGCATCCACTGGGCTTAATCTTAGCGTATTCTTAGCGTTTGGAGGCATCTTGACCGCATACACGCCCGGCGCAAGGACGCGGGCGCGGTTGCGGGCACAGAGACTGACGCGACGGCGGGCGCGCGCCGCTTCATCCCTGGCGTGACGTCACATATCACGTGATGCAGCGATGGTGGCGCCGCCGCCGCGTTGCAGGCGATGGCGCGAACCGAAGCGTGGAGGCCTCCGCCGGGCGACGTCCGACGGCGCGATATGAGGCCCCATCTGCAGCCGGTGTGACGTCAACACGTGACGTCATGTCACGTGACCTACTTGACGGTCACTTGAAGGTCAATGGTGGCCACCGCCGGGCGTCGCGCGAAGGCCCGAAACCTACGTTAATATGCTTCGCATAAAAGAGCACGACCCAGCGCAGATGACATCCTCTCAAGAGTGCGGAGCCACCTTCAAGCACCCCTTCCAGCTAAAGGCGCACTTAGTGAGATACCATGTTGATGCGACGCTTTTGAAGCTGCTCGCATAGGAGAAAGTGAATTCAGAGTACAATGGCACTGGGAATTTGCAGAAAGCAAGCATCAAAAGCTCTGTTACGACATCACCACAACAACGTACTACACAGGAATGTGCACACCACCTATGGTGTCATGACGAGTCGACTCGAAGCTGAAAATGATTATCTCCTGAGAGAAGGGTCACAGCTCGCGTTGATGTAGCGCCCGCAAGTGACCTGCAGATCTGCGAGAGGCCAGTAATGAAAGGAAACAAGTCGGCTTCAAGAAGAGCATATTAGCTGTGGCAAGACGAGGCTATAGGCGGTGTACGTCTGGGAGGAGGAACAACACGATCTGAGAAGCCCACCGAACAGACGCCGATAGCTGTTGGAAGCAATCAAGCTGGCTTGTCAATGCTTCAAGGCAACGGTTGTACAAAAACTGAGGCTGTATACTCAGCACTCACTCAGGGTATTGCCGATAGAATGCATAGAAGGCGACCTCAGCAGTAGTCTAAGCACCAAGCCTGAAACGATTGTGAGCCATGCTGACTTTTGAAGCCAGGTTTACTATGACTGGCTGCCGGGCTGCACGCCTGCCTGCAGCCCTCTTACGCGGTCCCTCGACACGGAGATGTTCACAGAAGTGACTCAAGCACTTAAGACCTTCAGTAAAGTTTCCACGACAGTGTGTCGCGGCTGTATCGATGTCTTGCTTGGCATTTTTGAAGGCTCCAAAATAGCAGTTGAAAGCCATATCAACTTTGTGCTTGAAACATTGCAGCCATACTACTGTACATAATTATCGACCATAATGCTCGTGCATTGCAACTGGCAGAGTAGCGTTAATAATTTCTGTATATGTGTATTTCAATGCAGACTTTGCAATGGGGCTTAAAAGAACTGTGTTCCTGACTGTTCATATTCACTGTTGCAAGCAAGGCTAACATAATGATGTCTGTATTTTAAAGCGAAGCTTTCTTTGCTGTTCCTTCGACTCTCCCACCGCAGCTGCTGTGGCTGCTGCTGCGGCTGTTGCTCTCCGGTGCATGACGTCGGGGGTTGGTCCAGAGGGTGTATACATGAAAGCGTGGCAGCGAAAAGTCGCAAGGAACTCGTTGAGACCTCACCGCGTCGAATGTGCACAACGCCCTCTGGAGCTCCCGGGTCGACGCATTTTAGCCACTTGACAGCTGCAGTGTTCCGCAATCCCAGCAAGCGCTTAGCTTTCTGTCAACGTGCAAGTCCAGATGCAAGCTAGGCGGAATGGAAGAAAGGGGGAGGGGGGCAGGGACGTGGCAGAACTGACGCAGTCGCGAAACGAGTGAACAGCCTTGCGTCTCCTGGCTCACAGTTCTGACACAAATACAAGTGGGGGGTTAGGGAAAAGGTTGCACGAGAAGGCAACGAAACGCTGGATAAACTGAAGTTCAAGGAAGGGTAACGCGGATTTCTGCTGTTTCGAAAAAATAAAACCACGCAAATATGCAGGAGCAGAGCCGCATTATTTAAAGCACCCCGCGGGTTCTCTGACAACGGAAGCGGTCGCATGTCAAATTAACACTTAAGTGGCCACCGTGATAGCTTTGCGGCTTTGCTCGAAGTCGCGGATTTGACCGAGGCAGCCGCATTTCGACGGGTGCGAAATAAAAAACGCTCATGCACTTGATTAAGGGACACGGTAAAGAAGACCACGATGCCAAAATCAATGTGCAGTGCGCCACTACGACCTTCCTAATAAACCGATTGTAGATTTCCGATTGTAGATTGTAGAAATACTCCAATTCAAGTTTAATGCTTCTGCCACGATACGATTTGAGGCAATGACAATGCTGAACACTCTCAGAGGTTATGAGATATCACGCACAAAAACTCGTCAAGCAAACATCTTTCCCTTCGTGTTTTGTGTACTAGGCGAACAAACTGCAGTCGTGCACGCAAGGTAACGTTTACCATCAACTCACCACTTTTGCGTTGGACGAAACGTTGCAGAAATTAAACATTCACCGTCAACATCACCGCTAATATCGCCAATCAAAGCAAAGAGCACAAGAAGCTTCGCTTATATCGATTCCAACAACTATATTTCCCGAGGGATCAGTTATAGCCCGCAAAGAATCCTCACGTCTCCTTATCGAATTCTTGAAAGACTGGTTTGATGGACATATGGTGAAACCATTCAGGGGTATTGTAAAAGACGCACGGGCGGAGCAATTTCCGGCCTTGATCGCCAGGTTAAACCCCCCTGTTGCTACAATTCGCCACCACCACCACCAACAGTGCATGAGATATGTATAATTTTTTCATACGCTTATACTCATTTGATCAGCTGAAATCACAACACGCGTCCTTCAAGCTTCGATTATGCCTTTGTATATTTAAAATGGCTCGTCACGCATCCAGCTCGTTGACAGTGCCCCACACAGCAAAATGCACAGACTCTGGAAGAGAGCATTCATGCCTTTGATCTCAAGATGTAAGCAAAAGTGAAATCGAAAATTTATAAGCTGTGAGGTGCCAACCAAGCAAGTGTCTGATCTGTCGTTCGTGTGGCGGCCACACGTTGCTATAAATGGCACTGACAGCTCAGGAGTGGGCCGGTCTATTCTTGTTCGTGTATGTTAAATTGTCTCACGTTTTCACCAGTCATATATATAAATAATATATGTATATATAATTGGACAGCTAATTTTTTTAACAAATCTTCGCTTCATTCTGAAGCACACAACTGGTAGGCCAAAACATTTCTCCGCAAAGTTCGGGAATTTATATCTCGAAACTGCTGTCGTCCTGAGAATTCGTTCCAAGAAATACGGGTGCGGTCTATGCGGCCACGCCTCGCGGACGTTTTCGAACCTGGCGCGCCACATGGGCACGGCACAGTGCGGTCGGGGTGCCCAGCGGGGCACTGCGGAACTCACCGAGGGACCCCAGGCGGAAGGCGCCGTGGTGGTCATACCAGACGTCGCGACCATGGTTGCCGTGCGTGGTCTCCAGGAGCTCGGCCGCGACGTGCGGATCTTCAGGCTGGCCCGTTGCGCCCATCGGCGGGCACAAGGCGTGAAAAAAAGGAAAGTGTAGAGCGTTCTTCTGAAACCCGGTGCACGTGCTTCGTGACTTCTCCCTTACGTGGTTCCTCGTTGATGAGGGGTGCTATTTAGGGACCATGTATTAAGCGTAGACAAACGAAAAACTATCCGCCTTGCGAAGTTGACTGCTAGAAATTGTAAATTGCAGTATGGGTCAAAATAATCAGCTAAAAAGTTAATTTGCGAATTCTTGTTAATTAGTCTATCTTTCATATCAATTTTTCATCCGAATTTTTTGGCCGCTTCGAGTAGACCGGCTCATCCACTAGAATTGAGCTATCTGCCGCAGGCAACGTTTAAGAAATTTTGAGTGTTCGCTGAAACACCCCCTCTATATAATATATTCCATAAACTCCGAATGATTACTTTTCGACTCTAATTTACTAGAAATGATTGTGGAAATGAAGATATATATATAGCGAGCTCGCAAGATATCCCTGTTAAGAGGCAAATCCAGAGACTGATGCCAGTTTTCGGCATTCATGTCCAAAATGCGCAACGATTAATACATACATCTTCTACATAGTTTCCTCATGGTCTGGTCGGTGCTTCGACCCCTACGCTAGCATGCCATTTGCCAGCTTCCTGGTCCTCCCTATAACGGGTCATTATAAGGTGCATCGCAAGCTACCTCGAGGCCATTCAGTTGTCTGTACAAATGACCAACAAATTCATTGCTATTTTCCTGAAGTCTCCCCAATTCCTTAAAAGAGCTACCTGCTTTGTTGTCGCGTGGTGGTGGTGTACATTATGGTGTACAAATCATTTACAACAACAGCATCAAGATTTTAAGTCAGTAAGATCTTATGTAACACCCATCAATCTATTTCAATCACATTTTAGTCGGTGTATCGCCATTTACGAAGCTTTCGTTTTGCTTGTTTTTTTTCAATATCGCAGGAAATTTCGGTCCACCCTCCCCTTTTCGGCGCGATATTATTTTCCCCTGCAAAGTGGGAATCCTAGAAGAGCACCGTGCTCTTGAAATTTTCAGTGTGTCTGATATAAGTGGCTGCAACAGTACACAGCAAATGCAGTAGCAGACCTCTTCACAATTATGAGAGCTTTAGAATTATGGAGAAGCAGCACTGACGGGACGTTTGAAACACAACACAATGCGCTGTTCCACCGGTCCCGTAGTCAGCACTGTTTCACCACAACGAACGTAATCGAACTAGGACAGGATAGGTGTTACCTTCCAATCGATTTTATTGCAACAAGCCTACACCAAGTCAAAATTGATGCATGCACACAGAAAACGGCCATCATATAAACTCTGGTCTTTATGCCTTGTTTAACCCGCCGCGGCTGCTCAGTGGCTATGGTGTTGGGCTGCTGAGCACGAGGTCGCGGGATGGAATCGCGGCCACGGCGGCCGCATTCCGATGGGGGCGAAATGCGAAAACACCCATGTGTTTAGATTTCGGTGACCGTTAAAGAACCCCAGGAGGTCGAAATTGCCGGAGTCCTCCACTGCGGCGTGCCTCACAATCAGAAAGTGGTTTTGGCACGTTTGACCCCATATTTTTTCTAAGATCTTGTTTATTTAGACGGCCATATCCAAAACCTTCTGCCCGTTGTGATAGAGATATTTAGGGGATGCTCGCACATTGTGCACCTTGTTTGATAAACTGAAATACCTACATTTATTATTCGCCTAACTGGTTGCGCATTTCCCCGAGCATTCTTGTACCCGAAAACTGCAGTGCACATGCGCAACAGTGGATGGCCACATGTGATGCAGGCCAGTTTTTAGAGCACCTTAATGTTTCCTTAATCGGTTATATCAACCAGTTTAGCCTGTGCAGACCTTACTGCGACTGGGGGCATTACGTAAACTATGCCGACATGCAGGTGAGATAGGGTACGGCGTGCCGCTTCTCGCATGGTCGTTTCATCTTCACAGCGGAGGCACACAGCACAAACAGCTCACTGGATGCACAATGGGTACATAATGCCCACTTGCAAACTCCATTAGATTGTGGGCAACCTTGTGCGGGCTCGGCACTTCCTCTGTACTTTTTGTTCGCTGCCTTGATTTGTGGATCTTTTGCGCGATCCGTTCAGTTTCAGCCAGTCAGGTCTTTAGATATGCGACTCGAAACCATGTTTCACTGTTTGCTCGCACAACTTGAGCAGTGCACATTCTAGATACTGTTGCTCTTTTTTTAATGGGCAAAGTGAAACGGGCGCAACTCCTATTGAGCACTAGGACACTACGTTCCGCATGCATGTTGACCTTCGGAAGCAATGGTAGTAACTGAATATCTAAAACCTGCAGCCTGTTATGTTTAGGTTGCTTAAAGGTAAACACAAGGCTCCTCCTACATTGCCTAAAGGAAGATAAATGCATTTCAGTGCAAGATATACTGCACCGCGAAATGAGTTTTGCTGATTGTCGGCAAATGGCACGACCAGGTTGCCCTATGAATATTGAAGGCACTTCATATTAAGAAAAGGGCTGTGCAATGTGTCGGCGTTCTAGAGCTTGCATGGTTTTGTGCACGTGCATCCGTGCGAAGTTTGCTTCTGTACAGATTTGCTGCAATACAATCAGTCGGAAGTTACCACCTGTCCGATCTTTCTCGTACACGTGTTATTTGCAGTATTCTTGGGCTTGAATCCTGAATCAACTGGCATAGCAGCGCATATATTAGTATGTTCCGAGTGGACATTTCTCCATGACGCGAGTGGAGTAGACTTCATGTCGGAGGAGGAAATAAAGAGAAGGCCGGGATGTTAATCAGAAATACATCTAGTTGGCTATGCTACTGTGGGGGATGAGAGAGAGGGAATAAAATGATGAGATAGAGGGAAGGGAGGGGAGGAAAACGGCGGTGAGAAAACTCCGTACGCACACGGAGGGTCTGAGTGAGCCAAAGGCGTTCACATAGGCCAGACGCCGTAAAGAAAGGAAGAAGTGCCTTCACAGCTTTGTGGGCCGACAAGCAGCACTTACACTTGCACAGACAACGGCCGATAGTCCAGTCGTCGCAACGCGACAGATAATGTTTGTCTTTGTAACTGAAATCAATGACATTGTCACAAATAATGTGCGATGTTCTCTTCGGCGCCGAAGACGGCGCATGCAGCCCTGTCGGTCAGTCCAATCAAAGTAGCGTACTCCGTGAAAGCCACTCCAGCCACTGCCGGTAAAGAAGCGATGCCTCACGTTGGTGAAGGGCGGGTGGAGGTCGGAGTAGGAGCGAATGGTTTAGTTCGTGCAACCTGATGTGCCATACGTCAGGGGTGTTCCACTTCGCTGAGGAGCTCGCGGACCATGAGACAAAGCTGCTTTGCAGCATTTCTTCTGGAAAAAGGAATGCGAACGTTGTGTTGACCTTGATGCGACTCTCGGCAGCTTTCTCTGCTTCATTTCCGCTGATTCCGCAGTGGCTATGTAGCCACTGAAATAATTTCGTAGCCTTTCTGTTGGACATCGTGGTGTAGTCTGACAATTTTGTATGTTAGCTGTTCGGAGAATTGACTGCATGCAGTGTAAAGCCGGTCTCGAGTCGGAAAACACGGCCCACATATCAGAACTTTGAATAAATTGAAGCGCACTGCGCAGAGCCGCGAGTTCTGCAGCCATGGATACCTCTTGTCGGTATAAACGCAGCACCGGCAGAAGTGGTCGATGTAGTGGATCCGTCAGTCGATCTGACAGCAGTAAGCGACAGCAATCGCTTTAGTGCAGGCGGTGGTAGGTCTGACTTTCTGAACTCATGGAAAACGAAGTGCATTTCACGATAGTACAAACACCATGCAGGAGAAACCGGCGTGGCCGCAGTGTGTACCCCGATGTAAGCGGGGCACGATGAGCTGAGCCAAGCTTATTGCGGCGAGGTGGTGGCAAGGCGTCCGGGCGATGTGCCTGACAAGTGCACGCATTATCTTGACAGAGAATTGCGTCGTAATTGAATAATATTGAACAATGGCAATAGTTTCAGCCGTTGACGCACCTTGGTAATCGAAGGCACATCCTCAGAGCTTGGACTTGAATGCCCCGAATTGTACGCGAATTGGTTTTGCAGGTGTTGGATTTAACAGGTAGGCTGTACCGGAGAAATGCCAGAAACAGCACCCTGTACAGATGCAATGGATTGTGCCAGACTTCAGGGGCAGCACTATTTCGACCCACTTAGAAATGGCCTTACAAAAGAAAGCGGCACAGCCAAATGTTCTCCTGTTACAAGCGGTAATCAAACATGCTAAGTGATTCAATAAACACTTCTATGCGGCCTCCTTAGAGAAAGAAAGCTTTCGACTCGGTTAGTCATGTCGCGCTCCTCGTTTACGGGAGGGAGGGGACGCATGATGACTCTGAGGTCGATCGCCGATCAGTACTCTGGCTAGTCTTCAAACTATTCCTACAGAGGCTGTACGGATGGTACTCGAGTGCTCGTGCAGATGGGTATACAGCAAGGAGATCCCCTTTCACCATTTTTGCTTAATTTAATGCTGCATACCCTGCGGCACGACCTTAACTCATCCGGATTCAGCTAGTATATAGAAGGGATGACTGCGTCCGCAATGGCATACGCTGATGACCTGATCCTCATCGCGTCAAACCGCGAGGAACTATTCAGGAACGTAGAGGTAGCTCAACAACACTTCAAAAATTTGGGCTATACAAACTTTGAAAACGTCGAGTATATGGTTGGAGGTATGAGGCTCACCAGCTCAAACGGTTTCATTGTGGTGTTCCCCAACCTTGGCAGGGGATGCTGTGGTGAACGCGAAGAGGCGGAACGACAGCATCAAACATCCAAGCGTTGACGTATTCGTAAATCATTGATCAAAGGCTTGAATTAATTTAATACAGAAAGAATTGCCGCTTGCCACTTCGTCGAAATTGAAGCCTTTTTAGAGATTACATAGCATTTCAATTTTACTGGTGCCTTAATTGTTACATGCTATCCCGAGCTCCCTCTCAGTACTGCCTATTGCCTTTTCTCTCGACAGGAACATCAGACCAAAAATTAAGCGAGCTTTGCACTTGCCAGATTCTTTTCCCGACTCCGTCATGTATGCCCTCATTGAGCTGACGGCCTAGGTATCTTGGATGTCTCTCGCGCTTCGGCTGAATCCCAGGTTAAGACGCTCGCAAGGTTTTAGCATCTGGGCTCTCCTACCGTAGATACCTCCCTGGAGGGCGCACTCCATGGATTCAGATGGGTGTCCCTTGGGAGGCGTTGAGCCATTGTCTAACGCGGCCCCTCGGACCACGAGGGAAGCCCAGCAGCAGAAACATTTATAGCCTCTGATGTCCGTCCACCAGAAGCCGCCAGCACTGCAGAGCTAGCGGGAAAAAATGGATCAGATGTTTGATTTATTAAATAGTTGTGCAGAGATTATAGAGCGAAAAGTTAGGTCTATGATTAGTACTCCTACAAAGCATACGATACTTCATAACTTCGCGTGTCTGATGAATTAATCTTGCCAGCTCCAAGCACTAAGGAAGCCCATCATTAAATTAATGGCTTCGACAGAGCACATGTAAGTTTTAAATTCATTGTATGAATTAAATCTTGGAACTTCCAAGAAGCAAATCAGTCAATACGTAGGCAACAAGGAAAGAGATTTTTATGTTGCGTACATATCTGCAGGAACCCTTCCACTTTCAATTTGTTATGAATCGTCTAAATCAAAGCCTTTTACAAAACCTGTTTGGAATAATTCTGCAGCAGCATGACTGTAATGAGACTATGAAGGAATTTTAGTTCACTTCTGGTATCGAGAATATTGTTTTCGGAACGATTTAAGAATTCAGTTTGCAGCAATTGGGAAGCAGACAACGCCATTCTTTTAATTGAGCTAAAGAAAGTAACACTTCACCAAAACCACCCAGCCGTGACAGAGCTTTTCCTCAAGCGTTCTAGATTATTTTTCCACGAGCACTGTCGAACCAGCAGATGCGGTAGTATCAAACATGCTTTTTTTTTTAATTGTCAGGAGACCTAGCAAAAGCATTTCTTAAATGGGTAGCATGGTCGCAGTACAAGGATCTCTGGGAGACGGCCCTGGGAGACAGTTGCCACTGGAACCGCACCGACGCCGATTGGAATTGGTTAGCCGTGCAACACGCGGACTTCCTATGGAGGGTGAAACTTCTGGAGCTTCAACAAAGTAAGAGGAAACACCTTTCTAATAATTCACCGTAAAATAACCTACTAGTTCTTGGAGACGCCATCGTGATACCCATAGAAAAACCCTTGATTTAGGTCCTAAGCACTGTTTTAAGCCTAACATAAAAGCCATTGACGTAGTAAGCATACCGCGCTGCATAACCAGGTTCGTCCCGGAAGAAGAACGCTCGCGCTGTATTTCAGATTGCATTGCTAGCATTAATCAAATTCTCATTTTAAGACGTCTGACCCTGTCCTATCGCTAGTTATCTTCTGGAGTATAAATTTTGACATGGAAGGTTATTTCGTAATTATGCCAGATGACAGGTTTTCTGACCGGGGTAGTTGGAGAAGTATGGGAGAGGCCTTTGCCCTGCAGTGGGCATAACCAGGCTGATGATGATGACAGGTTTTCAGAAAACGATTTCAGCCATAGAGAAGAATTTACAGCCAGTAAAACTCGAGGCTTCGGCAGTTAAGCAACGTGCGGCTGACCTCCTGTCGAGACATAATCTTGATAGAGCTGTCTCTCATTTCAAAAACGCAAAATCCCTCACCTCAGAACTGCTTTTCTCGGCGAAGAACCATAAGCAAGAAATTCCCTTTCGTGCTATAGCATCAGAGAAAGGGACGTGGCAGGTCTGGGTCGCTAGTTACCTAGAGAACTGCTTAGCTCCACTAGTTTTTTCAGACCCCTTTTGCTTGCGTAATTCTCAGGCACTAGTTCAGCATTTGAGAGAGGGAGATACTGGTCGTCGTAGAGCTTTTAGTATAGATATTGAAGACCTGTATTATTCCTTGACGCATGACGGGTTGGTAAATTACGTAAATCAGTGCATTAAAGAACAAGTGCAAGAGTCGGCTTTTATTGACAGATGCGGTGTTTCCACGGGAGCTTCCATAGAAATTCTTTCACTGTACTTGAAATCGACACTGATTGGGTGGAGAGATGGCGTTTTTCTGCAGAAACCAGGAATTTGTATTGGCTCAAAGGTTGCCCCTATTCTTAGCAATATTTACCAGAGTAAGGTTGACAGCTGCTTAGAGGAAGCCTTAGGTGATAGCGTTATCAAGATATTTCATTACGTTGATAGTTACATGATTTTCTGCAATAGGGAGGAATTCGATTCCACTGCTACCTCAGTAGGTGAGCAACTTAAAATTTATGGAGGAGGATTAAAGTTTACCAAGGAATTTCCTCAGCGATGCGTAATTCAGTTTCTTGACATTTCCTTGGTCTTCGAACAAAATCACGTTTGTTGGCAGTACTCCAAGATCTTCAAAGTTTTTGCTCAACTTTCAATCCAAGCATTCCAAGCGGAATTGCTATGTCGTGCCTTAAGTCTTCTCTCACCAGATCTTGCATGCACAAAATGAGCGCCAGTTTTAATGCGCAGTTCCGGCGCCTATTAGAACCAGGTTATCCTAGTGTAGCAGTGGTCACTGTGGCTGTGCGCCTAAAGTCAGTTTCGAGGGGGAAGGTCGTCATTACAGAAAGTAGTAGTAGCAAAAAAGAGTAGGGGCTATTTCGTACATTCATTCAGTGTCGCATAGGCTTAAAAAGTTGCATGTAGATATGTTAATATTGCT
The DNA here is from genome assembly GCF_023375885.2 of Dermacentor andersoni. Classification (NCBI taxonomy): domain Eukaryota; kingdom Metazoa; phylum Arthropoda; class Arachnida; order Ixodida; family Ixodidae; genus Dermacentor; species Dermacentor andersoni. The sequence goes on along the minus strand of NW_027314752.1, from coordinate 511,706 downwards.
TTCATTGCTCCCAAAGAGCTAGGTAAGATATGCGCTGCCATACAGAGGAAAAAGGAGCAGGTAAAAGGCAAAATAAGAAAGAAAATATATTTGTCCAGTGAATCGTAATAAGAACAACTGTTTTACTGACTCATATGGGTGTGGTTTATAAGATTCCCCTTAGCTGTGGCCAGTTCTACGTAGGGCAAACGGGACGGTACATAATTCGGAGAATAATAGAACAAAAGTTCGTTAACCGGTTGATCGCCTTCTAATCTTTCCCTACATTGCCAAGATTGTAACTGCACGCCAGATTTTGATGAATGCGCGACGTTGTACAGGCACAAGAATGAAGTTCAGCGTCTTATGGTAGAGGCATGGCATATCTATAATGGTGGAAGTGCGTGCGTGAGTCAGCTTTCGATTACCTTACATAAGAAAGATTAGGTGCCTTAATAGTTATCGCTCACGTAGACCGGCACATGTACCCGACTGACACGTGGCGATACCATTCCTGAGCTTGCGCAGATGAGTTTTGTGTCTCTCTTTTCGCCTCAGTGCTCCCTTCAGTTGGTAGTCGGCGTTCGTGTTGTCCACTTCTCTACTCTTGTGCTGTATGCACGCCTCACCTCTTTTTTGCATACAGAACCGTAGAGCCCCGTGGTGTCGGGGGACGCATGCTCATCTCGCACCCAAGGAACCCTTGCAATTATAGCAGAATGCGGTTATTTCAGACTTGACTCGCACGAAAGAGAACAGTGCAGAACAGCAGGTAAATCGGCATGTTGCGTCTATCAATGCAGGAGCTGTTTAACTGCAGGTATTATGTCTCCACTGAATTACACTGAACAGGACGCTCGACTTTCGGCAATTCTTGTGGAGTTGAAACGCTTAAACAGTTCTGGCAAAATTTATTTCGAGGCATGGCGCGACAGTCGGAACCTCTACGCTTCCCAACCTCGCGCCACAAGTTTCGGCAGAACACTGCTCTCTGGCGCCACCTGTGGAGCCACAACCCGGACACACCTAACCAGCGCTACCCTTGTCCCCAGTGTCGCAAGGAATTTGCCAGACTCGACTACCCCTAGGAGCACCTGGCATCCCACAAAGAGAGGCACGAAGGGCGCTTTGTGTTCGACATCTGCAGCGTTCTTCAGAGCTCAGATCTGAGCCCCCACCGGCTTACGCACAACAGTGAGTGGTATTTCCGAGTGCAGCATCTGCAAGGGAGGGTCAATTTTTAAGCCTGAAGCGGCACAAAAAAGAGCATGACCCAGCGCAGATGACGTCCTCGCCCGTGTGGGGAGCCATGTTCAAGCGCCCGTGCCAGCTGAAGGGGCACTTTGAGATACCACGTCGATGCGGCGCTTTTGAAGCTGCTCGCATAGGAGAAAGCGAATTCAGAGTGCAAGGGCACTTGGAGTTGAAAGAAAGCGAGCATCAAAAGCACTGGTAAAACATAACAGTGTACTACAAAAAATGGTCATGACAGCATAGGTGGTGCGCAGAGTCGTCTCGAAACTGAAAATTATTGTCTCCTGAGGGAAAGGTTGACATCTCGTGTGGATGTAGTGCCCGCAAGTGACTTGCGTATATGCGAGATGCCAAAAATGAACGGAAACACAAATCGGCTTGAAGAATAGCATACGAGCTGTGGCAAGACGACGGTATCTGGTTCTAGCGGTGTACCTCGGTGACGCGGTACAACACAATCGAAAAAGCCCACCGAACATGCACCGACAGCTCTTGGAAGTGATCAAGCTGGCTTGCCAACACTTCAAGACAACGGTTGTACAGAAACAGAGGCTGTATACGAAGGAGACATCGTTCAGGGTTCACTCAGGGTACTGCCGTTACGATGCGTAGAAGGAGATCTGATCAATGGTCCAGGCACGAATCCTGAAACGATTGTGAGCTATCCTGACTTTGGAAGCCAGGTTTGCTATGACTGGCTGTCTGGATGCACGCCTGCCTGTAGCCTTCTTACGCTGTCCCTCAACACGGAGATGTTCACAGAAGTGACCCAAATACTTAAGATCATCAGTGAAGTTTTCACGACAGTGTGTCGCGAGTGTATCGAAGTCTTTCTTGACATTTTTGAGGGCTCTCAAAAAGCAGTTGAACGCCATATCGACTTTGCGCTTGAAACATTGCAACCATCGTAGTGTACATAAGTGTCACCCATAGTGCTTGTGCATCGGAACTGGCAGAGAAGGGGTATTGAGATCTGTATATGTGCATTTGAGTTCAGACTTTGCAATGGGGCTTAAAAGAACCGTGTTCGGGAATATTCATATTCACTGTTGTAAGCAAGGCTGAAATAATGCTGTATTTATTTTAAAGCCAAGCTTTCTTTGCTGTTCCTTAGACTTTCCCACTGCTGCAGCTGTGGCTGTTGCTTTCCGGCACACGATGTCGGGGGGTGGCCCAGAGCGTTTATAGACATGGAAGAAGCGTGGCAGCGAAGAGACGCAAGGAAATCGTTTGGACCGCACCGCGTCGAATGTAGCTCCCGGAGATCCCGGGTCGTCGCACTGCAGCCACTTGACAGCTGTAGTGCTCCGCAACCCCCTCAAGCGCTTACCTTCCTACGAACATGCAATTCCAGAGGGAAGCTAGATAGAATGGAAGAAAGGAGGGGGAGGGGGGCAGGGAATGGGCAGAACTGACGCAGGCGGGAAACGAGTGAACAGCCTTGCCTCTATTCGCTCACAGTTCCCACACAAATACAAGGGGGGGGGGATTAGGGAAAAGGTTGCGTGAGAAGGCAAGGAAACGCTGTATAAACTGAAGTTCAAGGAAGGGGAAGGCGGATTTCTGCTATTTCTGAAAAATATAATCACGCAGATACGTGTAGCGGACAACTTACGCAGGGCGTGCAGAAGCAGAGCCGCATTATTTAAAGCGCACCGTGGGGTCTAGGCGACACAACGGAAGCGGTCGCACGTCAAATAAACACATCAGTGCCCACCGTGACAGGTTTGCCGCTATGGCTTTGCTCTAGGTCGTGGATTTAACCGAGGGAGCCGCATTTTGATTGGGGCAAAATAAAAACCGTCATGCGCTTTATTTAGGGACACGGTAAAGAACACCACGGTGCCAAACTTAATCCGCAGTGAGCCACTACGGCCTGCCTAATAAAACCATTGCAGTTATTGCACTCAACGCCAATACTCCAAGTTTAATGCTTCTGCCACAATACGATTTGAGGCAATGACAATGCTCAACTTTCTCAGAAGTTATCAAATATGGCTCACAATAACGCGTCAAGCAAACACCTCTGTGTTTTGTGTACAACGCGAACAAACAGCAGTGGCGCGCACAAGGCAACGTTTAACATCTACTCACCACCCTTGTGTTGGACAAAACGTTTCAGAAATTAAACATTCACCGTCAACATCACCGCTAATATCGCCAATCAAAGCAAACTGCACAAAAAGCTTCGCTTACATTATAGCCCGCAAAGAATCCACACGTTTGCTTATGAAATTCTTGAGAGACGTTTGATGGACATACGGTGAAACCATTCAGGGGTATTGTTAGAGACGCTCGGGCGGAGCAATTTCCGGCCTTGATCGTCAGGTTAAACCCGCCTGTTGGTACAATTCGCCACCACCACCACCAGCTACAGTGCGTGAGATATGCAGAATTTTTTCATACGCTTATACTCATTTGATCAGCTGAAATCACAACACGCGTCCTTCAAGCTTCGTTTATGCCTTTGTATCTGTAAAATGGGTCGTCACGCATCCACCTCGCTGACAGTGCCCCACACAGCAAAATGCACAGACTCTGCAAGAGAGCTTTCATGCCTTTGACCTCAAGATGTAAGCAAAAGTGAGATGGAAAATTTATTAGCTGTGAGATGCCACATTAGCAAGTGTGTGATCTCTCGTTCGTGTGGCGGCCACACAACACTATAAATGACACTGACAGCTCATGAGTGTGCCGGTCTATTCTTGTACGTGTATGTTAAATTGTCTCACGTTCTCACTAATTATATGTATAATTATAAGTATATGTAATATGACAGTTAATTTGTTACCAAAACGTCCTTTCATACTGAAGCCAACCACCGGAACGCCAATATATTTCTCCGCAAAGTTCGGGAACTTGTATCACGAAATTGGTGTCGTATGGCTTTGAAAGCATTCTCAGGACATGTGTGGACTATGCGGCTACGCCTCGCGGACGTTTTCGAACCTGGCGCGCCGCATGGGCACGGAAAAGTGTAGTCGGGTCACCCAGCGGATCGCCGCGCGACTCGGTGAGCGACCCCAGGCGGAAGGCGTCGCAGTAGTCTTAGTTATGACCATGATTGCCGTGCCTGGTCTCCAGGAGCTCGGCCGCGACGTGCGGATCTTCAGGCCGGTCAGTTGCGATATTCTGCGGGAGCAAGGCGTGAAAGAAAAAGGAAAGTGTAGAGCGTTCCTCTGAAACCCAGTGCACGTGCTTGATGACTTCTCCCTTATGTGGTTCCTCTTTCATCAGGGGTGTTATTTAGGGACCGTGCATTCAGCGGAGATAAACGAAAAGGCGTCGCGGTGCTCATACCTAACGTCCCGACCATGACTGTCGTACGTGGTCTGCAGGAGCTCTCCCGCGACGTGCGGATCTTCAGGCCGGTCTGTTCAGTCCATCGGCGGGTGCAAGGCGTGAAAAAAAAGCAGGTGTAGAGCGTTCCTCTGAAAACAGGTGAAGGTACTTCGTGACTTCTGCCTTACGCGGCTGCTCTTTCATCAGGGGTGCTATTTAGGGACAATGTATTCAGCGGAGACAAACGAAATGGGGTCGCGGTGGTCATACCTAACGTCCCGACCATGATTGCCGTACGTGGCCTCCAGGAGCTCGGCCGCGACGTGCGGATCTTCAGGCCGGTCCGTTGCGCGATTTGGCGGGAGCAAGGCATGAAAAAAAGGAAGGTGTAGAGCCTTCTGAAACCACGTGCACGTGCTTCATGACTTCTCCCTTACGCGGTTGCTCTTTCATCAGGGGTGCTATTTAGGGACAATGTATTCAGCGGAGAACCACAAAATGGGGTCGCGGTGGTCATACCTAACGTCCCGAACATGATTGCAGTACGTGGTCTCCAGGAGTTCGGTTGCGACGTGCGAATTTCGAGGCCGGTCCGTTGCGCGATTCGGCGGGAGCAAGACGTGAAAAAAAGGCAGGTGTAGAGCGTTCGTCTGAAAACCGGTGAAAGTACTTCGTGCCTTCTCCGTTACGAGGTTCCTCTTTTATCAGGGGTGTTATTTGGGGACCATGTATTCAGCGGAGACAAATGAAAAGGCGCCGCGGTGGTCATACATAACGTCCCGACCATGATTGCCGTACGTGGTCTCCAGGAGCTCGGCCGCGATGTGCGGATCTTCAGGCCGATCCGTTGAGCCCGTCGGCAGGTGCAAGGCGTGAAAAAAAAGGCAGGTGTAGAGCGTTCGTCTGAAAACCGGTGAAAGTACTTCGTGCCTTCTCCGTTACGTGGTTCCTCTTTAATCAGGGGTTCTATTTAGGGACCTTGTATTCAGCGGAGATAAACGAAAAGGCGTCGCAGCGGTAATACCTAACGTCCCGACCATGATTGCCGTACGTAGTCTCCAGGAGCTCGGCCGCGACGTGCGGATCTTCAGGCCGGTCCGTTGCGCCCGTCGGCGGGTGCAAGGCGTCAAAAAAAGGAAAGTGTAGAGCGTTCCTCTGAAACCCAGTGCACGTGCTTCGTGACTCCTCCCTTACGTGGTTCCTCTTTCATCAGGGGTATTATTTGGGGACCATGTATTCAGAGGAGACAAACAAAAAGGCGCCGCAGTGGTCATACCTAACGTCCCGACCATGATTGCCGTGTGTAGTCTCCAGGAGCTCGCACGCGACATGTGGATCGTCATGCCGGTCCGTTGCACGATTCGGCGGGAGCAAGGCGTGAAAAAAAGGAACGTGTAGAGCCTTCTGAAACCAGGTGCACGTGCTTCGTGACTTATCCCTTACGCGGTTCCTCTTTCGTCAGGGGTGCTATTTATGGACCATGTATTATGCGGAGACAAACGAAAAGGCGTCGCAGCGGTAATACCTAACGTCCCGGCCATGGCGGCCGTACGTGGTCTGCAGGAGCTCTCCCGCGACGTGCGGATCTTCAGGCCGGTCCGTTGCGCGATTCGGCGGGAGCAAGGCGTGAAAGAAAGGAAGGTGTAGAGCCTGCTGAAACCAGGTGCACGTGCTTCGCGACTTCGCCCTTACGTGGTTCCTCTTTCATCAGGGGTGCTATTTAGGCACCATGTATTCAGCGGAGGCGAACGAAAAGGCGCCGCGGTGGTCATACCAAACGTCCCGACCATGATTGCCGTACGTGGTCTCCAGGAGCTTGGCCGCGACGTGCGGATCTTCAGGCCGGTCCGTTGAACCCGTCTGCGGGTGCAAGGCGTCAAAAAAAGGAAAGTGTAGAGCGTTCCTCTGAAACCCAGTGTACGTGCTTCGTGACTCCTCCCTTACGTGGTTCCTCTTTCATCAGGGGTATTATTTGGGGACCATGTATTCAGCGGAGACAAACGAAAAGGCGCCGCGGTGGTCATACCAAACGTCCCGACCATGATTGCCGTACGTGGTCTCCAGGAGCTTGGCCGCGACATGCGGATCTTCAGGCCGGTCTGTTGAGTCCGTCGGCGGGTGCAAGGCGTGAAAAAAAAAAAGCAGGTGTATGTCGTTCCTCTGAAAGCCGGTGAAGGTACTTCGTGACTTCTCCCTTACGTGGTTCCTCTTTCTTCAGGGGTGCTATTTAGGGACAATGTATTCAGCGGAGACAAACGAAAAGGCGCCGCGGTGGTCATACCTAACGTCCCGACCATGATTGCCGTACCTGCTCTCCAGGAGCTCGGCCGCGACGTGCGGATCTTCAGGCCGGTCCGTTGCCCGATTCGGCGGGAGCAAGGCGTGAAAAAAGGAAGGTGTAGAGCCTTCTGAAACCACGTGCACGTGCTTCATAACTTCTCCCTTACGCGGTTGCTCTTTCATCAGGGGTGCTATTTAGGGACAATGTATTCAGCGGAGAACCACAAAATGGGGTCGCGGTGGTCATACTTAACGTCCCGACCATAATTGCAGTACGCGGTCTCCAGGAGTTCGGTCGCGACGTGCGGATATTGAGGCCGGTCCGTTGCGCGATTCGGCGGGAGCAAGACGTGACAAAAAGGAAGGTGTACAGCCTTCTGAAACCAGGTGCACGTGCTTCGTGACTTCTCCATTACGCGATTCTTCTATCAGGGGTGTTATTTGGGGACCATGTATTCAGCGGAGACAAACGAAAAGGCGTCGCGGTATTCATACCTAACGTCCCGACCATGATTGCCGTACGTGGTCTCCAGGAGTTCGGCCGCGACGTGCGGAGCTTCAGGCTGGTCCGTAGCGCGACTCCGCGGGATCAAGGCGTAAAAAAAGAAGGGTGTAGAGCCTTCTGAAACCACGTGCACGTGCTTCGTGACTTCTCCCTTACACAGTTCCTTATTTATCAGGGGTGTTATTTAGGGACAATGTGTTCAGCGGAGATAAACGAAAAGGCGTCGCGGTGATCATACCTGACGTCCCGACTATAATTGCCGTACGTAGTCTCCAGGAGCTCGACCGCGACGTGCGGATTTTGAGGCCGGTCCGTTGCGCGATTCGGCGGGAGCAAGACGTGAAAAAAAGGAAGGTGTAGAGCCTTCTGAAACCAGGTCCACGTGCTTCGTGGCTTCTCCATTACGCGGTTCCTCTTTTATCAGGGGTGTTATTTGGGGACCATGGATTCAGCGGAGATAAACGAAAAGGCGTCGCGGTGGTCATACCTAAAGACCCGACCATTAGTGCCGTACGTGGCCTGCAGGAGCTCTCCCGCGACGTGCGGATCTTCAGGCCGGTCCGTTGCGCGATTCGGCGGGAGCAAGGCGCGAAAAAAGGAAGGTGTAAAGCCTTCTGAAACCAGGTGCATGTCCTTCATGACTTCTCCCTTACGAGGTTCCTATTTTATCAGGGATGTTATTTGGGGACCATGTATTCAGCGGAGACAAACGAAAAGGCGCCGCGGTGGTCATACATAACGTCCCGACCATGATTGCCGTACGTGGTCTCCAGGAGCTTGGCCGCGACATGCGGATCTTCAGGCCGGTCTGTTGAGTCCGTCGGCGGGTGCAAGGCGTGAAAAAAAAAAAGCAGGTGTAGAGCGTTCCTCTGAAAGCCGGTGAAGGTACTTTGTGACTTCTCCCTTACGTGGTTCCTCTTTCATCAGGGGTGCTATTTAGGGACCATGTATTCAGCGGAGATAAACGAAAAGGCGTCGCGGTGGTCATACCTAACGTCCCGACCATAATTGCAGTACGTGGTCTCCAGGAGTTCGGCCGCGACGTGCGGATCTTTAGGCCGGTCCTTTGCGCGATTCGGCGGGAACAAGGCGCGAAAAGAAAGGAAGGTGTAGAGCCTTCTGAAACCAGGTGCACGTGCTTCGTGACTTCTCCCTTACGCGGTTATGCTGCTAAAGCTGCTGCTATGGTTATGCACGGCTTCAGAGTTGGAGATGTTTGGGCCATGGGCTGCACTTGATACTGAAGTTGCAGATTTTGAAGCATCAGTAAAAATGCTATAGATCTATACTTTTCTTCAAGGGCCATAAAATGTTGCTTGATGAGGGCATTTGGACAAGTCTTAGTTCGGTAAACGACAAGTCTCAGGTGAATGTACATGGCTCCCAAGGTGGGATGGTTTTAACCTAGTCGCTTTCCTGCTGGTCTGTGGAAACTACTTTGAGTTTTTCCGCACCAGATTTTACTACTAACGGGAACGGCGGGGCGTGTGAAGGCCTGTTGAAATGCAACTGATTTCCGGATGGATCACTTATGAGTGCTTTGCATGGATGTTTGAGCGACATGGTTCTTATTGCATAGGTGACTCCGAGATATGTAGGCTGATAATCCAGTGGCCACTGATCCGACTCTTCATAGAGACTTTGACAGGGTTCGTACGAAAGGCTCCAAGTGCTAGGCGGATACCTAAGTGACAGACGGATCAAGTACTTTAAGTGTTGTCTTTGAAGCCGACAGGTAAACAATACATGCATAGTCTATGCGTGACAACTCAAGACTTTTAAAGAGATAGGAAGCAATACCTATCTGTTCTCCCCGACTGGTGAGATAAAATCTTTAAAAGCTTGATAGTTTTGAGACATTTCAGCTTCAATTGTTTTATATGCTGCATGAAGATTAGCTTACTATCGAAGATTACACAGAGAAATTTTTGTTCTTTTCTATTTACCAGGCTTCTCCGATGCATCGTAATGCAAGGGTCAGGACATACCCCTCTTCGTCTAGAGAACAGCACACAGGAAGTCGTTTCTGCACTGAATCTAAACCCGTTTTCGTCTGCCGATTAGCATTCAACTGTATCTGGCATTCACATATGGACAGGTTGCAAGATTTCAACCTGATTTGGATATCGCCCACATGGAATAAGACACTATGGATGTTATAACAGAAGGGAGAGAGTTCATTTTGATTATAAAAAGTGTGCAACTTAGCACTCCTCCCTGTGGTACACCGTTTTCTTGAAGAAAAGTGCGCGATAGTACATTGACAATTCTTACGCGGGACTTCCACTCACATAGGTAATTTTGCAAAACGTTCAGCATACTACCACCAATTCAATGGAACGACAGGTATTACAGAATACCATATCGCCAGGCAGTATCATATGTCCTTTCAATATCAAAGAATTCGGATAGACAGTATTGGCTGTGTACAAATGCGTCACGTAAATAAGACTCAAGGAGAACAACAATATCTGTTGTAGACCTCACTCTTCGGAAGCCAGATTGGCGAGGGTCTAATATACCATTATGTTACAAAAAGAACACAAGGTGACGGTCAATCATTTCTTTTTCAAATACCTTAAATAACCAGCTAGTGAGTGCAATTAGTCTAACTGTTAACTAAGGAAGGGTTATTGTCGTGTGTGAGTATTGGTAGGACTATTGCCTCTTTAAAGGATGAAGGTATATGACCAGTTACAAAAATCTTATTGTAAAGACCTAAGACGCAGTTTAAGGTCTCACCAGGCAGATTGTTGATTATTTCACATGTTACTGTGTCAGAGCCTGGAGTTGAACTCCCACAAGAGCCTAGGGCTAGCTTGAGTTCATGAAACATTAGTGATTTGTTGTATCCTGATGACTTGTTTGGACGCAGTGGAATATTTCCAGCTATTCTATTATGGTTTAAGAACTCTTCGGAATAATTTTCCGAACTTGATACTCTCTCAAAGTGCATGCCAAGAGCGTTTGCTTGGTCTTCTATTGAATCACCAGAGCCAGTAACAAGTGGAAAAGGATTTGGACAGTATCCTTTTAGTTTATGTACCCTGTTATATACTTTCCTAACATCCGTGTATGAGTTTATTGAGGCTATGCAGCGTGTCCAGCTTTCTCTTCGGATATTCGGTGGATACGGCGGCCGTTTGCTCGGCACCGCTTAAAATTTATTAGATTTTTTGGCGGTGGGTAGCGTGAAAATCTGCTCCATGCTTTGTTCTGGCGTTTCTTTGAAATTTCACACTCTTTGTTCCACCACGGTTTTGGATTGACTTTATCTGTACACGACTGAGGTATGCAGTTTCGAGCAGAACAGAGGATGTGTTCAGTGATATAGCTGGTGAGTTCCTCTACACCTAAGTAGTCAATATCTTTCATTCACAGTTTACTCTGTTTCTAAGTTTCGGCCAATCTGCACTATGATGTCTCCATTTTTTGGGGTAAGCTGGTCCATCATGCCAATTTGTTGTTTCTAGGAGGGTTGGGAAATGATCGCTCCCATATGGATTACTGAAAACTCCATTCCAGGTATGGAAGAAGTGATGCTGACCCTGCGGCTAAATCTATACATGAATACGTGTTGTGTCATCATCATCATCAGCCTGGTTACGCCCACTGCAGGGCAAAGGCCTCTCCCATACTTCAACAACCCCGGTCATGTACTAATTGTGGCCATGTCGTCCCTGAAAACTTCCTAATCTCATCCGCCCACCTAACTTTCTGGCGCCCCCTGCTACGTTTCCCTTCCCTTGGAATCCAGTCCGTAACCCTTAATGACCATCGGTTATCTTCCCTCCTCATTACATGTCCTGCCCATGCCCCATTTCTTTTTCTTGATTTCAACTAAGAAGTCATTTGCTCGCGTTTGTTCCCTCACCCGATCTGCTCTTTTGTTATCCCTTAACGTTACACCTATCATTCTTTCCATAGCCCGTGGCGTCGTCCTCAATTTGAGTAGAAGCCTTTTCGTAAGCCTCCAGGTTTCTGGCCCGTAGGTGAGTACTGGTAAGACAACTATTATACACTTTTCTCTTGAGGGATAGTGGCAACCTGCTGTTCATGATTTGAGAATGCCTGCCAAACGCACCCCAGCCCATTCTTATTCTTCTGGTTATTTCCGTCTCATGATCCGGATCCGCGGTCACTACCTGCCCTAAGTAGATGTATTCCCTTACCACTTCCAGTGCCTCGCTACCTATTGTAAATTGCTGTTCTCTTCCTCTTAAATATTCCTTTAGTTTTCTGCAGATTAATTTTTAGACCCACTCTTCTGCTTTGCCTCTCCAGGTCAGTGAGCATGCATTGCAATTGGTCCCCTGAGTTACTAAGCAAGGCAATATCATCAGCGAATCGCAAGTTACTAAGGTATTCTCCATTAACATTTATCCCCATTTCTTCCCAATCCAGGTCTCTGAATACCTCCTGTAAACACGCTGTGAATAGCATCGGAGAGATTGTATCTCCGTGCCTGACGCCTTTCTTGGGGTTTTGTTGCTTTCTTTACGGAGGACTACGGTGGCTGTGGAGCCGCTATATATATCTTTCAGTATTTTTACATAAGGCTCGTCTACACCGATTCCGTAATGCCTCCATGACTGCTGAGGTTTCGACAGAATCAAACGCTTTCTCGTAATCAATGAAAGCTATATATAAGGGTTGGCTATATTCCGCACATTTCTCTATCACCTGATTGATAGTGTGAATATGGTCTATTGTGGAGTAGCCTTTACGGAATCCTGCCCGGTCCTTTGCTTGACAGAAGTCTAAGGTGTTCCTGATTCTATTTGCGATTACCTTAGTAAATAGTTTGTAGGCAACTGACAGTAAGCTGATCGGTGTATAATTTTTCAAGTCGCTGGCGTCCCCTTTCTTATGGATTAGGATTATGTTAGCGTTCTTCCAAGATTCCGGTACGCTCGAGGTCATGAGGCATTGCGTATACAGGGTGGCCAGTTTCTCTAAAACAATCTGTCTACCATCCTTCAAAAAATCTGTTACCTGATCATCCCCAGCTGCCTTCCCCCTTTGCGTATCTCCCAAGGCTTTCTTTACTTCTTGCGGCGTTACCCGTGGAATTTCGAATTCCTCTAGATTATTCTGTCTTCCATTATGATCGTGGGTGCCATTGGTACTGTATAAATCTGTATAGAACTCCTCGGCCACTTGAACTATATCATCCATATTAGTAATGATATTGCCGGCTTTGTCTCTTAACGCATATATCTGATTCTTGCCAACTCCTAGTTTCTTCTTCACTGCTTTTAGGCTTCCTCCGTCCCTGAGAGCTTGTTCAATTCTATCCATATTATACTTCCTTATGTCAGCTGTCTTACGCTTGTTGATTAACTTCGAAAGTTCTGCCAGTTCTATTCTGGCTGTAGGGTTAGAGGCTTTCATGCATTGGCGTTTCTTGATGAGATCTTTCGTCTCCTGCGAAAGCTTACTGGTATCCTGTCTAACGGAGTTACTACCGGCTTCCATTGCATACTCCATAATGATGCCCATAAGATTGTCGTTCATGTCTTCAACACTAAGGTCCTCTTCCTGAGTTAAGGCCGAATACCTGTTCTGTAGCTTGACCGGGAATTCCTCTATTTTCCCTCTTACCGCTAACTCATTTATCGGCTTCTTATGTACCAGTTTCTTCCGTTCCGTCCTCAGGTCTAGGCTAATTCGAGTTCTTACACTCCTATGGTCACTGCAGCGCACCTTGCTGAGCACGTGAACATCTTGTATGATGCCAGGGTTACTGCCGAGTATGAAGTCCATTTCGTTTCTAGTCTCACCGTTCGGGCTCCTCCACCTCCACTTTCGGCTATCCCGCTTGCGGAAGAAGGTATTCATTATGCGCATATTATTCTGTTCCGCAAACTACTAATAACTCTCCCCCGCTATTCCTATTGCCTATGCCATGTTCGCCCGCTGCCTTGTCTCCAGCCTGCTTCTGGCCTACCTTGTTATTAAAGTCGCCCATTTGTATAGTGTATTTTGTTTTCACTATAACCATTGCCGATTCCACGTCTTCATAAAAGCTTTCGACTTCCTGGTCATCATGACTGTACGTATGGGCGTACACCTGTACAACCTTCATTTTGTACCTCTTATTAAGTTTCACAACAAGACCTGCCACCCTCTCGCTAATGCCATTGAGTTGCTGTATGTTACCAGCTGTATTCTTATTAATCAGGAATCCGACTCCTAGTTCTCGTCTCTCCGCTAAGCCCCGGTAGCACAGGACGTGCCCGTCTTTCAGCACTGTATATGCTTCGCTTGGCCTCCTAACTTCACTGAGCCCTATTATATCCCCTTTACTGCCCTCTAAATCCTCCAATAGTACTGCTAGACTCGCCTCACTAGATAACGTTCTAGCGTTAAACGTTGCCAGGTGCATATTCCGATGGCGGCCTGTCCGGAGCCAGGGATTCTTAGCACCCTCTGCTGCGTCGCAGGTGTGACCGCCGCCGTGGTCAGTTGCTTCGCAGCTTCTGGGGACTGAGGGCCGGGGTTTAAAAAAAATTATGGGGTTTGACATGCCAAAACCACTTTGTCATTATGAGGCACGCCGTAGTGGAGGACTCCGGAAATTTCGACCACCCGGGGATTTTTAACGTGCACCTAAATCTAAGTACACGGGTGTTTTCGCATTTCGCCCCCATCGAAATGCGGCCGCCGTGGCCGGGATTCGATCCCGCGACCTCGTGCTCAGCCGCCCAACACCATAGCCACTGAGCAACCACGGCGGGTGGGCCGGGGTTTGATTGTGGTATTTATATAGGAGGTCGTGGCCAAATATTGCACCAGGGTGGCCAATCCTGCTCTGGTGAAGGAGTGCGTTACCGGTTCTGTTCACCGGGATCAGGCCACACTCCAGGCCTGCTTATGCAATTTTATCAACACGCGGATTTTTTTTAATCCGGTGGAAAATTGCCGGCATCTGCAATTTGAATGGGCGTTGGCGGGCAGCAAGTATGCAGACGTGGCTAAAGACATGTTTCGTCTTTATCCAGTTTCTGGCTTTCACCTGGACTTGGCCCGTTGCCTTGACGGATCAACCTGGTATCGTGGTGCACCAGATGAATACTATCGCCCGCAACGTGCTACTGACGGCGGCCGATGATTATCCAATTCTTGTTTCCAAGTTCCGCCTGGAAACAGCACCAGTGCTCCCTCTGGGCTGGTCAACCACATCACTGAGGACATCGCCGGACGTGCTGCACTTATGGGACCGGGCATCGTACGCACCTTTCAATGGGCGTTGGCGGGCAGCAAGTATGCAGACGCGGCTAAAGACATGTTTGTTCTTTATCCAGGTTGGTACTTCATATTCCTTGCATTCTAAACGCTCGAGTAATCGCTGCTTGCTGCTCGTCCCACGCGCACATGTTTTGGTACTTTTGGTTGCGGATTGCTTTCAAGTGTTGAAGATGTTGCTATTGTCCGGTGATGTGGAGCAAAACCCTGGTCCCGATAAAGTTGACAAGGGCAATGCTGAAGTACTGGCTGCCATAAATGCTCTCGCGAGTACGATGGAGGCACGACACGCTGAAGTGATGTTTTCACTTGACGAGGTAAAAGCTAGTCAAAAGCTGTTGGAAGAACGAGTGCCTGATATCACCACGAGATTAACAATTGTTGAAGGGAAAGTAAGCGCTCTCGAAGGCACTCACAATGTGGATGCGACCGAAGTTCACCGCGTTGCTGCTAATATAGTGCGAAGTGAAAACGCTGCACTGCAAGCACGCCTTGACGAATTTGAGGACCGGTCCCGCCGTGAAAACTTAATTATATATGGTTTGAAAGACAATCCTTCAGAAAGCTGGGTCCACACTGAAGAAGCTGTACGAGCCATTCTTGCAGATCATCTATCTTTAGAACTTCCTGCAGATGCAATTTCACGAGCGCATAGACTTGGCTCCTTTGTTACTGACCGAAATCGTCCTATAGTGAAGTTTGCTTCGTTTAAAACACGAGAGAATGTTTTAGCACACAGGTCTAAACTTAGAAATACGGGAGTCGCTCTACAAGAGGACTTCTATAAAACAACGAGGCAGATACGCAAAAAGCTGATAGATTTCGCCAAAGCTACCACACAGCCGTACAACCTAAGATATAATCGATTATATAATAAAAAATGCTACGTCTACTGCAAGGAAACTGATAACGTCTATGAAATAGATTCCCCTAGCGCATTTGCATCTGGTATCCACGCATCTTCTTCAGATTCGCAACACGTTGCTGGTTTTCCTCCGGCACATGCCTCCGATAATGCTTCTACTTCCAATGTGTCACACCCTCATAGTGCTCCGACTTAGGAATCACCGGCCGTTCAGACGAAGCGCATCGGCGACTATTCATTCCTTCTTGCGAACATCAGAAGTATATTAAAGAATCGTGATACCTTGTCATGTTTAATGGACACGTGCGTAGCCGATATCGTTTTAACCGAGACTTGGTTGTCAAGTGAAGTCATGAATTGTGAACTCGTTTCTTGTGAAAAGAAATATACAGTGTACAGACACGACCGAAGGGACCGATCAGGGGGCGGTGTTTTGATTGCCCTTTCTGAAGATAAATTCTTACGTTGTCCCGATCCAATCAGAGCTTGAATTCCTATGTACATGCGTTACCTTAAACCATCAAGATGTCATTGTTTGTGCATGTTATCGGCCTCTGCTTTCTGCCACCACGTTCTGTGATGAACTCCATGATAGTCTGAACAAAGTTGTGTCTCGATACCCGAAAGCGCCAATATTTCTTATGGGTGACTTCAATTTTCCAGGTATCCAGTGGACCGATTGTAACCCCATTGTAACTACTAATTCATCCGAGTGTACAGCTTTCATTGACCTCTGCTCTACATTTAATCTTTCCCAGCTTGTACAAGAACCAACTCGCGTTACCCCTTCGTGTGCAAATGTACTCGACCTTGTACTCACCAACTATCCCGATTCAGTCTCTTCCCTAACGCTACTGCCAGGTCTGAGTGATCACCTTACAATCCATTTTACTACGCCATCGCGCTCGCGCCGCACATCGAAACATTCGAAAATAATCCGCGATTACGGGAGAGCAGACTTTCAAACCATTCATACTGCTTTGGAAAAAATTGGTTGACGAGTTCTTGCCCCAGTTCTGGGAACGCACAGTGCAAGAGAACTGGCGGTTATTTCAAATGCAAGTCAAAGCACTCATCGATAAATATATTCCGCTACGAAGAATATCTAGCAAGAGGCGTTCGCCGTGGTTCAACTTATCGTTAAAACGCTTACTAAACAGGAAAAAGCGCATGTTCCGCCGCTGCAAGAAAGTTATTACTGACAGATCAAGGTTGGCTTATCAATCTACCGCTGCAGAATATAAACGTGCTCTCATCGGTGCTAAACACAATTATTTTCATTCAACCCTTCCCTTTTTACTTACTTCAAATCCACGCAAATTTTGGAACGTTATCGGCATGCGCGAATCCGAAGAAGTTCGCTTGAAGAACGATCGAGGATTCTTTGTATCAAATAAACAGTGCTGTATCTTACTCAATGACACATTTTCATCTTTTTCACATGTCGCACCTATAACCGTTACTACTATTTCCGCACCTGACTTCTTTCAAATGGACCCTATCCTTATCGATTGGGTAGGCATTTGTAAACTCATTCAAGTTGCTAAACTCTCATCGTCAGCTGGCACCGATGGTATTAACTACAAGTTTCTGAAAAACACCCAGACTTATTCATCCATTATACTGTCGTATGTCTTTTCTCAGTCATTGCAGAGCGCCACGTTGCCGGACGACTGGAAGGTGGGAAAGGTGGTTCCGGTGCTTAAATCTGGTGATGTTCATAGCCCCCACAACTACAGGCCTATCTCATTAACATCAATTCCATGCAAACTTTTTGAACATATAATATATTCTAACCTAATGTCACATCTAGAATCAAACTGTTTCTTCACAGCTAACCAGCATGGTTTACGCAAATACCACTCCTGTGAAACTAAACTGGTCGCGTTTACTAATGACTTGTTTTCCATTTTGGACTGTTCATCACTTGTGGATTGCATTTTTTTAGATTTCGCCAAAGCATTTGATACTGTATCTCATCAACTACTACTTCTGAAGCTTAGTAAACTGAACCTAGATACTAATCTGATGAAGTGGATCGAGTGTTTTTTGCGGGACCGTACCCAGTAAGTTTCAATTAATGACTGACACACCTGCATGCCCCGTAACTTCCGGAGTTCCGCAAGGCTCCGTACTAGGTCCTCTGCTTTTTCTAATTTATATTAACGACCTTCCTGATTCCATTGACTCACAAATTAGACTATGCTGATGATTGCGTAATATATAGACAAATATCTAAACCTTCTGATGCAGCCATTCTTCAATCTGATCTGGATAACATCTCCCCTTGGTGTCACACCTGGTCTATGAAACTAAATATTGGTAAGTGCAAAGCAATGGGAATAACGCGCACGCCTAACCAGTCTTCATGCACCTACTTCCTTAATAACTCTTCTTTAACTTCAGTCTCTGATTATAAGTATCTTGGCGTATACATTACTGCCAACCTATCATGGAAAAAGCACGTTGAACATATCACTAATAATGCTAACCGCACACTTGGTTTCCTTCGCCGTAATTTTTCCCTGGCTCCTGTGTCCTTAAAACTACTTCTATATAATACTGATGTGCGCCCGAAACTAGAATATGTTTCTTCGGTTTGGGATCCTCACACCAAATCACTCATACAAGCCCTCGAATCCATCCAAAATCGTTCTGTTCGTTTTATACTCTCTAACTATTCTTGTTCAGCCAGTGTAACGCTAATGAAGAAAACATTAGATCTTCCTGACCTTTCCTTACGCCGTCGTATTTCTCGATTATGCCTCTTTCACAAAATATATTTCACCTCTGACACTCTTAAGCAATCACTCTTTACAACTACTTTTCATCCCGCATGGACCACCGGTTCAATGTTGGCGAGCCAAGCTGCAGGACTAATCTTTATTTTGATTCGTTTGTTCCGAAGACAAGCACGGACTGAAACCACCTTCCTGCCTCCGTCGTGTCCATCGCAGTACCCGAAGTCTTCAAGTCTGCTGTATACGATCACCTTCATTAAGCTTCCTGCTAAAAATGTATTCGTGTATAGCCATTTGCAATTTTGTACGCCCACTCCTCTCTGTAACGCCGAACGGCCCTGAGAGTAAATAAATGAAATGAAATGAAATCGGGATTCGAACCACGGACCTCTTGCACGCGAGGCGGGTGTTCTACCTCTACGCCACCGCTGCGCCCGTGTTTTGTGTAAAAGTGGAAAAGTTGGCTCTGTCTTGTTTAATAGACAGGCTCCAGACGAAGGAACTTTTCTATTGCCCGTCCTCTCGCATCACATCTTGAGTCACCCAAGAATGCGCTGTGAGAATTGAAGTCTACCATTACTATATAGGGTGCGGGAAGCTGGTCCATAAACATTTCAAGTTCTGCACTGTCAAAACGTTCATAAGGTGGTATATATATGGAGCAAATAGTTGAAAGTTGGTTGAACAATATAGCCCGAACAACCACTGCTTCAAAGAAACTCTGGAATCATACATGCTGGCATGCTACCGACTTTTGGGCTGTGATTGCCACAGCACCTGAAGAATTACCATTATTTGTATCTTTACGGGATTGGGTGAGGGAACAAACGCGAGTTAATGATATCTTAGTTGAAATCAAGAAAAAGAAATGGGCAGGACACGTAATGAGGAGGGAAGATAACCGATGGTCATTAAGAGTTACGGAATGGATCCCAAGGGAAGGAAAGCGTAGCAGAGGGCGGCAGAAAGTTAGGTGGGCGGATGAGATTAAGAAGTTTGCAGGGACAACATGGCCACAATTAGTACATGACCGGGGTAGTTGGAGAAGTATGGGAGAGGCCTTTGCCCTGCAGTGGGCATAACCAGGCTGATTATGATATCTTTACGGAAATTATGTGCTGTATTAAGAAGTTCTTGTGTGTAGACTTTAAATGTGTTTCTTGAACACAGAACAGTCGTGGCTGATATTCCTCTAGTAGATCTTTGACATCTAGATTCTTAAGTAGGACCCTGGCATTCCACTGAATTATTTGTGTAGCCATATCGATGAAGATTTTTGTTGTCTGTCCAAGAGCACGTGGTAAATATAGTATGTATACAAGGACGGTGAGTGTTTTGGTTACCGCTCCCTTCCTTAGAGCAGTTACAGGTATTTGACCTCTTCTAGCCTGCTCGTGAGAGCGTTGACCTTCCGGTGTTGATGACGCTGGGGATTTTTCATCGAGCTCCATAACCTTCTGAGGCGCTGGAGGATCGTGAACCAGGCACTGAAACTTGCGTCCCAGGCTGTGGAGTTCGGTTTAGCTGTGGGACCTGCGGAACCGAAGTCTGCAGGCCCACCTGCGATGATGATGGAGCAGCATTTTCTGCTGCCACCAGGGCGGGCAGGCGGAGTGATTGTCGGACCACTATCAGTGACCGTGGTGGACTAGAGGCATTTGTGACGCTGACTCGCGCTGCGCCACTTCGGAAAAGCTTGTGTGATCTTAGTACGAAAGACGTTTCCTTGCTTCGTGAAATGTTATATTTTCTTTGACTTTTAGTGCAATGATTTTTTTTCTTCCTTCCATTTAGAGCAGGTCCTGGAGTAAGCTGGATGCCTTCCATCACAGTTCACGCAATGTGGAGATAAGTCACAAGTGTCTGATGGATGATCATTCGAGCAACATTTCGCGCAAGTCTGCCTTCCTCGGCATGTCTGAGATGCATGTCCATACCTCTGGCACTTAAAGCGCCGTCGAGGATTTGGGATGTGCTGCCTAACACGTACTTTGATATAGCCTGCATCCAATGTGCTAGGCAGCACACTAGTACCAAAGGTTAGTACAATGTGCTTTGTTAGAAATTGTTCATTATGCGTGCGGAATAGGATTCTTTCTACCTTGATAACATTTTGGTCCTGAAAACCTTCAAGCAGCTCTTCGTTACTAAGGTCCAAGAAGTTGTTTCAGAGATTACTGCACGGCTCGTGTTCATGGTCCGATGAGCCGACACAGTGACTGCTACATCACCAATGCATTTCAAGTCAATTTTCTTATGTTGAGTTCTATCCTTCAATTCAAGGAGCAGGTCTCCATTGTAGGTCTTTGTGGCTTTGTAGCCAGGTCCTATCCTGTTTGAGAGGCATTTCGCCACCAAGAAGGGCGAGAATTTACGTACGCTCGTGTTGCCTTCACAGTGGATTGCTTGGTACTTAGGGAAATTTTCTTTATTGTGCTTCAGAAAGAATTGAAAGGTTGCATCGGTGCGCTCTCGTTTTAGAGGGCGATCACGGGAAAGCGGTTTACTAGAAGCCATATTATAGGGGTCTTGAGTTCGGTAGCCGCGCCAACCACCCACCAAGGAGGCTGACATGGGGAGGAAGCAAATCTTACGAGGAAGACAAGCCCTCGCCAGTTGTGCGGTGCTACTCTAACGCAATCTGGAGTACCCAAGGTTGGCCACCCACACAAGGTTAACCCTTGCTGTCAGGGATGTCAATAGAACAGAGGAGAAGACAGAAAATAGTGGAAGGCAGATAGAAAGACGCACATCGGAGAGGGGAACAGGAAAAGGCAACTACCGATTTCCCCCGGGTGGGTCACTCCGGGGGTGCCGTCTACGTGAAGCGGAGGCGAAAGGTGTGTTGCCTCTGCCGAGGTGCGGTAAAGGTCCAAAACACCCGGCATCGGCTCAACCCCCAGGATCCCCTTTTCCCCGGACACGGCTAAGCCGGGCACGGTTAGACACTGGAGGCTCCAACCCTCGTGTGCTCGGGTACGTGGCGTCGCAACACAGCAAACGCCTGCTGACGCAGACGCCCCTGCGGGGTTGCCTCTAATTTACCGGAAATTATTGTGGAAATGAAGCTAGCGAGTTCTCAAGATATCCGTGTTCAGAGGCAAATCCAGAGGCTGATGTCAATTTTGGGAATTCATGTACAAAATGTGCAACGATTAATACATACATATGTTACATAGTTTCCTCATGGTCTGGTCGGTGGTTAGAGTACCTACGCTAGCATGCCATTTGCCAGCTTCCTGGTCCCCCCCAACTCGGGGCATCATAAAGTGCATCGCAAACTACCACGAGACCATTCAGTTGTCTGTTCGAATGACCAACAAATTCATGGCTATTTTTCTTAAGTTTCAACAATTCTTTAAAAGAACTACTTTGCTGTCGCGTGGAATTTCACGTAATGCCGAGTTGTTCGTAAGCAAACATTATGGTGTAAAAATCATTTACAACAACAGCATCAATATTTTAAATAAGCAAGATTTTATGTAACACCCATCAATGCATTTCAATCACTTTGTACTCGGTGTATCGTCATTTATGTTTTCGCTTTGCTTGTATTTTTTCATCTCGTAAGAACATGCGTTCCCCACTCCCCTTCTCAGCGCGATTTTATTTTCCCCTGCAAAGTGGCAATCCTAGAATAGCACCGTGCTCTTGAAATTTTCAGCGTGCCTGATATAAGTGGCTACAACACTACACAGCGAATGCAGTAGCAGCCCTCTTCACATTTATGAGTGCGCAAGCGTTAGAATATGGAGCAACAGCGCAGACGCCGGGAAGTTTGAAACAGAATACAATGCACTGGTTCACCGGTCCCGTCGTCAAAACTGTTTCACCACAACGAACATAATTGAACTAGGACAAGATAGGTGCGACCTTCCAATTGATTTTATTGCAGGAAGCATACACCGAGGCAAACTTGATGCATGCATACAGAAAACGGCAGCCATATAAACTCTGGTTTTTATATCTTGTTAGAACGGCCATATCCAAAACCTTCTGCCCATTTTGATAGAGATATTTAGGGAATGCTCACACATTGTGCGCCTTGATCAATTGAAATGCCTACATTACTCGCCTAACTGGTCGCGCATTTCCCCGAGCATTCTTGTAACCGAAAAGTGCAGTGCACATGCGCAACAGTGGATGGCCACATGTGATGCAGGACAGTTTTTAGAGCACCTTATCGTTCCCTTCATCAGTTATTCTATCAACCAGTTTAGGTTGCAGACCTTACCGTGACGGATGGCTATTACATAAACTATGCCGACGTGCAGGTGAGATAGGGTACGGTGTGCCGCTTCTCGCATGGTTGTTTCACCTTCACAGTGTAGGCATGCAGCGCAAACAGCTCACTGGGTGTACGATGGGTACATATTACCGACTTGCTAATTTCATTAGATTGTGGGCAACCTTGTGCGTGCACGACACCTCTGTATTTTTTGTTCGCTGCCTTGATTTGTGGATCTTTTGCGCGATCCGTTCAGTTTCATCCAGTCAGGTGCTGAGATATGAGACTCGAAACCATGTTTCACTGTTTGTTCGCACAACTTGTGCAGTGCACATTCTAGATACTGTTGCTCTTATTGTTTTTTAATGGGCAAAGTGAAACGGGCGTAGCTCCTATTGAGCACTAGGACACTACGTCCAGCATGCATGTTGACCTTCGAAAGCAATGGTAGTAACTGAATATCTATAAACTGCAGCCCGTTATGGTTAAGTTGTTCAAAGGTAATTACAAGGCTCTTCGTATGTTGTCTGAAGGAAGATAAATGCATTACACTGCAAGATATGCTGCACCGCGAAATGAGTTTTGCGGATTCTCGGCAAATGGCATGACCAGGTTGACGTAGGAATATTGGAGGCACTTCACATTAAGAAAAGGGCGGTACAATGTGTCGGCGTTCCTTTGATATCACTTATCCCAATGAGCGCAAGTTTTTACACACAGTCGGGTCAAAAAGAGTAAAAACCAAAGCTTGCATGGTTTTGTGCGCGTGCATGTGTACTGAGTTTGCTTCGGTGCAGGTTTCCTGCAGTAAAATCAGTTGGAGGTTCCCACCTGACCTATCCTAGTCTTGTGCGATTTGCAGTATTCTTGGGCTTGAATTGTAGTACAACTAGCAGAGCAGCGCATATATTAAGGTGTTCCGAGTGGACATTTCTGCATAACGCGAGTGGAGAAGACTTCATTGTGGAGGACGAAATAAGAGAGAAGGCCGAGGTGTTAACCAGAAATGCATCTGGGATGAGAGAGAGGGTATAGAAATATAAAATAGAGGGAACAGAGGGGGAGGAAAACGGCGGCGAGAAAAGTCCGCACGCACACGAAGGGCCTGAATGAGTCAAATGCGTTCACATGCGCCAGTCGTCCTCAAGTGCATTCACAGATTTGCGGGCCGACGAGCGAAGGGTACGGTCTTTAAACAGCGCCTGCACAGACAACTCCGATCGTCCAGTCGTCGCAATGCAACAGGTAATGTTTGTATTTCCGGCTGAAATCGATGAGATTGGCACAATAAATGTGCGATGTTCTCTGCGACGCCAAAGCCGGCGCATGCAGCCCTGTCTGTTAGTCAATCAAAGTAGCGTACTCCTTCATGCAAGCCACTCCCAGCCACTGGCGGTAAAGAAGCGATGCCTCACGTTGGTAAAGGCCGGGTGGAGGTCGGAGTTGGAGCGAATGGTTCAGTTTGTGCAACCTGGTGAACATTATATCTGGGGTGTTCCACTCCGCTGAAGAGCCCGCGCACCATGCGACGAAGCTGCCTTGCAGTATCTGTTCTGGAAAGAGGAATGCGAACGTTGTGTTGACCTTAGTGCGACTCTCGGGCAGCTTTCTCTGCTTCATTTCCACTGATTCCTCAGTGGCCTTGTAGCCGCTGGAAAATAATTTCGTGGCCTTTCTGTGGGACATCGTGGTGTAGTTTGACAATTTCGTATGTTAGCTGTTCGTCGGACAATTGACTGCATGCAGTGTAAAGCCAGTATCGAGTGAAGAAACACGGCCCAAGTAGTGGAACTCTGAGTAAATTGAAGCGTACAGCTCAGGAGTGTGCCGGGCTATTCTTGTTCGTGCATGATAAATTGTCTCACGTTTCCATCAATTATATATTTAATGAATATACGTATATATAATTGAACAGGTAATATTTTAACAAGACGTCGTTTCATACTGAAGAACACAACTGGAACGCCAATACACTTCTCCGCAAAGTTCGGGAATTTATATGTAGAAACTGCTGTCGTCCTGAGAATTCGTTCCAAGAAATACTGGCGAGGACTATGCGGCTACGCCTGGTGGACGTTTTCGAGCCTGGCGCGCCATATGGGCACGGCGAAGAGTGGTTGGGACGCGCTGCGGATCACTGCGGAACTCGCCGAGGGACCCCAGGCGGAAAGTGCCGTGGTGGTCTACAGGAGCTCGGCCGCGACGTGTGGACCTTCAGGCCGGTTCGTTGCGCCCATCGGCGGGCTCAAGGCGTGAACAAAAGGAAGGTGTAGAGCGTTCTTCTGAAACCCGGTGCACGTGTTTCATGAGTTGTCCCTCACGTGGTTCCTCTTTGACCAGAGGTGCTATTTAGGGACCGTGTATTCAGCGTAGACAAACGAAAAACAATCCGCCTTGTGAAGTTGACTGCTAGAAATTGTAAATTGCGATATGGGTCAAAATTAGCTAAAAAGGTAATTAGTGAATTCTTGTTAATCAGTATATTTTTCATATCAATTTTTTGTGCAAGTAGTGTCCGCCGCTTCGAGTAGACCGGCTCTTCACCAATAATTGAGCTGACTGCCACAGGCAACCTTTAACTGCAGCAGAACTGTCCTTTTCGATTGTGCGCGCTAAATATTTCACTATGAAGCTTTAAGAAATCTTGAAAGTGTTCGCTGAAACACCCTGGATATGTATATATTCATTAAACGTGGAATGTTTACTTTTAGACTCTGTAATTTACCAGAAATTATTGTTGAAACGAAGCTAGCGAGTTCTCAAGATATCCCTAATCAGAGGCAAATCGCTTGAGAGACTGACGTCAGTTTTGGGCATTGATGTCCAAAATGTGCAACGATTAATACACACATATTTTACATAGTTTCCTCATGGTCCGGTTGCTGGTTCGACCCCTAGGCTAGTATGCCATTTGCCAGCTTCCTGGTCCTCCCTAACTCTGGGCATTATAAGGTGCATCGCAAGCTATCTCGAGGCCATTAAGTTATCTGTACGAATGACTAACAAATTCATTGCTATTTTTCTAAAGTTTCCCCAATTCCTTCAAAAAAATTCAGTTTTGTTGTCGCGTGGACTTGCACGTATTGCTGAGCTGTTCGTAAGCCAGTATTATGGTGTAGAAATCATTTGCAAAAACAGATTTTAAGTCAGCAAGATTTTGTGTGACACTCATCAATGCATTTCGATTGTACAACCTTTGTGCTCGGTATATCGCCGTTTATGTTTTCATTCTTGTATTTTTCCATATCATAAGAAAATACCTTCCCTACTCCCCATTCTCGGCGCGATAGAGCACCGTGCTCATGAAATTTTCAGTATGCCGGATTTAAGTGGGTAAAGCACTATATAGCAAATGCCGTAGCAGCCCTCTCTCCATTTATGAGTGCACAAGCCTTAGAATTACGGAGAAAGAGCTCAGACGGGACGTCTGAAACAGAATACAATGCGCTGTTTCACCTGTCAGGTCTTCACCACTGTTCCAGCACAACGAACATAATCGAACTAGGAGATGATAGGTGCCACCTTCCAATTTATTTTATTGCAGGAAGCCTACACCGAGGCATACCTGATGCATGCACACAGAAAAGGGCAACCATATAAACTATGGGTTTTATATCTTGTTCAGACGGCCATATCCAAGAACTTCTGCTCATTTTGATAGAGATACTTACGGAATGCCGACAGATTGTGCGCCTTGTTTGATAAATTGAAGTGCCTACATCAATTATTGGCCTAACTGGTCGCGCATTTCCCCGAGCATCCCTGTACCCGAAAACAACAGTGCACATGCGCAAGAGTGGATGGTCACATGTGACGCAGGCCAGTTTTTTAGAGCACCATAATGTTCCCTTAATCGGTCATTATTATGTCAAGCAGTTTAGCCTGTGGAGATCTGCTTCAATGTCAATAGCAAGCTATAATTATTCATTTCGAAAGCGTTAAGCAGTGACTGTCTCTAAGCTTATCAATGCGTTTACGTTCCACGAACACAATTAAGTTTTCTTTCTCCCTCTCATTAACAGCTATGGAATGAAACTGTACACTTTTATAAGTATAAGGACGCAAACATACTGCAATTTGTCCTGAGCATTTGTCGGCATCATATATTGTGCATGTTTGCATCACGTTCTGGTGTTGCAAGCGCAGTGATCAAAGCATATTTTTGTATTGCAACAAACGATCTTATCTAACTTTGTTTTCAAATCTACAATGTGGCCTTGCAGTAACGACCACATGATTAAGCAAAAAAAAAGCTGCAGATTCAGTGGAGATGTTGGAATCTATGCGAAGTGAAGTTTTTTGTTAAGAGATCAATTAAATGCTAATAAAGTAACTGCAATATATACAATTTGTCCTCTTTTCTACAATCCAACATGTCATCATTTACAAGGTTTGCTTATGCATCGCATAGGTCACAACCTTAATGTCATGCAATGTTTACGCAATACACTGTTCACAAACCATACGGAAATGCAAATTGCAGTTAATGTAGATGTAGACTGCAAGACAACACAGTGACATTGGTTGCGCAAGGAATGGTGCGAGGTGTATGCAGATGAATGAATGACATGTGCTTATGTACTTATTATATACCTCGCAGGGTGCAAGGTTGGCGTATGTGGTTAGGGGGAATAAAAAAGTAGTTACGAAAGGAAGAAGGGTACAACACTAAGAAAAAAAACAACTAAAAAAGCAGCACCAACACAGTGCACCAACTAGCCCAACGTGTTTTACTGGCACAACATTATACAATACATAACAAACAATAACAAAAAATTACTGCCCATGAACGCTGTACAGATGGTAAACCAGCGAAGCTGAAATGTGCGGCCCCAGCACTGGGTTAATTCCGACGGTTTATTCAAGTCGTCTATTATTGGTTATGTCTGTTTCTTAGCAAGGTTACGCATACGTTTGGCTTGGGTTTATTGCATTGTTTATTTGGAATGCCACACACCGTGCTTCGCAAGATCACTATCATGGAAAGTGCAATGAGTGGTTCATTGTGTTAATCAAGCGGGTCCATCAAAGTCTTTTTGAACTATGTTACGCATTTGTGTTTTGTAATGCGTTAATCATACTTTTTATGACTCGGTTATGCACTGTAATTACCAACTGACACACCGGGGCTGCCCATCTCATTTAATTAAATACAAGGACACATTTGCGAACCTATCGGGAAATCGGAGAGACTGAAGCTCTGCTGCGAGAGAGAAACGACATCACTATAGGTGTAGAAAATAGCCCACCACACCTTTGCTGCGAGATAATTATGACATCATGATCTTGTCGTAACCCTGTCCTACTCTGTCTCTTCCTTGCAATATTGCATAGTTAAAAGTATATGTTTAAATGCATAAGCATTTCTATGTCTACCCAACAAGACATTTCTGCGTCCATCATGTAAGACAAATAATGGCTCACACCCCCCTAAGCAATGGCTCGTACCCCTACACTAGGGTTGTTGTGATCGGACCACAAGTGTTTCGCCCAGGCACATACAGCTTCACTGTAGAAAGAATGAACACCTTTCTCCTAGAGGCCAAGACAATCATGAGGTGTATTAATAAATGAAAGTCTATTGAACATGCCGAATAAATGTTGGTCGACAAGCAGTAAATCGAATTTACACAAAGAGCAGAAGCAAAATCTGATGTGTGTCCATACAGATCCCAACAGGAAACGCATCCATCTCTGAAAGTAACAGAGGCCACTCTGACACAAGGTTCTCGCAGTGTTTGCATCTACAGCTTCCATAACTTGTCTAGGTAGCCGATCTCCACAGAATGCTAGCTTCTACAATGCACTCGACATCTGAGCATGCATTACACAGGAAGAAGCTAGCATTCTGTACAGATCGGCTGCCTAAAGAAGTTGTGGAAGCTGTAGATCTAAAAATGCTGGGAGAATCTTGTCAGCATGGCCTCCGTTAGAAATGGATGCATTTTCTGTCAGGAAACATTAATTTTTGCTTCTCCATTTTGTGTGCGTTCGGCTTATTGCTTGTCAGCCAGCATTTACTCGGTGTGTTCATTAAACTTTTTGTGGTTAGATCATCTCGGCTATCTTGTTCGTCATATGTGTTCTCTGGTGGCGTTTGCAGCCAGGCTATTTTTTATTTTTTCAGACTGCAACAAGTTACTTTAATGGCCCTTGTGATGCTTCTGTACACCTTACAAAATCTTTTATTTGGCCTATATAGCAAGAATGTGTAATTTAAATCAGTAAGAACAAGGTAAGCTAACTTCTAATTAAAATGTTTATTGTGAAATGCAGTGATTTATAAAGGATACCAGAATGTAGTACAGCAATAAAACCTGCTAGAAACTAGTACTTTTTGAAACCAAACAAAAATGGGAAAGGGAGAAAATACACGTAAGTATACAAATCCAGGGAACAAATTGTGTCAGCAAGTGCGCATGTGGCTACCTTTCAAGAAACTTTTTTTTTTTTCTAATGGCGTAGAACTGGAAGAGTGCTTGCATAAGCAAGCTGTCAGGCTGTTTATTGGAATAAGAACAGTGTTTCTTGAGAGGTGCTGGCACGCAGGATTGGCAATTGTAATGATTTTTTTCCTGCACTTGGAATTCTGCATCTTCTTTCTATAACATTTGTATTTGTTTGGCTGCGTCAAGGACCAATTTTTATCTAGCCTTCAAAGATGACTTTCTAGTAATTTGTATAACTCGCCACATTTTTACAATGAACCTTAGTGGAAAGTTAGCCCTCATCCATCTAGTGTCATCCTGTTGATACTACTACATGCTGTGCACCCTTGCAACATTTGTGTGTGTGCGTGCGATTGCACCATACACACAAAATCAGGCCCATGGACCGAGGTATCACTTCTGTGTAGCCTCATGAATTCATTAACTATAGTGCAACAGAAATACAATGGCACGCTTCATAGTCATTGCCATAGTTTTATTACATGTATTCTACCGTCTTTTAGGCCCCTTTACAGCCCTGTCACATCCTCGTTCGTAATTTATAGGTTCACATTGAACACATTCACCTTGGCTTGGCGCTCTTTGGTCATACTTGGCCCTTGCGCCACATAACACTATATTCATCACTATCATCATCAAGAACGAAGTGAACACAGAGCGCTTCGTTCTTGTCTGTTGTCTCTTGCACTTTAGTCAACAATGAATACACTCCAACTCGTCCAGTTTTCAGTTCTTATGTCGGGCTTATAAGCACGCTTGTGTCCTGAAATATCAGCATGGTTATGTATCCTGTAATTTAATTCTTGGCTATGTGCTTTCTAGTCGCGTGTCAATCTCCCGATTTTCCTCACGATATCATGTGATACGCAAGCCCAGACAGTTTCTGGTGAATCCAGGCAGGTGTGCACGGTGTTGTGCAGGGTGTAATTTGCGCTACAAGTGCTGGTTTGATTACTTTCAGTTCAACTTTCTAGGTGTAGGATGACCTGGAATGGAACTCACTTATATGGGGTTTAATTTTATGTAGTGTCATACTACTGTTACACTGCTGTTGCCACATCAGTATACTATATGTGCCTGATGTTTGCTTGCATCTTCATGATTAGCAACCTCCTCTGTGTTTGGCAGTTGTATATATTCTCCTGGCCTAATTGTTTGCCCCCCCTATTGGCCCTATTTGACCCCCCTATGGGCCTGTTGTGTTACAAGTTCAGGTGCTCCCGAGGTCATTTCTGAAGGGAGGGGAAGTCATCTTTGCATCTCATATGCTAGCTGGCATAGTCTGTGGGCCAGGTTCTGAGCTCTGGAGGCAAAGAATTTGTGCTGCAGGCTGCAGCTCTACTCTGTTTAGGTGCTTGTTCATTTGCTATTTCTCATGGAGGTCTTCAAGCATGGTAAAGTCGGAAAGACCTGTTATTAACCGATGCCTGTATTCGATGAGTTGTCCTTTCTGTGCGCTGCTGGTAATTCATACGGTACAATACTTTCGACGCAAGCACAGCATCTGCGATTTTCCGTAGTATCCACTTGTCCAACCCATATTGATTTCAGGATTATTCTTTTCACCAGGTGTAGAATTTGCGTCCACGCGTGGCATAATTGTTTCACCCACGTGCTGGCTCTACCGTCATGGCCTTACACTAGCTGAGGATTTGTGTGTGTTGACTTGCGGATATATTTCTTCTGCTATGTGGAGCACAATGTGCAATCTGGGGTAGTTCTTGATTCTAGTCTGTCTTCCGACGTCAATGTAAGCTGACTTGTCGGAAAGCGAGAGGCCAGACTGGCCAAGAAAGTCTGCAGTGTCGTGCAGAGCTTGCGGTATTATTCTTGATTTCTGTATATTCCCATAGACTGTAGTACAGCATAGGCTGTAGTACTTGTATACCTGTGTTGATGGTCTGTCTTTCAAAAAGTTACTGTTTAACTCAAGTTCTCTACGAGAAATTTTTTTGCTCGTCGTTCCTCTGATTAGAGTAGCATGAGGTATTGAAGTTAAAAGCCTCTTCAATTTCTTCATTCTTTCATAAGCGGTATTACACAATGCCCTGCAATAAAGTTTCTGCTGCTTATGGCCCACTCATATCTGCCAGAATGGACAACTCTTGAAAAAGGTTTTCTTTGTGCTATGTGCCTGACGTAGTATGAGCATTCATGTCTTGACATTGATACATCTGTAGAACCAGCTTCCTGACAGTAATTGCTATAGCTGATTATGCTTATTTGTGCAGTGCTGTTGAACAAAACATGTTGATGCAATGAATGTTTACACACTCGAATTATCGCGATAGATGTAAGTTTTACAATTGTGCCCTTTGCGTTCGATTGGTGTTAGATTATGTTAGATTATTCGATTGGTGTTAGATTATCGTATTCCCATCTCCTGCGGGACACAATACGTGGGTCAAACCAGTAGGTGCCTAAATGACCGGCTGAGAGCAAAATAAAACAAAAACTGTCGCCTGATGGTTTTCTCGTCCTCCATGCACAAGCATGGTATTGCTGAGCGTTGTTTAAAAAACAAGGTTGTTGGTTAATATCACCAATTAATTGCCGATGCAAAGCATATCGACGCACTTTGTGGTTTGTACAATAGCGAGCCGTCGGTACGGTTGTCTCCTAAGGAATTAGATTTCCTTCTTCCGCGGTGACGATATGGTGTGGTAGTTTATCGCGGGTCATAAATATGGTTGGAGAGTGGGACTCATCGCGCATGCTTTAGTATTTCCACACCATCTATGCCTCCTATGGCGCATGTCATATATAGGTGGTGTGGTTTTGAGAATAAACGTAGTTATTGCTAGTAGCGCTGTGTGTGGTCTTTTTTATACGAACTTTCTTTTGTCCGTGTTCCGTTTCGCCCTGCATCAAAATCGTTCCTTATATACATAGCCTACTTACTTATAGGACTAAGAAATCAGTGCTTGCAGAATCGTGGTTTCTCGGATTGTCGCGGCCTTAAAGGGAATGGCAAATGGCCAGAATATATTGAGACGATGATGGAAATGATATGACCATGAGTTGTAGTGATAGCATACAGCACGCTGTTCGCGAGTCAAGTAGGAATTGCAATATTGAATTGGCAAAGAAAGTCCCAAGCACCCCTAAGTGGCGAGACCTGGCGTGAAATCTTCGTTCTTTATATGTATTCTATGAAATTACTGTACCTAAGTCAACTGTTATTGAGTACATCATAACTATTGCTTAAAATTGCAGTGGGTATATTATTGGACATTCGCACATTATTCTATGCTTCGAAAACCAAAACGCACGCGTGGCTACGGCAACACGCTGAACTCCGTATCACGAGTGAAAGCGTCGTTTCGTTTTCTGTAGAACTGGTTTTGCTTTCACTGGGTAAATGCCAAAGCAGTTGTACAGGAAACGACGAAAACGCACAGATATTGTCGTAGAAATAATTTAACGATTCGAAAAACATGAACGTCAAGAACACAGACTTGATAAACAAAATCGGACTTTGTTACAGCACGGCGACACTTGTCTGCCTCCCACTAATGCTGGCGTATGATCGCTATTGTGCGCACAAATCACTTTTCAGCATGCTTCCAGTGAACGAGTAGAGCATCACTGTAGATCCAAAAAGTGTGATAAAAATGTTGCATGGTGTATTCAGCGTTAGTAATTCATGATTAAACAATCTGACCGGTACGCTTTCGATTGCTCTAAAAAAATGGGTACTATGAAAATTGGTTGCCAGTCCCTTTAAGAAAGACACCTAGACCACTGCATCTCAGATTTATTTCCACGCAATCATGCTTGCTTCCACGTGCTGGGCGTTTCGAAAACGCGTTGAAGAGCTTGGACCCTACCCTGGACGACGGCCAGTCATTATCGCAGCTGTCAGCAGAGGCGTCAAAAATGCTTTAGCACAGGGCCTTAATTTCTGCCCAGGCAAAGCTGGCTCAGTCATTTAGAAAAATACCGCGAAACTTTCGGACGAAACTTGCTAGGGCGAGAATCTCACGACTGACCTACTTCAAAAGATAAACCGAATAATTTACCTCAAATTAGACGGAAAAGCCCTAGGCGATGTGTTAGGTGCTCAGATCTTTTGATTAAAGCCATACGGCGGAATATTGTCCCCCGTGTAATGAAAAATCCTGCGATGATTTTGTGTCACGTTTCTTCACAAATCCGTAATCATTAAAGAGTGACGTGCGATCGGATGACTATTAGACCAGCTAACAAGGACGGTGCAATGTTATAATAAACAAAATCGTTTCTATTGCAGAAGTTAAAAGGCAGCCAGCAGATCAACTTGTGATAAAAGCTGGTTCACTATGAAACGCTGCAGATATAACTGCAGAAACAAAGAACAGCGTACGTCGTGCTGTTTTCTCTTTAATATATAGGATAATTCTTAAGCTTCGAAGACATATAAAAAATAGTCTTGTAGATAACAATTCTGGTCCTTGAGCTTGCTTATTTAGAGCCACGGGATTTAGTGGGGCAACGCTAAGATATTAGATAAAGAAATTTGACTTGAACACACCACTTGGACTGCGTCCTAATCCACTCTATTGGAATGACGGAGTCATATAAACATTGTATCGCACGTCCTTAATTTCATGGTGAACAAGGGTGCCGTCAGGGGAGCCGAAACATCTTTTGTATTCTTTCAAGTACAGAAAGAGCACACACACATCTGCATTATAGTTCAGCGCACCCAACGAACCAGAAGAGATCGGGAGTGGCCTCTTGTTGGCAGAACTATGCGTATGTGCACAACGGCACAAAGCCGGGCTGCTGACCTACAAGTGCACCAAAATCTCGGCATGTGGCTACGCGAGGTTGTTCGTAAACTCGTTGGAACGCCATCTGTCTCAGCCCCACAAGGCCCGACTGTGCTCCCAAGAAAACACGCCCCCATACCGTATGTGCCCGGTATGAGCGAGGGCTAAGCCCGAGTTCTACGCGGCTATGACGTCCAGGTAGCTCACGTGCCATCCCAAAAATAACCCCACCGGCTGGTAAACGTGAAAGGCAAGCTCGCGAAGACAAAGTTTCCTGGCGATTCCATGTGAAGACTTCGTGTGCGTATATCGGCAAGACAGGCAATTTCGAACAGCGGTTGAATCAGCATGTCAACGACGTGAAAAAAAAAGGCGTATCAAACGCCATGACAGAACAAGTAGGTGACTTTGGCCACAGGATTGATTGGGAAAACGCCAAGATATTAGAAACAGAAAGAAATTTGACTTCAGGAGACCACTTGGAATCCCTCCTAATCCAAACGATATAGCATCCTCAACCGTAATCACGGAACCTTCTTCCCTCATCTATACGCGCTGCTTACGTCATATTTTAAAGCCATATAAACATTGTATCGCATGTCCTTGGTTTCATTGTGAACAAGGCTCCCATCAGGGGAGCCGAAATGTCTTTCCGTGTATTCTTTCAGTGGTCTGTGTTCTTTTTACCCTTCATAATGCCTCCCGACCAGACGGGCTTTCGTCAAAACCTCGAATTCATTAACCTTCGCTAGGCCGACCAGTCATCACCTAGATTCGCCAGCACATTTCAGTGGCAAGCAGAGCTTCTGCATTCAAAAATAATCTTAACTTCAACCTTACCGGCAAGTCTCGAGGACTTACTCCCCTCTGGCTACGTCTCAAGAGGCCTGTGTGCTCAATTTGTTTTCAGCGTGGTTGCCAAGGCGGAAAAACTTTTACAAGCCAGGATCTTGAAATGCAGACAGTCCATTAGAAACCTAGAAAATGAAACTTTTTTCGCGCACCATCGCCTTGGGCACCGGGTCCCAGAGGAGTTTGCAAGTATTTAACAACACGCAAATTTCAAGGCCAGGCTACAATCCTGTCGTATGTAGGAGACTCGCGAAAGAAAACTTGTTAGACTGTCGTGACCCTTTGATGCCTTGCACAGAAACGTTGCCACGTCCACCATGCACAACCTCTTGTCGCACAAGCCTAACTCGGCAGAACTCACCGACCTGAGCCTGGGCTTGAACTTCAACTTCGGAACGTAGAAGGATGCAAAAAAGCTTGGTCTGTGCTGTAGAAAATGCTATCAGCCGAAGAGAACCTTCAAAGCGGGAGGAGGCATAAACCCGCACTTTAGGCTTTCACTCGCGGCTTCGTGGACACCCCTCGGTCTGCCCGCTTTGAACGGAGAAAAAGGCTATCGGACTTTCACTCAAACGAAAACCTGGTCATCCTCCCAGCAGACAAGGGCAACGCCACGGTGCTACTCAACAGGACTCACTACCATGACAGGATGTAGCCACTGCTTGTGGACGAGGCGACGTACAGTCGTCTGAAGAAAGATCCTACGCTCAAAGTATAGAAGGAGCTCCAGAAGCTTCTTACGGATGTGTTTCGTTTTCTAAACCTAAACCGTTTTCTAAAATCTAAACAGCTAGATCACATGACAGAGCTAACAAGTATGTAAAAATCCGCGGAAGGATGTACCGATGAGAACAATCAGGTGGAATCCAGACTAACCCATCTAGAGGACAGATCGCGAAGGGACAACATAATCTTGCACGGAATTCCCGATTCGAAAAAAACCTGGCAGGAAACAAGAAAATTAAATTCAATTTACGCTGTCTTTGAAAGGATTCCCTGTGAGTTATTTCAAAGCGTGCACCGCTTAGGTAACCTTCCACCTTCTAAGTGTCGCCCTATTGTCGCTTAGCTTACTAATTTCAAAATAAAAGAAAGTTGTGTCACTACGTAAGCAACTAAAGGATGAGAACACCACAGTCAGCGAAGACGTTTCAACATGGCAGTCTCGTAAAAAACTCACTGACTTTGGGAAAGCTCAGCGCGGTTCACCACACTTTAAGTTGCGTTACAGCTAACTGCTCATTAATAACATACGTTATATGTATTTTCCAGACTGCGATCAAGTTCTAGAGGTTAGTAAACGCATCGAACATGGCAGTCATGCCCATACTTCGGCTAGCACGTCTACATTGGAACGCATGAGGGGAGCTGGCTGCAAATCACATCTTCAGGTAGCAGTTATTTTTTCTAACGTTAGAAGTGCACTAAACAAGTATATTTTTTTTATCATCAGTTATTGACACGTGCAGCGCAAAGGGTGTCACCTCAATAGAAACATGGCCTCACGCGCATGTCCGTGGTCATTAAATTTTTGACGACGCAAACAGCTTTCACATATACCGTTGTGATCGGACAATGCGTAGGGGAGGCGGAGTTCGTATCGCTTCAAAGGACGTTCCTTCTGCATATATTCATATTAACATTGAATTCGAATTAGTCTGGACTATAGTAACCATAGGTTACGACAAGAATATTAGGTATATGCTATCGCTCTCCCTCCTCACCTACAACATTTATCGATCAACTGCATGACGTATTTAATATAGTTTCCACAAGATTTCAGTCACATCCTTTGTTTATACTAAGAGATTTCAACTTTCGAGTATTGTCTGGAACGCAAACTCACCTTATTCATTGCCGTCTTTGCCACAACCTCAAGAATTTCTTAACCTATGTTCAGTATTTTCTCTAATTCAACTAGTAACTGCGCCGATCAGGACATCCGATAACAGTACTAGCATCCTCGATCTACTACTAACGACTTGACCAGACTTCGCTACCGCTATAACCTGTACACTGGTAATCTGATCATTCATAACTTTCGTTTCACTTAGTACGCCCTGTTCTAATGCAAAAAAAAAACAAAAAAAACAAACAATACGGGACTACAGGAAAGCGAACTTTAACATGATTATTAGTGAACTGGTAGATTTCTTAGACACCTTTTTAAGCAATTTTGATACCCGTTCAGTGAAGTCGAACTGCGATATGTTTGTAGCTGAAGTTGAACGTCTAACAAGGAAATATATCCCTAGTCGCTTTATCACTTCAAACGCACATGCGCCATGGCACAATGCTTGTATCAAACGTCTATCTAACCGAAAGAAACGTCTGTATCGTGCCGTCGGATGTTTGCCTACTAATCACCGCCGCTGGGCTGCTTACACATCTGCACCGACCATCTACAAAGGTGCGCTCGAATCCGCTAAAGATAACTTTCTTACTAACGTTTTGCCGTCTGTATTAGAAACTAACTGAAAGAATGTTTGCGAGTCATTAAGGCAACATCCGGCAACCATACTTCCTTGATTGACTCAAGCTGTAACCAGATTAGTGAAAACCATTGTGCCACTGTTCTTACCAAATCTTTCATTAAAATTTTTCTCTGGATAGCAATAACGCATCACCTACTGTGAGCTCACAATTATTTACTGATGTCGCCAGTGATTGTTGATCCACTTGGCGTCGTACGACTGATTGAATCTCTTAAGAATGATTCTTCTGGTTATGATGGTAACAGCACAAAATAAAACTATATTAGTGCTTACAGTTCTATTATACTAAATAGCCTTTTCCATGTCACTGGATACGTCTACACTTCCCAGACAATCAAAATTGGGAAGGTCGTTCCACTGCATAAATCTGGTAATAAAACTGATCAAATAATTACCGACCTTTTTCTTGAACTGGTATTTCTTGTGAACTGCTCGAGCACATAGTTTACTTAGTCAATTATTTTAGAATTCATTTTTTTCGTCAGTACAGCACCGCTTCCAGAAAACATTCATGTGGAACAGTTATTACACTTATCACATACATCGAATTCTTGGTCAATCATCGCTTGCCAGCTGCATTTTCCTCGACTTTCCAATAGCATTTGACAAGACTTGCCATAGTCTTACTTTAGAAACTGCACTAACTAAATGTTGATAGTTACGCCGTAAAGTGGATTGCATGTTTCCGTAGTAAGGGTTCACAATTTGTTGCTGCGAACGGCCATACTTCCTCTTTTTGCGAAGTTTATTCCGCCATTCTGCAAGGTTCTGTCTTAGGCCTCCGGTTATTTGTCATTCATATTAAAACCTCACATTAGTTATATCATCGAACATGCATCTTTTTGCCGACGACTTCTTTTTCGAGAAATTACGATGACGACATTGAAGTTGCATAATTTGACCCTCACGCTATATTTGACTGGTGCGCTAAATGGTTAATTGACCTAAATACGAAAAAGTGCAAAATCATGCATTTATCTAGAACTTCCACAAGCTGGCTTCTTTATCATCTTAATAACATTCCTTTGGATTCTGTTCACTATTACAAGTACCTAGGAGTTCACATCACGATTAACTTGACTTGGTCGCTGCATATTGCGTACATTATTAATGCTAACCGCATGCTTGGCTATTTACGTCTAAACTTTTCTACTGCTCTAAGTGGCTTGAAGTTGCAGCTTATAAGACATAGAGCGCCCTAAACTGGAATATGCTGTAGCCGTGTGTGCCACCCGCTATGAAAATCTAGTAATTTCCACTGAACTTGTTTAGAATAACTCCGTTTTATACTGTATAATTACAACAAAAGTGCGAGTATCTCCGCCCTGAAAACTTCCCTAGAACTTCCTTGTTTAGCATCTCGCAGAAATGTTTCTCGTTTAACACTGTTTCACAAGGTGTATCCCCATTCTTTCTTATATGACCAACTACTCCTTCGCCAACAGTACATATCCCGCCACATCGATCATCACTAAATAGATTCCATTATGGAACACGAAGACCTTGAACTCATTTTTGCCTCGTACGTCAAGAGAGTGGAAAGAACTTCCCGTTGACATCGTAACTATTAATGATAACCACATGTTTCATGATGCATTAGCTAGCATTGTATAATTGCGAGGTTTATTTGTGCGAACTGTACCAACTGTCTTTTTTCGTTCAATTAATTTCGTTCAATTATTTATGTGTACATTTATAATTACGAGGTTCATTTGTATGAATAAACTGTACTGACTGCTTTTTGTTCAACAATTTTTTTTATAACAACCCACTCCCCTCTGCAAAGCCCATTGGCCCCGAGGGTAAAACAAATAAATAATCTGCACTTTCCTCTATGTGCAATTCAAGATCAGGCAAAACCAAATATAAGCGTGCTCACGTCTTCTGTGACAACGATTCAAGCAGGAGGCATCGTTTTTAGCTTAAGAATTTAGCAGCGTTTAGAAAACGTTTAGAAACAAAAAAGAAACTATTTGCAGGATATTTGCATAAACAAAAAAGTCGCAGTTTCTCCCACAAGGCGAAGCGCCGATTGCAATCGGAAATTTGTAACTAACTATACGAAGTAACGATAGTAGCTTTATTGGCATTTTAAACATGAGCTTAACATACTGTCCGAGTTCGACTGAACGAGGACGTAGAAAAAACAGACACAGACAGCGCTCTCTCGGTGGTTCTTTCTACGTCGCCGTTCAGCCGCGCTTAATATTCTATCCTGGATTCAAACTAACTAGCCCAACAACGTGTTTTAACCAAATTACCAGAGCGAATCACAAAGTAATGCCTCCAAGCATACTATTTCGCCGGTAGTGCTGCAAGCATTTTCATATCTACTATAATGCACTGGTGCTCAAGCTATAGATTGTGACTTGCCCCTACCTTCCTATCTCTTCGCGTTCCAATCGAGCAATCCATGGCATCCGGTGGTGACGTCCGGTTTAATCACCTGGCTGTAATGAGTTTCTGAGTGCGAAAGGTTGTGCGCCCATCAACATAAATCGCCGTCCTACTGCAGTTTACGAGGCTGCCTGCATTTACGTCAGAGTGTGCAGAGGCGGGCAAGGACTGTGATAGAAGAAAAGCCAAGCTCAATAAATCTCCGGGATCAGCAACGAAGTGGACGACCGGCAACTGCCTCTGGTGACGATTATCAACATCAGATGAGCGAGTTCATTTGGGGGCAATTGTTCATCAAGCAAGACGACATCGCAACACTCGTCATTTCCATTGGTTGAGTAAACCACATGAATAAGGACTCCCTGCGTTACAAGAAGATTTACGCTCCTTTGGGTACCACGACAAGTGAGGACTGACAAGAAAAAGTCGAGGAAGAGAATCTCATCAGCTACTCCTGCGATATAAACAGGAAGCTGACAACTTTCTTCGCCGAATTGTTACTAGCGAGGAGTCGTGGTCACGCCATGACAATCCGGAAACGAAGTGTTAGTCGACAGAGTAGCGCCACACGACGTCTCCTCCGCCAAAATTTAAAGTTATCCCATTTGCTGGCAAAGCGTTGACCGTGTGCGAAACGGTCAGACAAACTCGGACCGCTACGCTGGCACAAATTTATTCTGTCATCGCAATATGTGCCCGATCAGACTGGTCATGGCCGTAAAGAAGTTAGTCCATTTTGTAAAACGAAAACATTTTCCGAATATTTTGTTCCGCGCGCAGCTGTCAAAGGAACCAACGTCTTGTGTACATTGCATGAATAATTGTTAACCAAAGTTTTCGCGAGGCCCTAACCACCATTGTTAAAGTACATGCCTGTGACTGTTATTATAGCTCACTCTATCTTGCTGTTCTCTTTATTTTATCTTTCTCCAGTGCCCTCTGTAATGCTTTCGGGCTTGAGGGTATATAAATAAATAAATAAATAAATAAATAAATAAATAAATACAAGAGCGACTGCGGGTCAGATATCAAAACACTCACAAAGGCACTCTTAAACAGGCCATTCTGCACCACCACAATGCTCGTCCGCACTAAGCCACAAATCTCGGGAAGCATTGCAGTGCCTGAGGTTCACGGACATCCTGCCTCATCCTGCCTATATAGTCCGGATCTTACGTCCGGCGTCTTTTCGCTCTTTACCAAACTTAAGGATCACCTTAAGGGGCAACGCTACAGTTGTGACGCCGAGGTGGAAGCAGCAGTTCGACAATGGTGTCGCCACCTGCCACCACAATTCTTCGCCGCTGCCACGAAATACCTTGTTTTGAGCTGGCGCAAGTTGGCCGTACACTTTAAAAACAGTTGCACCCATTGGAGTGTGTATCTGCCACACAACAATCATCGTGATCTGTCTTGCTTCCGTTTCCGAAATTTCTTGAAACGCTGCGCTCGATACTTTCCTGTCGAGAATGCTCTCACGTTGATAACGCGCATGTCGTTTGTGACCTGTAAAAGGAAGGAAGTACGGTCAAGACAGATGACGATTATTGTTTGGCAAAAAGGGTGTAGTTTTGCTTAAGAGTATTTTCAAAAATGATGCCACAATTTGCAGCTGATATTGCAAGCTTTCCACTGATAGCACCGATGCAGGTATACATCTGTGAAACAAAAATAAAGGCATCAGCTTGGGGACTTTACTTTCTGCATCTCCCTCGTAAGAAGCATGCCGTCACGCACGAACAGGTAAACATGAACACGTTTCGTTCGATGAGCCTGGAAACTCGCAGTCAAAATGCTGGAGTGAGGAATTGCCGCCGCAGCAGACTCAAACTCTGCAAACTCGCGCACAGTGCAACAACTGCAAGCTCGCGTCAGCATATCAAAAGCAAAGCGTACGCTTCGCGTTAAAATTCCCATGCTTACATGGGAATTTTAATATATATGATACATTGGGCATTGAAGGGTTAAGCGACGAAGCAACAAAATGCTCCGTAAACCGAAAACGGCGAGTGGTTGCGAGGCTACGCTCTTCTCGCAGACATATCGAGTCATCTTAGTGCACCAATAGCATCCTGCAGGAAACGATGATCGCATTACGGACAGGGTGACCACTATGTTTTCTTTTGAAAAGAAACTACGCTGCCTTGTCTCGCCAGCACATTCGCGGGAACATCCCTGCCGACTTCCCTAGCTGGCGAGAAGGAGAAGTGAGGAAGCACCACATTCGCTCCAGACGTCGAAAACATTGAAAAAGGGGTTGAAGCAGCAAGAGAATAGCCACTATTTCCGCGATCTGTTCATGATGAAGGAAGAATACTGCGACTCCCCGGCTCAGGTGGCGCTCATAAAGCTGCAGTAATTGCTTGCAGCGGGAACGGAGGCTCCTGCGGCTCAACACGAGCCTAGATAAGAACAGGTTTAGAAACGCACAGATGCATAGTTAACAGTCCCTTGAAACGTTCCAACCAGCTCGTTTCTTTGTTGACTGAACAAG
Source organism: Dermacentor andersoni (assembly GCF_023375885.2). Lineage (NCBI taxonomy): Eukaryota > Metazoa > Arthropoda > Arachnida > Ixodida > Ixodidae > Dermacentor > Dermacentor andersoni. The sequence continues at coordinate 469,883 of NW_027314752.1, read as the reverse complement.
AGCTGCCTTGAGTCATCAGTGATCAACGTGACATTGCAAGGCCTGCTGATGGCGAGTGCGCTGAGAACAAATATAAAATGCCTTTCCACTAGGAAAAGATGCAACGTTTCCGTATAAAATGCGGCCCCGTGAGGCCTTCAGAGAAGTTATTGGCTCTTGCTGTTTTTGTTGTGTAGCCTTGCTCCAGGGTATAGAGGCATCGTTCGCGGCGCCGCCCAGCAGCGCCTGCTAGTCATTGTAATACGACTCAAGCGTTGACTGTGGCCACACGCTAAAAGCAGTTGCACCCTTTGGGGTGTATATTTGCCACAAATAATAATCGTCATCTGTCTTGCCCGCATTTCCTTTCTTTAACGCTGCCAGCCCGGTATTTCCAAGTCAACAACCGCATGCGCGTTATCAGCATGACAGAGCATTCTTGACAGGAAACTAACGAGCACAGCGTTTTCCAGAAAGGAAATGCGGGCGAGACATGATTATTGTGTGGCAAATATAAACTCCACATAGTGTAAACATTTTTTAGAGTGCAGTGCAAATGACTCCATTTAGGTACAGCGCATGCAGCACCACCTTGTCTAGGGTGGGCTGTTAAAATAATTCTGTCTCAGAATGGCGCGCGACTAGCGACCACCCTTGAATAAATTACCCTCGAAAAATACCCTTCGCCGCTCAAGCAGTTCCAAACAAGTAGGGTTGGTGGTGGTCAGCTTGTGTAAGCTTCAGCAACAGACTGTCGCAGTGGCTTTTATCGAGCGGCCAGCTACTGCTCAGTACGTAGCGAACACCGCTGCTACTCACAGATATCCCTTGTTGGCACGCTGAATTCCAGGAGAGCTGTCGTGGGACCCTCGCTGCGATGCCGGGCGGAGGGCTCTTGCGGACAAGTCGCGGTCAGTTCGCTGGTCGCCGGCAGTACGATGTTAGGTGCGGAGCCGCAGTTCCCGCACAAACGCGCACGTTGTCCCGGCCAGTCTGTCACTGGCGAGCGCTCGCCCTGTGCCTGCTTCGTGCTTACCGGTGGCTCTTGAGCGCCGCAGTCCGGAGCATTATCTGGCCGCTTACCAGGAGGGGCACGCCAGACATGCGCAGTACACCTGTTGGGCTCAGCCGGCCGCGTTTTTGTCGTGGGCGCCCCGATTTCTCGGAGGGAGCATTCGCAGGCGTGCACTACGTGGGTGTTGGTCGTGGCCGATAAAACACCAGGGTTTGAATATTATTTCATCATTGAATTGGATAAGTGAAAGTGCAGATTCAAAGAAGAAGTTCTGGGTAGTACGTGTCACAAAAACTAATAACTTGAGACAAGCCATTGCGGTGCACTCCGCATTATATTTGTCAGCCTTTGGATTTAAGGGTGGCCCAAATGCACTGCATACAAGCGTATTCGTATTTGTCCTCCAAAGGAATGCAGCCGCCGCGGCCGGGATTCAAGGAGCACTGCAGCACAAGGCCGTAGCCAGGGGCCTTCCGTATATATAAGAACTGATTAGAGCCGGAAAAACTTACCGTAAAGCCCATTGTAGCATCTTCAGTTGCGGGTAGTTGAGCCAATTATTTAGATAAAAATAACTCTACAAATTAGGTTGTGCAACTTAATATGCAACAGTCTTTGTACGAATGTATACTCTCCATGATCTAGAAATGGAGGTTAACACATTTTCCTTGATACAGACTCGTGTTTGTGCTTTACGGAATAATTTTTGCTAGCAGAAAAAGGTATAATCTGTAAAGACAAAACTGAAGAACGGCTCGATGAAAACAATATTGTTTTCGATTTTTCCAAAGGGTGCAGGGTGCACAACGCTGAAGAGGGAGTTAGAGGATGAAATTTCATAGAAACTTTTCGAATACGGACCCCTATTTTCGTAGTCACAAAGAGCTTTGCGTACACGGCCTTTGCGTCTCGCGTGAGGAACTAGTTTTAACGCGAGAGTGTTAAGGGACCTTGTCGCAGAAACAATAGCCAAAAATTCTAGACAACCACCGTGGTTGCTTAGTGGCTATGGCGTTGGGCTTCTAAACCCGAGGTCTCGGGATGGAATCCCGGCTACGACGACTGCATTTCGATGGGAGTGAAATGCAAAAACCCAGGTGGTCCAAATTTGCCGAGTCCCTCACTACGGCGTCCTTTATAATCAGATCGTGGTTTCGGAGCGTAAAACCCGATAGTTTATTTTCTAATTCTTCGCGTACGTTCAGTTTCCTTTTTTGCCACCACATAGCGTATCGACCTTAAAGATGAGAAATTCACGCCATGACGTATGCCATGACTCAAATTAAAGAAAACACAATAAAAATAAACGCAGACTGAGACTGATGCTTCACCTCGGTATTTGGAAACGAGCACGCTTATGTATCAGCCTTATCTCGAAGACGACCTGCTATTTGCTCGACTGGCAAGGAATCGATGATTTTGCTAGACTTTGCCACACAGCTTGTCCGCATTCCGGATGTCTGGCCGAGGTAACGGCTCCCGCGAAGCTTCCGGTGGGTTTTCTTTTTTCATTGTTTTTTCTTATTGTGCACCACTGCTGCCGCGGGCTTGCTTATAGTCAGCGCTGTTTCGTGTGATTACTATAGAACCGGTGTCTGATGCAATAGGAGGAAGCTTTATCTCGGGCCTATCTTTGATGCCGGATCCTCAAATACATGAAAAATGCATAAATTATTTTATGATGTAACCGCTCCATCGACCTGAATGAGAATTGTTGCGTTGTCTCCTGGGGTGCGGATGCCAATTTCCTTATCGATTCGGTGCCCGCGCGATTAACTCGAGATGCACTCAGTTGTCACTATCTATTCAACGGTCACGCGCATCGCTGTTGCTTCGTTAGTTCAACCCTCTTTGTTTAAACTGATTCAGGGACCAGGACGGGGATTCGGTTAGTAGCAAGCTGGTCTGCATGCTCGTGGAACGAGTTGCGGTCGGAAATAACGCCGGAATAGCGTTTACCTTTTCATTTTGCTACATTATTTCCGCGAGTGATGGCTCGCCGCGACTCAGGCAGATCCTCGGAACCATATACTCGCGATATAGGTTAGATAAGGTGGAAAATGAAATAATGCGAAACACTGTCCATCACTGAACCCTGCAATAACCCTTAAACCCATAAGGAATATGATTGTCACACCTTACTTCGTCTGATTTTTCCCTGAATGTACGGCACTTTTCGCGCAATATTTGCAACTGGAAACAAGAGTCGCAAGGAGTTGAGAAATTGGGCGATCCACTAAGGGAGAGAGCCAAGGCAACAGCCGAACAGGACGGAGAAGCGAAACTTAACAAATTTAACTGTTATTTGTGAAAGTATTCATGGATCGACATGTTTTTGTTTAAGAAGGAAGTATTCAAAACGCCGCCGGAAGAGAAGAATTCCGTTTGTTCGGAATGACGCTTTTCAAGTTATCAGTCGAGCCACCTGACGTGGCCACTTTCTGCTACGCTTATGTGGGTGTTTTTCTAACATTCCGCGGTGGGCGCAGTACGTCTAGAACCGCAGCATCCTGCGCTCTAGGCGGTTGTACGGGAGTGCCCGTAGAAAAAAAATTATTGAGAAGGCATTGAATTATTATTGGTCAATGTTGAGTTTTTCATTGAGGAATTGTGGAAATTTTGTTGGAGAATTGTTGGTCTGACTGTTGAGTGGTCTTGAATATTCGCCACTGAAATTTAATTGAAACACCATTGGGTGTCTCAATGTTGAATTATTGTTAAGTTACCATTGAAATTCCATTGCGCTTAGACGGCTCGTTGTGTTCATTTTTTGAATGGTTGTTGGGTTACCATTGATGCTGCATTGAATTGATGTTCTGGTAGTTCTGTTGATCTGTTGTTGAGTAATTGTTGTCACAGCACTGAAAAGTATGTTGTGGCCAAGTTGAGATGGCATTGAGATTTCAGAAGTCTGCATTGAAATATGATTGACATTTCGTTGGGCTAGTGGATTTTTATTCATATATTGAAATCGCTTTCCTATTCACACTTGCATGCCCCGGTGCCTGCTCATAACTTTCACAAACACAAACAAAGGCAAAGGAGAGACTGATCTATTTGAAGTACCTTTATTTACACTAAAATGCGTGCCCATGAAACATTATTACAGTACATAAGGCACCACTACATCGAACCTGGAGACAGGCTAGTACCTACAGCACTCTTAACAGTGTAAATACATCTGAAAAAACCTATACAGATGAATTCAATCAAAAGGATCATTGTGGTCTTCACTTGCGACTTAAGTTGGTGACTAGAAGGCAAAGCGACTCAAAAGGCCGGGCTTAAGCATACCCTTTTAACAACCAACTTTGAACACATGAACACTTGAAGCTGCTTGCGTGTGAATACACACAAGACATCTGAATACGTTACATTAAAATGTTCCGCACACTAATCCATCACAGGAACAGTTACGGCTGACTGTGAGAATGCAAAATAACAGACTTGAAACAAATGACTTCACGTAAACATATGCAAGCTTTAGCACACGTCTTTTACGGCGATTAAAATTTAATGAAGTACCAAAGTAGACTTGTCAGAGCTTTTTGTCTTCGAGATGTATATATTTTCAGGTTGCCCAATTATTTGACAAAACATTACTCAACTGAGCTATTAATTGATGAGGCATCATTTAGAAAGTAGTCGGGCATGGTGAACACCTGAATCATGTTTCTGACGAGCTAGGTTTGCAAGAACAGTACACCATTTGTATATGTTAAATTGAGGTACAGAAGAGTTTGTTGGTGGTATTTCCTCAATGTAGTGAGCTCATTTTCAGTTAATTTTTCTGGACTTGCACAAAGCTAATTAGAGCATTTTTTGGGCTTTTTCACTATACACAGCAACTAAGTGGTACCACAGTCAATAAAGAGATAAGGCAAGGCTAAAACCTTGAACGATAAGAGAAAAAATAATTATTTAGCCCAGAAAATTGGTAGTAATACACGTCTAACACAATTCCAAAGTGCCAAATAGATGGTCACCTGCACTTGCAGTATCAAGTACCCCAGAAATGGTCATAAAGGATTGGAAAAGTTTCAATGATTGCACAGCCAGATTGGTGAGACAGTGAAAAACGCAAATGCGTATACGAAAAACCAATGACTTCATTTGCGCAGGTAAAATGTTATTAAAATGCTACCAAAATTTTATTGCATAAAATACATAAAAGTTGCATAAAAATTGGGACAAAGCAGTAACAAAGACGAAGGGAGATACAGCACCCGGGTTGAAAAAAAATTACAAGTGATATACACGCATATTTAAGCTCAAGACAATTTTTTCTCCAATATATACAAAAAGAACACATGCACTGACTGCATCAAAGAAGGTTCCTGCGCCTGGAGAATGCAGCACAGTACAAAGCAGCGTCATGAGAACCGAAAACTAGAGCTTAGTATGTTTAAAATTACGAATACTTGCATACCTACAGGCATGTGACATGTCATGCCTTGAATGGATGAAATTCATAAATCTTACACAAATGAAGTTACCATCACTCTTATTGGCTTCCTCAGAGGACTCCTTGAAGTTGAACTAGAAAAATGTACATCAGTGTTAAAAACAGACGAGATAAGACCCTATAGCGTTCTTCCAGAAATAAACAGCGCAAATATTTCATGTATCAATTCTATGGACACTTCGCCAATTCGGTGTGCATTTATATTTGACAACCACCCAAACAGAGGCGAGAAGGATGAATTAAGGTAGGAACACACATGAACACTGACTCAACTAGAAGTTTATTCCTGAAGACAGATTTTAAACACATTGGCCAACTTCACAAAGAAAAAGCCATGGATGTGCAGCAGAAACGGCCCAGCAAAACAAAAAAAAGGTCTGAAAGACATGTCCTGTAGAACAAACATGTGCGTAAAAAAAAACAAAAAAAAACATGAGAACTGAAAGGTTTGTCCTGTAAATGATATTAACGAGAAATACTGCAGCAACTCATTCCCACTAAGGGTCACAGAAATCTTGCTTATCAATTTTTCCTCGTGATCAATAAATAAGTCTTCCATAAGTCCTCTTGTGTTCTGGTCTTTGTGATGAAACAACTGTTCTTTCTGATCTATACCTCAACACCAGAGGAGTTCCAGAAGCAATCTTTATTGATCACAAACGAAACAAATGCATGACCAAGTTATCTGTTTGCCTTAGTGGGGAAGACTGCCAGTTCTCAAGAGTATTTCTCGTTGGGTAGTATCACTCATCGGACAAATATTTCGCTTTTTCTAGAGATTTGTCCGATAGTTCTCGTTTTTCACGCACGTTTATTCTACGACATGGCTTTTTCATATTTTTTTCTTGTCGCTCGTGGCTGTTTCTACCACGCATGCACGGCTCTTTACCTTTGCCAAGTTGACCAGCGTCTTTAATACCTCTGTCTTCAGAAATAAACTTGCGCTCGTGTGTGCTACTACCTATTTCGTCGTCCGTCGTCCGCCTCTGTTCGTGCTGCTGCTTCCAGTACGCACCTATCATTTGGTTAGGCTATTAAACATTCTCGCAAGCAAAAGGAAATACCTCCCAAGCCAGAGCAAATCGAAAGTAAGCCTTCACAGAGTCCACGCGGCAGCTAGTACACCACACAGCAGCACTAGAAATAGTTAAAAATTCCACTTGATGGAGAGTGGCAAAAGAGATGCGAGCTTGCTAGTGAATCAGCCACATATCAACGGGTGTCTCTTGCACGACGCCAAGCTGCTCTTGACGTAGAACACTTTAGCATCTGGGCATTTGCTGCATGCGTAACCTGCGAGAAGGGAATGCGCACAGAAAATTAGATTGCGCGGATTCAGAATCTGCCAGACACTGCACATAACTACGCACAAAATAGAAGTACACACTATACTGGCAAGCGAAAATTTGCGACTCTTTACGAATACTGTCTAGAAAAGGAAGAAATGGGTTGCTACGGTAAATGTTAGCTAAGACACGCACAGCGATGTTTCACAGCGGGGAGAAATATTGCCGGCTCTCGCAGAACCAAAGACCATGCGAGAGTGCATAGCCAATACCAAGCAGATATCGAATCTTTGGGTAGAAGTCCAGCAGCAGGAATGACCTAAAGATACACCGAGAGCGATGCGAGCGTGAGCGTGCCTGTACGAGTGAGAAGATGCACCGCTTCTTTGAAGCTAGCCGCTCCGGTGTGGCTTCGATTATCCCACGCGATTTGTGTGCAGAACGTCGTGTACACGCCCTTGCGCGTTTTGCGCCGTAGCGTCTGCGCAGTGAGCTAGCTTTATCAGGCCCCGCACACTCTCAAGTTCAACAAATGGCCACAGAGGGCGAAAAATCAATCGAGGCGTGTTTCAGCGTAAGCGCGCAAGTGGAGCTACTGTAATTTGGTCGAATACTTTAATTTGTGCTTTTTCTGCTAGGGGCACTGAACATGCTGAATTTTTTACTTTACACAAGCCATTGACATAAAGAATCGAGGTGTCTAAGGATGTTTTGTTACCTCAGGCAAATAGGCAGTTGATTTTTTTAAAATTTGATTGTTGAAGCTGCTTTTTAGTCATAGCGTCAAGGTTTTTGTACTTGATTAACCACCGACAGCCGACAGCCTATTGGCATCGATGTGTTTCCTGGCCGTTGGCGTTCGAATACTACGGCGGTAAAACATTTTCGATAGCATGCTGGTTTCGTCTGCGAGTTATTACATAGACTTGCTGTAAAGAGGTCTACTCTTGGCAAAAAAATAGTGCCTCATTTTGTTTAGGCATTGATTATCATAATGAATGCGGCGGAGGTTGAGGGAGTACGCTTGAAGGTACGTTTTTATGCCGTTGATCTCCATAACACCGTAAGTACGCAAACCGATGTTACAGAACACCCGATGCATCATTGTGTGTTCTCCATCATCTCTTGTTTGCTGTACGCCTACTAATTCTTCATTTCTTCAAGTGTTGTATCCTCCTTTTGTCCTTGTTCTCTTGTGCTTCACTTACAGTATGTCGTTCCGTCAGCTGTAATGCGCATTTGCAAAACCAATACGTTTGATAAGACGCAGTGGTTATCATAATTTTACTACACATGTATTAAGCTGGCACATATGGTTCAGATACAGATGCCTGTATGCGGACTTGCACGACGTTGATGCGGAGATTAGGATAATTATGACACCCGTAAGGAAGAGGCAGCTGACGGCCGCAGGCTGTTGCGTTCTTTCCGCCAAACTACCCGGCCTGGAAGTGCTGTAAAGATGCTGTACAAAAGTGACACGCGGTGACAGGGAAATCATTATACTTAGCAGCCGACCGTACGTTTTGTAGCTTAGGTCTTTCTTGTGCGCTTGTGCTGCCCTTATTAATGAGCCATTTCTTGACTATGTTCTTGACTATGTAACCGCGTTTGTATGGATGCGTAGACGTGTGCTTTTTGTTGTACTTGTAAAATGCAAATAAAATATTTTCAGGCTTACTCAATCTTTGGTGTCGTGTGCGTTTATTCCAGTCGAGGCCATCGTGCCACCTGGAAACCGCATTATGTCAGTAGCCCTACACGAAATGCAACAGCTGGAGCGCGGCGGCACAACTCGGCGTAACGGCGGCGTAATAAACGAAAAACCGCTCGGGATGCCCTTAAAAGTCAGTTCAGAGTGTGCCTTAACTCGATATGACTCAGCGCTACATGTATTCTGCTGCGCCTCGATCGCGCTCCCTCCAGTTTGGTTGGTGTGTGGCAAACGTAGCGCCTACATTATGTAGGCGCTACGTTTGCTGCACAGCAACTAAACTGGCGGGAGCACGATCGAGGCGCAGCAGCCAGAAACCCAATAAAGCCACGGAACACCTGGTAAAGCGTGTGCAAAACCCCGTTTCCGGATGGATGGATGTTATGAGCGTCCCCTTTGGAACGGGGCGGTGTGTTGCGCCACCAAGCTCTTGCTACTATGCTGCCTAATATCCTACCTAGGTTAACCAATGAAAAAAGAAAAAAAAACACTATGAACTACCGCGTCCAAGCTTTCTGATCCCCTATTGCGAATTGTGCTTTTGTACGTCTCCGTCTTTGGTCGTTTCCCTACTTTTCTTCCACCAATCCTCCAATCGCCTCTTACTAATGTCTATTGCGGACCTGTTTGCTTTACCACTGCTCCCGCTGAACCCAAGGGCTTCAAGGAGGCCAGTGGTGCCTAAATGGACCGCTGGGTTGACGTCTTCACACTCTAATATTTGGGGTTTTACGTGCCAAAACCACTTTCTGATTATGAGGCACGCCGTAGTGGAGGACTCCGGAAATTTTGACCACCTGGGGTTCTTTAACGTGCACCTAAATCTAAGCACACGGGTGTTTTCGCATTTCGCCCCCATCGAAATGCGGCCGCCGTGGCCGGGATTCGATCCCGCGACCTCGTGCTCAGCAGCCCAACACCATAGCCACTGAGCAACCACGGCGGGTGTCTTCACACTCTAATAAAATATGCTCCGTCGTTGCCCTAGCTTTACCGCAGCAAGCACATGCTTCTTCTTCTTTCTTATATCTCGCTTTATAGGTGCGTGTTCTAAGGCATCCCGATCTCGCTTCGAAAAGTAATGAGCTTCCCTTTGAGTTATCATAAATTGTTTCTTTCCTGATTTCGTTTTTTCCTCTTAAGTAGTTACTCATGGCAGGTTTCTTTTCCATTGCCGCCACCCATGAGATTAATTCAGCCTCTCTGACTTTCCGCTTGACCTTCCTTGTTGCTGTGTTGCCCACCCCACAGGCCGCATACTTGCTGGTAAGCTTCCTAGTTCATTTCCTCCACTGTGAATCAATGTTTTGCCTGTACAGATACCTGAACACTCTCCCAGCCCATTCACTTTCTTCCATATTCCTCAGCCGTTCTTCATACTCAATTTTACTGCGAGCTTCCCTCACTTCAAAACTAGTCCAGCCCATATCCCCCTGCACAGCTTCATTTGTAGTCTTCCCGTGAGCGCCCAATGCGAGGCGACCCACTGACCTTTGGTTCCCGTCGAGTCCTGATTGTACCCCTGATTTAAAGCAAACAACCGCATTTCGAAAAGTAAGTCCTGGAACCATTACCCCTTTCCACATACCTCGGAGGACCTCGTACCTATTGTATCCCCATAGCGCTCTGTGCTTCATTATGGCTGCATTTCTATTCCCCTTGACTGTTATGGTTTTTTCCTGTGTTTCCATATATCCATTACCTTCGTTTACCCATATACCAAGGTATTTATATTCTGTTACCCGAGGTATTTCTTGGCCCTGTATCTCCACTCTCTGTTCACTGTTTTCATTGAATACCATAACACCTGATTTTCTAACACTAAATTTCAAACCTAAATTGTTGCCTTCCTGTCCACAGATATTAGCCAGACGTTGCAAATCGCTTTGCTTGTTAGCAAGCAACACAATGTCGTCCGCATAAAATAAACCTGGGAGTTGCTGCTCTATTACTGTACCTGCCTGTTTGTATGAGAGATTAAACCCGATATTACTTCCTTCCAGCGCCCTCTCCCTCCTCACCATGTACATCATAAACAGCAGCGGGGATAAAGGGCACCCTTGCCTCAGTCCCTTGTTGATATGAACTTTCTCCGCGCTCCTCATCCCTTCCCATTCAACGCAAATGGTGTTTTCTAGGTAAATCTCTCTCAAAAGCTGTATACAATCGTTACCTAAGCCTTCCCCTTCCAGAATATCCCACAAAATGTTGCGGTCTACGTTGTCGTAGGCTCCTGTAATGTCTAAAAAGGCCACATACAACGGTCTGCTTTCTGCTTTTGATATTTCAATACACTGAGTAAGAACAAACAAGTTATCGTCCAAACGCCTACCTATTCTGAAGCCATTCTGAAGCTCTCCCAAAATGCCATTACTCTCTGTCCATGCTTGAAGCTTTAATTTGATTGCCTGCATTGCTAGCCTGTATATTAGCGATGTAATGGTCAACGGTCTATACGAGTGAATTCTGTCTTTCTCCCCCTTACCTTTATAAATTAAATTCATTCTACTTTGTCGCCAACTGTCTGGTATCCGTCTATCTTTTAAAGTTTTTTCCACTGCTTTCACCAGAGCTTCCTTACTTTTTGGTCCTAGTTCATTTATCAGTTTAACGGGAACCTCGTCTAGCCCTGTGGCTGTGCGCTTAGGAATTTTCTGTTCCGCTTTCTTCCAGTTTAAATTTGTCAGAACCAGCTCCTTTTCCTGGGTCTCTTTCATGCTCTTTTTTTCCTCAAATACAACCTCGTCATTGCCTTGGAAAGATTCGGCTGTTATTTTTGGGATGTAATTTATTGCCACTTCTCCTTCCAGTCTGCTTTCATCTTCGTCTAGGATATGTTGTTGTGTTGTTGTTGACTTCCTGCCTAACAATTTTATGTGGTTCCAAAATATTCTAGGTGCGGCCTTCTTTTTCTCACGTATTTCTGACAACCAACGTTCACTTTCACCTTTTAATTTTGCTTGCACCAGTATTTGAACCATAGACTTTTTCTCCCGGTATATTTCCCATTTACTAGTTACTTCATCCTGTGACAACTGCGCCTTCTTTGCATGCCTGTGCTCTCTTGATGCTTTCTGTCGTTCGGCGATCGCTTCTCGTATCTCCTTGTTCCACCAGCTTTTTGGTTTCTTTTTTCCTTTCCAACGAACATGTTGTTTCTCTTGCCGTATTTCTGTCGTTATTACACTTAGAAGCTCACCATATTCCCACTCTTTACTTGGCCATTTGCCAAGTTCTTCCTCAACTCTAGTGATTGTGTTTGCTATTTGTTCAGCGTTCAAATTTGGACTGGTCATTTTACTCTCCTTGCTCTCTTTCCCAACTACATATCCCATTTTCAATATGATGCGTTTATGGTCACTCCCTATGTTGTTAAACCCTTCCTCATCGATGACCATTTCTCTCAACTTATCATGAATTCCATAAAAAAAATTAAATTATGGGGTTTTACGTGCCAAAACCACTTTCTGATTATGAGTCACGCCGTAGTGGAGGACTCCGGAAATTTCGACCACAAGGGGTTCTTTAACGTGCACCTAAATCTAAGTACACGGGTGTTTTCGCATTTCGCCCCCATCGAAATGCGGCCGCCGTGGCCGGGATTCGATCCCGCGACCTCGTGCTCAGCAGCCCAACACTATAGCCACTGAGCAACCACGGCGGGTATGAATTCCTTCTGTCATCAGACAGTAATCAATGGTTGATTGCCGGTTTCCCACTGCCCACGTGACCTGTCCTTCACACTTAGGCCCTGTATTCACGATCACGAGGTTATGTTGCTCACAAAGGTCCAGCATTGACTTCCCGTTATTGTCGGTATAGCCATCTAAATCCTGTATGTGGGCATTCATGTCACCTAATAGGACAATTTCAGCACCACTCCCGAAACCCTTAATATCAGCGCTTATGCATTCCACTAACTCTTTATTCTTCTCTGTGCAATTTTTTCCGGTCCACAAATACGTAACGCCCAGCCAAGTTTCTTTCCCACTCATTGTACCTGATAACCAAAGATGCTGTTGACATTGTGAATTTACTCCTTTCCATTTGGCTCCCTGATGGATGAGTGTTCCGACTCCCCCTCCCTTTCTTTCCGACTTAGTTCTGTTGCGCCCTTCCCAAACATAATTCTCAATAACTGGCGGCTCTTCTGAGTCTCTAAGTTGCGTTTCTGCAACCGCATACACCCCTATTTGTTCTCTGTGTAACTGCTCCTCAATCTCTGCCCACTTTTCCTTTCTTCTGCCGCCCTGCATGTTTATGTAGCCTATTGCATGGCGAGCTCTTTTTCTTGTTTTCCTCCTTTTTCTATTGTCGACGGCGATGCTCTTCTGATGTTCCCCTAGGGGACCTTCTTCATTACTATCTCCATTACGTTTCCTGTTGTACAGCGCCACCTGTGGTCACATACTTTAGTTCACGACGCCACCGCTACGCTTATTTCCGTAGCACTGTGGAAGGTACAGTTTCCCTTCTCTAAGTTTGTATAGGTGTTCTGTGGCTTTATGCACACGCCATTCTTCACCGCGCGAACGGTGCTCGAGGCGACAACGCGCCGAGTGGCGCTCCTTTCGCTTCTGCAAGCAACGCACATTCGGATCGGTCCAGCTCAAAGAGGCAGCAGAGAACGGTGGCATGTGTCGGTTATCGCCAATTAACATTGTACAGTACGCCTTCAACGGAAACGTGCCGGGCTAGATAAAGATGCTTAAAGGCCAGAATACATGGAGCGAATATGCGAGGAATAGTCGGCGTTCGACGCCCGGGGGCGTACGCGCGACGCGCGGCGGCGGAGAAAACGTCGTTCGCCGCCGATCCAACTGGCGCAGAAAAGTTCGTCGGGCGGCGACGATACCGGAAGCGGCAAACGAGCGGCGCCCCAAAGCGAGCCAATCAGGTCTCACTATCCGCCCCGACTTCCGGCTAGGCTTCCCCGCTTGTCCGTGTATCCCGATCCCGCTCTATCGTTCACGCCGGTCTCCCGCTTTTCGTATTCATGGCATCGAATGCGGCGCGGCTGGAATTTAACAAGTTAATAACAGCCATGGTTAGACATGCTCACGTGCGCTACTTTCGGGTCTGCTTGCTTCGGCCGCGCGCGCGTTGAGCCACAGAACAGAGCCGCGGAGTTGCAGGAGCCGAAAGTTGTTTACCCGCCCAGTGTTGCCACAACGCATAGCATCGCCGCTTTCTTTAAACTACATCGGCACATGAATGTCTCAAACTAATAAAAAAGACTAGAAATCATTCCTAAACAAAATTTTACGCGTTTTTAGAGTGTTCCGTAGTTCAAAAGCGATAATAATTGTCGTTAAAGTTTTTTTTGTCATGTGTTTCACAGCAGCGCATTTGCCTCGTCTAGCCCCACTGATAACAACGCAGCGACTCGGCGGCGGCGGCCGGCCTGTCTTCGCTCCATGTAGCGCAGCCCGACGAACATACGGCGTCGCGCCGCGGCAGATTTTCTGCCGCCCTAACTTCGTCGTGAAAGTTCGCTTCATGTATTCTGGCCTGACCCGTACAAAAAAAAATTATTGAGAAGGCATTGAAATATTGTTGATCAATGTTGAGTTTATTGAGGAATTATTGAGAGTATGTTGGAGAATTGTTGGGTTAAGCACTTTTGAATATTGGCCACTGAAATCGAATTGAAACACCATTGGGTACCTCAATGTTGAATTGTTGAGTTACCATTGAAAGTCCATTGTGCTTAGATGTTCGTTGTTGAATGGCTGTTGAGTTACCATTGATTCTGCGTTGAACTAACGTTGTGGTAGTTCGTTGACCTGCTGTTGAGTTATTATTGCCACAGCATTGAAAAGCATATTGTGGCACAGTTGAGATGCCATTGAGATTTCAGAAGTCACCATTGAAATATGATTGACGTTTCGTTGGGCTAGTGTATTTTTATTCATATATTGAAATTGCTTCGCTGTTCACACTTGCATGCCCCGGTGCCTGCTCGTAACTTTCCCAAACACAAACAAAATCAAAGGAGAGACTGATCAACTTGAAGTACCTTTATTTAGACTAAAGATGCGTGCACGTGAAACATTATTACAGTACATAAGGCACCACTACATCGAACCTGGAGACATAGGCTAGTACCTACAGCACTCTAGCAGTGTAAATACATCTGAAAAAACCTATACATATGAATCCAATCAAAACGATCAATGTGCTCTTCACTTTCGACTTAAGTTTATGACTAGAAGGCAAAGCGACTCAATAGGCAGGGCTTAAGCATACCCTTGTAACAACCAACTTTGAACACATGAACACTTGGAGCTGCTTGCATGTGAATACACAAAAGACATCTGAATATGTTACATTAAAATGTTGCGCACACTAGCACATCAGAGGAAGAGCTACGGCTGACTGTGAGAAGGTAAAATAACCAACTTGGAACAAATGACTTCACGTAAATAATACAACTTTTAGCACACGTCTTTCACCACGATTAAAATTTAATGAAGTACCAAAGTAGAATTGCCTGAGCTTTGTCTTCGAGATATATATATTTTCATGTTGCCCAATTATTTTATAAAATAACATCATTCAACTTAGCTATAATTTGACGAGACATCATTTAGAAAGTTGTCGGGCATGATGAACACCTGAATCGTGTTTGTGACAAGCCAGGATTGCTTTCTTCAGAAGTAAACTTGTAAAGCTTTTGTGTAATGAAAGCAGCTTATCTCCCTGGCACAAGTCAAGAACAAACAGTACACCATTTGATTATGTTAATTTGGGGTACAGAAGAGTTCGTTAGTGGCATTTCCTCAATTTAGTGAGCTCATTTTCAGGTAATCTTTCTGGACTTGCACAAAGCTAATTAAAGCACCTTTTGGGGCCTTTTTTCCTATACCCAGCAACTAAGTGCTACCTCAGTCAATAAAGAGATAAGGAAATGCTAATACCTTGAACGATAAGAGAAAAAATAATTATTTAGCACGGAAAATTGGTAGTAACACATGGCTAACACAATTCCAAACAGCCAAATAAATGGTCACCTGCACTTTCAGTATCAAGCACCCCAGAAATAGTCATAAAGTATGAGGCAAGGTTCCAATGACTCGACAGCCAGATTGCTGCGACAATGAAAAACGCCAATAAATGCATATACGAAACACCAATTACCTCAATTTCGCAGATAAAATGTTATTAAAATAGCACCAGAATTTTGCTGCATAAAATACATAAAGGTTGCATAAAAATTGGGACAAAGCAGTAACTGAAAGACAGAGGGAGCTACAGCACCCATGTTGAAAAAGATTACAAGGAAAATGATATATATGCACATTTAAGTTTAGAATTTTCGCTCCAACATATAGAAAAAGAACGCATGCACTTAGAGCATAAAAAGGTTCATGTGCCTGGAGAATGCAGCGCAGTACAAAGAAGCGTCATGAGAACCGAAAAGTAGATCTTACTACGATTGCTTGCAACCTACAATCAGGCATGTGCCATGTCATGCCTTGAATGGATGAAATTCATAAATCTTACACACAAAGGAAGTTACCATCACTCTTATTGGCTTCCTCAGGGGACTCCTTGAAATTGAACTAGAAAAATGTACTGTCTCAAAAACAGAGAAGATAAGACCCTATAGCGTTCTTCCTGAAATAAACAGCGCAAAAAACTTCATGTATCAATTCTATGGAGACTTCGCCAATTCGGTGTACATTTATATTTCACAACCACCCAAACAGAGACGAGAAGGATGAATTAAGGTAGGAACACACATGAACGCTGACTCAAGTAGTTTATTCGTGAAGACGAAGATTTTAAACACAGTGGCCAACTTCACAAAGAAAAAGCCATGGATGCGCACCATAAACAGCCCGGCACAACAAAAATGGACCGAAATACGTCCTGTAGAATAAACATGTGCGTCAAAAACTAACAAAAACATGAAAGCTGAAAGGTTTCTCCTGTAAGTGATATTAACGAGAAGTACTGCAGCAACTCTTTCCCACTAAGGGTCACAGAAATCTTGCTTATGAATATTTCTTCGTGATCAATAATGCTTCCATAAGTCCTCTTGTGTTCCGGTCTTTGTGATGAAACAATCGTTCTTTCTGCTCTATACCGCAACACCAGAGGAGTTCCAGAAGCAATATTTATTGACCACAAATGAAACAATTGCATAACCAAGTTATCTGTAGCCCTTAGTGGGAAAAAGTTGCTCTCAAAAGAGTATTTCCCGTTGGGTAGTATCACTTATCGGACAAATCTTTCGCTTTTTCAGTAGATTTGGCCGATAGTTCTCGTTTTTCACGCACGTTTATTCTACATGACATGGCTTCATATTTTTTTCTTGTCGCACGTGGCTGTTTCTGCCACGCATGCACGGATTTTTACCTTTGCCAAGTTGACCAGTGTGTTTAATACCTTTGTTATCAAAAGCAAACTTTTAGTGGAGCTTGCGCTCGTGTGTGCTCCTACCTATTTCGTCGTCCGCCTCTGTTCGTGCTGCTGTTTACAGTACCCACGTATCACTTGGTTAGGCTGGTAAACATTCTCACAAACAAAAGTAAACGCCTCCCCTCAAAAGGTAGCCCATCCTTTACTACTAAACGCCAGTGCAAATCGAAAGTAAGCCTTCACAGCGTCCATGCGGCGGCTAGTACACCACAGAGCAACACAAAAGATAGTTGAAAATCCCTCTTGATGGAGAGTGCCAACAGAGATGCGAGCTTGCTAGTGAATCAGCCACATATTAACGGGTGTCTCTTGCACGACGCCAAGGTGCTTTTGGCGTAGAACACTTTATCATCTGGGAATTTACTGCATACCTAACCTGTGAGAAGGGAATGTGGACAGAAAATGAGATTGCGCAGATTAAGAATTTGCCACACACTGCACATAACTACGCACGAAATAGAAGTACACACTATGCTGGCAAGTAACAATTTGCGACTCTTTACGAGTGCCGTCGAGAAAAGGAAGGAATGGGTTGCTACGGTAAATGTTAGCTAAAACACGCACAGCGATGTTTCACAGTGGGGAAAATATTCCCGGCTCTCTCGCAGAACCACGCGACAGTGCATAGCCCATACCAAACAGATATCGAATCTTTGGGCAGAAGTCCAGTAGAAGGAATGACCTAAACATACGCCGAGAGCGATGCGAGCGTGAGCGTGCCAGTGCTTACTGCGGTAGTTTTGGCGGTGATAGACGATAAGGTGAGCCCGTCGGCGGCTGTGTTCTTTGACCAAGTCACCACACCTCTGTTCATTTGCGCTGTGTATCCGTGTACAGTCACCGCGCGGAAGCTGTGACTAATCGGTTGGCCGTTCTCCGCAAATCCCAGAGAGGCGAAATATATTTCGCGGTGCGCCGCATCATTAGCCGCAACCTAAATCGAGGCGCGCTTAACCGCTACGGCACAAAAGGTGATCACACTAACCGTATGGTATACGATGAGCCACTACGGAAAAAGAATAATTCTGATGTTCCACGTGCCAAACCAACGATCTGATTATGAGGCACGTCGTAGTTGGGGACTCCGTATTAATTTTGACTTCCTGGAAATTTTTACGTGCATACAATGCACAATGCACGAGCGTTTTTGCATTCCGCTCCTTTGGAATGCGGCCGCTGCAGGGATCGTATCCACGACCTCGAGCCCCAAATTGCCACGGAGGCCGCCATAGTTACGAAATGCGTAAGCGTGAAGTGCAACACTGCCTTCCGGTACGAGTGTGGTGCAAGCGTAGCACAGCTGGACACCTGCTGCACGATTATTTGTCGCGGCTCTCCTAAACTCGTAGTGCCTGCCTAAATACCTTGAAAGGCAGCGCGCCTCTCACGTAACGGAACGCGATAACAAGCGCTTAGACGGCATACGTGAGCCCCCATGAAAGATGACGTGGCCACTGTAGAAAATTATCACGGCGCAGAGAAGCCGATCCTTATGTTCCAATTGTGTTCTCTCATACAAATGAAGGAAACGTTATTAGACGGGAACAAATGAAGCAATGCAATTTTACGCACATGGGGCGCCGCTGCCTCTTCGCCTACCATTGTTTCAAACGAAGTGACGGCGGCAGCGAGTTAGTATCGGCGCATTTGCTCCGGGGCATGCGGTTTGCTTCAAGAAAGTGAACGGTGTGCTTAACATGTCACGCTCGTCAATTTCAAAATAGAAAAGAAGGCTACGTGCCCAAGAAAACGAGATTACTTACCTATCTTCAGAAGTGCGGCTGCAACTGTTTCGGGGTGCCTTCTCTCCAACAGGCATGGCCCTGCCGCGCAACTCATCAAAACCGTCAGGCTCGCACATCAGTAGAAGACTAGTTGTTGGGTGAGCCAACCACTTCACCGGATAAACGTCCCACTTATCGTCGTTAAAGCATTTCACTAAAATGTGCGTCATGATGTCCGTAAAGAAAATACTTTCATCAAGAAGCACGAGGCGTGAATCACCGCACAACTGCAACCGGATAACTGAGTCCGAAAGCCGTTCACAGCTTCACATGGCTTCACTATCGTATTCAGTTATAAAAACCTTTAAAACACAAAATAACGGCACTTAAGAACCACTGATTGATTAGCAATAATTTTTCATCAACTAACCTTCATAAATTTTTAAGAACTACCTAATTTATAGCGTAAACAATAAATACTACGACCAAAAAATGCGACTACGAAACTAGCGGTGACCATGTGTACTGTTCCAAAAGTGTGCGAAAAACGAAGCTCGATTGCGCCCGTTTGCGCGCACACATTCACACCCGAACGCTACCTTAGCGTTTGTCGCGCCACCTAGGAATAAAAATTACTACTAGTTTTAGTATTTTTACAAAAATAAAACTTCTAAAATAGTTTGCAGCATCTTTGCAGATTACGAGGTGACAAGTAAGCTACAATAAAAGTCCGTTACCTGTATTTCTTTCATTTCCCTGTGTTGTTAACTGAACATACGAGACCTGCAGGCTTGGAACATCAGAAGACGACAGTTCGGCGAGGCTCAAATAAATCGCGTGCTTCTTGCAAGGCGAGAAACGGGAGCAGCCGCAGATACAGCGATAAGCTGTGATACTATTGCGGCTGTTGCTGAATCTGAAGCTCTTTGAAGTGAATGGTTATAGCGGCTGCGCGCTGCGATCTCAAAGCGCGTTCATTCTTTGATCTCTAGTACCACGGACATTGGACAAAAAACGATATTTGCTTTACGGACAGAGGGTCCGTCGCAGGAAATTCGGAGACCTCACCCGTGTATGTTTGTAGCGTGTGCGCGCTTGCATCCTACGGTTCCCACAGTGCGTCCGATGCTCGAAGGTAGCGTCGTCGCCTGTCGGCACCTGTCTTATCGCCGGCCGCGCTGCCGCCGTGTCTACTTTTGGGGAACTCCACAGGCGCGTAGTCACCGTGTTTGCAAGTGAATTTCGCATTCTTCTGCTCCCCGAAACGTGCTCATTTCGGATCGTACCAATGGTTATGTCATCTAGTGTATGTTAAAACGACGATGGCATTTGTACACCGGCGAAGAAATAAATCGTTATGAACTTGGGCGGTCATGAATCTAGTCTAACGTTGCAGTTTTTACGTAGCGAAAATGGCTACGAAAGTGGGGCGGTCCCGGAGATAGGCGCTTCAAAGCGCCAGCTGTAGCGACAGCACCAGGAAGTGGCACGCGGCGCACACGCCAAGCATTTCAGAGCTTACTGGCTTTCGAATGAGAGGAGTATGCGCGCGCTCGTGGCCTATTGGTTGGAGTACCGGGCTCGACGGCCGACGTTCGATTCCACCCCATCGGTCACACATAATTTTCTATTAATGAAAGCGAGGCGAAAGAAGAACCTACCTGCCGCAAAGTGACAGGAATTAGGTTGGAACGCATCACAAAACATGTTTGGAATGTCTTCATAAGCGATTTCTAATTATTGTATACTGGGCTCAACTGCTACATAACAAAAGAACAACTAGAACAATCAACACAAATTACCCAATAAATTGTTTATTGAGAATACTCAACGGTAATATTGCTGTGCAAGGGTTGAGTGAACTCAATCGCCCTTGAAAATTTGTTGAAGTCCGTTGTTTCAACAATTCCCCAACAATATATCAATGGTTAATCAACACTCATTTTTGTACGGGTAGGCAGGCCGCGCCGCCGGGCTCTTTCTGTAAAATGCACCTGAGCATCGTTGTTGGGTTCTTCTGCCAGCGTATGCTTCGTCGCCGTTTCATGGTAAAACAACAGGAAGTTCTTTTGCGCGTTGTTAACGACTTATTCTCTGTTATCACTGTTAGCCGCATGAACGTATGACGGCAGCCTTCCAGCCTTGAACAGCTGCTGCTCATTTGCTACGCTGACTTTCATTTCGCATTCTATTTTCTTATGCGCAGCAATGAGCGCTGCTGCTAGCGATAACAGCGAGGCGGCAGCGTCCGAGCTGCGAGGGACGTTCGACACAATGACGAAGTTAGAAAACAAAATAAAATGGTTCGTTAAAAAATGCGGCCTATGAACAGATGCCGTTCGCGGCAGGGAGCTTTATGTTACGCGCAGCGACTGCTGAAAAAGTATGGTGCTCTACTTTTCCAAAAGAAATGTAGCTATTTCTAAAGCGGCACACGTGCAGTATTTGCAGTATGGCAATTTTTGATAACGTAACGTTATATATAACGTTACGTTAACGTAAGTTACTTTTGGTAACGTAACGCGATTTCTGTTGAAAGACCACATCTACTTTGATGGCGTTGTAACGGAGTGTTCGATGAAAAATTTTGACAATATAGTGAATAAAATCATCTTCAATCCCTTTGAGAATATTGGCAATATATAAATCGACATATTGTTGAACTGAATTGAATTCTGAGATTTTACGCGCCAGAGCCCATTATGCAGCGTGCCGTGGTAGATGACTCTGGATTAGTTTTGACCACCAGGGGATCCTGAAAGTGCCGCGAGTGCGCGGGACATGTATGTTCTTGCGTTTCGCACGCATCCAAACGCGGTCGCCGCTGCTGGGACTTAATCACGGGACCTCGTTCTTAGCAACACAGCACAGTAGCCGCTAAGGCACCACGGTGGGTACGAGCTATAGTTAACGAAGTTATTTTCTCACCTCCCTTATATGTACGGTTATCGTGGCAGTCTTCGCACGCTGTGGAAAAAGACCGGTACTTAAGAAAATATGATACATGTGCATTAACCCATTAGAGACCAGCGTGACCATATGGTCACGTTAGTCTGCACAGTGGATTTCATTTAATTAAGATTAACAAAACGGCACCAAAATCTCCTTTGATGTGCCGTTAGGCAGATGAGAGTTCCCTTTATGGATATCAAGCGGCAGCAGGTGTCAGTCGTTTTGGTGGAGCCCCTCGCAAAGGCGGGATTAAGTGTTGCTGTGCAAGTAGCGTCGCCATGCATCACTCCAAGGGGTAATATGTTTTTTTTTTCTCACCCATTGTTTAAGCAATAGTTCGATATTCTTGCCTCCATATTTCACCTCGCATATGTGACGTTCGATGATCATTTGTGAAAGATTTATGTTTGATTTATCCATGAACGAGCGTGTTATCTTGCGCGTTGCCATATGGTCACGCTGGGCTTTTAGGCTACCTAACTTCTTATTTTTTTTGAAACTGCATTCCCATCTCTTGCACGGCTGCTGGCGCATTTCCGCAGTGGTTATTTCTTATTTTATTGTCTGAATATGTTGATGTTGGAATAAATAGCGAAGATACTCGAAGAAGACGATGACGACGTGTCAGTGATTTATATCGACCCGCGAGAGGCTAGCACCTATTCGGATGAAGAGTCGGCCCATGAAGACTCAGGCGGGCTCATTGGCAATCTAATCTGGCGGCAGCTATGAGCCGGCGATGAAACTGTTTTCTCTGAGGGACGCCACATTGGTGGATCCGACTCGGATGATGACGACCCCAGGCGGGCAAGGTGACGGAACATGAGGGGTTTCTTCTGCCGTAGTTGATGCGGACATTCATGCGAAATTATCCACTGCTTTTAACTGGACGAACGGTGATCTCCAGAAAAGCCTTGGCATATTTCCCTACCCAAACTTTGCTGCTTACAGGGGCTTTTCCCCTGTTGAGTTGTTGAAAATTTTGTTTGACGAAGCGGTCGTGGAGCTGCTAGTCGAACAAACAAGAAAGTATGCGTTATTTTTCAATATGCCCGATCCGGAGGTTACCAAAGAAGAATTAGGTTTTCTTGGAGTGCTCGTTTTGTCCGGCTATAACCGCTTGCCAGGAAAAAAGTGCTATTGGGACAGCGGCTTGAATATGCGCAACACGATGGCCTACAATGCTATGCGGGGAAATCGCTTCGTACAGATAATGCAATTCCTGCACTGTGCGAAATGCATGCCTAACGCTTAGTGACAAGTTGGCAAAGTTGCGTCCGTTGATGGCACTATTGAAAGCAAGGATTCTGGAGCACTTTCAACCTGTGCGTCACCTGAGCTATGACGAAAGTAAGATTGAGTATTATGGTCATCATGGCTGTAAACAGTTTATGCGCGGAAAGCCTATCCGCTTCGGGTATAAAGTATGCTGCCTAAATGCCAAGAACGGATACCTTGTAAACTTCAAAGTGTATCAAGGCAAACAGGGGATCCCTGAACATCTGAAAAATATCAAAAGTACTTCGGAAAAGCAGCGGCGCCACTTCTTCAAATGGTGGATGAACTCGCAGCAGAGACGCATGACCTTCTTTTCTTTTTCTATTTTGATAATTGAGTCACAGGCATGCCGCTACTCAGGCATCTCAAGGCACAGGGCTACGAAGGCACGGGTACAGTGAAGCAGAACCGTGTTCCCAAAGAGTGCCCTATCGCTCGACCACAATTCGTCATGCGCCAACCTCGCGGGCACGAAGAGCCCGTGCTGAGCGACAATGGGATAATTGTTGCCCGCTGGATGGACGATTCTGTAGTAACGATCTTAAGCACCATTCACGGCGCAGAGCCAATGTCATCTGCAGACAGGTACTCTCGTGCTCAGAAGCAAATCGAGGTGGCCCGCAAAAACACTGTTGATCAGTACAAGTTTTATGAGAGGTACGGACCAGACTGATGCAAATGTAGGCGCCCACAGGATTGTAGTCCGTGGCAAAAAGTGGTGGTGGCCGATTTTCACTTGACTTTGTGATGTATCTGTCAGCAACGCTTGGGCGCTAATTCGTAGCACAGGGTTCAACGTCACGCAAATGGAATTCCGCAGGCAAATTGCACAAAGGTACCTGATGCGATGGGACAACAAGCATAGAGGACCTGGTAAACGCAGAATCCCAAAGACTGGTGATATCCTGACTGGTACACGGTATGACCAAGTGGCCCACATTGTTGCATCAATACCTAATGGCAAGAGGTGGAGGTGTGTATGAGATAATTGCAACAGCGCAGTGCACACACAATGCACAAAGTATGACGACAGCATGTGTATTCCATGATTCAAACCATATCACACTAAATAAGTGCTCGACTATTCGGTATGTATGTTTTTTGTGATGTTTCATGGCTTGAAATAAATGTTTTTCACTTCGCGTATTTTGCTGTAACGTAAGGGCCCAGTGTGACCATATGGTCACGGGCTATATTTCAAAAACTAATTAGGCAGGAGTAATAATTTTTTGTATGTGAATTATTAGTACAAAGGTAAGTTTATATATAAGAGTTATTTCAAGCTCGCAAGGAAAAAAAGAAACCGGTCCCTAATGGGTTAAAGAACTGCTACTTGCTGCAAGCTTGTCACTGCGTATTTGCATGCTATATTGTTTCTTGTATAACCAGTAAAGGCCTCTGTTTAGTATTGCTATGGGGTTAGTTTCTGTACATTTTTGGTACATTTCCACAAATAAAAACATCTGAACTTCTTTAGATGACACGGTGTAGACGCTAGACTTGTCCAGAATTAAATAACTTCAAAGCAAAGCAGTTCGTTTTCATTCTGGCTGTATTATAATACCGTAGTTATCACAATTTACGAGAAAAATCTCTCTCCAAGACATCCATGCATACAAAATACCACGCTAGGACTTGAAGATGTATTCATTGCACTGAACATGAACACAACGTACCTAAAGGGCTTGAGCAAGAAACAAATCGTGCAGAAGTACATAGAATGCAGAGTAAGGTTGTAACCACGATCGCTATGTTCTGTTTCATCATTTGCCAAGTGCTTTTGTGTGGATGATCTCAGCTTCCTGCATCAAACGGAAAAGAATTATTGAAATATTATTACTTCTGTAACGTGAAGAGTGTTAAAGATATTTTAGCACGCGCGAGGAAATAAGTAATTTGCTGCACTGGCTAATGTGCCATACATCCGGCCTATCACGACAACTGCATGTATTCATTCGATTAGCATTCTTTTGGAAATACACCCAGTTTGCGGTATTTCCGTCTGTCTAACCGCATCTAACCTATTTAACTTCAACTCGGATCATTCGGTAGCCCATCTTATAATTGGTTGAGAAACGCCCTGAGGGAACTGAGTGGGGTGAGCGAACTGGGTTCGAAACCAACGGTCTTACCAACTTGCATCCCAGGGCGTGTGCAGCTCTTTCATTAACCTCTTCGGCGCCAACTTTGTCCACGAGTTATGGGCCACAGGAGAATGTGCGGCTCTTCAGTAGCGGCCGCTCGGTTCCTTCCTACTCCCTCCTACTAAAATACGCGTTTCGCGCTAATATGTAGCCTCCAGGTTTCAATTAACCCCTCTCATGCCAGCTTCGGCCGCTGCGTATTCTCCACTGTGTGTGTTCCACTCTTTATTGAGCCACGCCAACTTTCATGCCAGCTTGAATGACTGGCGCCGCGATAACCACGTTCTTCTGCCGAGCGCAGGATGGCGTGCTACAGTTCGTGCTCAGCGCCTTCCACTCAAA
The DNA here is from genome assembly GCF_023375885.2 of Dermacentor andersoni. NCBI lineage: Eukaryota > Metazoa > Arthropoda > Arachnida > Ixodida > Ixodidae > Dermacentor > Dermacentor andersoni. The sequence continues at coordinate 444,557 of NW_027314752.1, read as the reverse complement.
TTGAATAAAGAGAAAACTGAATAGGCATGCAGAATCTTTTTTAGCAGGAATCGTTGTCTAAACTGATCGTTTTATTCGAAGGAAGTCGGCTTCCTAACAATGCTCGCTCGAAATAAGGGTAGCCTTTTGAGCAGGAAAGACAAGATGGCGCAAGAAATACAAGAGGCATTCTTGTAAGCAAATCGAGTGAAACGTGCGTTGCGAAGCCTCCCGTTACGCTGCAACCTTCCCAGTTGCATTACTTGGATGCCGAACACTAAGTAACGTTGGAACCAAAATGTCGTGCTTTCCGGTTCTTGGGATTACCTGCTTTTCGGCGCGCCAATTTATCTGTCTGTTTTTTCATTAAATCGCTTGCAAACAGTCTGCGCTATGTCTGTGTTTTCTGTCCCTCAGTGCGTGTTATTTTGCGCTGCCTAACAACGCGTTAAGAATCGCGCAGCAAACCACCCTACATTTTTTCGTATACCTTGCGCGTCGCACAACGGGAACGCCATCATTTCTTTTAGTGGCGCGCTAGTGATTTCAAAAGCGTCTATGCATGTCGGGCCCGTACTGTTCCGTGTTGTTCTTAGTTTGCGCGTCGGCGCGCCGGCGCGCGCATATCTCGTACGCCGTGGCCGGCCTATGAATGGTGGAAACGCTGGAAAACGGGTTTGTATTTGAATTTATGCGTAGCGGAACTATTCTTTCTCGTATATTCAAATTACAATCCGAAGCTATCATGTCTGTAGGTAGCGTTTAAGTTCTACATTACGATTTTGCTCAAGTGTATTTGAGAAATTCAATTATTTCAGTTACTTCCTTGTTCTACACGGAGGGTCCACCTGGTTGGGTATGCGTGATTGGGTTTGCGGGATTCAAAATTATTTTCTTTGAAATGAGGACGCCGGATTTCTTGCGGCTCGTGGCCTTTAACGCTATCGCTAACATTACAGAATCATAGCCCTATGGGAATGACTATTGCCACTTTGTATATATTTCCTCCCCTATATGAATAAGAAAATGAACATAGATGTGCAGAAACACGGTAGAAATACGTATGTATTTTGCACTCCCGATATGAAGCGTAACATTAACTCGTCCTTGTGTACTCGCAGAAAGCTGTCATTTCGAGGTTGTACTGAGACGTCGCTACGGAGAGGCTTTTGTAGTCTTTATATAAATCACAGCTGAAATGCAGAAATAAATAAACCAACAAAGGAGTAGGAATGCGAAATAAAATGTAGACCCCATGTATCATCGATTATAAGTTTATTTGACTGTTCTTAGAAGGAAGCGGAACGTTCGAAATGCAGATAGGTTTCAATAGAATATATTCTTTGAAAAATCAATGCTACAAATAGCTGCATCATAAGATTTAGCGCTGGCTGTTCTTTTTGTAAGCGACAGAAATAACCGCAAAGAATTTTCTGTATTCTAGGCAGCTATTCCTACAGCATCAGAAATAAAGTGCGCTGAGAAGATGCCCACGATGTTATTTTTGAGTGCGCAAGATAAAGCGAGGCCGACAACGACCACAGAAATATATTTTGTTTCCCAATATATGGAATCGTTCTTGAGCAATTCGTTCGTATGCATATATATTTCAATATTACTGCTGCTTTCCCAGAAGGCCTTAGAGAGGAGTGGGACGCACGCCGTAAAAATAGCAAAAATGCATGACGGAAGAAAGTACCACCTTGACAATAGAGGAATGAAGTAAAAGAATAGATAATAGAATAAAAAAGAAAACAGCCTAACGAGACTTGAGCATAAGAAAATCAGACATCATCAGTCCACTCAGGGAGTTGGCGTGGGGCCAAAAAAGTGGGTCCCATGGCTTGCACATCGGTACACTCTTCGCACACTAAATGTGATGGCCAAGAAAAAAATAAAAGAGCGCTCATATATGAAACCAACTCACAAATATACTCAGCACTATAGGAACACCACAGGCAAGCAGGGGCCCTACAACGTAAAGCTATTCGAAATTTTGTTCCAATTCTCTGATGAGCCCTCAACGATTGGTCATAAAATTTTCCACACAACATCCACTCCGCCTGTCTGTCACGAGACCTCACGAAAACAGCGAACGCGCTCCATCTGATATGATATGTGCACACTGATTGTGTATGCTTAGACCGAACGGAATAAAAAATTATAACTTCTGATTCGGCACTTTTTTCGCGGTCCACCACCCAAGCGGGCAGGAGCATTCTGCGGGAGCTGGGGGTTCCTGCGGCCGAAATCAAGTCTCGCTTTTGCGGTCTCCCTCAGGACCAGCGGGAAGGGATCGTCGTCGCTCGACTTCCACGCGACATTCATCCCGAACATGACGTGGGCGGGGGACCAGCTAGGGCCAAGGCTGTCCTGGTCGAGGCTCACAAACGGGCTCGGAATTGCTGTTTTGTCGGTGCTGCCCGGTACCCGGACGGGTCCGCGTTCCTAGCGGTGGGCACCGATCACGATCGGAAAATCACCAACTCTACGACTGTTCGCACGAAGTCGGCCGAGGTGGCGAAGGAGGTGGCGGTAGGCCTGACCCTACTGCACGACAGAAGGACCACGATCTACAGCGACTCGAGGACGGCTGACCGAGCGTTCTCCAGGACACCGTTTCGGAGCAGGTCTTGCGGATTCTGCGGGACAAGGACATCAAGCCGCACGTGATTATTTGGTGCGCCAAACACATGGGGCAGATCGTGGGCGCCCCGCAAAACCACAACGAGTCGGCTCACAGAGCTGAGCGAGGAGTCGTCGACCATGTAGCTACCGTGTGGTGCGACCCCGAGGTTATCGACAGTCGGAACCCTCGCTCCTCATATAACGAACTTACCACACATATATACATAGGACGCAGACGAAATCCTCCGCCACATAAGAAACTAGGCAGACCACAGACTTTAACACTCAGGTTACTCTGGGTCGGGACATACTCTAATGCCGCAGTGCTACACAGAATCCATCCAGAGGTATAATCGGCCAATATTTTGGAGTTGCGCTTAGACGTAGCTCACTTGGAACACATGCTCTGGCGGTGCCCCGCGTTACGCGACGGCGACGGCGTCACGTCGTCCAAATGTGAGGCTGCCCTAAGCAGCCCCGATGGGCTGTGCATCGGGCCCGTGACGCCGCAGAGAGTCTCCGCCTTTCTCTACCGATGTGGAAGCGGCCCGCTACGTGCTCTCGCGGGTTCCGAAGGGCCAGAATAAAGTCTTACCATACCATACCACACATTTCAGTGAATCCTGTTTCCGGGGACTCATTCTAGAGAACCCTGGTCAAACTATAGAAATTATCTGCGCGTGATTCCATTTCTATGCTACGGTGTGAGAGCCTTGAAATACAAAATGAAATTTTATGAGGTCATGCATATACAATTAAAAAAAACAACAACAACAAAAAAACAAGGCCACCATCTAAAGAGCACGTGAATGCGACCCGCCAAAAGAAAGGCAACAGAGTTTTTGGAGAAAAGGAAGGTTGCTCAGTCAAATAAAAGACGTTACGAATTTCGTTACCGATGTTCGCCGAAAAGTAAATATAATTTGACCTATTATTGTTCAGTTTTCGAATCGCTTCTTCTCATTGACTACACTGAACGCACATATTATTATATACGTTAGTCGCTCTAAAAATGCATTCATTATATCGGTAATATCGCTGCTTCTACACTGGCGTTCACCGTCATCATAAGGTGCCACAAAATCACTGAGTAGGGCAATACGGCGCTTCTAGTTCCAAACACTTGGTTGGAAGGCAGAATCTCCGTGCCTGACTCCTCGTTTGATCACTAAAGCTTCAACTTCAAGGCACCAGTTACATGTCTTTCGAAGTCGGAACCGGGCAATTTTCTTCATGCGATCCTTGGCATAAACTCTTGAGCGGACAGAACTAAATTCTGTGACGAGCAAGCGGTACAGGGTGAGGGTGAGCGACAGATCACCGCCATCATAAGATAGCCAAATTACTGCGTGAATAGAGACGTGACCGTCAGGCACACAGTCACAGTGCAGTCCCTGTTACTTTAGCTTGGCAGGTTTGTCACAACGCTTACAATCTGTAGCTGAACTACATCTACCGGTGAACAAGCAGCACAGCCCAGTGGGACAAACGACGCATCGCAACAGGAGCAGACGACGTGCGGTGGGTGACGAAAGACGCGACTGCTGCACCGGTATATCCAGTGACAGCCGTTGTGGGTAGGCCGGACATTGGTCACCGTTAAGGTTAAAGAAAAACTAACCTCCTTGGTGGGCACGCATGAAGGCCTGTATAACAAACCTATGCATTATCATCATCATAATTAGTCTGTTTTATGTGCACTGCAGGACGAAGGCGGTCGTAGAATGACAGAAAGCTGAGCTAGTTGGTAAGGATTCATTATGCAAAAAAGAGGTGAGGCGTGCAGACAGGACATAAGAATAGAGAAGTGCACAACACGAACGCCGACTATGAGCTGAAACGAGCACTGAGGCGTTCGTGTTGTCCACGTCTCTACTCCTGTGTCCTGTCTGCACGCCTCACCTCTTTTTTTTTTGCATAATGAAGGCGGTCTCCCTGCGATCTCCAATCGCTCCTGTCCTCTGCCAACCGATTCCAAGTAGCGCCCGCAAATTTCCCAATTTCATCGCTCCACCTAGTCTTCTGTCGTCCTCGATTGCGTTTCCCTTCTTTTGGTACCCATTCTGTAACCCTAATGGTCCAACGGTTATCTAACCTGCGCATTACATGACCTGTCCAGCTCCATTTTTTTTTCTCTTGATGTCAGTTAAAATATCGTATATACCCGTTTGCTCTCTGATCCAAACCACTCTCTTTCTGTTTCTTAACGTTATGCCTAGCAATCTTCGTCCCATCACTCTTTGCGCGGTCCTTAACTTGTTCTCAAGCTTCTTTGTCAGTCTCTGCCCATATGCCAGCACTGGTAAAACGCACTGATTGTAGACCTTCCTTTTCAATTATAATAGTAAGCTTCCAGTCAGGAGCTGGCAATGTCTGCCGTTTGCGACCCAGCGCATTCTTATTCTTCTGTGAATTTCCTTCTCATGATCAGGGTTCCCTGTGATTAATTGACCTAGGCAAACGTACTCATTTACAGACTCTAGAGGCGGACTGGTGATCCTGAACTCTTGTTCCTTTGCCCGGCTATTTACTGTTATCTTTGTCTTCTGCATGTTAATCTTCAACTTCACTCTTACACTCTTTCTGTTAATGTCCTCAATCATTTGTTGTAACTCGTCAGCATTGTTGCTGAATAGAACAATATCATCAGCAAACCGAAGGTTGCTGATATATTCGCCGTCGATCTTTACTCCTAAGCCTTCCGAATTTAATAGCTTGCATACTCCTTCCAAGCACGCAGTGAATAGCATTGGAGAGATTGTGTATCGCTGTATGACCCCTTTGTTTATGGATATCTTCCTGCTTTTCTTGTGTAAAATTAATGTAGCTGTGGAACCCCTATAGATATTTTCCAAGGTATTTACGTAAGTAGTCTGTACTCCTTGATTACGTAAAGCCTCTGGCACTGCTGGTGTCTCTACTCAGTCAAATGCCTTTTCGTAATCTATGAAAGCCATATAAAGAGGCTTATTGCACGCTGCGGATTTCTCGATAGCCTGATTAATGACATGGATGTGATCCATTCTAGAGTATCCTTTCCTGAAACCAGCCTGTTCCCTTGGTTTACTAAAGTCCAGTGTTGCCGTTATTCCATCGGAGATTATTTTGGTAAATATTTTATATAATACTGGGAGTAAGCTAATGGGCCTATAATTTTTCAGTACTTTAACGTCTCCATTTTGGTAAAATGGTCACAATTGGTCAAATGGGTACGTAGGAGTTTCTGAAATGTTCCTTGCGATTTGGGATCGCTCATAGCTGTGTCAGTAAGTCTGGAATTCCAACCAGAACTTTTATTTCTTAGGGAATGCGTCGCGGCAAGTCGTATAACATGCATAATTTAAGGTATGAGTCCGACAAAGAAAACTAAAATATAATCCATAATCTCTGCGATATTACAGGAAGAAAGTGCCGACTCGATACATATCTTCACCCTTTATATTATTTGCGGTCTGCAGAAGTTCCATTCTATATGGAATAGTATGACATGCGATGAAGTCTGAAATATCTACACGTACATGCTTTAGCACTGACAATTCGCACGTATAAGTAGGCAATTCGGCATTAGTAGAAATACATAGCGTTGTGGAAGCTCCTGTTCGCAGCTATTTGGCCAAAGGCTTGTGGCAAATGAACCAACATGCTACCTGAAAATATGGAGGGCTTCCGTAGGCGCCGATGTACGATGGATGCTATTTCAGATCTTGTTGCAAACGTAGATCATGAGATAAGTTGTAGAAAATTCATGATTTCAATATTTCAAGACAAAGCGTGCACAGGACACAGCCAACCACACTCACGTGCTATATGAAATAATTCAGTTTGACATAGTTGGCCGAACAGTGAGATGAATTACGTATTTCTGAGAGAAAAATCTTTATTGAAACTGCTGATGGGAAAAGCAGAGAGCATAAAATCAGTCATGGCGTTCCGCAAGGTATTGTGCTCAGTACATTTCTATAACTGTGTTGTGGCTGCATTACCCCATATCCTGCCTGCTACCTTTAATTATTCATTATATGCAGATGACTTGTGCGTATGGGCATCTGACTCGAGTGCTCAAGCGGTTCAGGAAAAGCCACTCAGTAAAAGCTGCATTAATAAATGATTTTTTGAAAACAGAGGTATAATTTTCGCACATGAGAAAACTGCTGTACTTCCTTTTACAGGGAAATCCCTCAAGAGATTCCAGCTCGTGCTAGACTCTCAGCGTCTGCAACTTGTGCGACAACACAAGTTCTTGCGTACTATGATAGACAAACATGGGCTCCTCATATAAAAGCATTACAGGAGAAAGTCAACTCTCTGATTATTATTCTTCGTCGATGTGCTGGTAGTTCAACCTGCTCCTTATTATGTATTCACTTGTCAATTATTAGACAAATAGCAAACTATTCTCCTGTGCTAGATAGAATATCCTAGAAAGATTATCCTAGAAAGAAAGATAGAAAGATTACTGGCCAGAAGCCTTCGCATATGTCTGGGTGCTCCGTGTGAATACACTTGTACTTTGGTAATTGCTGAGACCCGCCAACCAACTTTTCGTGCACTAAGATTTACGGAAACTTGTCAGTTTTTTTTTGTTTAGCAACATAACACGCTAATCATCCGTTATGGCATGACCTTCACGATAGAACCGCTGCACGCATAAAGGACGAAATATGGCAGTGCAAAAACTTACTGCATGCTTACGAATTCTGGTCCACATGCGCAGCTCATCCCCCATAGAGTCAGGCAATCAGAAACAGTCACTTCAGTTCCGGGAGTAGGTCGCAAATGCGATATGTGCGTAGTTGCGATAAAGCTATCGACTTTATCTCGTCTTTATACTAAGTACGGAGATCGCATTCACGTGTATACCGATGGATCAAACTCGAAACAAAGTTCTACGTCTGCGCTTTATATAGCTACATACTTAGAGAAAAGAGCTCATCAGCTTCGCCAATTTACTACGTCTACAATGGCAGAACTTTAAGCAATATTTTCTGCTTGACGTTAAATATGTCGGCCATGAAAACCGCTTCCTGGGTAATTCAAAGTGACTCACAAGTCCCATTGCTATGCTCTAATGAAGTCAGCTTAAGAAAAGCAAACAGTACATTCGCATACGAAATACAGAAGACATACGCCATATCGAAAGATCTACAACGGGACATAACTTTTCAGTGGATTCCAAGTCACTGTGAAATCATAGGAAATGTAACAGCTGATCACATGACACGTGCAGCACATTAACAGAACATATTATCATTACTTCCTCTAGCGGCGAGTGATGAGCGATGTCTATTGAACAAATTATAGAGTAGATTGTCCAAGTGAACTTGGTTTATAAATGATACGCAGAACTCTCCATAATGTAATATAGATCCTGGAATACGATTCAGTATTCAGTTTAAAATTAGAATATTTGTTGAAATAACAGTTTATAAGCTTCGGCTAGGCACAGCCTATACCAAAAGCTTCCTGTAGAAGATAAGAAAAACTAACAGTGCTACATGCTCATATGAGGAGGATGAAGAAGACATACAACACTTTCTTGTGCGCTGTAAAAGTCATGATACTTTCCGCTAGAACCATTCGGAAAAGTCACACGGCTGGGGTAGACGGCCACTATCCTTAACAAAAATTTTAGTTCCATGGCCAACAAAAAGCTTCGAAACATTGCTGCGCGTGCGATGGAGCGTTTGTATTTGTTGTATTTAGAGTTTGGCATTCAAGTGTCCAACATCTTATGTGTTAGGATCTTGGTTTTGTGAACATTTATGCAGTGCGAACTCACGTGCCTCGTGTGAACAGTTCGGTTTTGTGAGTATTTATGCTATGTGAACTCTTCCGTTGCGCGGACATTTATTTATATTGCAGTACTGAGAATAACTACGGGAATATTCGTTGATGTGTTTATTAGTCCACTTTGGTATTGTTGACAACTTTCCGACAACAACTATCGTGTAAAATAGGAGGCGTGGCCACCTACGGTGTTAGATGCGGGACCTTTTTCTGAGCCCCCTTCGAGTTCCCCAGACCAGATCGAATCGCACCACAGCTAATTGAGAAGCGCAGAAGCACGGATGCCACATTCCAGAGGCGCGCACGGGCAAACAAGTTGAGGGCCACCACTTCGTACGCCGCCGGTTGGGCTATTCAATGCTTGACTCTTCCAGAAAGCGAAGGGATAGCTCGGCGCTGTTCCAGGTAACGTGAGTCCCGAAGCAAGACGGCTGCGATGTCGCCCCGGCCGCCCTTGAAGAGGGCCCTCGGACAATTGGGGCCCAAGCGTCGTCCCAGTTCTCTCGTTGTGACGACGCATTGCAAGTCAGCAAGGCAAGACCGCAGGGAGCCGCCGGGTGTGACACCATCGCACCGGCGCCTTCCATTGGCTGAAAATGGCATCATCTGAGTGGGCTCTCCCATTGGCCGAGCATGACGCGTCTTCCAGACATCGAAGGGCTTAAAAGAGAGACCGGGAGCAGCAAGAAGAGCATTCTAGAGGATTCCTAGAGCATCCCTTGATTCATCTCTCTCGAACTTCTTGCGACGGGCCGCAGCGTCCGAGTTGCTGCCGGCCCGTAATGACTCTAAGACTGTTCATTGACCCTCACTGTACATAATGTAAATAAACCTCCCAAGTCTTTCATCCGGATGTCCGTCCTGAACTCCTACAACTGGCGCCAGCGGTGGGATTTCCTCCAACTCCTACAACTGGTTGCTAGCGGTGGGATCGCCTCCGAATGCAACAAATGGTGGCAGCGCTACGGATCAATCTTCGTCGAGAGAAATCCTGAGGAACCCGGAACAGCGAAAGAGAGCCTTCGTCCAAAGGAGTCGCGAGGAACCGGGAAGAGCGAAGAAGAGAGAGCCTTCGTCGAAAGAGGTCCTAAGGAACTGGGAGTAGCGAAGAAGAGCGAGCCTTCGACCCAGGGTGTCCTGTGGAACCGGGAACAGCGGACCAATGAACCAGATGGCAGGGTGCTGCAACCGTAAGTGAGCGCGTCGTTTTTTTCCTTTTGATTCGCCAGACTCAAATGTTGTGTGTTCATTTTGATAGTTCTGGGAATCGGGAGTTTGATGCATTGTGTGTTTGCACAAATTAATTAAGGTAAGCAGTTCTAACCACCAGTCGGGGCAGCTGCCATGGATCTTGGAAGGTTGACGAAGTTAGACTTGTTGTTGGTGTGCGACGATTTGGGAGTTGAGGCGGACGAACAGATAAAAACGCCAGCGATCATAAAGGCGATTCAAGGTAGTGGCAATGATGATAAAAGCATTGAGCTTGCTTGGGAGGTGATACAAGAACCACGGGAGCGTGAGCGTCGTGAACGTGTGCGTGAGCGTCGTGGACGTAAGAGTGAGCGTAAGCGTCAAGAACGCGAGAATGAACGGAAGCGTGAGCTTCAAGAATTCACTCTTAGGTGTGAGCGTCACGAACGTGAGAATGAACGCGAACGTGAGTATCAGGAACGTAAGCGTGAGCGTGAGCAAAAGTATGAGAGAGAGAAGGCAGCATTGTTAAAAGAGATACAGTATTGTGATGAGTTAATGGCACAGAGACAACGGCTGTGTGAAAATTCTGTAGGTAGTGCAAAACCAAAGAATGAGGAAGTATCTAGCGCATTTTCGCCAAAAGCCGATGAGAAGAGTAGTGCTTGTGAGATTGGCTAGCTGCTAACGATGCCTTAGTGGCAACAGAGACCGTTAAAGGCCGCAGGGAGAGCGACGAGGTGCTGTGCCAACAGATGACTGTAGAGACAGCTAGGCCAGCTGCGAACAAATTGGCGCAGTTACCACGCATGTGCGTCGCTTGTAATGTTAGCGAGGTAGTTATCGAAGTATAGAGTACTGCTGACCCAACAGACGTGAGCACCTATGTCGAGTCAGATCTCCGTGCCGAAGAGAAGTGCCAGCTGGACGATGCAGTTGAGAGTAGTTCTCGGGATGGCGAGCTCCGTAGCTCACGAGAGAACAACTGCATTGTTCAGGGATCGGTGCAGCTCTTCGCCAGTCTAGATAGCCTAGATAGGGATGATTCAGTTATTAATTATTCGGACTGTGTGCGTGAGACAGCGATCGATACCGACGGGCTGTGTGTCGATGCACAGCGGCAGCTGGGCAATGCAGTAGAGGGCAGTTCGCAAGAGTGCTAGTTGCATAACTCGAGTAAAGCCTGCTGCATTGTGCCAGAGTCGGTTGAGCTGTCCGCCAGTCGAGGTAAAGTGATACCTCGATGTAATATGTAATGTAATACCCCTGTCAAGCGGGCAAGTTAAGTGCACTTACGACGAGTGCACTCGGTTTTTAAGTGCACTTTCCAAAATCTTAACGTCGCAGCAGAGTGTACTCTCAGATGAGTGCACTCAAGTCGGAGTACGTTCACGGAACGCGCTTTGATGGCCGAGTGCATAGCCTCGCCGCCAACGGTTTGAACGAGTGCCTAGCCTCGCCGCCAACGCTTTCAACGACGCAAAATGTAATACATAGAAAAAGGACACAAAAGTTCATTTCAGTTATTGAGCAGCTTTTAACAGTATAATTTGTGTTTAGCGAGAAGCGAAACAGCACAATAAAGAAACGAATTTATCATGTACGCAACTAACGGCGCCAGAATGATGCGGCACTGCGGCGCCGCGATGTTCATTCAGTTCGTGTTTACTTTGATGTGAAAGCGTGCTGACCACGCCAGTCGTGCTTCGAGCCGTGTGCGTGGCATTTTGCTGTGTAGCTAAATATCGAACTCGCCGTCTTTGCTCATATATACTCGCTCATATTCTGTTCTAGCAAGATCATGAGCAGGATCAACTGCCGCACGCCGCCGTGTTGTTTTGGATTGGCTAGGCATTCGTCTTGGCCAGCATTGACTTGCAACACACTTATAATAAAAACATCTTCGTTTTTTGTTGAGACAAATAGGTGAAGTTTGTTTTTATATATAATTCCACTTAAAACAATCGCTTTTTAGTAGCTTTCTTTTATTAATTTACATCTTTAAAAACGCGCTCTTAGTCTGTCGCCATCTTTTTTTTTACTGCGAGTGCACTCTGTTTTCCCGTTAAGAAGCGCGTTGCCTAACGCGTGACTCAAGGTCCCGAAGTGCACTGCCCGTAAGTGCACTTAACTTGCCCGCTTGACAGGGGTATAAATCACTCAGACTGTGCGGGTAAGAGACCGATCCGGGCCGACGAGATGTGTAACGGCCAGCACGAGGCGCGAGATGACGACATGAAAACGGGTGCAAAGAGAAAGCGCCGTAAAAAGAAGCGCGGTAGAGACCGAAAGACGGTAACTAATGTAGCGCCGCCAAAGATGGCGAGAGACCCAAAAGGGCAGGGCGCGAGGAAAAAGGTGCGGTCGTCACTGACGATGTTGACGCATCCAAAACGTTCGAGCCACCGGTCAAAGGGGGACCGCGAAGCATGTTCTGCACGGACGCGGACAAAGGGCACGGGGCAGTTAAATTCCTCGTCGTTCCGTCGTTCTTTTCAAAGCTCAGCGTGCAGTACAAAGAAGCGCAAGGTGGCAAGACGAGACCAGGTGGGGAGTAGCGACGCGGTCACTCGAGTTTGTGAGGAAAGAGGGGCGCCAGGACGGAAATTGGCAGAAGACTGTAACGTCTTGGGGGAGCTGATAGTGAGTCAGCCCTTTTTTTGTTCCCCGGTAGCCAGAGTAGCTTTCAAACCGCGACCACTTCGGGTACGGCTCAAAGTATGAGTCAGACATAAGCGCTTGGAAAGGGAGGCCAAGAGCGCTTCCGTAGAAATGAAGGGTTTTGTTTTTTATTTTGAGCATCGGAAAGTTTTCGCGATTTGAGACTAGGATTTCTTTCAATATTTAAGGTATGAGCTTTGTTTGGGTTTTGTTAGAGAAGCTCGAGATGTGAAAGACGCGTTTTCTTGTAAACATGTAGTCTCGCGAGGTGTTCATTAATAAGTAGATAGGCTTTTTTGTATGTGTGTAAGTAACCTGGGGCCGTATTCTGTAGCGGTTCCTTTTGGAACCGGTTCCTTTTGGCTGTTGCGTCTGGATTACATCACTCGGAGAAAGAGTGGAACGGGGCGGCGTGAGGGAAACCAGTCAACGAGCGGCGGCCTGCCGGAAGATCACGTCATCATTTTTGTTTGTACTTGAGGGATGGTATAGCAAATGAAGGATGTTGCTGGTTTGATAAAAAAACATTGGTTTGTATAGAACACTTGCAAATATATTTTCAGTAATAAATGTGAGCTTGCGGCGCAGACCGCTACTGGGAGTTGTAATTTTATTTGTGTTGTTTTCTTATTTAGTCGCTAGGTGGTGTGCCATACGTTATGCAAACAAGTTGCCCCGCCTTGTTTACGTTTTGGACTTGCCAGTTTGCGCGCCGCGGATCCAAAACGATGTCCTCGCACAAGGCTAGGCGGCTGGGTCCTCATGTTTCAGCGAGGCAGCGCGATATACTCGTGTCATTTGTTGAAGAGCACCCCTACCTTGCGAGGGCGTCGTGTGTGCTGGGTCAACATCTGACGGCGGCGCGCAAGCAAGGGCTCTGCAGCAAGTGACTGCCTTGCTGAACGCTGAGGTCCCGGCAGTGAAAACTGCAGCCCAATTGCGCGGCGTGTGGAAGAAAGACGTGTATAACGCCCGCCGTGTTGCAGCCGCCTTGCACGCCGAAAGCAGGTAAGCACACTCGTTGACGGAGCTTTTGCGCACCATATTCTAACAAACGTGTTAATCACAGAGGAACCGGAGGAGGCAGCCTGCCCGGGCCGGCGGGCGAGCGCCATCGGAGTCTGCCCGCCGTTCTTTGAGCCCGACGAAGAGGTGAACATCAGGCGCATGGGTTTCAATAGGTCAACGCCAAGTCGACGTGCTGTCGCGATTCGCTCAGTCACCGCCGTTATGGCTGATGTGTGGTCGCGCGCTAGTGTTGCCGCTCAGAAGATGGCCCGAGCTTGAGCGGAAATCGTCAAGCTATTTACTATCGCTTGCGTCAAGTAAGGTCGACATTTTTGTTAAATACCTTTCATCAGTATTTCAGTCTACTCATTCAAACATTAGTGGGGTTAATAGAGTTGATTTTCCGGTCGGAGCCGCCGAAATGTCTGAGGTTGTATTTAGTGTGACGAGCATCGAGCGATTATTACAGAGTTTGGAACGAACAAAAGTGTGTGGTCCGGATGATATCCCTACATCATTCCTTATAAATTGCTCGGGCATCTTTGTACTTCTATCACTTATTTCAAAATTTCTTAAATAACAGCGTTGTTCCTGGTGCTTGGAAACTAGCGTGAGTGGTGCCAATTAATAAGGCAAGACCGCAGGGAGCCGCCGGGTGTGACACCATCGCACGGGCGCCTTCCATTGGCTGAAAATGGCGTCATCTGAGAGGGCTCTCCCATTTGCCGAACATGACGCGTCTTCCAGACATCGAAGGGCTTAAAAGAGAGACCGGGAGCAGCAAGAAGAGCATTCTAGAGGATTCCTAGAGCATCCCTTGATTCATCTCTCTCGAACTTCTTGCGACGGGCCGCAGCGTCCGAGTTGCTGCCGGCCCGTAATGACTCTAAGACTGTTCATTGACCCTCACTGTACATAATGTAAAATAACCCTCTCAAGTTTTCATCCCGAAGTCCTCCTCAACTCCTACAACTGGTGCTAGCGGTGGGATCGCCTCCAACTCCTTCAACTGGCGCCAGTGCTGGAATTTCCTTCAACTCCTACAATAGGCACTAACCGGAGGAGGCGTGATAATAGGAGGCGTGACCACACATAGGCACTAACCGTTCCCTAAATACGTGCAATAAAAAAGAAGGTTAAATCTTTAAACGCCGGCTTGTAGCCTCATTCGTTGCAATGCAGTAAAAATTCACAATCTCTAGCTCGTTTTTGAACCTTATTTCACCGTTCGCGCATGCGGTTATTGACGCACCGACCGTTTTACCGATAGAGAAACGCATGAGTGAAACAGGAATCTTGTAAACTACAAAGTCACAACAGCCAACAACAAACCGCTGCCTGTGCAGCGTTTTACAAGTATTTTCTTCCTCTTTGTCACCCTATTGACTAGTTGGCATGTCCGTCATATCCATCGATCCATTTTGCTACGCTAACGACGATTGTTAGGTTCATCGACGAAACACAACGATGAGTTGTTTTTTTTTTGTCACCAGACCACCTCATCATCACAAGCGTAGCCAGTGCCACTGCGTGAAGAAACCTAAAGTGTATCCGCGACTGCCTCCTCTGGGATTTGGGCCCACTCCATGAAGCAATATCGCGTCTCATAAATTTGGGAGTAGAGCGCGCTATCCCCACTAAGCTATCACACGAGAACTTGGCCAGGCGTATATAACAAGGTTTTGCGCTCACACAGACTGAGAATAGTGGCACATGTGCATGCATTTAGGAGGCCAGAAAAAGCAATATTGTGGTCCACGAAAATTACACCATGCGTATTTCATATGAATTGCTGTGGATAAGATGGTGGTTTGTTAGCGGGAAATTCTTTGTTTTATTGCTCTTGAGAACAGTGTCCTGAGCATAAAGAAGGCATATATAGCAACGGTGACCATAAGCCTCAAACACGCCACAGGCCAAGCTTACACGACGCACTGAGAAAGTCGAAAGTGTCAACGATGTCAGTGTCAGCAGCTACGTTGCAGCGACGACTACGCCACATAGCTTATGCAGGAGCTGAATGTATGAATTCACAGGCGCCTAGCGCCCTATGTAGTAGTATTGCAAATGAACAGACAAGATGGAGTACCTCAAATTTCGCAGGTGGAACTGAGTAATTTCACGCGGAAAATCAGCTGTAGTCAATGTTTCATCAGCTCAAGTCGGGCGAAACTGCTGTAGTCGCAGTTTTGCCCGAAAGGCCAAACACCGATTGCGGTAGCGAATGAGCAGATAGCCATGAGAAGTAACAATAGTAGTTTTAACGGCCGCATAAACTTGTAAACATTTGCTTACTACATAAATTAACAATGATATAATTTGTAAGCGACACTGGACGAGGACGTAGAAAGAAACAGACACACACAGATAGCACTATCCCTCTGTGTATCTTTCTTTCTACGTCCTCCTTCAGTCACGCTTAGACATTCTATCATGGACTCAAACGAACTAGCCCGCCAACGTGTTTTAACTAAATTAACAGGCACGGTGTCACGGACGCTCAAGTAAACATGAATACATCTTGCTTGGTGAGCGCGCAAGTTTGTCAAAATGCTGCACTGATGAATCGCGGCAGCAGAAGCAAGCGAATTGACCGTCACGCATCTCTCGCTTCAACGCGAACAAAACATTTAAGGCACAGCGCATACGAAGCTACCTGCATTACGCGCACTCTGCAGACATCGGAGATCGCTTTGAAGATGAGGCCCACGCGGGCGCGTAGTTTGCGCACGTCGCAGATCGCTTTAAGGATACGGTGCGCGCACGCCTGCGCCATAAGCAGCAGCCGCTAAGGAAAAACGCCTCCCTCCTATCCCTAGCCTCACTCCCGCGCCTCGAGCGCGAGAGGAGTGGGCGCACTTCCGGCGCGCCTTTCTCGCTCGCACACGCGAAATTGAGCCGCGTTCGCCGGCTGACTCTCGCAAGATTTGACTCGAACATGCAGCATACGGCGCACCGCGACAATTTTATCGCACTTGGACTTTATACGGAATCTCACGGCAACGGAGACGGCGACGATAGAAGTGTGCTTGGAGTACACTTATTATTGCTATCGCAATAAAGTGATGCAGGAAAAGGGTGAAAGCACAAGGCCGGAAAGAAAAATCCTGTGTTATGATACAACACACACGGGCAGTTTCTCAGTCGCCAGCTTTGGCTGTGTTGAAGCGGATATTGCAGGAAACGTTCCGTAGCGTTCTGCAGTGTCTGCACCTGAGGGAAATAGTGAGCAACCTAGTTGGAAAGCGGGCGCGAAAAGAGGTAACTGTTGTTTCACCGCTTGAGGAGGACCAAGGGCTGCGTTTTCTACGTCTTCCAAGCAGCTATAATTGGGTGACTACGCGCTGAGTTTCACTGAGTTTCCAGAAATGCAGTTACTTCAAAACAACTTTGGCGTTAATGAAGATAAATCAATATTTTGCATTACAGCACAGGAGATTGCTGAATGGAGCAATAATATTACGTGCCTCGAGCAAATGGGTGGCGGTAAGAGAGACAGGGGCCGAGGGAGCACGTAAGCTTGTTCCCGCTTCCTCGCATTATGTAGCGCTGTGCGGATCCGAGCATGCAATCATGATTTCTTGTGTTTGCTTTCAAGGCATGCGTGGTGTATCATGAGAACTTGCAAATCTCCGCACACACACTTGCGGGACATGCTTGTCCAATGGGTAATGAGATTAGTTGTACAAAACTATCTCGCACTTCTTCCTGCTCTCGCCGTCATCGTCGTCGTCGTGCCACCGTTGTCATACAGTCGTCATGCATGCGTTGTCACTCCGCCATAGTGATTCTGTCATGGCCATTCAATCGTCGTCATTCCAGCTCCGTGACCCGACTCGCATCGTGCTGTCGTTCGTACGCCTTTGACTTCTATCCAGTGGTGCAAGCTGCCTAATAGCTTGGGCAAATAGGGATGTGTACGAGGTCGCAATGCCACCGTGGTCGTCTCATCGTCGTTTATCCAGCTTTCTCATTAGTCTTTCGTTAGACCGTAATCAATGCGCCATCATCGTCACATAGTCGCCGTGGAGCTGTCGTCTCCACGCTGTGTTTTTATTGTTATTACCACTTCAGTAAAGTCATACCATGGTCGCCGTATCACATTCTTCGTTCCATCGACGTCAACCTTTCTTCATCATTGTACTGCTATTATACTGTTGCCATTCCATCGTGATGAGGCCGCCCTTTTCAAGCTGTCATGGTCAGACAGTCGCACCATGCCCCCATCATCAGGCCGTTCTCGTAATGCCATCGCTGTCGAGCCATCATCACTCTATCTTCGTCATCAGACTCTCGCGATGCCGTCGTCGTCACGCCATCGTCGTCATGCAGGTTTCATCATAGAATCATCGCTACAACATTGTGATACACTCGTCTTCATCTAATTGTCAAGACACTCTCATGCCATGCTCGTCATACATTCATCGTCATCCATTCGTTGCCATACCGTAGTCGGAATGCCGTCGTGGTCGTTCCATGGTGATGATTGTAATTTCGTAACCAGACGTTTCTCATGCCATCGCCACCACACTGTCATTTCAACATGGTCATCTCACTTACATCATGCCACCATTGGAATATCATCTCCGTCCTTCCATGGACGTCAAAACTTGTTTCTCATCCTATCGTTATCATGCTGTCGTCTTTCAGTCTGAATATGGCGTCATTCGACGCGATGGTACGCCAAGTACACAGAGGTCGCCCCAACACAAGCTCTCAGCCAGGCCATGTTACACGCTCACAGAATGCCTTCTAGTCGCAATCAAGACAAACTGGTCGCTCAGAAGACAATTTTAGAATGGTGCAGTTCTTGGTTTTTCAGATCCTCGGCGTTATCTTTCACGCGTCCTGCCAGCGCAAGCAACATACTCCCGTGTTATCACTCTTTTGGCAATCGCTCGTCTCGTTTTCGGCAAGCGATTGTGCCGAAAGAAGGTATATCTTGTCCCACTAAAATTCAATGCCCGCCAAACTGTCACCTAGGCCGGCTTACTTTTTTTCTAACTGCTTCACAACCCCAGACGCAGGAAGCATACCTCAAAAGTGTCCCAAAATGTTACGAAATTAATTGCAATAATTTTGGGGGTCGAAGAATGCGTCACAAACTTGAGCCAGTAAGATTCAGCTCACGCGAAACTGCGGCACAGAGCCGAGCTGCTTTTCGCTAACTGCGGCACAACGCCGGGCGCGGCGCGCGTACCTCAGAAGTATCCCAAACAGTAGCGAAATACAATATTGTTGGGTGTGAGGGAAAGCGTCACGAACTTGTCTCAGTAGGATTCAGCACACGCAAAACTGTCACCACGGTCGAGCTGCCTTTCGCTAACTGCGTCACACAGCCGGCTGCGGCAAGCGTGCCCAAAAACTAACGAAATAAGTTACAGTAATGTTGGGGCTCATGCAGCAATCGCAGACATTTCCCAGTACGAGTCATTAACTCAAATTTAACGGGCGAGAACTGCCGAGCTGTTTTTCGCTAACTGCGTCACTAGTCTCGGTTTTGTGCCGTAAGCCTCAATTTGCTTGAAATGCGTCGCAGATTGTGAAACAAAATTGCTCACCTTGCCGTAGTCCAATAGCGCAGTGGTACCGTGTCGAAATGCAGAAGGAACGCAAGAAAATGCTTGGAGTCCAACAAACGGGCTACATCCAAAAGAGACGGGCCGCTGAACAGACGAACTTCACATGCGTTCTCTAATACTATATAATATAATAAAATAAATATTCCTCGCTGAGATGTTCTTCTTGGCGCCCAAATAGTTGCCCTGCTCCAAAGATGCCCCTTCAGCTTATAGAGCGATGCATTTACGTTTTCTTCATGGTGCCTGGCAAAAATTTTCACACTGGCAGATTCGGGAATTGTACATTTAGCACGGTACATTATGATTGCCAATTATTTTTTCTCTTTTATAAAATGATGAACGAAAAGCTCAATTTGTCAATCCTAGGCAAAGCTTTCACCACCACATAAAAAATTCACTCACCCAGTTTCTTTTAGCAGGCAGATCACTAGAAAGAAATGATGCTGTGCGGGTCCTTCTATGGAGAATCGCAAGCATATGGCATCCCCACAAGTGTCGCCCAAAATATTCGTAGACACATCTTCAGAAGAGTCATTTAGTGGCGGAAAACATTCAGCTGTGACATTTTCAACGACTATTTATTTGACACGAATACGATATTTGCCGTTGTTAAGCAAAGCTTCCCATTACCAACAGCTATCGTTTTAATCATGACTACTACTTATTAGCCGTTTTAATGGCCTCTTGTCGAACAGCAGCTACTCTTATATTCTTGCACGCTAATGCCGCAGAACAGGTTAGACAGATTGTGAGCAAAAAAAAAAAAAAAAGAATTACGGCAGAACTCACATGGCGGTGACTGTCGACGGTAATACGATTAGCGTTTGAGAAATATAGCGACACCGTATTTCTGAAGTCTCATTTATTTAACATTTGTTATCATTTTGGGACTATTGTTGCTTAGGGGTTATGCAACATACTTCATGCAGTCACACTTGCTTGTCAAGGTCGCCCATGAGCATGTCGGCTTAGCGACGGCTGTATGATGAAAAAATGCGCACACCTAGGCACCTATGAGTTGTGAATGGGAAAGCATTAATGTCCAATTGAACACCTCTGAGCAGTCCTTCGAATTATTTATGAACTCGTCGCGCGGAAGCGAGCGCATTGAGGCGCTTGGCGCGTTTTGATTTGGCTTTACCGAGGTGCAATTAGAACAATGCTAGGACGACTGGTATTTCTCCCAGGTAAACAGTAATTGCGTCACTAGCGCCAGTTTCTCCCCCTGGTGCTTGGTAGGCCAACTTCCAAGAGGAAAAAGCAAAAAAAAAAATGAAGCATGCTTCAATGACAACGATTCATATCCAGATTTTCTTGATGAATGGATGAATGGATGATGGATGGATGTTATGTGCGTCTCCTTTGGAACGGGGCGGTGGGTTGCTCCACCAATCTCTTGCTATTATACTGCCTAATGTCCTACCTAGGTTAAAAATAAAAAAAACACTATGAACTCCCACAAACAAATTTTCTGATCCCCTATTGCGAACTGTGCTTTTGTACGTCTCATTTTTTGTCGTTTCCCTACTTTCCTTCCACCAATCCTTCAATCGGCTCTTACTAACCTCTTTTGCGGACATGTTTACTTTTCCAATGCTGTCGCTGAACCCAAGGGTTTCAAGGAGGCCAGTGGTGCCTTTTTTAATGGAACGAGCGGGTTTTTCGCGAATAACAAAAGCTGCAGGTCGATTATTGAAAAAGGCAGGTGACTGACATGTTCTGAAAGACAATTCACACGAGCCAAATGCAGTGATCACTCTCTAGAAAGGAAGAATTTTGTTCTTAGAGCGGTTAAAGATTCAGCAGTGGAAGCCTATGAAAACGACGAAAATTTGTAGTCGATTTTTGAGACACAAATGGTAGGCTGTGATAAAACTATGGCGTGTATCGTAAAAGTCGCTTCAGCGCACGTAGTCCGAAGACTCAGCTTTCAATTGATATCTATCTCGACACTCTACTCATGACTTAACACTGTTCCCCAGAACAATTTATGACACGCAGTCGTGAAAGTTCACGCGGTATCTATAAAAAACCCGAGCGTATCACATACGCCACCGTTGGAAGCCCTGGCCGAGTCGGTTATTTGCTTGCACCTATCGTTCCGCGTCATGATGGCGGCGGTTCAATGCCGTGCTGCGTGATGTTTTTTTTTTACCGCCACGTAGGACTGAGTTTGACAGTCTTCCTCTATATGACCGAAACACAAATCTCGAGATTTCTTTTAAGTTTTAGCTTTTTCAGGAGGGCTCTTCAGGTATTATATTGTTTATTTTTACATCCTACAACGTAGGCATGGGTTGCTTACTTGTTAAGTCATCGCTTTTATTATCAAATTTTATTCATTGGACAAGATAACAAGCATGCGCATATATTTATGTTACCTTAAAAATGCTATCGTGCTTTGTAGCATCGATTACTCAGGAATTCTGAACATTGCACCCGGCCTCGGATGCTCGGCCCCTCCGGTGGCACAGGTAATCGGCGCCATACATCAAGAGGGCGGGAAAGCAAATCTTCTTACCTTGTACGGCCGCCTAGATTGGCGCCCGTGGACGCGCGCCAATCCTGGAAGTCACGCCCTTTCGGCCCCCTGAACTCCTATCCTCTTGCCCTCCATCGCAACTGCCCCACCTTCTACGGTCTCCGCACCCGCCGTGGTTGCTCAGTGGCTATGGTGTTGGGCTGCTGAGCACGAGGTCGCGGGATCGAATCCCGGCCACGGCGGCCGCATTTCGACGGGGGCGAAATGCGAAAACACCCGTGTACTTAGATTTAGGTGCACGTTAAAGAACCCCAGGTGGTCGAAATTTCCGGAGTCCTCCACTACGGCGTGCCTCATAATCAGAAAGTGGTTTTGGCACGTAAAACCCCATAATTTAATTTTTTTTTCTATGGTCTCCGCGCGCGCCCGCAGGCCCGGCGCCAATTTAGCCCGCTGCATGACTTTTCATGTTTCGTTATCTGCTGTTATCGGGAAGCGTATGCTGCTGTGGGTTGACCTGCGTGGGCAGTTTCGTCAGTTTCGCGGTCTTCGATAGCTGTGTGCTTGTGCTGCGCGACGTTTCACCCGTTTCACGACTCGCACCACTCGTGCATCGCGCAGTGGTGCACGAACACCTCAAAAACAAGCCCTGCAAGGTTCTTCCGCGTGTTTAAAGACAACAGGTGAGCGCGTACACCCAAGGACATCAGAAGGCGCATGTACATGTACACGAACACGGCCCTATGCATGTGTGTGCTCCATGAGTCTCCGGACGTCGTTGCGACTTGATGGAGCTATGCTTACTTCTTACTAGTAGAGAAAGCTGACAAATAGATGTTCCTCCTCATTGTCACCTGGTCTATGACTTGTTTTTCTGCGCCGTCTAATTCTGCAACTTCAGTAACTTGCCCAGCTTTTCATTCCGCCCTCAGTGCTTTTTCTGTGTGTCACGTTCTGCAAACGTACTACCAGCTGAAAAATTACTGTTCGTGTTTGTGTATTATTTCAGTAATTGCCGATGGGAAAACCGCGCGAACCACCTTCATGTGTAGGCACGATGAGCTTTTTTTTCTACAAAGCATGAGCATTGCAATGTCTAAAATGCAAATTTTTGCAGTTCGTGTTTATCATACAATGGAGTGCCCAGTAGGCAAGAACTAGTGCCTTAAGTGACGTAGTTTAACTGCTAAGCATTGCATTCGGAGTGAAGGAAAAGTGCTCTTTTTGGCTTATTTTACTCGGTCTTTGATTGACGAATAGGCCTTTCTGCAAATGTTTTGTATGTGCTGCTGCTAAAGCTGACTACCTTCTGTTACCCCTTGCCATCGTTACTCAAGTTGTGACCGAGTGCAAAATAATGTGATAATGTGTTTTGTAGTACTTAGTACATCGTCATTTTTATTCTGCTACGTATTTCCATTTTGTTAACTAGTAATGAACATGTCAGGCATTTCATATACTTTTGTAGAGGTATATAAGTTCTTTTTTTGGTGTGGCTGTCAAAAAAACAATCTTAGCATTTTATTCTATTCTTTAGCTATGTTGTCTCTCTCATTGTTTTTGTCCTTACTAGCGTATTTTCCTTTTCTTTAGTTGTCATGACTATGTCATACACGTTGTCCAGTCTTGTGCAATATCTCAGTGAGTACATTGTGGGTTAGAAGCTTTTAGTGCGCATATCAGAAGCTCTTCTACACTTTCCTCTTTAGGGCATTATATAGAAATATTTTATATGTGTGTACATGAAACGGCCTTCGCGCTTTCTTCAGTTCTTTTTTTTTTGTTATTTGACTTTCTGTGATCTTCTATGTTGTTTAGTAGTCATGTACAGTAACATGCAATATGACTTGCAACACTCTTGTTCGTTGTCGAAGGGGCTCCAGGGCAGCGCGGCGGCTGTGACATGCGGTATAGCGGTTTAGTAAATACTGCTAATTCAAGCTGTATTCAGGTCTGGTACTTACCCTGTGTCTGCGCAGCCGTACAGTCTTTTTAGCCCCTTCGACCACGGTCACTGATGTTGCACCTCCCATTGCACGTGACTGTACATGTCATGCATTTCTAACTTTTGTTCATTTTCTGGGCATGTGTCATACCAAGTTATGCGAAAAATTTATTTTCGGAAACGGAACTCAATGAAAGGAGGCCAAAGGTCTGTTGTGTTGGAAGTAGAACTTATATGTGTTCTGGCATATGCTGGCATACTCTAAGTAAGGACGACTGCGTGCGTGCTAACGCATAAAGAACCCACGGCGCACCACACGCCATTTGACAAACAATGCCTGAGGTAGCGCGCGCGCGATTTAAAAAAAAAAAAAAAAAAGGAATACGCGCCGCGGACAGGCAAAAAGAAAACAAAAGTGAAGGTGGGCGGGGCATAGTGAAGGGTGGAAAGGCAACGGAGCGGGTCATCATAATAAAAACAAAAAGAAAAAAAGCAAAGCGTTTGGGTGGGGAGGTGCCGCGCTGCTGCTGTTGACATGAGAACATAAACAATACTGTACGCCACTATTTTGTCAAAGCACAGCCCTCCTGCTAGGGTCGTAACGGAAGAGGACCTTGGCGCTAGCGTCGAAAGAGCGTCGCCTTAAAAACAGCCAATGGCAGCCATGCGGAGATTCACCCCTGGGCTAAAGCTTCCTCTTAACGGCTTCACTGTAAAAAAAAAAAAAAAAGAAGAAAAAAAGAATAAAAGAAAAAAACGACTAAGCCGTAAATATCGCTGCCCCAGATTTCGTCACGATGGCACCACCGTCCGTATCGGCATGGCTACATAAGCAGCTACCAAGCTGCTACCTTTCGTTATCTTCCTGCCCTCCGCGGCAGCGCGTTGTTTTGATGCCAGCGACGCACTAAATCTGCACCATCTTGCGTCATGCATTGCTTCTGCGACCAAGCAAGCGTCCGGCGGCAGACGTTCACTGCTATATGGACGCAAACATTAAACTGCTTCCCTTAAAAAAAAAAAAGAAAAAAAAAACGTCGTGAATGAAGGTCGAAAGCGGACTAGCCACAAGGTACACGGTCGTCCACTTCCAATTTGAACACGGCTCCGGGCGGCCGGCGAGGCCGGCGCTCCGCGGAGCGCCGCTCGTGGGCGCCGGGGTAACTAACGCGCCCGCGCACTGGCAGCCACAGGCGTGGCCTCAGCCGCGTCGTGTGCTACAGCGCGCCAGCACTAGTGTGTGCTGGCGGCTGAGGCCACGCCTGTGGCTGCCAGTGCGCGGGCGCGTTAGTTACCCCGGCGCCCACGAGCGGCGCTCCGCGGAGCGCCGGCCTCGCCGGCCGCCCGGAGCCGTGTTCAAATTGGAAGTGGACGACCGTGTACATGCTCACGGGGCCATGCTATTGATGACAGCATCACAAAAGGCTTGGTGCAGTCAGGTTGACTTCACAGGTTTGCAAGGATATACTGACGGGCTAGTTGCTTCATTATCACCGAAAGATCAATGCTTCAAGTTGTTAGCGCAGTGTGTGTGGTTCCTCCTTTGTGTCCCGTTTTGAAGCGCTGTTCTTTGTGTGACTTAACAGATATTCTTTTTCTACGTCAGTTGCGCCTTCCAAAAGCATTTACTTGGAAAATTTTTGTTCGCATGGCTCTTACAGAAGCATGTTTAATCGAAATTTCTTCGCTCGGCTGGGTAATCTGGAGCACGGGCTCCAAACTGCTCATTTTACTAAGCCACATAAGATCGAAATTTCTTCGCTCGGCTGGATAATCTCGAGGACGGGCTCCAAACGGCACATTTTCTTTGGCCACGTCAGATCTATTACTGAAAACTTCATTAACGTAGCTTTGATAATTATGCACAGAACTTCTCAACTTACTCCGCCTTGAGAGGTTATCAATCTGAACAGTCGAATGATAAAATGTCACCAATGCTTGTGTTGGTTTAATAGTTTGGTGCAGTTAAAAGCAGCTGGCATATTGGTGGTGCTGTAGGCTTCTTATAAAGCAAGTGTGAAAACTTGGACAGGTTATCTTGGCGCAAATCGACTTCATGAGCTTAAGCACATTTGCCCAACTGTGCATTTCGGCGTTTATAACCGATTCTCCTACATTATACGAGAAGCACAGGAGCGCTAGAGTACATCGCACAAATTGTGCGAGAACATTCTGCGCGCTCCCGATTAGATTTCTGAGCGTTGGTGGCATCAGGCTTGGTTACTTGGCGTCATTATGAATAAAAACAGCTGCCTGGGGAAAAGCGTTGAATACTTTTTCACTACTTTATAGCATATTTATCAGCGCGGACACGTACGTTAGAAATAAAAGTAATGACGTATTAGGATACGGGTTTCCCTGCATGCAGCGGCGTAGCAACAGGGGGGGCCGGGGGGCCGTGGGCCCCGGGTGCAAGGGGCCAGTGTGGGGGGGGGGGGCGGTGTCATATACATCTGAAGACACCCCTCTTTCCGCCGGCTACACTTGGGGGGGGGGGGGTTGATAGAAGACCTATGGGCTCCGGGTACCGGACGACCTAGCTACGCCACTGCCTGCATGTATTTTGGCTGTTTAATGTTAAGATCTAAAGGAAAAATACCGTGATTTTGTGATAAATAACGCTCACAGGAAATAGGAGCTCCGACGCAGTACCCGTGATGGAAGTGGCCCCTGGACTACAGGGCTACATTGAACCACGGAAGGCTGGTTTGAAAAATACCAGTAAATGGAAAGTGTTTAGCTCTTGAATTTTTGGTATGTCGGTGCCGCTGTGCAGTCTTGGAGGCCCTTTTGACCACGAGCACTATGTTTCAGCTAATATTCGAAGCAACTGTATACTATTTTCTTGGAAGGGGGAGCTTCATTTAGCGTCTAACCACTGTTCCAAAGTTATCGGTTAGCTCAAGACGCTCCTACATGTGTTTCTAAAATCCAGTATGTTGTCATGGATTCAATAATGAAAGAGCGGTATGTTATCAGATTGCGCGAGTGATGCGAATATTGCGTACATTCTCCTTCACATTTGAGCAACCGAGACGACGCTGCAATGAACGGGCATTCCAATCTGATTAACCGAAGCCTTCATCCATAAATAAAATTCAGAGGAAGCACTACTTTGCGCGCAGCCAGCGTTGTGCTTTGAGTGTTCTCCAGCGCCAGCTCACCTTAAATGAGTTATATTCGTGACTCACCCTTTTGGAAGTGTTTTCTTCTTCACGTCACTACAACGTGACAGTATAGACGTGCTAGATCTTCAGTGATTGAATGCTGGGAAATGGACTAGGACTTTTTTTGTGTGTGTGTTTGGACATTTACCGCAACCATTTATTTTTGGTAACTTACTTCTTAATTTAAGATGCTGTAAAAGACAGCAACCTTATATTACCAGGAGCTTTTAATAACACAGAAAATATAAAGGCTTATTAGTCGGTTTTCACCTCATGGTAAGGAATTTCAATAAATATATTGTTATGATAATTATGACCCTATCCGCATGACAACGTTTCATCCGAGTTCCCCTTTGCAAGCTGATACCGACTTGCAGGTGGTTCGTATCGTGGGCCCTTGACATATGTCCAACCGTCAAACAAAGTGTAATTCCGAACGTTTCATTTCAGCAAGGTGTGTTGACCGCATTGCCCGCAAGGTGTGTTGCCTTTCATTCCAGCTCGCAAACAAGCATAAGACAAAAGTGCTACGTGAAGAGGGTCGTTAGTTCAAGCCAACGAGCTACCATAGCTCACGTCGCCTATATCGCCGTCATTTAGGCTGAGATAAGAAATGTATATTTTAAATCGCCGCAACACGAATCCAAAAAGAGCTGCCCGCGATCAGCCCAGCTAGGTTTCTTTCATTTCATAATTCGTCCTAGCAGCTAATGGCTCACGGAGCTATTAGCGGCTAATAATCGAGCGGCTAATAGCTTCGAGCGGCTAATGGCTCACGGAGCTGAGAGCCAAGTGTGGAAGTGGCAGAGAACGTGCTCAATTCTGTCTCATCACCCAACGTAAATTGCACGCCGCGCTGCTGGCCATTCCTAGAAAATTGTATATGTGACGCCCAGCCATTAGCAACACAGCAACATTGCTTCGTGACGAAAGAGCCCAGGTGAGAGACAGGGTGGTTATGGAGATGAGGACATGCTATTTTCTGTAGCAACTTAGGAATGCATGCATGCATGTCATGAATGAATGAATGAATGAATGAATGAATGAATGAATGAATACCTTCATTTATTGAGAAAAAGGAGGAGCAAGCATCGGTGGAAGCACGTCTTAGAGAGGAAAAGCTGGTGGCAGGCGAAGTTGTAGGTTAGAGTCAAGAGAATATAAGGGAGAGTTAATGAAAGCAGCTGAATTCCAGTGTAGGTGTGTGATGTGGCGAGTAAATTATTGGAGTCACCGCCCAGCATCCGTAGTTTGCGGTAGTATAAGCACCCACTGTTCTTGGTAATAAACGTCTACTGAAAAGAAATCTTGTACTGAAAACGTGTACTGAAAAGCAATCGGCTATACCTCGCTGCATATTCATTAGGGGCAGTGCCTGAGGATTACTATTACGCTGTCGCGACAAGTTACGACCATACCATGACGCTTGTGGTTACGTTTGCCATACTCATGGCTCTTACTATTGCGGGAGTACTATAAACATGGGTTTACTACACAAGCTGGAGAAGAGACATTTGAGAACGTTTCTCGCCTTACATACGCTGAACGCAAGCGCCATTGCAGCAGATTATGATGCGCATCCCTTCAAGACAGAGAGGGGAACGCAAACATAGGAACGTGTCAGAAGACTGTGTGCTGTCTTGGGTGTGCCCAGCTCCCAAATGCAGAATGCTGCGAATACATGGGCTTGAATCCCGGTGGTTTGTTGGCAAAGTCAGCTTTCTGTGCTCTCTGGTAACGTCGAAGCTCAGAATGAGGCGGCAGCCTGACGACAACGGTCGCCATCAACGTAACAGAATCAGCGGGTGTGCAAGATCACAGCTAAAGCCGAAATTATACTCAGAGGAAATACAGTATGCTCCTGTCGACAAAAAGAAAGAGAGATCAGTAATGAGCGGCGTTGGTGAGCGAGGCTGTAGTCCGATAATGTCACTAAAGGCAGGACCACGCTCCTATGCGGGTGATCAGCGGAAATGTACATCGACAGCATGTCAACTAGCGTGTAATTGATATTTCATTAGGGTGGTTGCGTGCTTGTGTTGTGTCTGGCAGGAGCGAGTCGTGTAAGAGGTGACAGTGGAGGGAAAGCGGTGAGCGAAGTCCGTGAAAGGTACTTGAGGATAGCCATATTGAACGTCGACGCCGTGTTGAAGAAAGCCTGCGACTTCAGTTGCTCAGATCGTCAGAAAGGCTTTAGCATACCGCTGGGCGTATTTGCTAACCACAGCGATAGACACACCCATTGCGGGAGTAAACAGAGGAAAAGGACCTAGTGAGTTGGCCGGCCTTTCCGAGCTCTGGCATAGTTTGAAAAATGAATGTAGCGAAGTATGACACGCGAAATAGTATATGCCAATCCAAATGAATCAGCATGGTCATACTTGCGCGGCACGTCATTGTAGCCTGCCACCAGGACATCATGAGGTTGCGGCGATGACAGTGTACATTGGGTGCTTGAGAATCACAACGAGAGCATCAGAGACGTCCGAGGGACGCTTCTACAGTAAAAGAGCACAAAGCCCCCCCCCCCCCCCCCCCCCCCCCAGTGCAAAAAAAGAACATTCACAAAAATGAGCTTGCGAATAGGGCATTATAAGCTCGAACACTACGGCGCTTGTTGATCTTGTTCAGGTTGACGTCAGCGTATCATTGAGCGTTTATTTGCAACACAACGGCGGGCGTAATCAGGCAACAATTGAACGCATTTTGTTAGTGGGTGCCTGAGTACTCTGTATACATTACGCACCAGAATGATAGCAAGAATACATTCTGAGCGAACATAATTCGAAAACAAATTTACTTAATAATGCAGTGTACTAAAAAGGCAGCACCTTCACAGTATAGCTGTGGAGGGCGCAAATAGTGAACCGGCTAAAAAAACAGTCTTGTAGGTCTGTAGTAAACTGGATAGACCGTAGCGCCTTGGCCACAGGATGAGGTTGTTCCAAAAGGCAGAAAGTCTGGTGTGCGATTAACACGGCCTGTGGGCGGCTCTCGCCATTTAGAAATCCCGCAAAGGACGCGAAGGCGCCACGATGACACGCCACTGTACGCGCACAAATAAAGATAATTTTGCAAAGTGAAGCTTTCTTTCCTTCCTCCTTCCACTTTTCCACTTGTCTAGTACGCCGTGATGGAGGAGGCAGAAAAATGTGCTTTATTCACTGTTCTTATTAGCAAACTATCGCACAGCATGGCATTAAATACACAATACAATAATGTAGAGCTGAGCATCTCATTATACAGTACAAATGGGCGCACTCTGTAGCACCATCATAGATACGTAAGAAAGCTTCCTACCGTTTCTCAAAGACAGAAAATTGATACAGAGGTCAAGTTTGTTTGCTGTGCACAACACAACTATACGTAAGCTATTTTTGTCGAAACAGTTATTCGTGAATAATAAAAAGATTATCAAGAGCAGCAGAGAGAGAGAGAAAACAACTTTCTTGGAAAATGCCTGCAGAATCGGTTAGGCTCCCTCCACTCAGGGAGGACAAGCTTTCACCGCGACGCGACCACTACGTCAGTCTCGTGCGTTGTGCTCCTTGAGGTCTTGGTCCCTCGCTACTTCCGCGGGTCCGAGAGGGTCGCCGCCCCCTTCCTAGGGGTGCTGCCCCCCTTCTTCTCGGTTTCGCTCAGTCGCTGCCTCTCTAGAACTGCCGAGACCTGCTGGACGGCCTTGAGTTGTGTCTTTTGATCACAGCTCCTCGTTGCAGCCTCTAGCTGCGACGGGATCGTCGTCTTCTCGCTGGCTTCTCCCGGATATACGCTACAGACCCACTCGGACACAGGTGCTTAGCTAGCACCGGGGTGAGCAGCGACCCCGTCTGTAACTGTCTGTATAACACTGCCTCCTTCCTGGTGAGCCCCCGGTGAGGTAGCGGCATAGTCTGTCTGTTCAGTCTGTACCACTTCACTATTTCGTTGAAGATGGTCATCTTGTCCTTGGCACTGCACCGCGACCAACACTCTGAGTCGGCCGTGCTTGCAGCTGCGCGCTTGGTTATTCCTCGCGCGGCCGAGTTGGCCGACTCGTTGTGGTTGACGTTCCCGCGTTCCGACACGTCACTGCCCGTGTGGGCCGGAAACCACTTGATCACCACAGCACTTTTGCGTCCGATGTCTTCGGCCTTGCGCAGTATGCGCGCGGCCTCACGTAGTGCTTCACTGCCGTTCTAGAGCCAGACAACACTGTAGTGAATCCGGGCTCGGAGACGTCCCAAGCCATGGCAACCTACTCCGCCCGGTGCGCTTCTAGAGTCCGGATGCTCGCCGCGGTCTTCTTTGCACTCGTCGATGCCCGACAACCACCACCGTGTATGCGTCGCAGCTCCCTCGATACTCCGCCGCGTCCACGTAGACGGCGCCTTCTTCTCTGGCGTGGAGGTCCACGAGAGCTCTGGCCCTCGCAAACCTCCGCTCCTTGTGCTGGAGGTTCACGTTTCTCGGGATCGGGCAGACCCTGAGCTTTCTGTTGATGCTATCCGGTATAGGTACAGTCGCGGACAGAATAAAATGGACCACGGGATCTCCGAAAGCGTTCAATTCCCGAGCAGCCTGTAGTAGTAACCAGTAAAACTGCCCACGACAACGTTGTTAGCATAATCTAGTCGAGGTCCAAAATGCAAATACCAGATTGCGTTGTGAGGTTGCGGAGATATTCAGCTTTTTCTTAGATGTCATGGTCCATAATATTCTGTCCGCGACTGTACGTCTTTCTGCTGCTTGCCTTCCCGCGGCTCGAGGCCAAGGTCCCGCAGTATCTGTCTTCCTGTTCTCGTTTCAGAGAGACGCTCGAGTTTCGCCGTTCTCTGTGCTTCGGCTATTTCGTCCAGCGTGTTGTGGACTTCCAGCGCCATGAATTTTTCGGTGCTCGTGCTCCCGAGGACACCGAATGCCGCCTTATAAGGCTTGCGTATGGCGGCGTCTATCTTGTTACGTTCGCTCGGCCTCCAGTTGTGGAAAGCGGCCACGAACGTTATGAGCAGCAGACCCACATTTTTCGCATACCAGTAACAACCTTTATTCTATTCCATACACCGAGTGTACTTGCTAGTCTAAACAACATGCTATGCCTAGTTGATTTTGTGCTTAGGTTTCCTTCTGCTAATGTGCCGATAAATATCCTGCAAATTATACTGAAAATGTCTATAGCCTTTTTTATATGTGGTTTGCTTGCGCAATACAACATGTAAGACCACAAGAGCTTAATTCTGATCTCTAACACTGCTAACAAAGCATCAATACGAAATTCCTCGCGAGCATCTTGCAGATGCCTTATTTTTAAATTTGTAATGCACAGCGTTTGTTCAATCGTCATCTAGGCACAAATGGCACAGTTGCAAGACAATAACAACAAATAGCGCTTTGTTTTCGTTTTTGTTGAGATACACTAAATGCAGGAGAAAGATGTGTCAGTCGGTGTTTGATCTTCTGTAGAGGTTGGGCAAGGGAAGAGCGATGTACAAAGGTGTTATTGAACGCATCGCTTCGGAATGTGGAGAAATAATTTCTAAAAGCAACGCAAGTCGACTGCATTTAATGCATCACGGCAACCTTCCGAGAACAATTCTCTCTTGAATGGCTTTCAGGATATTCCTCTAATACGCTGAATGCACATTATGCACTTCCTTTAACACAGACTATAGGCTCAGTTTCGTGCGACTTGTTTGAAGCATAGGACAGGGGCTAGCGCCATGTTACGAGTTTCACCATTGCGTGGAGGTCATCCGTCATGAGAATTTCGGTGTCGACACAATAAGGAGGTGAAAGGACTTAAACTTTTCTAGAACACTGGTTTCTGGTCAGGCATGCTTTCTTTGCTTATTAAGATTATTTGGGATTTGCCGAAAGGAGATCCCCCTCCCACTTTTCCATATTACTGAAACCACTGAAGTCAAGAGTACCGAGCAACATTAGAACTGGCACAATTTCACTCAAGCAAGCTCAAGAAGGTTCTAGCATACCAAGATCCATGTACGGTAGCTACGTAATAATCTTTAAAGAAGAGGGTGCAAGTGTGGTAGCCATCACTGTATTCAAAAATAATATGTTGCACGGTTTTTATGGAAATATTGAACTAGGCCAACAAATTTTCTAAAAATAGGCTAATGAGGAGACCACCCTAAGATCCATCGTAAATACTGAAAAATACCAGCAAGAATATTTTTCATTATATTCAACCTTTTAGAGATTTCTTTTTGCAGCTGGTTTCTTGAGATCAAGATTGATGTCGTTTATGTGCAAGCATAACCCACGCATAGCAGAACTGCTGCAGCAGGTGTATACGACAATTAATATAGCGAAAGATTTCTTATAATAGACTGCTGTTTATCTTATCTTTCAGTACAGTGGACGCAGCGCACAAGTGCGAGATCACACCAGCGTGCTCCAGGAAACATTTCTCCATATCCTTCCCTTCCTCTTGCCATAATGGAGTGTCGCCTGCCACTGCAAGAGTCGGCAGAACCCTGGGCTCACATGATACATCAACTTCTCTTGAAGCACTAGAGAAGTTCGTGGTAATCTATCGGCAGCTCATTAACTTCGCTCACTTGCTGTACCTTTGTGCACCACCTTTCAGTCGGTTGATGAGGCCTGCGGCCTCTGGCGAGCATACTTTTTTCGCTTTTGGCCTCACTGCGGCAGTGTCGAACCTGTAAAGACATACGACATCAGAACATCTTGTCAGGCTTAGTGGCAAATTTTCACCGAAGCTGCACGTTGTGTCAAGGAACCCTACACACAGGCACACAGGACAAGCGGAGCGCGCTATATGTGCTTGAGTGTCATGTTCCGCTGTAAAGCAAATTCCTTTGGCAACGCATGCGTGCCATATGACATCACTTCACGTTTATGGAAACACGACATGAAAAGCCCGTCCATTATCAAAATTTTAGTGCACGTGACACAAAACGGAACTGTGTTCATAAAGTATCAGTACTTTTCATCCATGAAGGTGGGTTCTGATTATATTTGTTTGCAGGATTTCAAGTAGAAGTACGCCTACAAAATATACTAAACAAAGTTCCAAGTTATAGTGCTGCTATATATTCGTGTAACACGTTAAGCATTGCCGGTTTCTCAATAGCTGGCTGAGAATACTAGGCGTCAGCTCCTAGAGCTAGTTTTCTCGATCAATAAAAGCTTTGATTCATGTTATTAAGGATTAGGTAATTGAGCGTTTTAGTTACTTTGGCTTGATCTTTCCGCAAAATACCCATAAGAGCAACACCAAAGTACTGAAAGACCCATGGCAAAAGCAACTTCAAATAGTTTAAAGCTGCGGAGGAAGTCAGCATTGAAATTATTGCTTCGAAAGAATTTCTGCTCTAAAGCGGCAAACCATGCTCAGGGAGAAGACGGCTGCGGGTGGCACGAACTGGCTTCGCCGGGTCGTATGCTGTTTGTGTAAGCGATGCGGCACATTTTACGAACGCGAATTCGCTCATTCTCAGCGAAAACTGTTCGGCTTTTTAGTTTAACCTATAATCGGAAACATCGCGCACTGCAGACAAGCGAGCGATAAAGAGAAACTGACAACCGGGCGGTTTCTTGGCGCACGCGGAGCAAATTTCTCTGCGTAACGTCACAGGCCACCCGGTGCTGTAGCAAACGAAGAGGAAAAGACAGCGCTGGCATTGCTCATGACACTTGCGCCGTCCCCTGTCAAGTGTATTTTCTTAGAAAATAATTTGCAGAAGTACATATTGGCAACCAGTAATAACTTGCTACAGTCATCGATCAGGGATCGCTCTTCCACTCCAACAGTCGGCACAGGCAACCACGACAAGGACGCTGTAGTCCCTTCCTGTGAAGGGGTCCTAGCATAGGCCGCAGCCGTTACACGTCTGCTCCCTTGTTAGGCCCGCCGGGACAGCCCATTTAGCGTAATTTCCCCGTATGTGGCATCTGAAAAACGGGCAAAATACCGCGTGGTCATGACTAAAGAACACTGAAAGATGAAACCAAAATTTAGAGTACGAAAACGCGACTAAAAAAGTTTGCCCTTCCAGCAAAGGTTGAAAAGAGACGGGCACCTATGTCGTCACATAGGTAACTCGAACTTCTTGTAATTCAAAGCGCGAACGATGATTGCAACGCAACTGATTTTTTTTTTACTTCTGCCGTATTCATGACCATTCAAATGTGGCAATGGAATATGAAAAACTGGGGTGCGATTGGAGATCGTTGTTCGGCGCGTTCGTTCGGCTAGAGGCGCGCGTGATTGACCTACTCCGCGCCGACGATGCCAGCCGCGGGGCACGGCCAGGCTTTTGGCGACGTCAAAATGACGACACGCTCCTGTCAATCATCGTGCAACCGAGCACGTCGCCTACTACGCGCCGAACCCGACGGGAGTTGGGAAGTTGGGAGCAATCATACGCTCGTTACGAGACCGGCTTCGCATGGCGCGTCTGGTGGATTGGATTGAATCCAACCGGCGGCTGCGCAATGGCACTTTCGGATCCAATCCATAGTTTATTTCGAGAAAACGGCGCTTGCGTTTGGAACTTCGGTTGTTGCGCTGGCGTTGCTCGAGAAGGCAGGAGAGCGATGGCGGTGCGAAACGCGTTTGAAGAAATGGCAGAAAGCGAATTACGGCGTCGCTTTCGTTTCTCGAAAGAAATAGTGCGTTGGTTCTACAGCGAAACTGACCCCATTATCGGAGCACGCGAGCCAATGGAATGTTGTTGGTGCCTCTTGAAAAGTGCGGCACTGTTCCCGTCGTTTCTTTTTTCTTTTTTTTCTCGCTGTGCGCGACACCACCTAGCGACGACGCAGAGAAAGTAATAGTTATAAATTGTAGTAGTCGCACGCCCTACTATTTGAAAACGTGTTTAAGCTTGAGAAGAAAAAAAATACATTTTTTAAGATAAAGATTTCATTCATTGGAAGACGAGAAACACTTCATTTTGTAGTATACTCTGTGCAAGCAGTGTATTATGACGTGACAACGACAATATGACGAAACCTGACGATGAAGGAGGAATGAAGACAATGGCACGACCATGACGTCGTGATGAAGATGGTGTAAGAATAGATGCATGCAGTGACGACCACATGATTATGATCAAATGGCGAAAAAAGGAATGCTATCGATGAAATTTCGAAGTCGCTATGACGATAACAGTATGACCACAATCGGATGACGTAACTGAAGTGATGGAAACGACAATGCGACCTAGACATGACATGGGAAGAACCGTCTGACGACGACTGTGTGACGACGAAGGCGTGAGGACGAATGCATGACGATAGTCGGATGTGGAAAATAGAATGATCACAACGGAATGACCACACCAGCATTACGATGGAGGTATGACAAGGAATGGATGACGACGACTCAATAAAGACGATCCTATGTCAACATGACAACTGTATGGGCACAGTTGGAAGACGATGAGCTCATGGTGACAATCGTGTGACAATGACTGTATCAGGATTCGTGTATGATAACGGTGATGTGGCGACGACGACATGACGAGAGCGAGATGACGAAGCTGGAGTACCAGGGATACTGCTTGACGGCAATGGTCTGACCACTGGTGCTTCGTTGCGACTGTCTGAAAACGACGGCATTACAATGGCAGCATAAGAACGATTCAATGACGACAGTAACGTGCCCGGCGGCCACACTACTTTCTTTTAATCACAACTGATTCGGCGCATACGGCAGGTTGGACATTTAAAACTGGGAGCGTGTCTCGCCACTCTGTGAACACTGCGGAAGATGTAGGACGTGGCCCAGTTCATGTGGTCTCCCCGGCATTAGTCTGGCGAGCAAAACATTGTGCTTGACGCCACGAAACGAGAAGATTTCCAGCACGATTCTGCACAACGTCTGGTGTTTTATAAAGGTGACCAGATCATTCAAAAAAAAGGTACTTACTCCTTGCATTTCTTAGGGACTGCGGAATTTCACGTGTGGTGACGAACCGTACATCCAGAAAGAGGCGGAACCGGCGGGGTAATTAACGACTCCGTCTGCCATTCTAAAATTCCCTGGAACAACGCCACTACCACCACCCCTGACAATTATCGCTCCTAGCTGCTTCTTATTCTCATTCCTGCCGCTACTTCCTATTTCCATAAGAAGTAGCGCAGGTACGTCAATTTCTTAAGGAAAAAAATAGGTTATAAGGTTTTACGTGCCAAAACCACTTTCTGATTATGAGGCACGGCGTGGTGGAGGACACCGGAAATTGCCACCACCTGCAGTTCTTTAACGTGCACCTAAATCTATGTCATTTTGCCCCCATCAAAAATTTCTTAAGGTCAAATTCCCTTGGGGAGTACAGAAGCAAGGAAAAACAGCAGGACTTCTCTTGAGAAAACACTGGCATTCTTTCAGATGTTTTCAATCGTTTAAGCAGGTACCCTGTTTCTACTGCGGTAAAATATTTGTTATTCAGGCTCATGTTTCTCACACAAGGCCTCTCTGTTAAGCGATGGCTATACCTCGCGGACAACGTTCTGTGGCAATGAAGGAAAAGCTATGGGGGCGGATCTTCTGCACATGTGTTACCGCGCCAAGCCGTCCGCCAGCGTTGACAGCTAGTGCTTTTGGTTGCACGGAACAGATTCTGAATCGGCCCAGCTCCAGTAAGAAAATATGAGATGGGTTTCACAAGAAGGTCTCAT
This sequence comes from Dermacentor andersoni, assembly GCF_023375885.2. NCBI lineage: Eukaryota > Metazoa > Arthropoda > Arachnida > Ixodida > Ixodidae > Dermacentor > Dermacentor andersoni. The sequence goes on along the minus strand of NW_027314752.1, from coordinate 407,480 downwards.
GACTTCTGACATCACTGCCGTTTGACTTTCTGATATGTTTCTTTGGGATTTTCTGATCTATTCCTAATGTCATTAAATGTCAGCCACCGTCATTCTGATGAACACTTGAGTGTTTTTCTTGTGAGCATGAAATGTCTTCCTAATATGCGCTCCAGAGCAGTTTTCTTGTGAGTCTCTCATCTATTCCGAATGCACACCTTATTATGTATATATATATATATATATATATATATATATATATATATATATATATATAGCAGCACGTTTGACAACATGTTCGTGGGACTAATGCGGGACATTTCTCGACGAACGAAAGTTAACGAAAATACGTATCGCGCATTTCCACGCTTCTTTGAGCGCAGAAGCATGTTCAATGAAACGAAAACATAGTATCCGTTACCGGTGTGATATTTTCCTCTCGTTTAATCTCGCTACATCTCATTGAGGAGAGGCTGTTGTTGAGGTGGAGGGTCGTCGCCTTGTAGTGAGCGCACGTGTACCCTGCATGGTAGAAAGCCCCAAAAATTTACAAAACTTGGCAATCAACCACAGAGATACGTACTGTATCACTTGCTGAGAACAATTTGGAGATGCTATACCTCCTTATGAGAAAAATGTACGTGATGTCGGTTCGCACAAAGTTGCTGAGGAACCGCTGCGTGGCTTTGGGTGCAGCAGTAGCTACAGTACACAGAAATTGCTCTTGGCTGTACAAACATGCAAAGTGGATCAGCTGTGGCGTGTATACATGTTGTGAACTACTTCGACTGTAGCGATCTCCACTCGACAAAGGACAGCAGTGTCTGTGAATTGCTAGCTCGAATTGGAAAATCTTCTCACTATCTGATTTCTTGGCGTAGAAATGAGCATAGGAGCGCTGGTGTACGGCCAACCCAATGCATCCCCCACACATCCAAGTGCCAGTCGTCATAGAATATCCAAATCAGCTACCGGCATAGTTCTCGTACATTTCAAGTCCACTATGTCATGCCTGTTTTGACCTCCAGTATGATGGTATATATCCCAGTCGAGAAATACACCACACAATGTCGGGTGTTTTTCATCGTTTACGCCAGACCGCTTCCTTCAGAAGGAGAGCACAAGTTGAAAAGCACATGTATAAAAGCATGAAGATGCATGAACAAAGCATGAACAATGCCTGGATAAAAAAAAATTTAGTAAGTGAACATGGCGACTGCTATTCCGTATCATTGGAGAGTGTTCCTCTTTGTCATGGAATTATAATGAGCGCTGGCTGACACACGTCGCCTTTTTTGTTACTTTTTAAGCATTATTGGCAATGTCACAATGGGAAAAAGGTCACTTCCGCATTGAAGCTTCATGATATTCCACTCCAAGTAGGGCGCGAGCGTACTTGATGCGACACTTATATCTAGAGAATAGAATGTTTTGTTTGCCACGTGGTACAACTTAGTCTCTTTCTTTCGCATTAAGTATGCACCTGTGGGGAAAAGGAAGATGGAAAGGAAGAAACAAGCCGAGCCGGCCAGAAGAAGGAACAGAGTGCTGTCAAAATAACTCTGTTGCTTCTTCTGGCCAGCTCAGCTTGTTTGTGTTCTGAAAAGTTGATAGCTGGGAGGCATGTGCAAAGAACTAATTGTGACTAGCTAATAAAAGAACACCGCTCAGGCTGCAACTGCCTCGAGGGACGTTTGCAGCTTGAAATGCTGGCAGCCGACAGCCGTTCCTACTATTATCGCCAGATCACCCGACGAGGCGAGAGAGTCGCTGCGGTCTTTGCGGTAAATGGCGTATTACCGAATAAAGCTTTTGTGTGTAGGACTGTCGTGTCTCTTAACACACAACACCCTTGGATTACGCTTATGTACGAGTTACTTAATGTCGTGAAGAATGTGAAATGATCTGCGTGTCCATGCTGGAATTTCTTTGGGCTGTTCCTCTAAGAGAGGTGGATTACCGTAGTTCACGAGGCCTATCCTGGGCCCCACGATATGGGATGTGTCATTTATGGCAGCGTGCACCAGGGAGCGGGGCCATTCCTTGGGCGCCTGAGGTGCCACAGAACTGTTGGGTACACCCATCACCCGTGGAAAAGCTCCGGATGCTGCCCGCTCAACAGGCGCACTCGCGGGTTTTTCATGCCTGTCTGCACGGGCAGTGGCCATTGGTCCGGTGGGCCCGGGAATTTTTAGCCCTTCGTGGCAAAGGGCGCTAAAGCCCTGGCTGCTCCTGCCACGGGGTTTGATGGCGTAACCTCCGTCGCACTCTGTGTGACTCGGGTGAAGAAGGTGGCGCTCTTGCCAGTGCATCACAGCAGTGTAGGGTGGATTGAGCCGATTGTGATGGACAGAAAGACGCTTGCGTGGTTCCTGGAAGGAAAGGCTTAATTTCATCTTGAATGCTGTTATTTATTTCTCTTTCTCTGTAAATAAGCGATGTGATTTCAGTCACAGTTGGTTGGCACAGTGCAGACATCTGATAAATTGTCGTTAGGTGCACGTTTTGTACATGTAGCGCCCCCTCAGCAGCTTCGCGTCCCATGCCCAAAATGCTCGATGCTTGAATCATCGGCGCGGATTGGGAATGCACTGTACTTCCTGGAACTTGGAATATAAAATTTCAATTGGCCCATGGAGCCTGTATATAATGACTCAAAACACAATGGCAACGTCACCTGAGAGCCATGGAAATACTATGATCACGTGTTATGAAAAAAAAAATTGTTTCGTGGCTTCAAATGACGGAGGAAATAAGGCGATACGCATGTATCTGGAACGCCATTTCATATGGCAGCTCATTAGAATAATTCGCGCTGCCACTCGCACCGCAAGTTATTGCGGATGATATCTACAATGGCGAACCAGTTCAACCTCACGCAACGTCAAGTTGACTTTCACGTAATAGCCCTTCCTGTCCCGCGCTCCTCACGGAAATACTTCACCGTCTTTTTCTACATTCTTTTAAAAGCACTTATCTTGCAATACAGCTGCCAAGGACATGAAAGTAGGCTAAGTCGATAAAATTTATAGCTCCGCGCTAAGTTTCTTCATCTTGATGAAAACGCGAAATTCCATTTTGCAAAAGTTCTGTTTCCCTTCACCAAATTCAAGACGCGTGTCCTTTCGACAGCCAATGAGAGAGTCAAAATGGCAGATAAAGGCAGCTGAGCAGCCGGCAGGCGCGTGGAGTATAAGAGCGCCAGATGCCACGTTGTAGCGAAAACAGCTTTCTGGCGAATCTGCGCCCAGAAAAAACAAATACCATTCTAGCACAACGGCAGTGGGGAGCACAGTCGGCGATCCTCAAGAAATGTGATCACCCGCCGTGGTTGCTCAGTGGCTATGGTGTTGCGCTGGTGAGCACGAGGTCGTGGGATCGAATCCCGGCCACGGCGGCCGCATTTCGATGGGGGCGAAATGCGAAAACGCCCGTGTACTTAGATTTGGGTGCACGTTAAAGATCCCCGGGTGGTCGAAATTTCCGGAGTCCTCCACTACGGCGTGCCTCATAATCAGAAAGATTTTTTTTTTAACAAATGTGATCTGTGGGTGAAGGGCGTGGTTTTTATGCATGACTCGTCGAAGGTTCCATCGTAATCGCTGGTGCCCGCGTGCCTTCCAGGAATTAAATTACTACATGATTCGCGTTGCACATACAATAAGATTAGACATGGTTCGGTGACAAGACACAAAAGGATAGAACTATCGATAACTTTCGAGGAGCTTGGAATACAAGTGGGCGCGTCCTCCGCCGAGGGGTAACAACATTTTAGCCGGTGAAAATCGGTTAACGGCGAAAGGCAAACAAGTAAACGTGGAAATACGAATTGTTATGTGTACTTTAGAGAATTGTGGTATCATTTTCAGCTGCTGAGTAACAGAGTTGTAAACTGCATAGTCGACTTGGAAATTAGAAATTTCCAAAACACATCTTTCAGATAATGCCAGCCGAAATAATATAATCTAAGTATTTATAATGAATATATATAGCAGCTCCCGAGTTAGTACTCCCGTTTAAGGAGGCGAAGCCCAACTGAAACGACTACAGCAAGGGTGGCTGAACTGGCATATTGCTAGATTTCATGTCTGCTTATTCGAACTACCAAGATTTTGGTTCGCCGATCTGTTTCTCATATAGATCGCCATGCTGCTTATCAACGACCACAAGAAACAAGCCTGCCTGTCCCTTCCCTGCCTTTTCTTGCGGCCCTGTGGGTCAGGCTTTCCCTCTTAAAGATGTGGCATTTGTTTTTGCAATTCCATTCGTTGTGCCGTGATTTCATAAATGCGCAGCTGGCGACGCAAACTCCCAGCGTCGACTCGTGACCTTTCAATGAACGCCTTGAGCGCAAACTCACTGCTTTCTTTTTGCTGGGATCGTCGTCGTCACATTTAAAGATCTCATTTAGAAACTTCGTCTTGTATTTTCTGTTCCTTTGTTTTGTCTGGGTTCGTTCAGTTTGCACAGTACTTCTATCCACGCATTAGGAACACACCGTGCTTGGCGAAGTCAATGTACAAGTTTTGCTACGCACCCAGAGCGCGTTCTTCGAAAGATAATGTCAGAAATTTGTTTCGTATCTGAAGAATGGTTGTAGAAATTGGCCCGGCGCTTCACCTACGTCACTAAGGTGAATGGCGCAAAAACTGGTAATGATTATGCCAACGCATTACATTGTACCCTGGTGCAAGTGTTTAGGAAACAAAAAGCACAGCCGAGTACAAGGTCGTAGTCATAATTTTACGTCCGTATGGTTTTTACCAAAACAACAGCCGAGAGAGCGAAGTGTCCGTTTTTATGACGATGGTTAGCTTTATCGAACAATTCCAAGTAAATGCTTTCAAATACCCGCCATATAAGGGAAATTTTTGTCCTGTTTGTCTGTGCCAGATGCCATGGTGGAGGTTGAAGTAAAATATAATAAAACTACCCTATGACCTTTCATTTGGCAAAAGGACGGTCTCATTATGTGACACACCCGAGTCGGGAACACAGGAATCATTTTGACCTATTTGCGTTTTTGTTATTGTGCAGCTAAATGTCCGCACAAGTGACGATGGGTGCGCTCAAGAATGTGCGTACCCGTAGAAAAGCGGCCGCCACGTCCGGGCGAAAAACACGCCACCAGGGCCGCTTTTGTACGCGTTCGAAAAGCCGACGTTCGGTTTCGCCTCACGCGATTGGCCTAGATTGGCATTGGCCGCGGTATCGCGGCCAAGGCCAATTCACGGTGAATCAAGAGATTCCAATATGCGCTGAGACTCTACAGACTCTTGCAACGCCGAAGACAGAGTCGATGGCGGCGCTTGGGACACCAAGCGTTGCCAGATCGGCAAACTGGCACATCTTCGTTAAGATGTCCGCAGCACTTCCCTCCTCACTCGTTGGGGGCACTGGTGGACGGTTGGTGGACGTAACGCATGCGCGCGTAATGAGGCTTGCACATATTGTCAATGTGCACATAATCTGACGGTACGAGTGCAAAAATATGTAACGGCTCAAATCCGTCCACACTTGTTTCAAGGTGCCATATTATTAGAGAACTACGCCCAAGCTCTGGGTTAGTTTAGTAGGGACAAAAGTGGCTTGCATAAACAACCAGAATGAACATTTTCTGCATGCGCTGAAGTGTAGCTTTTGTATTTTTCTTTTTTGCTTCTGATGCATTTAAGCAGTTCTTATGAGATCTGCATGCTGAAGCCTAGTGGTACCTTGAACTCGAAACAGTGCATGATATCTGGAACGTTTCGGTTTCCAAATAATTAGCAGCAAGAATTCCACTACATTTAATCAGCAAAGCCACTTAATAAATGTCATGTTAAAATACCTACGCTTGTACTTTCTAAACATAGAGCAGTAGTATAGTTATGTCTTGCGTTACTATAAGGCTCTTTCCTGTTACAGTATTCGTACTTTAGATGTTCATAGCTTGTAACTTTGTTTTCCTTTCATTTGTTTTTAAGCTTCATCTTAATCTAAACTGCTTTCTTAATTCAATGCATGTCTAAACAAAGGGTCAACTGTGTACGTAGCAGTCAGTGCATTTCTTGTTTGTATTTAAGTAGTTGCGTATAATCGTGTTTATCATCTTGCATCCGCTTTGTAAAGGGTGCTTTGGCCCAGTGAAGCTGATCTTAGTGAGCAAAGCCTTCTAGAAGGTTTCTTAAAGCTAAGCTTTCTTTGCCTTATTGGACTTTCGCACCGCTGCTACTCCTGTCTTGACAAACATCTCTTACTGAATGCCTAATATCATTATATTAATATGATACTAATATCATGATATTACAATAGTCGTTGAACCATTGTCATCCCTGCTGGCTACTGACTACTACTGTCTTGCACGAATGACCAGTACCGGACATAGTGTAAATACCGGATATAATAACGTAACTAGATTGTGGTTTTGGGATGTAAACTTTCAGTAATCAATTTTTGCGCAGTGAAAAAGTGTCTAACTGGATCCTATAGTCTTTCCTTGGAAATATTGCTAAGCAGGAACAGCGTTCAGCAGAAACACCGTGAAAGCTTCGCTTAAAGCCGTAACCACAGCGCTTGGGATCTGCGAAATAACCGCAGGCTGATAATTAGGTAAGGACACTGCTGAGCAGACACAAAAACAAGAATAACAATTACACAGCTGACAATGTCGTCAGCACTATGGTGTATTTATTCCTACTGCATGACGGCACTGAAAGACTTCTTGAGCAAGCTAGGTAAAAGATAAGGGTGTGGGATAGAGCACAGATTGGCACAGTGCTGGCAAGCAACCAAATGCAAAATTAAAGCTGTTCATTGCAGTGTCTAAGGCACACGTGAATAAAGCAACATTCAATACTCGGCTTAATACTGCCCATTGAGTTGCACGCTGCCTTCTAAGATCAGTGGATAGAATCAAAGGAAACCACTTGCATCTTTTGTTTACTTTTTGTGTGTGCATCATTCAAGTCCTTTTCTTTTTATTCAACCTCATAGTTCGTATGCGATATTCTCTGTACTTCTGTCTTGTGCTTTATGTTAGGTTGTTATGTGCTGTTTACTTGTAATATTTTACCTGTATGCCTGCTTTCTCTGCTCCCTACTGCAAAGCCAAACTGGCTTTGTGCGTACTTAAATAAATAACTATTCTAAGCTATCCTTGTATGTATATACGTCCCCTGAACGGATCACATTCGCCGAAATATGCGATAATCGGAGCAGCGACGCCGCACAAATCTCTTATCGCCAATTAGACAAAGCTGAATATAATGCTTATTGCGCGTCGATTTACTCATGTAAGCGCAATTTTGAGTCCCCATAAACCCGGTGCATTACCAGATATAATACAAACATACGACATCGCCGGTCGACGCGACAAAGGAAAAGCACTAGGATCCCGTGTTTCATTTTAAACACGCTGGCTAAGATGAAAAATTCAAAATCACTTATAGTCTACACTTGTTGTGTAGCGCAGGAACATAATCTAGCCGAAAAACAGCCAGATGACTCGTCATGAACATGGTCTGCCAAGGCGCAGCTCTTTTATTCTTGAAGCGTCTTCAAAAGGCGCCGAAATTTAATTCGATCCCAAGGACTTCCATCACTTCCGCAGTGCTGTGATAATGTCATCTGCACATATAAAGCGCGTTTTCGACATCGGCGAGTAGGCTGATAAGAGAGGCAGCTTATGTCAGTTCCACACAGGCTTTAGATCGCGGTCGAGTGCGATCAAATTTCTCTATCACAATCGGTTCTACCCAGATTGCGCAGTACAGGCAATCGTGATCACAAATCGGATACCGATTGGGCTCGATCGCGATTGAAACTGCTCCGGTATGACTCCCGTATAAAATTCCGAGCAGTCACCTATTACGGCAGCGTCGGGCATTACGATCCACGAGCACCTCGTCATGTGCTTCTTGTGGCGCTTGCGTTTCGCCTGCCCCCAAAGCACAGTTCGAGCCTCAACGCAGGCGATCAGCGCTTCGTTGTTGATCGCCTTCATAGCCTCTGTGGCCTAGCGACACGAAACCAGCAGCGACTCCCGGCGTTTCCGTACGATTCTGAAACTTCAACAACCTTTCCGAACCGCCGGAAGTGTACATGCGGGCCACGTGACATCGCTGCACAATCTGCTACTTCCGTCGCGTACGCTCAAAATGACGACAAAGTTCAAGGCCTCCCTGACACGCTCGCTGCCTGTGCGCCTCCGCTCTCTGGACGCGTAGGATAGGCGCACACGGCCTCGCAGACGCGTGACGCGTAGCCATGCGCGCACGATTAGCCGCGTGTGGGTGCGCCTTTAACTGGAAATTCCCATTTTGCGCATAGCGTGTTTTGGCCATTTATGTGAAGACAGTCTACTTAGGTGAGTAGTTCATTTATGGCTGTTGTCTTGCCGAGCATACAACCTGAGCCTGTGGGTATATGCTGCAATATACACTTACTGGCTTGGGTAGGGCCTAGGAGACAACTTTGGTGACTGGGTATGTGCCCAAACAAGCACATTCGATACTGCGCATGTGTGTTGCCGAGGGCCCTTTCTTGGCCGACCTTCCGTAATGGATATGGTGTCATTTGACGTTCTGGTTTACAGCAAGATTTACACTATGTGTGTGCGGTGATGCGTACGTACGGTTTCGTGATTCCCGAATAGCATGGGAATATGTGAAGCGCATGTAGCATGGGAATGACATGGGGCTATCGCTGGCATTGACCATCATCCTTCGATGGTCTCTGCTACAATTATTCCTAATATACGAATTACTTCCACGGGTTTTATTCTTTACTCATTCATGCACTTCTCTAATGTGGCACTGATCGCGTGCCATTCCTCATGTATTTGTGTATCACACAGCCTTTGCCAATGGTTCCTTAACTTGTGGCCTAATTAAGGCATATGACTTGTGAACGGGACACGTACCTTTGTTTCTGCAGCTAGCAAAGCAGCAACGGACATGGCGTTTTCATCACGTGCTCCATCACGTGTGACGCCCCAGTGGCCAGCTGCGCAGCTGAGGATAACTTGAGTGCGCATATGCGCTCATGAGAGTACACGGTAAAATAAAGTTTTTAAAACGAATGGTTTTTATGCGTTTAGCAATCCAAAACTGCTCCAGGCACTTTTGGTATGTTTTTTATGTATCTTGGTCTTAATGCCAACTTAAGTCACCATGTAGTCCTTCGCCCTTAGAAGATCGGGCTGCTGTGCTGAGGGAGCCGTGTTCGAATAAACCACAGAACCAGCTTCTATTATGGAGCACATGGCGCTGGACACGTGCAGCTCGTGTTACACACAGGCACCCAAGACCGTCGAGATAGCGTGGACATAGCACTAATCTTAACTGCCTCACACGCTGAAAAGAGACACAACTGCTGCGCACACGCAAACGTCAGAGCGCCGTACGCATCGTGGCGTAGGAAGTAATGCGCACACAAAATCTGACTTATTTTAGCCGTTGTGGCCTCCTAGCGATTTTTTCGACGTTTGCGGGCGACACCGAACACCCCAAGCACCAAGCACAGAAATTCAAGTCTCTACTACACACCGCCATCACCCAAGCCAGAGACAGCGCGTTGCTGATCGAAGGGGACTTCAACGCCGCCCATCGAGCCTGGAGTTACGTGAAGGACACGGCCGAAGGACGGGACTTATTACAGGATACCCTGGACCACAGCTGTGCCCTGATCGCGAACCCCACATATCCCACCCGCATCGGCAACTCCTTAGCACGAGACACCACAACAGACCTTACAACAATCAAAAATGACAACACGGGCAAAGTAACATGACACTACACGGGCGTCGACCTGGGCACTGACCACTACATCCTCGAAATTACGATACCCAACCAATTCCGGAGCAATACCTTTATACACAAGTGGACGGACTGGGACGGATTCCGTAATGGACCCCTCACCACAGCACAAGACATCACGGAGATCGAAACCTGGACGGCGGGGCTCTGCGATGCAGTGCGCTCAGCCACAAAGACCATAGAAACAGACATTGAACGTCATCATCATGGACAGTCGCCTGGCCCATCTGATCGCCGCCAAACGTTCGATACAGGTGCATTGGAAGCAGCGACGATTGAATCGCAAATTAAGGAAGAAGGTGGCTGACTTAAACAGGGCCATTGAACAGCATTGCATGCTCCTGTGCCGTCAGCAGTGGAACGAAATCTGCAACCGAGCTTAGAGGGAACTGCATCGCAGTTGCACATGGAATCTATTTCAGCACCTCCTAGACGAAAAAAGGCCAAGTCATAGCAGCGGGCCCGGCACATGCACACCATCACACAACAAGGAAAAGACGCTGTTATCAAAAGCCTGGAAGCCAAGTATCTGCCGGACACGCCAACGGAAACTCACCCGCCGTACAGGGGGCTGCCAAACGCGTGGCTCGACCGAGACATTACCATATCAGAGTTACGGGTAGCTCTGAAAGAGCTCAACGCCCGCTCAGCCGCCGGACGCGATCTCGTTACCAACCAGATGCTACGCAACCTGGACGATGCTTCGACAGAGGCCCTAACCCATTACTTCAATGAATGCTGGCATTCGGGCAAGCTTCCCCGACAGTGGAAAACGGCAAGAACGGTCCTGATCCCGAAACCGGGCAAACCACTGGACATCGGCAACTTGCATCCCATCTCGCTCACGTCCTGCGTGGGCAAGGTGCTGGAGCACGTGGTCGCCAACCGGTGGCAGGAACACCTAGAGAAGGAAGGCCTCTATCCTGACTCAATGACCGGCTTCCGGCGCAGACTCAGCTCACGAGACGCCATGTTACAACTCAAACAAGAAATCATCGACAACAAGACAAAAGACAGCAAAGTAATTCTGGGACTCGATTTACAAAGTGCATTCGACAAAGTCAAACATTCAGCCATATTAGCACAAGTATCAATACTCAACATGGGGGTAACGAGCTACAATTATATTCAAGACTTCTTCACCAACCGCACGGTGGAACTGGACACCGGAGACCTCAAGCTCCCCGAACACATGCTCGGCAGTACGAGTACTCCCTAGGGTTCGGTCATCTCGCCATTGCTCTTTAACCTCGTCGTGATCGGGGTAGCGAGGGCAATAGCGGGGACAGGCGTCCGGTATGCGATCTACGCCGACGACATCACCCTGTGGGCGGCCGGCGGCACCAACGCCAGCATCGAGCAACAGCTGTAAGCGGCGGTTACCGCCATCGAGCAGCACCTTGACGGCACAGGCCTAATGTGCTCACCCGCCAAATCGGAGCTGTTCGTCCTCACACCACTTCGACCGGGACGGAAGCGTGCTCCCCTTCGGGAGTGTGACCACATCAAGATTATGACTGCATCGGGGCAACGCATCCCCGAAGTCCCCAGGATCAGGGTCCTGGGCCTGCTGCTCAACAAGAGCGCCGCAACGGCGAGACCATTAACAAGCTTACCACCAAGGCAATGGACGCCATCCGGCTCATACACCGAGTCTCCACACGAGGGGCGGGCATACGAGAAGACACTCTCGTGCGCCTTGTCCAGTCGTTCGTGATCAGTCACATCGCCTACGTTGCGGCCTACCTCAACTGGCAGGTCACTGACAGGACCAAGATCGACACGCTGATCAAATGGGCTTACAAGAGGGCGCTGGGCTTAATGGAGACCACGAGTAGGGCTCGGCTCCTGGAGCTCGGCATCCATAACACCCTAGAAGAAATAGCCGAGGCGCAGCTCACCGCGCAAATGGTGCGCCTCTACCATCAAGACGGGCCACAGTGTACTGACGTCCCTGGGTTAGAACTCCCAAGCTCCCAGACGGCAACCGTGCGAGATGACAGAGGAGGCGTGGGCCCACATTTACGTGGACCCCATCCCGAAGAACATGCACCAAGAGTACAACCAAGAACGGCGGCAGGCGCGGGAAAGGGGCTTCCCCAACAACATGCCTAAGACCCGCACGCCCAGTAAGTTGACGCAGCGGAATACAAGCGGGAAGGCTTCGCGACAGTGGTCGTTGCGGCGGTTAGCGGCACCAAGATAACGGCAGCGAGCGTGCGCTGCACGAACGCCACAGACGCTGAGGAGGTTGCCATCGCTCTGGCGATCACCGAGGCCGAGTGTCGCACCGTGCTCAGCGACTCGAGGAACGCCGTGCGCAACTTTGCAACGGGCGAATATGCGCGCCGGCGGCCGCCATCATCGGCAAGTTCCAACTTCAAGACCGCGGCAGGACCATCCGTATCAAGTGGTTCCCGGCGTACGCCGGCGAGTGTGCATCCTCACCGAACCACAACGAGACGACCCATTCGGCGGTGCGAGCGCTTACCTTCCGCGCCCCCGAGAGTGACCGTTCCGTGTGGTGGTTCGAAACCAACGAGAGATTGACCAGTTATGCCGAAGTAACCAAGTGTGATCTCTTAGCTCGACGGACAATGCCGCCTCCCCACCCGGCTCTCAGTCGGGAGGAGGTCGTAATCCTAAGGTAAATACAGACCGCGTCACTGCTCGCCCCCGCAATGCTGCACGTGCTTCACCCAGAGCTCTATCCGAGTGGGTTGTGCGGTGTTTGTGCAGCGGGTCCGGCGGACCAATGGCACATCATGTAGGACTGTGCCAGGTTCCCGACGGCAGCTACCTCCAGGACTTACCCGCCCGAACTTCAACGTGCGCTGCAGTCTACAGACAACGACTCAGAACCATGGGCCGTCCAGCAGGCTCGGGGCGCTCTTGAAAAGCACAAGCCTCATGACTCACTACAAACGGGCCCAACTAGGGTAGTGCAGAGTAGGGTATAACACAGGGTCGACGCTTGGCCAGCGTCACGACGCGTTAAACCGTCGGTTGCCGGCACTTTCTTCAAGTTATTCCATTCCTATCCTTGCGGGCGGCTTGGTGTATTAGAAAGGTCTGGGCTTCTGCCGTGTCTTTGGCAGTGTGACAGAACTTGATTCACCGCGGAGTCCAGTCGTAACGCAAATTAACCTTTTTTGTGCCATTTTGGGTACTGAAGTATGCGCCACTGGATACTCACGCTATTCAATCAACCCTATGATGCAAATTTGGGTCATGATGTGTGTGCTACTGGATATGTTGCGCTCTTCAACAAACCTTGTTGACGCCAAATTGGCTCACTGGCTATTTGCCACTAGGCATGTGTCACATTTGTCGCAATGGCACGCCTGTTTCTTTGACGAGCACGTCCAAGCACGAAGAGAGATACAGCCTGACGAAGATGCTGGACACGTCGCTCATAGTTGAGCGACATGGCTGTTCAGCGTCGAAGTTTGCCTCAATAAAGCACGCGAGACAGATGTTTTGTTAAAGTGGAAGAATCATTCATTCCATTAGATAGGTAGACTACCGACTGGGCCTGCTTTGAAGGCCCCCTTTGCCACCGAATCATTGAGATCATGGGCAGCATAAAAATATTGAAGGTAGCCTGTGTAGCAGAATGGTATCTTACGTCGCCACAGCCAAGGCTGAAGCGTATAAAACTCGTGTACAAGCTGCGGCATATCTGCTAATAGTTCATGCCGAAGTATTGAGCCACAGAACCAACCTGTTGTTAGTCTCCTCTTACTCAAAGCATACCATGGGCCTTGCACGGAAATTTTCAGTGGTTATTGCTTGGTGGATGCGCAAACCTTCCGACATGCCCAGGGAGTGGCAGCTGGAAAAAAAGGGAGTCTAGCGCTCCTATGCCGCCACCTTCCCAATATGTGGATGCCTTTCCAAGCTTCAAGAACCATTGTTAGTTGCGGAACGAATACCAGACCTGGAGCATGGTTGTACATATTTTAGTGGTAGGTGTCCGGCCGCAGCGCTCGTCTGCCTCCCAAAGCAGCGGAAGAGGCCCGACTAGTTCACCAAAGCTGTGGTAGCGGGAAGGGCGCCAAGACATATTCACCAATCTCTATGGTGCCCCCTTTCCAGATGAGAACCCACATAAACAACCAAGCACCTGGTGGTGTCACATATTTGATGTTCCTTTGTTTGAGCCATATTTGCACATTAGTGCATAACGAAAATGTACCTAAATGGTGAGGGTAGTGGGAAAAAAAGCTGCATTTTAGTAGCTTGAATAGCCACGCCTCCCCACCCTCCTCCGCTTGCAAAGGCGGCAACAGAAAGAAGCTCAAACTGAACAATTCAAACCAATGGTCTGATCCAATTGTATAAATAACGCAGTTTTTATGCTTCAAGGTAAAAGAACATTCATGATATCGTAGTTACAACAGCACGTTTCGATAACATGCGTAAACGTTCACCTGTTTGTTCGAACTTATTTAATGTGCTCGGGATACAAAACTAACATTTGCAGCCAATAATTATTCCGCGGTCAGTGTATTTATCAATGGTTGGTGTGTCTTATTAGGCGTGAGATCGATTAACGGTTAAAATTACTGAAGTGCGAATGTAGTGGCCTTTATGAACTAATTCCGACCTAAAGGTGTCAGAAGGTGATATTTGTATAAAGTTGTAACTATTAACACGTTAAATTTGGCGAATAATTGGGACGTGTGCGCGCGTTGTACGACAAACCTGCAATGGAACGGAAGGCAATTTTTTGCGGTATGATTAAGTTGAGCAATGATTTCTCAGTACCCCAGACTAAATAACAGTAAAGCAGGTGAGGATAAAAGAAAGCGTTATATAACAAGCATTTACGGCTGTGGCAGTATGCTTGACATTTTCGCAGAACGTCTACGGTTTTGCTAAGTTCATCTCATATTTGTTCTGTGTGGTATTCTGTGGACATGTGCTCCTGAAGCACAACACCCAGTGTCTTTGCAGACGGCAAAACTTCAATTATGACATTATTTCAAGTTTGGGAATTAAACATTTGACATGGTGTAGATTTGGCCCGGAAAACAACAGCTTTCAGATTAGCACATTTAGTACATAGCGTTTTTATTACTGTGGAAATGTGTAGTCTATTTATTATTAATTTGCGGATCATATCAGCATTCATTCTGGAAAAAAAACTTACAATTTCATTTATGAAAATGCTGTACAGACATGGACCAAGTATGCTGCCCCGAGGTACACCATATGTAATTTTTTCTAGCTCCGACAGTTGTCATGATGAACACACTTTGGTATGGACTAGTCAAGTAACTTTCAATTATTTCTGAGACAACACCAGGAATTCTGTACCAATTTAATTTTCGCAATAACGTTACATGGACTGTTGGAAAATCTGCATAAATTCCTAAACTTATTCGTTGTGTCTCTATATTGTTTAAGAATAGTTCTTTTTGATAACGTACCCGAGTGTTCGCTAACAGATTTTGACATTCTAGTGAACAAAATATTCTCTAGTCCCTTTGAGAATATTGGCTATATTGAAATCGACCTATTGTTGAACTGAATTGAATTCTGAGATATTATGTTCCGGAACCACGATTTGATTATGCGGCGTGCCGTAGTAGGGTACTTTGGCATGATTTTGACCACTAGAGGGATACTTAAAGTACCCCCAGTGCACGGGAGATGCATGTTCTTGCATATCGCCTGTATCAAAAAGCTGCCGCTGCCGAGACTTAATTCCGCGACCTCCTCCTACTCCTAAGCAACGCAGCACAATAGCCGCTAAGCCACCGCGGCAGGCACGACCTATAGTTACTGAAGTTGTTTTCTCACCTCCCTTATATATACGCTTATGTTGGCAGCCTTCACGCTCTGTGTAAAGAGACCGGTACCTAAGGAAAGATTATACATCTGCGTTAAGTATAGGCCGAGTATGTCGGTGATGAAAATAATGGGCTGTAATTTTACACCGTCTATGTCTTCACTCTTGCTCACCTTAAATTATCTAAGCATATTTATTACTTGGTGTTCATTGCTGGTACAGGAAATAGGGAATTCAGTATAGGGAGGGAGGCTGGGCATAGGTATTTGAGAGCGTCGTCATCACTTGTGCTCTCGACAAGTGTAGTAAAGTGCTTATTGAATTCTTTTCTGGTGGACTTGCAAATAATGCAGCAATACAGCATTAGGCTTCTTCCACATTTCTTTCAGGTTTATCACACCACCAAACATCGTGAAATAATAATTCCCTTTGGCTTGCCTCTGAATATTGCTCAAGTTATTTCGATTGTTCTTGAAAGTCTAGAAGACAACTGACTCGCGTCCTATAACAGAGACATTGCAAAGCCTGTTCTTTTCCTTTATCATTTTAACTATGGAGCATTCGTCCTTGATTTACGGCACGCTAAATTTTTTTGTGTGTTTTATGAGGAAGGTGTTTCTGATACGCTGAGCACACGATCTCTGTAGAACGGTTGTATGCTAGAGCAGGCGAGAATAAGGACAGTACATCCCCACAATTTATTGAGCTAATTTCCTCTCGGAAAGATAAAAGTTAGTGTGAATCAGTTTGTTGAAATTTCATGTGTGGCGAAGCTTTCTCCTTTTGTATGAGATGGCTAGCCCAAACAAGGTGTATAGGTAGCTGACCACTGATTTTCGCGTAAGAAAACCAGAATGTATCTCGTCGGTAAAGAGTATGTTAGAAGCAAATGTGTGAGTGCTGTACCCATTAAAAAACTGGTGGGTTTGCAGGTGCCACCAGGACCGGAACCAAGTACCTCCTGTATACGAGGCGGACGCTCCATCATTTCACCCCCATTGCGAGGCAGGCGCTTTAGTAACTTTATTATTTGCAGACATTTTGCCTTGAGATTTGTGTGATGGGGATTGAAGGTTAGTTCTAGTATAGAATATTACATAAATATTATAAAGTGCGTGAAGGTTAAGATGCGGCGGTGGAGCCCTTGCAAAAACGTGCGTTCGCCCGCTGGTTCACTGGCTGGTTTAGTCGTAATTTGCTTTGTTGTTTAATCGGTTCGCACGCTGGTTTAGTCGTTCGTTCGCTTGTTCGTTCAACTATTAGTACGGCCACTATGTCTCTTAGACGTGCTTGCTGTAGGGCACTTAGGCTTCTGCATTGATTACGTAATGGGATGGCAAATAGTGCCTAAATGTCATCGACTGCATCATTTCACGTAGGGCAGTTTCGGCCGCGTAATATCGCGGCAATTCTTTTTTCGGTCACCACTAAAAAAATATGCCCAAAATATTATTTCGGGAGAGACCGAAACCGTCCTCACGGCATGCACCTTAATACAACTCAGTTCGCGACTACTAGGTGACATCGTAAACGTACAAGCTAACACAGGATTAAATGTTATTCATGATAAGTCATTATGACTTCTTTGTATTGGATTGGTAAAACGTTTCTTTGAGCCTGCAATAAAACGAGCGCTTGCGCGCGCGCTCCGGACGGGGCCTACGTCGCCCTCTGGGCGCTGGCCGCGCGGCCTGGGTCTCCGTTCGCGGTTGCCGTCTCGCTGAGTCCCTGCCGGGCCAGCGCCTCGATGGCCTGCTGGACGGCCCAGACTTGTCCTTTCGGATTGTCACTCCCTGCGGCTGCTTCAAGTCGCGGCGGGATCCTCCCAGACTTGGCTTCTTCCTGGTACTTGGTGCAATTCCACAGCATGTGTGCGAAGCCGGCCGTCTCCCTTCGGCAGACTCTGCACTTGTCTGTCGGGTGCGTCTGGGGATGCACTCTGTGCATCAGTGACAGGCTGGTGAGTGAGGCCGTTTGCAGCTGTCTGAATAAAACGGCTTGCTCTCGACTGTAAGCTAACGATGCTCGTATTTCAGACATAGTTAAGCGCTGATACGGCGTTCCCTCC
The DNA here is from genome assembly GCF_023375885.2 of Dermacentor andersoni. Lineage (NCBI taxonomy): Eukaryota > Metazoa > Arthropoda > Arachnida > Ixodida > Ixodidae > Dermacentor > Dermacentor andersoni. The sequence goes on along the minus strand of NW_027314752.1, from coordinate 389,839 downwards.
TGGCTAATCAATGCTAAAAAACTGATTTCGTTCTATGTGTGCGCAGGGTCTCGACTCGATGATCGGCCGCGCGTGTTCCTGTCGACTTTCAGGGTCCAGACACATAATAGAAACAGCATCCACCTGTGAGGCTTTGCGCGTGCTTATAAGACTGCCATGCACGCACGTTGGCGCCGCTGTAGCTTGTTATACTCTATCGAACCTTCAAGGCAGCGATCATTACTGCCCTCTCGCAGCCTTTGTGCGTCAAAGCTGGTAGGCGTAGCGAATTCACGTGGTAAGGACGGCGCGGTACATTTATTATACTGAGGCATTGCTGGAGGCTACGATGTGGGCATCTGATTGTAAACGTGTTACTTACCGCCATTCGCAACATGATGTTGCGACACGCGCTTGACAACTGTTGCGTGCCTAATTGTAGCGCACAGGATGCATTAAGAGCACTCATGATACGGAGTTAGCGCTCGTTTAGACACTTTAAAAAATAGTTAACACAGAAAAGTAATGAGCCATTCCACTCTGTGAAAGTGAACGAACAGCGAAGATTGTTTAGCGCATGACAAAGAGATGACCCAGAATACTGAACAATGTAACGAACACATCTATTGTCCTAATGTGTAGTCATCGTGGTGACATAGGTACGCGCACACATTCGCGTATCACCTCTGTTAATAAATGTCTCAGTCACATAAGACAATGAATGGCTCGTACCACCTTAAGCAATGGCTCATACCCCCGTAAATGCGGCCTGTCGATTACGACAGAAGCGAAATTATATGCTGCAATGATGAGCGGCAACGGATCCAGGTGTGGAGGATGGCGACGACACGCGAACCAGTGCTAATGATGGGCTATGGTGTTGGGCTGCTCAGCACGAGGTCGCGGGATCGAATCCCGGCCACGGCGGCGGCATTTCGATGGGGGTGAAATGCGAAAACACTCGTGTACTTAGATTTAGGTACACGTTAAAGAACCCCAGGTGGTCGAAATTTCCGGATTCCTCCACGTCCTCCAATCAGAAAGTGAGTTTGGCAGGTTAAACCATATTATTTAGTTATTTTTAATGCTAATAATGATAGTTTTTTTGTACGACGGAGCCAGCTGGGGAAGAAGACGACGGAGAACGCGCGAGCCCTGGCACAACTCAAGAATATCATCATCATGATCATCATCATCATCATCATCATCATCATCAGTAGCGCGTTTGGGTGGTTGGCGCCGAGAATTTTTAACGGGAAATCGTTAAGGGCCCTGTGTCGCCTAAAATCCGGCGGCTCTGTACCGCGCGCGGCGTCGAACGTCGCTTGGGAAAAACGAATTTCGGACCTACTCCTGAAAGACGCATACCCAATCAATCTTCGACCACCGAAGTTGCTCATACGTTTTTTTTCAATCTTTACAAAGTTATTCGTCGGAATTATGAGAACGGCAGCCCACAAAAAAGGTACTAAAAATCAATAACAGCACATGTCTTTTAATAACAATAACGGGAGATCGATCCGCGCAAAAGGCCATGTTTCTACCAAAATGGTCGCTATCGTGCCTAGCGTTCGCCGCCAGCGTTTCCCAGTAAACACTACGATTACATAAGCCGTAACCGAAAGATGTACGTAGAAATGAGGAGAAAACAGCTGAGCTAGAGAAGTAGCGTCCGGGCTCCCAAATACTTCGTCTTCGTCATTTTCAAATTTGTCAATATTCAGTCGTGCTGAAGTGTGCAACGTGTTCTTAGTTTCCCGTCTTAGGTAGGTGCTGCCAATAGTGCACTGCTCACAACTTCGCATTCCGGCACTGCATCGCACATTTCCAACATTTACTTGGAATTTGAATTATGAATCGATGCGCCGCGACAATCTCTTCTTCCCTGTTGAACGTGGTGGCCTAGGATTAGCCGATCTCCGTTATGCAGATTGTTTCTCGCCTGTTTTTCTTTCGAGTCAGTGACCACCCGTTTGTGCGCGAAATCTTGCAATTGTGATTAGTTCATTATCTTCCTAATATAGTATTGTCATCAAATGCCAAATTTATCCCACAGGCGTCTTGGGGCTTTCTCAAGGAGGTTGTTGACACATTTCTTTTTTTGAAGGTTGGATTCAGCCTGGAGTAAATGTTCACAGTGAGTCGAAAATCAATTTCTGCGGCACTGGTGGACTCGATTTTCTCAGATACTTTGTATCGTACACGTTATTTCAGCCGACCTTATCAGTATATACTTAAGCACGTCTTTAAAATGTGTACCCCCTCAAGTAGAAACATTTTTCTTTAAATTACATTCGGAAACACTTGCTGGTAAAAGTTGGTTTAATTCGAGGGGCTGCTTTGTGCCGTGGTCAGCAAAACTGTCAAATCCGTTCACGTGCCGAGTCCATAGATCACTGTTTCATAGACTATATGGATGCTGTATTTTTTGGGGGGGACACTCTCCAACGGACGCTTAGAAAGGACACTGACATGTCTCCATATTCAATTACGTCTTACCGTTTTAGGTTACGGACGGTCCTCCCTATGACATGTTCATGGTACTTCGTTCATATAGCCCATGGAGATGTAGACTTTGTGACCGCCATGCCGAAAGCTAGCGATCTACAAAATCCTTCTTTCGCGAAAGTATTGCTTATCTGAGAAGTGTGTACGCTGTGCCGAAACCTCCGCCAGATTGAAGGCACTTGTTGGACGCATGTTTGTCCTTTCCCGTGTTTTTAGTGTGTAGCTGTGTCCTCTCTGCAATATATGACCAGTTTTGTTTTCGATGCAACAAAGAAGAAAAGCAACAGTGGCTGAATCGGTTAGCGCGGTGGTTCGAATCCGCAGCCAGACAAGAAATTTTCTGTGTTCGCGCGGCTTGAGCTTTTTGGTACGGCAACACAGACGCCGACACGAGTCAGGCAATAGAAGCTTCGTTTGAAAACACCGCACATGCACCCCGTACAAGATGGTAAACCAGCGAAGCTGCTATGTGCGGCCTCGATGTTTATCGCTGGGATGATTCCGACGCTTTAATAAACTCTCTTTCAATTACTAGTTACGTCGTTGTATTTCTTAATGAGGTTAAGGATCCCTTTGGCTTGCGCCTATCGCAGTGTTTATTTGAAATTCCGGATATTGGGCTTCGCATATTGACCATCGCGGAGGGGTGCAATGAGGGGCTCATTGTGCTGATCCAGCGGGTTCATCAAAGTCTTTCTGAATTATGTTACTGATTTGTGCTTCGTAATGCATTATTCATAGTCGTTAAGACTCGGTCATGCACTGTAGTTACCAAGTGACACACCAGACCCGCACATTTCATTTAGTTACAAACAAGGACACATTTGTTGAACCTGTTGCGATGTCGGAGAGAGGCTACAGTGCTTGTGCTGTGCTGCGAGGGAGAAACGACGTCACTATCGGCGTAGGCAATGGCGCGCCACACCTTTCGCCGGAAGGCCTTTTACCTTTAGAATACTTTTACTTTTAAATACTTTTAGAATACTTTTAAATACTTTAAGAGCTTCGCTCTAAAAGTATTCCTTTAATTATACCATCATGATATTTTCTTAACCACGCCCCCCTCTGCCTCCCTCCCCTGCAGTAAATACGTAGATCTCAGTGCCTACCTAATGAGATATTTGCCCGTCCATCACGTAAGGGGAATGCCATGTCTGATATCCTGCTAAGCAATGGCTCAAACTCCCGAAGTATGCTTCCCGTGGTCGGACCACGAGTGTTTCGCCTAGACATGTACAGAATTAAGGTCCATCCGATGGACCTTAATGAAATTCTTGGGTCCGTCCGTCCATCCGTCCGTCCATCCGTCCATCCGTCCGTCCATCCGTCCATCCATCCATCCATCCATCCATCCATCCATCCATCCATCCATCCATCCATCCATCCATCCATCCATCCATCCATCCATCCATCCATCCATCCATCCATCCATCCATCCATCCATCCATCCATCCATCCACCCGCCCGGCCGCCCGCCCGCCCGCCCGTCCGTCCGTCCGTCCGTCCTAGCGGTCTTACGATCGTCGCCATTTCAGCTTCGTCATCTGACTCGCCTCATGACGTCGTTGTTACGCTTTGTACGCTTGTCCAGTGGCCCAAGTTCTCTGATAGCTTGTGCCTATAGGTATGTGGTCATAGTCAGGATGAAATAGTGGTCATTGCATCATTATCATTCCAGCTTTTCAATCCTACTGTCGCCATGTCGTCATGCTCACGCCATTCTCATCATGTCATCGTCGTCATGCATTCGTTGTCACACCGCCGTCAGGATGTCGATGTGGTCGTTCATCGTCATCACTGCAGCTTTGCCATGCCTTCGTTGTCACACCATCTTCATCATACAGGCTTCATATTGCAGTCTTCACCATGCCATTGTTTTATACGCTCCCCTTCCTTCCATTGCCTTAATGTCATTGTCACGCCATCGCCGTTATCGTCTCTTCTTCATACAGTCGTCGTCATGCATTCGTTGTTGTACCGTTGTGATGCCGTTGCTGTCGCTTCATTGTCATTATTCTAACTTCGTCGTCCGATTCGTCATGGCGTCATCGTCATGCCATCGCCGTCACAGGGGGGCGTATTCTACGACGATCACTTCGGCGTTATTATCGCTTGATCGTAACGTAATGCTCAACCAGCCAACCACCACACACCTGACGACGATAGTATTGATGAAAGCGATCGGCACAGAATACGTCCCCAGTTGTCGTACCATTGTCGTCGTAGCGCATTTATCATTTCACCGGCGTCATGCTTTGTTCTCCATTGTGTTGCAACCAAGCTGTCGTCACTTAGTAGTGATTATGCCGCCATTGTCATGCGATCGTCATTCAGTCACCGTCAGAAAGTCGGTATCATGTACCTGTCGTCACATCGTCGCCACCATGCTGTCATCAACAGTTCGTCGTTACGCCATTGTCGTCATGCTCTTGTCATCCATTGGCTTCATGTCTTTGTGACTCTGTCGTCGTTATATGATCACTATCATTGAAGAATCATCATTTATTTGTGGACGTGCCGTCGTTGTCATGCAACCGTCATTCCATCGACGTCGTTCTTCTTTGTCATGCATCGTTGCCACTGCGTCGGCACCGCACAGTCCCTCTCATGCAGCCATGCTAATGGGTAGCCGTGACAAGTGAGTATCGTAGCAAAGTGGTCGCGCTAGCGCAGTATGTCGCAAATAGCCGAAGCAACAGAGTCTCAGACTGACCACTACAGAGGTTAAATAAACGTGACTTCGGAAATATGTTGTGTCGCTAAATAGGAGTAATGGCAATCGCATTACCAACGAGAGTGATCGTGAAACAAGTTTTGTCGTAGTTCTTAGTGATTTGAAAGACAGGCCTTCAAAGAGGTTTCTTATTTGTCGTTCATACAAAAGAAAACTTAAGGCTCAAATTAGGAAAGAGAGATGGATTCTTGGACCGTACAGCTGGAGCTTTATTTTATTATTGTGTCCCCGGACACGTGTGAACGCTTCTTGACGGAATATTATATGGCCTTATGCAGTATTCTTCAAGTGTTGTGTTGCATTCTGATGACAACGTTTCCATTTTTTTTTCTTTAGACCACACCAAACAAGTTGTTTTACCTGAAAAAAGGGTATGTTATTGTCCAATAATACAGGCTCCTCTTTTTACATAATTGTCTGTGATGACTCAAACATAATTAAACTTACCCAAGATAGCCAACCTTAACACTTAGGGAGTTCATAATTTCTACAAGTATTTGACGTCGCAGAAGAAAGAACAGAACAAACATCATTCTTCTCTCTTAGTAAATCTGGCGGCAGAATTTAGACATGTTGTGTAGACACATCATGAGAAATGCTGAGATGAGTCCTGGTGAAATGCTATCCTTGGGTTATATTTTTACTGTTACAGTTGCGCTTCAGGTGTGATTTTATGGAACAGTCAAATATCTTTTGAGGAACCTTTATACCTATAAAGTATAGAATGATTCATCTATTTAAGACGCGTAAGAAATCTTACAAGTGCAAGAGGGGCCAGCCCGGCAGAATGATCGAACGGTCTGTTATGCAAGTCTACGGCGACGAGCATTCAATAAACATTAAAGATCTGTTGCCGTATAGGCACGAGAGAACTGCGGCGAGTCAAGTACTGAGGTAGTATCTCTAGATAGGTGCACTGAAAGCGTCGAAGCCAACGTTTGCTACAGTGTGAACGATGAGCAGCTACCGCACCAGCCTTTTTCACAGCCGCAGTTGTCTGAAGCAAAAATGTCACAGTTTTGCCCGAAAGACGAAACTGTGATTGCGACAACAAATTATTAGAGCGCTATACGAAGTATAGATAGTACTTGTATCGGCTCTGAAAACTTTTAAACATTCGCTGACTGGCTAAATTAACCTTTTAACCTTGATGAAGTCACGTCCGGAGAAGCAGGCTTCAACACATCTCCCTCGATGACCACAGACATTCGTTGTCAAAATGCTGGTGTGAGGAAGCTCGGCAGCAGCGAGGAAATCGCCTTCGTGCTACCTCTCGCTTCAATACTAACTAAACGGCGAGAATACAACGCACTCGAAGCTATTGCCAATCAGCGCACTGTCCCCATCGCAAATTGCTGTCAAAATAGGACCCACACGGCCGCGCTGGGCCGTGCCACACGCAGCCGACGCCGGAGTAGAACGGCCTCCCTGCTCCGCGCCTTCCGCGCAATGGAAGGCAGCGCGCTTCCTCTCCCCTTTCCTCACTTGCGCGAGCGAGATGGATTAAGCATCGTCGGCTCACAGTCGTAAGCTTTCACTTTCACGTACAGCATACGGCGTGTGTCCACGATGTTGCCGCCATCGCAATTTATATGAAACGTCATGACGATTGCGGAAATACGCAGATAGTGTTAATGTAATTGCTGTTGAATAACATTGTACTTGCTATGGTGCGAGCTTGCCAGTCCAGCGAACGACAACTACGAACCTCACCCAAGTGGCAGGCAGCTGCTGGCAGTGAGGACAGGCGACAGTGACTGGTGTACTTTGCCGGAGCCTTGAATACACCTGATCGCCTAGAGATTTGTGGTCGAAGGAGTGGGTCCCTGTAGCCAACATTAATAAAGCCATCAGCTTAGGCGGAAGAAATTGGCCTGGCTTAGACTTATTCTTTCGCATCGAGAGCCCTTGACCGACCACACCTGCGAACGGAAACGCAGCCGGTGGGACGTGGTGCAGCCATTTGCTGGAGGGTGGCAGCGTCTTCACAGTGACAAGGGCATTGCAGGAAGTGCGGCCCGTTGAGCCGACGCCAAACAGATGTATCGTTGGCGCAGGCAAACAAGAGCACAGTGAACGCTGGACTGACCGTGGCCAGGTAGCCGGGTCTCGCCTCCAGGTCATCCGGGCATACCTTTAGAAAGGCACTTTTATAATTCAAGCAACGCTAGGATGCACGTATTGCATATGTACGTACCCCCTTGTGAAGGGATTTGGTGTCCGATGATACAACAATCACGGCCAGCATAAAGAAACTCGTATCTAAGGTGTTGAGGAGGCTTTATTCCTGCAAAAGAGTCAGTGGTTCCGGTGTATAATAGTTACAGATGTGTAGGCTCACACACATACACACACACACACGCACACACACACACGCACGCACACACACACACACACACACACACACACACACACACACACACACACACACACACACACACACACGCACGCACGCACGCACACACACACACACACACACATGCACGCACACACATTCCGTTGCCCATAAGGCATTATACGATAGATAGTACAGAACACCGTACACTGTACTTGTGCGCAATGAAAAGTTGATAATTCATGTATATTTAATAAGCATATTTTGCGGGCATCCTCAGTAAGCTGAAAAACACTAATACTTAATAGACAGAAAGTTCGAAACTGCCTAATCGAGCATTTTGTAAAGCGAGCTACAACTTCCTACTTGGAATGTCTTGTCTAACTTTGTTGCTTGTGAAGTTTGTTAATTATTCTTGACTAATTATCTAATTTGGCATAATAGAAGGACAGTGTTACACACTACATACGAAAGTGAGCACCATACATTTGGTCGCGCCATCTCAGAGTGCATCGGCATTTTTAAACTCTAGCTAAAATTAGCTGAAACATCCTGCAAAATTTCAGTTGCCCATAAGCCGTTATACAATAGATGGTGCAAAACACCATACTTTACGGCTTCTGAGCAATAAAATGTTGATTAGTCATGTATATTTGACAAGCGCATCAGAGTTCTTCATCGATGCTTTAGGATATACGAGTTTTCATTATGAGAGAAGGACTTTAATCAGATTCGGAGTTGGCTACATCAACAAAATGCCTTACATGCTGCATTGGAATAATAGTATTCAAGATAAAATGATGTCTTCAATAGGAAAAAAGAATGAAGTTATGCTAGCAGCAGGAAGATACGCTCATATCTTCATGCACAATTCAATAACGAAAAGTAATATAGAAAGAAATAATAATTACAAATATTACAAGAAGGTAATGACCATATCGTACGCAAAAGAACTTATCAATTAAATATTCAAAACGTACTATTATATAAGAAGCTCAGGTCTGTTATTAAAAATCTTTAAATGTGCATTTCTCGCATGCGAAAAAACATTTCGGCAAAACCCATCTCACGACGACTTTCCATGGTAATGCATTCGTATAGAATCACTATTGCGCCCAGATCATATTCTAATATCGAAACGAGTTAATCATAAGGAGTTTGCTGCAGTGGCACTCCTCGTTCGAGTTTCCTTGCTAACATGACGATGATTGTATACAGTCACCCCCTTTGAAACGGAGCGGGGACAAATAATCACCTATATTGCTTGAGTTACTCAGGTATGCTATACATGCTTTTCATTCGAGCATTCTGAAGCGAAGCTTTCTTTGCCTCTTTCTACGACTTTTGCACTGCTGCTGTTGCTACTGCTGTCTGGTACACCGCGTCGGGGCCTGGTTCCGAGCGTGTGTATAGACGGCAGGAGCACGACAGAGAGGCGAGGCGATGCTAGAAACTCGTTTGGACCTTTTCACCGCGTCAAATGTGCACAATGCGCTCTGGAGCTCCCTGCACGCCGCAGCATCAGCCTCTCAACAGCTGTAATTACAACGCTTACCCTACTATTAAAGTGCAAGTCCAGAAAGCTAGATAGGAAGGCAGAGAGAAGGGGGAGAGGAGGCACAGAATGCGTAGAACCGACGCAGTCGCTAAACGAGCTTTGCCACTCTTCACTCGCAGTTCCCATACAAGGATTGGGGGGGGGGGGGTGGAGATTAAAAAAAAAATGAAATTATGGGGTTTTACGTACCAAACTCACTTTCTGATTGGAGGATGCAGAGGAATCTGGAAATTTCGACCACCTGGGGTTCTTTAACGTGCACCTAAATCTAAGTACACGGGTGTTTTCCCATTTCGCCCCCATCGAAATGCGGCCGCCGTGGCCGGGATTCGATCCCGCTACCTCGTGCTCAGCAGTCAAGGGGGAGGGGGGCGGGAGGTTCGGAAAAGGTGACGTGAGAAGGCGAGGAAACACTACTACAGACGCGACTGTGTTTGCGGGTGAACAGTATGAATTTAAGTTCAAGGTACGGTAAGGTACGTTTCTGCTATTTCAGAAAAATAAACAACGCGCAAATTTGTCAAGCGGATAACTTACGCAGGGCGTGCTTTAACGCCAAATTTAAGACATCTGTGCCCACCGCGATAGCTTTGCGGCTACGACATTACTCGAGGTCGCGGGTGTGATCCCGTCCACGGCAACCACATTTCGACGCGGCTGAAATAAAAAAGCACTCGTGCACTTAGATTTAGGGGCACGCTAAAGAAGAACCCGATGTCAAAAATAATCTGGAATTATTACTACAGCGTGCCTCATCATCCGATTGTGGTTTTGGCGCATACGACCCCATAATTCAATTAAAGTTTAATACTTCTGCCCCGGTGCGATGTACCATATGAGGTAATGGCAACGCTTAACTTTCTCAAAGGTTGTGAAGTGTGGCGCACAACGCCTCAAGCAAACACCCTGTGGCTTCTTTGTACTCAGGGCTGGGCAAAGATACCTTGCAAATGTATCCAGATACAAGATACTCGGACAGCAAGTATTGCAGTTGCAGATGCAAGATATTAGGGCAATGATTGTATTGGATACGGTACTTTGCATTTCTATCTTAAGATACTTCCATACATTTGCAAATTTCCTAATATAGATCTACATAATAAAGCAACAACAGTCTATGCAGAAAAATGTGCCTGCAAATTTTTTAACTCCGACCAACCTTATTTCATTTGAATAAAATATCTGTTAGTATTTCAGTACTTTTTGTCTTTTTTGGTCAAAGTATTTTTTCATTCGGAAATAAATTACCGGGCTTGCTTTTTACGCTGCGCTGTCAAAGGTTTTTGCTCGTCACTGATGGCGACGAGCAAAAACCTCTGATAACTGCTTGCCAACTGCTTGCAAAGCACTTGGTGGATCGCCATCTAATTACAAGAACGTCAATGAGAAGCCTCAGAACGACTGCCGAATACTGCTGTGGAATTTGACCTTGTCCGTTAACGTATTGGTGTTTACAGAATACCGGATCGCGGGAAAGGCATACAGCAGCCACAACGCTGGTAGCGACAGTTTTTTGCAACGCGTAGCCTATGCAGAGAGCACACAAAGCTGCAATGGCCTTTGATATTGTACTTATCTCTTGGCGTAAAACGTTCGTAGCGACATAATTACACTGCGCGCATTGGCGTACGCAGCACAGTACGGTGGGTGCGAGCAAGCGTCATGGCAGCTACGGAACTAAAAGGAAAAAATAAGAAAAAGCAAGAAAGCTACAGAAATTTTGGTAATTTTCTACTAATGCGTAAGCATTGTTTGGCTCGGCTGTGACTTTGTTTTTGCTTAGTTTTGCTTACCTGCTTTTCCTAGCTTACGCGCGTCTACCCATGGCCTTTCTGGTGGCAAAGAATGCTTTGGCTTTAGCAGACAGTTGGGAAATTTTCTCGCCGCATCCGGCCCATTAAATGCAATCGTACCAATTTAGCCGGAACGCCGTGCACGAGCGCTTCTTGAAGGAGCACAGCGGTCCAAAGGGAGGGAACGCCAGCTGCTGCATTATCAAGGGAGGTGTTGCCTGAGGATATATATAGTGCATTGCCGCGATGCCTTGTCAGCCTCGCTGTAGCTCTCGTAAACCGGTGTTTGGCGCATGTTCCCTGCTCACGCAAGCTCTTTGCCTGAATTCTGAGTACGCCTCAATAAGGCACACTGAAAACACGCCAAGCATCTCGAAGCGCTCGCTTGCCGGTGAAGTTTTCATAACTCAAACGACGCTGAGAAAAGTTCAATTAGACGTTGGGCCACCCCAAAATCTCGAGTGCGATCTTGCCGAAGTTTATGTTGGCCCACCCACAAATTTAAAACTGGCCTATTCCCAAATTTAAGTGTGCCCAGCGCTAAATTTACCGTGTCCCACCGGCACATTTCAAGTTGGCCCACCTCCAAATTTCAGTTGGCCCTACCTCAAATTTCAATTTGGCCCCCACCCAGATTTCAACTTGGCCCATCCCGAAATTTCAATAGGCCTGTTCCCACATTTGAACTTGGCACCCCTACTAGTATTAAGCTTCCCCATGCATATTCTAGAGCTCTATGCGTATTCACTATTGATTTTTTTTTTTTTGCTTTAAGTTGGTGCTTTTCTTAAAAGCTACGAATCATGCACATTTACACTATCATAACGTTTAAATGTCTTAAGTTTGCAAATTACGGATTTTTGTGCAGATACAAGGCATTACACTTTGCACGGGACAGGGCTGGGGATCTCGCCAAAGAATGCTTACACATTAAAAGGTCGCCTACGCGCCGACGTTCGCGGTTGTTCTAACGCGATAGCCGGGCCCCGTGTCGCAGATAATCCGGTGTCGGCATCCGCGGTCGAAAAGACCATCTCGAACCACGTGCATTCTATACGGCTCTAAAGTTGCCCTTCTAAAGTTAGTCATACTTGCCTTGAGTTCTTCACAAGGTTATTGCTCGGGATTTCGAAAGTGACAGCCCACGAGCAAATGCCCCGAAACAAAACACCGACAGCGCATGCCTTTTATGGTGAACCTTGTCAGTCTAAAATCTAAAAAGTGTGAAACAACAGAAGATCCCCCACCCAAGAGGCCGCGTTTCTACCAGAAAGCGCGCCTTCGTGCACAGATTTCGCCACCAGCGTTTCCCAGTAAACGTGACGGCTGCAGCAGCCCGAAAGCGTGAGAAGCAGTCAGGGATCTTTGAATGCTATCGCGTTCCACTCTTAAAGGCGAAGCTTAAGCGTCCTGCAAGTTTTTTGTAAGAGCCACCAATGGTTTTTGTGAGAGCATAGCCACTACGTAGCTCTGCTCCACCACTAGGGACACGCACACCCCATCGCCTGCCCTCGCTTGAGGGCTCTAACGAAGGAATAAAAGAATGTCGCTACTTTTTGTTGTATTCGGTGGCTTAGTGGCAGCAGTATCAGCTTGAGAAGTGAAGTTCAGCCAACCTTTAGCTTCGCAGGGTGTACTTGCGATAGCCATTTTCTTTTATCTTAAACTACATGATGCATTCTTTCATGCATCCGAAATAAACATATTCATACACACGTTGACAGACGTAGCATTGTATCTAAGACATCAGCTAATATGTATATATATTTGATACTACCAAGCACTGCGTGTACTACACAATCAAACAGCAGTTGTGCACGCAAGGTATTGTTTAGCACCAACACATCACTCTCGTGTTGGACTAATGGTTAATGAAATTAAGCATGCGCCGTCAACATCACCGCTAATTATCGCCAATGAATGCGAACAGCAAAGAAAGCTTCGTTTAGATCGATTCCCACAGTGCGTGGGATCCGCATATATTTGTATGCATCTCTTATTCTTTTTTTTTCTCTACCTGAAAGCTTCTCTATGTACCTCGTGCCGTCACCTATGCCTTCAATCGATCCGACCGTAGCAATATCTTCCCTGATAATTTTACTCTAAAAGTATCTTGCTTATCTCGACTGCTGACAGGTTGATGCTTCCGTCCAGTTTAAATCCAAAAGCTTCTAGAAGGTGCATATTACCTGCGAGTCTCACTTCTTGAATCCCTTCGCATTTCATTAGGATGTGCTGCTAGGATTGCTGAGCATAGACATGCTTCATCTTCTTGCGAACATTTGCTACTCTAAGCTTTTGTCCTTAGGCAACCAGCTCGAAGCACAAATAACAAGGCACATCTCTTCGTCTTATCGTACAGGCTTTCTCTTATTTCTTCCTCCTCATTCTCGTAAATCTACAAGGTCGTTGTTTTCATTTTTTTTTCATCCAATTCATTGTCTCTGTTGCTGTCACTTTCCTTTTGACAACTCCTGGTTGTCTATTTACACTTTCGATTAACCTGAACCAAAAGCCTTGACTTCTTGCTCCATTCTGTCTCCATATTTTTTAGGTGCAGATACTTGCGCACTTTAGCGCCCCATTTATTTTGATCCATGTTGCTGAGTCGCTCTTCAAAACTAATATTGTTCTGCACTTCTCTGACTTAAAACGTGGCATTACCCATGTCACCCTGAATTGCCTGATTTATGGCTTTGCCATGGGTTCCCAAAGCCAACCACCCTATCGATCTTTAGTCAACTTCTAACCCCGACAAGATTCTGATTTTAAACACAGAATGACATTTAAGAATGCTTGCGCTGGCACCATGACTCCTTTCGAGATTCCCCACACCACCACATATTCTCGCCAAGAGTGCTCTGGTTCATTATTGCTGGATTCCTCTTCCTATTTATTTTCAGGTTATCTTGGTGGGTGCATCAGTAACTCCTTCCTTCATTTTGTATAAGCCAAAGTAATTATATTGCCTAACACTCGGCACCATTCATCCTCACCACCGAGAAGCCTACACGTGGCAGCCGAAATGAATGGTGCCACTGTACGTGCTGTGAAGACGCGTCTCGCGGCACAGCCACATGGCCAACGCGTGGCTCGGATCGGCTCGCGCTCTTGATTGCTGGCGTCTTTTTGGACAGTACTTCGGGCTGTCTCGTCGTTCCCGGTCGCTGTGCCTTTGCATTAGGAGCCGCCAATAAACCTCTTCTCAATTGGTGGAGGTGCTGGGACTCAAACCCCGTCGCTTGAAACCCTGGAGCTGCGATCAAGAACGCTACCGCCCGCCATGACCAATAGCTCATCCCAAACGGCGCCGACGCCACAGTCGGTCACCTGCACCGGCGTTCCACGGCAACGGGACCCCAAGATCTTCAGCGGTGCAGATGACGAAGGCGTCGAAGGCTGGTTAGCGTCATATGAACGGGTGAGCGCGCGCGAAAAGTGAGATGATCCAGCCAAGTTAACTCACGTGATCTTTTATCTGGCTGGTGTTGCCCAACTCTGATTTCACAACCACGAAAGTGACGTACCCACATGGTCGGCCTTCAAGACAACCTTTACGGAAGTGTTCGGCCGACCGGCTGTTCGCAAGCTGCGCGCTGAACAACGCTTGCGCGCACGAGCACAGCAGACGGCAGAAACGTTAACGAGCTACATTGAAGACATCGTTATCATCATCATCATCAGCCTGGTTATGCCCACTGCAGGGCAAAGGCATCTCCCATACTTCTCCAACTACCCCGGCCATGTACTAATTGTGGCCATGTAATCTCATCCGCCCACCTAACTTTCTGCCGCCCTCTGCTACGCTTTCTGCTACGCATTCCGTAACTCTTAATGACCATCGGTTATCTTCCCTCCTCATTACGTGTCCTGCCCATGCCCATTTCTTTTTCTTGATGTCAACTAAGATATCATTAACTCACGTTTGTTCCCTCACCCAATCTGCTCCTTTCTTATCCCTTAACGTTACACCAATCATTCTTCTTTCCATAGCTCGTTGCGTCGTCCTCAATTTAAGTAGAACCCTTTTCGTAAGCCTCCAGGTTTCTGCCCCGTACGTGAGTACTGGTAAGACACAGCTGTTATAAACTTTTCTCTTGAGGGATAATGGCAAACTTGCTGTTCATGATCTGAGAAGGTCTGCCAAAGGCACCCCAGCCCATTCTTATTCTTCTGATTATTTCAGTCTCATGATCCGGATCCGCAGTCACTACCTGTCCTAAGTAGATGTATTCCCTTACCCCTTCCAGTGCCTTACTACCTATTGTAAACTGCTGTTCCCTTCCGAGACTGTTAAACATTACTTTAGTTTTCTGCACATACATTTTTAGACCCTCCCTTCGGTTTGCCTCTCCAGGTCAGTGAGCATGCATTGCACTTGGTCCCTTGAGTTACTAAGGAAGGCAATATCATCAGCGAATCGCAAGTTACTAAGGTATTCTCCATTAACTCTTATCCCCAATTCTTCCCAATCTAGGTCTCTGAATACCTCCTGTAAACACGCTGTGAATAGCATTGGAGAGATTGTATCTCCCTGCCTGACGCCTTTCTTTATTGGGATTTTGTTGCTGTCTTTATGGAGGACTACGGTGGCTGTGGAGCCGCTATAGATATCTTTCAGTATTTTTCCATACGGCTCGTCTACAGCCTGATTACGCAATGCCTCCATGAATGCTTAGGTTTCGACTGAATCACAGGCTTTCTCGTAATCAATGAAAGCTATGTATAAAGGTGGTTTATATTCCGCAAATTTTTCTATCACCTGATTGATAGTGTGAATATGGTCTATTGTTGAGTAGCCTTTAGGGAATCCTGCCTGGTCCTTTGGTTGACAGAAGTCTAAGGTGTTCCTGATTCTGTTTGCGATTACCTTCGTAAATACTTTGTAGACAACGGACAGTAAGCTGAACGGTCTATAATTTGTGAAGTCTTTGGCGTCCCCTTTCTTATGGATTAGGATTATGTTAGCGTTTTTCCAAGATACCGGTACGCTCGAAGTCATGAGGCATTGCGTATGCAGGGTGGCCAGTTTCTCTAGAACAATCTGCCCACCATCCTTCAACAAATCTGCTGTTACCGGATCCTCCCCAGCTGCCTTCCCCCTTTGCATAGCTTCCAAGGCTTTCTTTACTTCTTCCTGTGGTACCTGTGGGATTTAGAATTCCTCTAGACTATTTTCTCTTCCATTATCGTCGTGGATGCCACTGGTACTGTATAAATCTCTATAGAACTCGTCAGCCACTTGAACTATCTCATCCTATCTCATTTCGTTTATACAAGTGATACTTCTTCGTAATATTTTCTGGAATCGCTACAAAATAATACAGAGTAAACCTAAAACGCCAGGAAAAACATGCCTTTATCAATTACCGCGTATATATACGAACTATGGTAAAAAGTGTCGAGAATATTACGTTCCTTTTTATTTTAACCAGTTGCCGAAAGAAATAATTCAACAGCATTCCCAAAAAGAGTGGATGGATGGATGGATGAAAAACTTTATTAGGGTCCTTTAGGGCGCGCCCTAGCGCGCAGCGGGCCGCTCCCACGTCGGGACAGAGAGACCGAGCCTCTCCGCGGCGTCGCGGGCCCGTTGGACAGCCCATAACTGTTCTTCGAGGTTGGGGCTGTGTAGGACAGCATCCTAGCGTGAAGAAGTGTTACTTTCAACGCCGCGTAACGCGGGGCATCGCCAGAGCATGTGAGGTAAGTTCGCTAAGTCATTGCATAGTGCACATGCATTTGTCGTCTGAATTTCGGGGTACATCTTGTGAAAAATTAGGGGGTTTGGGTATGCCCCCGTCTGTAGAAGCCTTAGTGTCAAAGCCTGAGGTCTATTGAGTTTGCAATGTGGGAGGGGGTAGATCCTCCGAGCCAAGTAAAAGTGCTTAGTAATTTCGGTGTACGAGGAAGGAGAGTCCCGATTGTCAGTACCCCCGGCGTCACGCTGCCCGGTAGCTACGCGGTTGATGATCCCTCGCGCAGCTCCGTGTGCAGACTCATTGAGGTTGGGCGGGGCACCCTCGATCTGTCCCATGTGGGCTGGAAACCAGATTAATGTGCGTGGCGTGATCTCTTTGCTTCCTAATATCCCTAGGGCCAGCTCGGATATGGTTCCTTTGGCAAATGCCCTAACAGCTGCTATCGAGTCACTGTAGATTGATGTCCTCTTGTTCTCCAATAAGGCCATCGCTATTGCAGCCTGCTCTGCGATTTCAGAGGACGTCGTCCGAATCGAGATTGCCTTCGTTATTTGGCTTTCATGATTTACGCTAACTACAGCGAAGGCCTGTCCGTCGGCGTAGCGCGCTGCGTCTACGAAACTGTTCTCCGAAGCGCGTTCACGAACCTTTTCCAGGAGAGCCTTCGCGCGCGCCCGACGTCTTCCCACGTTGTGTTCTGGATGGACGTTTCGTGGGATCGGCGCGACAGTGATGCTGTCCCGCTGCTCTCGAGGGATGCTGCAGAACTTTGTTTTGATTACTCTGGAGGGAAGGCCCAGCTCCTGTAAGATGTGTCTTCCAGCTAGTGTGGTAGATAGCCTGATGAACTGGGCCCTCTCCTGTGCTTCCGCTATTTCCTCTAGCGTGTTATGCATGCCAAGTTGTAGTAAGCGTTCCGTGGGAGTGTATATGGGGAGGCCGAGAGCTCTCTTGATTGCCTTCCTGATTAATGCATTGAGCTTATCCCTCTCCGATCTTTGCCAGTTGTGCATGGCCGCGACTTAAGTGAACTGACACATTACGAACGCATGTACCAATCTCACGAGGTTATCTTCTCCGAGGCCTTGCTGCCGGTTGGCCACTCTTCTGATTAGTCTGATGGCATTGTCCGTCTTCTTAGTGAGTCGCAGCACTGTCTGGTTGTTTGAACCACTCGACTCTACCATCATGCCGAGAATCCGGATATCATCCACCCTCGGAATATAGCCTCCGTCTTTTGTGCGCAGTTTTATGTCGCATTCAGCGAGTGGCTTCCATCCCTTTGGTTTCGGGCCTCTGCGCTTGGGTCGATAAAGTAGCAGTTCCGACTTGTTCGGTGAGCACCGAAGGCCCGTGGACTCAAGGTATCTCTCGGTAGCATCAATCGCCTCTTGCAGGGCCGTCTCTACCTGTCCTTCACTACCTCCCGTACACCAGATGGTAACGTCGTCTGCGTATATGGTATGACTGATACCGTCAATAGAACCCCATACCCAAAAAGAAGCCAAACAACAAATTAAAGCTTGGTTACTTCATCCTCAAAATACTTGACAGGTATTGTGTGCTTATATTCTTTTAAACAGTTCCTATCATTATTTACACTTTTGTCTTGTAAACAAGAAGATTGTGATCTTTTTTATTTTTTGTGTGTTTCCCAAAGAAACAGAGGGAAATATTATTTTTCTAATTATTATTTTTTCTCATGCTACTAACACAGTAAAATATTCCTGTTCAGTATTCTCTTCAAGCTGTTGAGATATGTAACATATACGTCATACTTCTCCTGCTAGCAGCAAGCTAGCACCTCATGTCTGCCGTCACCCGCCCACAAGCGACTTGCGCTTATGCGGGCACGATATGTGTAATAAGCTGTGAACTGCTGAAATAAAGATGTATGTATGTATGTATGTATCCATATTAGTAATAATATTGCCGGCTTTGTCTCTTAATGCATACATCTGATTCTTGCCAATTCCTAGTTTCTTCTTCACTGCTTTTAGGCTTCCTCCGTCCCAGAGAGCATGTTCAATTCTATCCATATTATACTTCCTTACGTCAGATGTCTTACGCTTGTTGATTAACTTCGACGTCGTGGTTAAGACGTCGTGGGCCTTTGTAAACGTATCAACGCCGCAATGCCCGAAGCTGAGCGAATTCACTATATACTGAAATGCATCGATGACGGCGCATTCCAGATGCTCTTAGCCAGGAATCCGCGCACTGTGTCCGAAGTCGTCAGCCTATGCCAAAGTTACAATGAGTTAAGGAAGCAACGCGCTTCGACTCGGCCTGCTCTGGGAAGCGACGACTCGTTGGCGAGTCTTGACAGCATGTAGGAGCCTTCCTCATCCTTTCAGCGGGTCAAGGACTTCGTGCGTGAGGAAGTTGCCCGCCAACTTTCTTGATTCTGCTTCACCCACGGGCCCAGCTCCCGTCTTCCAAACACGCTCCGCACGCTCAAATCCGAAGAGGTCGCTCATGTACCTTCCGCACACCATCAGCCGCCTGCAGCCGCGAATCTCAACTCTGCGCTGGCAGTGCAGCCTGTCGCCATGCCTCTCACCTATGCGCAGCCAGTGCTGCCTGTGGCCGCGCCTCTTACGTAGGCGCAGGCAGTACGCAGGCCTCCGCCGGCGTCGTTCGCGACCCAGTCCCAACCGGTGCCACCGGAAGGCCATGCTGCATCTTGGACCGCACCGAGAGTTAATCCTTAGAGGACGCCTGACAATCGTCCGATCTGTTATTCTTGCTGCACTCCCGAACACGTCGCCCGATATTGCCGCCGTCGCCCCCAAGCGTTCGGCGACGCCTCTCGGCCCTTCCAGTACGGCAGCCAGCCCTTTCGCCAATACGCCGCTCCTTCCCCCCAACCGTATGCTCGGGATGACCTCCCAGAATTTACTTCGCGTCGCTCGCCATCGCCTCGCCGTCGCTCGCTCTCCCCAATTTGTCGGCGACCCACACCACCTGACCAGGAAAACTGAACGTCGCAGTTCAAGAGGCAAGAACTGCGCCCCATTCAACCTGTCTAAGTCCTCACGCCTGTCCTGCTAACGTGGTCGAAATTTGTATAGAACGTGTTCCTGCATTCGCTCTTGTCGATACCGCCGCAGCCATTTCTGTGATAGCTGCCAAACTGTTCCGTTCGCTGCGCAAAGTGACCAAGCCGCTTTCTGGACTAAGCGCGAAGCACGTCACTCCGCACGCAGCCTGTACTGTACGTGTGCTTATTCACGGCATTGTTTACATCGTCGAGTGTATATTTTTTCCCACCTGCTCGCATGACGTCATCCTCGGATCGGAATTCCTATCCCATAATAAAGCAGTGATCGACTGCGCACGCGCCGAAATTCAATTTTCCTCTTGTGACGCACCCTTGGACGAATATTCTGACCGCCCTTCTAAACTCACCGTGCGCGACGACACAGATATCCCACATGGCTCGTTCGCCCTCGTACCCTTCTTTCGCGGTGCCATCACTGATGCAACGGTCCTCTTCACACCGTACGACCTCTTCATGAGCCGTAAATCTCTCCCACTAGCCTTCGCAACGCTTGACATGGCCGGCAGCTGCAGCAATGTATACCTGTACAATCCCCTCTGTGCGCCTATTACGTTGCTCGTTGGTGAATGCCTTGACTTCGTGGGACTCCTCGACTATTCGTCTTTGGTTGACGTCCCCGGAGACTCTTTTGATGTCGACTCCGGCCAACCCTCTTCGATTTGCACGCTTGAGGAGGCGTCCAGGGATGTGTTCTCGAGTGCCATCGCCGATACCCTCACACCTACCGAATGCACCGGCCATCTTGGTCTCCTGCACCTGTTCAGAAGTTCATTCGACGTTTCACAACCTCACCTGGGCCGCACGTCAGAAGTGCAGCACTACATTGACACCGGTTCACATCAGCCGTTACATCAACGGCAGTATCGCGTCTCTGCCGAAGAGCGTCGTATCATTACCACCCAAGTCGAAGATATGCTGCGCCGTGACGCTATTCAACCTTCGCACAGCCCCTGGGCATCTCCCGTTGTTCTCGTTCGCAAGAAGGACGGGTATATTCGCTTTGTCGTCGACTACCGTCGGTTAAATTAGGTAACGCGCAAAGACGTTTATCCTTTGCCGCGCATCGACGACGCCCTCGACAGTCTTCAGGGAGCAGAATTCTTCTCGTCCCTTGATTTGCAGTCAGGGCACTGGCAGGTCCCGACGGCTGCGGCCGATCGCTAGAAAACTGCATTCATTACGCCTGACGGCTTATATGAATTTAACGTGAAGTTTTTTGGGCTTTGTAACGCCCCTGCCACCTTTGAACGACTCATGGACAACACACTGCATGGCCTCAAGTGGTCTACATGTCCGTGTTATCTCGACGATGTCGTGATTATTTTCCTACTTATTTTCCTACTCACCTGCTCCACCTCAGACAAGTTTTGACCTGTCTAACGAACGCTAGCCTCCAACTCAACCTCAAGAAGTGCCGCTTCGCCGCGCGAGAGCTCACCATTTTAGGCCACGTTGCGTCCCAATCACGGCGTTCTACCCGATTCTGGCAAACTTCGAGCAATTGCAGAGGTTCTGAGGCCTCAGACTATCAAAGAACTTCGAAGCTTTGTGGGCCTATGCTCATATTTCCGGTGCTTTGTTCGGAATTTCGCATCGATCATGGCGACATTGACTCATATTCTGCGCGGTGACGCCGCCATCTCCTCCTCGTCCCCTGCATGTGACTCCGCCTTTGCTACGCTGCGTCGTCTTGTCACCTCCCCACCTATTCTTCGCCATTTCGACCTGTCAGCTGCAATTAAGGTACATACAGATGCCAGCGGGGTTGGTCTTGGCGCTGTCCTCGCCCAACAAAAGCTGGGCTACCCTGAATGCGTAGTCACCTATTTGAGGCGCACTCTGACGAAGCCTGATGCCAATTACAGCGTGACCGAAAAAGAGTGATTGGCATTAGAATGGGTATTTGGCAAATTCCGACCATACCTGTACGGGCACCCATTCGACTTGGTCCCAGATCACCACGCGCTTTGTTGGCTCGCCAACTTGAAAGATGCCACTGGCCGCCTAGCCCGTTGGGCACTACGCATCGAGAAGCACAATGTTCGCGTCATATACCGCATCGCACGCACACACTCAGGCGCAGACGCCCGGTATCGTTCACCTTTACCTCCAGACTCGGCCTGCGGAACAACTGCCGCACACTCCGTGTTATCTCTCGACTTGGACTCATTTGCCACCGCACAACGTCGTGACCCGTGGACCGCCTCTCTTTTCGACTATCTATCTGGATCATCGACCATCCCTGCATCCCGAACCCTCCGACGCCAAGCAGTTCATTTCGCCATTCATGACCAGCTGCTTCACCGACGCAATTACACTCCTGAAGGCCGTCGGTGGCTTTTGGTGATTCCCCGCAGCTTAAGGTCACAAATATGTGCCTCTTTTCAAAACGATCCACAGTGTGGCCACGCCGGAGTCTTCAAGATGTACGAACGAATTCGCCACAGCTACTACTGGCACGGCATGCAAGTACAAAAGTTCGTACTTACAAAAGTACAAAATTTGTACAAATGTTTGTTCGGTGCTGTTTTGACTGTCAACGTCGCAAATCGCCGCCTTTACGCATGTCTGGTGCCTTGCAGCCGCTCCCGTGCCCTGCCACACTCCTCGATCGCGTCGGCATCGACCTATACGGCCCGCTTCCTATGACGCCAGACGGCAATCGGTTGATCGTAGTTGCTGTTGACCATTTGAGACGCTACGCCGAAACTGCTGCTTTACCAAGTGCTATAGCGCGGGATGTAGCCTCTTTCGTCCTAAATCGTTTCGTGCTTCGACGCGGCGCACCTCGAGAACTCCTCAGCGATCGAGGTCACGCCTTCCTCTCCGAAGTCGTCGAAAGTTTGCTTTTGTAATGCCATATTATCCATCGGACAAGCACGGCATACCATCCCCAGACTAACGGGCTCACAGAGCGATTTAAACGCACACTTGGTGATGCTTTCGATGTACGTGACATCTGATCATGGTAACTGGGACCGCATCTTCTCATTCATCACGTTCGCGTACAACCCCGTGATCCAGGCCACTACGGTATTTTCGCCTTTCTTCCTCCTCTACCGCCGCGAGCCTACGCATACCATGGACACGCTCCTTCCATACCGTCCTGACGCCTCCGAGTGTCTACCTGTGTCCGACGTCACCCGACAAGCCCAAGAATGTCGCCTGCTGGCGCGCTCCTTTACGGCAGAGCAACAGCAGCGCCAGAAAGAAAACCATAGCGACACGCGTCCAAACACCACCTACGCTCCAGGCGTTCTTGTGTGGTTGTTTGTCCCTTTCCAAACGCCGGGGCTTTCTTCAAAACTCGTCTGGAAATTCGAAGGGTCTTACCGAGGCTTGGAGCAAACATCCTCGGTGAATTTTCTAATTGAGCCGCTGTCACCACCTGAAGACTTGCGCCGGCGTGGACGTGACATTGTCCACGTCCCACGTCTCAAGCCATACCACGACCCTCTGCCTCCCGCTCCTTAAAGTGCCCGGATGGCTCTTTTTGTCCGGGGGGAGATCGTGAAGACGAAGACGCGTCTCGCGGCACAGCCGCATCGCCAACCCGCGGCTCGGCTGGCTCGCGCTGTTGATTGCTGGCGTCTTTTTGGACAGTGCTTCTGGCTGTCTCGCCATTCCCGGTCGCTGCGCCTTTGCATTAGGAGCCGCCGATAAACCTCTTCTCAGTGCATATGTTAAGAAACGAGTCATGTGACATATAGGGTTTTCTCTGGCTCTTCTTTCTAGAAACGCTATACCACCTAGTGGCATTGCCAAGAAGTCAGCGCGCGTACTCCAAGGCAAGAAGCGTGGTGCACCAGTGCCTACAAAAACTGACAATTATACCCTCGATTTCCACATATTGAGTGGCTTATACTCATGACCCAAGTTGGCATGACGTTCACTGAAGAGCAATGCATACTGCATTCATGGCGCAGCTGGCTAAAAAGTTGGGGTGAAAGTCGTTCGTTTAAAAGCGGTACATGCCGAGTGCGTTTGTGTCGCAGCTTGCTTATGCGTCGGATCGCTGTAGTTGAGGAATATATGTGACACGGGTTCTATTCTGCTGAGCATGATTAATTGAAGAGATTTGCTTTGTCACTGGAGAGAGAGGCACCTTCCCAGTTTCATATTATCAATTGCCCAAGTTGCCGTCAAATACGTCCTTTGGAGGACTCTGCTGAGGCATGCTCAGGAGAAAACGTCGATAATATCACGTGCCTGGAAGGTTGGTAACTGCGCATGCTAAGGCCGCATGACCAAGGTATAAAACCGCGAGTGCAGCCTTTCCAATAGTTGTTCTTTTTTGTTCGTACAACCAACTGTCATGCTTTCCATGATTCCTAAACGTTCCCCAGTGGTGACGAAGGTCGGACTCTGGTTGGACGCACTTAGCCACTGAGACCGTAGGAATGGGCTCTCGACCTCCCGCTTTCTGCGACGCTGTGAACTCTTGGAGCATGTACTGTTTCCTGCTAGAGTATATTTTGAAGGTAACGGAATAATAGACGCTGGAAAGCGTCGTACCTTGCCGGTGTCATCGTTGAGCGACATGGTCGTGCGGGTCATTCAAGGGCACCGGTCGGCGGCCCACGTAATCTCCCGGACGTATGAATCGTACCACGGCATGAGTCTACGGTTAACGGTGTCCCGAGCCATGTAGTGCAACAATTTGTGCCCGGAAAGCAAGTGCGGACTCGACAGTATAATCAGCTTGGTCAAAGGCGGCTACCAAAAACCATGACGACAGCAGAAGGCAAGCGTTTGTTAACCGGTCACACACCAAAGGAGGTACAGCGAAGGCACGTCGATCAGGTACGACCACGCGAGTCATAGACGTAGCTCAAGAAGACACATTGCGAAACGCAATTCGCCGCAGACCAAGATTCGCAGGAAGGGCCATTTTCACGTTTTTTGCTTCATTTCATTTGAGCTTCATTGTTTCCTTGTAGACAAAACAAGATGATGTTGGGAATAAAAGCACAATGTCTGGCAGAGGACCGAATACCCTTGTACGCAGTTCGTAAAGTGGTGATATATATACGAAAACATATTAATCAATATAAAACGAAAAGGAAACAGCTTCTAACGCTAAACCAGTCGATCCTATAAAAAAAGAAACAAATACAGTTGTGATATTACTTTAAAATAGGCTGCAACTGTGCAAAGAACATTTGCCTAAGACACCGAAGAACCATAACTCTGGACAAAGTAACAACTTGAGTACAACAATATGAATCAAGTTAATACAAGAAATGGCACGGGTAATACAGTACCTGCAGTACAATTTGCATTACCTCAAAAAGGTAGCGGAACATCCAATAACGTTCAGAATAAAAAAGACAAAAAGGAAAACAATTAGATACAACATACAAAACGCTACAACTGTGCGCTGGTGTATCATACCTGGCACTGTGTGAAGATGTGTCATTACAATGTTCTTCTGTCTGCTAACCGTCAAGGCGTATATTTTCTTGCATTATGATTTTTTAATTGTAGTTGAAGGCTTTTTCAAGGTAATTGAAATTGAGCTTTTGTTTTAGTTTGTTTATTATGTAAGTTGTTTCATAAATAAAGTATGTTTCCCACAGTTCTTGTGCACTGCGTGCGACGCAAGGTGTGGCAGATAGGAAAATGGTGCTGTTTAGCACCTTCATTTCGCTGATACACTTTCTCGCTATATATGAGTTTTAGTACTTTCATGCAAAGAATTTGGTCAGCACAAAGCGTATGGTATTTTTGAAATAAACGTGCTATCCTCAATTGCATAATATCCTTGGTAGTTGCAGTATAGAGGGAGAACTTTTTTCAGAAGATGCACCATCCTTTTGTAGTTAATTTTGGAAGTTGTTCCCCACACAAGAGCTGCGTAGCAAAACTTAGAATGAAAAATGCAATTATATGTCTGCTGTTTCAGCCCCCATAGTGGAATAGTTTTCTAAATTCTATGCATAGTACCCACACTTTTAGTTAAATCTATGCACAATTTACTAACATGTGCATTCCAGCTTAATTACTGATTAAGCACTACTCCAAGAAACTTCTGGTATTTTACTTGCTGAAATTTTATTATGTTATAATTAGTGCTTAGTGTGTACCGCGCGACACGTTGTTTTTGCCGTGTCTAGCTGTAATGTATTTTGTTTCAACCATCGTGCCAGTGATAAAATGTTGCGATACATACCCTGTTCTAATTCGTTCAGGTTACGCGATTTAAAAATAAATTCGTATCGTCGGCGTACATTGTCAATTATGGTGAATCAGGTACATTAACTATCCCGTTTAAGAAGATTAGAAATAACAATGAACCTAATTTGAAGCATTAAAAAGCTAGACGAAGCATCCTGCATACGCACGAAGTGTTGCCAAATATTTAAGCAGCTTTCAAGGAACTGTGGTTCAACACCTCGTATTCCGTGCTTCCATAACTTACTTAATAGAATATCTTGGTCCATCGAATCAAAAGCCTTCTTCAGGTCTAAGAATAAACAAGCGTATGGCTTTTGACCTAAATATTCCATACTATATTATCAGTAATGTATTGATTAATATAATATATAATATTGTATAATATATAATACATAATATAATATAATACTATATATAATATAATATATATACTGCTTGTTCGGTAGGTTTATTCGTTTGGAAACCGTCTTGACTCTTTGAATGGAATGGAAAAACTTTATTTCTCTATATCTCAGAGAGATTGGCGGTGGGCCGGTGTCTTCATGTTTTGAGTCCTGGCCGCTTCACAAGGTCGGCGCCCCTATTCCAGGGCACCGCTGAGTCTTGCTGCCTCGCAGGCGTGCTGCACGATTGCCCGTTGGGCTGCGAGCTCGCTGCTGGTGAGCAGACCCTCCCATTGTTCCGCACTTGGGTTATTTACTTTATGGAATGCGAAATTACGCTTGCATTCCCACGTGATGTGGTATAACGTGGGGGTTGTTCCGCACCACGGACATGTATCCCTGTACTGGGTAGGGAACATATTGTGTAATGTGTGCAGGTTGAAGAACGTACCTGCTTGCAGTCTTCGCCAGCTTACTGCCTCATGTTGTGTGAGCGATGTATGGGGTGGGGGGTAGTTAAGTCTCCTTCCTCTGTAGTAGTTAAGTATTTCTGCATACGTCGGCTCCACCGTTAAGGGGGCCTCTAGGGTTTCCGACTGCCCTGCTCGGTGCGTGAGTTCGCGAACTAGGCGGTCCACCCTTGAGTTGCCCTCTATCCCGGTGTGTGCCGGTATCCAGAAGATCCTATGTTTTATTTTTTGTTAGGAGGCTCTGTTTTGAGGAGGATTCTCAGTGCTTCCTTACTAACTCTGCCTTGTGTGTAGTTCCTGCATGTTGCTTTGGAGTCCGTTAGAATTATCAGAGATTTGTTCCTGCGGTAACCTTCAGCCGCCGCTAGAGCTACGGCGACTTCCTCCCCCTCCGTTACCGTGCAGTTTCTCAGGGTCGCGCAGCTAATTGGTTCTCCCGTGTGGTTTACCACTGCTGCCGCGACTCTAAACATTCTAGTGTTGCGGTCCCATAGGTATACGGCCGCTTCTTTGTATACTGTGTTTTCTAGTGCGGCTAGGTTTCGTTCCACGAAATCTGCTCGTGCCTTCCTTCTGGCGGCGTGGAGATTGGGGTCCATGTTTCTCGGTAGGGGGCTAACCTCCAGTGTCTGGCGAACGCTGTCTGGGATGCTAGCAGCCCGATCCTCTATTCCGTCTGTGTTATGGCCTATTCTTTTTAGGCCCTTGCGGCCGGTGGCAGTCTGCAGGAGCCTGGCGATCTGTGCAATGAGCTGCGCTTCCGCGTGTTCTTCGAAAGTGTTGCTTAGGCCCATGTGTAACAGTTTATCGTTGGGCAAGTTTCTAGGCAGATGTAGCGCCGTCTTATACGCTTTCCTTAGTAGCGTTTCCGTCTGTTCTTTTTCGTGCTTGGTCATGTTGTGGTACGGGAGCGAGTACGTGACTCTGCTGACCACTAGGCTTCTGACCAGCTTGATTGTGTCTTCTTCTCTCATTCCGCTTCTTCTTTGAGATACCCTCGTTATCATTCGGCTTACTTGTTCTGTCGATTTTTTTAGTAAGCTGATTGTGTGGCTGCATTTCTTGCTTCCTTGAATGCACATGCCTAGGACGCGTATCATGCTCCTTTCAGGTATGTTTTGTCCGTCTAGTTTTACTATTAGTTCTTCCTTGGTGGGGTTTCTTCCCACTCTCAGGATTTCTGATTTTTCGGTGGAGCATGCCAGGCCCCTTTCTCTAACGTATTCTTCCAGGCACTCGGCCGCTTCCTGCAATTTTTCTTGCTTCTGTCCCAGGGAGCCTCGATTGACCCAGACCGTGATGTCGTCAGCATATATTGCATGCTGGATGCCATCAATCTTCCTGAGTCTTCGAGCCAGTCCGATCATTGCGATGTTGAAGAGTATTGGTGAGATCACGGAGCCCTGCGGCGTGCCTTTGCGTGGGGTGGTAAAGACGTCACTTCGCAGATCCCCCAATCCCACCGTTGCCGTGCGTTTGGTCAGAAAGGCCCTCACGTAGTCGTGGATTCTCTTGCCGCAGTTGGCGTTGTTCAGTCCTTCCATGATGGCTTCGTGGCTAACGTTGTCGAAGGCCCCTTTGATATCTAGGGCCATGATAACGTTTTCGCCTGCTCTGGGTGACGTGTTTATGACTTCTTCTTTTATCTGTAGCAGGACGTTCTGTGTTGACAGGTTCGCCCGGAAGCCAAACATGCTGTGCGGGTATAGCTCCTTGTCCTCCAGGTGGTGTTGGATTCTTCTGGTGACTGTCCTTTCGTAGAGTTTACCGAGGCACGAGGTGAGGGAGATGGGCCTCAGGTTTTCAATCTGAAGCTTTTTGCCGGGTTTAGGTATCATCACCACGACAGCGTGCTTCCATTCCTTCGGTATGGTGCCCTCTGCCCACAGTGTGTTGAGGTATGCTGTGAGCTGATCTATCGCCTCGTCGCTGAGGTTGCGTATTAGGGAGTTTCTGATCTTGTCGGCACCCGCGGCTGTGTTTTTGGTTGTCGCTCTAATTGCCGCGTAAACTTCCTCTCTTGTAATCGGTCTGTCCATGTGGGGGTCCTCTGTCCCCAGATACCCCCCGTCGTAGCGTTTGGGATTGTCTTTACCGTAACATTTTACACGCACTGCCTCCAATAGTTCCTCGTCGGAGCCTTCGTGCTGGTGGACCAGTTTCTGGATTGCTTTGCCGCTTTCTGTTTTCGTTTTGGTTGGGTTCATGAGGAAGTTACCTCGTGAGCGTTAAAAAATATTACTAATCTGTCGTAAATTATGTGTTCGAAAATTTTTGTAAACACGGTTAAGGCAGACATTTGGCTATAATTATTAAATTGTCCTTGATCCCCCCTTTGCGTATTAGCGTAACTCGGGCTATTTTCAATTCTTCTAGAAAATTTACAGTAGATTGTGATAAATTGAGTAAGTACGTAACATTCTCCAAGCCCATGCGCGACCTGTGTTACTACGTTCGAAGTAATTCCATCTATACTGGCTGCCACATTGCGTTTCAGTTTTTTTATTGTTGCTACTTCGATCGGATTTGTTCGCGTAAGGAAGATAGTATCACTAACCTCGATTACAGCTTTATTTTCATCCATGCAGTGTTCTGCCTCAAGCGGACAAGCATCGGATTTCACGAAATGTCTTTTCATATCGTCAGCTATTCGCATGTTTTCTGCTGTCGTCCCGGCTATGTGGAACTGATGATTTGTTGTTCTTGCTGCTAAGTCATTTACTGCTTCCCACAATTTTTTTAGGTTGATTGCACAGCCAACAAAAGAGTTCCTCGAAGTATGTGTGTTGGCTATTTATTTATTTATATAATATTACCCTCAGGGTCATATACATCAAAGAGGGGAGTGCGTTACAGCAAATGAGAAAAAAGAAGCATATATAAGCACATACAGCGTTTACGTATAAGCGCTTCTCATTATGTAGTTTTAGCTAGGGTTTACAACGTCATGATAAATTGGTAGCAAACTAACATATTAAAGCGGTAAATAAAAAAGCACTTATTCTATAACATACAGTAAACAAAAAAAAAGAAAAAGAAATATGCTTCGGGAAAGCAATGTTAGCTATAGCTGCTCGAAATATTTGGTTTTGTATATAGATACGACTTTACCAGGAAGATAGTTCC
The DNA here is from genome assembly GCF_023375885.2 of Dermacentor andersoni. Taxonomy (NCBI): domain Eukaryota; kingdom Metazoa; phylum Arthropoda; class Arachnida; order Ixodida; family Ixodidae; genus Dermacentor; species Dermacentor andersoni. The sequence continues at coordinate 360,010 of NW_027314752.1, read as the reverse complement.
ATTCCGTAGATGACTGAAGAAAAATTAATGCAAAAATGTTTTAGTCTTACATGATTCAAGACCAGCTTTGTAATGGTGGTCGATGTGAGGAGATACTTATTGTGGCTGAAAATCGAAATCATTGCGGAGTGTTGAATGGCGGTATAATTTATGAAAAAGAACTAAACGTGCAATTTTACGACGAGAAGAAAGTGGGGTAAGTGAAAGGTTTGTTTTCATGGCAGACACACTTGCAGTTCTGTTGTAATTACGTGAGATGAAGCGAACTGAATTATTTTACAGGAGTTCTAATGAATTAATCAGTTTGCCAATGGCAGCATTCAAAACAGCGCATGCACATTCAAGTTTAGGACATATTTTTCTCGTAAAGAAGCATTTTTACGGTTGAAGGGGCACTTGAAAAGTTACGGCGTAGTTGGCCAAGCATGTCGTTAGCACTGCCGATTACGCAGTTGGTATGAACATTCCAAGATAAATTAGCAGAGACATGCACACGAATGGTCTCACCAGACTGTTAGGGTACCAATCCATAGGCAATGCCGTAGGAGAAACCAAGGCCCTTACCACCCTAGTCGGAAGAGACCATATGGTTGTACAACATGACGCACGAGTCACATACACAGACAACATACTAATTGAAATGATACAATCAAGGGTCACAAATAATAGTATGTTTATTCTAAACGTATACAGCAGTCCAAAATTTAAGAAGCACAGATTCTTAACACTATTCAAACTCACGCTCAACATAGCAGGTGACCGGAAGGTGACAATAGGTAGAGACTTTAACGCCGCCCACACCATGTGAGGGTACAAGTACGTCCACACCAAAGGCAAAAATCTATGGTTCGACTTCCAACAGGAAGGTCTAACCCTTGTCACGGACCCAGCAACGGCCACAAGGCAAGGCAACAGCGTCTGTGACGACTCCACACCAGAGCTCACCTTGGCTAAGAATATACAATCCATAAGATCCCTGGAGAGCGACCATCGATAATCAAAATCCAGCTCAATGGAGGTCCCGACAAATGCACGGGTAATCAACTAAAATTATTTGATCGCATGACATTCAGGAAAATAAAGGAAGAGAGGAACATAGAAACTATTACAGACATTGACCAGTGGACAGCCAACCTAAAGGAAGACATCTCCCAATCAACGAAGGTGATCCCACGAGAGGATCAGCTAGAAGCGATAGACAGCAGGTTCTCGCACATGTAGGACGCCAAACAAGGGCTGCAGAAACGATGGAAAACGCAGAAACATAACACTGGATTAAGGAAGAAGATAGGCTTGCTAAACAAAGAAACAGAACAATATGCACAACAGCTCCAAAGACGATAATGAGAGGACCTCTGCACGAAGATGGATCAGCAACGTAGCCCGAGCAAGACGTGGAGGTTACTCAAATATTTCCTTAACCCAGAGGAAACAAAAATGGTGCACAAATAAAACATGCACAAGAACCTATACGTGTATAAAGGAACAGAGGAAGAAGAATTTTTGAAAGAGTTCAAACTCAATTACATGTCACAGGCATCGCCATGTATTCATCCCGAATACGAGGGGGAAGAGAACTCGGACCTCGATGAAGAGTTTAGCGAAGCAGAAATAACAGCAGTCCTGTACAACCTCAACACCAAATCAGCACCGGGCCCAGACGCCCTTACAAAGAAGACACTATGAAACCTGAACGACGCGTCCATTCGCAAACTGACGGACTATATCAACGAGTGCTGGAAACAAGGAAATATACCAAAGCAGTGGAAGACGGCACAAGTCATCCTAATACCAAAGCCTGGCAACCACGTACAACTCGTGAATCTAAGACCCGTATATTTACCTTCCTGCGTGGGCAATCTAATGGAGCATGCCTTCCTCGCGAGGCTCACCAACTACACAGAAGACCATGATTTACTCCCAAACACGATGATATGATTCCGAAGAAACCTGTCTGCACAAGACGCCATGCTACAACAGAAGCACTAAGTAATAGACGAACCAGGGAGATCGACTCGAGCCATCCTTTGGCTAGATCTCAAGAGGCATTCGACAATGTGGCACACCAAACTATACTGCACCAAATCAGCAACCATGGCTTCGGCGAGCGGATGTACAACAATATACGAAACTTCTTAACGGATAAAGGAGCAAAAATCACGGTAGAAGAGCTGACCTCCGAGAAAGTGCCTATTGGCAATGCAGGCACACCGCAGGGATCGGTTATATCGCCTATGCTCTTTAACCTGGCTCTGATTGGTCTTCCGTGATGGGTTAGGACCGTCAAGTTACAAAGCGTGTGACGCGAGGAAGATGGAGGAGACAGTGCATGATGAGCAAACACACGACAATTATATTAGACGGCACATAAACACGAAAAATATCTTAAACTAGACGCACACATACAAGGTTTTTCGTGAACAGGAAAAATGTAGTCCCACGAAGTTACGGTTGAAGTCCGGAGTGTGGAGAAACGTAGAGTCCTTGAGGTGGAACACTCGCGCGTACAGTCATGACCGGCGTGGAAGAGCAGACGCAGCAACACGGGGTCGGAAAAGCTGGACGCGTCCCACAGCTCCGTAGACGGGAACAGTCCACTCCGAAGTTTAGAGCAAGAAGATGGCCCAAGGCGCTCGTTTCGATGACGGAGCCCGGTCTCCCGAACCTCGCGTGTAGAAGCGGGTTCCGAGATGTCAGCAGGCCGACCTGATGCCTCGCGCAAGGCGACGACCCGAGGCGCTCCTCGTCTCGATGAAGAGGAGCGCCTCGGGTCGTCTTATTCTTATTCGCTGCACGAGCCTCCCTTGTCTTTCTTTTCCTCTTGTTGAGGACGGCAGCAATGTCGTCTGCTCTGAGCTCGGTACTTTGTGCGTACTTCTTCACTATCACCCCCTACTTAAGGAAGTTCTTTCGTTCAAAGGACTTGAGGGTGCTTGATATCCGTTGGTCCACCGTAGCACACACGCAGCACAAGAGTTAATACTGCACCACAGTTCCGAGCACCGCACACTCGGTACGTGTGAGTACACATAAACATTACCACAGCACTACAGTGCCGAGCAGCGCACACTCGGTATGTATGAGTACACATAAAAATTACTACAACACTAGAGTTTCGAGCACCGCACACTCGACATGATGACAACATTAACAAGTCCCAAGACCACTATGTAGGGTGAAAAAACAAATCCATAAAACTAACCTACCAGTGAATGTTGCTCGATATTACCGTTGCACCGGTTTGAAGAGCATGCCTTTACAACACCATGTTTATACACCATGTTTAAAACACCCTGAGAGAGCGATGCCGATAGATTCACGTCGGCCGCCGATTCTTTCCCTTGAGGCGGTACGCATGGTCAATCGTCATTTTCAGTGTCATCAGTCAGACAAGCAGCTGACGCTTCAGGTAACGGCGGTTATATAGGTGGCCCTTCCTCACACTTTTCAGTAGATTTATATGGACCAGTGTCGTCCTTGTCCCGAGGTCAATAAGGTAATCGACGTCATTTCTCTTCTCAGGTACCGTGAATGGCCCTTTCCAGGTAACAACCAATTTGTTGTTGTCCGAAGGCAGCAGTTGCAGAACCTTGTCTTCAATAGCTAAATGACTTGGTCCGGCCTTCCGGTCGTAGTGTTTATTCTGTACAAGTTTTGCTTTTTGAAGCTCCTCCTTGGCTAAACGACAATTGTCTTCAAGACGCTTCCGTAGCTCGACTAAATACCCCTATGAGGTTTTTGTGTCATCATCAAGATGATCACCCGTCCATAATTCTTTCAATATAGTCATGGGCCCTCTGAAACAACAGCCATACAAGTCAAAGGGTGCAAAACCCAGGCGTGACGGAGGAACTTCGCGATAAGCAAAGAGCAATGGTGCGAAGTGCCGGTCCCCTTTATGCGGGTCCTTTTGACACATTCGTCTTATCATTTGTTTGAGGGTGCCATGGAACCTCTTCACAAGGCCATTTGCCATCGGATGATATGGAGCTGTTGGCAACTGCGTAAAAGAGAGAAGCCGGCTTAGCTCTTTCATCAGGCGTGACGAGAATGATGTGCCTCTGTCACTGATTATCTCCTGTGGGACTCCTACACGAGAAAGCATCTCTAGAAGTGCCTCAGCTGCTTTTTCCGTTTCAATGCTAGGCAGTGCCACAGCAACAGGATACCGCGTTGTCATATCGACGATTGTAAGAACGTACTTATTACCTTACTCTGACATGGGAGATAATGGTCCCACAATGTGAATGGCAACTCTTTTAAACGGGCTATCAATGATGGGAGTGTTTCCCAATGGTACTCGACCTGTTACATGTTTGGGAAAAGTCCTCTGCCATGTGCAGCTTTTACAAACCGCGTGATGCCTGATTGGACTCAAGGCCAGTAGAACTCTTCGCACACACGGTCTGTGGTTCGCTTAATTCCCTGATGCTGCAAGGATCCTTCCGTGAGCCATTTTCATCACTAAATGACGAAGGCTTCCGGATACGACGAGCTGTTCCCTTTGTTTCTTTGACCGCAGTGTGTATTTTCGGTTAAGAATTCCCTCCTTTACAAAGAATTGGACGTCGGTGAAGCTAGCATTCATCTCATTGTCCACTGCTTCAAAGCATTTACTCAGACTGATGTTCTCCTTTGCCTGGTTCTCAAGTCGATTGGGCTGATGTCTAGGGGGTTTATAGCTGGTACTGGTAACGAATGCGAACCTGGTCTTGTCTGTCTGGTTGTCGCTGCCACTTCCGACTTGTCCCTAGTTTCTCTAGCAGCCGATGACAAAGTGTCAGCAGAGATGGATTCATTGGTAGAACAGTTTCTACCTTCTGCCCTAAATGACTCCTCCGCAGCGTACAATGTATACAGATGTCTTTTCCATTCACTGTCAGGATTGTAGGCATTCCGTACACCTTTCACATTTCCAAGGACAATGTTATATAAATGATTGTCCATGCATAAAACCCGAGTCTTGCCTGTGAAGAACGGTGACGCCATCTCCACGTTTGCTTCGGGTAGCTTCAACAATCTTCTGTCCAGAAGACAGACCAAGCAAATTTTTTCTGTCAGCTTACTCTCTGGCACGAGGGACCTTTTGACAGTAATAGAGTCGCATCCCGTATCTCGGAAGACAGTAGCGGGATGTCCTTCAAGCACACCTTCGGCAGTAGGCATAGACTTTTCATCTCGTTTATACGTCTGCGTTCTCCCGCTTTCCGAACTTCCGGGAACTCGACGCAAGGTCTGCGTCTCTTCGTTAACTGCCTTGGACACGTCTACTTGCTGCATCGAGCATGAAGCCTCCTCAGTACTGTTGTTTTTTCGGGGGGGCAATGACCTGTCTTATGCCAGTGCGGTGGCACTTTCCACAGAAAGAGGTATGTGTATTTGGACCCTTCGTATTGGTCCAGCAATCAGCAGCTCTGTGACCGCGTTTCTCACAAAGAAAGCAGCGTGGTCTTTCCTTCTCTTGTTGCTCAGGAATTCGAGCTTGACCTGGTGGCTTGCTAGGTTCTCTCTCGTTTTTACCTTTGCCAAGGTTGACTAACCCCCGCGCCTCCAGGTGATGATCCATTTAATGATCCATGAGAAGCTAGCTTTCGCTAGCTTGTCAAGTCCCTGACAGTTCTTTTCTCTCAAAAAGACTGCCAGTTTCTGATGGCAAGCCGTGAGGAATTGTTCTCAGACAATCTTGTCCCGCACAGCATCATATGTGCGGTCCGTATTGGCCATTTCTTGCCAGCGATCAAAATATCCCAATAGACGACCGGCAAACTGTCTGCCAGTTCTGGAATTATCGGGTTTCGCTGACCGAAACTTGCTTCGGTAGCCTTCCGCCGTGAACCTGAAGCGTTGCAAAAGCGTCTTTTTTAATGTCGCATAGTCCACGGCATGATCCCGTGCCATCCTGCCGACAACACTTAGAGCTACGCCTGTCAAACAGAGGCTTAGCGATAAGGCCAATTTGTCTTGTGGCCAGCGCTGGCTCGTTGCGACGCGCTCAAATCGTTGAATGTATACATCCAACTCATCGCGTTCCTCATTTAATACTGGGATTAGTTTGTGCGTACTTTGGTAGCTCTCGGTAGCACCTGCGTGCACACTCTCTGTAAGCTGCCCAGTAGTCATGCTACCCGCTGTCGCATCTAACTCCCTCAACTTTAACTTGAGCTCGAGAACTTCCCTCTCTGCCTTTAATCTAGCTAGCGCTTCGGCATCAGCTTCTTTTGTTGCATAACGTTCAGCCAGACGTGCTTCACGTGCTTCTCTTTCGCGTGCGCGGTCTTCGTCTACCCATTGTTTCAGTGCCGGGCCGGTCAACCCCAGTTCTTTTCCAATTGCCGTAACCTTGTCTGTCTCCACCCTCACCCATCAGACACGCATATGCTAGGTGCTGCTGTTCTCGATAGCGCAAGAGCCGTCCTGTCGCGGACGCCAGATATGTGAGGGGTTAGTATCGTCACGTTCCAAAGCGTGTGACACGAGGAAGATGGAGGAGCCGGTGCATGATGAGCAAACACACGACAATTATATTAGATGGCACGTAAACACGAAGAATATCTTAAACTATACCCACGCATACAAGGTTTTTCGTAAACAGGAAAAATGTAGTCTCACGAGGTTGCGTTTGAAGTCCGGGGGGTGGTGAGACAGCGAGTCCTTGAGGTGGGACACTCGCTCGTAGAGTCATGACTGGCGTGGAAGAGCAGACGCAGCAGCACGGGGCCGGAAACGATGGACGCGTCCCACAGCTCCGTAGAAGGAAACAGTCCACTCCGAAGTTTCGAGCAAGAAGACGACCCAAGGCGCTCGTTTCGATGCGGATGCTCGGTCACCCGAACCTCGCATGTAGAAGCGGGTTCCGAGATGTCAGCAGGCCGACCTGATGCCTCGTGCAAGGGAACTACCCGAGGCGCTCCTCGTCTCGATGATGGACGCTCGCTCTCCCGAACCTCACGCGTAGATGCGGGGTGGAGGCTGCAGTAGGCCGTTCCGAGGTCTCGTGCCGTGCAACTACCCGAGGCGTTCCCTGTCAAGAAGACGGACGCCCGGTCAAGTGGACCTCACGGGTAGATGTGGGTTCCGTAGGCCCGGCGGCCCTAGATGCGCCGGCGTTCCAAAGAGCGCTATTGCACGAACCCCTTCTCATTCGCAGCACGAGCCTCCCTTGTCCTTCTTTTCCTCTTGTTGCGGACGGCCGCAATGTCGCCTGCTCTGTGCCCGGAACTTTGTGCGTACTTCACATCTTCCTAGCAAATTACAAAGAATCGAAATACTTAACCACACAATCTATGCAGACGACATTACTCTATGGATAAACAATGGCAGTGATGGATCGACTTAACATAGGCCACCAGACGCTGTTGAAACAGTGGAGCAACACCTAGAAGGCAGTGGTCTAACATGCTTGGCCGCAAAATCTGAGCTGTCACTGTACAGACCAACGCTAAAGGGGACATCTCCGAAGAACTACAACAGACAAACCTACAAAGACATACAACTCATGACCCAACATGGACAACCTATACACAAAGTCGAGAAGATAAGGGTGTTGGGAATGATCATAGAAGCCAAGGGAACCTACGGAGAAACTATTCGCAAAGTCGAAGCCAAAGTTTCTCAGACGATGCGATTAATCATGACAATCACCAACAGGCACGAGGGAATGAAAGAAGCAGGCGTCACGAGAATCATCCAGGCCTTCTTTATAAGTCGATCACGTATGTGGCGGTATACCACAGGTGGTGCGCCGCAGAAAAGGAGTTAGACGGCCTGATTAGGAAGATATTCAAACAAGTGGTTGGACTCATGCTAAGCACGAGCACGGCAAAAATTCTAGAGCAGGGGCTGCACAACACGCTAGAGGAGCTAATACAAGCGCAACGTATAGCGCAATACAAACCCCTATCGAAGATGACGGCGGGCAGACACATCCTAGATAATTTAGGCATCCGCTACCAACCACAACACGGAGGCAAACGGTACCTACTCAAGGAAATAAGGGCCAACCTCTTGGTACCCCCCTTACCCAAGAATATGCAACGTGTACACCATGAGGGCAGGAGAAAAAGCTGGGCAAAGAACATGACGAAGAACTACGGAATGAACAAGGACGGGGTCTTTGTAGACGCTGCACATTAAAAACACTAACGCAGCTTTGTCGCAGCAGTGCTTAACCAGAACAGACAATGCTGCACAAGTTTTACTATAAACACGACACGCATCGAAACGGCGGAGGAAGCGGCTTTATCCATAGCATAAACCAGCACATACTATATAATCAGCGATTCCCAGACAGCAGTACGCAACTTCGCAATCGGCCGGATCTCAGCTGAGGTGTTAAACATGCTCACAAAAGCAAAACAACAAGGGAAAATACATGCGTCGTAATCTTATAGATACCAGTCCACACCACCGACTCAACGGGAGAGGACAACCGTAACGCGGCGGCACACCAACGTAGCTCGAGGACTGACTTTCCGAGCTGCGATGAACGTAGACCCCTCGACAGGGCCCTCCGAAGTATGGGAATAGGAAAATAGAATGACCAGGTTCAACGACATCACCAACCGTTACAGGATGCAAGGATGCACTTATCCACCACCCCATCCACAACACACTAGATAGCAAGCTGTCCAGTGGTGACAACTACAAACCAAATCATACAAGAGCCTGATACTAATACATGCTATTTTTCCAGACATATACACAACAGATAGATGCAAAGTGTGTGGCACCAGAGCCACGCTAGAACACATGCTATGGGAATGCCAGGGACTGATAAAGGACAATGGGCGCGAAGCCTCCATCGACAGCCTCCGCGCGCGATGGCCTGCCGCGCTGCTCAGCTCGAACCTGGAAGACCAAATCTGGGCAGTCCAGCGGGCCAAGGAAGCCGCCGAGAGGCAACAACTCTTGGCCGTAACCTCGGCGGATGCCCCAGCCCACTAACCTGCCGGACGCGAATCGTTGATTCCAAATAAAGCTTTCTCACTCACTCACTCATGCACACCTAGGTATTCAAAAGAGTGAATTAATTCCAAGGGAACATTATTTAGGTTATATGTATGCATACTGTTAGTTATTCGGTATACACGCATCACTTTACATTTGCAAACGTTTAGTTCCATTAGAGAATGTTTGCACCAGTTAGCTACACTAATTAGATCAGACCCAAGGTGGTTATATCCTCTGCATTAGTTATTTCAGGAAAGATAACGCAATGATCAGCAAATAAGTGAATGTTAATAGTGAGGAAGGCAGATTGTTAATATAAATGAGAAAGAAGTGGGGAGTTATGGCAGTTTGCCGTTACAAATTGACAGAGAGATTAGATAGGCAGCCTTCAATCCACTTCGGCATGTTAGAGTCACGGTTCAGCTGATTTAGTTTATGAAGTAAAAGTTTATGACAGACCTTATCAAATACTTTAGCGAAGCCTCAAAAATGCAGTCTTCAAATGATGAACGATCGAGAATACGATGCAATTCGTGCGTAAACATTATAAGCTGATTTAAGTGCTGGGCTAGTTGGTGATCTTGCATAGTGAAAAGATTTTGCGCCAAAAAACAACACACACAAGATGGTGTCGTCGTCTTTCTTGTGTGTGTTGTTTTTTGGCGCAAAATCTTTTCACTATGCATTATAAGCTGAGTTTCGCGTGAATTTTTTTTTCTAAATCCATGCGCAGCTGGTGTAATATATGCATTGGATTCCAGAAAGTTAACAAGATGTTTGAAAATTATATGCCCGAGCAATTTACAGCAAGAGTTTGAGAGTGATATGGGGCGATAATTAGCTGTTAAATTTATGTTACCTGATTTATGTAGTGGAATCAGCTTCCCGATATTACATTGGCTAGGTTGAGTAGATGCATCCAGTGATTGCTTGAAACGTTTTGTTAGTACAACGGAACTAACAGCGTTCTTATTTTTAAGAAATTTTGAGTTAATAGAGTCGTAGTCAGGCGATGAGTGTTGGTTCAGGGAATCAATTAGTTTAACGCCAGCCGTATCCACGATCACTGCAGGCATAACTACATAATCGTACTGGCGAGTGGGAGGTAGACGATCATCGCAGGGGACAGAAATATTTTGCACAAATGCGTCATTAAGCGCGGCAGTGCACTGTTCCTTAGGAATAAGGATGGTCAGTGGGTCTTCCAGAGTTTGGTGCTCATCATGCAAAGGGTTGATTGCACCCCAAAAGTTGTTAACGTTTGCCTCTAACATTGATGGAAGTGCGTTAGATAGAAAGTTAGATTTAGCGTTCTTTAGTGCGTTTACGTGCGTTTAGAATGCGGGCTTATAAGCAGACCAGCGTGTGTCAGTTGGCGAGTGTTTTGCGGAGCGATATAGGCGGTTTTTGCGGTTACATAGGTGCTTAAGATACGTATTGTACCAAAGATCAGCAGAATTGTAGGTAATGATGCGGGATGGAATTTTCAGTTAGTTCCGGAACTTTAGTGGTGAACATGTCACAATTGTGCTGCAGCGAACGACTTCCAAAATTCGGTAGGAAAGTGCCGAGAAATGCAGGTAATACGTCATTTATGCCGGTAAAATTAGCGTTTTTGTAAATATGTATAGGTTTGCTGAGTTTATTTGGTCTGGTGGTTAAAGTGTTAACTGAAAATACAAGTAGGCAGTGATAGCTTATACCAGGTAGGTTTGTAATCTCCGAGATTGTATGAGGGTGGGATGTCAAAACCAGGTCAAGGGCGCTTGCGGCATTAGAAGCTACACGTGTAGGTTGTGTTATTAGTTGTGATAATGAAAAAAACTGAGCACAAGTCTAAAACTCCTTAGCTTGTGCCGAAAAGGGAATGTGAAGAAGGTTGGTCGTTCCTGGTTATGTTTCGAAGAATAAAATCGCCCAGATGTAGGCTGGGAGATGAAGGTAATCTTTTGCGAACAAGGTTTATAATGTTGTGCAGGTCACGAAACCCACCGTGGTTGCTTAGTGGCTATGTGGCTATGGTGATGGGCTGCTAAACACGAGGTGGCGGAATCGAATCCCGGCAACGGCGGGCGCCTTTAGATGGGGGCGAATTGCGAAAACACTCGTGTACTTCGATTTTGGTGCACGTTAAAGAACTCCAGGTGGTCCAAATTTCCGGAATCCCCCACTACGGCGTGCCTCATGATCAGAAACCGGCTTTGGCACATCACCTCTATAATTTGACTTTTTTTGTGCAGGTCATGGGAAAACGTAGGTTGTGTAAAGGGTGAGCGATAGCACAGGCCTATGATGAATTTCTTGTGACCAAGAGTTACGGGAACCCAGACAGCCTCTAAATCGTCGCACGTACAGACATGAGAAGACAGAATGTGATTTCAAATTGCCAAAATGGCGCCCCCGCCTCGGCCCGTAGTACTATTGCAGCAATAAACAGTAAATTGCACAGCACCCTGAAACACTTCTGTGTCAGTGACGTGTGCAGGCAACCATGTTTCAGTAAGCGCAATGATTTTTGCAGAACATGTGTCAATCGCCGCAGCCAAAGAATCGTATTTATTGGAGGTGCTCTTAAGTTGCTATTTAGTTTATTTCAAAATTTCCTACTATGGAAGCCCTTCTTGAACGCGGATTCTGACAAACTTGCGATACACTCAATTCTTATGTATCGAACACGTTCGTCCAAAGTTTTATCTATCCATGGTTTTCATGCTATATAATTTTTGTGGTATTCATGTTGGAGTATAAAGGATACGTCGTAATATTCACGCCTCCGCTGCGAGAAGACGCTGTAGGCTATTCCAACGTCAGATTCACGATAAGCATCTTGCCATTGTTCACTTCATAGAAGTAACTTACAATTCCTTAGCGTGCGATCGTTTATCTTACGATGGAAGCGAGTTTCGCGACTGGCTTTCTCGTTGCGGCAATTGCGACACCCAACGAACAAGCATTCAAGCCCCACAAGCAGGTCAGCCCATGATAGGGGGATGAAGTGTCTGGAGGTTGCATTGATTCAACAGAGAGTGCAGGGTCGACAACTCAGCTGATTTTTTTCAGACGCTCAACCAGCGCCCGTAAGCCCCTGGACAATCTGTGGCTTAGAGGAAAGGAAGTGCTGTATTGTAGATCGTCAGAGGCACGCATAGGAGAACACGTCGATAATAGCACATGCCTGAACGGTTGTAATTGCACATGCTTCGGTCGCATGGTTAGGGTATAAAACCGCGAGTACAGCCTTTTCAACAAACATTCATTATTGCTTGCAAGGTTTCATGCTTCCTAAAGGTGCTACAAGCGGCACACACATACTTGCACATACCTAATGACCTCGGTTGGCATCAAAAAGGTTCATTGGGAACCAGCGCACACCAAGTTACTAGTATGTATGCATTTCCACAAACTCAGTGACGTACGTTGGTCCGATCGTCTGCTTCCAACCCTGCTACCTCAGAAAAGCAGCACTATGCGCTGCCCATTCGACAAATAAAGGTAAATATAAAAGTGCACAGCTTGGCGTGGCCTTCACGAATTCTTACTCATTTCCGATAGGAATGGTCAACAGCCTTACACGCCATAGCTGTAGGTGAGAGGAAAGGATCGCCCACCTTCTCTGTGAGCGTCCCCGCTTCAGTGCGCCCAGGACAGAACTTTCAAGAATGTTTGATAGTCTTTTCAAACTCCTTTTGTCGGAGGAAAGGGTCCCGGGACACTGACCGCGACCGCCCTCAGCAAAGAAGGCATTGAAATCGTTGTTGCGCTTCTTGCGGAGAACTGGCCTTAGAGACCCGCTTGAAGCAGTGCCGTATTCTCCTTTCCTTTTACTGCGAAGATGTTTATGCGGACCGTGTGCCATCTCTGTCGGACTTCACTAAAAAGGGGCCACGTGATCTAGCGAGAAAGAAAAAGAAGACCTCAACAGGGGGAAAGGGGTTCGACTGACTCTTTTTACCCTGTGAGAATGCTATCTTATACGCGAATATTTTACGGTTGTCACACGTTCCATTTTCGGCGATCGAGTCAGATCGACATCGAATTTATCGACGATTGATTCCACCCTGCAGCGAAAGAAACAAATGATTTGCTGGCGGTTTCCGGCTAAGGAACGGTGCCCAGCGATTAGAACGCGATACTAGGAGCGCTTGGCTGCTGGCAATTCATGCTCCAGCAAGACGTGCCGGCAGCCACGTCAGTCGTCAAACCTATCAAACCAATCGTCAAAACGATCGCAGCATCCGCATCTCCAGTGGTGGGCCTTACGTTCAATATTCGGATCTTTGGATTAGGGGTTCCGCACATTTCATGCTAGCTACAACTACAGGAAGACCACGAGTAGTGCATACTCCTGAGGAAGAAGCAGCCTACTGCGAGCGCCAGCGAGGCTGCTTGCGAAATTTGACTTGCATGGTGTAACGTTCGGTGTAACTAACGCAGTTTCGCTGTTCGACCATCTTCACTGACTTGAAGGTGCGATGAATTCTTTCGGTTTGTTTTTTGCATTTCTTTTCTTTCTGTAACATCTCTTTTTCGATTATCCTTTATTCTCCTTACCCCCTTTACCCAGCATAGGATAGCCAGCCGGTCTGAGAACTGGCTAACCTCCTTGTCTATCTGTCTATTCCTGCTTCCTCCAAATATATATACCTAGACACGAACACTGATACATAGACCCTGGAAAGTGCGTGAAGTGTCCTAATAATGCTAACGCATTAACATAACGGCATAACTCAGCCCATAATTGCTGTGGATTGCAATGCCATTCGCTTCGATTAGTGCAGCCACATGCCGTTTTTTTAAGCGTCAACGAAGGCATGACGGAAGTCTGATGACAAACCTGAAATGACAAAGGCGTAACACCACAACACCGAGAGCACGATCACATAGCTAGTGATGCATGCATATATACAGCTTTGAACACTGTTGGCGTAAGGGTGCGACGGTGACGGTATGACCAGACGCAGATTTCTAAACAGGAAAGACGGCAATGGAATTATCATAAGGGTATCACAACCATGAGCACATACATTGTGGCCCAATCTTGCATGCAACTTGGGCCACTGGGTCCGTGTAGCTGATGAATAGGTGGATGGATCGATGGATGGATGGATGGATGGATGGATGGATCGATCGATCGATCGATCGATCGATCGATAGATAGATAGATAGATAGATAGATAGATAGATAGATAGATAGATAGATTCGAATCCGCTAAAGTATAGGAAAATAATGCTATTCTCATTAAGAAGCGCTGCCTTAGAGAAAGGAGCGGATATTTTATAGAGTAATTCGTAATAGATGGGGCAACGCGGACACGTGCGTTGGTACAAAAGTACAGAAATTTTAGGATGACTACATTGCGGCAAATAGATCTCTTGTATAAGTTTAGTTAATTTAAATCATAATTGGGTTTTAATTAACAAATGCAAAATCGGATTATAAGGCACGTCGTAGTGGGGAGCTCCCGACTAAGTTTGACCCGCTGGGGGTACTTTTAACTTTCACCCATTGCACAGTATACGAGCGCTCTTTATTTTGCCTAGAACGAAATGCGGCCGCCGCGGTCACGATTCGATCCCGTGCCTTCGGGCTTAGCAGCCTGGCGCCAAAGCCACTACGTAGGCCACGGCGGCGGGTACTGTCTAAAGTTGAAACCTGGAGGGCTAATTCTGGAGGTAGAGCACAGGCTTTCCCAATAAAATTGCATCATTTTCAGGTTTCTGTTATTGCTTAGCACTTTTAATACTTCAGTATGAGAAGGAAGGAAGGAAAAAGTGGAGAAGGAAAGGCATGGAGGTTAACCAGTTTAGCGTAACCGGTTTGCTACCTACACATGGGAGAGGGATGGGGGCGATGAAAGATGGGGAAGGGGAGAGAGAGAGCACATAGCACAGCACACACACATCGTCCGCTAGAGTCCATCAATCTGGCATGGTACGTGATATCACTGTCACAGCCGCTTGTCCAGTCCCGTCTCTTTCAAAAACCGAAGTAGTCCCTTCGTCGCCTTCACCTGCGATGTCTTCTGTCGGTGGCATGTGAAAATCGTGTCGAGGGACAATGGTCTAGTGTCAAGGTGCGCGAGAACGGATGCCAGGGTCTGTCGCTGAACATTATATTCATGACAGTCACACAGAACGTGTTCCAGCGTCTCCTCGCAAAGACAGGCATTGCAGAGGGAGTTGTCGGCCATTCCAATGCGGAATGAATAAGATTTCGTGAAAGCCACCCCTAGTCATAAGCGATAAAGCAGAGTCGCCTCTCTTCGGCGGAGTCCAGTTGGCTTATAGAGATGCATCAAAGAGGGCAGGTGGTATTGACGGTTACTCTGGTTGGTCTGGCTGTTTGGTGTGCACCATAAAGAGAGCGTGATCTCCTGTGCAAGCGCTCGAAGTCTGCTAGCTGCGTCGGATCGTGAAAGCGGTATGGCCTCTTCTTGTACGTCTTCAAGAGCTGCCCGAGCGGCATTATCGGCGTCTTCGTTTCCAGTGACGCCGCAGTGACTTGGCAGCCACTGAAACGTCACGTGGTGTCCTTTCTCCTGTGATGTATGGAGTAGGCATCTAATATCGAATACGAGCTGTTCGAATGGCCCACGATGCAGAGCTGATAGTACAGATTGTAGGGCTGCCTTTGAGTCGCTGAAGATGGACCATTGTCGAGGTGGCTCCCGACTGACGCAATGGAGTGCAGCGCGAAGAGCAGCTAGTTCAGCAGATGTCGATGTTGTCGGGTGGTCAGTCCTAAAGCTGATGGTAATAGCTTTTGCTGGGACAACCACAGCACCGAACGAACACTGGATGTTTGTGGAACCATCAGTATAAATGTGTTCACTGTCCACGTACCTCTCGTGCAGAAGAAGCAGAGACAGTTGTTTCAGCACAGGCGACGACAGTTCAGACTATTTCCCGATTCCTGGTACACTGAGATGTACTGTGCGGCTGATAAGACACCAAGGGGGTATCGATGGTTTAGATGCAGCGGTGAAGCCAGAGGGAAGTTTGTCGTTGTACTTGATGATAGTTTTAGAGAATGATGATTGGTGCCCGTCTGAAGGTAGTGCTGCAAGGTGGTGATAGGGGGCACGTGCAAAATGTCTGATGTGCGTTCTCAGGGCTTCCACCGTAATGTGAGTTCGCATTGGATGGTCCCGATCAATCGCAAGAGTTGCCTCTGTTGACGTGCATCTGGGCAAACCAAGGCAGACTCTGAGTGCTTGAGCTTGTACTGCCTGCAGAACACGAATATTTGTCTTGCAGGTGTTGTTCAGTACAGGTAGACTGTATCTTAAAAAACCAAGAAAGAGAGCTCTGTAGAGTTTAAGCATTGCGTCTACTGACATCCCCCACGTCTTCCCTGTCAAGTATTTGAACAACTGGGAAGTTGCTGTCAGGCGCCGTTTCATGTAGGCCACGTGCGGGCTCCAACAGAGGCCTCGGTCAATAATTACGCCAAGGAATCTGTGGGTTCGGACATAGGAAATGGTCCGCCCATTGATTGAGATGACATAAGGCGTCATCGGTTTGCGAGTAAATGCTACTAGTGCGCATTTTTCTGCTGATATGCTGAGACCCTGTTTACACAGGTAGTTCGCTGTCAAAGTGGCGGCTCTTTGAAGTCGCGCACGTATCTGAGGACGTGTGACTGCCGAAGTCCAGACACAGATGTCGTCAGCGTATATTGAAATTTTGATGGTAGTCGGCAAGTATTCAGCAAGTCCAACAAGAGCGAGGTTGAATAGCGTCGGGCTGAGAGCACCGCCTTGAGGAACGCCCCTGCTGGTATAGCGTCGCATAGTTGGGCCATCGTCAGTTAACACATAGAATGATTTTGCAGATAGGTAACTTGCAATCCACAAAAAAACTCGACCACCTAGGCCAACCGTCGCAAGAGCGTCGAGAATGGCCTCATGTAATACGGTATCGTATGCCCCTTTCACATCTACGAATAAAGCTGCAGATAAACGCTTGCGGGACCTTTCGTGCTGGACATATGAAACGAGATCAACTACACTGTCGATGGAAGAGCGGTCACGTCGGAAACCAGCCATAGAAATCGGATATATCTTGTAAAATTCAAGGTGCCATTCCAGGCGGCCAAGGATCATCCGTTCCATTATCTTTGCTACACAGCTGGCCAGCGCTATTGGGCGGTACGAGGTGAGTTCTAAGGGGGATTTGCCCTGCTTTAAGAGTGGCACCAGGCTGCTTACTTTCCATTCGTCAGGAACATTTCCCTCCTGCCATGAGGAGTTGTAAAGGCTCAACAATTCTATCCGGGCGGACTCTCCGAGATAGCCCAAGGCTCGGTATGATATACCATCTGGACCCAGAGATGATGAGCGCCTGCAGAGAGCTAGTGCCGCCTCGAGCTCCTCCATTGTAAAAGGAAGGTCCATGCGGCAATCACGGGAATGGGGGACGTCAGCTCGGGCTGGAGGATCTGGACGAGTCACTTGGTCTGCGATCCGCGCACAAAAGTCTTCTGCGACATCGATGTCTTGCCGCCCTTGGAAAAGCGCTAGCGCCTTGAATGAAAAACGCTGTTCCGGAAGGCAACGCAGACCTTGCACCGTTTTCCAAATGTGAGACAGTGGCTTGCGGGGGTCGAGTGTCTGCCAAACGTTGCCCAACGTACCGACGCTAATCTCTCCATACGACGCTGAATCTTCTTTTGAATCCTCCTGGCGGCCCTAAGATTATGGATTGATTTTGTACGCCGATATCGACGTTCCGCCCGGCGATGAAGTGCTCGAAGTCGCTCTAATTCTATGTCGAAGTCATTTCGCGTGGAAGAGATCGTCATCATGCGAGTGGCGTTTTGCATCGTCATTTTAATTGTTCGCTTTAACCCAGAGGGTAGGCCCTCGCGGCAGGCATCTTCCATCTCAGATTTGAAGTTGGCCCATTGAATCGTCCGAATGGTATTCCGTGGGCCTGATCTAGACGACAAGCCTTTGATGTTCAGATAGGTGGGAATGTGGTCGCTCCCATGTGTCTCAATGTCTGGAAACCACTTCACACATCTGGCGAGAGAGTTGGAGACTAAAGCAAGGTCGAGGTAGGTGCCGTATGTCACGCCTCGAAGAAAGGTGGGGCTACTATCGTTCAGGAGAGTAAGGCCATAGTTGTGGGCGATGCTTGCTAATCTTCATCCTCTTGCATTTGCCCTTATACTTTCCCATGCTGGATGGTGTTCATTGAAATCTCCTATGATGACCCATGGGGCGGGACAAACACTCAAGATATCCGCAAATCATTTGGTATCGAAATTACTGGAAGGCGATATATACACGCCTATGAGAGTAAACAAGAGTTTGTTCTTTCTAACTGTGATGCATATATATTGATTGTCGTCGTGGGGCGCAATTGGTTGCAAAACATAAGTGTGTTCACGACGAACAAAAACGACGATTTTGCTGCATGCACCATTTGTTGATGACACGATAAACTCGTACCCTGACAGTCTGATTGGTTTCGACAAGTTGGGCTCACAAATGACGATGAGTGGAAACACACTGGTGTAGACAAACTGACGAAAATCTGAAATTCGTGATTTTAGCCCTCTGGCGTTCCACTGGATGACCGACGCTGCCTTGACTTCTTTCCGGAAGGATAGGGTATGGGTAGCCATCTTTCTATTTGAGGGATGCAAGCACTGGGCTTAAGGCGTCGAGCACATTAAGTGCGCTTCGAGCAGACGGTGTCCCCATGTCCACTAAAAGCGCTCGAATGGCCTCCATGAGAGAACGTAGCACCTAGATGACTTGACGGTCTGTTTTAGGTGTATCATCCATGGCCGGAGAAGGATCAGGTGGGGCCCCGACCTTCTGAGGTTCTTTCGCAAGGGAGCGGCTCGGTAGCGTAGGCCATTCTTCTAAAGATAGAGTCTTTTCTGCTTCCTTCGTGGACGTGGTGGGCCCTTTCGCGGCGCGACTAACTGGCATCGCAGTGGAGTGGGTACTGTCACTTCGCGCATGCGTCTTCTTCGAAGACCTACGATGGTGCCGACGCCGACGCCGGACTACTTCGGATGCCTCCCTGTGGGCCGAATTGTCTCTGGCCATTTGCTTGAGAACCGCGCGCTCCCTCTTGATGCGGGGACAGTCTTTCGACGAGGCCGCGTGAGGGCCGCTACAGTTGGCGCACTTCAGGACCGTGGCACCGCAGGTCTGTTCGGCATGAGGTTCAGCGCAACGGGGACACAGTAGTGAGTTGGGACACACGCCCTTGACGTGTCCTAGCCTGAAACACTGATGGCATTGAAGGGGCTTCTGGATGAATGGTCGAACCGGATGTCGGAAATGTCCGACTTTAACGTGGGATGGGATACAATCCCCCTTGAATATTACTTTTACGCAGCGCGTATTCCCAAGGCGGCGCACTTGCGTAATGATCGTGCCTTCGTATGCCGGCTTGATGAGGCTAGGTAAGTCATCTTTGGGAATGGCAATGTCAATGTCGTAAATCACACCGGCTATGGATGTGTCGTCGATCGGGATAAAGGGGCGCATTTTGATTCCGCCTAGCTCCGTGATCGCTTGAAGTTTTCAAAGCGCGCTCGCGTTGTACACGTCTATGGCGAGTATATTCTTGGGTGGATTTATTCTTATGTCTTTAATTTGATCCGGCATCGCACGTTCCAGAAAAATGGCTAGGCCTTGCCTGTTCAGCAATCGTAGGTTGCTTGACGGCTCTTGCGGCACAAAGATGATGACCTGTGGCCAGCGCGCAGGCCTTGACTTCATAGTCGTTGTGCTCGCAGGAGTTGACGGCGCTGTGTTGACGATTTTTCTTCTCGTCCTCTTACTCCGGACGGGTATGAAGCCGTCGTCGGATGAGTCGTCTTCCGACATAGAGTACAGCTCGGTGTCTTCGGTGTCACTGGGGGAGCCAACTCGCTTCCTTGCGGTTGACGGCTGTGATGACTTCTGGCCAGGCGGGCCTCTGGCATGCTCCGCGTCCATGGCCGCAAGACGGGGAGGCGAGGCACCTCGAAAGCCGAAGATTTTACCAAAAATTCACAGAGCACAGAAACAAGTGTTCTGCCAAGAAGACACTTCGTCGTCTTCCTTCAGTATGAGAAGATTTAGCCTAATATATATGCGCTGTACCTGCGTCGTTCCATGACATTTGTTTGTTGGCTGCCTTTCTCTAATCTACTGGGAATACTTTTGTCAAGAATGTAAGAGAAGGTTTGAGCCACTTTAGTCGTAGAATGACGTGGAAATATAGCCCACATATACCGTATGCCATCTAGCAAGGCGTGGCATATACCTAAACCTAACTATATACGGAAGTTATTTCTCACGGACAATTTCTCCGAAGTCCACACTGGACTTTCTGATACATAGGGAGCTTTACGGTGTGGTGTTAGCTGCAGAGACAGTGAGACAATACTAACATACGTACATTCGCGTTATATACAGGCTCCGACGTGGTTCCCGTACTCGAAGCAGCCCCAAGAGAGCACGGTTACATTGACACATGAAACATTGGTTTATTAAACAGCAGTATTCAGAACATTGTTCACCAACTAAATTTTTGTATATCGGCGCCACAGTGCAGTCTTGGGGGCCCCTTCGGCCGCACTGTATTGCATTTTAGATGCGTAACATTATTATGCCTACCCAACGCGAAGCCAGTGTGTCCGTCACATAAAACGAATCGCTATACGGAAATTAATGTATTAAGCAAATAAACTGGAAAGAATAACCGTTGGCGGTGGTGAGCTTCAAACCTACGACCCCACGCTAAGAAGCTCCGCACCTTACCCACTAGGGTAAACACACGCTTGCAGAATGTGAATATATCTGAACTATGTGAATGTACTGTACCAGCGGTACAAAAGAAATATCAAAGGAGAACAGCTTCTATGAAGTCTTTGTTGAAAGATTTGGTGATGGTGAAATAAAGAACATCTCTGGGACCCCATGTAGAGCCGATATGGAGAATCGGTGTCCACGGGATGTGCGTTCGTTTGGGGTGCTGCTTCACCGACTGACATGCTACCATTCTCTGAGGGCTCATGCACTGCATGTCGCGCAACACACAGAGATAAGCAGTGAATGTGCTGATAAGGATGATAAAGAGTGATGAAGGGTTATATGGGTCTCGTTACAGTTGGTAATGGTTTGACGCGGATGGATAAGCTGCAAAAGAGCAATAATTGTCGGAGCGATTCGGATTGGGTTAATAAGCAGCTATAAGGGTCGGATTAAGTCCGATAAGGTTGATCAATACAGATAATAGTTGGTAAGGGGTGGGCGATGTCCAATAAGGCTGATAAGCATAGATAAGGGTTAATAAGGAAAGGATTGATTGTAATAGGGTTGATACCGATTGATAAGGGT
Organism: Dermacentor andersoni; assembly: GCF_023375885.2. NCBI lineage: Eukaryota > Metazoa > Arthropoda > Arachnida > Ixodida > Ixodidae > Dermacentor > Dermacentor andersoni. The sequence goes on along the minus strand of NW_027314752.1, from coordinate 338,711 downwards.
TCATAAGGTTCCGCTGGAGTCCGTTGAGGTTGATAAAAACTGATAAGGGTTAAGTGTCGAGTGCGCGAAAGAAATTCCCCAAATCACTTGATGGTGGCGGCCTCCAAATGTATGTATGTCAAAGCGAAAATAATGTCGGGGTTCCTCGAGTCACAGCAACAGCGCGGTGCAGTAGCGCCTTGCTATCGAGCTCAGGTTAGCTCGACTACACTAAGCAACGCTTCCTGTTCACGGTTTCAGAATGTTGAACACCTAGCTACCCACAACTCTGTTGGTAACCGTCAAATCACTCTCAGCGCTCCACCGCCCTTCACGTTCGACTACCCAAGTCAGTGACCAACATGGCTACTCCAATACGAAGACGATGCGTTCGTGTGGGACCTGACCGCTGCTTCCGAAATACCAATGTTTGGGTGCTCCAGTACTGCAGGAGTACTCAAGAACGGGCGATTCTTTCTTCACTCGTGACGGACGCCGAAGCGTACCGTTCGTTACTTTTAACTCGTCAAAAAGGAGCTCACGGGCCCAATCCTGCATTCCGCTACCGAAGTATATGAATCTACCCGGTTCCACAGGCGTACGCACACGCTCGGTGAAACGCTGGACACTTCCTACACAACCCTCCAGAACATTGTCAAAAACTGCGAATACTGTACGCGACCGTTTCATCGTGGGCCTTCTGAACACTCGCTTGCCTGACCAGCTGTGTTGAAACACAATACTGACGCTCCAGGCCGCACTCCCTCAAGCTAGATAGCAAGAAGACGCACACAAAAAAAGTATAGAATGGTAACTCGCAGCCGGGCTCCCTCATCGTGGACGCCCTCTCGCGGAAGCAAACCAAGGCGACGGCAGGGTTGCGGTTTTGGGAAACTTCCAAAAGCAGAGAACCGAAACCGTGACCAGCCTTGAAGCGGACCGAAGAGTTCGCGCGTTTACTGCGGTAACGCACTCCATTGAAGCTCCATCTGTCCTGCTCGACGAGCGACTTGCAGCCTTTGCGGAAAACGGGGACATTTCGCACCAGTTTGCCGCTCAGGGACAAAGTGTGTCAGCCACATACAGCTGCTCTCTGTCAGGTCGTTGCAAGAACAAGGCCCGCATGTCGCAGTGCAGGTGAACGGCTACCCCCTTAAGATCAAAATAAACTCAGGCGCGGACGTTCCCGTCGTGCTTCCCTCGTTCGACCAAGCCAATGGTGGTTCGCTTATCGGTCCGGGCTGATGTAAGCTGGATTGGTCAGTAGGTTACCTTCTACGCTGTCTTGCCGAGGGCATTCTATCAAGCAAAAACTTACGTCGTTGGTGGTGTTGACAGGCCCCTCTTAGCGTGATAGTCGCGCTCGGGAAAGCCCACTTCGTGCACGCTGTAGCAGGGGCCCCTGCGGCCGTGACACCGCCATCACCACCTGCAGCCACTATTGGCGGCGAGGAGTTACGGAGTCGCCATCTGTCGGAAGCGCCTCGCTGGCGTAGCATGAGGGATTACGCGGCGCGCTCCTCCAGGTTTTGCTGTCATCGCTCACTGAAAACAACACGCGCGAGCTCTCCTGGACATTTCTGTAAGTACTTTCGAACTGAGAGAAGTTTTTTTACTCTCTAAGTAATAATCTTGGGCAAACTGAAACCACGTAATCGTTTACAGACGCTATCTCTTTTCCAACTACGTACAGTGAACGCCACTGCGTGCGGTCGCCGCGATGCAGTCTCCCGAACCGGCTTCTTGCCTGAAAAGTAGCCAAACGCTCAGAGTAAACTATGTGAAATATGTTGTTAGAGTGGGCTGTCTGTATAACCAAATAGGGCATAACAGAATGAAGCCTCAATGCAGCGATCGCACAGGTTCGCAGCAACCGACTGCGCGTCTGCATGCATGTCCGTGCACAATGTTTTGCTTTCGCTGTGAGTGCGTTTTCGCACCGTGCCATGAGCTTTAGGCCGCAGAATATGAGCATTTGACAGTATACAAGCAACCATTGTTGCGTGGGCGCTATCAGAGCTGTTCAAAAATAATTTCATTGTAGAGACTTCGACGCCTACGGGGACTGTGATGTGCCGTCACGACGATTTAATCTTTTTTTTCTTCTAAGTTCTTGGACGTTCTCATATTATTTCTCGAGTTGCGTCGCACTGTATGGTTATTGGGGTTCTCAGCGTGCGATTCCCGCTGCTTTCTTTTTGTAATCCAGTGCATTAATTCATAGCACGTACAAACATGACCATACGCCATGCCTTTTTTAAATGTGTTTTTAATCTCTTTTATTGACCTGTCATTCGTGGGGGCTGAGACCATTGTCAGGTTTCATGCCTTTAGTCTCAGTCTACTCTCGTTTGAATAAACGAGAAATAAAATGCAATTCAATTCAATGTGCGTCTTACCGCTCCCTTTCCATTCCAGTGAACTTGCCAGTATCTATAGCATCGACAAGTTCATAGACCAAACAGCCATGACATTAGTCGGGCAGCGGACTTCGGGTGAGCGTCTAAGTGCGCATTTTCCGAACATCGCAAACCCGGCGCCGTAGCAGAAATCTTCCTCGAGGCTGTGCTTGCTGCATACCCGAGTTGTAGCCGATGACTGTGTGCCGGTTTTATGTTTCGCGAGCCAAGCTTCACGCAACTTCTTCTCCGGCGGCTACGTGTGAATAAGGCTGACACCGGACTCCGTTGCGTACGTCCGGCACTGCGGCACCGAGCAGTAGCCTACCATGTTGCGTGCCTTCAAAGGCAGCCACTACCTATTCTAGTGCTTTCAAGCGTTGTAAAGGAGACACTCGAAGCGGGAAAATCTCACCACTAAATGAGCACGCAGCGTACGAGGGAATTTAAACTGTCGTTTTCAGCTCGCTTCGGCGCTCCCGAAGCAGCCGACTCAGCTGCTATGTCCACCTGATCCCTAATAGCACGTGGCGCCAGCTTTTCCAGTGGTGGAGCTCGAGGCTGTTCACAGGGCTATAATACGATTCCAGATAAGTGCGACATCAGCATTAAGGCTAGAACCGGGCCGTTTTCGATAACGGTTTTGCACGGCTAATACCCATTCCGCTCAGGGGAGTGGTCAAAGACGTACTGGACAAACTGGAGAAGGAAAGTGCCATCCGCCAAGTTGCACGCCCACTCCAGGGTGTACAGGCGTTGCCTTGTGCTGGTGCCAAAAGCTACAGGAGGATACCCTCTATGCTTCGACTTGACCAAGCTCAATCAGGTGGCCCTGCGCGAGAAGCACCTCATGCCTACCGTTCACCAGGTGCTCACACGGCTTGGGTCTGCAACAGCATTCTCAAAGCTAGGCGCCAGGGCCGAAATTCATGAAGTATGTTTTTCCAAACGCTTGTAAGAATACACTACATCGATTACGCCCATTAGTCATTGATGTTACTGCCGTTTGCCCTTTTGAATCACATCGGCGCCAGAGCTGTGCCAGCGCCAACTGGAAGGTATAGAAGGCTGTGTGAACATGTTGGGACATTCTTGTGTTTAGCAGATGTTGCTTGGAGCAGGATAGCAGTCATCAAACCTTCCTCCAGAGACTGCAGGAAGCCGGTGTTGGCTTGAATGTCTCGAAGTTTTACTTAGGCGCACCAGCGGTCAAGTTCCTCAGCATTGTCTTCAGCTCCAGTGGCATCGCGCCTGACGCAAATATGGTAACTGCTATCATTAGTATACAGTCTCCAAAAGACTTGGTTTGTGTAAGATGCTTTTTGGGGACGTTAAACTATGTTGCCCCTTTTGGCTGAATTTGTCTTCTGTCACGGCGCCTCTCAGACTGCTACTAAAGAAAGGACTCTGTTTGGACATGCGGTACTGCTCAAGCGATGGCATTTGACTTCCTAAAGAAAATGGGCGCATTAAGTTCATGTATGACCCCCAAAAAAACCCTGAATTTCCTACTTCAGTGTCTGCCGATGCCAGCTCCCACGGGCATGGCTCAGTCCTTATGGAGGATCAACCAAGTGGGGAGAAAGAGAGCCACAAGAGTTCTGAAAGTGTCCATGATCTCACCGGAGGGCACACCCACCGCCGAACACGGAACGCGTGTGCATCCTCTGCAGAGGCAAAGCCAGTTTTCCTCCCATTCGCACTGAGTATCAACTGGGGAAATACGAGTGGAAGTGTTCGCATCGCGAGCCTTCACTACTGTTGAACAACGGTAGAGCATAGTCGAAAAGGAGCAACTGGCCGCCTCATGTGGAGGTTAGAGGATGAGTCCTATCGGAGCCTACTCTACACCGTTAAAACCAACAGCCAACCACTCGTTGAGTTGATACGATCAGATGACTTGGACCTCACGCTTCTTTGAGTGGAGCGGCTTCGCATCAAGCTCTTGCGCTACTAATTCACTGTCAAGTATGTCCCAAGCAAACTCGTAGCCGCGGTCGGCACTCTATCAAGGGATCTTTAGCGTTCCCCCTCTACAGCCTCTATGGATAGCGTCGAGCTCTTTGTGTTGCAAGTTGAGCAAGCTCTTAAGCTCGGACAGTGCACAGTGAAGACTTCCGAGCTCATCATGAATTAGATGGGGTCTGCTCAGCAATTAAGAACTACTGCTCCAATGGTTGCTCCGAAACGCGTCCACTGCTGGCGCACGCACGCGCGCATGCACTAACACCCGCGTACACACGTACGCACAAGCAAATGCACGCATGCACATACAGCGCGAATGCTCAAACACGCATACACATACTCGCGCACATGCAAATGTGAATACGGAGGAAATCACACACGTACACATACACGCGCGCACACGTGTAGAAGCGCACGCTCTGCCTGTCAAAAAACCTGCGCGTGCCAACAGACCACATAACATTCCCCCGGATATTATCGTTCTAACGCCAACTCCAATAAATCACATTACGGTTGAAATTAGGCGCTACTTCAAGTTGATAGAATCGATTCGAATTGCACTACGTACGTATGGGCATGTTAGCTATGAAACCATGATGCACTCACGCGTCCATCGAACTCGCTAGTAGTCAGCGACTTCGCTTCACAAAAGGCTTGGTGTAATTTCTGTGCGGCCATGCTTGTGTGTGTGTGTGTGCGTGTGTGTGCGTGTGCGTGTGCGTGTGTGTGTGTTTGTGTGTGTGAGTGTGTGTGTGTGGGCGCGCGCGTGCGTGCGTGCGTGCATGCATGCGTGCGTGCGTGCGTGCGTGCGTGTACACTCACTCTTTATACACTCCCACAAAGCATCCCTGTATATAGATTTCAATTCCTTGGATCTGCTGCATCGTTTCTTCTTCTTGTTTCTGTTGTAATATTGTTGTCGACATCTAATCGTGAATATGGCGCCGTTTTCATGCCATTGTCGTCAGGCAGTCGCTATCGTGAATCAGTCGTCATACCGTCGTTGCGTTACCGCCATGTTTGTGCCATCGTCGTCATTCCACCTTCGTCATCCGGCTGTCGTCAAAGTCAAACTCTTGTCATCGCGCCATCGTCCTCATTCACTTGGGGTCATCTAATTTTCTTCAAGCTATCGTCACAATGTCGTTTTACCATCGCGATCATTTAGGAATCGATATCTCATTGCCTTGTTGCTTTCGTCGTTATATCGCATTTCTCATCCCGTCCAAGCCATTTCTTTTTCTTTGTTATATGGTCGCCACTGCGTCCGCATCATAGAGTCGTCATTAGACCGTCATGCTCATGGGCGATGTTGGCAAGCTAGGGCTGTAGCAAAGTGGGCCGATATCGCAATATGTCACATATTGCCGAAGCAAAAAATGTCTCAGACCGCTACACTTGTTAAATGAGCATGACTTCAGGGATAGGATGCGCCTGTACATTCATCGAATACTAATCGCACTATGTCTGCGGCAGTCATTACCAGATGACTTCGCGCGTACTTTTTTACTTGCAGTATTTACACGCGTGTACATTGTATATATATGAAGAGGGTGAGAGACCTAGGTTTCCTTACCCTGTACAGTGAGCTCCACATATTTCTTACGACCCTCAACTGTGTATGCAAGTTCCAATAACCTGAAAATTAAGAAAATGCATAAGTGTATATTGCGCATCAGTGCCTCCTGTTTGGTTGAGGTAGAGTTCAATCAATAAATCAACCAAATTTTTTTTGGAGGAACACAGCGAAGTGTATACATATATAGTTGCACCAATAGCATAATGTTGCTAGGGGCTTCTCTTATATGCAACAAGATATGCGCAGGTCCGACTAGCGGGATATATATATATATATATTCAATTCCATTGTTTATTATTATTAGACAATACAGTTGCAAAGAAAATGTAATAGTGAAGGAGATGCCAAAGTAAAAACTGTCAGGGGGACCTCCTGCTACAACATGTACAAAATGTGTAATATAGGATTAGCAATGAGGGTAAGACCAGCGTGAAAATACAATCAACATATTAGAAGTAATTAATGAAACATCAGGTAGTTGAAGGTTACACAAAAATTCGTAAGAATAAATCTATCTTGAAACACACATGAAGGGACTATCAATTACAGTAATTGAATAGAAGTATATTGATTATGAACAAAAGTGCGCAATCCAACAGTGCAACAAAATTAATTTACAAACGGCTGATAATCTATGAACATAAATCGAGAAAAACAATAAAACGTGGCTACACAGTAATAAATGTATACACACAGGCATACATACATACACACCTATATATAGACACACATCTAAACGTATGTACACTTGTCGAATAATCAGGTAAGTTATGTTGTTAGTAAGAGTTGTTTTAGAAGCCGACGGAAACAGTGTAATGAAGAGCATGATTTAATATTTGATGGCAGTGAATTCCAAAATGAAATTGCGGATAAGAAGGCTGTCATTTTACCGTAGTTAGTGTTGACTTTAGGAAGCGAGAGGTTATTATTTTAGGAAAACCGCTTGTTATTTGTATTGAAAACATGCGTTGGGGGAAGCAACTCAGTTAGAATGTCATTGTTTCTACTTCTATACAATATAAGACCTAGTTTCAGTTGAAATGTGCAGGTTAAGGGTAGAATTTCAAGAGTGCGAATAATGGGCGCTGCTGATGCGATGTATGAACTGTGGGTAATTATTCGGACCGCCCGGTTCTGAAGGTGAATGAGGGTTGTCAGATGTGCAGGATATGTGTTGCCCCATGATGAAATGCAGTAAGTAAGGTGACTGTTAATGAAAGCGTAGTAAAGTGATTTTAATATATATTGCTGAAAACAGTGTCTTGTTCGAATGAGCACGCGGATGCCGAAAGCAGTCTTCTTAGTGACTGAGTTTACGTGAATGTTATACTTAAGTTGGGAGTCTAATGTAACACCAAGGGAAGTAATAAAATTAGATGGGGTAATGACGTAGTTATCAATGTATAGTTCAGGGGTTCTTGTAGGCGCTTTTGGGGACGAGTGAAATAACCTAAACTTTGTTTTAGCAGGGTTTACTTTTAGCAAGTTATTTTTACACCAAGACACAAGGTTCGTGATATCGGCGTTTAATTTTCTAAGTAGACTGTTAATGTCTTTATCACTAGTGAATAACGTTGTATTGTCAACATAGAGGATACACTCAGAACAGTTAAGCGATGATGGTAAGTCATTAATGTAAATGAGGAATAACAGAGGACCTAAAAGTGATCCTTGTGGAACGCCCTGGTTGGTTGTTATTGGAGTGGATAAAACGCTTCCATATCTAACAAGCTGGGTTCTGTTAGTAAGGTAGCTTTGCAAATGAGCTAAAGCTGGCCCACAAATTCCAAATGATTCAAGTTTAGCATACAAAATGGAGTGGTTAATCGTGTCAAAAGCTTTAGTTAAATCAACAAATACCGCTCCCGCCCATAGCTCATTGTCGGTAAACTACTTTAGGCTATCAGTTAGTTATATCAGTGCTAATTCGGTTGATAAGATAGCACGAAAACCAAACTGCTTAGATGTCAAAAGGCTAAATTTTGTTAGGTAGTTCGTTAGGCGATTAACAAGGAGGTTCTCAATTACCTTACTAAAAATGGGAGTATCGTTATAGGGAGATAATTAGAAACGATATTTAGATCACCTTTTTTAAATACTGGAGATACTTTTCCTTGTTTGAGGCTCGTTGGAAAAAGGCCGGTACGAAATGCAGTATTAATAAAATCAGAGTGGACAAGAGATAATTCACGAGCAACAAGTTGGATGAATTGAATCTAGGCCAAAGCCTGTGGTCTTCAGCCCTATTATAGTGCGATGAACTTCATTTGACGAAGTGGGTTTTAAGAAAAAGGAGTGAGGTAAGCGAGGCAACTTGGGCAAGTTAGGGACACCGGCTGCAGAGCTCTTGAGGAATGATTCATTAAATGAATTTGCGACATCTATAGGATTAGTTAGAGTGCTGGTGCCGTCCGTAAACTCTGTCACAGGTGTGTCCTTTTGATTAAGATTCAAAACTTCTTTAATTACATTCCACTTCTTTCTCCAGTCATTCCCATTTTTGAGCACTTTATTTTCATAGTAGGTTCTTTTAGCCTGTTTAAGTAAGGCGGTGAGAGTTTGTGAATATAATTTGAATCGAGCCTTAAGGGCGAGGTTAAATGCCTGGAGTTCTGATTGATATATATATATATATATATATATATATATATATCGGACAACACGGAAACATTGACAACGACATAAATTCATGTCCATATAATTGCTGTCGCAATAAAGACCCACAAATCTCACTCGCACATATGCGGCTGCACGGTAGTGAGGAAGTAAATGCTTCTTGCAGACAGAATGGATTCCAATTGCGCTTCTTAATTATGGGCATGCTAACTCTGCGTTCAAGGCGTCTGTTGCACTCGCTAGTAGTTAGCAGTACTGCTTAACCGAAAAGGCTCAATATAATTTGTGTGCGGCTGCGATTGTGTGCTTGTGTGCCTGCGTCTACTGGTGTTTCGACTCTTTATGCACTCGCAGAAAGCATATGCTCCCACTCGTTGTATTTGCCGTATTTTATCGCGATAGCAATTATATGGACACACCAGGCGCATTTCTGCCTTCGCCGTGATATTACGTATAAAATCCAAGAACAATAACACAGTTCCCGCGCTACCTACGGTGTATGTGCTAGTGAAGGGCGTGCGAAGGGAGCCGACAATCGTGGCTCAATCTCGCCCGCGTGAAAGTGAAGAAAGCGGAAAGAAAGCGCGCCGTCTTCCGTCGCGCGCGAGGCACCCAAAGTTGCGAGGCATCGGTGGGAGCGAAGAGAGGAGGCGACGCTTTACTGCGGCTGCAACTGCACATGTGGCGACTGCGCGCGGTCGCATCTAGAGAGGGACCTGCTTCCAGAGTGGAGGTGCGTCGGCTGGTCATAGCTTTGTGCATGGTGCGTTTTCTAGGCGCTCATTTTCCGTTGAGGTGATAGACAGCACGAAGGTTACTTCGCTCGCTGCTGCTGCCCTGTTTGCTCATGCAAGCGTTTTGACAGCGAGTGTCCGCGGTCATCGATTGTATTATTTTCATCTTTACTGTGCGCGCTAACATCACGCTTATTAATTTATTTATCAAGCGAGTGTGAATGGGTTGATATGGCCGTTAAATATGCTATCCTTAATTCGTATGGCTGCTCGCTAATTTTCTATCGCAATCAATGCTTCGCCTTTCGGAAGAAACTGCGATTTGTTTCTTTCGAATGTTTCCTTTCAAATTTATTCCGTTTGTCTTTATGGAGCATGTGGTCTTATGCGCTATCGTTGGACAGAAAGACCAATGGAAATATTTCTTGGGTAAGTCGCCTAAGAATGCTTACAAATTAAAAACAATCAATCAATACAAAGCTCATGTCGTTGGATAGTTATGTGTATTGCGTTGTTGAACGTTTTTGGGTGCCAGAATATGGTAAATAACACGGTGCCTTAGTGAGGGAATGTAGTTATTTTTCATTCTTCTCGCGATTGCGAACTAACATGTAAGTATACATACAACCGTTATTACGTATAACCTGTCGATGAAGGAAACTGAATCGCTTTATCGCATCGTTACTTCATCAAATTTGTGGTGTTTGCTTATGCCCTACTGAACAACATATTTCTACTTACTTTTCTTCCCAAGTATCTTTTCTCTGGAAAATAGGAAAATAGCACTTGACGAGTATATATAGCTTACTAACATGCCAAGGGAATAAAGTTGAGCGATCGCCTAAATATCAGAAGCCACAACACGGCAATGACAAGGATTTCACATCTCTGTGAGGGCGAGCAGAATGATCATTTAGAATGCCCAGAGGCTTCGCAGATTGAAGTACTGGGCAATAAACTGATTACACATTATATCCTACGCAAAAGGGCTAACCCTACGTTCTTTATTAGGGACAAGTTAGCTACATCGCAGTATGGTTCGAAAACATTTCCACTTTCTCAATGCAGTAAGCATTATGTTAGAAAATTGTTACGCCTGCCGTTACTCGGTTCGTACGAATCGCCGACGGTAGCACGGTGACCGTTGTCGGACTGTGTACGGCACGTGTGTGCATTTGCGGCCGCCACGCTGTCGTCCTTTTTACTGCGCGTGAGCAATGCCCCCATGACCTCATCCTAGGCCTAGACTTTCTCTCCACCCATTCAGCGCTCATCGACTGTTCTTCAAGTACTGTTCGTCTCAACCTACCTCTGCTTGACGTTCCTCCAACACAACACGAAATTTGCCTAAGACCGACTGATTTTGTTCACGTGCCACCGCAGGTCTTGACATACATCGGAATGTCGCCTTCTACGCCAGTTCCCGATATTGATTACATCTCCGCTCCCATAACTGCCATCGTTGTCACCAACAGCGTTACTATTCCGCATACAATACTGAGGGTCACAGACAATCGCACGTACTTCCCTGTGGTGAATTTCAAGCTCGCTAAGCAAATTCTGCCTAAAGATATCACCCGGGCTCCAATCACTGCTTTCGAAGTTAGTTGCGTTGTGACTTTTGCCGTCGACGCTTCCTGTGAGCCTTTCCGGTCTGCCAAGTGTACTGACAACGACATTAAGAAAATTATCGCTCGAATCTCACTCCTGCGGAGACTGAACACCTCTGCTGTCTATTGCTTTCCCACACGAATATATTTGACCTGAACAACCGACGCTTAGGCCAGACGTAGACAAGATGCTAGCGAAATACATCATTGAACCATCGTCGAGTCCCTGGGCGTCTCTTGTCCTACTGGTCAAAAAGAAGGGCGGCTCATGGAGATTCTGCGTTGATTACTGCCACCTCAACCGCATCACGAAGAAGAACGTCTACCCACTACCTCGTATCAATGACGCCCTCAATCGCCTATACCGGGAACAGTATTGTTCCTCCATCGACCTACGGTTCGAATAATGGCAAATCACTGTTGATGATCTAGATTGTGCAAAGACCGCCTTTATAATCCCTGATTGTCTTTACCACTTCAAAGTTATGCCTTTTAGGCTATACAACGATCCGGCTACCTTTGAGCGCATCATGGAGTCATTACCCCAAGAATTGAAGTGTCCGATTTGTCTCTACTACCTGGATGATGGTATTGTGTTCTCGCCATCATTCAGCATACACATTGAGCGCCTTTCAGCTGTATTTACCGTTTTTCGCAAGGTCGGTTTACAGCTCAACTCCAAGCAATGTAATTTCGGCCATCGTGAGATTACTGTTCTTGGAGATATCGTGAATGCGACTGGCCTCTGACCGGACCCAGCGAAAATGTGTGCCGGGAAAGAGTTCCCTGTTCCACGGTCCGAAAAAGATGTTCGAAGTTTCGTGGGCCTTTGCTCTTACTTTCGCCCCTTTGTTAAAAATTTTGCCGCCATAGCACGCCCTCTCACAGATCTCGTGACGACAATGTGCCGTTTTCAAGGGATCCTCTCAGGCCACCACCTTTTCTCGCCTTATCACCATGCTCACCAACCCACCGATTCTAGGACACTTCGCTCCTTCAGCCCCTACAGAGGTGCGCAGCGATGCCAGTACCCACGGAATCGGCGCCGTCTTGGCACAAGTTCACCACGGCCGTTAACGTGTCATCGCGTACGCCAGCCGTCTCTTGTCACCTGCGGAGCGGAACCACTCTAGTACCGAGCGCAAATGTCTGGCGAAATTCCGCCCCTATATATACGGCAGGCCCTTTTCCATTGTAATGGACCTCCACGCTCTCTGTTGGCTTTCGTCCTTAAAAATGTCAGAGGGAGGTTTGGGCGATGGGATTTGCGGCTACAAGAGTATCCTTATTCGCTGGTGTATAGGTCTCGTCGCCTACACAAGAACTCCGACTGCTTGTCCCGTTACTGTAGTAGTGTGTGGCAACCGAGAAACCGTACTCCAGAAAACGGCAGCAGCCGGTGCAGAACAAGGAATCGGCGTTTATTCTTTTTGACACGCTTTTTATAGGCAGCGGTTGCTTATCCGCTGCTGATATCTGTGCACGGGATGACGACGTGGCTCGGCATGTACTTTACGTTACGTCATCAAATTCCTTCCCCCCAAGATCGTCGTCCTCATTAACTATCTTCAGTGGCGGAAATCCTGAGACCCATATTGATCTGGTGGTTTCCTGGCGCGCTAACCTCTGCGCAGCACTGGTGGAGGATCGGAAGGCGCTTCGGCTTGCGTCTGAGGATGGTCATTGTGGGTAGCAGGCAGTGGCAATTCCTGCCCGTCTGGTGGTGGCGGGTCCGACGTTGTTGCATTCTCTGGGAGAGGTGCTGCCATGTCTGCTTCATGATACTGCTGCTTCATACTTCTGCTGGGGCATGGTTGGGGCCTCCCGATAACGCTCAACGTACTCGGTCCCGTGTCTTCTCGGGGCCTCCGCACCAACGTTTGATCCTGCATGCTGGAAACTGCACGAGCGTAAATGGTCAACACGAACGTGGCGGACTGTGTTCTGTCTTTTTACGAGATAGGTCGCAGGGCTAACCGGCCGCACCACACACACCCTTCTGTCCATGGCACCTTCTCTTGCCTGACAGTCTTCACGTATACGCAGTCCCCTGCCCTGAATGAACGGAAAATAGATCGTCGTTGGTCATGCTGTCGTTTTACCGCTTCTTACTTGCTCTGCATGTCGCCTCGAAATGAGGGCCTTAGCAAGCACAGTCTTGTGCGCGGCATTCGTTTCAGAAACAGTTCTATAGTTCATAGTGTGTATATGCTTCTTGTAGAGGAATTTGCCTCACGATAGATGCATTGTTTGGTGGATACAAAATGTACACACTGTCTATTGAGCAAACGTGATGACGTTTCTGCTTCTTTTTGTCTTCTCCCATTCTATAGTGAGTGTATAAAAAAATCGGCGATACGATGTTTGAGTCTTTTTGTCTTCTTTAGCTCGACAAGCTTCCCAAAAACAAAAGTTGATACAGTCCCTATTTGTTCATGTTCATACTTTGTCTATAGACTATCTGTAGACGAGAACCGGTAAGGCATTATTTTTGTCTTGTCCCGTTTTATAAATTGGACAGACAAAAGTTGATCCGTCAAAAATTGAAAGGTCATAAGCACATGGTCATAAGCACATGGTCATAAGCCTACAGACTGGTCTTCAGGAAATGCCTATAGTTAGGCGATGAGCCACAGACTACAAAAAGTGCAAGGCCATAGACCAAGGGCTATCTATAGGCTGGCCTATAGAAATAATCTATAGTCAGTCTATATACATTTATCGATAAGCATTTTAAGTGCACTAGTCTACAAAAATTGAGAGTTACCATATCTGCAGGCAGCTGATAGACAGTCTGCGGACATCGACAATGTGCAGACTAGTGTACAAAAAGCCTACGGCTATACGTTCACATCTGTGGAGCCTGTGGAGATTGCAGACACGTGGCTATAAACATTATATAGACTTTCGACAAAAAGAATTGTAAGCGTGGTACGGTTCGTTGGCACAAAAGATTTTTTTTTTCTAGAAAGTATGACAATAATGTTCGAGGTTCACACTTATTACATGACGGGCGTTAGAAATGACAGGAAGCAATTCATAGAGTTCAAGACTTACTTTTACTTGTTGTTCATAATACACCTTGTGCACAACGTGGCCACCAGCTCTCCAATGGAATTCGGATTCCATACATCGGATAGGAGGTCCCAGTGTGACTACCGACATGCCAACCAGATAGAGGTGTCTATTCGCATCAAGAAACTGCGCACGTAAAAAGGAAGGCATACAGAAGCTCTGAAGCACAACTCAAAATACAAAAATAATATTCCACTAGAATTGCACCACAACACATTGTGTGCAAGCAGTGTTCAAATGCACAAGAAGTTGTGAAAATGTGCGCTGTCTTAACTGCCGAACTAATAAATGGGCTTTGTCTTCAAGCGGTCACCGGGCTTTCTCACGTTTAATGCAGCGCCCGACTTGAACGCGTTCAAGCTGCAGCCTTTGCGTGTCATTTACGACGTGGCCGACTTTTTGCTCAAGTCGAGGGCCGACGAGTGCATCAAATGCCTCGGAACATGAGTAACGCGGAATTTAGTGTCTGATATCCGTTTAGCGAAATTAATGGAAGCACACTAACTGAGGTTACCGCTTAAGGATTGTTTTTACACCAATGTCATGGAAGAAAGTCATAGGGAACTAACAATCAGAGAGGCTTATAGCAAGCGACGACAAATAATTATCCACCACATTGTGATAGAACACTGAGACTCTCTGATGTGTCGTACCATTCTACAACAACCAAAGAGTGCTGGTGCGCAGAACAGGGTGAAAGCTTCTAATGGCAATCTGATCTAGCAATGTAAGTTAAAGCAATCTAATATGAATACAGCACAAGAGAGCAGCTGGCAGCGTGTCTCAACCAGAGCAGCTCAGGCAATCTCGAGCTCGCGCCTCCCCGGCGACTGGCGATGTGGCTGCGGCGGCGGGCATTCCTCTTCACTACATTCAAAGTAAGGACCGAAGCTACGTTTGATTGTGTGCTGGCATAGTCGCTTTTATTTATTCAGTCTTTACCACATTGGCCATTACGTAAATAGTAACCTTTGCCCTCGTCTTATTTCTCGGCCTGTCCCTCACGGCCCTCAACCCTAGTAACCACTGTGCTGGTGTCAGCAGATGTAGCCTGACAGTTGCAGCATGGCGAGCAGTACTTTCGCTACTATCATTTTCTTTATTTTATTAAAACGATTAACTCGCAGGCCGGTTTCGAGTGCGCGTCGCGAATGTTTATTGTTAGCTGTAATACGGGCTGCGCGTTTTCGCTCCATATCATGAGCTCGGCAAATCGCTTGGGAGCCCCAGGTCTTTTGCTCCTCCACAGCATTTCAGTGCGAAAATCGCGCGAAGAAAAACTTTCACGATTCTGCGGGCGCAATCTATTTGCGTCCCCAGACACGGTTATTGAGCGTAGCGCAGGCTTTTGTAAACAAACGCACTCCGAGTTTCTCAAGACCCACTAAAACGCTACGCCCGTTCTACTCATGCGCCGGTGATAGGTAAGGCACAACTTTAACGCTACAGCAGACGCACTCAGATGCGTATTGTCTCTATATGATCGCGGAACGAAAAAGCAGACGAGGAAAGCGACTCTGTCCGCGCGCTTGGGGTGAAGTTTGGAGGAAATGAAATGGTATTATCTGCTTATGCGGCCATGTTCTCTTGGTAGAATGACGGCATTGTTGTGGTGGCGTGTACTGTTCCGTGGGTCTCGTACCGTGGCAAACTTGTCGTATGTGCACGTTTAGGTTAGCATTTATGTTTCATCGCGTTATGTCAGATGTACCGCGCTCTTTCGGCTGTCTGTGTGCCATGGTGGGTCAGCTTGAAGTAAACAAAGTAAAACGCATGCGCATTCCACGCTGTAACTAGTGTTCCTGTATACAACAGGTGAGCTCGCCAAATGTCAGGCTGAGTTAAAAAAGGACGTGAAGGACGTCAAAACAAGCCAACAAGTTATTGAAAGCAAGCTAACTAACATTTACTGTCGCCTGGAATCGCTGGAAAAGAAATCCGAAACTCTTGACAAAGTCTCTAGTGATTTGGTCAAAGTGCGACAATCAGCGGAAAGTCTGGAAAAACAGCAGGTCGCCCTTATAGCTCGTCTAGATGATCTGGAGGACAGAACAAGGCGTAACAACCTAATTCTTTATGGCATACCTGACTCCCGTGAATCATGGCTGCAGACCGAACAGAAAACAATCGCTGCCTTGTCGTCTGCGATGGAACGTGATCTGCCACCGAACTCGGTTGAACGCGCGCATCGTATCGGAGCCTTTTCAGACGGTAAGTGCCGCCCCGTCATAATGAGATTAACCAACTTTACGGTCAAAGAAACGATACTTTCCTCGCGGAGCAAGCTGAAAGCTAACAACGTTTTTGTTTCTGAGGACTTCTCGCCCGCTACAAGGCACGCTAGGAAAAAGCTTATCGAATTTGGTAAGCGCCAGCCCAATTCTTCCCCGTTTCAGATATGGTTTAAGAAGGTTTTTATTGGTAGGCAATCCTTCCTGTACGACCCAAGGAGTGACTGCGTCAAGCAAATCACGCATGCACTGCCTGATGGCGCGGCCACAGCTGTCAGTTCAGGCAGTCCCTTTGCTACGTAGGAACACGCGAGGGGTATTGGCGTTGTTTCATCAGCACATGTCCCAGTGCTTCTTGCTAATGTAAGAAGTGTGATAAACAAGCGCGAAGCAATTAACTCTCTCGTCGACAACTGCGGTGCCGGTATAATCGCTCTAACTGAAACGTGGTTGCATCCTCAGGTGTACGACTGTGAAATTTTTGACATGTCCCGCTTTCATATCTTCCGTTGTGATCGCATGGTTGGCCACGGTGGAGGTGCACTGCTTGCCATATTGAAATCTTTGCCTTGTCATCACGTTACCTTTCACAGCAACCTAGAAATAGTGTGCGCCTGCGTTGACCTAAGCCATCGAAAATTTATTTTCGCTGTTTGTTACCGCCCTCCCTCTTATCTGTCTTCTTTCACTGCCGGACTTCATGACGCACTACACACACTTTTTGTGCTCCATCCAAAAGCACCTGTTATATTAATGGGGGACTTTAGCTTCCGGAATATAAATTGGAATGCTGATCCACCTGCTTGTTATCCACGTTCTTCAAAGTGTAATGAATTTCTTGATCTTCGTTCTTTATTTTCTTTAACTCAACTAGTATCTGAACCAACAAGAATTTCAAAGGGTACTGCCAATATCTTAGACTTGATATTATGCTCTCATCCTGACCTTATTACGAATGTTTCATGTATACCTGGTGTAAGCGACCATCTAGTTCTTTCATTTAACGCTGCGTCTCCTTTGTCAAAGCCGGCTGTTAAAAAAACAGTTAACGTATGACTACGACAAGGCAAACTTTAACGATATAAACTTGAAATTATCAAACTTCCTCGACCTCTTTTTAAGTAACTGCGAAGATCGCACGGTAGACAATAACTGGATCATATTCAGAAACAAAGTACATCAACTAACTGATAAGTTTATTCCGTCGCGTATTATATCGTCAAACTCTAAGGCGCCTTGGTTTAATTCTCACCTAAAGAGGCTTTGCAATCGTAAAAAGCGCCTGTACCGCATCGCAAAAAAATGTCGCGTGGTGTCTAAGTGGGACGCTTACAAGGACGCCAACGGAGCTTACATAGCAGCTAAAAAACTCGCTAAAAGTATGTTTCAAGAACACACTTTGCCTACAATACTTACAGAAGACCCGAAAAAGTTTTGGCGCATCATAAACCCTTCCAAAGATGATACAATAACCTTAGCTGATTCTAGATCAAAAATACCCGACGCTGAATGTCCCCGAACCCTAAACTCCGTATTCTGCAGTAATTTCGTTCTATGTCCTGATCCTGTGTTTCCCACCCTAAATAGCTACAGTTACCCGGCCATGGATTTTATTAGGATCGAGCCACTTGGTGTAGAAAATGTAATTAAAGATCTAAAGATGTCGTCAAGCCCTGGTCCAGACCTGGTTACCGCAAAGTTTTTGAAAAACACTTCTGTTTACTCATCTTTATTACTTTCAAAAATATTCCAGCAATCTTTGGACACGAATCAGCTCCCTGCAGACTGGAAAATTGGGAAGGTGGTTCTACTTCACAAGCCCGGCAACAAATGCTCACCTCATAACTACCGCCCCATTTCCCTCACTAGCATTCCTTGTAAAGTACTCGAACATATCTTGTTTTCTCATTTAGTTAAGCACTTGGATGATAACTCATTCTTCACGCGTGCACAGCACGGTTTCCGCAAACATTTGTCCTGTGAAACACAACTGCTTTCGTTCACTCACGATTTTCATCTTATTCTTGATAAAGGTTCATGCGCAGACTGTGTTTTCTTCGACTTTGAAAAGGCTTTCGACAAGGTATGTCACAAACTACTCATTTTTAAGCTTAGTAAACTAAATCTTGACCTTAATCTGTTTGCATGGCTCGAGCACTTTCCTCTTAATCGATCCCAGTTCGTAGCATTTTATAACCACTTCTCTACATCTAGCCCTGTTGAATCTGGCGTTCCTCAAGGTTCAGTGTTAGGCGCTCTCTCTTTTTTGATTTATATTAACGACTTACCCAATGAAATTTCTTCTAACATTTATCTCTTTGCCGATGATTGCGTTATTCTTCGTGAAACTTCTGACGCCGATGATGCTAACATTCTGCAAAACGACATTACCGCTGTCTGTAACTGGTGCGACTTGTGGTTAATGAAACTAAACCCATCTAAGTGCAAAACCATGCGTGTAACCCGCCGTGAACTTCCTCTTCCGACCTGTTACCTTATTATTACTGCCATGGAAGCACTTACATCCTACAAATACCTAGGTTTCCATTTAACCTCTACTCTTTCCTGGTCTTTACACATCGACAGCATAATCAATAAAAGTAATCGCATGTTAGCTTATATCCGCCGAAACTTCTTTTGCGCTCCGTCATCATTAAAATTAATTTTATACAAGACGCTAATTAGGAGTAAAATGGAATACGCTTCGTCAATTTGGGACCAATATGCTGAGACACTAATCCAGTTTCTCGAACGTGTTCAAAATAATGCCTCGCGTTTCACCCTAAGCAATTATAACCGCACGGCTAGCGTAACTTCTATGAAAAACATCCTCCAACTTCCACCACTTTCTGCTCGTCGGAAATGCTCTCGCCCGGCTTCGTTTCATAAAATATACTTGCATAATTCATATCTGCGCGATAATCTTATTTCATCCCCAACCTACATTTCTCCTCGCATTGATCATCATCACAAAGTTGGAGTTTTGCAGTGTCGCACTAGAGCTTGTCTCGAGTCTTTTCTTTCTTGGACGTCTCAAGAATGGAACCACCTTCCCGCCGCGTTGGTTGCTATTGAAGACCAGGCATAATTTCGTACGGCCATAATAAACACCATCGCTTCGGGCTTCACATGTGTATGACTACATCACTTGCTGCCTTCTTTGCTTTCTTTGTTATGTAACCTTTTTTTTTTTACCCCACTCCCCTCTGTAATACCTTGTGGTCTTGAGGGTATAATAAATGAAATGAAATGAAATATGCTTCGGCTGACTGACGCGCTATTGCTTGCTTTATGCGTTTGCGCATGTCCATTTTTGTGTGCATCCACAGGGACACCAGCTCTAACCACGTGCGGTGCCACGGGTGGAGGACAATAAGGGATTATTATTGCCGGCTTTGGCAAGTTCATGCTAACGTGGCGTCACAGACTTCAATCGTTGTGCTTTTGAATGTGTAGGATGACCGCCTTGCCGGTAAGTGACAGTTGTGCAGTGTTCCTGCACCACAGAAGAACGTACAATCGCGATCAAAAATACGCGGCCCACGGCTCCGGGCGCAGGAGCGGCTGTGGGGCCACACCGGGCGCTACTATCACCGTCGGTCGCCTGCTTTGAGTGTGCACGGAGCGAGGCCATTTTCGCCCTGACTCTTGTGCGGCGAAATCACTCGTTTGATAACTGTCAAGTGCGGCGTTCTACCGTTTCGCAGGTGACGATGATTTAGTGATGCCTTTCGGCCTATGCAATGCGCCTGCAACTTTCGAGAGGATGATGAACTGTATTCTCCGAGGATTCAAATGGCAGACCTGTCTGTGCTACATAGACGGTATTGTAGTATTCTCTGCTGATTGTTCCTCCCAAATCACCCGCCTTGAACAAGTTCTCGAGTGTCTAACTACCACAAGATTACAGTTAAACTTGAAAAAAAAATGTAATTTTGACGCCCGTAAACTTCACGATCTTAGGTCGCGTATTCTCGAAAGAAGGAATCTTACCGGTTCCTGCGAAGCTTCGTGCGGTTGCCGATTACCCCAACACCTGCACTCTAAAGGATCTCCGTAGCTTCAACGGCTTGTGCTCGTATTTCCGGCGTTTAATCCGAAATTTCACCTCCATTATCGCCCCCTTGACTTCTTGCCGGCAGCAGTTACCTCTCGGCTTGGAATCCCGAGCGCGATGAGTCATTTACAACGCTTCGCTGACTCCTCACATCCCCTCCAATCAGCGTCACTTTAATCCCACCACACCTGCTCACTCAAATTCACACGGACGCTAGTATTATCGGACTTGGTGCCGTACTTGCCCAACCAAAGCGTGGCTTTGACGGGTATGTTTTGGCATGTGCCAGCCGTGCACTAACAAAGGCATAGTCAAATTAGTCCATCACGGAAAAGGAATATTTGGCCATTGTTTGTGCAATCGGTCAGTTTCGTACTTACCTCTAGCGTCGTCAGTTTGAAGTAGACACCGATCACCATGCCCTGTGTTGGTTATCGTCTTTAAAATATCCCACTGGATGCCTCGTTCGCTGGGCTTTACGCCTTGAAGAATGTGATATTTGTGTAACTTATCTCTCGGGAAGAAAACACTTAGACGCTGACGCCCGCTACCGTTCGCCCCTACCTTCTGACCCTGTCTTCTCAACCACTTCCACCTGCGCTTCGTTGTCCCTTACCATCACCGACATGCCGGCGGAAGAGCGCAAAGACCCCTAGATTGCTTCGCTGTTGGACCATATAACTCTATATTGCCGCGACAACTTGGCCACATTCAAGTTGCGCGCCCTTCTATTGGAGCGTGTGCACGCCGTAGCGTGTTGTTGTTCAGCAACAGGCAGCGATCTTCGTGGCACGGGCAGCCGGTTAGACCCGGCTCGCATGCGCCACGCGCACGAGGTGTCACGCGAGAAGGAAGAGGAAGACGGTTCGAGCCCAGTTGGAGAACGCGACTGCCGCGGATTTCTTCACGACCGCAGTGACATTTACTTGTGGGCACAAGTTCGCCTTTAATAAATATCGTTGTTTTATTAACATCGTTACATTTCTGGTGGAAGTGCGGGGTATGAGTCGAAGCCCCACGAACGGAAGTCAACGTAGCCTCGACCACCAGCGAGTCCATCCCGTGGAACTAACACCTGTACACCAGCGGACCAGCCGTCGTCTTCGAGGTGACTCGCCCGAATTCGGTCCTCTTCTCTTCATGCCAAGGGAAACTCAGACCACGGACGCCGCCACAATGACTAGCCAGGTAACACCGGCATAGCTGGCCGTAAGTCAACCTCGCAAGCCGCCAACATTCCACGGCGACTCTTTCGAAGACGTGGAAGACTGGTTGGAACTATTCGAGAGAGTGGCGAGCTTTAATGAATGGAATGAGAGACAGAAGCTCCGTAACGTATACTTCGCTTTGGAGGACTTCGCAAAAACGTGGTATGAAAACCACAAACCCTCCTTGTCCTCTTGGGAAGAATTTCGACGACAACTGTTAGCAACGTACGCCAGCACGGATCGCAAAGAAAAGGCGGTAATTGCACTTCAAGCTAGGAACCAACTCACAAACAAGAACGTGGCGATGTACATCGAGGACATGTCCCGCCTGTTCAAGCGTGCTGATCCAAACATGAGTGAAGATAACAAGCTGCGCCATCTCATGCGTGGAGTAAAGCAGGAACTCTTCGCAGTTCTCGTCCGCAACCCACCGCGCACGGTCGCCGAGTTCAGACACGAAGCAACGACCATCGAAAAGACGCTCGAACAGCGGGCTCGGCAATACAACCGTGAGGCAAACTGTGCACCTGCCCATGCCTTCTCTGGAGGCGTGCTAAACGACCTTGAAGCCCTGCGGGAGCTCGTCCGGTCAGTGATCAGGGAAGAGCTGAACAAGCTGCGGACACCTCAGGCTCCAACTGCACTATCATCGACGTTGTCCGGGACGAACTGAGGCAGGTCATACGGGATCCAGACTGTGAGCCACAGCCGATGCGGCGCACCCCAACGTATGCCGACGTACTCAGGCAACCCGCGGTTCACAGTAGTGGAGCAGTTGCGACAACCGTTCCCTACCCGTCGACAGTACGCAGTGCACCTCGTCTGCTGGAACCACTGGCTGCATATCCGCCTTCAGCACGTAGTGCACCTCGTTTTGTGGAACAAAGGCCCCGAAAAAGTGACGTCTGGCGTGACCACGAGCGCAGGCCTCTGTGTTTCCACTGCGGAGAAGGGGGTCGCCTGTATAGGTTCTGCCCGTACCGTCAAGTTGGGTGAAGGGGCTTTCGATTAAGCGCACCATGCCCCCGAAACGGTGAACGGCCAGCGGAGGTTGAAGAATACTTGTCGACGCGCCAAAGCCCTGTTACTCCTCGCCAACATCAACCACGATCACCGTCGTCCACGCGCTACCGATCGCCTAGCCCGCGCGCGTCTCCAAGATTGCCCAGGCGTCGTTCACCAAGCCCACACCAGGAAAACTGAAGCAAGCGACCTGTGCAGGTGAGGACGCTGATAACCAGAGTTACGAAGATCCTCCAACGCGGGTCCAGTGCAGTGACGAATTCCAGTATACAGGTGCAGGAACAAAACGATTACGTCAGATTGTGCTCGCAGGATTAAAATTGCAGTCGTGCTTAGTGTATTTGGATAATGTGGTCGTATTTTCCACCACAATTGACCAACATCTAGAGCGCCTGCGACTAATACTAGGAGCTATCCGCGCAGCAGACTTGACAATTAAGCCGGAAAAATGTCAATTCGGCTTCGATGAACTTCGGTTTCTCAGACACGTCATCAGTGCTGAAGGCGTTCGGCCAGATCCCGAAAAGACAGCAGCTGTTGCGAGGTTCCTGACACCCACAGACAAAATGTCAGTGCGTCGTTTTTTGGGTTTATGCGCATACTACAGAAGATTTGTAGAAAGCTTTTCAGAGATTGCTGAGCCCCTTACAATACTAACAAGAGAATATCAACCTTTCATGTGGGAAAAAGAACAGCAAGACGCCTTTGACGAGTTAAGGAAACGCCTGCAAGCTTCTCTAACCCTTGCCCATTTTGTTGAGACAGCCGACACTGAAGTTCATACTGATGCGAGTAACGTCGGCCTCGGTGCCATACTAGTACAGTGGAAGAACGGCCAGGAGAAAGTAATAGCTTATGCCAGCCGTAAACTCTCGAAAGCAGAGGCAAACTACTCAGCAACCGAGAAAGAGTGTCTTGTAGTCATTTGGGCAATATGTAAATTTCGGCCCTACCTCTATGGTAGACCATTCAGAACAGTTAGTGATCACAATTCGCTCTGCTGGCTGGCGAATCTCAAGGATCCATCCGGACGACTAGCAAGATGGAGCCTTAGGCTTCAAGAGTATGATATTACTGTCGTATACCGAACCGGGAGGAAACACAGCGATGCCGACTGCTTGTCACGCTCACCAGTCGAGACTACTGTGTCAGAAGAAGAGGATTTACCGTTCCTTGGCATTGCTGACGCGTCACAAATCGCCCAACAACAACGAGATGAGCCAGACTTGCTTCCACTTACACAGCGCCTGGAGAAACTCGACGTTCAACTCCCGCGTATTTTGTTCGCCTTTAATAAATATCGTTGTTTTATTACCATCGTTACAATATTCACCTGAATCACCCTCACGCACCCGTCGTCGTCAAGTTCCACACTTTGCCGTTCGCGAAGGCTTGTACAGTCGCGATTACCGAACCGACGGCCGCAGGTGGCTCCTTGTTATTCCTCGTCATTTGCGCGTGGACATTTGCAGCGCTTTCCATGATGACCCCCAATGTGACCACGCTGGCACATTCAGGACTTACTCCCGTCTTCGCCTACGGTACTACTAGCGCGGCATGTATCGCTACGTTCGCCAGTATGTTCGGTCATGTCCTACATGTCAGCGGCGCAAGACACCTCACAGCACCGCCGGTCCTCTACAGCCATTGGCTTGCCCTGCCCGACCATTCTGCCGCGTTGCAGTAGATCTTTTTGGTACCCTTCCGAACACAACTGACGGCAACCGGTGGGTCATTGTTGCCGTTGGCCATCCCACACGGTATGCTGAAACATCGGCGCTGCAAACCGCGACTACGAAAGACATTACTTGCTTCCTTCTTCATCACGTCATTGTGCGATATGGTCCACCACGTCAATCGTTAAGGGACCGGGATCGTGTGTTTCTCTCAAACGTCATCAAAGCCCTCCTAAAGGAATGTCGGGTTGTACATAGCACCGCCTCAGCCTACCATTTTCAAACTAGTGGCATGACGGAACATTTCAATCGTACCCTTGTCGTACATCGTACAAGCGATGTACGCGTCCGACGATCACACGAATTGGCACCGGGTACTTTCTTTCATGACCTACGCTTATAACTCTGCGGCCCAAGCTACCACTGGTTTCTCACCTTTCTTTCTTCACTATGGACGCGAACCATCATACTGCATAGACACAACTCTGCCATACCGTCCTGACGTATCTGAAGCGAAACCTATTTCTGAAACGGCTGCTTATGCAGAAGAATGCCGTCAACTGGCGTGTTCGTTTACCACGCAAGGCCATTGTTGTCCAAAATCTCACCATGACGCCTCTGCATCTACTGCCCTCTATTCCCCCGGAACGCTCGTTTAGCTATGCGTTCCATCCACCACCCTCGGCCTTTCTACCAAGCTCTTGTCCAAATGCCACGATCTTTACAGAGTTCTAGAGCAAACGTCGCCCGTGAACTATGTCATCGAGCCGGTCGAGCCACCTCCCAACAATCGTTTCCGAGGGCGCGAAACAGTTCATATGACCAATGAATTGCATGATATTATTACGATATCATCGAGTGATGCTGAAGGTACGAGCCGCCGCGAGAACGACGACGAAGGCTGTCGGTGCCTTTTGGCCGCGAGCGAGTGTCGGCCTGGCGATCTGGCTCCAGTGTAAATAACCTGTATATAGCTTCTTTATTCTGTGTCTTTCCACACGTAACATTCTGGTGGAGGTCGGCGATCCCCGTCCTCACCACGGAACTCCGGAGTGGTCGGTACATCGAGCTTGTCACCATGCCTCCCGGTGACGAGACAGCCTCTGCAACGGCTTCGGCTTGTACGACTGCTCCAATTATCACGGTTGCCCAACATCGCGACCCTGGTGCGTTCTCTGGCCTGGAGGGAGAGGACGTTGACGAATGGATCAAGCTCTACGAACACGCCAGTGCTAATAACAGGTGGGACCCAACGATCATGCTCGCCAATGTCATCTTTTATTTCGGCGGCACCCCACGAATGTGGCACCAAACGCATGACGACGAGATAAACAGCTGGGACAGTTTCAAAGAAAAGCTCAGGGAACTGTTCGGCGACCCCATTGGGCGCAAGGCTGCCGCGAGAAAGGCTCTTGCGTCTCATGTTCAGACATCTACAGAGCCGTACGTTTCATACATCCTCGACGTCTTGTGAATTGTGCACACGGGCCACGCCCGCGCCACCCACGCGCTGCCTTTCGTGATATAAAGATTAGAGAGGCAGTCGCGCGACACTACGCTTGGTTTACAACGTGCCGCACGAGAGAGATTATCGCTGCCAGCCAATATATCGCAAAATGAAAATCCGTGTAGAGCTGCGATCAAACTTCGCATTGGAGAGTATCGTTGAATGAATTAATGTGTGGTGTTTTAGTGGCGCAAGTGCTAGGTAGTGCGAAAGTGGGCCAAGCCAGTGTTGATGAGTTTGCAGTGTAGTTATGAGTTCTATGAAGCTTATGTGACGTGGCTGCAAAGGGACCCTAAAAATGTTCACTGTAAAGTGCGTAAAATCTACATGCAATAAGATAATGGCGATGACAAATGACGTGTACTATGAGCATTAAGATGCATTGCAAAATAATGATACGGCATACAAAATATGTAAGATCCTAAAATTGACTAGAGCACCACTGCCTCGTTAGAACCCTTGAGACACAAGGGCCTGGAACTATGTGCTATACAATACAACTATCACAGCAGCATTCGCTAGAAAGAGGATGCGCTACGAATTTAGTGGGCTTATAACATGTAGGACAACATCATTTGAAGGGACTCTAAAGTGAAAAATTATTTCTTCTGCATCAGTAAAAAACCGTTCTACAACACCAAAAACACCTCTCTTACAACGATAAGACGTTTGGTAAGCCAGAAAAAGCACAAGAACGAAATACGGGTGGCGACGCCTACTTAAGTTCCCGCACCTCGGGGCTGTGACGTCTTGGATTTTGATGGCATCTTCTAGGGCCTACAAATTATATATAGCGGCACAGATTGACTACATTGTGTTCTAAAGGAACAAAATAATAAACATGGCAAGTTTCGGGAACCTTTATTCAGCCAACGCGGCCCAAATGCGAAAGCATGCTTTGGAATCCCTGACGTCATGCTGACGCACCGGCGCTGGGGTTTCGGTGCGAAATTCAAATACTGATACTCAGACCTTCATTTTCTCATCTAATAATAATATATGGGGTTTTACGTGCCAAAACCACTTTCTGATTATGAGGCACGCCGTAGTGGGGGACTCCGGAAATTTTGACCACCTGGGGTTCTTTAACGTGCACCTAAATCTAAGTACACGGGTGTTTTCGCATTTCGCCCCCATCGAAATGCGGCCGCCGTGGCCGGGATTCGATCCCGCGACCTCGTGCTCAGCAGCCTAACACCATAGCCACTGAGCAACCATGGCGGGTATTTTCTCATCTAATAATCAAACTATTCTTTTGAAATAACTACCTGCGGGGTTCTCAAACAATGCTTCATTAATATAAACTGATTTATTGTTTCGCTTTATTGTCCCTTTGAGAAATTGAGGATTGCTTTGGTGTTAAAAAAAAATTACCGACGATTACGTTACTTCCTAATGCCAAATTTGAGCGCAGCAAATAAGCTGTTTCACGTTTTCGATAGATTGAGGCAAAGAAATCGAGCAACACATGTATGCGCTATCACAGAATTTTTTGTTATTTTTCACACGTATTCCTTTAACAAAGACTCCACTAACAGTTCTTGACAGTCATGAAGGAAGCTTTGTGCTTCTGCTTCAGCCTCGCTTACTGCTGGTTGCTCTCGACGGCGGCGATGAGCCTCCGCTTCGGCGGCGCGAACGGCAGGGTTTTCTCGGCGGCGGCGCTTAGCCTCTGCTTCGGCGACGCGTACTCCTGGATCATCTCGACGGCGGCGACGGTAAGCTTCTGCTTCGACGGCACGCACCTCTTCATTCTGACGGCGACGGCGCTGGGCCTCTGCTCTGGCAGCTCGTTTAGCAGCAGCAGCAGCAGCAGCAGACGGAGGACTTCCATCGGTCGTCTCGCTCATGGCTCAGAAAGAACTGGCAGATAATTTCGCAGTGGCGAACGGCAGCGGCAATTTCGGCTCGGGCGGTGCACATATACAGATCCGCCGCCACCGATCTGGCTCTCTGATTGCCACCGCACAGGGCGAACGGCAGCGGCAATTTCGGCTCGGGCGGTGCACATATACAGATCCGCCGCCACCGATCTGGCTCTCTGATTGCCACCGCACAGGGGTTGCATTGGAGGAGGAGCGAAGAAAGGAATTAAGTTCGAGCCGGCGCTTTGACAACCGGAGACTCGCAGGAAGAGGGGGGAGGGGGGCGGCGTGTACACCCAACGGCAAACGATGGGGGCAGAAGCGCGCGCAGCAAGCGGACAACACGATAAAGGGAGGAGGGAAGAGATAGCAGCGACTGACTGATGCCGCTGACGCCGATAGTGAGTCAACCCCAGCTGCGGAGTTGGTTTCAGGGACAACGCCGCCGATGCCGACACAAACAATATGATACCCTCGCTTCCGCAGCGCTAAGAACCAGGTCTAGCCGTGGGAAGGTGGTCACGTATTCGTAGACGTGCCGGGGCCTACGTGAAATAACCGGCGCGTCGGCAACTGAAGAGCACCCTATCCGCCACACAAGAACAGGGGGGGGGGGACCCTTTCCTCCTCTTTCTGCATGGCGGCGACGGTGTTCTATGCAGTCACGTTATCTTGACTCTCTAGCGGCGTCAGCGGCATCCAGCGGTATCAGTCGGTCGCTGCTAGCGCTGGGGGGATGAAAGGGGGGCGGAGCTGGTTACGAGGCCGACGACAACGCCGACGACGACGCGAAACCCAGGAACGGACGCCAAAGAGCTGCGCTCTAAAACGGTTCATCACCAAGAAACATAGCAGAGGTACGCAATAATGATATGCGAGAGAAAAACGTTTCTTTCAGAATCGGCTTTCCTACACTCCAAGATAACGTGGAGCATGGTCAGCCTCTCACCACACCGACCAGAGGTTGGAGGCTCATTTCTAGTAAGCAGAAAATTGTGGGTACCAAATACGTGCCCTATTTTCAGACGACAGAATAGGATATCTGTTCGCCGTGATTTTGTTGTGGAGGGCCGAAACTTAGCTGTGGTTTTATAGCATGCAGTTTATTATTTATTTCTGCGTTCCACATGGGTTACCAGTGTTTTCGCTGTTCCTTTCGTAAGAAAGGCTTCAGATCTGTGACAGGGACAGCAGCCGTAGGAGTAATAGCTAATGGTGTGAATGATGTAGCCATTTGATTAGTTAGTACATTACCCTCAATGTCTCCATGGCCAGATACCCAACATATTACTTTTATTTCTATGTGATAGATAAATATTGCATAAGAGTGAGTAAAGATAAATGAAAACCAGATTTGCGTGCTTTTGTAAAAAAATTACCGCTTTTTCAAGACTTAACGAGTCTGTGAATACTATTGCTCTGTCGAGTTATTTATTATATTGATATATGGAAACCGCCCTTGGATACGTTTTGCAACGTCTACGTAACGACTTTTGTTTTCGATCAGTAAAGAAAAGCGCCGAATTCATCTCTCTCAGGTCCTTGGTATTGTCAGCCAGGCGCTGCTCACAGAAAACTTCTAGAAGTGCGCAGTCATGCACACACCAGAATTCTATAAGCATATTTCGCAAGTTGGAGACGTAATACGACGTACCATCTTGCTGGTATTTCTATGCGTAGCTGTAAATGTCTGTTTACCCATAAATGGCTTGCGGCTTAAGAACGGATGCATCACAAGAACAATTCAAAATAACGTGCTTTACCAGCGTCAAGGCCCTATGGCAAACTAGTCGAAACGAAATCGTTGGATTGGATTGCACGTGTATTAAACTTGTTTACCCTTCGTCTTCAATACTGACCCTTTGCCCTACGTTCTGGGCGAAGTTCCTTATTCGAAGCCGTCAAAGCGATCTGGTGATCATGACAAGTCGCTAGAGATTACAGAGATTAGAAGTAAAGTCAAGTTTATTGCAACAGTTATGTTGGAGTTACATAGAATTAGTATTACAGCAGGAGGTCCCAGAGTTCTGAAATAACTGCCAGGGGACTTCCTATAATTGCATAAATAGGATTATTATACAAAACAGCAAAGTGTGGTCAGGTGAACAATAAGAATAATAATTAGCTAAGTTGATTATCTATAACAGTGAATTAGATACGTAAGTCAATGATAATCATAAATAATAAAAAAACAGGAAAAATTCGCGAAAGCATGTAAACAAGCAGAATCACAACAAATTAACAAGAATACTGAATCCGACGTGAGAGACCAAACAATCAACGTTATCGATAATATTTATTACTTATGAAAAACAAAAGGCATATACAGCAAAATGACAAACATATGGATATGTAATTAGCAAATTCAGATGAGTCGATAAACTGTCGCGTTAAATATTCCTTGCTGCGTGCGGAGAATGTATGGATGTTACGGTGACGATTTTATTTTGAACGGTAATGAATTCCATATCGCAATGCCAGATAAGAGGGTTCTGAACTTGCCGTAATTGGTCCTTACGGCGGGTAAAAGAAAATTACTACGCAGGGAAAACCGAGAACTGTTGGTGGTAATGTGTTCAGGATCAATACATTCAATACAGAAGACGCGTATGACGAGGCTATGTGCAATTATGGATGGTATCTGGTGGAATAACTGCGGTAACGGGATAATTTTAAGTGTTGGAAACAGTGACCTACACGACAGATCAAATGGGCTGAAAGTCATTAGTCTCATAGCTTGGTTCTGAAGTCCCTGCAAAGTTCAATATGCGTAAAATACGTATTGGCAGACGGCGATAGCCAATACGAAAGATGGCTATGAATATAAGCAAAATACAAGGATCATACGATGTGAGGTGGACGGTAACTTCTTGCCTTGATGATAATGTGGATGCCAAATGCAATCGTTTTCACAAGTGATTGGGTGTATCCACAAAATTTTAGTTCAGTATCTGAGATAACACCAAGAAACCACGCTTCATTCGAAACCTGTATGACGTAATCGCCAATGCGAAGAGGAGGTGGAACGTTGATTGAAATTCGCTGGAAAAGGGACACCATAAATGCGGTTTTAGTGAGATTAATATGAAGACTATTATTTTGGCTTCATAAGTTAATATTATTAGGTAGCTGTTAACCTTAGACTGGAGCGTAGCAATTCGTTTACTGTATGTAAAGATGGTCGTGCCACCAGCGTAACGTATGCACTTGGTCTTAGCAAGAAAAGTGTGTAAATCAATTATAAACGTAAAAAATAAAAGTAGACCACAAATTTATCTCTGTGAACTCCTACGCTAATTAGCCTTGATGATGCGGGATGACTTGTACCATTTGAGACCGGTTACTCAAGTAGTCTCGAATAAAGTTTAGTGGAGGACGTGATATACTGACACGTGTACTTATGTTTATCGGGCGACCACGTTTCGCCGCTTAACAACTGTAATCGCACAGCGATGGACGCGCCTGCATGCACCCGAAGTTTCTGGAAAGTTATCGATGCTTCTATCCGCTGTCTGTTGTCGCCGAACCTCGTATTATCTGATTTCATCGCTTGACACGAATGGTGTAGATCTTTGTAGAAGGCATGCGGGTCCCAACGTTTAGTCTGGAACATTCGATGACTGCTCTATAAAAGCCGACGCGCTTGACCCGCTGATCAAATTTTCGACGATCGCCGACTGTGTTCGCCGCTTTCGTTGTGCTATAAGTGTAGCCTGTTTTGTGGGCACAGGTTCGCCCAATAAAAGCTAGTTTTGTATTCCACCGTACTGCTTCTTTCTTCACCGTCACTACCACGTGACATCTGGTGGAGGTGCTTTTGGTCCATGT
Source organism: Dermacentor andersoni (assembly GCF_023375885.2). Lineage (NCBI taxonomy): Eukaryota > Metazoa > Arthropoda > Arachnida > Ixodida > Ixodidae > Dermacentor > Dermacentor andersoni. The sequence continues at coordinate 307,359 of NW_027314752.1, read as the reverse complement.
ACCGGACGCCCTCGACAAGCCGTGATCCAAGCCCGGACCGTAAAGAGAGCACCAACGTAGTCACGGACCATCGAGTAAGCCGTCGTCTACAACAGCTGCCCCTGGAACACGGACTTCTACCTGAGAAGACGAAGAAGATCGTGGCCAAGACAACCCCAATGGCTGCCCCAGCGACCCCCGTTGTCCTGCAACAACCTCGGGACCCACCGACCTTCCATGGAGCAGCAACTGAAGACCCGGAATCCTGGCTGGAGACGTACGAGCGAATCGCGACTTTCAACAACTGGGACTCCGACGACAAGTTGCGGCATGTATACTTCGCCCTAGAAGACGCCGCGAGAACGTGGTTCGAGAACAGGGAGTCGACATTGACAACATGGGACCTGTTCCGTACAGGCAATTATTCTACAACCGAAAAGGAATGCCTCGCCATCGTTTGGGCTACAGCGAAATTTCGCCCTTACCTATATGGCAGGCCATTCAAAGTCGTCAGCGACCATCACGCCTTGTGTTGGCTAGCGAATTTAAAGGATCCCTCAGGACGGTTGGCACGGTGGAGCCTGAGACTACAAGAATACGACATCACTGTAACATACAAGTCCGGACGAAAACACTCAGACGCCGATTGCCTATCACGCGCCCCCATTGACCCGCCGCCGCAAGATGACGAGGATGACGACGCCTTCCTTGGAATAATAAGCGCGGAAGACTTCGCCGAACAACAACGAGCGGACCCGGAACTTAAAGGCCTCGTCGATTATTTGGAAGGGCACACCGACGTTGTTCCCAGGGCATTTAAGCGCGGATTATCTTCCTTCACGCTTCAAGACAGTCTACTCGTGAAGAAGAACTTCTCACCAGTCCGCGCCAATTACCTTCTTGTTGTCCCGTCAGGACTTCGTCCAGAAGTATTGCACGCCCTACATGACGATCCGACCGCTGGACACCTCGGATTTTCCCGGACACTATCGAGGATACAAGAAAAGTATTATTGGCCGCGCCTGACCGCCGACGTCACCCGTTATGTCAGAACATGCCGAGACTGTCAGCTACGCAAGACACCGCCGACAAGGCCAGCCGGATTACTACAGCCAATCGAGCCTCCTTGCCGACCATTCCAGCAGATCCGGATGGACTTGTTGGGACCCTTTCCGACGTCAATAACCGGAAATAAGTGGATAGTCGTGGCGACGGACTACCTCACCCGCTTCGCTGAAACAAAAGCACTGCCGAAAGGTAGCGCAGCCGAAGTGGCGAAATTCTTTGTCGAAAACATTCTGCTGCGACATGGCGCCCCAGAAGTCCTCATCACCGACCGAGGAACGGCCTTTACAGCGGAGCTCACCCAAGCCATTCTGAAATACAGTCAGACAAGGCACAGGAGGACAACGGCTTACCACCCGCAGACGAATGGTCTTACGGAGCGGCTGAATAAGACCCTCGCCGACATGCTAGCGATGTACGTCGACGTCGAACACAAGACCTGGGATGCCGTCCTGCCGTACGTAACATTCGCTTATAACACGGCGGTACAAGAAACAACACAGATCACGCCGTTCAAGCTGGTCTACGGCAGGAACCCGACGACGACGCTCGACGCCATGCTGCCTCACGTCACGGACGAGGAGAACCTTGACGTCCGTACCTACCTCCAGTGCGCCGAAGAAGCCCGACAGCTAGCCCGCCTGCGAATCAAGAACCAGCAGAGGACCGACAGCCGACACTACAACCTCCGACGACGCTTCGTGGAGTACCAGCCCGGTGACCGTGTTTGGGATTGGACCCCTATACGCCGACGAGGACTGAGCGAGAAGCTTTTGCGGCGCTATTTCGAACCGTACAAGATCATCCGACGCATTGGCGCACTGGACTATGAGGTCGTGCCAGAGGGTATTTCGCTATCACAGCGGCGCCGCTCGCGACCTGAAATAGTCCACGTTGTGCGACTCAAGCCCTACTACCAGCGTTAACGAACTTTGTGGCTTCGCGTAACTGACCTTTGGACTTTATTTCTTTTTTGTTACTTATGTTTAAGAAGTGTCCTTTTGTGTTTCGCTCTCTTATATTTGTAGCATCGGGACGATGCTTTTTTAAGAGGGGGGTATTGACACGTGTACTTATCTTTATCGGGCGACCACGTTTCGCCGCTTAACCACTGTAATCGGACAGCGATGGACGCGCCTGCATGTACCCGAAGTTTCTGGAAAGTTATCGATGCTTCTATCCGCTGTCTGTTGTCGCCGAACCTCGTATTATCTGATTTTATCGCTTGACACGAATGGTGTAGATCTTTGTAGAAGGCATGCGGGTCCCAACGTTTAGTCTGGAACATTCGATGACTGCTCTATAAAAGCCGACGCGCTTGACCCGCTGATCAGATTTTCGACGATCGCCGACTGTGTTCGCCGCTTTCGTTGTGCTATACGTGTAGCCTGTTTTGTGGGCACAGGTTCGCCCAATAAAAGCTAGTTTTGTATTCCACCGTACTGCTTCTTTCTTCACCGTCACTACCACGTGACAATACCAAATGATTCGACTTTAACAAGTAGTATGTGATGGCTTATGGTGTCGAAGGCCTTCATCAGATCGATGAATACATATTGCACAATTAGACCTCTGTCTTTAGCTTGCTTAATTTCTTCAGTTAAAGTAATAAGTGCCTATTCGGTTGAAAATCCTCGGCAGAATTCATGTTGCTAAGGAGAGAAAAGGTTAGATTTGTTAAATTAGCGAAAATTTCCAGTGTTGGAAAGCTTTTCAATCACTTTACCAAAAAAAAATAGAGGACCCAAGTTGGTCTTCAATTCCATACTTAAGTCTTATCACCTTTCTTGAATACAGTAACTGTTTTACTAGCTTTAAGACAGCTCGCACACACCCCTGCAGAGAACAGTTGGTAATGATCAGTGCGAGAACTGACAATATACCATCCGAAATTAGTTTTATTTTACAAAGGTCAATATGGTCTATACCAGCGCATGTAGTCTTCAAATATGTCACGACCTGATGGACTTCATCTGCAGTCGCGGGATGCAGATATAAAGAATCACTACATCGAAATATGTTAGGTAAAGGAAGCGCTGGTTGCTGCGCATCTGTGGATGCGCGGAAATGCTCAATTAATGCATTAGCTATTCCAACAGGATCAGTACACATTTCGTCGCCTTGCTTTATTTAATGTGGTTTCTCAGCAATCATTTTTTTTTCAAAAACTCTTTAATAAATTTCCCACAGCACATCGGGTTGCTTGTGTTTTTCTACAATAAGACCCCGATATTAATTGCGCTTAGCGTGGCTGAATAAAGAAGATTATGTTACAGAATATTTCTGAAAGTGGAGAATATTTCTGAAAGTGGAACTTTAATGCAAGGTTAAAAGACTGCGGCTTTTATTTCTTACTAAAGTTATTTTTTTCATTATTGGACTTAAAAAGTGAGTTACTAATCCATCGATTTCTGGGCGAACGAAACCATTTCGTTACATTAGTGTAAGCGGTGCAGTTTCTTATGCACGTAGCTATTGTTTCCGAGAAAGAGGCAAAAGTCTTTTCTGCGGAATCCTCCTTAATCACTGGTCTCCAGTCTACTGCACAAATTGATTGCATAAATTTGACCGAGTCAAATCTCCGCTTTGTCAGTGCATTATTACTCTTTCTTCTTGGAGCCCAAAGTAAAAAGATGGTATGTAATGCAACGATCTAATATTCCTGCAATGTGATCAGATAAAATGTTGAAGATAATATGATCTATTAATATACTCAAGCCTAGTAAAGTGTTCCTATTTGGAGCTGAAATATCGGAAGAAAAGCCAAGGCTATGTAAGAAGTGCATGTACTCTCAGCATGATGCACTATCAGGATTGATGGTAAAGTGAAAGTCATAACATATAAGAATGTTCTTATTTTATATTACCATGTTATTAAGAATGTTGCCTAATTAACCGCAAAATTCTGCATACTAAGATGATGGTGTTACGACTATTAGCTGGTACAACACTGTGAATCAATTCAAGCCGAACAGATTCACAGGGAACATTTTTACATTTGGTATCAAGAAAACGCGTGTATGTTAAGGACAAGTTTAAAAGTATGGCACTTACACCATCATGGCACAATTCACGATAACAATATCCAGAATCTGATAACTGGGTAATCCATACGAGTTGCCTTCATTGCCAGGTAACCACGTTTCAGAGAAACATGTGATAGAAAATGAATGATCAAGTAAATAAGGAAACGCAAGAAGATCATCATGGCGCTTTCTATGACTGCGGATGTTCAGGTGCAGAAGCGATAATGCAGGTGACCTTTCGTGTAATAACTGTGTCGTTTGTTGGCAAGAATAGATATCCACGGTGAATGGAGGTCGGTTTAAAATGAGAAACGACAGCATATCTAACGAAATATACCAAGGTCTTCTGCACACACATGCAATTCGAAACACATGGCTGTCATCGGTCATCTGGACTTTGATTTTGCAATTATTGGTCCAGAGGGGCTTTTGCTGATGTGCTCTTTTAAGTGCAAGGGCATGCTCAAAAATGTTTTTCACTCTGGCATGAGACTGCCCTTCGCATACACATGTTTGCAGCCTGTGCTGTGTGCAAACGCTATGTCCGCAGTAGACAGCCGCGCCTTTCTTGCCTTTTTTATTAAATTCAGCCTTCTGGTTTTGCGAACGGAACCGCGGAACAATGTGGCTTCCATTTTTCGCGGGCACGTGGTGTGCAGTGTGCAATGTCAGAAAAATACGCACTGCCTATTGTACAAGCAGTACGCTTATTCCAGACGAGCCATCTGGGATATCTAATATAGCGAACTCCGAAAAAGCGTTCCTTGTTCACGAAAACTATAAATAACCACGTCTTTCCTAGTTGGTAGGATACTAGAACCAACGCGTTCTTATATCTCAGTGCGCTAGGATTCGCAACCGCAAATCATGTGATGCGCCATGACCATGTGCAGCGATGTGACGCTCCTACGTGCATAGTGGTTTCACGCCTCAACAAAGAGTATGGGAGGCTGGGGGGGCACCGAAGAGTGGTGAACGAAGAAGACGACAGGTGGCTGGCTAGCTGAATCTCGACAGGCGCTCAGCTGATCAAGGCCATCGCACCTAACTCTACCCGGCTTCAAAGTAAACGCCTTTAGTGGGCGTAAAAGAGTGGTGGAGGAGCGGGGTACGACGCAACGTACCACGGAGTCGCAACGTCTAGAACTTCGCCGGAGCCGTCGTCTTGCCGGTCTCTTGCCAACGACCTTCCTTATGGCTCAGGACGGAGGTGGACAAATGCCAGCTCTAGTTTCACCTGCTCAAAGGTCAGCGCCAGTTGGACCTTTGCAGCACTACATGGAACCACGCTCGTTCGCGGGAAAAGTCGGAGACGACGTCGACGAGTGGCTGACGCAATACGCAAGAGTTAGCCGCTACAACCGTTGGGATTCTGTCACTCAGCTTGAATATGTCGTACTGTTTCTGAGTGAAACAGCGCTGATGTGGTATAAAAACCACGAAGACTCCCAAACAACGTGGGAGCGCTTCGTTGAGGAAATTAAGAAGTGTTTTGGCGACTCCTGCGCCAAACAGAAACGCGCCGAGAGAACACTAGCTCAAAGAGTTAAAACTCCTGGAGAAACATGCACTATATACATAGAATAAATCCTCAAACTGTGCAAAATCGTAAATTCGCAGATGTCTGAGGAAGACCGAGTCGGACATCTCCTCAAAGGAATTGCAGAAGATGTCTAGAGTTTCCTTATAAGCCGGGAACACGTTGATTCTGTCTCAGATGTCGTGCGTCATTGCCGTACGTTTGAGCCGTTGAAAACACGTCGCATTGTGCCAAAATTTGGACGCCTGGCGAATGTGACCACCGTTGCCAGCGTCGATGAGAACCCGTCCGCCGATCTTTCGTCTACTATACGGCAGATCGTGCGTGAAGAAGTGCTGCGGCACCAGGAACTTGCGTGCGACGTCATACAACAACCTGATGCTTATTACCCGCAACACATGGCGCCTGCCGCACCCTGCGCTTCGTGGCAACCGGCGGTATGTGTCCCAGACGTCAACCACAGAGGAGCTCCATGGCCACGTGAGGGCACATTTACGCTCGAACACCGACTTGAAGAACGCGCTCGCCCCAGCTGGTTTGCACGCAGAGCGACCGTTCCTCCTGTGCAGCGGGCTCAGCCACTTCGCTCTGCTACACGAACCCCCACGGCTGAGCGCTTCGAAGGGCAATTCATCGACCATCGCTTACCTGTGTGTTATAGCTGTGGCCACTTGGGTCACATTGCCAGGTACTGCAATCGCCGCCAACCACCGAGGTTCGACCGATCGACGATGTCTAGGCGGTACCGCGCTCCTCTGGGCGAAATATATTTGCCCTCGCCCACCTATTTACGAAGCTTGTCTCACCAGCACCCGGAGCCGCTGCGGAACCGTTCTCCAGCATCCGATCGCAGCTTGAAACCTCCACCCGCTCCTCGTGTAAGCCAATCGCCCTCTCCGCGGCGTCGCTACCCGTCGCGACCTCCGGAAAACTAGCCAGCGCGCCTGTTGGAGGTGAGGTCGCTGGACAATCTTGGATGTAGACAGAGATACCTCCAACCATTTGTATGTTTAAGAATAAGGCGTCTGTATTAATTGACGGGGTTTCATCCATGGCCTTAGTAGACACGCGAGCAATCGTTTCAGTGAGGAGTCTTGCGTTCAAAAGCCTCCTAGGACTGTACTGATACCGTATTGCACGCTGTCAGTTGTCCAGGGACGCACTAACTTATGGGCCGTAAACTGTTCGAGTGAACCTGCAATACTATCACACGGTCTAAAACTTGCCGCCTACCATGAAGATCAAGTGCTATCGCTCGCCATTCTTAGAGAGGCCCTTGATTCTGCAGATGAGCGTCATTTCGTTAATGCCTTCCCTGCGGCGCACTCCTCATTTCTAACTATAGTGAACAAGTCACTCAGCACGTAGGAGCGTCACAATATAGCAACAATAAGTAAACTAACTCTTTGCATGTTTCATCAGGTATAAGCAGCATCTAGGATCTCCTTTCGTGTAGCATGACCAGTCACTAACAATAGTAGTAGGAGCTTGGCTGAAATGTGGTATCTATAACATTGTTAGCAATTCCGCTACATCAAGTATACGGTCAATATCGTGCTTCTCGAGTGAGAAGTGGTGCGTTTAAATATATAAGAGAAACGCTTACTGCTACCCGCCTCCCGCAGATAAAGATTCGCCGAAAAGCTTTTTCACAAGACATATTGATGGGATCATGTGATTTTGTATGTGCAACATATTTGCTGTCACCCTAACCCCTTGAATTGGTGGTGCGTTTTTTATTTCTAGTTTCACATAGAGCGGCAAAATCACGGCTGGTATTTTGAGTTTTTTTACCTAAACACTTGCACTTCGCGCACAGGAATGCTTGAGTATTCAGTGCGTGCATGTGGCACATGATTTTACTAGTTATATTGGGGCCGTCGTACAATTTTACGAGCTTGTGAACACATCGATGCCCGAATACAGCAAGCAAAATTATTGGAAAATACACATTGCACATGTAGCTATCATAGAGCCCTTACATTGTCATCGCAGTAATCGAGCTCTGTCAGAGCTACGACGTAATTCACAGGTAACGCCTTCAAACCAGACGCCCTCCCAGTTAGAGGTTAAAATGGGGCTTATCGACCATATGCTTAATAGTGAGGGCCGCGCTAGAGGTACAAATGATCGACGTCAATTAGAGCCTGAATTGCCTTCTCACTTCGTTGAGTACATGCACAGTCACGTCTGGCACCTTCTGCAAGTTTGTCCTCCACTTCGGAAATTCTGTTTCGTTCAGCAAGTTCTCTGAGCGTGGCATGACAATGCAAATGCGGGTGGGAAACAAGCTAGCGCCGATTTCTTTCTATACCAGCCTCACCAAGTAGTGATATTTCGCCGGCGCAAACGCAATGTAGCTCTTGTGCTAGTACTGAAGTCAGAGTCGTGGCGCATGCGACTCCATCGCATAAGAATGCAGTGTCTTCGCGGTCGGTGCACACATTTTTACTGCACTAATCTCAACGATCGGCACAAGAACGAGGGTCAAAGCCAGAAACAAGCATACGCACCCTATGCGGAAATGTGGTGGTATCTCGCCATGCAGGATATTCGCCTAAATATCTTAGAGATACCATGCACCTATTCTTAGAATTGTTTACGCGAAGGTTTGATGAGATGGTAAAATAAAAGGTCGCATCCAGATGAAAGGTGCACTGCCAACTTCAGTGACGAACACGGCCACCGACTGTCTCCAGCCATGACGACAGACTTTGCAGAAACGCGAGAGAACAGCAGCACAGATCGCAGCATCTATACCATATAAACCTTGGGACGAAACAAAGAAAGCTTCAAGAAGCTCTGGCCTCCTAACAACAGCAACATTTCAAATCAAATCAAGTAAATTTTTTCCAGTAAAAGTGCTTAACAGTTAGTTCGAGATAAACGCTACGAATTGTCTTAACTGTACCCCAAAATACCTTACATAGCAGTAGCACGGAACCATTTACACAACGTATTTCATCTAAGCAGGAATACGGGTAATTGGATATGGCAGAGAAAGGCCTTCGTCTTGCAGTAGACAGGAGATGTGCTGCTGCTGATGAAGGTGCTTCCTGTAAGCACTAAAATAGTCTAGATATAAAGTAATGCAGTGTAAATGATCACAGTGGATACTGTGAAATGTCGCCATGATCAGTAAGAATAGCAATAAATATCTACAACTATTTACTTAACGCAATTCTTGTTAACGCTAAACATAAGTGCGCATAAATATGGAAAATACATTTTAATCAGAGGCGGACCAATATAAACATCTACGACTGCGAACGGAACACGAGTATTAAGTTTCAAATATGAAATGAAATATCCAATTGTAAAACCTACACATATATCTGCAGCAGGAATCCCTATGTGGTTATAATTTGGTGTCAAGCCGGCACATTATAGTGCAAAAAGACAGCTATCACAGACGGGTGACCAGTTTCACACAAACGCACACCAAGTTTCATAAACACAACTGCCATGTACAATCTCCTGATAACATCAAAGTCTGGCGCATAAGACACCCCCCCCCCCCCCCCCTCCCCCGATGGTTGCCGTAGGACTAGTTTAAGAGACCGAAATCAATGGTTACCCTAAAAATACCAATAGGTAAAGCAAAAAATCAGACGACGGACTTATGTGCCGTAGACATATGCGGCAAGAAAACAGTACATGGCCGTGTCGTAAAACATAAAATGGCGACATAGCTATGCAGAGAAAAACGCTGAATGAACGACTATACAAAGGGAAAATAGAGGTTGTCATGCTCTCTTTCACCATGAAATGGAAAAGATACCTTGCATTGCCTATTTTGTTTCTGCATTGCTTCAAAAAAGTTTGTGGTTGTCACACTTAGCAATACTCAACAATAATTAACAATACTTTGTTTCCCCGATTGAGAACAGTAACCACACCTAAACAGTAGGTTGTCGCGAAATATTTAGTGGCTTCTAAATATTCGAAATACCCAACAGCTCTCTTCGAATACGAATCGAATATACACCATCAACTATTCGTATTCGCAACTTCAGATAATGGCCCGATCGTAGTTTTATTAGATCACATTGAATACTGTCAAATATCGCTATGTTCCTATACACAGGGTGATCAGTTTAAGCTTATGGATTATTTAGGTGAGAGCACATATCGAACCAATTAAAAAAAAAAAAAAAACACTAGTTATCTTTTGAATTACTTTCCTTACGGCACAAGTTGCCATTTACGAATTGTGGCGAGGGAGTTTGCAAGGCGCATCCACTTGGAACGAATTTACAGCACGACGCCCCTCTGGAGATATGCGCCGCCAAACTTGCCGTAAGAATGCAAAGCTGTTGCACTTTCTTAACAAAACGCACATTTACGCAATGAAGCACCAATGTAACTGGAACGCCCGTGTATGTCGGCCAATATCTCTGAACTGGTATCATTCTGGAAATTCATGTCAAGTGGATACGTCTCGAAAGGTCACTAGGCAGAATTTGTAAATTGCAATATGTGCCGCAATGTAATTAATTAAGCATGTAATTAGTTTAATGTGTGTTTCGATTTCTTATGCTAGTATTGTTTACGTATTCAAATAATCCAGTACAAGGACACCAATTAGGCTGTCTGACACAGGCGATTTTTAAAAATTCCACAATACTTAAAAATTATCACAGCGTCTATATCAACGTATTGCGTTACTGAAGCTCATTACAGCTTAGCAAATATGGCTTAGACGACAGGAGGGCCAACTGCGTGAGCTTTTTTTACATACATTATAGCATCATTGTCAGGTTCGGCGCCCCAACTTTTACAAGGGGTCGCTATGCGATGCGACAAACGGGCTAAGCATCTCGAAACGGTAACCTGGCGAGGGAGCTATTCCGTCTTTTTATGCATGTGTGCGTGACCTAATGGGTAGCGCATCAGGCTACAGCATTCTTGGGTCTGGGTTCCGAACCCTCCATTAGGCGCGTAATATTAAAGCAGGTTGTATGCTTTTGTAACCATGGCAGTTGTTTTGAAACAATTCTGAATGTACACACCGCCAGGCGGGAAACCGGTATTTGCCTGCACGTTCGTGGCGTTCCGCACTGAGACATCACATTATCGCCCCTCTGCGACAATTGGCTCTTCAACTCGTGCGCTTACAATTGGAAAGTTATGCTAAGTAGGATTATGGGTGGCAGTAGCTGTGCTTTACAGGCGCGTGGGTTTCGGCGACAGGAAAAACGCGAAAGAAAACATGTTTTTAGAACAACAATAAATTCCATCAGGAATGAAGCATAATAGTTGACATACAGATGGGCAATATAGAAAAGCGATGCCACATTGCCATGACACTTACACATCAAGCGCCGATCGTTCACTCAGCAAAGCGTCACAAAGGCTTGCCGTGCGCCGCGATTGTTCCGCATGCAGCCGCCAGTCTACCTGCATTGATTAGCCTGAGCTCCTTTTGTATTGTCATTATTAGTAAAGCGCCATCTGGCCGCAGTTCATGATAGCTTAGTAAAACTACACCTGGCTTGACGTCCGAGAAATCACATCATGATCGAACGCTTCTGTGTTTCCTTAAGTGTTGTCGCAACCTTTTAGTGTTCATCAGCTTTCTATGAAGCTTAGCTTAAGATGTGTCATGCACTGCTTGCCGCAATTATAAATAATTTTATATAAGTCTGTACTACCACAAGTTTACGAAATTCAGATGTTATTCTTAGACTTCAAAAAAAAAAAAAAACATAACGTCCCACGCAATGAATCACCAGACACTTTGTTCTGGTGTTTTAAAATAATTAGCATGAGGAACTTGTTCGATTTTTGTTTGCTTTATTCTTACTTTTCTTGCTAGAGAACAATTCGATGCATTTATTGGAAATTTTTCTGGCATCCGTATCGCACACACTGAGACTCACACCCTCAGTTGTGTCAGTTAATTGTCTTGTTCCACATCGGCGCACGAGCAATTTTCTGCATTGACTGACGTTTTGAAGTCTCATCTTTCATCCAAATATGGATGAAGCAATTTTGGTTACACTGCGCACACACAACGCGCACAAAAAAAAAAAAAATATTGATATTTCCTCATCCCTGAAAGTTGGTCTCAATCAATACAGGCACACTGTAAAAATGACCCGTTCTTTCCCAGCACTTCTTGCTGTAAAATTTAAGGCAGTATGCCTGTACAGAGAGAAAACGGTGAGATTTATTTATCAACCCACATGCATGCGCACTATCTGAAGAGGGCCAAATAAAGGAAGGACCAAAATGGTGAGGGTGCACTGCCAGAAACAAAAATCGTGCGTGATCATAGAACGCGCTTGCGCAGTGTCTGAGCCGAAAGCCCAGAAGAACATGGGCGCCGCTGAAGCCGATATTGCAGGAAGCGTTCCGTGGTATTCTACAGTGTTTGCTCGTTGGTTAAAAAGTGGGTTACCTAGATGGAAAGCGCGTGTGGTAAGAGGTAACTAATGTTTCCCCATTTTACTGGCACCGTGGAATTCGTTTGTTACGTCTGCCGAGCAGCTACAGGTGGATGAGTACGCGCTGAGTTTCATGGTGTTGTGAAGTTACGATTACTTTAAAACTACCTTGGAGCTAATGATGTTAAAAGCAATGATTGGCACAACAGCACACGACACCGCTGAATTGGAAATTAATAATACTTGTCATGAAGAAATAGTTGGTGGTGAGAGAAGCGGAAAGGGGGAGGGGATCAGGTAGCACGCCTGGTCGCTTCCGTTTCCTCGATTTTCGTACTGCAGTTGTGCTTCGAGCATGCATTCATAATTTCTTGTATTTGCGTTCATGGCATGTGCAGTATATCATGAAAACTTGCAAATCTCAGGTACACAAACCCTTACGGGATATGCTCATCATTTCAGTAATGAGATCAGTCGTACACTTGTTCCTGCTCTCGCGACACTGTGGCTTGTGCTCCATTGATAGAAAAAAGGTTCACGAATGCAGCTGTTTAAACTTTAACATGTAACATCAAGTTCTTTTTAAATTATGGGGTTTTACGTGCCAAAAACACTTTCTGATTATGAGGCACGCCGTAGTGGGGGACTCCGGAAATTTCGACCACCTGGGGTTCTTTTTAGTGCACCTAAATCTAAGCATACGGGAGTTTTCGCATATTGCCCCCATCGAAATGCGGCTGCTGTGGCCGGGATTCGATCCCGCGACCTCGTGCTTAGCAGCTCAATACCATAGCCACTAAGCAACCACAGCGGGTTAACATCAAGTTCACGGAATGATGATAAAACGCCGGCACTGTTTAAATACGTCCCACCTTATGGAAACATGTAACTTTTGTCGCTTTATTAGAATTACCAACTTCACTGTTTCAATGGGCTGTAAACTAGGTCGCTCATTGTAGCCTAACCAAGAGTTCAGCCTAACAACGTTTATCAACACAGAAGTCAGTGCATTCTACACGGTAACAGATATGTGTTATTTACCGATGAACTGTGGTGTTGTTCATACGCATTGCACCCTTTCATCGGTCTTGCTATGCAAAGCTGGAATTTTGCCATAATGCCGACTATTTCAGAAAATTAGGCACCATCACTTAAAGTTTCTTCACTTCAACCGTTCTGAGCCTGCCTGCCTCCCTATCCATCCATCTATCTATTCTCTTACGCCTCCCCAGGGGCCCATGTAGTCTAGCTGCTTGGGCCACTAGGTATGTGCTCCTGGTCGTGACACCGTAGTTATTGTTTTATTGTCGTCATTCCAGTTCATGATCTTACTGCCGTTATAACGTCGTCGCCGCTACGCCTGCTGCCCCGACCCAGTGTCCCAACTTGCGTAATAGCTTGGCCCACTAGGTAATGACTCGTGGTCATGATGGCTCGTGGTCATGAAGACATCGTGGTCGTCCCAGCTTCGTCACCTGACTCTCGTTACGATGTCGTCGTCACGCCACCGTCGTCATAGAGTCGTCATGCAGGCGTTGTCACACCGCCATAGTGGTGCTTTCGTGGCTGTTCAATCGTCGTCATTTCAGCTTCATGGTCTGTCTCTCATTGTTCAGTATCGCTACGCCTTCCACTTCTATCCAGTGGTCCAGGTTGTCTAATAGCTTGGGCCAATAAATTTGGCCAATAGGCATGTGCACGGGGTCGTAATGCTGTCGTGGTCATCGCATCGTCGTCAATACAGCTTTGTTATTCGCTCTCGTATGTCGTAGTCATTACGCCATTGTTGCCACACCATCACCATGCTGTTGTCGCTACGCTGTGTTTTTATCATTGTTATCATTTATCATTGTTCTTTAACGTCATCTCAGCGTCGACATGCCACCTTCTTCGTTTTATCGACGTCGACCATCCTTCATCAGTGTATCGTAATTATATTGTGGCTTTTCCATCGTGATTATGCCACCAAATTCAGGCCGTCATCGTCAGACAGTCGCTATCATGCCTCCACCGTCAGGCAGTCGTAGTAATGCCGTGGTGGTCTGGCAATCATCGTCATTAGCGTCGTAATCAGACTTTTGTTATGCCGTGGTGATCACGCCATCGTATTCATGCAGGTTTTGTGATACAGTCATAGTCATCATACACTCATCCTCGTCCAATATTTGTGAAGACACTGTCACGCCATCGTCGTTGCACATTCGTCACCGCGCATTCGTTCTCATACCATCGTCAGGATGCCGCCGTGGTCGTTCCATCGTGATAATTTTAACTTCGTCACCTCAAGTTCCTCATGCCATCGCCGCAATGTCATCGTCATCACGCTCTCCTTTCACGATCATCATCAATTCAGCATCGTCTGCTCATTTTCGTCATGCCGTCGTAGTGCCATCACCTTCGTCGTTGCATGGACATTATTCCTTGTCCCTAATTCTATCGTTATCACGCTGTCATCTTTCAATCTGGATTTTGCTGCCGTCGTCGCGCCAGCGCCGTCATTGCATCATAGTCACAGGTGCTATTATGCATCGTTGTCACATAGTCGCCTTCATGCAGTCTTGGTCATGTCATCGTCCTTATTCCCTCTTCATCCAGTTTTCGTCATAGCATCGTCATCTTAGAGTCGCCATTTTACTGTTCTGATATCATCGCCGTGACGTGGTCGTCGTTATACCATCGTCATAAGAACCAACACCTTATGTCATTAGGCCATCATTGTTATACGCAGTTGTCGTTCCATCGACGTTATTCCTTCGTTGTCTGCCTATCGTCATTACGACGGCGTCATACAGTCGCCATCATGCCTCCATGCTCATGGGCGACCTCGGCAAGCGAGTACCATACAAAGTGGGACAATAATGGTGGAGGTGACATATAGCCGAAGCAAATAAACTCTCGAAATTACAACTACACATCGTATATAAACGTTATTTCAGGAATATACTTCAGGAGTTACTTCAGAAATTTCAAGTTGTGAACAACTGCTAGAACTTGCTTTTTGCTTTGGTGTAATCCAGGAAATGGCAACTATATAAGAATCAATGCGCGTATTTCGTTTATCTTCGACTTTGCTTTTCTGTTTTATCACATGATGTTTTTTCTACATGACTGTGAAACGAGTGATGATATCTCAGACCATGAGCTAGTAATGCAGTCCTTACGGCTTTCCCCAACCACCATGTGCCTTCCCCTGATTAACGTCGTGTTAAACTGTGCTGGCGGTGGTTTCGGTATACTATAAATTTTAGAGGACTACTATGAGAGATTCTCTGAACTTTATCTGCATTACTATAACCCAGATCATCTCTGGGAGTACTATTTTAATTTGGTGATGTCTTGTGTAGAACAGTATATACCTAAGCGTATTAAGAAAATTAGTAATATAGGTCCCTAGATACCTACAGATATCATACACATAAAACACATTTAAAACGGACACGTATAAACTGTAAGAATAATCCTAACACTCAGCTTCCATCTACCATCTGACGTGTCTGCAAAGAAGTCAAACAACAACTTATGAAAGCATCCAAAGAAAACTTCTTCGGCATCACAATTCCGAGATTTCTGCCAGGCAATAACAGAATTTGGAGATATATAAACCCATCGTCGAATGGTCGTTCAACGGGACAGTCAATCAAGCATTCAGCCGCTTAGGGTGTCAACGAATACCTTGCTTCTGTGGTCAAAGGAGATAATGGTATTATGCCGAACATTGAGCCTCCATCTGACAGGCTATCTATTGCAGACGTCGAAATTTCCGAACGAGGAATGAGGAAGCTGTTGCTAAATTTGAACCTAAAGAAAATCCCCGGATGGGATGGCATCCCAAATGAGTTTCTGTACCGCTACGCCGAATGGAATTCAAAATACATCACGTTGATTTTTCGGTCTTCGCTTCGTAGCGGTTCCATCCCCAGGGTTTGGAAACAAGCTAAAAGGATTCCTATCCAGAAAAGCGGCAGTCCAAACAGCATAGGGAATTATCGCCCTGGCTCGATGTTGAGATTAGAGAATATGTTGAGATTAGAGACACGAAATCTCGAGTTTCATTTGTCAAAGGGAAGCTGAAAGGTATTCCAGAAAAAATGAGTGAACAACTGTACATAATGGTTTTCAACCCTCCGAATTCGAATATTGTATCGAAATTGAGCGAAAGAAAGCGCAAATATATTTTATTTCGACGAAAAGTGCAGCAGCGGACACGCCCAGCTCGCGCGTCTCGTTTCCGCCTGTGATTGGTCGGGCGCCTCGTGAGGTCAACCCTAGTAACCAACCGCTGCCGCTACACATGAAGCGCGGTGCCAGGTAGTTTGGTGCTGTTTTTCTGAGACGGTAATGGAAAACTTAGAGAGACTGCGTTTTTCTGAGGAGTTCGGTGTTACTCCCCACATGTACGAGCCGATCGCGAAGAGCCGGCCTCTCGAAGAAGCAAACGATGCTGGTGCGAGCAGTGCTTTCGACGCGAACGAAAGCGAAGCCTTGGGATCTCCTCATGTTGGAAATGCTCTTTGGTGAGTATGTTTTTTGCAAAGCGATCTAATGATCTCGCCGATCTTTCGCCGATCTAGTGAGCTCGGTTCCGGTGAAACAACTGTAGTGTTGTGTTCCTGCATGCCTCCTCGTGGAACGTAAGCGGGGATGCGATCGTCGGCATTTGTGCGCTGTCCAAATCTGTCGGTAATCTACAAAGACAGTTTAAACGCGTGAAAAGCTTCCCGGTTCATGCAGTAGGTGTAGTGACCTTCATCTGTGCGCCATCCGCACACTACTCGTAACCGAAGTCGTAAAGGCGGCGAATTTTGCAGTAAATCAAAATCCAGGTTTGGGCGAGTTCGTGTATTCATAAGGCCTTCCAACACCAGTTATCATCAGTCAGTCCGCACTCGTGCCGTCTTTGTTTTCGTTGCTCCGATCTTTTTGCACGAGCCTAACCTTGAAACGTTTTTTTTTAGTACGGTGCCGTTTGCTACCGTTCTCGTACAAGCGCCGTTTAATTCAGGCTTAACGCCTCACTGTTACCAAAAACCGGTACACCAGCTGAAACTCCATTTATCTAAAAAAAGCATTGTAGCAATCACCAGCTTACACGTATTAAACTACACTGAACTTTGGTTCGCGCAGTCAGGTTCTCACCTCAAGCTTCCTTCTTTTGGCGAAAGCTGGTCTTGACAGCGGTGACGAGCTCCTTGTGTACGCGAACACTGACGGCACTGCGCCGGGCCTTAGACGAGCCGACTTGACTGGCAAACCCAACGCTCGTTTTAATGATGAATTCTGGTGATAATCGTCGTCACGGAAGTGGTTGGAGCAAAGCACTGTTGTTCTTGAGGGCTTGAAATTCTTTCGCTTCACAGCAGCCTCCCACTTCGTTAAAAGCTTCTTGTCTTGTGGGAAGTAATGGAAGACAACATCGTCGCGGCCGCTGGTGTTCGTGCAACCGTAGGCTGCACAGAAAGCCGGCATGATCGGCCCACCACTTCAGTTAATGCTGCGCACGTTGACTACCACTCTACATACACGCAGACGCACCAACAAAGGAATGCAGGGTCGATCGAAGCAGATTACGATGGCACGCACGCAGAAACAAGCACTGTCAGGCACGGTCGCGGAGGCTGCGAAGGAACGGAACACTAGTGTTCACTAACGCTCGCATCGTCAGCGTCAGCAGCAGCGCGCGGCATTCGACGGGGGGCGGAGCTACAGCACAATTTTAACCGACGATTACGTCGCTCCTAATTGAAAAAAAAAAAAACCCAAATTTTACCTACATGGTTTATAAGGTTCCCGCATCCGTATATGAGCGTTTTATTGAATTCGACAGACTCTTCAGCTTCCCTTTAAGTGAGGGGTACCCCAAAGTAGCGTTCTGGGCCCCCTTTTATTTCTTTAATTTATTAACGACCTCCCGAATGATACAGACGTCTCCATGAGGCTCTTTGCAGATGAATATACGATAAAGTAGAAACAATAGCTAACCAGGAAAAAATACATGGAAACTTGCAGAAGATAAAGAAAGGGTGTGATGAAGGGCCAATGGAGCTAAATCCACTAAAAACTTTAGTTATGACAATCTCTTGAAAAAAATCCTTTATACTCTTACTGCAGTGATAATAATGAGCTTAATATTGTTAAACAGCATAAGTACCTAGGCTTGATTTTCTCAAAAGATCTTCGCTGGGATGATCACATAGATTATCTGTGTTCTAAGGCCAGCAAGTCGATCTGACCACGCAGGCTTAATTTGCCCTTTCCGACACAGGAAACAATATGGTTAGCGTATAAAACACTAATTAGACCAATAATTTAATATGCAAAGGTTGTCTGGGATCCTTCCTCTGCTCCACACATGTGAAAAATATAAAAATATCCAGCGTCTAGCAGTTAGATTTATATTCGATAAATATGGGCGGCCTGACTTCCCTTCTGAACTGTGTGTACTTGCAGGCCTGCCAACATTACAGGCTAGGACTGAATACGAAACGTTGAAATATCTGTATAGTGTAGTTCATCATCATGTTCATTCAAATATGCGGACTATTTTGAAATTCTTCGCACTGAGAACCCTCGGCACCGCCATTCACTGTTTGTTGGTACTCATGCGGCTCGTACTTACTGTTTAAGGTGTAGCTCCTTCCCAAGAGCTATCAGCGAATCAAATTCTGTCTGAAGAAGCTGAAATATATCACTTGGTGCGTTTCTTTTCTAACAATTGGCATATCTGTTGTTTGGTGCGACTAATTTGTTCCTTCACTTGTTAGATTTGAATGCAAAATACCCGACGTCCACGTTTTCCACAATGCTGACTAAAATACATTCAAGCTCGAGCTCAAGCTCGAGCTCACACACTCAAGCTCAAGATAGGCGGGTACTATGGACTCAATAACTCATGTGTTGCAGCTTATTGTAATCTTTTTCCCTAGTACAAATTATTCGAGTATAAATTGCAGATAGCCGGATGCCTTAGTTGTGCGTCCTTCTTCCAAAAGCCTCTTGTCCAAGTAGTAACGCCATTTTTTAGTATAGAGAAACAAGATAATATACAGTACATAGGTAATAAACTTGTAAGGAATAGCAGTGATTTTCAAGAAATATATACTAAAATATGATGTAAAATATTGTTCGCTCCCGGGCAAACCACTAGCTTTAACACGCCGACTATATTGCTCTACCTAAAAGCTTCAGAACCATCATATTGCTTAAAATTGTTGTGTTCGATTCTAATGTACAAAATTTAATTGCTTTGGGTCCCAGATTTAACGCTTCCTTTGTAACGTTTGCCATGTTACAATTGCTAAAGAATTTCTTTTTTACCAGAACACAAGCTATATAGAATGCGGTAGAGAGGGAATCTACGGGACGATCCTTTTTATGTTTCGCGGAATTTGAAAAAAATCAATTTAAATCAGATTTAAATATCACAGCTAATTTCATCGCTTGAGTTTGAATATTCAAATTGGCGGACAGTACTTGCTTGATAAAACCTGTATACCGTATATAATTGAAGTGAGCTTTTAGACATACAGAATCACCTGGGCTTGCCCCATCCGCCATAAGGTGGCCGGCCGCCTACAGGGCTATCTTACTGAGCTGTCGCAATTGCTCGGCCGCCAAAGTCAGAAGTTCAAATCCTCCTTCTTTAGTTCTTTTTAAAGTGGTAAGCTCTAATTCACCTCCAGTACACTACGTCTCCTGGCTTGGAGTGGCGCTTGATACTGGCGAAAAGACGAGAGCAAGTGGGGATATACTAATCATCATCATCAGCCTGGCTACGCCCACTGCAGGGCAAAGGCCTCTCACATACTACTCCAACTACCCCGGTCATGTGCTAATGGTGGCCATGTTGTCCCTGCGAACTTCCTAATCTCATCCGCCCACCTAACTTTCTGCCGCCCCCTGCTACACTTCCCTTCTATTGGAATCTAGTCCGTAACCCTTAATGACCATCGATTACCTTCCCTCCTCATTACATGCCCTGCCCATGCCCATTTCCTTTTCTTGATTTCAAATAAAATGCCATTAACTCGCGTTTGTTCCCTCACCCAATCTGCTTTCTTCTTATCTTTTAGTGTTACACCCACCATTATTCTTTCCATAGCTCATTGCGTCCTCTTCAATTTAAGTAGAACCCTTTTCGTCAGCCTCTAGGTTTCTACCCCGTACGTGAGTACTGGTAAGACACAGTTGTTATGCACTTTTTTCTCGAGGGATAGTGGCAACCTGCTGTTCATGATCTGAGAATGCCTGCCAAACACACCCCAGCCCATTCTTGTTCTTCTGATTATTTCAGTCTCATGATCCGGATCCGCCGTCACTACCTGCCCTAAGTAGATGTATTCCCTTACCACTTCCAGTGCCTCGCTACCTATTGTAAATTGCTGTTCTCTTCCGAGGCTGTTAAACATTATTTTAGTTTTCTGCAGAATAATTTTTACACCCACCCTTCTGCTTTGCTTCTCCAGGTCAGTGAGCATGCATTGCAATTGGTCCCCTGAGTTACTAAGCAAGACAATATCATCAGCGAATCCGAAGTTACTAAGGTATTCTCCATTAAATCTTATCCCCAATTATTCCCAATCAAGGTCTCTGAATACATCCTGTAAACACGCTGTGAATAGCATTGAATAGATCGTATCCTCCTGCCTGACGCCCTTCTTTATTGGGATTTTGTTGCTCTCTTTATGGAATTACGGTCGCTGTGGAGCGGCTATAGGTATTTTTCAGTATTTTTACATACCGCTCTTCTACACCCTGATTCCGTAATGCCTGCATGACTGCTGAGGTTTCGACTGAATCAAACGCTTTCTCGTAATGATTGAAAGCTAGGTTTGGTTATATTCCGCGCATTTCTCTATCACCTGACTGATAGTGTGAATATGGTTTGTTGTTGAGTAGCCTTTAAGAAATACTGCCTGGTCCTTTGGTTGACAGAAGTCTAAGGTGTTCCTGATTCTATTTGCGACTACCTTAGCAAATACTTTGTGAGCAGCGGACAGTAAGCTGATCGGTGTAAAATTTTTCAAGTCTTTAGCGTCTCCTTCCTTATGGATTAAGATAATGTTGGCGTTCTTCCGAGATTCCGGTAGGCTCGAGGTCATGAGGTATTTCGTGTTCAGCGGGGCCAGTTTTTCTCGAACAATCTGCCCACCATCCTTCAGCAAACCGGCTGTTACCTGAGCCTCCCCAGCTTCTTTCTCCCTTTGCAAAGCTCCCAAGGCTTCCTTTACTTTTTCCGACGTTAATTGTGGCATGTCAAATTCCTCTGGATGATCTCCTCTTCCACTATCGTCCTGGGTGCCACTGGTACTGAAAAAATCTCTATAGAACTCCTCAGCCACTTGAACTATCCTATCCATATTGGTAATGAAATTGCCGGCTTTGTCTCTTAACGCATACATCTGATTTTTGCCTATTCTTCTTGACTGCTTTTAGGCTTCCTCCGTTCCTGAGAGTATGCTCAATTCTATCCATAATATACTTCCTTATGTCAGCTATGCTACGCTTATTAACTTCGAAAGTTCTGCGAGTTCTGTTCTAGCTGTAGAGTTAGAGGCTTTCACACATTGGCGTTTCTTAATCAGATCTTTCATCTCCTGCGATAGCGTACCGGTACAATCAAGGTACAACCAAATTATGAAGGCACACTATGCTTCAGCTAAACACTCCCTCACCAGAACAATATCTGGCCTCCCTGGTGCAACATTCGGCCGCTACCTCCGTGATTACTCCTTCAATCAACCAATGGCCCTCATTCCCAGAAACTGCTGAGCACCTGACCAAGGCGGTGGTCACACCTGTAACGCAGTAGAGAGTGCTATAAATCTCTGGACGCGCTCAGGCCAACAATGGAAGTTAATCCTGGCAGCGTTATACACTCGAACCCTTTCGAGTGACGCTACCTTAGTAGGACCCCTAGGAACTATCAGGCATTGTTTTGAGTATGATTGGACTTATTGGGGGTAGAAGAATTGGTGAGGCTTTTACAGTGCTGACTAATGACTACGTCCTCTGCGACAGAGGACTCCCAGATAAGCAACACAGGGTAGGATTCGTTACACAGAAGGAACTAGCGTGCAACATTCACAAATTCTACAGCGAGAATGAGAAGATAGTAGTAGTCATAATATAAGTTAATGAGAGGTATAAAACAATGGTAGTACAAGCCTACGCCCTAACCTCCAGTAGTGATGATGATAAAATAGATCAGTTTTTTGAGGATGTTGAATTATCCATAAGAAAAGTGAGAATTCGGTATGGTGTAGTAATGGGCGACTTGAATGCAAAAGTGGGGGAAAAGCAGGCTGGTGAGCAAGCAATTGGGAACTGAAATATGGATTCTAGGAGCACCAGAGGAGAGACATTAGTAGAATTCGCAGAAATGAATAGGCTGCGAATAATGAACACCATCTTCAGAAAGCGTACCAGCAGAAAGTGGACCTGAAAAAGTTCTAATGGTGAAACAAGAAAAGAAACAGACTTCATACTTTCAGACGATTCCAGTATAGGGATGTGGAAGTGTTAGATAGGGTAAAGTGCAGTGATTATAGGTTAGTGAGGTCGCGGATTCACATCAATGTGAAGAGAGAAGAGTAAAATTTTGTGAAGAAGAAACAGGCATAGCTAGATGTAGTAGGGGTAAAAGCAAACCAATTCAGGCTGGTGCTTGCAAACAAATATGCAGCCTGACAACAGAGCGATGAAAATGACATAGAGGTAATGAATGAAACCGCCACTAGGCTGGCTTCAGAAGCAGCAATTGAAGTGGAAGGTTAAGGCATCAAGATAACCAGTAGAAAAGCTCCACCAAGTAACGAAGCACCTATTAAAGAAACGACAAAAAAAGAAAGTGTTCAGCTCAAGAGATAAGATAGAATTCGGGGAACTGTCAAAATTGATCAACAAGAAGAAAATAAGGGATATTCAAGATTATAACGTCAGAAAGATGGAGGAAGCAGTAAAGAATGAGCGCAGCATGAAATCAGTGTGGAAAGAAGTTGGCATAGGACAAGCCGAGATAAATGCACTGAAAGATAAGCAGGGTAATATCCTCAGCTATTTTGATGATATAGTAAAAGCAGCGGAAGGATTCTATAATGACCTGTACATTGCCCAGCACAACAAGGATACCTCCTTTCGAAACAGTAATGTACAGGTCAGAGAAGCTCCTTCTATAACTAGCGCTGAAGTTAGAAGAACATACCAAGGCATGAAACAGGGAAAAGCTGCAGGAGAAGATCCACTAAAAATCGATTTATTCAAAGATGGAGGAGATATCATGCTTCAAAAGCGTATGGCTATCTATACGAAATGTCTCATGACTTCAAGGGTTCCAGAAAACTGGAAGAATGCCAACCCTATACCAATCAACAAAAATGGAGACGTTTAGGAAGTGACAAATTATAGGTGCATTAGCTTACTTGCAGTATTGTAGAAAATATTCACGAAGATAATTTCCAATAGAGTAAAGGTAACTGCGGATTTCAGTCAACTGAGAGAACAGACTGACTTCAAGAAGAGATACTCTCCTATAGATCACGTCCATGTTATCGATAAAGTGATCAAGAAATCTGCAGAGTAGAATCGGCCTCTCTATATGGTTTTTGTAGATTTGGTAAATACATTTGATTCATTAGAGATACGAGCTGTCATATGGGCATACATTATCAAGGAATACAGGAGTCTCACATAAGTAACTTATAACATATTTACAGATTCCACAGCTACCGTAATAACCCACCAAAAATATAGAAAGGATAAAAAAAGGCGTCATGCAATAAGACAATCTCTCCAATGCTATTCACTGCATGCTTGAAAGAAGTATTCAATCTATAAAACTGTGAAAGCTTAGAAGTGAGGATGAACGGCGATTATGTCTGTAACCTTCGCGTTTCAGAGGGCAGTTTCCTTTTCAGCAACACTGGGAACGAGTTACAACAAATGATTGAGGACTTTAACAGAGAGAATGTAAGAGTAGGGTCGAAGATCAGTATGCAGAAGACAAAGATACTGACTAAGGAACAAGAGTTCGGGATCATCAGTCAGTCTCTAGTGTCTGTGAAGAATTATACTTACCTAGGTCAATTACTCAAGGGGGACCCTGACAGGGGCGTAGCCAGGGGGGGGGGGCTTATGGGGCTTGAGCCCCCCCCCCCCCCCGAAATTATTTCGTGCTGTCATGCGCCGCCGACAAAAACAACTCTCGGCGCCGGAAATCATGCTCGATTTTGTCTAGAATGTCCTGAATTCACGCTCGAAAAGACATTTTAGCGCGAACATTGCGAAATTGGGCTGGATTTCGCGGAAACGCCCATGGATCGGGAGTCACATATCGTAACGCAAGGAGCCCCACCGAGCACAAAACTTCAAGGGCGTTTTGATGGCGAGCGGGCTAGTCTCGGCATCTCGTGGAGGCCGCGGAATCTACGGAGCGCTTGGATTTCAATGCTGAAACTTTGTGGGTATAAAGTTCTCATAACATTTTGATGCGAGAGGTGCATTGACATTTCCAAAGCCATGCTTTAGATGTTCGATTCCGGAACTTTGTGGGTTTAATGCTGTTGTAAACATTTGACGCCAAAGGTGCATCGACCTTTCTAAAGTCGTACAACGGGATACAAGTTGACAAAGCACGCAGCGTGGTCCGATGAGACAAAGCGTTGTGGTGGTTCATTTGTGCCATCAGGTCACAGAAAAGAATATGAATTTTTTTTCACCTGCGCCAAAGCATCCATGTCAAGACACTAAAACTACCCTTGTAACTAAGTTGTTATTTATTTTGCTACCTAGACTTTTATTCGCGAGGATACATTAGGCCTCTTTCTCATCTTTTTTTTTTTTTGTTCTTGCTACCCGCGGGCTGCCGATCCAGCCAAAGCGCATGCGTTTTTCTCGTGCTGCATCGACAACCGCGCGGCGCACTTGGATGCGCGTTCGTTTTTCTCTGGCCGACTGCAATTTCACCTGGCAGAGTTTTGGACGCTGTCTGGCTAGCAGACGAGAAAAAGAAACAACGCATAGTCGCTCGCCGCCAGCACTGCGGGGACTCGACGGATTGGAACGCGTTCGCTTGTGTGCGCAAGGGAGAATAGCGGGGAGGAAGCGCGCCGCCTTCTGTCGCACGCGATACATCTTGGGAGTGGAGGGAGGGGGGGGGTGGCTGTGATCTGTGAATCTGTGGTTGCGCAACCTGTTTATTTGCCTTGTTTGACGCATTATATTTAGTGACTTTTTCTTAGGTACGTTGATTTATTGGAGACTTATACGTATATTTAAACATCTTGTTGCGAGGTTTTCTGTATATGCGCACTGAACTTTGTTTCCAGTGCGAATTTTTGCCCTGTATCACGCTGTAT
This sequence comes from Dermacentor andersoni, assembly GCF_023375885.2. NCBI lineage: Eukaryota > Metazoa > Arthropoda > Arachnida > Ixodida > Ixodidae > Dermacentor > Dermacentor andersoni. Next base: position 282,008 of record NW_027314752.1, on the reverse strand, counting down.
ATTCACATTTGTATATTCCATGTATCTTCGCATTTCTAATGTACGAAGGCGAGTCAAATGAAAGTGAGACAAGCCGCCCCACGCAATAATGGTTCGGTTCATTATTTTCGAGGCATGCGCGTAGCACATACGCATCTCATTTACAAGTGACATGCAGAGGTGAGGTTAAATGTTCTTTAATGTTCTCATACACTGGGTTGAACAGAGTTACGTGACATAATGGACACTCCAAAAGTAGAACAGCTTGGTATCGTGAGGTTTTTGACAAATGAAGATGTTTCCCAAAAAGAAATTATTCGCCATATGGCTGCTGTAGGGGTTGAACATTGCGTTTCATTGGCCACTGTGAAGCATTGTTGCAAACTGTTCAAAGAAGGACATGAAAGTTACAAAGACAATCCATGGCCGGGCCAAAGCCACCGTGCAATCATCCCCAACACAATTGAAAAGGCCGTGGTTGCTCAGTGGCTATGGTGTTGGGCTGCTGAGCACGAGGTCGCGGGATCGAATCCCGGTCACGGCGGCTGCATTTCGATGGAGGCGAAATGCGAAAAACACCCGTGTACTTAGATTTAAGTGCACGTCAAAGAACCCCAGATGAGGGTGACGACATTTTGTCTGCAATTGTGACCGGGGATGACTCATGGTGCCGCTACTACTAGCCTGAAACACTACGGCAAAGCTTACAGTGGAAGCATTTGAATTCACCACTTCCAAGGAAAACAAAGGCCGTCATTTCTGCCGGAAAGAAGTGTTGACTACTTTTTAGATACTTAGGGGCCATTATTGATAGAATTTCCTAAACCTGGAGAGACTCTAAATTGTTTCAGATATTGTGAAAGGTCGGATCGGCTGCGTGTCGCAGTCAAGAACAAACGACGTGGAAAATTGAGCATTGGGAACATCTTGCTTCACAACATTGCCCATTCCTACGTCGCTGATGTGGTTAATACAAAACTGGCAAAGTTCAAGTGGGAAACGTTGCAACATTCCTCATGCAGCCCAGACCTGTTGCCTTGCGTCTTCCACATTTGGTAAAATTTGAGAAAGACTGCTCAAGGGAACCAGATTCGTGTCGGACGATGACGTGTAGTCATTTACAGATTTTTGAGGCAGAAACCCAAGGAGTTTTATGAGACGGGAATTACGCGACTCGTTAGTAGGACAAGTGTCTAAATACTCATGGTGACTACTTTTAAATGAAGTACCCAGTTTATCATATATTCGCATTGTCTCACTTTCATTTGACTCGCCCTCGTATATTTTGCAGAACTCCTGCTTTTTTACACGTGCTCTCTGTTGCGACTATAGTTTCGGAGCAATTGCTCGCAATACACGAGCGGGGACAGCTGCTCCTGCGCAATACATTCTAACAAAGGACAGCGTCATTGAGATTTTCCCCTGGTCGTTGCTTATGTACGAAAATGTAAACAAGGTTGTTGAATGACAGAATATATACATACATACATATATATATATATATATATATATATATATATAGATCCCTCGACTAATTCTATACGGAGGAGGCCGAGCTGCAAAGTGAGCCCCCCCCGAACGAAATTTCTGGCTACGCCACTGGACCCTGATCACGAGAATAAAATTCACAGAAGAATAAAAATGGCTTCGCGTGCATACGGCAGACATTCTGAGATCCTGACTGGAAGCTCACGACTATCAGTGAAAAGAAAATGTGGAATCAATGCATTCTACCAGTGCTAACATATGGGCAGAAACTTGGAGGCTGACAGAGAAGCTCGAAAACAAGTTAAGGACCGCACAAAGAGCGATGGAACGAAGAATGTTAAGTTTAACGATAACAGACAGAAAGAGAGCGGTATCGATCAGAGAGCAAACAGGGATAAACGATATTCAAATTGAGATAAAGAGAAAAAAATGTAGCCAGGCAGGCTATGTAGTATGTAAGTTATATAACCGGGGGACCATAGGGTTACAGAATGGGTGCCAAGAGAAGGGAAGTGTAGTTGATGATGGCCGAAGACTAGGTGGGGTGATGAAATTAGGAAATTCGCAGGCACTAGCTTGAATCGGTTGGTGCAGGACAGACGTAAGTGGAGATTGCAGGGAGAAGCTTTCGTCCTCCAGTGCACACAAAATAGGCTGATGATGATGATCAATCTACCTGCAGTGCAATGATCACATGATCAAAGTTCCCTGTGCCTTCCTCGCCATCATCACTGCGGAATGCATTTTTTTATCTCATTGCTACACGTGGCCCTTCTAAGTTTGTTAATTTACCTACTTGTTTTGATGGAAACACTGCTTTCACATTTGATCTTTTGCTCACAAATACCTTTAGTTTCCTTCACTCCGTCTGTACCGCACTCGGCAAAAGTGGCCACGAATCCGTCATCGCATCATTGTCAAGCCCTAAACCGTAAGTAGCAGTTTCGAGGCCTACAAAGATTTCTTTTTTTAAAAGGGGATTTTCTTATTTATTTATTTTACAATAACCCTAAAGGCCCTCCAGGGATGGTATTACATAGGGTAAAGGTTACGTTGGTGAGGCAAAGAACAGCACATAAATGTAGATACAATGAAAAAACAAAATAGGGACAAAATTACTTAAAGGGCATCAACATACAAACACAGAAAGAAAAACAAAATAAAAAAAATAGTTATCAGTACAAGAACTTTAAATGATTTGCACAACCTATGACGACGTTGCGGAGGCTTTGTTTATTGGCGCATGAAAAAAAAAAGTTTACAAATCAGAGTGAAACGTTATATATTAGCTATGCATGGTACTGCGTAGATGGTGTGTAAATTTCAGGGCATTTCTTTCCGTGTCAATGTGCGAAAGGTTTTATTTATTAATTGATTTATTAAAATGCCTACGTTCGCCCAGAGGCATTATTTTAGGGGTGTGTTATACGTGAGTAAACGGAAGAAGTTACAAGCACGGCATAAAACCATGTTTGGTATGATTCCAGCAGAGGACACAGATTACAGTGGAACCGGCAGGTGACAGCGGCACACTCAATAAAAACAATTGAGGTCATGTTGAACTCATGCGCAAATGCTGCCAGAGTGCAGCACAAGATATTTCAGTAGGGGCGGTGACAACAGTGTCTGGAGGGGCGTTCCACTATTTCATTGTTTGGGGAAAAATGATGCTTTGAACGTAGATGTACGACGTGAATAATCGCCTATTTTTGTGATGTTGTCCCTTCTTCTGGATATGTGCGTGGAGGGTTAGAGGTACACATTTCCCGATTTATTGCCACCTCTTCACGCACAATTCATTTCAAAAATAAACACCTAGGAAAGCTGCGCCGGGGATTTAGAGTGTCCCACGAGACACTGTGCTATAGACCTGTAACACTAACATCACGGCCATACTTGTCAGTAGCAAACCGCACAGCACGTTTGTGTATTGCCTCCAACTTTTTCAAAAGAATTTTAGTGTTGGGATCCCAGGCCACCACACCGTACTCTACAATGGACCGAACATTAGCAAAGTACAGAAGTTGTCTGACATTTTGATGGGCTTTTTCTTTAATTCCTTTTAATGAAATTTAGAACACGTCCGGCTTTTAAGGTGATTTAACCCGCATGTTTATTCGACGAGAGATCTGAAGCAAAAAAAAAAACAAGATATTTTGGCTGATCTACTTTCTCGATTAAAACGTCCAAATTATAGTTGCCGAGATCGTTAGTCCGCTTTCTGCTAAAGTTAATATAGCTACATTTACTGAGAATAATGTTCATTTGCTATTTACGGCACCAAGCAAGTATTCGGTCACGGTCCCCCTGCTGGGACGAAACATCAACGTCACCGTCTATGTCCCTATAAACCACGCAATCATCCACGTATAAGCGTATTTTGGATGTAATATTCGAGATGCTGTCATTGATGCATATGAGGAATAAAATCGATCCTTAAACAGACCCTTGTGGTACCCCCAAAGTTGCAGCGGCAGGTTTTGATTCATAGCCGTTTATAACCATCTTTTGTGAGCGACCCGACAATTAATTCTGCAACCCCGTTAAGCACGGAATCAGGGAGGCCAATGTAAGACATCTTAAGGAGGAAGGGAGAATGTGCAACAGTATCGAACGCTTTTTTAAAGTATAATAGAATAGTTCACTTGCTTTCCAGCGTCAAATGAAGGAAAAATATAATGGGAAAATTCAAGCAGCCGGGTGACACATGAAAAGCCCGCACGGAATCCACGCTGGGCACTGCTGAAAAAGCTGTTCTCCTCTAAGTGGTGAAAAATGGTCTAGTATAACACATGTTCCAGTGTTTTGCAACACACACAATAATAAGAGATATAGGTCTAATTTTTTGCATGCTTACGGGTACTTGCTTTGCAAACTGGTGTGACATTTGCAGTCTTCCAGTCCCAAGGAAGTTTACCGGAACTGAGGGATAATTTAAACAAAGTAACAAGGTGTTTAGAAATAACGGATGCACATGTTTTGAGCGCATAAGAAGGGATAAGGTCAGCTCCAGTAACGTAGTTTGGCTCTAGGTTACACAGACGTTTATGCACGCCCTGATAGGACACTCAGATTTTGGGCATATTCTGGTTGAAGTTATGATTGGGCGTCAGGAATAGGTGCAGAAAATACTGACATAAAGTAGTCATTGAAATGATTAGCCTTCCTAATATCATCAGGGATGTCACCATGGGTACCTGATATTGTCGGTATTGAACATTCCTCTTTGCCATTTCACTTAACAAACTTCCATATCTCTTTGGGAATTTCTTCCCAATAATAAATAAACGAATCTTTTGCTACCTTAATCTTGAGGCTAATTTCTTTTCCTAAGGACTCAAGAGTGCAGAACAAGTCTTCATTGTTGTCTGCTTTAAACCTGGAGAAAAGCCGGCGTTCTTTCTTTAGTAAAGCTTTAATTTCTCTGGTGAGCCACGGGTTGTTTTTTTTAGATGTATTAGAGATCATTTTGGAAGGGATAGAAGCCTCAGTGAGGTCAGATACGTTCCCTTGAAACATTTCCACCGCTGTTCAACGTTATATGTTAATAGCAGTTCAGAAAACAGTTGAAAGTCCTCCTCCAGGGCTCTTATCATTGGATCCTAGTTTCCTCCTTGGCACATCAACACTTTCCGAGGTCGTCCGATAACGTTTAACGGACGCTTACAAGAAATAGACGCTAACACAGCATCATGGTCACTAATACCAGGCACAGGACATATGGATTGCAGTAAATTGTCTGAATTGGAAAAGGTCAAGCGTGCAAGAGCAATCCCCATATCGCCGTATTGGGAAGTCCACGCATTGGTAGAGCCCATTAGTAGCTATCACGTTTGTGAATTCCACGGAGAGTGCCCAGTTTGAAGTTGGAACGGGGGACATATCTACCCCTCTAATTTCAAGCATATTGAAGGCGCCGGCAAGGAAAATGTTTGTTTTTAATTTCTGAATTTCCTTGGACAAAATGTCGAATGGCACTAGAGAGGTGTTGCTAGGGCTAAGGTAGAAAGAACCAAATGCAGTATGCTCGCCACCAGGAAGGAAAACATTGACCAAAAGAATTCGCAACCACTGGCAGGAGCCAGAGGGGTACTGGGCCGACTTTTATTGACCAAAAAAAAAAATAACGCCGCCACCATCTGCGTGGCGATCCCCACGGTGGACATCAAATGAAGGTGGGAAAACTTCGGAATTATTGATGGCATCGTCAAACCAAGTCTCTGTGCCGATTACCATATCTGCCTCAACTGCAGTGATTAAGGCAGTCAGTGCATCGCTCTTATTTTGAATGCTCCGGCAGTTTACAAGCAAAACATTGAACGGTTTTGGATTTGTGGTATCTCGGCCGGAGGTTGTCGGTACGTGCCCGGCGGTGTCTGCTACGTTTGAGCGATCATATAGCTATCTTTTTACCTCAACGACGGCGTTACTTTCCTGCGTCATAGACATACGTACGTCCACCTTGGAGTAGCTATTTAAAACGCAGCTGAAGTTTACTCTCGTGTTGCCTGGCAAACACTAATAGTTTCCGTCGTGCAAGCCGGACAGACGCCGAAAAGTCTTCGCGAACGACAAAATCTGTGTTTCTTTTAGTTTCGCGCCGAAGGCTAAAATTAAATATTTATCTTTAAAGCGGCCGAACTTAGCAACAATCGATCGATTTTTACTTGGCTGGAAGCGACCTATCCTATGCACCCTTTCCAGTTAATTGTCGTCAATCGTTATGTTCAAGGACTCGGCGCACAAGGTTACAACGGCGTCCTCCGATTCGGCCTTTGTCTCCGATTCGTTGTCTGGAATTCCGAAGAATAGAAGGTTATTTCTGCGCAACTGATTTTCGGCGTCGTCGGCAGCCGCTTTCACCAGTACCAGGTCCTAAGCCACGCCGGGGGCGTTGCCCCACTGATTTGCCAAAAACGAGGGGTTGCCTTCAGAGCTAATTTTTTTTTCCTTTTCAAGGCACTTAGTCCTTTCCTCGATGTTTTTCAACTTAGACTCGATACCCTTTTCCCATTCTAGTATGTCTGTCCATAACTGCAACTACCCCCGCTCAATGCGTTGTATTGTTCCCGAAAGAACTGAATTTTCCGTAGGCTTTGTCTGTATCGCAAGTTCAGTGACGCAATCAGGGCCTGGGTTGGTCTCAATATCCCCAGATAACAAGCGAAGCATGTTCATGTTAACAGCCGCATAAATGCAAATCAGGCACATTGAAATGACACGTTGGAATAGATAGCGAGAGTCTTTGTGGCACGACACCGCTACAAGGTAGTGATCTGAACTTCGGAAGCCCATCCAACCCTTCAAATAACTAACCTGGGTTACAAGCAGCCATGAGTACGTGCTCAGCACGGTGTCAAGCACTACTGTCGGGTCCGTTGAGTGCTCCTTATGTAGTCCCACCGGTGTCGTCCCTAGTTACCAGCTGAAGTCCGCAACCCTGCCGAAATTTGGGGGAGCCAATCCGTTGGAGTGCAGGAATCCACGGTCACAGACGTGGCCAGGGCAGTGCCATTGCTCGTCGGCAGGGGTGTCCTCAGTCGTTGCTGGAACGTCGAAGGCCATGGATGGGCGGCGCGCCCAGGCAAGAAGGAGCACCTGGGTTATAAGCAGTTGTGAGTACACGTTCAGCGTGGTGTCGAGCCCCACTGGCAGGTCTGTGGAGTGCTCGTTATGGAGTCCCACGGGTGTTGTGCCTAGTTACCAGGTGAAGTCCGCAACCATGCCGACGTTTGGCGGAGTCAATCCGTCGGAGGGCAGCAGTTTACGGTCACCGACGTGGCCAGGGAAGCGCCATTGCTCGTCGGCAGGGGTGTCCTCAGTCGTCTCTGGAACGTCGAAGGCCCTGAATTGGTGGCGTGTCCTTGCAAGAAGGAGCACCTTGGTTATAAGCAGACGTGAGTGCATGCTCAGCGTGGTGTGAAACCCCCTAATGTAGACGCCACTTTCTTTTGTTTGCGTGGAAATGTCAGTAACATAGGGCAAACACTGTTAACAATAAATTTACACATGCATACGCACAAAACATGTACAGTGTGTGGAAAGTCCAATGGAACCTCAATATTCGGGCAAGCCTACAAAACTCTCCAGAAAGACAACGGGATCAAAAGTTTCGATCATGCCACGTAGTTAAGGAACTTCTCGAAAGACTGAGCTTGTCGAGTGGGGTAACTCATCGTTTTTGTCGATGACGGAATCCCACATAGTGAATAAAGTACTAGTAACACGAAGCAATGATATGGCGGTCTATTTAAACAGAAGGAATGTCATGCCGTGGCAACACTATGTAGTTATTTTTCTACGGCTTCATGCATTGTACGTTAAAAAATACGCAGTTCCGCCAGAAAAGTGAACCACCGATTGCGATAGCAAATTAGGAAATAGCTGTACGAAGTAAGAATAGTAGTCCTGTCGGCCGTACAAACTTGTAAACATTCGCTTATTACTCAAATTAACAAAGGTAGAATGTGTAAGCGTGACTTAAACAGGACGTAGAAAGAAACAGACGCACAGAGACAGTGCTGTCTTTGCATGCCTGCTTCTTTCTACGTCTTTGTTGAGATGCGCTTGCACATTCTATAGTGGATTGAAACCGACTCACCCGTAAACGTATTATAACTAAGTTAGGGAGCACGGTGTCACGCGCGCACAGGTAAACATGAAGACGTCTCGCTCGATGAGAGCGGAAACAGTCTGTGAAAACGCTGTAGTTGCGTACTGCGGCAGCAGCCGCGAGGCAATTGAGCTCCATGCATCTGTCGTTTCAACGCGAACGAAACTTCGAAAGCACAGCGCATACGTAGCTACCGGCACTACAAGAACTCTGCAAACATCGCAGATCGCTTTGAAAATGAGGCTCGCGTGGGCGCCCACTTTGGCCCCGTCGCAGATAGCTTTGAAGACACGAGCGCTTCCAACGCGTCCCTGTGGCGTCCGCCAAAGGCGTCTACTACGGCGCCGGTGATTCGCATGGTCAACATCGTTGGCGACGCGGTGGTTGTCTCCACCTTGTATGGAGTGGTGCACGAGGCGCACGTCGAGGCACTCTAGCAGCCGTCGAAGAAGAACCGCCTCTTCCCTCGGCTGACTCCCCTGCGTCGCGCGCGACAAGAGAGGACATGCCTCTGGGAAGAGTTCCCCGCTCGCGCGCGCGAGATTGGACAGCGTTCGCCGGCGCACTCTCACAATCTTTCACTCATGCGGAACCTCACGGCGACGGCGATGCGCCTCGAGTGTCCATATAATTGCTGTCGCAATAAAATAAAAAGCGCCACGACAAACAGTACAACAATGTTCTAAAGTCAATGGTGCGTTGAAAAGTGTACAAGTTATATTACCGGGCACATATGTAATTACTTTTCACGAAGATATGCTTTTAAATAAACGCGGAAGTGTGCCGCTCCTGGGTGCGCTCATGGCGATATACACATGCATGGACACTGAAAAGCTCATTTTCACAAAATAAACGCAAATACAGCGTTCGCTACATCGATTCAGAGAAAATTTCGTCGTCAACTTACAAAAACGCTGGGTAATTGCAACGATGCACTCCGTACAGGCTCTGATAATATCTATGCGTGTATCGCATAGATAGTGTTCTAGACAAGATCGTGGCGTGTGGGCATGCAATTATTCCCCTGTCACGTTCGAGAAAACAACGTCCTTGGCACCAAGGACGCGTGCATTCCAATAATGGGGATCATGCTTATGCACGGTTGATATAACAATACACAATGCGCCGAGATGCAGGCGGCTGGTAGAAAACAATGCCGAAAGCATCTGTGGCACGATTGCCATCGAGGACATCACAACAGTCACCACTTGCTGTTTACAGCAGCAGCGCAGATATTTCAGTGCCGCTAAGTGCGCAATATAGCAGCACTAAAAATGTGCTGAAAAAAAAAGTCCCTCAAATCTCGCAGGTGTGAGTCCGTCATTTCGCTCGTAACATCGGCTGTACAAGATTTTCTGGCTTCCGAGAGGATGAATTCAAGGGCAAGACCTTCAGAATGGCTATTCGACCCTTAGAAACAAGAAGCCTTTAACAGAAAAATATCTTCATTCCCCGTGGATGTAACAATTACATACACAAGTAGGGAATTCAAAACTGCAGTTTTGTCCGAAAGTCGATGTACCGATTGCGACAGCAAATTAGTCGATAGCTATTCGAAGTAAGGATAGTCGTTTTATTGGCCGTATCAACCTATTAACATTCTCCTAATAACTAAATTGCCAACAGCATAATGTGTAAGCGCGACTGAACGAGTACGCCGAAACATAAATACAGAGACAGCGCTCAGTCAGGCCTACAGATTCTATTACGGATTCGAACCAACAAACCAGCCAACGTGTTCTAGCAGTATGAATAAGCACAGTGTCACGTGCGCAAAGGTAAACATGAATATACGTCGCTCGATGAGCGTGCATACTCGCTGAGAAAATGATGGAATGAGGAATAGCTGCTTCAGCAGCGATTGAATTTACCTTCGTGTATCCCTCGCCTCAAACCGAACGAACGGTCGAAAGCGCAGCGCATACGAAGCTACTGGCACTATGCGCACTTTAAAAACATTGCGGATCGCTTTGAAGATGAGGCCCGCGCTCCGCATGCACTTTGGCCACGTCGCAGATTGCTTTCATGATACGGCGCCCGCACTCCCGTGCCGTAACCTGCAGCAGTCGCCGAAGAAGATCGTCACCCCTCCCTCGCCTCACGCCCGTGCCTCGCGCGCGACAAGATAGAGCGTGCTTCCGGCACGCCTTCCCAGCTTGCACACACGGGATTGAGCCACGTTCGCAAGCTCGTCCTCGCACGCTTTCACTCGCACATGCAACCTCATGGCAACGACAGAAATGCGCCTGGAGTGTCGATATAACTGCTACCGCAATAAAAAAATATCGTGCAGAGCAAGTTAGTATTTAAAGGTCATCACAAATGCCGCGATGCCAAAAGGTCGGGCAGGTGGTGCTTTTGATGCTGTCCTATTTAATGTAAGAAACGGAGGATGTGACTTTTTGCACAATTTCTCCAACATGTTACGCTGACTCCAACACTGCCTCACCATAATAACAAACAAAATAAACGAAAGTAAACAAATCGAACATCGCTGCTTCCATGCAAAAAATAGTCAACCTCGAAGAAGCGATTTCATAAAGATATACATTGTTGCCTTCTCCGGAGGTAGATAAGGGTTTTAATTTTAAGGATCACGGAGGCAACAAGACCGTGGAACTCGTAGAAGCAACGTCGTTGGCCATTTGCTCTTCTCCCGCTTCCCGCGTGTTCGACGGGCAGTGAACCTACGTACAATTCCATCTCACCCAGAAGGGGCCCGTCGGGCGTGTCACTCCTGCTTCCTGCATGTGAACAGTATCAGGCGGGCGACATGCTTCACTTCAGTATTGCATGACCAGCAGCCATAGATGTACGAGCGAAACCGCTATCCGGCAAATAATACCGCTAGGCATTCTTGTTCCGATGAGACTCGCTTAAATAACGTGTAGCGTGCGTTACATGTTTGGTGTTGCTAGTGCGGTTAGTGAGGACGGCACTGAAGCCTACGCCACTTGCGTCTGTGTAAATTTCTGTTGGAGACGATGAATCGAAGTGCCGGAGTATTGGCTGTGAAGTTGGCAAAAACATCAGCTGGCGAATAGCGGCCACACACTTAGGAGTCCAGTAAAACGCGTCCAGTGTTCTTACACAGAAGTTTCTTCAGAGGCTGAGCGACATTCGCGAAACCGGGTGTAAACAGCCTGAAAGATGAGCAGCGCCCTACGACACTGCGAAGCTAGTTGACAGATATAGGTAGCTCGAATGATTCAATGGCTGCCGTTTTCTGTGGGTTGGGTCTAATGCCATCTTTATCGACGGGATGTCTAACTATAGTGTTTGGCGATCGCCAAAATGGCATTCCCTTTTTTTTATTCAGCTCGAGACCAGCCTTTCGATACAGTTAAGTACAGTAGCGAGACGAATGTTGTGCTCTTGGAACGTGCGTCTAAAAATTGCGACATCATCAAGGTAACACATAAAAATCTGCGGTGTCACAGCACACAGAATAGCGTCTATAGATCTTTCGAATGTCATCGGTGCACTGCCCAACGCGAACGGTATGACCTTGAATTCGTACGACCCGTCAGACGTCACGAATGCTGTCTTTTCTTTGTCAGCTGGGTGCATTTTGAATTTTCCAATAATTGGCTCTCAGATCGATGGACGAAAAGTAGGAAGCGCAATACAGACAGTCGATGGTGTTATCAGTACGGGACAGCGGACATACGTCTTTCTTGGTAACGGAATGCTGTCGACGATAATCAACGCAGACTTGCCATATACCATCTTTCTTCTTCACAATAATGTCTCGAGTGGCTCAGGGACTCCCCGTTTCTGGAATTACTCTTTCCTAGTACCTCTTAGACTTGCTTGTAGATGATGTTGCGCCCTGATGGCGCTACTCTGTAACCTTCGTGCCGTATGGGATGCGCCAAGGCGGTGTTGCTCCGATGCCGTATTCGAGACGCTGGAGATGAAGACATTTCGCTGCTTTCTTAAAACTTGGAAACCTTGGAGTGCTTGGAGAGAACTCCCAGGACTGTATGACATTCGCTTTCGCTAAATGACATGCTAAGGATTTGTAGAAGTTGTCAATCTTCTGCACCTTGACAATGTAGCTGTACATTTTCGCCTGCAGCTTCAACAACGCAAGCAGCGTCCTAGAGAATTGTAACAAATTTGTGGAAGTACGGGATACGTAAGGGTTCTTTTTAATTATCACCAAGGCACAAAGACCGTGCAAATCGTAGGAGCAATGTCGTCCTCCACTTTCTCTTCTCCCACTTGCCGCATTCTCAACTGGAAGTGATCATTTGCAGTGATATAAATCTAGAATATTTAGACAAGGGGAACGGGGAGTGCTACAGCCAGTCCAAGCATATATTTCAAACTCCACAATTTGACATTCAAAACATGCAACACTATACTATAAAGAAAGGAAGCTACGCACAGCGCAAAGACACAACGCCTTTTTTTAATGCACACTTTTATTTCAGTTATATTGCAGACGTGATAATTATAGTTGCAATAATCTATAATGTTGTTTTCGAAACCTTAACTATAACATACCTTTTTGTACGACCACGCTCCCCCCCGCACCAACTGCCCTATAACGACTGCCTTCCTGTCCTGTCCGCATAGTGGGCACGCGTAATTATTTCAGAAAAGAGCAGGCAAGCAAGAATAATATGGTGGCCTTGGAAATGGCATAATGCTGCTGTTTAAGTAAACAATTTCAGAGGCAAGGAATCGCTGAGGATCGCCACCTTATTATTATAATAGTTTAGAAACGTAATAGAACCACCGTATTCCTACTGTGATTGTTCCATGGCACCACCTTTCTGTTTTGAATTAGTAACACATGTGTTGCAACTGGCGCTGATAAAGCACACTTCCCTGAAACTTTATATATAATGTACATTTATGGCACTTTTGATCCCGCACTTTATAAATTTATTTTGTGATTTACAAAACCAGTACTTTTCTGCCCTGGCATTCTACGTAGCAATCAGAACGCTACTATGAAACTCGCAAGACCCCGTGGCGTTTTCGGTTGTACAGAGATCGCATGCCGAGAATATGAAACACCGACCTATCATCTCTTGTGTAGCAGTTGCTCATAGAGGGAATTATTGATTACCCGAGTCTAGGAGCACGCACTTGGCAAAAGTCACACTCGAGCGTACAAGTAAAATAAATTTTTCATGATGTCGTTGAGGCACAAGGCAGACGGTATACCTGGAAAGTATGCGTCTTCGCTCTCTTTTGATTGACGACAAAGCTACCGCGGCTTAGAAATTACGAAGTGGAATACTCATTATTCTTGAGTAGGTCTTTGAAGCACAAGTCTGATTGAATGTATGAACAGAATTTCTATTCGCTGTCTTTTAAATGATGACAAAGTGCAACGGCATAGAAATTAGGAAGTGTAATGGATTAGTTTTTGCATAACGCCATCGACACACAAGGCTGAGTACATATAGGAATAGTTTGTCTCTTGGCTGTCTTTTGAGTGATGACAAATTACAATAGCATAAAAATTATGAAGTGGAATGCATTAGTTGCTTCATAAGGTCGTTGATACACAAGGCTGATGCATTTAAGAATTGGATGTTTCTTCGTTGTCCTTTCATTTATAACAAAGCTACAACGGCATATAAATTATCAAGTGGAAACTTACCAACGTTAACCAGAGGGCACACACCGATGCTCGCGACATTATTGACCGTCACAGAACAGCCCTCGAGGTTGACGCAGACAGGGATAGGCTAACGAGCTGCAATGAAATAACTAAGGCTTTGTATCTAGCGCGACGAAGCTTCCTTCCGCCTAACAACAGGTTATGCAATGCTCAAGCGACCACTTGGTGGCAACTGCAGATTGATATTTATCCAAACTCGCTAGCATATCATAGATTCCTCCCTGGGATCTATCACGACCGCACATGCTAGGTTTGCGGTTTAGAATCTTCTACACTAAGACACATGCTCTTGGCATGTGAGCCAAAGACAATCGGCGTTAATCGCGGTGTTCTCTTGGCGAGGTGGGCCAATGCCCTGCACAGCTCTACGCTTACTGACCAAAATTGGGCCGTCTAGCAGGCCTGCGAAATGGAGACTAGGCAATGCCTGGATGTCCCACCATGGGAGACGTGAGCCCGGGTCATGAATCTGCAGGACACTCAATAAAAGTTTTTACCAACCAACAAAATCGTCGAGAGGATGTAAACTACCATTATGTTCGGGCGGCCTTAGCGTTGGGCAATCTTTATTGAATACATTGCAAACAGTCAAATCGCCCTCGTGTCATACAATCGACTTGAATTACATTCATGATGTTTGGAGTTTAATGGCACAAGGACGAACAATGGCCAAACAATGCCAGGAATCGCATAAAATGAAAATTAGTACACATGTAACTTGGATCTAAAGCGACCTAAAGTGTTCGCTGCAGAATGCGTCGATTATACTGTATATCTATTAAAGCTAGGACATCTGAGGTGAGGTTTGAACGTAATGTATATGTTGCAAAGTGGTTCTAAGCTTAAGATGTGAAAATATTCTGGTATTACTAAGGCCTCACTCGGGCTATTGTACCCAAGTGCTGGGAAGCACATTTTCTAAACGCAACAATGGCAGAAGTAGACTCCATTAATAGGCTGTGCTCCGGATCAGTTGTGCGTTTACATGCAGTAAACAAAGTTAAATTTAAAAAGTCAAAATTGATTTGATATAAAACACAGGATCATTACAAAGGAAAATTGCTGGATAAAGTGAAATTTGCTGACCACAGGGTGACAATATTCCTTTTATTTTATTTTTGGCTTCTATTTTACAATATTCCGGTAGTGCATGCAGGAATGTCAACGTCTCGGCACATTTACCACAGGTAGGCGTGGTCATCATGAATCAACAGGTATGAGCGTGCGTTATATGTGCGCCCGATTCTTAGTCGACACATGATCATCTGGGCTCGTGTTGTTTTGTCATGGGTGGCCACTTCCCTAAGCGAGCTTTAATAACATGCAGCTTAATAGATCTTTCAATATCCCATGAGCTCTGCCAGTAGCTTCTAAGGTTCTTTTTGTGGGAACCGCTTCAAATATCTGCCAGGAACTGCTACAGAGTTGGTAGCTTTTGTTGCTAGTATTAGTATGGCGGTTTCCTCTGCCAGCACATTGCCCTTGACGCCTTTGTGCCCAGAGAGCCGGCATGTTTTGATACCGGCTTCCTGGCATAAAATGTAGGCTGGTAATAACATGTATGCTGTACACAGAAATAAGTTAAGATAATTTGACACAGAATTTTTACTTTTACGCAACCGTAAAGATTTTGGACAGTTAAAGATTCTGGTAATAAATGGATTTTGCATATTTATTTATCTAATATACTTCGCTGCCGGCCGTAGTGTATATGGTTCAGCCGTAAAGATAATCGTTTCCGGGTGCCGTACATCTGATTCAGAAGACCATTATCCTACTGCTGCTAATAAGAGTTAATGATAAGATAGAGGTAATGGAGAATACCTTAGTAACTTGCGATTCGCTGATGATATTGCCTTGCTTAGTAGCTCACGGGACCAATTGCAAAGCATGCTCACTGACCTGGAGAGGCAAAGCAGAAGGGTGGGTCTAAAAATTAATCTGCGGAAAACTAAAGAAACGTTTAACAGTCCCGGAAGAGAACAATAGTTTACGATTGGTAGCGAGACACTGGAAGTGGTAAGGGAATACATCTACTTAGGGCAGGTAGTTACCCCGGATCCGGATCGTAAGGCCGAAATAATCCGAACAATAAGAATGGGCTGAGGTGCGTTTGGCAGGCATTCGCAGATCATGAACAGAAGGTTGCCATTATCCCTCAGGATAAAAGTGTATAACAGCTGTGCCTTACCAGTACTCACCTACGGGTAGAAACCTGGAGGCTTATAATAAGGGTTCTACTCAAATTCAGGACGACTCAACGAGCAATGGAAAGAAGAATGATGTGTGTAACGTTAGGGAATAAGAAGAGAGCACATTGGGTGAGGGAACAAACGCGAGTTAATGACATCTGAGTTGAACTCAAGAAATAGAAATCGGCATGGCCAGGACATGTAATGAGGAGGGAAGATAACCGATGGTCATTAAGGGTTACGGGCTGGATTCCACGGAAAGGGAAGCGTAGCAGAGGGCGGCAGAAAGTTAGGTGGGCGGATGAGATTAAGAAATTTGCAGGGACGACATGGCCGCAATTAGTACATGACCGGGGTAGTTGGAGAAGTATGGGAGAGGCATTTGCCCTGCAGTGGTCGCACCCAGGCTGATGATGATGATGATGATGATGAATGCTTCTAAAGACACGCTAACGTGTGACCTTGATGCGTCAGTGCAATACTCTGTGCATGCATACTTCGCCTGAAGTTCATGAAAGTACATACAATTGTGTGCCTCTGAGGCCTGCTTTGATCTTTGACATTATTCAAGGATGTATAACATTCTACCACCTTTGACTGTCATGGCGGTAGCAGCTTTGCTGGAGATAATAAATAGTATCTTAGAAATGTGTCATCCTATATTCACTGAGTTCCCTAACACTCAGTGAGAAGGGCTCTACAGCTCTGGGCTGATTGTTAAAAAGTGAGGCAGAGGACACACTGTTTGCAATTTTGTAGCAAGGCTGTTCAGGATTTGAATGTACTTTGAGATAATATGCTCAGCTGGAATGGGACCTCTGTAGACGAAGTTATAACTCGTTTGATTCTACGTAGAGACTTTCTACATGACTTATCCGGAAAGCACCAGCTGCGACGCGGATACATAACAAGGGAACACGGTCTATAATTTTTCATGCACATAGTGTTGCAGAATTAAAAATTATAGCAAATTATTCAAGGCGTGAGGCGACGAAACTGTAGCAAAAGTTCAAAACGCACTTGCATTCCTTACCCGGTGCTGATCGCGTCAGACATTTTAGAAGTTTCGTTGTTTAGACATTTCGCCTTCGCATATTTGAAATGGGCGGTGAAGGTAAGCTCAGAGAGTAAGATTATTCGTAGGAATTTTAGGTCACTGCACAGAGATAATTCACCCAGGGTTATTGTAAGACTCTGCACTGGATTCACGGCTCTTTTGTTCATGAAATGTATGCAAGTGTATTTCTGTGCGTTTATTCGAAACCCATTTGCATGCGTCCGTTTAGACTATTTGTTTAATGCAAGCCGCACCTGCCGTTTGCCGATAGCAATATTTCATTATTTCCAACCTATCTTCACATCATCGATTTATACGGAATAAAACATTATGATTAGAATGACTGCATGCGGGGAATTTATTTTTGCAACAAAGAGTGCGCAACTAAACAAGCCGCCATGCGGCATATCGATTTCCTGGGTGAATAATCTTGATAAAGAATAGCCGATTCTTACGGGAAATGCTTTCTAGTGTGTTTAAGAGATTACCGCGGACAGCCATCATGGAAAGATCTCGCGCAATCTCGAAGTGCTGTGTCGTGTCGTACGTTTTCACTAGATATATAAATACCAGAGGTACGAACTGATTACGTGTAAATGCGTCCGTGTGAACAAGGCGGCATATTCTAGAGCTACCCTATCCCAAACAACATCGGAAGGCGTATAGCATATGAAGTTATTGGTACCGGTTGATCATTTGTTCAAACAGTCGGCAAAGACAGCTTGCTGTCACTATTAGCCTGTATCTTCTGGCTAACGACGGGTCTTCGCCTTAAGTATTTGTGTTAGAGCACTGCACGGGCCAGTTTTTCAGACCCGAGACCAGCCCGGTGATTTTAGACCTGGCCCGCACCCGGCCGTGGATCGAAAGGGGCCGACCGGGCCCGACTTGGCCAGCCCAGAGTAGCGCTGTTCAACCCATTAGCCCTCGAGCCTATACAAGTCTAGGTAGAGTTCTTGGTTATCCTGAATAGAATGTCAAGTGATCAACGGGTGCTAAGTAGTTTTCAAGCTGCATGAAAGGAATGTTATGGCATGGTTACCTATTGCTGTTTACTTTAAGTGTACGAGAGATACACGTGCATTCTATTTTATTGCTGTAGCTAAACACGTACAGATTATTATTCGAATATTTGGTATGAAAACACTGATATACGACGGTCAGTTACGAAAATAGGGAGGAATCAGGCCGGCAACCGCCTCTGGGAGTGGCACAACGCCAGCTTTTATTTAAGGAGCAAAATGTAAAATAACAGTGCTTTGGTCGATTCCCATGCTCGTATCTTACAGTATAATATGCAGGGCCGTACTACGTTTTCTAAATAGTTGTGTGGGAATATACTACATCCAAAACACAGGTGAACGCTCTTGCACACTGCCAGTCATTTCATCTCACTTTTGAGCCCCATAATAAGCATGGTGTATGCAGTCATGGAACACGAGCGAGTAACTTTGCGCGAATGTAAATACGAATACGCTGGCCTATTGAATTTCAGAAATACCACAATACATGGCCGATATAAGTTTTTTTTCACTAAAGAGAAGTTGGCGATAAGCGAGGCGAATGCTTATGTGGAATCCTACTTCCACTTGTAACATGCCATATTGATTGCTTTATTCGGCTTCATTTACTGGTGTAAGTATTTTAGTCGACATTTTAGGCGTCCATGTTTAGTAATGTATGAAAATATCGACTTTGTCTACTTTTGTTTCAGTGCAGAGGAAATACAACGTAGGCAACGGAGGTTTCTTTCCTTTAGGTTGGAATATGATCGGCTTGTTGGTTCACGCGAATTGGCAGAGAACCGACCTAGCGCTAAAAAACACATACAAGACTGCGAGGACGAGGGTTGAGCCTCTTAATGTGTGCAACTATCATTCAAAGGAAAATTTCGCGCTGACAATAAAATTTTCTGTGTTCTCGTTTTTTTTCTCATCCCTATTTCCAAAGTTGACAAATCTTGCAGCTTCTGCGTAGGCTTAGTATATTTATCGAAGACAAATAGGCACTTTGCAGTTTACATTTATTAGTTCGACTAATTGTGCGATGAACTACAACAGCATATTCAACTCGCTTGAATAAATAATGAAGATAAATTATTGAAACCAGTATCTAGTTCCGCTATGCCTTACCAAAACGAAATAGTGAATGAACATTCCAGGATTCATTTGCTGCCATTTTATTTAGGAACTTTCATAGGTTATATAAAATTTATCTCTTTTATGTTTTTTCTATTGAAGTCGTCATGCGCAGGCAATGCAAAGTGGCTCATCAGTGATCGCGGTCAAAAGTCTACATATTTTTGTGCAGCAACGATATAATGCAGAATACTCTGCCTAGAGGCAGGTCGTCTGCTCTCGCAAAATGTAACCCGCTGTACCAAAACTTCTCTCGTGGATTTCTTTTGGGGATGTTAAACGAAAGAGAGCTTGGATACCTGACAGCAGTCTGGCGAATTTTTTTGCCCTTAGTATCGCCCAAGCAAAATAGTTTCCGATCTCTTTAGCGTGGCTGAAATATAAATGTCTTTCTAACTCTTCGTCATTTTCGATTCGACTTTGTGATCTATAGCAACTCTTCAATCTTTCCTTTCGCCGCCACTCCCGACCACCCCAATGCGCTTCCCCTCGTTGATACACTGGGCCACTATAAAACTAATAGTGCTACCTCCATCGAACGACAGGTGGTTGGTGTCGCAATTGAGCATGATCATTTCTAGGATATGGACTTCATGATAACCTGGGAACAATGTCAAACAAGATCTTTTTCATCTCGCAAAGACAAAAAATTCAGGCAAGACCAATCTGGAGATGACTATCGAAGTTAATACGAATAGCGTTCACGCAATCTAGGGACCATGTAGCAACACGCGGTAACTATAACGCCTCAAACACCTTTGTATGCGCAAGTCTATGCAACGATTTTGCTCATGCCGGGCACACCATCGGCTATGGAAAACGACAGACGCTATGTTTTCCCTCCGAAGATCGGCGCATTGCAGTAGCAGCGTCCTGGATTAACTATCTACGCCTACCACTACGCCCCTTCCACGACATATCAGCGCCTCGTGGACAGCACCTTCTACGCACCTTCGTCGGGCACGATGATGTCACGCGGTCACCTCGTTACGTCTTCCGGCAAAGAGCAAGCACGTCTTGTATGTACGAGACACACGATTCAGTAGAAGACTGAACTCGGGTAGGAAGCTCTTTTCTAGCAGCCATCTGCCGACCGGTGGAATTTCCAGAGGTTGCTGAGCTTCTCCTTGAAGGCTTCCCAGCTACAGATCTCGTCCTCGTGTGTCTGGATCCAGACACGAGGAGTTCCACCCAAGTAGAATAGGAGATTCGCTAGCACAATGGTAGGGTCCCAGGAGTTCTTTCGGCTAACACGCTCATATAGGCTGAGCCAGTCGTCAACGTCGGCATTATCTTTGACAGAGAATATGCTGGGATCGCGGGGATTGGCAACCATAACGTGCGTTGTTGTCGGAGTCTCAGAAGTAGAAGAAGACGAAGTGTCATCACTGGGAGCCATGACGGGAAGCAGGACAGTGCGGACGCTGCGGAGCTCCGTGGCGAGGACGGGGAACGGCATGCTCCACCAAAATGTTACGCGAACGAAGGATTAAGGCTGGAGACTATTTAAAAAGTATATTTACAAAGAATATTGCAACGCTGGCCATTTCAGCCGACAGCTCGAGAGCCAGAGAGCGTTCGTCGTCTTCGTCGGGGCGCCCGCGTGTACCCGCCACAAGAAACACGCAATATACATGTATTAATACTTTTGTGGTAGTGGTGGGACAGAAAGTAACCATGATTGAAAGAATACACCGCCTAGGTATGAAGCCTCTCGATAAAGATCGCACAGTATTCATTAGGATTGGAGACTTCAGGGAGAAAATGAGTGTCCTGAAAAACTGCTTCAAATTGAAAGGACATGAAATGAGCATTTCAGAGGATTATTCTAAAAGACTGTTTCAAATACAGAAAAACCTCTGCAGTTCAACGGCAGACGAAAGACAAAAGAGAGTGAAGGTGATGCTTGTGTTTAATAAGCTGAAGTTGAATAATGTCATGTATGCCTGGAATGAATGTACTGATACAAGGCACAAGTGTCATGCCTCTTCCGCGAGAAACAAATGACTTGAAAAGCCCTGGCCTCGACAATTTATTAAGATAAGCCTGAACGCAATAGTTTTGTTAAATATATTGGTTGAGTTAGAAAGCAGAGTCTTAGAACACGAACCTGAAATATTGGTAGTCACTGAAACGTGGCTTCGTAATGATATCTTAGATATCGAAATTACTCCTCCCAACTATATAATAGTAATAAAAGATCGGGAAGATACAGGTGGGGGAGCTGCGATTATAATATAATAAAACCTAGCACTCTCCGCTTTGCCAGACGTACATGTCATCTAAGCATTGCGGATTAGGATAAAGTTAGATAACCACACAGTTTTCATTGCGGCTGCCTACAGAGCCCTAAAATCACCTGTGGTGGTACTGGCAAAGCTTTAGTATTTTACGAATTCCAAACTACCCCATGACAGTAAGGCTCTCTTGCTTGGGTATTTTAATCAGCCTGGCATTGACAGGCCTTCAAATTTCCTTGGACACGAGGTGCCTAGCGGCGTGCAGTTGCTAAACCTTCCCTTCTGTCATAATTTATTTGAGGTAGTAAGCGACTACAGAAGGATGTTTCCTACGACATCATCCATTCTCGATAGGACCTTTGTATCGAAGCGCCCGAAGTCATCCGTCCGTGAGTGTGAAATAGTCGACGGATTATCTGATCACATCATGGTTTTGTTGCTCTTAGACGCATCACTAGAGATAACGCATGCCCATTCCCTCACAACTTTCCTTAATTTTAGAACTGCCGATGACGTTGTGGTAACAGACTTTCTTGAGTATTCACTCTGATTTTATGCAGCTTTACAATGCTGGTGTCAGTACAGACCAATTCTGGAACCTCTTTTCTCAAATGACAGCACGTTGCGTTAACCAGTTTATTCGGAAACAAACTAAGCCTACTAATGAAAGACATCCTTGGTTCACTAGAGGTAGATTTCATGTTCAAGCTATTGCTAAAATACTGCCTTATGTCATACCTAGGTTAAACAATAAAAAAGAGAAGAAAAAAACACTATGAACTACCCCACCCAAATTTTCTGATACCCTATTCGACCATTACGGTGGCAACCATCCCAAGAAACGTGCACCCCGATTACAACCGAGGTAGAAGAAAGGCAAGAGCCGAGGCTCTGCTCCGTTCATTCGGCAGGGAGAGAAACGCGCGCTTTGTCGACGCAGCCGAATATGCGAACGGCCAAACATACGCCGCCGTAGTCATAGACGCAGAGTCCAAAATCAGAACCACATGCAGTGTATACACCAAACACTCGGAAATATCGGAGGAAGTAGCGATTGCGCTGGCCTTCACAGAACAGGAATGCGAAGTCGTACTAAGTGACTCGCAAACGGCCGTAAAGAATTAAGCCAAAGGTTGAATTTCCAAGGAAGCCCTGTCCATTCTGGCCAAAGCGGGCAGATCCAAAACCGCGAGCTCGAGGATCATATGGTTCCCCGCGCACGTCACCACGGAAGGCGACGCGTTCCCGAACCTAAACGAGACGGCGCACCGGACGGCGCGAGACATGACCCGCCGCGCCGAACAGGGCAACGCCTCTCGCACGATAGCGAACGCTTCTCGAGCAGAACGGGACAGGCTCACCAGATACAACGACATCACCAGTGCATATTTGAATGCCAGAAGGATATATACCCACCGCCGAGTCCCAAATTGAATAGGAGGCAGGCCGTCGCCTGGCGACAACTCCAGACAACCACGTTCCCTAATCCATTCCGTCTCAAACGTACCTTCCCAGATAAGCATCAGGACGACACGTGCAAATTGTGCCAGGAAGGACCAGCAACACTCAAACACATGCTGTGGGAGTGCAGTGTAGTTATAGGAGGGATGGCAGTTACTCCGGAGACCCTGTCGTCGAGGTGGGCCGCCGCTCTGCGCAGCTCAGACCTCGGAATCCAGATGTGGGCAGTCCAGCACGCCCGTGAGGCGGCGTTGAGGCAGGGCCTTCACGTTCCTCCGTGGGAGACCTGCGCCCGGGTCGCGTTAAACCTTGCCGGACGTACAAGAAAGTTGTATCTATCCATCCATCCATCCATCCATCCATCCATCCTATTTGGAACTGTGCTTTTGTACGTCTCAGTTTCTTGTCGTTTCCATACTTTCCTTCCACCAATACTCTAATCGCCTCTTACGGAAGAGCAGCGCGTGCTGCCCCCTGGTGCCACACTTTGTGAGCGCGGAGAACAGAACAGAATCTGTTTCGTTTTCGCATTTGTGCTCTAGTTACTGGAACAGCAAACAATTGCTTGACAAATAATTGAATTCTAAAAGGGAACGCTTTCTCTCCCAGAAGGTAGGGCGATTTATACAAAGAGAGAATGCAGGAAGTAGAAAGGCAGGAAGGTCAACCAAACCGTTTCCTACACGGGATAGAAACCCCCTGTGTTTCAATGCAGACCAAAGCAGTGCCCTCCGGTGCGTCAATAAGCTCTAGTAAAGTGCTAACTTGGGCTGGTTGGTGCATGTAATGAACGGGTAAATAATGAGTTGTGTCATGCCACTTACCCATGGATAAAGCACATGGAACAAATGGTGTCGCGTTCTGCGTCAAAAAGACAGACAGACAGACAGACAGACAGACAGGCAGACAGACAGACAGACAGACAGACAGACAGACAGACAGACAGGCAGACAGACAGACAGAGAGACAAGAAACTTTATTGGTCCTGAGGGACTACGTTGTCGTAGTCGCGGGTTGCACCCGCGCCGGGGGCTGGAGACCATGATCTTCAGCCCTGTCGCAGGCCCCTTGGACAGCCCGAAGCTGGACTTGAAGGTCTTCGCTCTTGACGGCTTCATCCCAGTCTTCTTGCCTGTTGAAAGGCGAGTGGCGCAACGCAGAACATTGCCACAGCATGTGATTCAAGGTGGACCGTTCCTCGGCGCAGTCTGGCCAGCGGGGATCCACACCCGGAGTGTAATGACTCAGCTTTGAGCGAGACAGAAAGGAGCCCGTCTGCAGCATTCTCAGCACCGAGGCCTGGGGTCTGCCTAGCTTCGGGAGAGGAGCCGGAAACTGCCTGCGTCCCAGCTTGTAGTGAGCAGTTATCTCGTGGAAAGTAAGCAGCGGGTCCGTGGCGTCAAAACGAAATAAAGTTTGAATCGTTACAAGTCGGCACTGGACGTTTTTTTTCTTTCAGTCTTTTTTCTTTATGACAGTACACACAGTACGAGCACGGTACTAGGTCTTTCATCTTCAGTCACCTTCCCGCAATTTACACACATGTCGGCGCATGTTCGCGATCTTTATTCTGCCGTACAATAGCATGCGCACTCACCGGTCTTGTTTCAAGATGAAGCGCCAAATGTCGGCGATTACATCTTACCACAAGAATTAACAGATGAACAGTGAAGATTATGCCTAATCAATGTGTCTCAATTGATGGGCAGTTAGTGACAGACAGGAGATATCTGGAAATATTATGGGCTTGAGTTAAACCAACTACATTGCACTTCAGAAAATCCCTTTCGCACTTGGGGTAATTGCTTCTCGCATTCGAAAATTTCATCCGACCGTTGTACTTGGATCTATACGCTGCCAGTTCCCTTCGAGCCTATTTGTTGCTAAATGTAAATGCCGTTACGGTGATTATACCACTCCCTGTGTTTCGGTACTGATTTATACTGCGCACAATTTTAGGTGTAGAGCACCAATATCGTTCCCAGAGCACCAGCACCTAGGTGCCGCAGGTTTGTATACATAGGCACGTATGCCGACGGCTGTTCGTTAATTTAAACATATATTCAGTAAATTTACTAAAAAGTGCTTAATTTGAGAACATTGCAAAAACACACATATATTTGCGCATATGATCAGCGTTACAAGGCCCGTATGCGCGGCAAACTGCGACCGTAATAGAGGATCATCATCATCATCATCAGCAGCAGCAGCAGCAGCAGCCTGATTACGCCCACTTCAGAGCAAATGTCTCTCCCATACTTCTCCAACAACCCCGGTCATGTACTAATTGCGACCATGTCGTCCCTGCAAATTTCTTAATCTCATCCGCCCACCTAACTTTCTGCCGCCCTCTGCTACGCTTCGCTTTCCGTGGAATCCAGTCCGTAACCCTTAATGACCATAGGTTATCTTTCCTCCTCATTACATGTCCGGCCCATGCCCATTTCTTTTTCTTGATTTCAACTAAGATGTCATTACCTCGAGTTTGTTCCCTCACCCAATCTGCTCTTTTCTTATCCCTTAGCGTTACACCCATCATTCTTCTTTCCATAGCTCGTTGCATCGTCCACAATTTGAGTAGAACCCTTTTCGTAAGCCTCCATGTTTCTGCCCCGTAGGTGAGTACTCGTAAGACACAGCTATAATACACTTTTCTCTTGAAGGATAATGGCAACCTGCTGTTCATGATCTGAGAATGCCTGCCAAACGCACTCCAGCCCATTGTTATTCGTCTGATTATTTACGTCTCATGATCCGGATCCGCCGTCACTACCTGCCTTAAGTAGATGTATTCTCTTACCACTTACTGTGCCTCGCTACCTATTGTAAATTGCTGTTCTCTTCCGAGACTATTAAACATTACTTTGCTTTTCTGCAGATTAATTTTTAGACCCACCCTTCTGCTTTGCCTCTCCAGGACAGTGAGCATGCTTTGCAATTGGTCCCCTGAGTTACTTAGCAAAGCAATAGAGACTTTTAGCGTGTCCGGTATTCGGGCAAGCGCGGGCGGTTTTCCGGTTTAGCGGGGGCGTCAACGTGAGCGGCCAGATTGGTGGCACCAGCTGGTGGCGCAAAGCTCAACCACAGAAACACAGAGCTAATTACTATATTCTGCTTAGCTGCTGGCGTAAATTTTCGACAGTGGCGTAATCGTGTTCACAATTACGCCGCTGCCAAAAATTTGCACGGGTGGCGAAGCAGCATATGGTGAGTTACTGCAATTTTAGCTATGCGTTTGTCTGGTTGAGCTCTAAAACACCAGGCGGCTTCACCGCTCACGTTTACGCCCCGACCATCCGGTAATCCGCCCAAACCGCTCCCGTTTACGGGAATAGCGTACAAGCTAAAAGTGTAATATTATCAGTGAATCGCAAGTTACTAAGGTATTCTTCATTAACTTTTATCCCCAATTCTTCCCAATCCAGGTCTCTGAATACCTCCTGTAAACACGCTGTGAATAGCATTGGAGAGATCATATCTCCCTGCCTGACGCCTTTCTTTATTGGGATTTTGTTGCTTTCTTTATGTATGGCTACGGTGGCTGTGGAGCCGCTATAGATATCTTTCAGTATTTTTACATACGGCTCGTCTACACCGATTCCTTAATGCCTCCATGACTGCTGAGGTTTCGACCAAATCAAGCGCTTTCTCGTAATCAATGAAAGCTATATATAAGGGTTGGTTATATTCCGCACATTTCTCTATCACCTGATTGATAGTGTGAATATGGTCTATTGTTGAGTAGCCTTTACCGAATGCTGCCTGGTCCTCCGCTTGACAGAAGTCTAAGGTGTTCCTGATTCTATTTGCGATTACCTTAGTAACTAGTTTGTACGCAACTGACAGTAAGCTGATCGGTCTATAATTTTCAAGTCTTTGCGTCCCCTTTCTTTTGGATTAGGATTATGTTAGCGTTTTTCCAAGATTCCGGTACGCTCGAGGTCATGAGGCATTGCGTATACAGGGTGGCCAGTTTCTCTAGAACAATCTGCCCACCATCTTTCAACAAATCTGCTGTTACCTGATCCTCCCAAGCTGCCTTCCCTCTTTGCATATCTCCCAAGGCTTTCTTTACTTCTTCCGGCGTTACCTGAGGGATTTCGAATTCCTCTAGACTATTTTCTCTTCCATTATCGTCGTGGGTGCCACTGGTACTGTATAAATCTCTACAGAACTCCTCAGCCACTTGAACTATCTCATCCATACTAGTATTGATATTGCCGGCTTTGTCTCTGCACGCATACATCTGATTCTTGCCAATTCCTAGTTTCTTCTTCGCTGCTTTTACGCTTCCTCCGCTCCTGAGAACATGGTCAATTCTATCCATACTGTACTTCCTTATGTCAGCTGTCTTACGCTTGTTGGTTCACTTCGAAAGTTCTGGCAGTTCTATTCTAGCTGTAGGGTTAGATGCTTTCATACATTGGCGTTTCTTGTTCAGATATTTCGTCTCCTGCGATAGTTTACTGGTATCCTGCCTAACGGAGTTACCACCGACTTCCATTGAACACTCCTCAATGATGCCCACAAGATTGTCGTTCATTGCCTCAACACGAAGGTCCTCTTCCTGAGTTAAAGCCGAATAGCTGTTCTGTAGCTTGATCCGGAATTCCTCTATTTTCCCTCTTACCGCTAACTCATTTATCGGCTTCTTATGTATCAGTATCTTCCGTTCCCTCCTCAGGTCAAGGCTAATTTGAGTCCTTGCCATCCTATGGTCACTGCAGCACACCTTGCTGAGCACGTCCACATCTTGTATGATGCCAGGGTTAGTGCAGAGTATGAAGTCTATTTCATTTCTAGTCCCGCCGTCCAGGCTCCTCCACGTCCACTTCCGGCTATCCCGCTTGCGTAAGAAGGTATTCATTATCCGCATATTATTATAATAGAGGATGCGTATATGTATTTATATGATCTCGTATTGCAGCTTTTGGTAGAAGGCTAGCTCTCAAATTTTGTACGTATCTTCATAATGCGTTCAGCTTTCGTGTTCAATAAGATATTGTTCGACGAAACTTTGTGAGTACAAGCGCTCATTCAGACAGCGTGTATAGTATTCCTCGCAAAAATACGGATTTTGGCAGAACAAAAATACGGAATTCTGTCTGTTTCGTGCAAAGCAGTGTAGCCACTGTATTATTATAGTGAACATGTCCCTAAAAATTTAAGTGGGGAGGATTTCAGTGTAATAAAAGAGGCTTTTGCCGTACTTTTGAAATAGCACATACTTTCTGTGTATTTACCCGCAATTTCTCCATAATACTGACGGATTTTTTTTACAGTGGAGGCCAGCACCGTCCACACGACTAGGGGAGGCAATTTGCGAGTCCCTTGAAGCAGCGGCGTAGCCAGGGGGGGGGGGGGGCTTATGGGGCTTCAGCCCCCCCCGCCGAAATTTTAGGGCTATCCATGGACCGCCAACCAAAGCGACCCCCGGCGCCGGAAATCACTCTGGATTTTGTCTAGCATGCCTTTTGGCGCTCGAGAAGATATCTGACCCTCGAAGATTGCGAACTCGGGCTGGATTTCGTGGCCACGCCCATACACCGGGAGTCACATAACGCCAAGCAGTCCCATCCGAGCACAAAGTTTCAAGGGCACTTTTATGGTGAGCGGGCTCGCCGCGGAATCTCACTGAGGCCACGGACTCTATGGAGCGCATGGATATCAATTGCGAAACTTTATGGGTATAAATCTCATAAGCTCTTGATGTGAAAGGTGCATTGACATTTCCGAAATTGTGCTTTAGATTTTCAATTGCGGAACTTTGTGGGTTTAATGTTGTTATAAACATTTGACGCCAAAGGTTCATTGACTTTTCTAAAGTCTTACATCGGAACATACAATGAGACAAGCCAAATCAAAGCAATGGCAGACGATTTGACAAAGCATGTCACATAAAAAAATATCAACATTTTTTTTTAACCTACGCCAGAACATCCATGTCAAGACACTAAAGCCAGCCGAAGTAACTACGTTGTTATTTATTTTTTCTACTTTGACTTTTATTCGCGAGGTCACATTGAGCCGGTTCAATTTTTTTTGTTGTTCTCGCTACCCTACCCGCGGGCTGCCAGAGCCAGCCAGAGCGCATACGTTTTTCTCGTATGGCCCCGACCACCGCGCGGTGCACTGCGGTGCGCGTTCGGTTTACTCTGGTCGAGTGGATTTTCACCTGACAGAGTTTTGGACGCTTTCTGGCTAGCAGACGAGAAAAAAAACAATGGTCGCTCGCCGCCATCACTGTGGGGAATCGAAGGATTGCACCGCGTACCTTGAGCGGAACCTCTCCGGAAAGTCTTGTTTCGCCGGTGTAGGATACTGAGCAGTATGCGTATGGTTCTCAGTGGACCAATCGTCTCATGTTTTCTTCGGCATTCCTTCCGTAGCCCCATTAGGTGCCCGAAGTAGGCATTCGATTCTGACCAACATACTTTCCTATGCGTTTCTTTTTTTTTTCATTTCGGTGCCTCCGCCCCACAGAAAAAAAATACATTGTTACGGCGCAGCGAATTGGCGCATGGTGAAAGTTCGATTTTGATACTTCTTTTGCAGAAAGTAATGGGCGACGGGACGCTTCAGTTGCCGGATACGTTTATTGTATTATTGCGAGAACAATTATATGGACACTCCAGCCGCATTCCGAACGTCACCGTCGCCCTCATGTTTCGTATAAAGTCCAAGGGTAATAACATCGTGACCACGCGCTGCATGCTGTATGTGCGAGTGAAAGCGTAGGAGGGGAGGTGGAATGGGTGAGCCGACGATGGTGGCTCAGTCTTGTGTGCGCAAAGAAGAAAAGCGGGGAGCAAGCGCGCAGCCTTCCGTCGCGTGCAATACATCGGGGAGAGTGGATGGAATGGGGGCGGAATCTAGGATTCTGTGAATCTATGATTGTGCAACATCTTTATTTGCCTTGTTTGACGCATTATACACAGTTACTTTTTCTTACATACACAGACTCATTGGAGACTTATACTTAAATATCTTTTTGCGAGGTTTTGTGCATACATGCAGTGAACTTTGTTTCCAGTGACACTTTTTTTCCTTTATCAAGCCGTATTTTCGCATTTGTATATCCATTGTATCTTTGCATTTCTAATGTACGAGGGCGAGTCAAATGAAAGTGAGCCTACTCTAACTGCGCAATAATGGTTGGGTTCATTATCTGCGAGGCATGCGCGTAGGAGAACGGCATGTCTCATTTACAAAAGTGACACGCAGGTGTGAAGGTAAATGTTCTTTAAGGCTCTCATACACTGGGTTCAATATGGTTGCGTCACATAATGGACACTTCGAAAATTGAACAGCTCGGTGTCGCGAAGTTTTTGACAGCTGAAGGTGTTCCAAAAACAGAAATTAATCGCCGTATGGCTGCCTTGTACGTTGAACATTGTATTTCATTGACCACTGTGAAGCGTTGGAGCAAACGGTTGAAAGGACGTTGCAAAAACATTCCAAGACCGGGCCGAAACCATCGTGCAATCACCCCCACACAATTTCAAAGGTTCATGAGCTGATGAAACAAGAACGGAGGATAAACATCAATGAACTGGCAGACCGTCTGAACATCAGTCACAGTTCGGTTCACGCCATACTTCATGAGCTTCTCGGTTATCGGCTGTTTGGCGCGCAATGGATCCCCAAGATTTTGATCCATCGCGAGAAGACGGCGAAGTTTCGCGCTGCCTTGACTCATCTGATCGGGTATCACAATGAGGATGAGGACTTCTTGTTTGAAATTGTGATGAGGGCGAATCTTTGTGCCACTACTACGAGCCTGAAACACGATGGCAAAGCTTACAGTGGAAACGTTCGAATTTACCACGCCCAGAGAACGCAAAGGCCATCATTTCCGCTGGAAAGGTGTTGTTGACTTTTTTTTCGATTGTCAGGGTCCATTACTGATAGAATTTGCTAAATCTTGAGAGGCTATCAATTGTTTCCGATATTGTGTAATGCCAGAACGGCAGCGTGTCGCAATCAAGAACGAACAACGTGGAAAATTGAAGAATGGGGTCATCTTGTTCCAGACCATGCCTGTCCCCACGTCGCTTATGTGGTTAATACAAAACTGGCAAAGTTCAAGTGGGAAACGCTGCAATATCCGCCATACAGCTCAGACCTGTTACCTTGCGACTTCTACATTTTGGGGCAACCGAAAAAACTGCTCAAGGGAGCCAGATACAGACTTTTTTAGCAGCAACCCAAGGAGTTTTATAAGACGGGAATCACGCGACTAGTTAGTCAATGGGACAAATGTCTAAATTCTCATGAAGACTACTTTTAAATAAAATACCCCGTTGTTGGCTCACATTCATTTGACTTGCCCTCGTATATCTTGCAGAACTCCTGCTTTTTAAACGTGCTCTCTGTCGCGACTATAACTTCGGTGCAATTACTCACGATACACGACAGGGGACAGCTACTCCTGCGTAATACATCGGAACAAACGACAGCGTTATTGAGATTTTTCACTGGCCATTGCATACATACAAGAATGTAAGCACAGTTCTTGAATGACAAAGTTTCATTAACATATTTGTCCTCAACTTGTTCAGTTCATTGCCTTTTAATTTTTCATATCAGCGGCATGCACTGCTTTCCTGGTTTCGAACTGATATAGTTCTAAAGTTCGTGTGATATTTTCTTTACTTAATAAATAGACAAAGTATGGAAGCATTGATATCAGTTATATTGGGCAAAATTTTTGGCACATACGAGTATATTCTTTTATGAAAAAATACATATTTTATTGTTTTGACAGTGCGTAGCGTTCAAGAATTCGTTTGCAGTATCTTTGGCAATGACAATGCAGTTATTATTCATGTATTTGATCCCTCGACAAATTGCTTAAGAGGAAGCTTTAGCTCGGGCGCAATCCGACGCGGCCTATTCAAATACTTGTAAAACGCAGAAGCGCTTTTCTGAGATAATCCTGCTAATCGCTTTTATTGAAATTGGTTGCATTTGAGAGAGAAAGTTAAATTCTAGTGTCTGTTGGAAACACAACTTCGATTTAGGGCCTGAATTTTGTTTAAAATATTTTGAAAGATTCGAAAGTTTGAAAAAATAGAAGCACGACGTTTACAAACTAATAGCTATGCATGAAGAACAGATATTGTAGTTCTGTAAACGGCATCTATTATAACAGTGAAAGCGGACAAGTTTGATATGTCAATTTGTATCTTACGTGAATTGGTTACCTTGTGTACAACGGTTGTGCAAAAGCCGTATTTCCACAATACTAAATTTTTTTGAGATTCATGTCTAACATATCTATTTTGTCCGCTGTAGATGTACTATTAGATGCAATTCACAGAATTGTGATATCATTTCTCATTGTTGAGTCACGGAGTTGTAAACTTGATAGTGTCGTTTTCTGAAAATTTTCGATTTTGACCAATTTTTAATAAATAATTGACCACCTAAATGAAAAATTCGAAACCAGCAGTCACTAGCATTAAACGTTTTCTTTTAAATGCAACAAACCTCCTCAAATTCGGTGAAGTGGTTGCAGGGAAAAACGAATTCCCCTTCTACATGTATTTAAATAGGAGCACCCGAGCTAAAGCTTCCTCTTAAGGAGGAGGACGAGCTGCAACGTGCCCCCCCCCCCTCGAACAAAATTTCTGGCTACGCCACTGGCCCCATGTGTGTATATATATATATATATATATATATATATATATGTATAAATACATGGGGCCAGTGGCGCGTAGCCGCCCCCGAACAAAATTTCTGGCTACGCCACTGCCTTGAAGTATAGTATGTGTCAGGCTCGCATAATTTTAGTGCGTGCCATAACAGTAGAACTTGCACAGTTCACTGAGCGTGTTGCCATTTGTTCGCACGCTATAAACGATTCCTATGCGACGTGTATTTTGTTATATAAACGCTGTGTGGTCGTCTTTGATGCGCCTAATTGTTTTGCACGCCAAAAGCTTTTATTCGCTGGCACTCGAGACTGCGTGCGACAACCACATTAACGTTTTCCAATTTTATCTTGAGTTTGAAGGCAACTATTGCATCTGAAAGCACTGGGCACTAGATCGTGACCAGATGACGCTGATCCACGAGGTTGCATTCAGCAATGTTTTAACGCGACAGCGTTAAGGTGCTCGTGTCGCAAAAAGCCGTTGTCGTCGGTGTCGGCGTCCGCGGCGTTGGCCGTGAGCGTAAAATCCCGGCAGGCAATTCATAAATAAAAACAACTTGTAAGATGAGCTGTGCGGGAATCGAACCAGGGTCTCCGGAGTGTGAGGCGGAGACGCTACCACTCAGCCACGAGTTCGATGCTTCAAAGCGGTACAAAAGCACCTCTAGTGAATGCGGTGTTGTCTTAGAAACGTGCCGTAGAATGTTATACTGCGGTGTATATCGGTAATTATGAGCATGTAACTTACAGAAGTTGCAGTTACACGAGTAGTGAAGCACGTTTCCGCTACATTTCTTCTGCGCTTTCCGCACACGCAGACCCATCTTGCGGCAAACACAGAAGACCCCCATCTCTCAATGTACGGCGTTGCCCCGACAGGTGGCGCGCCACGCGCGCATTGGGGCTGTGCGGGGACCGGTGCGAGCCGCGTCGCGGCCCCGACTCCCTCTCCCCTGACGACGCTTCGCCGTGCTCTCTCACGGGTTGCAGAATCAAGCGTCCTTCCTTTCTTTAGATCACTATCTATATATCTCTCTGCCAGTGCCGATCACGACGTTTGGCTGGCGTTGATTGTTTCCCCCTCCGAGACACCGAGTTCTTTGGTTCGTTCCGCTTGCTCAGGCGCACGTTTTGTTGCCGCGCCGAACGCTGCGTTGCTCGACGCTCACCGCGTGATTGGTGGGTGCAAAGTCCGATGCGGGGCGCCTCGTAAGTGATCGCTGCGCCGTAGCGTATTGTCTTACACCCCTTGGCGGGTCGACGGGAAGGCTGTCGCGTTTCACTCTTGAAGGCGAAGCTTAAGCGTCCTCCAATTTTTGCCTGACTCTTATAGAAAAATATCTCGGGTAAAGCGATGCATGAATAAACGTTAGCTCGGAACGTGGCTCAGTAAATACGAACAACCTCATGAGTAAACCGCAAAAGAAATCCTTCGGCTTATTGTAACAATAAGTGGTGTCCAAATCCGCGCTTGAGTGGTAGCTCTCACTAGAAATTTTCATACAGATCTTGACGCCAGTGGTTTGCTGGTTGCATGTGGCGAAAGTAATATTGTAGCCGCCAATATACGGTGGGATTTGGACAGCGTCTATAACAATCTTTAAAACATCATCAAATATTTTGAGTATGTTCCGGCTACTTTTCGCTGAAGAAAAATTTGGGTCTGGCTGTTTTTGGGCTACATTTTGGGATCATTTGGCAAATTATTTTAGGGGCCATCCTGCAGTGGACATAAAATATGGTGATGATGATGATGATGTCTTGCCATTTTAGTTCTAATAAAATCAAAACCAGCACATATAGGACGACGATAGGAGATTGTACCTGTGTAAACGCCTCCATCTATTCCTGCGTATGGATTAAATAGTGATACTAATGAATGAATACAAATGTATTGTTTATGTACGTGGTTGGTTTAAACAAATTACGGTAGCTATAAGACTGCAGCTAATAGGCTTAATTCCATGAATGAATGAATGAATAAATGAATGAATGAATGAATGAATGTGTGTTTATTGGCGCAAGGGCCAGGTATGGCCAAAGAGCGCCATGTCCATGGTCACGAGTTCGCACTCTAGTTATGAGGTCTATGAAGTTGATGTGACGTGGCTGAAAAGGGGCTTTAAAAATAGTCTCTCTAAAGTGCTTAAAATCTATGTGTAATAAGATCATGTCGATGAAAAATGACGCATTATAAGCATTAAAGTCCATTGCGTAAGAAAAATACAATGTAGAAAATGTGTGACATGCTTAAATTAACTAGAGCACTACCACCTCGTTAGAGCCCTTGAAACACAAGTGCCTGGAGGCTTGTGCTATGTAAAAAATTATCACAGCGGCATACCCTGCAAACATAATTATCTCTCAAGAAGGCTCCTACCTTTTCCGCACTCTTCGCTGTGCAGGGCCCAGGAAGTCACTCTCAGACTTCTGCAAACAAGCACTTCCCGAGCCCCGCGGTGCTGCACACAATGTACACCGAACGGTTCCCAAGCCCGGACTGCCCTCTGTGTGGTGATTATGCGGACTTCGAACATGTCCTGTGGGGCTGCGCCTCTGCCGGTCCCCCTTTCACTCAAGAGGAAATGATGAAGCTAATTAGGTCCAAGATCAGACCTCTCAAATCCTGGCAGTCCAGAGGGCTCGCGAGTGGGCCGTCAGGTTTCACCTGATGGTCACCGAGTGGGCCTAGCCAGGTGACGTGGAGTTTGCTTACGTCTATAGTGGACCAAATAGTTGTTTCACTCACTCACTCACAGCGGCATACCCTGGAAAGAAGATGTGCTACGAATGTAATGGACTTGTAACATGTAGCAGAACATCATTAAAAAAACCGAGGAGTGCTTCAGTGGTAAAGAGCGGTTCTAGGCCAAGAAACATAGCCGGGTGAAGAGGGACAGAATAGCGGTATGCAAGAGGAAAATGTTTCTTTCTCTCTGCTTGGCCTCTCGACACTCCAGGAGGACGTGAAGGGCGGTCAGCATCTCACCACGTCTCTCATAGGCTTGAAGTTCATTTCCAGTAAGTAGAAAATTATGGGTGCCGAATGTGTGTCCTATTCTCAGATGACAGAATGGGGCATCTGTTCGCGGTGATATTGTTGCGGAGGGCCAAAAATCTAACTCTGGCTTTATCACGCGCAGATTATTATTCGTTTCTTCGTCGCACATGCGTCGCCAGTGGTTACTAAGTTTCTTTCATAAGAAAGGCTTCAGATCTGTGAGAGGGGCAGCAGCGGTACGATTAACAGCATGCGATGCGATTGACGTGGCTATCTCATCCACAAGGACGTTGCCCTCGATGCCCCTATGACCAGGCATCCAGCAAGTATTGATATGCTGATTATATAGATAAGCTTTACCCAGGAAGGAATAGAGTTCAGTAAAGACTGGATTTTTGTTCTTACAGAGTCACATCAAAGCCTTCACGACGCTTAGGGAGTCTGCATACATAATTGCCTTTTGGAGTTTTGATTTCCTTATGTACATCACAGCCGACAATATTGCCTAGGCTTCGGTCGTAAAGGTACTTGTTTCCGGATGCAGTACGCAGGATGCGGAGAAGGATGCACCGACGGCTGCGTAGGACATCCCGGCATGTGACTTGGAAGCGTCTGTGTAGAACTGGGTGTACGAGTGCGTATAGTGAAGTTCTAGGAAATGCATCCGGATTTCGACCCCTGGAGCGTGCTTTATAACTTTTAGAAAAGATACGTCACATTCTACAACCTGCCTCTGCCAAGGAGGTAACAGCTTGGTTGGATGCATGAAGCGAAGCTCGGGGAGTGGGACATGTATTTCATCGCTAAGCTCCCTGGCACGTAGCGAGAAAGGATGTCTTACAGAGGTTCGATTGCGGAAAAGTGTAGCATACGTCTTATCGGTAACGGTCTTAAAACATGGATGGTCATGATGAGAGTGTATTCTGAGAAAATATGTGAGGCTGATGTGTGTTCTGTGTAAGTGGAGTGACCACTCATTTGATTCGGCGTACAAGCTGTCAATCGGGCTTGTTCTGCAAGCGCTGTGGCTAAGCGGATACCTAGATGGCGGACAGCATCTGATAGGCATCAAGCATCTTGCTCAATTCAAGGAACTCGATGAGTCGCCGTATAATCATTTTTTCAAATACCTTACAAAGGCAACTTGTGAGGGCTATCGGGCGGTAACTTGCCACAGATGAAGATCATCGCCCTGTTTCAAAACAGGGATCACAATGGCTTCTTTCCATGCAGTCGGAAGGTATCCTGGAGCCCAAATCATGTTGAAAAGTGTGAGTAGTGTAACTTGCGTGTCATTGCGTAGTTTTTTTATCATTTTATGCATGACTCTGTCAGATTCCGGTGCAGAGGTCTTGCATGCGATCAAGGTAGCTCTCAACTCGGCAATACTAAAAGGACGAGTCTATGGTTCACTTTGTCGGCATTTTCTTATGAATGGCCTGCATTCTTCTATTTGTCTATACTTGACAAAAGCTTGTGAATATTGTGTTGAACTTGGCACGCTCTCAAAGTGCTCTCTAAGTTAGTCCACCTGGTCTTGCAAGGTATCCCTCTGTATGTTTACCTAAGGGAGTGAATATGTTTGTCGCCGGCTGATCCCATTAACCCTACTCTAGAATTTGGCCTCATCTGCATACGAGTTGATGCCCGACAAAAACTTCTGCCAGCTCTCTCTTCTGGCCTGTTGGCGGATTCTCCTGCCTTGGGACTTAATTCCTTAAAGTTCATAAGAATCTCTGCAATAGGAGAGGCGCGTAGCAACCCCCCCCCGGTTTGTTCTGTTTATTACGATCGATCCCACATTCGTCGTTCCACCACGGGACACGCAGTTTGCATGCCAGACCACTTACTTCAGGTATGCGTTTAGATGCGGCATCTATTACGAAGGCTGTAAAATAGTCCACAGCAGCATGAATTCCTAACAAAGACAGGTCAGCCCGTGAGATACCAGTAAGACTTAGGAATTTCTCCCAATAGGCTGTATTAACCTTCCACCTAGGAGCCTGTTGTGGATATTTGTTTTCTTTAGATGCTCTTAGCAGTATGGGGAAATGGTCGCTACCGTAAGGATTGTAGGTAACTTCCGATTCAAGTTTACGCAGTATAGACGGGGAAACTATGCAAAGATCACTTGAAGAAGAGGTTCTGTTGGCATATGTGGGTTCCTTCCTACTCAGCAGACACGCACCAGAGGAAAAAAGGAACTGCTCAACAAGACGAGCTCGCGCATCTATACGAGAGTCGCCCCACATGCAGCTATGTGCATTGAAATCGCCAAGAACAACATAAAATTCGCGCAATTCTTCTATAAAGGACTGAAATTCATGTTTGTTTAATTGCTAATGTGGAACATGTAAAATGAGCAAATGGTGATGAGTTTGTTCAAGAGAATTCGAATCGCCACTGCTTCAAGGGGCCTTTGTAGCTGTAAGCGATGACACGCTATGCTTTTAATAATTACAATAGCAATAACGCCCGATGATGCTCTCGCATCATCGGCATCTTTGCGAAACGTAATATGCTGTCCGAGAGAGCTTGTGTGTTTAGATTTTAAGTGTGTAAACACATCAGTTTTGGATTGTGTTCGTGGATAAGTTCTTGTACATCATCAAGGTTTCTAAGAAGACCTCTAGCGTTCCATTGAATAATTTGTGTCTCCATACTGAATGTAAATTGATGCTGTGTGTAAAAAATCGAAGTGGTGCCTTAGATTACCGAGCTCTTTTGAGGCCCTGTAACGCGGGTTTTGTCCTTTCTGGAGCTGTCGAGGGAGCCTCGCCACTTCGCAGGCGTTTGGTGCGCCGTTAGGATAGGTTAGAACGACAGAAAGCTGAGCTAGTTGGTAAGCATTCACAATGCAAAAAGGAGGTGAGGCGTGCAGACAGGACACATTAATAGAGAAGTGCAGTGTCTATTGCCTCTTGTGAGGCGCCAGACACGCGCTCTTGCGAGCGAGAAGTTCCGCGAGTGAGTCCCGCCTCGGAGGGCATGACCCCAGCGCCCACCATACCGGAGGTCGATAGGGCTGCCTGTGGGTTTCAGCTGCGCCGGCTGTTGCCAGCCCTGGAAGGGGCCGGAGAGGTTGAGGTAGCCCTAACTGCGCCCACCTTCGGGGCCACTGACGGTCCTGCGGGATCGCTGCGCGTAGCGCAGGTTACCGCAGACAACATTTTTGAGCCGGCAACACCAGGGTAGCCTGGCCTGTTTGCTGGTTGGGGGGAGTAGGCTTACCTACTTGCGCCATCGGGGCAGCAGCCAAAGGTACCAGTTCGCTGCGCACGGGCTGGGCATTTGGCATTGGACGCTGCGACGCTGCCCCCCGACGCGCCGCATCAGCATAAGGTGTGCTGTGAAAAGGTGAGCAACCCTTATGGGCTTCCTTAAACAAAATATTTTCTTTGACTTTGAGAGTGATTATGTCTTTTTATTTCTTCCAGTTCGGACAGGGGCGTGAGCACGCTGGATGGTCACCACTGCAGTTCACACAGTGAGGTGTGTCACTACAGTTGTCGGAGGGGTAGGCCTGGACTCCACACTTTGCACAAGTTATTCGACCACGAAAGCTCTGCGAGCCATGACCGAGCCTTTGGCATTGGAAACACCGCCTAAGGTTGGGAATATATGGTCGGAGAGCTAACCTAACTTATCCTATTTCAATTGTTTCCAGCAGAACGCTAGATGAAAGTGTTAGGACTAGATATTTAGTGCTGATTTTTTTGTTGTCCCGTCTAAAGATAATACGTTTTACCTTGGTGACATTTTGATCTTTCCACCCTTCCAGGAGTTCAGCTTCTGTGAAATCTTGGAGGACTATCTCTGACGCGACTTCGCAGGAGCTATTCATTCACCGGTGTGGTGTAACAGAAGCTGGTATATTACCAAATGTCACAACACTACCTAACTTCTCGTACTGATGTTTCTGGGGGATCTCAAGAAGAAGGTCTCAACTAGCCGTTTTCGTTAGTTTATAACCTGACCCTAAGCCTTTGGTCAAAGATTCTGCAACTTTGAATGGTGAAATGAATCTGGCCTGTTTTTCAGAGTTCTTACTGTGCAGAAGGCGGTACTTCGGATGGGTCTCTTTTGTTCGGTTGAAACATGCGCTTAGCTCAATTGTGCGTGCCCTCTTTTGAGAGTTATGGTCAAGTATGCGGGAAGAAGCTGGTGTTCCCATAGTATTTCGTTTTTTTTTTTCGGCAGCGATGGCGGCCACCCCCCACGGAGCCCAACTTAGGGACGCGGCAGCACGTAACGCGGAAGGCTGCAGGCGCCAACCATACATTGACACTATAGCCTAATATATTATACCCAAGAGAGGGCACATACAGAAGGTTTACCCAAGCCGCCTAGGGAAATTAGGAAGTTACGGAAGAGAAAACATGATATGATAGTAAAAGAAAGAAGATAGAAAAAAAATTGAAGAAGGAGACAGGAAAGGACGACTGCCGATATCGTCCGGGTGATTCAGTCTGGAGGTGCCGTCTACGTCAAGCGGGGTCCAAAGAGGTGTGTTGCCTCCGCCGGGGGGCCTTAATAGTCCGAACACCCGGCATCGGCTCAACCCCCAGAATCCCCCTTTCCGAGGACATGGC
This sequence comes from Dermacentor andersoni, assembly GCF_023375885.2. NCBI lineage: Eukaryota > Metazoa > Arthropoda > Arachnida > Ixodida > Ixodidae > Dermacentor > Dermacentor andersoni. Next base: position 241,945 of record NW_027314752.1, on the reverse strand, counting down.
TACACGCGGCAGGGTCCAATGCTCTTGTGTCCGAGTACGTGGTGTCGCAACACACCAAATGCCTGCAGGCGCAGAGGTTTAATTTCAGTGACTCACGATTTTGTGTGTTCATATTGCCATGTGTCTTGAAAGAGGACTCATGACGTTTGATGCTGGCTACCGAAACACACGGCGGTGGGACTTGGCTCTCGCGCGGGCGGGGGTAGCACGCGCTTATTCCTTCTTGTCTTTCCTGCCCCTTGCACTGCGCCCATTACTGCAGCTGGCATTTTTCCCCTCCCTCGAAAAGAGAATTGGCTTGATGGTGACGATGCGGGGTAAGAAGGGGGGGAAGGAAACATGGTCAAGAAAGATGCTCGCGCAAAAAACACAATCACAGCGACCGGAAACAGGAAAGCCTCAAGTACAGCAGTGATGAAGCGTGACGGGCAGTTTCAGAAAACTGAGAGGTAACTACATTAGCTGCAAATATGAGCACAAATATAAGCAAATGAACAAATGAAGAAACAATGTCAAGAACTCAACATATGGCTGCATGCGTGCGACGTGAACGATGCCAGGGTTACGTTGTTGGCTACGCCGTGTTTGAGCCGCACTGTCCGGAACCACTAGGTACGTGACGTCACTAATTCGGCGCAGCACTTTGTATGGGCCGAAATACCGACTGAGCAACTTTTCGCTAAGGCCACGGCGGCGAACAGGAGTCCATACCCACACTTCGTAACCGGGTGTGTAGCATACTTCTTTGTGGCGGATGATATAACGCCGTGCATCTGCGTGCTGCGTGCACCGATGTGCTGCCGCGCAAGCTGGCGAGCTTCCTCAGCACGCTGGACAAATTCTTCGGCATCAGTAGTTAGGCGCTCGTCGTGTCGACACGGAAGCATAGCGTCCAGCATCGTCTGAACTTCGCGGCCCTACAGGAGACGAAATGGTGTAAATGGCGTTGTTGCTTGTACGGCAGTATTATACATGAAGGTCACGTAAGGCAAGTTATGACCCCATGTTTTGTGCTGAACGATAATATACATAGAGATCATGTCTGTGATGGTCTTGTTTAATTGCTCCTAAGTCCATCGGACTGTGGATGGTAAATAGTCATCTTTCGAAGCCTCATGTTGCTGAATTGAAAGATTTCGTCCATGAGTTGTGCTGTGAACGCCGTCCCTCTGTAATTACAGTGGACGGGCCACCATGGCGCAATACAATGGTACGTGAAGAACTGCCCTACTTCAGAAGCCGTGCCACGTGCGAGCGCATCTATCTCGGCCTAGCGGGTTAAATAGTCAGTCGCGACAATCGACGACAAGTAGGTTCTCGTCGGTTGATAGAGCGAAATGCCCAAGAATGTCCAAGCAGTGTTCCTCGAATGGTTAACGAGGTTGTTCGATGGGTAGTAATAACCCGGCGGGCTTCATGGGTGGTGACCTTCGCCGCTGACACTCGTGGCAGCCTTTAACGTACTCTGTGACGCTTTCCGAAAGCTCGAGCAAGTAATAAATCTCGCGCATTCTGGCCAGCGTTCGTGAGGAGCCTCAGTGGACAGATGTGGGCTCGTCATCGCAAGCGAAAAGAATATCATCCCGCAAGTCCTTTGGAACAACCAGGAGGTAGGCTTCGTCATTCGAACAGGCGTTTTTCTTGTGAAGCACGTTGTCGCATTGAAAGAAGCTCGTCAATACTCGGGCTAGATGGCGTGGAATGGTTGTCGGGCGGCGCTCTAAGTGGTCGATGATAGATGGAATTTCAGCGTTGTCACGCTGTCGTCTGATCAAGTCCGATGTAGAATGGCTCCTAGGAAGCCGTCATCGTTCTCTGACTCTCGACTGACAGGTTCGGCGGGTACGCGCGACAATGTGTCGATTTCGTCGTGTTTTTTTTTCAATTATGGGTTTTACGTGGCAAAACCACTTTCTGATTATGAGGCACGCCGTAGTGGAGGACTCCGGAAATTTCGAGCACCTGGGGTTCTTTAACGTGCACCTAAATCTAAGTACACGGGTGTTTTCGCATTTCGCCCCCATCGAAATGCGGCCGCCGTGGCCGGGATCGTCGTGTTTGTGCCCAGACTTGTGAACCATAGTGACGGCGAATTTCTGCAGCCGCAAGCACCACCTTGCCAGTTGTCCTGAAGGATCGCGTATTTTTGCCAACCAACATAGGGCATGGTGGTCTGTTACCACTTTGAAGGGATGGCCGTAGAGGTAAGGCGAAACTTGGTGACCACCCACACAACCGCGAGACACTTTTTCTGTATAGGAATAGTTCACCTCAGCACGGGACAGCGAGCAGCTAGCACAAGCTAATGCTCTTTCAATGCCGTGTTGACATTGGACGAGTGCTGCGCCAAGGCCTATGTTACTGGCGTCAGTATGCACCTAGGTGTCAGCATCGTCGTCAAAATGTGCAAGGACAGGTGCTGACTCCATGCGTCGACGTAGTTCAGCGAAGGCCCTTTGATGCTCCTTCGTCCAGGCAAATGGCGTGTCATCCCTTGTAAGGAGAGTCAGCGGTTCCGCTATCTTGGAGAAGTTTCCTATGAAACAGCAATAATCCGCAAACAAGCCAAGGAAACGTCGCACGGCCTTCTTGTCAGTCGCAGGAGGAATTGCTGCTAACGCGGAAAGCTTGTCGGGATCGGGTCGAACTGCTCTGATGGTTACAGCGTCTCCGAGAAACTTGAGCTCTTTATAACCAAAGTGGCACCTTTCTGGTTTAAGAGTGAGATCGGATCGCTTCTAGCACATTCCGCAGGCAATGAAGATGTTGCTGAAATGTTTCAGAAGAGAGTACTATGTCATCAAGTTACACGAAACAAGTTTGCCACTTCAGTCTAGCGAGGACGGTATCCATTAACAATCAACTGAGAATGGCCATACTAACCTGTAGCACACTCCAAGTCCCACAAACAACTTGCCTCAGTAGATGGGATAAGTTGCTTTCTGCGACCATTTTGCCCTCGCGCATTCCAAGGCACTGGCTCGTGGAGGAAACCTAACGCTTTCGGCGGAAACCCGAAGGGCGTCGTCAAGTAGATTGTCGTAGTATCCGTCGATTGCTCAGTCGGCTGAGAAGGTGACTACACCTCCACGTAGGTCAATAACAGCGCCGTATTTTTGAAGGAAATCAACTCCGCGAATGGTGTCACGGGAGCATTCGCGTAAAACGAGGCAGCTCGCCACAAATGTCGATCCTCGAATCCAAACTCTGGTCGTACAGGTTTCCAGTGGATTAACGACGTGACCACTAGCTGTCCGAATCTGCGAGCCATGCCAAGGGGTAGTTCCTTTCTTCAGAGGTGTCGCAATCATCCCGCTTAAGATGGAAAAGTCAGCACCAGTATCCACTAAAGCGATAACCGCGTAACCATCGATCACCACCGGTATGTCGAGCGAATGCCGGTCATTCCCTTCACCTGCAGTTGACGTCGAATCAGTGCCCGTCCTTGCTCGCGTCGATCGAAGGTCTTCTGCGCGTCGACTTCCAGAGGCCTCGCCCGCAAAGGTCGCTGTACTTAGTTTGGCCGGCGTAGACATGGCGATCTTCCGAAGCTCGAATATTGCTAGGGTGGTGGTGAAAATCGCCTTGGTTACGGTGAGCGTGACTGTCGCCCCGTGAGTGGTGGCATGCGCTGTTGAGCCAGATAATCTTCAATATCCCGTGGTCGTTGGCCAGGTACGGGCGGGTGGCAAGTAAGCGTTAAAGCCCCGATACCCGAGACATCGGTATGTGCACTGGCGGTTCAAATAATCTACCTCACCGCAGTGGAAGCGGAGAGGACGGCGGTTCGGTGTGCGCCAAGCTTCCGACTTCCGAGGGGTGGTGCGTCGATCGTCGGCGTAATGCACTGGCTGCTCCGGCTGAAACACAACGAAAGGAGTTGCAGGGAGAAACGCTGCAGGCTTGCGTCGTTTTTCGATGTATTGTACCGGCTAGTCTTGTGAAAGTGGAACCGGATGAGCGGCGTGAACAGCGGGGTTGCACGCCGGTGTTCGGTCGGTGCAGGCGCGGTGTTAACAAGAGGAAAGGTGGACCGGAGCGCTGGGTGCACTTCATCTTTTACAACACTCTCAATGCAGCTCACTGTAGCCTGTGACGCGCGTAAACCTTCTGCATTTCTTCGCGTACAACAGTGCGGATGAGCTCTCGGAGGTTGTCGTCGTTGCCTGCGGTAGCCGTGAAAATATCGGAATGAGCTGTCGCTTTCACTTGGAGCTCATAGAATTTCAATCGCTGCTGAAGCATCTTCTCCATAATTCCAACCTCAGATGAAAATTTGGCCACAGTCTTCGGAGGCCACCGCACAAGACCAGCGAAGAGCTGCTGCTTCAATCCTCGCATCAGGTGACGCACCTTCTTGTCAGCGGTCATTCCTGGCTATGGTCGTCTGAATAGGGGCGTCATGTCTTTGACGAACGTGGTGACACTTTCGTTGGGAAGCTGGACGCGTGCCTGGATCCCTCGTTCTGCTCGTTCGCGGTGATCAGCACTGGCGTAGGTGTTAGAAGCTGACGGCAGAACCCAGGCCACGATATGTCAGTGGCTCCTGACGGTTCTGAAACCACGTGCGTGCGCCGCTCTCAGGCAAAAATAGATGTTCCTAAGTATAGTGGCGCCGTTGTAATTCTTATACTCGGCCATGCGCTCAAACTCAGCCATACAGCCTTTAATGTCTTTGAACAGGTCATCATGGAATGACTTGGGAACCTGTGGGTTTTGCAGTGTGTGCCTGTTCGTCATCGTGGCCAACTTTCTTGGCGAGTGAAGAGACAGCTACAGGCGTGTGGCTGCTGCACGTGTTGCGGCGCCAAGTAGTTGGCCAGCGTTTGACAGTGGGCTTCTTCGATTTTCCACTTCTGGCTACCCGCGGGCTGCCAGAGCCAGCCAGAGCGTCTTCGTTTTTCTCGGGTTGCTCCGCCCACCGCGCTACGCACTTCCGCCGGGCGTTCGTATTGCTCGCGCTGGACAGTTCTGGCTACCCGTGGGCTGCCAGAACCTGCCAGGACGATTTTGGTCTGGCTGCTCTCTGGAAGTTCTCTGGCTAGCAGACGACTAAAAGAGGCGATGGGCGCTCGCCGCCATCTTTACGGGGACTTCACGGATTGCAACGCGGGTGCTTGAGGACTTAAATTTACCTCGCTCAGCCAACTGTCTACGGCCATCTTCGGATTTCCTTACTTCTAGCGTTATCTTTTTAGGTGCTAACGCACCGTTCCGCATCGCGAAGCGGTGTGATACGAGCCGTGGTGAACCGTTTGAAGCTTTTGTGTGTGTGTGTATATGTGTGTGTGTCCCCTGATTGCTTCTTCGCGGCGGTGAACAGAGCGCCGCGCTCTCATGCGTGCATGTTATCTGCATGGTGTTCCACGCAAGTTGTAGACGCTCGTTCACACATTGCGGTACATTTTGGGTTCGTCATTCACTGGTGGCGTTCCTTTTCACATATCTCGCGTACGTATATCTCCTTTCTCTGCAGTTGGCGAAGGCTTTGCAGCTAGCCCGTGTTCGCTCCGTCTCTCCGTCGTATGCTGTGGCAGCTCGAAACCGATATGTATTCGAACTGCAGGCCGTTGATCTAAGAATACACTGATTGCACTCGGTACATTTAGACACACGTACATTGGCATATTGCTCTCATGATTGCGACCAATGTTGTTTTTCGTGTGAAACGTTTCGCTCGTCACAGGCGACGTGCATTTTCATGCGCCAGCCGCGTCCCCAGCTCCTTAAATGAGAAGCACCATAAGCCACAACAAACTTTATGAAGCAGGTCGGCGCGAAATATTATGCGTATGAGCTAGACGTACCCGATAACCTGCTTTTTCATGTCTTGCGATGACACAACGCCAACTCATCAATGTCGCTGGTGGTCGACGTGATCGCTGCGAGCAGGGATCCTCCAGCTATCGCTTTCGAGTATACAACCACGATTTCGCGTCTTGTCATCCGCCGCGTCGGAGGCCATCTGTTGCGCTGCGCAAGCGAGGTTGGCCGAGCACGCGTCCTGCGCCGAGTCGCGCGAAATCGCGCGAAAGTGATAATCCTTGAATGCAACAATATATTTTCAAGCTGGCAACGCATAAATGGGCCGACTACGCCGAGCGCGCGCCGGCCTCGACGGGCGCTGCCACGCTGGTAGCATGTTTACATTTGGCCAGCTGTACCGGCGTTCGATTTTGCAAACTTTGGGCAGGTTCGGGTTGTCTTGGGATCCCAGCCCATGTGACTTCCTGTCAGAACCGGAACTAGCTGGCTGCCATCTGGCTGCCATCTGGCTGCCAGCGGGCTGCCAGAACTACGAAAATCGAAGAGGCCCAGTGCTTTTGGTTGATTGGAACAGACGCTGAATCGGCACAGCTTCACGTGCGACGGTTTCGCGTTTGCCCATTCGGGGAAGGGAAAAGCCGCAAAATAAGTAAGCTTTTACATTCCGCGGTGTGTTTTGTCTTATTTAACTGTCGCTAATAAGGTATGCATATTTTCTCTTCCTCGGTTTAAACCACTGTGGATGATAACACTGCACTCTTTTCGGAAACGCTCCCACTTGTGCGCGCTTCATCTCCGTAGCTATCTCTTCATTGCCACAGAAAGTTGTCCGCGACTATGCACGAGAAAACCATCGCCAGCCGGCGCTACTGGGCCTTCTGACAGGGCCCCAATGTGGAAACGTGGTGGAAACGCCAAGCAGCGCGGTCGCGCCATGGCGCAGTCTCCGATTTGTTTACATTGTTTTCTGCGCGCTTTTCTTCGCTCCTCGTGCTCACGGCGCTCCGTTTTCGACGGCGGCAGATGGCCTGCTTGCGCAACAGCGATGCAAAGATTGCAGTGCGGTTTCAAGAAGTTTGCCGACGCCAAGAGCTTGTTTCGTGGCGGCAACGTCACGAAAGGGGAGCGTCTGCATCCGCACGTGTACGGCGTTGAGCAAATTGTGGACGGTGACGTGACAGTGAAAGCCAAGTGCGTGTCACAGGTGTCCGACAAGGTCGTATACGACGTCGAGTTGGAGGTACACATCACGTACAGAAATTTAGCCACTCTATTTCAATTACAACATAAGTCACTCTGGCAGCAGGAACTTCTGTTGTCATACAACTCGATGACTGTAGATCCGTTGGGCTGCTTATTGACGGTTCCGTCACTTCAGAAAGGCATGTTCTGGAGTCTGTTTCACATGTGTCTTGCTGCTGCTCAAGAGCGTTGTCACTGCAGTACAAAAACACAAGTCCCGGTGGTGCTGACTACTGAGAAGACTGCTGGGATTGCCATTGGTCGGTTAGACGCCGGTCTCATCTGCATCTCACAGAAATGAGACAGTATGTGTACCTGTTTGTTGTGGCAATTAAATTACCCCCAGTAATATGTTTGCAAAGGTAACGTTCCTTTTATTTTGTGCATATATTATTCTACGAGAGCGTTACCACTACAAATTATGATACTTGCACACTGCCAGTCATACCTTCTCGCCCTCTCTCGATCTGGCGCTTTCTTTCTGTATACAGGTGGGAAGATGGTAGGGATGTATTATGGATGCTGACTTAGGTCATTCTTGCAGTTGCCAACGAAATGGGTGCTGCAAATTCGCGAACTTTTTGGTACCTCCTAGGGAGTGTCATCAGCACTGCAAACACAGAAAGAACACATGCATTAGGCACCAATAAGCATGGCACTATACTAACGAGAAAGACCCTCTTCCAATCTTCAGCAACGTGGCCTAGCTTATAGCTCCTTATACCCTCTCAGCTTTAGGTTCAGGCAAATCACAAATTAAGATGTTTTGGCAAACGGTACAATGCTTTAATATATAGTGATTCGGAGATGCCTGTAACTTCTATTGCGTATTTCTTGTCACATAACATCACTGCATGGCACGAAGAGGACTGCATTATTATAAAGCTAACGAAGTATTCTGGAAAATTGGGCATGCTGGTTATTAATAATCATACCGTGTTGGTGAAGCGGCGCACTGACCAGTACAAAGCGAGTGTTACAAGCACAACGAGTGTCCTTGTGTGTGTGCGCCATGTCCTGGTCAGTGCGCTGCTTCACGAGAACGCTAAAGCAGTTTCCTTCTCAGAGTACACAAAATCCTAGAGCACAACATCCAAAACACACATCTGCAGAAAATTAACAATTTAAGTACTACACAGGCGCATATTGCCTTATGTCATATTGCAATAAATATTTAAGGTATATCACGCCTTATTCGATGCAGCTGTTGGAGTCATTGCAACTAATTGCATTAGTCAGTAAGGTATCTTTTCACTGCTCATGAGAAATGGCTCGTACAGACTGCTCTGCGAAATGAACCGAGACCACGTTAACCAGGGATTAACTTGGGGCCAGCAACACGAGCACAAGCATTAGCGTTACATGCCTCACCAAAGCAAATCAAGTTCCTCGTCGGGCGAGCAGGTAAAGTAGGCTCGCCCCGATGGCCGGCTACTACAGGAAACGAAGATTTTTGCCACGAAGAGCGAATCAGGAAGAATGTACAAGATGATAATTACGTTAAAACATGCTTGGATATTGTGAGCTTAGAAAGCCTAAATGCTTTCAGTCCGCTTAAATGCGGACTGATACCACACAAAAGTCGCGCGTGGGCCCTTTCGTTACCTGCACAACTAGTAATTTAAATTGCAGCGTTTGGAAAAGGGAAATATTTCTCTTGAGCTGCTCTTTGTCTATCGCGAGGGAAGGCAAAGTGTAATCAAATTAATTTGGGGGTTTCAAGTGCCAAAACAAAGCAAAAACCACAAACTCTTTATGAGGCACGTAGTAACGGGGAGTCTCTGGAATAATTTTAACCTCCGGAGGTTCCTTAACGTGCACAAAAATCAATGCACACGGTAACAAGGGGGTTGCATTTCGCCCCTATTGAAATGCAGCCGCCGTGGCCGGGAATCGAGCTCGTGTCGTGGAGCTTAGCGGCGCAACACGCATGCATTTACCGCTAACGAACGGCGGATGTCACCACAATTCAACCACACGACATGACTGAACAAACGGCCGTGCGCGTAAAAACAGGCACATCACTGTTCCGTTTTCATCGAGCGCCCGTGATATTGCAGACGAATGCGAAGGTATGGGACTTACGTGTCTCCGCGCGCTGCAGTTATCCATGCTTGTCGTCTGTCCTTCTTGTACCACTTCCCTGGAAATGTGTAGAACTTCACGGGCTTCGACCTTTTGTGTTTTCGAGGCTCCTGTGGCAATCAACAGCACAGCAGTATTGCATGTAACCTTTCCTGGCTGATAAGGTCGCACTCGCCATCGCAAAAACAACGCGCACGAGCGCTCCCGCCGTACAGAACATGGGCGCGCGCTAGCGCAGCGACGACCTTCGAAACTTCCATTGGTCCGCTAGGATCGCGCGGGCAAACTTTAGGTTGCCTTTTCTATTTCGCTTTTCCAAACCGCAATGTGCTTCCTGGACGCGGGTGAGACCGCAGGCACGAGCGAAACGTGGCAAAACGGACATGTCAAATGAGCGCACTGTCCCAGTCGGTCAGACACAAGCGAAAGGCGAGACGAGCAGTCAAATCGAACTGCGCTCCAGCTATCGCAAGCCGCCACAAACATACCGAGATAACAGATCACAACACTTGGCGGCGCTAGCGTCAGTCGAAGCCGGTCCAGGCCACGCTGCGGAGCGTTCGTGTTAAGCGTGCTGACGGCTGTACAACATGCTCAGGAAAGGGCACTAGACTCGACTGTCGATGAAAACGAAATATTCTGCTCTACTTGTGGTCTGCATGCTCACGAGAGCACCGCATGAACACGGTCTTCGAGTGAGGACATAGGTAACATTTCACGGGGAAAGCTATTCTTAGCAGAGAGCAAGTGAGCGTTGTGTAAAGCACGGTAGCGCGTTGCAATCATGGCTTCCATTACGTGATAGCGGAAGCCGCCTAAAAGAAGGTGCGTACCTAATCAGAGGTTCTGGTTGAAGCAAATGTCACGCATTGTCGTTAGAGTTATAGCCACATGTGAGTTGGAGGGCACAAACATCTTCTGGCTGCATGAGTCCTCTGGCAGAGGAATCTGGGAAGAGAAACCTTGTCACCTTTTCAAAACTCAGCACAGACAAGTGGGCGAAGTCGATGCTCCTTTTAACGAGGAGAGAAAGGTGTTTACCATAGTTGTCGTGGACAATGAGGGCAGTGTCGTTGACGCTGCTACCATTCGGACTGATAGGCCAGAGGTCGCGGAGCAAGCGGCTATTGCGCTCGCCCTGGTTGACAGGCGCAGGCCTTTTGTATATAGCGATTCAAAGTCGGCCGTTAGGGCCTTTAAGAAGGGCTCGGTGGCTAAGGTTGCTTTTAAAATTATGCACACATGTGAGATCTCTCAACACTACTTATGTTGGTTCCTTGCTCACCTTGGGATGATCGAGGGAGCCCCTCCGAATCTCAGTGAGTCCGCTCATGAGGCAGCGCGAGATCTTACCCTCCGCTCTGCCCCGCGCCACGGCGTGGCGGTACTCCCCGAGAACAGAGACTCCCCTTCCACATACAATGAAATCACGAAGTATTACGTTCTTAATCGCACGGTTTACGGTTTGCCGCATCCTAAACTAAACAGGGCTCAGGCACTTACATTACGCTTACTACAGACTGGTACTTATCCTTGCCCACGGAGACTGAACATGTTTTATTCGGAGACGTATACAAAGCCTTATTGCCAAGATTGTGGTGCTTTAGCCACGCTCGAACAGAAGTTCTGGTCTTGCGAAAGAATTGAAGACTTGGCGATCAAGGATGCGTCCAGGTGGGAGGCTGCACTTCGCAGCCCGGACCTGAATGAACAATTCTGGGCTGTCCAGCAGGCTCACGACGTGGCCGTGAGGCTTGGCCTTCCGGTCCCGACGTGGGAGCAGCCCGCTTAGTGGGTAATTATCAGGACCAAATAAAGTTTTCCTTCCTTCCTTCCTTCCTTCCTTCAACCGCGAGATCGAGTCCCACAGCAGAGTGCTATGTACTCAGCAATGGAATGAGGTTTGTAACGCAGCGGACGGCCTGACGCACTGTGGCAAGACGAGGAATATCCTGAAACATTTTTTTGGATACGACAAAGACCAAGTTTTTCAAAGGTAAAATGCTTCATGCCCATCTTTGTTTTCAAAAGCATATAGTGCTGCGTAGTTTCGTAATAGAGTAAGAAACTCGGCGAGCTTCTTACTCCATACTAAGGTTTCCCGATTTCATCTTGCACTCGAAGGCAGCTATTGCAATATGAAAACATTGGGCACTCGATCGTGACGAGCCGAAGCTGATCCACGAGGTTGCAGCTGGCAATATTTTGCCTTACTCTTATAGAAAAATGTCTCGGGTGAAGCGATGCATGAATTAAAGTTAGCTGAGACGTAGCTCAGTAAATATCAATAACGCCATGAGTGGTGCCCAAATCCCCGTCTGAGTGGTAGCTCTCACTAGAATTCTTTACGCAGGTCTTGACGCCAGTGTTGTGCTGGTTGCATGTGGCGGAATACCTTTTTTAGCCACAAATAGACGGCAAGGTTTGGACACGATTTATAAGAAGCCTGCAGAACATCATCAAACATTTTGAGTATGTTTGGGCTACTTTGCGATCAAGAAAAATGTAGGTCTGTCTATCTTTAGGCTACATTTTGAGAGTATTTGACTATTTTTGTTGGGGCCATCTAGCAACCCTGAGTACCACGTGGCTACGCGATTTCTGTGGGCGAGTTAGTCGAAACGACGCCCGCGCACAAAACATCTAACTACAGATGACTGCAGAGTGAAATTCAGTGGAAGAGTGCGAGCTTCGCTGTAGGCTTTGGAGCGTTCTTCCAACTTTCGTGCTTCGTTCTGAGCGCGGCTTTTAAGCTGAAATATTATAGCGCGATTTCTGGCCCGTTTGACGCGCGGCGAAGGGCCCTCGGCGTCCTTTCGACAAACGCGCCTGCGAAAACCGCATGGCTCTTATTTCGCTCGCGAAAATGCCAGGGTCGGCGAACGACCGCAGTCGCGTCGGCACCAACATGGGCACGGCGGGTGCACGCCGGCCTTCCTGGGTGTCCCGCTGAGCTACTCCATGAAGATGCGCAGACGGCAACACAACCTCTTGGCGATAAGGGAACGAATGCGTGACGTATAACGAGACGTGGACGCGCGCTGGACTGGTATTGGTGCACGCGGGCGCGTTCGGGCCACACTGTCAATTTTTTTTGGGTGGCTGCGAAATTGTATAAGGTTAGGGCACCATACAGAAGTCACGCGCAATAAAATGTTTCACTATTCCACGGAGTAAGACAGTGATAGATCTTCATGGCATATAAAAATATCAAAACATGTTGGCGAAGGATGAGCGAGGGCACAGCTTACCACTAAGAACAAGTTCACTCGGCAGAAACTATTTTCGCATTCGCGATGGATGAATTTATTAGTAACGAAATAAGTTGCACGTACTGTAGACTAAGTAGCAGTGGGGCTGCGGCTATGAGAGAGAGAACGACGACGAGAGAGACAAACCTTGTTTCGGTGCTCGATGCTTCTTCTTGTGAAGAGAAGGCAGGTGTGGGTATCTACTCACCATCCCTCAATTGGTCTTTTTCACTTCGCCTACCAGATTACACATCAGTTTTTCATGCCGAACTTCTTGCCTTGCGGAAATTACCCATTCATATTACTAGAGTTATTATCGTCACAGATTCTCTATCCGTATGCAGCGCACTTACTGCGTCTACAATGTCGCCAACCGGAAACACGTTTTATTCATTAGCTCCACCTCACTTAAGTTTAGTGCGTATAGTATGGGTCCCTGGCCACCGAGACATTCATATTAATGAAAAAGCCGATTCCTTAGCAAGAGCTTCTTTAGTAGGTCCTGTGCTATTTGTGCTGCCGGCAACTGCGCACATTACAGCAGCCAGATATCGGAAATTTTCTTTGAGCGAGGACAAAAAAGCTCTGTAATTAGCAAAATCTTCAGATTTCTTACACTTAAATTATTCTTGGAACCGGCAATGGTGTCCTAACCGGAAATTTGAAGTTTCATTAACTAGGCTGCGTTGCCGTATTCCAACACTTAATTTTTACTTGCACAGATGTGGTCTGGCGGTATCCCCTCTATGCTACCTCTGTAATGAACCAGAAACTATAGATCATTTTTTATTATCATGCCGGCGGTTTTCAAATCATCGAAAACTATGTCTAGAAATTCCACTTCAAAATTTAGGATTACCTTTAAGCAGCACTGTTATACTCTCCCTTGGAGCAACAGTTTTGGGATATAGCCACAGGAACGTTTGCCTAGCCATTTATAATTTCCTATGTGGCACAAAAAGAATGCCTTGTTAATAGTTTTTAGTTTGAAGAATTGATTTATTTCTACTGCAGTTTAGAAAATTCAAAATGTAAAAGCACAAATGCACAGTTCAAATCTTACTATTACTATTCATAATTTAGCTTACTCAAGTTTAATATATTCTTTTTTTTTTAACATTCCTATCAACGCAAGGCTTACCATAGTATTGATCAATACTTCATCTCATGCATTCATAGTTCATTTTATATCTTGGATTATGTGTTTTCCTTTCTTTTTTCGAGCTATTTATTTATTAGCCAATTTATTTTATTTTATGTATTGAGTCATATTACCACCCGATTCGTGGCCTATCCCCCTCAGTGGGTTTGTGCCATTACCTGAGGCTTCATCATCATCATCATCATCGATCGGCTGTACTACTTCTCGCTGCTCTATCGTTCTGCGGAGCTTCATTGGGCTACCGTCATACTTCCGCCGTTTCATCCGCAATTTCGCCACCATAATAGCACCTTGAACGCAGCTGCTTCTTCGTGGTGGCCACAATCTTTCGACCTGGTCACCGGATTGCGATGCCGCATTCACAAAGCTGCGTCGTCTCTTGACGTCACCACCAATCCTGCGACATTTCGACGCAAGCGCTCCAACTTCAATACACACGGATGCCAACGGCGTCGGTCTTGAAGCCGTTCTCGCTCAGAAAAAGACTGCCTTCGATGAGTACATCGTCGCCTTCACCAGTCGAGCACTCACTAAACCCGAATCGAAGTATTCGGTAACAGAAAAGGAATGCCTGGCTATAATTTGGGCCATAACCAAATTCTGTCCGTATCTATATGGCCGCCCACTTGACGTGATAACCGATCACCATTCGCTGTGCTGGCTGTCGTCCTTAAAAGAACCATCCGGTCGTCTTGGTCGATGGGCCCTTCGACAGCAGGAGTACGACATTCGACTGTTGTACCATTCTCGCCGAAAACACTCGGATGCGGATGCCTTGTCTCGTTCGCCACTAACAGATGAGGTTTGCTACCCGAAGGCCTCATTGCCCCAGTCTTCCCTTGCTGCCACGGACATTCTTCTGGAGCAGACGAAAGACCCATGGATTGTGTCCATGCTGAGTTTCTTGTCCACCCCATCGACAAGCACTAACAATCGCGCACTACGTCGCCAAGCACATCACCTCTCCGTTCTCGTGGGGCTTTTGCACCGTCGCAACTACCTCCAGGACGGCCGCAAATGGTTGCTTGTCATCCCTCGGCATCTGCGTTCGGATATGTGTGCAGCGTTCCACGACGATTCCCAGTGCGCGCATGCAGGTGTACTGAAGACATACGCGCGTCTACGCCTTGTTTACTACTGGTGGGCGGCGTATCGATTCATCCGTCATTATGTACGCTCCTGTCTCGTTTGCCAACGCCGTAAAGTACCCCTTCGTCGTTCAACCGCCCCATTGCAGCCTTTGCCTTGCCCAGCACGTGCTTTTGATCGAGTAGGCATCGACATTTATGCAACTCTGCCAACCACATCAGACGGCAATCGCTGGGTAATCGTGGCCATCGACCATCTTACGCGCTATGTGGGAATTTCCCCTTTGCCCAGCGCTTCTGCACGTGACGTCACCTGGTTTCTCCTGCGCCACATCATCCTTCGCCATGGAGCTCCCAGGCAATTACTCAGTGACAGAGGCCGCGTCTTCCTTTCCGACGTCATCGAGGCTCTCCTCAAAGAATGCGGCATTATTCATCGCACCACTACTGCGTATCATTCTCAGACTAATGGCACGACCGAGCGCTTTAATCGCACTCTTGGTGACATGCTGGCTATGTACGTTGCATCCGACCAAACCAAATTGGACCATGTTCTACCATTTCTGACCTACGCTTATAATACCGCCACGCAGAGTACCACGGGATTTTTGCCCTTCTTTCTCCTGTACGGACGCGAAAATTTTTCCACAGTGGGTACTATCATTCGGTACCGCCCTGACACCATGGAAACCACCACTTTATCCGAAACTGTTCCACACGCAGAAGAGTGTCGCAAGCTATCGCGTATATTCACGGCAGAATACCAGCAACGCCAGAAGCACCATCGAGAATCTTCCGATGCCCCTGTAACTTATGCACCTGGCTCGCTAGTGTGCCTTTGGGTTCCAGCCCCTACCCCTGGACTGTCACCGAAACTCGCGTCGAAGTACCAGGGCCCATACCGCGTGATCAACCAAACGTCTCCAGTCAGCTATATCGTGGAACCCCTCGATCTACCTTTGGATCATCGCCATCGAGGACTTGCAATTGTGCATGTCCAGCGACTAAAGCAGTACTATGACCTGCCTGTGTTGTCCTACCCGTAGGTCGCCGGGACGTCTTCGTTTTCCGCAAGGGAGATAACTGTACTGTAAACTAAGGAGCAGTGGGGCTGTAACCAAGAGAGAGAGAACGACGACGAGAGAGACAAACCTTGTTTCGGTGCTCCATCGGCTGTACTACCTCTCGCTGGTCTATCGTTCTAGTTGCGAACGCCTACTGCCCGAAGTGCATCACGACAAGCAGAATATATTAATGCGATTAGCAATAGTTGCCTACTGCAGCTGTTTTGAGCATGTCTGTCTGTCTGTCTGTGTCTGTCTGTCTGTCTGTGTCTGTCTGTCTGTCTGTCTGTGTCTGTCTGTCTGTCTGTCTGTCTGTCTGTCTGTCTGTCTGTGTCTGTCTGTCTGTCTGTGTCTGCCTGTCTGTCTGTCTGTCTGTCTGTCTGTCTGTCTCTGTCTGTGTAGCCTCTTCCGCCGGCACAGTGACCCAAGTTGGCTACCAGCTTGCGCCGCTCAGCGCATACCCCGAGGACCAAATCTGGGCCGTCCGGCTGGCCGACGACGCCACGAATACTGTAACATTCGCGGTCCTGGTCGCATTCTACGTTGGAATCTGCGGATAAGATTGCACCATTTGCCGCGATATCTTTTCCTTAGTTTTGCCATCCCCTGATTGGCTGCTTAGCGCTCAAAAAGCGTGTCGCTTAAAGAATAAATGTCTTTGTCTTCCTGGCGATGCGTGGATCGTCTGCTCCTTTGGCCAGTCGTCCTGCCGCCCTCGGCGTCTAGCCGTCGAATACGTAAAAATACTAAAGGTCTGGGCGCCGCCTTGCAAGGGGGGCACCGGCGGGGCTTGTCTCCCGGCCACCCGCCTCCCTTGATCCAGGCAAGGACCTTTATTAATGCTTTGTGTCTCGCTCTCACTAGATTTGTACTCGTGATCATGGTGTAAAGTCGTGATTTCATCGTCATTTCAGCTTCGCGATCAGACCTTTGTCATGCCACCGTCATCGCGCTTGTGCGCTGACCCAATTGCCGAAGTTGTCTAATAGCTACTGCCTTTCGTTATGTTCTCGTAGTCGTAGCGACATCGTGGTCGTTGCAACGTCATCATTCCAGCTTTGCAATCTGACTGTTTTCGTGCCATCGTGTCCACGCCATTCTCGTCACGCCATCGTCATTATGCGTTGGTTGTCACATTGTCGCCAAGATGTTGTCATGGTCGTTCATCATCATCACTTCAGCTTCTTCATGCCGTCGTCGCCATGCCATCTTTATCATACAGGCTTCGTATTGCAGTCTTCGCCACGCCATTGTTTTATACTCTCTCCGTCCTCCCATTGTCCTTATACCATTGTCACGCCATCGTCGTTATTATGTCGTCGTTATGCTGCCGTCGTCATGCATTCGTGTTGCTACCGTTAACATACCGTCGCTGTTGCTTCATCGTCATCATGCTAACTTCGTCCTCCGACTCGTCATATTGTCATTGTCACGCCGTCGTCGTCACAGAGGCGGCTATTCTGTGACGACGATCACTTCGACGATATTAGCGCCTTGGTGAGAGGTAATGCTCAACGAGCCAATCAGCTCATCCGGTTTTGCTCAACCAGCTAATCAGAGTGCCTGACTGCGATACTATCGCCGAAAGTGATCGTCGCCGAATACGTCTCCAGTTATCGCACCATTGTCGTCATGCCATTGTCGTCATACTGTCTTCGTTGTTTCACCGGCGTCAATATTTCTTCTCCATTGTGTCGCAAGCAAGCTGGTGTTACTCAGTATGGATTATGCAGCCATTGTCATTGTTCGTCCTTACCTCGTCGTCAGACAGTAGGCATCATAGACCTGTTGTCATGTCCTCGTCACCATGGTGTAATCATCCGCCTGTCATTACGACATCGTCATCGTGCGCTTGCAAACCCATTGGCCTCATGTCATTGTCACTCTACTATAGTTATACCATCGCCATCATTGAAGAATCGTCATCTGATTATCGAAGTGGCGTCGTCGTCATACCGCCTTTATCGCTTCATCGACACTGTTGTTCTTCGTCGTTGCATCATCGCCAGTGCGTCGGCATCACACAGCCGGCGTCATCCCGCCATGCTAATGGGCAAACTTGGCCAGCGAGTATCACAGTAAAGTGGGACGATAACAGAGTATGTGGGAAATAGCCGAAGCAACCGAAGTTTCAGAATGATCACTACGGTGCTTAAATAAACGGGACTTCAGAAATATGGTGTGCCGCTAAATAGCAGGAAGGGTAATCGCATTGCCATCGAGAGTCATTTTCAGATGAGTTAGGCCATAATTTTAGTTGTTTGAAAGAGGGGCCGTTAAGGCCGTTTTTTATTTGTCGTTCATACAAGACTCACACAATGCTCAAATGAGGAAAGAGGGATGGATTTTCGGACTGTTAACTGGAGCTTTGTTTTCATGATTGTCTCCCCGGGCACGTGCGGACGCTTCTTGACGGAACTTTATATGGGGTTTGGCAGTATTCTTCAAGTATTAACATGCATTGCCATGACAGCTTTTGAAAGTCATTTGTTGGGGACCACGCCAAACAAGTTGTTCTACCTGAAAAAAAAAAAAGTATGTTCATGCCCGTGTACACAGGCTTCTCTTTCACCATAATTGTTTTTGATGGCTGGAAGGATAATGGAACTTACCCAAAATAGCCCGTCTTTACACTTAGGGATTTAAGAACTTCTTTCGAGAAGTATTTTATACCCCAGTAAAAAACAAAAGCAAAGACGAACATCATATATATCTCTGACTAAATGTGGTGGCAGTATTCAGACACGATGTGTAAGCACATCATGAGAAAACCTCCTATGGATGCTGGGGAAATGCTATCTCTGGGTTATATTTTGCTGAAGTTGTGCTGCAGGTATGATTTTACGACACGACCGAACGTGTCTTAAAGAACCGTTATGCTAATAAAATGCTGAAAGATTGGTGTACCTAAGACGGGTATGTAATTTTAGAAGCGCATGAGGGGCAACCTGGCAGAGTGATCGAAAGGTCTGTGAATCAGCCCGAGCTGGACGAGCATTCGATAAACATCAAGAAGCAGTTGCCATGGGGATAGACCAGAGACCTACGGCGAGTCATCTACTGAGTTATTGTCCCTAGAGCGGTACACTGAAGGCGTCGAGGCCAGGGGCACTATAACGTAAAACTATTACAAACTTTTCTATTCCGATTCTGCAATCAGCCCTGCACAATTGGTCAACACTTTTTGGACAACCCCTCCTTAACCTGTCTGCCACGCGACGTCACGAAAATCGTGATAGCTACCCATCTGATATAACGTGTACACACTGATTGTGCATGATGTGATCAAAGAAAACAAAAACAATTTCTGATTCGATTGGCCCTTCAAAGATCATCTGACCACCTTTCACAAAATTACACCGCATCGCAGACACAGAAGGAGGAAATTCCCTCCCCCCAGCGCCAAACTTAACAGGGCTCAGGCCGTTACCTTCAGGCTCTTACAGACAAAGTCCTACGTCACCCCCAGAGCGCTTAGTTGGATCGACCCGAACATACCGCAGTCGTGCTCCAAATACGGTCACGCATGCTGCTCCTTCGACCAGATGCTCTGGCTGTGCCCGCACAACGCGGACTCCGACCTTCGGTACAAATCCAAGCGGGACGCCTTGCTGACGAGCTCCGATTTCACGAACAAACTACAGGCCGTCCAGAGGGCCCACGACATCGCGGAGAGTCACCAGCTCCTTGTACCGTCGTGGGCGTAGCCACCAACTTGATTAGGGAGCCTTCGGTTCCCCCTAATCATGTTCTTTAAGACGCTCTAAAAAAGTTCTTGTGACTGTCACAGTCTCATTCGACCCGTTTTCGCCATTAACCCTCGGCTATTGGTCAAACTTTTCTGGCTGCACCAAAAAAAACTCACGCGTCAATGTGACATGTACGCCATAGAGATACATTAATATGCCGAACAAAACTGAATTTTATTCCGAATAGCTGCAGGCTGCCCCGTTCCGAAGGGAATAATTGATGGCCGCCACCGATCGCTCAGGCACTGGCGCCTCGCAACTGCCGGAGAGCATGGTTTTAATTCCGTATAATCAACCTTATTGCGTGGCCGTAGAACGTTTTCGAGCACTTTCGGCACGTGTACGACCTCATTCTGCCAAATCTTCTTTACTGATGATCCGTTTCAGCGTCATTCTTAAGCTTACGTTGCATGCCGCCGCGATTTTCGACGAGCCACCGCAAGCTAAGTAAGGCAAAGCGGACCAACCGCAGAGGCCGGCACCACCCTCTTGACCCGGTTATTGATTTTCAGTGCAGTGGCTCGGCCCCATAAAATTCTTCTCCACTTGAGCGTGCTCCTCCCCCCTTGTCAGCCAATTAGATAAGACAAGCCATTCATTGTAGGCAATGTTATTCGTTTTTCAAGCAAACGGAAGAGACCTCCTATAAACGAGGAGAGCGTTCGGTTTACCTGTTGTTACGTTTCGCCTACGACGCGCGGTATAGAGGGCGCGGATGCAACGGACGCCGGGGCTTCGTTCAAAGCGGCGGACATTTTGGCCCGTTCAGCGCTGCCGCAACGCTTCCTGCCAAGCGCGTCTAGGCATGTTTCAATGCCACGTGTCTTCGCGCGCGCGCGCGCGCGTGTGTGTGTGTGTGTGTGTGTGTGTGTGTGTGTGTGTGTGTGTGTGTGTACATGTTGGTGCCCACGCTTGTCAAATCACGGCAGCCGGAGAGAGGAGCTCACCAACTGTGAAGCGAGGAGGTCTGACCGGCGCCGGCCCGGCGGATGCGTCACTTCTCGTCTTAACGTGTCCGTGCGCCGCCGTCACGTGCTCCTCATCTCGAGCCGTTCCTACTTGCCCTCGACTCCGAGAGTATAAAAGCAGCAGCCCACGGACGCCGAGAGAGGCTTCGATTTCTTCCGTCGAGTAACGTGGTCTCCCGTCTCTCCACTTCGGTCGACCTGACCGGCCGCTCTTTTGCGATGCTAAAATAAACAATTTGTTCTGTTAGCAATCGACTCATGCTTTGCCAGGACCTTCGGATGCTTCCAGTTGTGCACTAGGCCGCCAGGCCAACGCTACCCTTGGGGCTTGCGACCCAGATGCAACAACTGGCTGCCAGCGGTGAGATGGCGACAGCGGAGGCCAGCAGCGAAGATATGCGGTCGACTGTATGCTGAGCAGCACAACGACCATCCGGGAGCAGTGCAACGAGCCCTGTGTGATGACTGGTTGCCCGCAGCGGAACGACTGTGCTGAATTCTCGGCTGCGAGGTTGGGTGAGTGCGGGAATTTCTTCATCTGAGTTTTGCCAGGCTTTTGTTAGTGTCAGAAACAGAGCTGGTAATTGTGGTTGTCGTTGCTGCCGGGTTAGTTTGTGGCAAGACAATAGTAGGCAGTAGAGAAAGC
This sequence comes from Dermacentor andersoni, assembly GCF_023375885.2. NCBI lineage: Eukaryota > Metazoa > Arthropoda > Arachnida > Ixodida > Ixodidae > Dermacentor > Dermacentor andersoni. The sequence goes on along the minus strand of NW_027314752.1, from coordinate 220,924 downwards.
AGCATTCAGAGCAGCCATGAATTTGAAGTCGTTGCGCAAACCGAAATTGCTGGAGCTTGCAAGAGAGTTGGGTCTGGATGTCTCAGACAAACTCAGAAAACCAGAACTGCTAAGGGCTATTCTTGAGTTAGAAGCTGAGGATGACGAGCTGTCGGAATGCCTTGAGGCCATTGAGGAGAGGGAGACGGCAAAAAGACAGGAGCGCGAACGCAAAGAGCAAAAAGAGAAAGACGAGCGCGAACGAGAAGAGCAGAGTGAAAAAGAAGAGCGCGACCGTCAACACGCTTTGGAAATGAAGCGTCTCGAGGTAGAGATGGAACGCGCTCGTAATGGAAGTGAGGCACACGGTGCAGAACGAGTGTCGTTCAAAATGACTGACCTGATGCGGCCGTTTAAGCTTGGAGAGGACATTGGTTTGTTCCTAGTTAACTTTGAGCGAACGTGCGAGAAGCAGGGGTTCTCTCGAGAAACGTGGCCACAGCGCTTGCTCACTTTGTTAACCGGCGAGGCGGCCGACGTAGTCGCTCGCTTGAAGAGAGAGGAGGCGGAGGATTTCGACAAAGTGAAATCGAGTCTGCTAAAAAAGTACAGGCTGTAAGCGGAGGCGTTCCGTCGGATGTTTCGGGAAAATGAGAAAGGCAGAAGTGAGTCATATATAGAGTTTGCCTACAGGCTAATGTCAAACATGCAGGAGTGGCTCAAAGAAGAGAAAGTGTTTGGTGACCACGAGAAAGTTCCGCAGTGTTTCGGGCTGGAACAGTTTTATAGTCGGTTACCTGAACACGTGCGGTACTGGGTCTTGGATAGGCCAGACGTTAGTACGGTGGCTAAAGCCACCGAGCTAGCCGAGGAGTTTGTGACGCGTCGGGCTCGCGGAGCTAAGGACGGTCAAAAGGGTGAATTTGGCTCCAAGTTTGAGAGGCCGAAGTTCACACCCATGAGAGCAAGGGGGGACACACGTAGTGCGGATGCGAGTGAAAGCAGTCCGACCGAACGTAAGGACACGGCGGCAACCGAAGCCGAACGCAGAAAGCGGTTCGAGACGAGGCAAGCGCGCTTTTGTTATACGTGCCAGAAGCCGGGTCACTTGTCGGCGCAGTGTCCAGATACAAAAACAAAAGTCGTGTTTTTGTCATTATGCAGCACTGACGAGAACATGAAGCTTCTCGAGCCTTGTATGCGAGACCTCCTCGTGAACGGGAAAGAGTGCCGAGTGCTTCGTGATTCCGCAGCTACAATGGATGTAGTTCACCCCTCTTACGTAGAACCCGATATGTTCACGGGCGAGTGCGCATGGATCAAGCAAGCCGTGGAAGCTCATAGAGTGTGTCTACCCGTAGCAAAAGTGCTTATTGAAGGACCTTTCGGAGCGCTTGAGACGGAGGCCGCAGTGTCATCTATGCTGCCCCCCCCCCCCCCCCCCCCCCCAGTACCCGTACCTATTTTCGAACAGGTCCGATCACCTCCTGCGCGAGAAGGGGCTTTTGTTTGGTGAGGCTAGCGTTCAGGCCTTAACCAGATCGAGAGTTCCGGGGCTCGCTGCAAAGGCGTAGTTGCGAGGCCAACGTTGTCGAACAATGAGAAAGGGTCGGAGGCGCAGCAAGCTGACATACAGAGCACGTCCGAACTGAATAAAATTGAGCCTGTAGCGTTGAAGGCACCAGATACTGGAGAGGAAATGCCCGACACGGGAAAGTTTGAAGAGCTATCTGCAGATTTGCTGATCGCGCCTACGTCAGATGGACTAAATAGGTTGCTATAAGTCAGGCGGTCGGCTTTGATAGCCAAGCAAAAAAAGGATGGCAGCCTAGAAAACATGCGCTGCAATGTCAAGGAAGGTATCGCCAAGAAAAATGCTCGTTTTGTGGAAAGAAGTGGGGTCCTGTACCGGAAGTATCTAGACCGCAGGGGACTGGAGTTCGATCAGCTGATCGTGCCTCAATGCTACCGTCAGGATCTGTTGCGCTTGTCGCATTGAGGTTCGTGGTCCGGACACCTAGGAGTTGAGAAGACTAAGGACCCTCTCTTGCCAGAGTACTATTGGCCAGGGTGTTTTCGTGACGCAGAACACTTTGTGAGGACATGTGACACCTGTCAGCGGGTGGGCAAACCAGGGGACAAATTGAAGGCGCCGTTGAAGTTGGTACCTATCATTACGGAGCCTTTTAGACGGTTCGTTATTGATACAGTGGGACCTCTGCCGGTAACAACCACGGGGTACAGACACATTTTGACTGTGACCTGCCCAGCGACAAAGTTCCCTGAAGCAGTGCCGCTTAAAGAACTCAGCTCAGTTGAGATAGTCAATGGACTACTGTCCATATTTGCGCGAGTTGGTTTTCCTGCGGAAATCCAGTCACATCAGGGCACTGTGTTTACTAGCGCTTTAACGACAGCCTTTCTCGAAAGGTGTAGGGTAAAGCTGTTACACAGCTCAGTGCACCACCCACAGACGAATTCCGTTGAGAAGCTCCATTCCGTCATGAAGCGCGTGTTTAGGGCATTGTGGTTTGAACAACAAACTGACTGGGAGCTGTGTCTGCCTGTGGTGATGTTTGCATTAAGGACCGCACCGCATGCGGCTGCGGGGTTTTTGCCAGCAGAGCTGATCTACGGTCGCTCGCTGCGGTCTCCGCTTCGCATGCTTCGAGACGTGTCACTGCCCTCTCCAATGGCTGCAGACCATCTCTTCCAAAAATGGCCGCCTCCTGCGCTGGAGCCTCGCTTTGCAACAATATTCCTTTGAGGTGCGTTACAAAAAGGGGAGTCTCAACGGTAACGCCGATGGCTTAAGTCGAGGCCCCTAACGCAGGAATCAGCCTCAAAGTAGTTTGTTACTGATGTTTTCTTCCTGAGGCAGAATTTTTAACATATTGCTTTTGTTTAGTGCTTCAAAGTCATGACGTGCTTTCTAGTGCAATTTTCCAATTTGTGGACGCGTTCTGAGTGCTGCTAGACTACTGTAAGGAACTAGGCAGTAGTATAAAATGGGAAAGAGCCTGGCAGGGCTTAGTGAGGGTTGTGTCGTGCTTGCTGACTGAGCGGTTGAGTTACGGCGTAGTTCTAACGCTTGCTGGGAACGAGAACAAAAATTGCAACTCTCCCGAAGTCACTTTGCAGTGTCCTGTGTGAACCTGAACGTGAGAACGAGGCCTTCTCGGTGCGCTGCGCTCAAGAAACATCGAGGGATGACCGACTTCGGTTATGAGCATCATCGAGCGACATCCCGCCGGACAGCGGACGCAGTCCCCTGACCATCGGGATCTCCTTCTCCCGGCGGGGCGGTCTGTTACGTTTCGCCTACGACGCGCGTTATAGCCGGCGCGGATGCAACGGACGCTGGTGCTTCGTTCAAAGCGGCGGACATTTTGGCCCGTTCAGCGCTGCCGCAACGCTTCCTGCCAAGCGCGTCCAGGCATGTTTCAATGCCACGTGTCTTCGTGTGTGTGTGTGTGTGTTTGTGTGTGTGTGTGCGTGTGTGTTTGTGTGTGTGTACATGTTGGTGCCCACGCTTGTCAAAGCGCGGCAGCCGGGGAGAGGAGCTCCCCAACTGTGAAGCGAGGAGGTCTGACCGGCGCCGGCCCGGTGGATGCGTCACTTCTCGTCTTAACGTATCCGTGCGCCGCCGTCACGTGCTCCTCATCCCGTGCCGTTCCTTCTTGCCCTCGACTCCGAGAGTATAAAAGCAGCAGCCAACGGCCGCCAAGAGAGGCTTCGATTTCTTCCGTCGAGTAACGTGGTCTCCCGTCTCTCCACTTCGGTCGACCTGACCGGCCGCTCTTTTGCGATGCTAAAATAAACAAGTTGTTCCGTTAGCAATCGACTCATCCTTTGCCAGGACCTTCGGATGCTTCCAGTCGTGCCCCAGGCCGCTAGGCCAACGCTACCCTTGGGGCTTGTGACCCAGATGCAACACTGTTCATAAAACCCTGCGGGTGACTACCCGATCCTTGCGTCGGCGGTTACGGAAATTTTACGTCAGGAGATTGGAATAAAAACGTGTTGGAATAGTTTTACTTTATAGGTCCCCAGTACTTTATACTCCGTGAACGATGAGCAACTGCCATACCGTATCAAAAATTATTACACGGCTATACGAAGAACGGATAGCAGTTTCAACGACCGCATAAACATGTAAACATTCGTTCAATAGCTAAATTAACGAGCACTGAGTCACACACTCTTAAGCAGACTTGAACACATCTCACTCGATGAGCGCGGACACTCCTTGTCAATATGCCGATATGAGGAAGCGCGGGAGCAGCAGCGAGCAAATTGAGCGTTGTGCTGCCTCTCACTTCAACGCGAACTAAACGTCGAGAACACAGCGCACACGAAGCTATGAAAAATAGGCGCACTGTGTCCCCATCACAGATTGCTTTCAAGACAGGACTCGCTCTACCGCGCTATACGCCGCCGCCGGAGTAGAACGCCCTCTCACCCCCTCTGACGGCGCACTTCCTTCCTGCCTTCCTACCTTGCTCGCGCGAGATCATGCCACTATCGTAGGATCGCCCTTGTAAGCTTTCACTCGCACATACAACATAGATCTAGCGACAATGCTGTTAACGCGCTTGCACTTATTACGGAACATCACGGCGACAGCGGAAATGCGCCTGGGTCAACGAATCATTGCTGTCGCAATGAAATTGCGCTGGCCATCGTGCGAGCTTGCGAGTCTCGCGAACGATTACTAGATGATGCCACACTTAGGTGACAGGCAGCTGCCGGTATTCAGGACAGACGAGAGTGGCTGGTGCACTTTGCCGGAGCCTTTCTAACATACTTGGTTGGCGATATATTTCTGGTCGAAGGAGTGAGTCCCTGTAGTCAACATTTATAAAGCCATCAGCCTACGCGGAAGAAACTGGCCTGAGTTTGGCTTCTCCGTGTGCTGTGAGAGCGCTTGACTGAGCACACCAGCGTGCGGAAACACAGCCGGGAATGCGGTGCAGCCGTTTGCCGTAGGTCGGCAGTGTCTTCACAGTGATAAGGGCATTGCGGGAGCTGATCAACGCTCAGCCGGGGCCAAACAGCTGTATCGTCGGTTCGGTTAAAAAGAACATATTGAACGCTGAACTGACCTTGGCCAGCTACCCACGTCTCGCATCCGGGTCATCCAGTCATACCGTATGAATGGCGCTTAAATAATTCAAGCACAGGTATGATGCACGTATTGCATATATACGTACCCTCTGGTGAAGGGATTTGCATTCCGATGATGAAACAACCATAGCCAGCATACCGAAATTCGTATACAACTGGTTGGGGAGGCGTTATTCCTGCAAGAGTGCCAGTGGTTTCGGCGTATATTAATTTCAGATTCGTAAGCTAAACATACACATACTCAGTTTTCCCATAATGCATTGTACTCAGTAGATGGTGCCGAGCACCCTACATGAGGGCTGGCGAGCAATTAAAAGTTGATGATTCATGTGCAATAATTAAATCCATCAGAGTCCCTGATTAGATAGACGCGTTTTCATTGAGAACGACTTTATTGACAGCAGGAGGTGGCTGTAGCATGCAAATGCCTTGCATGCTGCTTTATAAGAATAATACAAAAAATAAGGAATAATTTAAATTGTAAAAAAAGAATGAAAACATGAGTACAACCAAAAATACGCCAAGGTTATCTTTCCGAATTAAATAAAAATAAGAAATAAGAAAAATATTATTAATTGCAAACATTCGAAAAAGTAATCACTTATCGTACTTAAAGCGTTCATTAACTAGCGATGAAATAAGCGAAGTGATATATAAGGGGCGTAGGTTAATTAAAATTCTAAGTGCGCATTTCTCGCATAAGAAAATCATGTGAGAGCACAACCTCTAAGGATGGTTCTCGATGGCAATGCGTTCACTGGGAATCACTAATGCGCCGCAACTACTGCCACCGTCGAAACGAGTTCGAAACAAACACCGCAGCGGCACTCATTTTTCACTCTTCCCCAAGAACGTGGTGATGATGATGTTGATGGCAATTTATTCGCTCTCTTTTGAAATGGGGCGGGACTAATAGCCACCTAGCCTGCTTCAGTTACTCAGGTAGGCAATACGTGCTTTTCATTCTAGCCTTTTTGCATACATCTTCTTTATTCATTTTCTCTTCCTGAAAACTTCTCTGTCTACCTTTTACCGCTTCCTATGCTTTCAACGGATGTGGTCGTATCAATATCTTCTGCGATTTTTTTACGCCAATACTCTAAATGTCTGTTACTTACCTCGACTGCTGGCCGGCTGATGCTTCCGTCTACTTTAAATCCAAGAGGTTCTAAAGGTGTACGTAACCTACAGGCCTCACTGGGTGAATCTATTCGTATTCCTTTAGGATGTGCGGGGTGATCTCCAGATTTCTGCTGAGTATACACATGTCTCATCTCATTGCGGATATTTCCTCCAGTAGGTTTTTGCTTTAGACAACTAGTTAGAGCCTCAAATAGCAAGACCCTCCCCTTTGTGTTATCGTATAGGTTTTCCCTATTAAATTCTTCCTCCACATTATTGTAAATCTCCATTGCCGTTTTTTATCCCTTGTATCGAATTCACTGTCTCTGCCTTTCTCAGTTTTTTTTTTTTGATGATTTTGATGACTCCTTGTTTTGTGTTTACCCGGTACCGGTTTGCAAGCATTCTTCACCTTTTCCTCCGTTCTGTGTTCATGATTTTCAGGTACAGATACTTGTGCACTTTATCCGTCCATTTATTTTTATCCATCTTCCTAAGTGTTTATTAAAAACTACTATGCGCTTCTCTGACTTCAAACGAGGCCCAATTCAGGTCACACTGCGCCGCTTCATTTGTGGTTTTGCCGTGCGCTCCCAAAGCCAACCGGCCTACCGATCTTTGGTTCACTTCCAACCACGACAAGATATCCTATTCAGAGATATGCGAGACGCACAGAATGGTGTTTGCGAAAGCTAGCGCTGGCATCATTACTGCTTTCCAGATTCCACGCACCACATCGTATCTATTGGTGCCCCGAAGTGTTCTATGTTTCAGAATTGCTGCATTCAGCTTCCCTTTTATATTCAAATTATTTTGGTGGGTTCATTGGTAAGTGTTTGCTTGGTTTATGTATACGCTGAGGTATTTATAGAGCCTTACAGTCGGCGCCATCCGCACCACGACCGCGAAGCCTGCACGCGGCTTACGAAATTCTTCATGCGTCTCTACGTGCGTATGTTAAGAAACGAGTCATTCAATAACAGGGATCCTCTCGCGTTTCTTTCTGGACACGCTACACCATCTAGTAGCTCTAGCGAGAAGTCAGCGCGTGAACTCCGATACGAAAAACATGGCGCGCCAGCTCTACGAACGCTGCGAATTGTATCAGCGGTTGCCCCACACTCAGTGGTCCATTTTCAGTCACCCAAGTTACCGACACGTTCGTTGAAGAACAACGCATACTCAGTGCATCCATGGCGCAGCTGGCTAAAGCGTTGGGGTGAAAGGCGTACATCGAAAAGCGGCATATAATCACGGCATTTGTGCTGCAGCTTGCTAATGCGTCGGGTCGCTGTACTTGAGGAACCCTAGTGTTATGGGTACGATTCCTCTGAGTATCGGATAAGTTTAAGGGATCTTTTTTGCCATTGTAGAGAGGCACATTCCCAGTGGCACATGGCTAGTTACCCAATTGCCGTCAAAGACGTTCATTGAAGAGCGGTGCACACCTACTGGCCACTTACCAGTGACCTAAGTTGGCATCAAAGAGGTTCACTCGAAACCAGCGCAGACCGAGGGATACGTATGTATACATTGCCACATAATCAGTGACCCACGTTTGTGCGGTGGTCGGTTTTGAACCCTGTTAACCTCGAACAGCCGCCCGATGTGCTAAGCATTCGACCACAGACCACCCAAAGACCCAGGTAGGCGAATTAACGCTTAGGTACAAACAAATATACAGAAATGCAAACGCAGATGCAAAGTCCCCGGAAAGTGCATGACGCATCTTCATAATGCTAACCCGTTAAAATTGCGGCAGAACTCATTTCATGATGACTTCCGATGGCAATATGCCATTAGCATTTGATCAATTCAGCCACACACCGGTTTTGTGCCGACGACGACACACCGAGAGTCTGATGACAAAGCTGAAATAACGAAGAATAACGCCACCACATCAAGAGCACGATCCCATACCTAGTTACTCATGTTCACACACAACATTGGCCACCGTGCCAATCTTTCAGACAAGGTGGCTCGAGGCTTCACAAATAATGCAGCCGCAACGGACACCGAAGTAGAACACACTACACACATAGACCCTAATTACGCAACAATTCTGAAAAATTACAGGGAGAATACAAGAACGTATGTACCACCTAATAGGAATTTTACAGTGGTAGAGTCTGGAGCTCTATGCAGACTCCAGACAAACACATGCACAAAGTTACACAAGCTACATGTATTCGACCCCTCAGCATACAGTGATATACGTCCGTGGTGTGGGATGGGACCACACCAACCTTGTTCCACATCACGTGGGAGTGTACATTACCTAATGAATGACATCGCAACACGAACAATACAAAGGAACAATGTGAGGCACTGCTGTCTAGCCTCGTCCTTGAAGACCAGCTTGGGCTGTTCCACAAAGCAGAGAGAATGGCAAAGGCCAGCGGGGTCTAGGGGATCCGACCACTTGCGACGACCCGTCTTAAGCGGGAACACAATTTCTCTGTGTGCAAGTAAACTTTCGCTGTCTCTCTGTGCATATATATATATATATATATATATAATACAAGGAAAAGTTCTGTAGGTCCGGTGCATAGGTAGTTGAAGAAACGGAGCGCACTAACGAAAACTGCATTTTTAATGGTTGAATGTTTCGGCCATGGCACGGTCTTCGTCAGAAGAACACCTTTTATTCTGACGAAGGCCGTGCCACGGTCGAAACGTTCAACCATTAAAAATGCAATTTTCGTAAGTGTGCTCCGTTTCTTCAACTATATATATATATATATATATATATATATATATATATATATATACTGTAGGTGGGGCATATGCCAGTAGCGCTGTGAATACTGCAATCACTTCGGCGTGAGACCCGAGCTTGAGCAGCGAATGCCAAGAGCCAGGACTGGTCTTACAAAGCTACTTGGGATCCCTCGGACGAGTTTCAATAAATCCCCCTTTCATTTGGTGGAAGTGCGCAGTAACCTCAAAAATTGGAACTCCAAGGCCAGACGCTACCCACTGCTGCGACGATGCCTGACGAAATCACCCAGCAAGATACACCACAGCCTCCAGCTGTCATCGTTTCTGGTGTGTTGCGCCAGCGTGATCCTGCCATCTTTAGAGGCACCGATGATCATGATGTGGAGGGTTGGTTGTCATCGTACGAACGGGTGAGCAAACACAATGAGTGGCACGACGCCACCAAGTTCTAGAACGTGGTGTTTTACTTAACCGGCGTCGCGAACCTCTCGTTTCGAAACCACGTACATGATTTCACAACATGGAGTGCATTAAAAGGCAAGATTCGTAGAAGTGTTCAGCTGCCCCGATTTGCCCAAACTTCGCGCATGAACAACGCTTACGTGGGCGCGCCCAACATCACGGTGAAATCTTTACAAGGTACATCCAAGATGTTATTGACCTGTGTAAGCGCGTGAATTCGTCAATGGCAGAACAGGAGGGGGTAAAACACATCATGAAAGGCATCGTCGAGGACGCCTTTCAAATGTTGTTAGCGAAGGATCCGCGTATCGTGATTAAAGTTGTCAACTTCTGCCAAAGTTTTCATGAGCTGCGGAAACAACACATCTTAGCCCGGCGCTCACCACCCACGGAAATTTTGTTAGCAGCCATGACTATCGGGGACAACCAAACAGCTTTTATGGCGCAGATAAAATAACTCGTGCGCGACGAGGCCGCACGACAGCTCTCCATTTTACCGACCACGGAGAAGCCTTCTCACTATTTGGCTCCTGCGATCTGACAGATGACTCAAGAGTAAGTGACCGAAGCTCTTCCATCTCAGTCAGCCGGCTCCCGTCGAAGCACCTCTGACGTATGCTGAAGATGTTGTAGGGACGCCTCGTCCACCAGGGTTCTCTCCTCTGCCTTCAGCACCTCGCCCGCCGGTGTTCTCTCCTCCGGCTTCACCTCGCCAGCCAGCGGCTCCCCTTTTGAGTGCGCAGCAACAGGTTTCGAATCCTCGGTGCACTGTTGACAACCGTCCAATATGCTACGCCTGCGGTACCCCGGAACATGTAGCGCGCTTCGGCCGACGGCGCTTCCCGGCCTTCATGGGCACCGCGCGAGCCCTCAGCTACGGCTTCGGATTGTCGCTGCCCGCTACCCGCAGTACTCGCTACCCAGTTACCGCAGTACACGCTACCCGCAGTAACTGCCGCTACCCGAAGTCTACGCTGATGATGACGTACCAGTTCCGCAGTCACTGCCCTATTGTACTCGTCGCTCGCCTTCCTCTCATCGCCGATCATTGTCACCCATTCGTCCTAGGCCAAGTGTCAGTACTACTGAGACGAAAAACTGATTTTCGTGATTCCTGAGGCACAAACTTCGTCGTCGTCGGAACATCAAAGTCCTGCATTCTCCTTGTTAACGTTATTGAAGTGTCCGTTGGTGGAATCGAATCTCTCGCGCTCGTCGATACAGGTGCTGTTGTATCTGTGATTAGTGAGACGCTTTGTCATTCATTACGGAAAGTGACCATGACGCCTTCGGTGCCATCGCTAGGACCGCCAGTGCATAAGTTTAGCTAGTCGCTATGTGCACTGCAGCGGCGCTGATTCGAAAAATGTTCTATTCGATTGATTTCTTTGTGTTAACTTGTTGCTCCCACGATATGATTCTCGGCTGGGATTTTCTCTTGCGTCATCATGCCGTCATTAACTGTGCACGTGCTGAGGTTCAGTTGTTCGTTCTGTGCGGTTTGCCATCTCACGATTTTCAAGTTCATGATGTTAGCAGGATCTGTGTAGCTTCAGATACTAACCTTCTCCCTCGCAGTGCTGTATTTGTCCCTCTTTCATGCACATCACTTGCCGACGCGACTGTCATGTTTACACCCACTGCCGTCTTCAGTCGCCGCCAGCCGATTTGTTGCCTTTTGCCCTCCTCACGGTTCACCATGGTGCTGCAAAAATACTGCTTTCTAACCCAGATGCGTACACTTTGGCTTTGCACTGTGGTGAGACTATTCGCACGATCCAAATTGTGAACGCTGACGTTATTGTGCACTGACGCACTGATAGCACTGATGCCCCATGTGCCATCTGACTGGATATCACCAGATATTTTTTTTGGGCTCTATTGCCGATGGCAGGGATACAACACACCGTCAGCCGCTGCTTACTCTTTTAAGTGATTTTCACGCATCGTCTGGCTGGAACCAAGCGTCATTAGGCCGCACATGTACCATTGCTCGCCACATTGATAAGGCGCATCACGCACCATTATGCCAGCGTCCGTACCGCGGGCCATCCACTGAGCGTCGTGTCATCACGGATCAAGTTGAGGACATACTTGAACGTGGTGTTATCAAACCATCCTGCGGACCTTGGTCGTCTCCCGTAGTACTAATTAAGAAAAAAAGGATGGCTCGATTCATTTCTATGTGGACTATCGTCGGCTTAAAAAGATTACACGAAAAAATGTCTACCTTCTACCTCGCATAGGTGACGGCCTGGATTGTTTACATGGTGCCAAATTCTTTTCTTATTTGGATTTGTCATCGGTCTATTGGCAAGTCCCGATGGATGAGTCAGATCACTGAAAGAAAACTTTCATTACGCCTGACGGCCTCTACGAATTTACGGTAATGCTGTTCGGCCTATGCAATGCGCCTGCGACATTCGAAAGGATGCTGAGCAATATCTTGCGAGGCCTGAAATGGAAGACGTGTTTGTGTTATTTAGACGACGTGGTAGCTTTCTGCCATGATTGCACCACTTACCTCCCTCGTCTATGCGAAGTTCTTACTTGCTTTGCCACCACCGGCATTCAACTTAACTTGCAAAACTGCTGCTTCAGACCGCGCCAGCTGATCATACTTGGCCACGTCGTTTCCAAAGACGGCGTCCTTTGTGACCCTGACAAGATTCGTGCTGTCGCAGAATTTCCGCAGCCGACTACAGTGAAAGAGCTCTGAAATTTTGTCGGTCTCTGCTCTTATTTTCGACGCTTTGGGCACAGACTTGCCTGCATCATCGCACCCCTCACGAAGCTCCCACTGGCGCTGGTTACCTTCGCGATTCGACTCCAGCATGCTTGATTGCATGCTTGATCGCTGCTTACCTCGCCACCCGTTCTATGTCACTATGACGCGAGTGCTCCGACCAAAGTTCACACGGACGCCAGCAGCGTTGGTATTAGAGCCGTCCTTGAGCAACGCAAGTCTGGCTTTCCAGAATATGTGGTTTCCTATACAAGCCGTGCCCTCACAAAGGCAGAAACCAATTATTCTGACACCGAAAAAGAGTGTTTGGCTATAGTTTGGGCTTTAAGAAAATTCCGCCCAAACTTGTGTGGCCATTCCTTCGGCATTTTGGCAGACCACCACGCGGTGTGCTGGCTTGCGTCACTGAAAGACCTATTGGGACGGCTTGGACGTTGGGCTCTTCTATTCCAAGAATTTGACATTCGCGTCATCTATCGCTCCGGGTGTCAACATCATGACGCACATGCGCTCTCTCAGTCACTCATGCGATCTGGCAAACCGCTACCCTTATCCATCGATTGCCTGGTTGCTACGCTTACTATTACTGCCATGCCGTCTGAACAGAGAAATGATCTGCGGATTGCGTCTCATTGACATTCTCACCAGTTCTTCAACGGCTACATACCCTTGAGCTTCGTCCGCAAGCCAACCATTTCGTGCTAAGGGACGCTATCTTATACCGCCGGAACTCTCAGCGACACGATCGCAAGTGGCTGCTGGTCATCCCTCGCCATTTGTGTTCCAGCATATGCCCGTATTTGATAACCGATTCACAAGGTCATGCTGCCGTACTGAATAGCTGCGAGTTGCCCCGCCAGCGGTACTACTAACACGGCATGCATACTTATGTCCGCGAATGCATTCGGTCACGCGCAGCCTGTCAGCGACGCAAGGCATCTCCTCATACGACAGGCCCTCTGCAACCTTTGCCGTCTCATACACGTCCCTTTCGCCTGGTTGGCATCGACCATTATGGACCCCTTCTATGGACTGCTAACGGAAATCGTTGGATAATTGTCGCAGTAGATCAACAAGATGCGCCGAAATTGCTGCACTTGCTTCGGCTGCTGCTTGCGACGTCACCGCGGTCATCTTACGGCACGGCGCTCCGCGAGGACTGCTCAGCAATCGAGGCCGTGTTTTCTTGTTCGAAGTTGCTAATGACCTACTCGCCGTGTGCCACGCTATGGACCGCACCACAACGTCATATAACGCTCAGGCTAACGGTTGCACGGAACGATTCAACCGCACTCTTGGTGACATGCTAACGATGTACGTTGCGTCTGATCATTCCAATTGGGACGACGTCCTCCCTTTTGTGGCGTACGCGTATAATACTGCCACTCAGGCTACCACAGGCTTCTCACCCTTTTTGCTTCTTCATGCATGGGAACTTTCATCTGCCTTGACACCGTACCACCATGTCATACGGATACCTCTGAATTCACGCCTCTTTCCGAAGTTGCTCGCCATGCTGAAGAGTGCCGTCAACTGGCTCGCTCATTCACGTGGGATACCCAAGGCATTCAAAAAGATCGCCATGGAAACGATCAACAACACAGCCCTTCGCCATGGATACTCCCAACTGGCTTCAGCTGCCCTTCCAATGTACAGGCTTTAGCCCAAAGCTTGCTCCAAATATTAGGGTCTGTACCAGATCGTGGAGTGTACATCGCTTGTCAACTATGCGGTTGAATCGGTGAGGCCACCTTCGGACAAGCGCCACCATTACCGCGAGACGGTTCATGTAAACCACCTGAAGCCATACCATGACCCCCTCATCGTGTCATCACCTTAAGTGGCAAGGACGGCTCATCTTCGACGCAGGGGTAATTGTAGTGGGGAATATGCATTTTGTGCTGTGGGTACTGCCACCATCGCTTCGGCGCGAGACCCGAGCTCGATCAGCTGATACCAAGAAAAAGGACTGGTCTTACAGAGACACTTGCGATCCCTCGGACGAGCTACAAACAATCATAATTTTGTACCCTATATATATATATATATATATATATATATATATATATATATATATATATATATATATATATATGTATATATATATATATATATATATATATATATATATATATATTCAGGCTGGCTACGGCGACTGCAGGGCAAAGGCGTCTCTCATACTTCGCCAACTACCCGGTGACGTGTTAATTGTGGCCATGTTGTCCCTGCTAACTTCTTAATCTCAGCCGCCCGCCTAACTTTCCGCCACCCCTTGCTACGCTTCCCTTCTATTGGAATCGAGTCCATAACCCGTAATGACGATCGGTTATGTTCCCTCCTCATTACATGCCCTCCCCATGCCCATTTCTGTTTCTTGATTTCAAGTAAGATGTCATTACGTCCCGTTTGTTCCCTCACTCCATCTGCCCTCTTCTTATCCCCTTACCGTAACACCCATCATTCTTCTTTCCATAGCTCGTTGCGTCGTCCTGAATTTGAGTACAACGCGTTTCGTAAGCCTCCAGGTTTCTGCCCCGTAATTAAGTACTGGTAAGACACAGCTGTTATACACTTTTCTCTTGAGGGATAATGGCAACCTGCTGTTCATGATTTGCGAATGCCTGTCATACGCGCCGCAGCCCATTTTTATTCTTCTGATTACTTCGGCCTCAAGATCCGGATCCGCGGTCACTGCCGGCACTAAGCAGATGTATTCCCTTACCACTTCCAGTGCCTCACTACCTATCGTAAACTGTTGTTCTCTTTCGAGACTGTTAACCATTCCTTTAGTTTTCTGCAGATTAGTTTTAGGCCCGCCTTTCTGCTTTGCTTGTCCAGGTGAAAGAGCATGCATTGCAATTGGTCCCCTGAGTTACTATGCTAGGCAATATCATCATCGAATCACAAGTTACTAAAGTATTCTCTATTAACTCTTATCCCCAATTCTTCCCAATTCAGGTCTCTGAATACCTCCTGTAAACACGCTGTAAATAGCATTGGAGAGATCGTATTTCCCTGCCTGACGTCCTTCTTTATGGGGATTTTGTTTCTTTCTTTATGGAGGACTAAGGTGGCTGTGGAGCCGCTATTGATATCTTTCAGTATCTTTACATACGGCTCGTCTACACCTTGATTCCGTAATGCCTGCATGACTGCTGGTGTTTCGACTGAATAAAACGCTTTCTTGGAATCAATGAAACCTGTATATAAGGATTGGTTATATTCCGCAAATTTCTCTATCACCTGATTGATAGTGTGAATATGGCCTATTGCTGAGAACCCTTTACGAAATCCTGCCTGGTCCTTTGGTTGACAGAAGTCTAAGGTGTTCCTGATTCTATTTGCGTTTACCTTAGTAAATGCTTTGTAGGCAACAGACAGTAAGCTGGTCGGCCTATAATTTCTCATATCTTCGGCGTCCAAGATTGTGTTCGCGTTCTTCTAAGATTCCGGTACGCTCGAGGCCATGAGGCATTGCGTATAGAGGGTCGCCGGTTTTTCTAGAACGTTCCAAATCCAACGTTCAACAAATCTGATGTTACCTTATCCTCCCCAGCTGCCTTCCCCCTTTGCATAGCTCCCAAGTCTTTCTCTACTTTTTGCGGCGTTACTTGTGGGATTTCGAATTGCACTAGACTATTCCTTCTTCCATTATCGTCGTGGGTGCCACTGGTACTGTATAAATCTGTATAGAGCTCCTCAGGCACTTGAACTGTCTTATCCATGTTAGTAATGATATTGCCGGCTTTGTCTCTTAACGCATCAATCTGATTCTTGCCTATTCCAAATTTCTTGTTCACTGCTTTTAGGCTTTCTCCGTTCCTGGATGGATGGATGGCTGGAATAACTTTAATGAAAGGCTACTCGCACGTTGTGAGCAGGAGTTGTAACTCCCTGGCCGCATCGTGGGCTCGCTGAACGGCCCAGAGCTGCTCCGCCAGGTCCGTGCTGCGTAATGCTTCTTGTAGTCTGGCGGAGTCTTGATCCTTGTTTGCGTGGGTCCGACCACACGGCCAGAGCAAGTGATGTACGTCTAGTGTGTTATGGCAATTTTCGCAATTTGATGTTTTGTATAGGTCAGGCATGTAGCGATGTAGTCTGTTCTCCGTGGGGTACGTGTTTGAAGATTCTGAACGTGAGGGCTTGAGGCCTGGTGAGCTTAATGCGAGGTGTGCTGTATATTCTGCGGTCTAGATAAAAGTGCTTTGTTATCTCGTTATATGTGAAGGGAGGGTCCCGACTCTCGCTGGGATGGTCACGACCAGAATAGGTGCCGTCGCAGAGGGTTAGGTCTCGCGCGCTCCTGTGAGCCATCTCATTGAGATTGCGAGGGGCGTCCTCGATACCTCCGAGGTGTGCCGGGAACCAGCAGATGGTGTGATGCTGCAGCGCTGCGGATCAATTGATTATTTGTACTGCTTGGCTTGCAACTGCTCCTTTCTGAAAGGCTTTGACGGCCGAGCGTGAATCGCTGTAGCTGTGGGTGGCTGTCGGGTCTGTGAGCGCGAGTGCGATGGCGACCTGTTCTGCTATCTCGGACTTGTGGGTCTTGACTGTGAGAGCGTTTGTGACTTGACCTTGCTTATTGATCGTGGTGGCAACGAAGGCCTTCCTGGTCGGGTACTGTGCCGCGTCGACGAAACAGGCTAAGATCTCCTTATCGCGTATTTCGCGCAGGATGAACGATCCGCGTGCCAACCTTCTAAGTTGATGGTGCGCGGGATTCATGTTCCGCGGGAGTGGTCGAACCGTGTAGGAGTTGCGTGTGTCCGTCGGAACGCTTTGATATAGATTCTCCATTACTGTGGTGTCATGAGCTAGTTTGGCTAGGATTTCTCTACCTGGTTTGGTTCCAGAGTCTTGTCCATTGAGCCCGTTCTTGAGCTTCGGCGATTTCTTCAAGTGTATTGTGTACCCCCAGTTGCAGCAGGAGCTCTGTCTCGGTGTTCTTGGGGATTCCCAGCGCCAGTTTGACTAGCTTTCTCACTTGTACATTGAGTTTGTCCTCCTCTGCTACCTTTCATCTGTGAATGGCCGCCTCGTAGGTGAAGTGGCATAGCGCAAAGGCGTGTGTTAGCTTGAGGAGATTTTCTTCCTTAAGGCCGTGTTGTCTGTTTGCTACGTGTCGTATCAGACTCAATGCATTATTCGACTTTGTCACGATCTTCTCCACTGTCGCGGCGTTAGAGCCGTTGCTCTCAATGAGCATCCCAAGGACTCTGATTTTGCTGACGTGTGGAATGGTTCCTGCGTTTTTTGTTCTGAGAGTAATGAAGGGTGTGCCTCTGATTTCGTTCTTTAGCTTGGGACCGCTTCTCGATAGTTTGTAGACGAGGAGCTCCGACTTCGCAGGCGAACATCGCAGGCCGGTGGGAGCGAGGTATTCCTCGATCGCGTTGATGGCTTGCTGCAGAGCGCTTTCAATTGATCCCAGGCTACCTCCGCGGACCCAGAGCGTTACGTCATCTGCGTATATCGTGCATTTGACGTTCTCGATTTGATCCAGTTTCTTGCCTAGGCCGGCTAGCGCAAGGTTAAAAAGCGTTGGAGAGATGACAGAACCTTGCGGTGTGCCCTTGCCGCCGAGTTTGTATTTCTGGGACTTGATTTCCCCTAGGCGGAGGGTGGCCATTCTGTCGCTCAGGAACGATTTTTTATAAGCGTAGAGTCCCGTGCCGAGGTCGAGGTTGGAGATCGTGTCGAGTATGTAGTCATGTGATAAATTATCGAACGCCTTTTCAAGGTCTAGCCCTAGGATTACTCTCGCATCTCTTGTGTCTGCGTCAATGATCTCATGCTTGAGGTGCTTCATGGCGTCTTGAGTGGGTAGCCTGGGTCTAAAGCCGATCATTGCTGCGGGGTAGATATCTTTTTCTTAGAGATGCTTCGAGAGCCTGTTTAGGACCGCGTACTCGGCTACCTTGCCGACGCAAGACGTCAGCGAGATTGGTCTGAGGTTATTGATGTTGGGCGCCTTGCCAGGCTTTGGGATGAGCACGATGAGGGCCGTTTTCCAGTCTTCGGGTAGTGCTCCGTTCCTCTAGATTTTGTTGATTTCCTCTGTGAGGGTTTCGATTGAGATTTCGTCTAGGTTTGTAAGTGCCTTGTTTGTTACGCCGTCCGGCCCTGGCGCTGACTTGCTCTTTAGGTTCTGAAGTGCCGTGCGTATCTCTTCGGTTGAGAAGTCCCCATCTAGCTCTGGGTTGTCTTTGCCGCGATATGCTTCGGCGGTCGTGCCTCTAGCATTTTTGGCCAGCGGGAGGTACTTGTCGGCGAGATGGTCAATGAGCTCATTTTCCGTGGTTATTTTGAGTTCCTCGTGCATGATCCTGTTCAGCGTACGACCCTGTCCGCTTTGGTTCTGGTTCTGTCTAAAAGATGTTTGAGAAGGTGCCACGTCGTCCCTCTTTTGATGCGGCCGTCCGCGGCGTCGGACACCTCGTTCCATTGCTGGTTAGATAGTTGCGTGCAATATTCTGCAATCAGCCGGTTGAGGGAAGAAATTCTTTTCCTCAGCCGTCGATTGTGTCTTTGTTCTTTCCGTCTCCTGGAGAGCGATTGTTTGGCTTCGAGCATGTGAGCCAGTCGGCTGTCCATGCTTTGAACGGGGAGATCTGTCTCTATTTCCTTCGTGGCCGCCTTAATGTCGGCCTTTAGGTACGACGTCCATTGTTCAATTGATTCTTGGCCTGTTCGGCGTTCGTGTCTGAACTCGCGGAACTTGTCCCAGTCGACGTACGTCATTTTTCTGGGTTCTCTGGATGGGGTGGCAATCGTTGTCTCAACAATGTGATGATCGCTGCCCAGATCCTCGAAGAAGTTGTTCCACTGATAGTTTGGAGCGTTGCGGATGAAAGTGACATCTGGCGTTGTGTCGCGGTTGACCGAGTTACCCGTTCTTATGGGCCTCATTAAGGTCTGTGCAATAGAAGTCGGTTGTAACTTCCTTACACAGTATACCGGTAAGCTATGGCCGCAGACGAAAGATCTGATTAGGAAACGCCAATGTATGAAAGCCTCTAACCCTACAGCTAGAATAGAACTGGCAGAACTTTCCAGGTTAATCAACAAGCGTAAGATAGCTGGCATAAGGAAGTATAATGCCGATAGAATTGAGCATGCTCTCAGGAACGGACTCCTAGTTCTCGCCTCTCCGCTAAGCTCCGGTAGCACAGGACGTGCCCGCTTTTTAGCACTATATATGCTTCATTTGTCTCTGAGCTCTGGCGAGCAGTGCTGTTCCACCAGGAACCGGCTGCACCACCAGTCGGCGATCGGCTCCGCGACAGCAACAAGCGTCATGCGGCCTCCACTTATCTGCCTCCAGGACGTTCGTTAATAACACGGAGGCAGCCTCATCCTTCCCCGTTTACAATAATACCCCTCCCTCTCCACCGCAGCGTCTTCGGCGCATTTTAATGTGGAATAAACGGGCTTTCATTCATTCATTTGTCTTCCTAACCCCAGTGAGCCCTATTGTATCTTATTTAATACCTGCTAATTTCTCCAATAGGAGTGCTAGACTCGCCTCACTAGATAACGTTCTAGCGTTAAACGTTGTCAGGTTCAGATTATAATGGCGGTGTCCGAATCCAGAGGTTCTTAGCTGCCTCTGCTGCGTCACAGGTGTGACAGCCACCGCGGTCAGTTGCTTCGCAGCTACTGGGGATTGAGCGCCGGGGTTTCATTGTTGTATTCATATAGGAGGTGGTGGCCAAGTGCTGCACCAGGGTGGCCAATCCTGCTCTGGTGAGGGAGTGCATTACCGGCTCCGGTTACGGGGATCAGGTTGCACTCCAGGTCTGTTTACGCAATTTTAGCAACACACGGATTTTTTTTAGACTCGAGGCAGGTCTGCTACCTGTACGCCATCGCTGCAGCCTATATATATATATATATATATATATATATATATATATATATATATATATATATATATATTGGTACGTGAAGCTGAAGCCGAATACTATGTACAATTCATTTAGAGGGAAGCTCACGGAGGCCAAATGACGACGCTATATCAAACGGCCACACACGTCGTCTTCGTACTCCTCAGTGCAGCCACACTGTGGAGGCTGTTCCGTAGCATCACCCCCAGCTGTAGAAGCACCGTCCCGGTGCTTAATCTACACATCCGCGGTGAAAGGTGTGTGGTATGGTTTCAGTCTTGCCACGTGAACGATGTCGCTTGCCGCTGATGATGACGCTGAGAGATCGGCGGGGATGATTTCATACGTGACATCGGTCACTTGTCGTACCACACGGTAAGGGCCAGTGTAGCGCGACAGCAGCTTTTCAGAAAGGCCCACACGTCGAACGGGTGACCAGAGAAGCACCAGAGAACCCGGAAAAAAGTGCACGTCACGATGGTGGCAATCATAGAGGCATCTCTAATGCTCCTGTGAGGCCTCGAGACCGGTGCGGGTGAGCTGCGCGCGTGGTCGGCGTGTGCGATCGGGTCGCGGGCGTATTCAGTGGCGGAACGTGTGGCCGAGGGCAGCAAAGTGTCCAAGGGCAACACGGGTTCTCGGCCATATAGGAGATAGAACGGCGAATAGCCGGCGATGTCGTGACGCGATGAATTATACGCAAACGTCACATATGATAAGTGAAGATCCCAGTCCTGGGGGTCGGTCGCAACGTACTTCGAAAGCATGTCGGTGATGGTCCGGTTAGGGCGCTGCGTGAGGCCGTTGGAATGTGGGTGGTAGGACGTGCTGAACTTGTGCTTTGTCGAGCAGGTGCGGAGGATGTCCTCGACGACTGCCGACAGAAAGATGCGGCCACAGTCAGTGAGTAATTGGCGCAGAGCACCGTGCACTAAAATGATGTCATAGAGCAGAAAATCAGCAACGTCAGTAGCGCAACTTGTCGGGAGGGCTCTGGTGATTGAGTACCGCGTAGCATAATTGGTAGCGACGGCGACCCATTTATTTCCGGAGCCCGAGAGAGGAAATGGTCCAAGAAGGTCTAGACCAACACGGAAAAAGGGTTCGGGTGGGATGTCGATCGGCTGGAGACATCCAGCTGGAGGTGTGGAGGGCTTCTTCCGGCGCTGACAGGGCTCACAAGCGGTAACGTAGCGCCGAACGGAGCGGGCGAGACCCGGCCAAACGAATCGACGGCGTACACGGTCGTATGTGCGCGAGACGCCCAAGTGTCTAGCCAAGGGAGCATCGTGATGTTGCTGGAGGACAGTCGCACGTAGGTGCGATGGAATGACGAGCAGAAGGTCAAGGTCGTGTGGATCGAAACTGTGGCGGCATAATCCCCCCTCGTTAAGGAGAAACATCTGCGTCGACAGGAATTGACTCCAGATGGTCAATGAGGGCTCGTAATGAAGGATCGCGCCGTTGCTCTTTGCCGATTTGAAGCAACTGGGACACAGAGAAAACGCAAGCCATGGCGTCCACATCAGCCGTTTCGTCGACGGGGTAGCGGGACAAACAATCGGCATCCTGGTGCAAGCGTCCCGTCTTATAGACCACGGAGAAGGTATATTCTTGCAGGCGTAAGGCCCAGCGAGCGAGTTGTCCCGTGGGGTCCTTGAGCGAGGATAGCCAGCAGAGAGCGTGGTGATCAGTGATGACACAGAAGGGGCGTCCGTACAAGTATGTGCCAAATTTCGCAACCGCCCACACAAGAGCGAGGCACTCGCGCTCTGTGATTGAATAATTGCGCTCGGCTGGTGATAGAAGTCGGCTGGCATAGGCTATAACGCGATCATGTCCACGCTGGCGCTGTGCTAACACTGCTCCCATGCCGTGACCATTGGCACCAGTTTGAACTTCCGTTGAGGCAGACGGACCAAAGTGGGCCAAAATTGGAGGCGTGGTAAGGAGACTAGTCAGCTGCGAAAAAGATGCGGCATGGTCAGGACCCTAAGAAAAAGGGGCGTCTTTCTTCAAGAGGTCGGTAAGGGGACGTGCGATGGTCGCAAAATCTTTCACAAAGCGTCGGAAATAGGAGCACAGCCCTACGAAACTACGAACGTCCTTGGTAGACTTCGGAACAGGAAAATTCGTAACGGCGCGAATTTTGTCGCGATCGGGTCGCACGCCTCTCGCGTCTACGAGTGTCCAAGGATGGCGATTTGGCGGCGAGCGAAATGACATTTTGACGAGTTCAACTGGAGACCGGCGCGGCGGTACACGTCAAGAATCGCTGAAAGACGGTCTAGATGCGTGTCGAATGTAGGCGAATAAACGATGACGTCGTCTAGATAGCACAAACAGGTGGATCACTTGAACCCCTGAAGTAAAGTGTCCATCATTCGTTCGAAGGTGGCGGGCGCGTTACAGAGACCGAAAGGCATAACCGTGAACTGATAAAGGCCGTCAGGGGTAACAAATGCAGTCTTCTCTCGGTCCATGTCATCGACGGATATCTGACAGTAGCCGGACCGTAAGTCGATAGAACAAAAATAGGTGGCGCCGTACAGGCAGTCTAGAGCGTCATCAATGCGTGGCAAAGGATCCACGTCCTTTTTGTGATTTTGTTCAGCTGGCAATAAGCTGCACAAGAGCGCCACGTTCCATCCTTCTTCTTGAGAAGTACGACGGGAGATGCCCAGGGACTACAGGAAGGCTCGATAATGTCCTTTGCAAGCATCTTTTTGACTTCCTGTTGGATAACAGCTCGTTCCGACGCAGAAACACGATATGGACGTCGGTGAATAGGGTTCGCATCGCCAGTATCTATGCGACCGGTCACGACGGATGTTTGACCTAAGGGTCTATTGTCAAAGTCAAAAATGTCGCGATAGCCTTCAAGAACGCGGCAAAGAGCTTCAGCTTGAGCAGGTGTAAGGTGAGAGGAAACCACCTTTTTAATGTCGACGTCAGTACCGTGCGATGACGTCACGGTATGGGCTGAGCTGTAACGATCTTCCACTGTGAATGGCTTGACCTCATCATCCTGCAAAGCGCTAATTATAGCCAAGGAGATCCCTTGAGGCAGAACTTGCGCGGTTAGCGCGAAATTGACAAGTGGAAGGCACGTGCGGTTGCCAGTAATTTTCAGCACACTGTGCGGCACGGTAACACCATGTGTAAGCATAACGGCCGGAATTGGGGCGGCCACGTAATTGCCGTCAGGTACAGCTGGGGAGGACAACAAGTCGACGTGTGTCACAGAATGAGGCAGTAGGCGAATAAAATCCATGCAGCTCAGATGGCTTGGAGGCGGGTCCACAGGGTCGGCAAGAAGAAGCAAGTCAAGGCGAAGTCAGCCGGCCGAACAGTCAACGAGGGCAGAATTACTGAAATAAGGAATCGTGGGCGGCGCAGAGTCGAGCGAAAATTAAGCCTTTCGATGACCCGCATTGTTTGAAGGGTAACTTCACTGAGTTATTTTTTCTGAAATTGAAACAGAACTGTACAAGTAGCGTTTTATTTCGTCTTGCATTACAATAAAGTGATGTTTTTTGCAACGAGTGCTTGAGTACTAGTGAAAATTTAATTGAAGGGTGCTTTCATCATCAGACAGGTACTTGAATGCCGTGGGGAAGTCTCCAATCATTTCCTGCATTTACTTCAATTTCTCGATTTATAAGGCTCTGTTCGTGATAATATTCATACCTTAGAAATGCTACAGCACTAATCTGTCACTTTAACTTCACTTAATACTTGCGTTTAGTGTCCCTTTAAGCAGCTGACAAAATGGGCATGCCTACTAGGTGGACACTTACAGAATAGACCCTTGGACCTTTGCTCTTTACACGTGTGGCAGACGCCGGCGCGTTTCATATTTCGTCATGTGCAAGAATCCCATCAACAGTTTCTTTTGGCAGATAGCTGACATGCATCAAGAAGCCTGTCCGAATCAGTTCGAATCTTCCTACTTGATAAAAAAACAAGTGGCCGCAAATGGGATACGAACCCATGTTTTCGCATTACGCGTGTAATGCTCTTACGAATTGAGCTAATGCGGAGCCATTTGCCCACCAGCTTGCACGCAAATGCTCGCTAAATTGCCTTGCGACTGGCCGCTCGAGGCACTTTTCTTGTATGCATGGGCTTCATTCACGCTCGGAAAAGCACTTATGTAGCACATATTCCGCCACAGAAAGCTCTAGCTGGAGTTTTTCATGCTGCTATACAACTTTCGCATTAACACTTTTTATGTAATTTTAATATTTCGGAAGTTGAATTATTAATTCAGACTAATTGTCTAATTAGGCGGAATTGAAAAAATAATCTAAGTATTTCTAAGCGACGGCAAACAACTTTACCTTGGTTATGTCCTGCTACGTTGCATTCGCATATTTTTTTAATTCTGGATAAAGTTAGCTGGGAGACCGGGTGTGTGCGTGTGCATATATATATTGTATTGTAGGTCGGACTCCTTGGCTACTCACGACGTGACCGAGGAACTGGAGCTCATGAAAGCCAAAATGGCACTTCTCAGGCTTCAAAGTAAGACCGGCAGAGCGTATTGCTTCAAAAACAGTTTTCAGCCTTCGTAAGTGTTCGTCGAACGTTGCGGAAAAGACAATCACGTCATCCAAGTACACCAGGCATGTTTGCCATTTGAGTCCGGAGAGCACAGTGTCCATTAGACGCTGAAATGTTGCTGGCGCCGAACACAAACCGAAAGGAAGTACCTGGAATTCATAAAGTCCGTCAGGCGTCACAAAGGCTGTTTTCTCACGGTCTCTCTCATCCACTTCGATCTGCCAATAACCGCTTTTCAAGTCCATTGAGGAAAAGTAGCACGAGTCTCGCAACCTACCCAAGGAATCGTCAATACGTGGCAGTGGATAAACGTCCTTCTTTGTGACCTGATTGAGCTTCCGATAGTCGACGCAGAAGCGCAGGCTACCGTCCTTCTTCTTCACTAAAACTACAGGTGATGCCCACGGGCTATTAGATGGTCGTATAACGCCATCTTCTAGCATCGTCTTCACTTGTTTTTGTATTGCTTCGCGTTCCTTTGGGGCCACACGATAAGGGTTTTGTCGGATGGGTCTGGCGTCGACATCAGTAATGATGCGGTGTTTGGTAAGTGGCGTTTGACCAACTGTTGACGCAGAGGAGAAACAGCCCTGGTACTGCTTGATGAGCTCAAGCAGACGGGTCCGCTCAACGGCCGTTAACGTCGGATTAACGTCTACAATAGGTGCAGCTGTGTGGATTGTAGAGGCCGACTCCTGTGCTAAGTGGCAGTCTTGTATTTCTGTCACTTCGTCGAAATAGGCGACAGCAGTGCCTCTAACGATGTGTCGGCGCTCCCTGCTAAAATTTGTCAGCAAGAGTTCGGCGCTTCCGTCGATTACATTGATAAGTGCTCTGGCAATGGCCACACCGCAATTCAGTGCTTGCGCACTGATGTGTTCAGCGACTCCAGTCCCACTTTGCAGGCTGTCACAGCGCACCTGTACGAGAGAGCAACTCCGCGGCAAAAGTATGACGTCGTCCGCGGCAATACGTAAGCGAGGTTGTTGTGGCTTCTCATGGGTGACATTATCTGAACTCGTGGCAAATGTAACGCTTCTGTCACGGATGTTAATCACGGCGCCGTACTCCCGTAGGAAATCCATGCCCAATATAAGTTCTTTACAACACTCAGTAAGGATGACGAGGTTGACGACGAAGGTTGAACCGGCGATTAAGAGTCGGGCCGTACATTTCCCGGCAGGTGTCATCAACTGACCTCCGGCGGTTCTTATGTTGGGCCCGTGCCATGGTGTCTTCACCTTCCTCAGTTTGTCAGCGACCTGTAAGCTAAGGATTGAAAAATGGGAGCCAGTGTCAACCAGAGCGGCTATTTCGTGGCCGTCAATGCAAACGATGAGCTCGGCGCTGACGATGTCAGTTACGTTTTTCGTACTTCTATCCGTCGTATTCGTCGTCGTGCTGGGCGTCTTTTTCGTCAATGTCGTCTTCACGTCGTCGTTCGTCGATAACGGGGGATGTGGAGCAGTTAGAGTATTGGCAACCTCACCCCCGGAGGTCGCTGCGGCTAGTTTCCCCGTCGAGGGCTAGGCGATCTGCCCCTAGTGACGTCAGCAAAACTGCGACGAGTCGGCGAATGGTAGCGCGCCGGAGATGGAGAAGGAGAACGTGGTCGCGGCGTCGTCGTATTTGGTGGCTGACTGTTCACAGGAGCGTCGTTGTAAGCGCGTCGACCGTCGTACGGAGAATAAGCATAGTTAGCAGGAAAACTTGGGTGTTGAGCGGCGCGATAGTTGTTCCATTTGCGGCAAACTCTATAGACGTGTCCAGCTTCACCACAATGGTAGCACACTGGTCGTCGATCGACGGTGCGCCACAAATCGGTTTTCCGACGCTGGTAGTTCGGCTCTCCATGGAGCCAAGGAGTGGCGTGCGCATGTCGAAAATACGGCGTTGTTTGTGCTGGCATGATCGGCGGAGTCGGTAGAGTCGACGAGGGTGACGATGTCGGCTCTATTTGTGGCGTAGGTGGTGTTGTAGTTATGGGAGTCAACGGCGCTGAAGTTGCGTTGAGTGGACGGCGAACAGCTTCCGCATAAGTGAGGCGCCGCGGAACGTTGCCACAGTCTGGCGCTGAAAAAGCTTGCCGGACTTCCTCCCGGACTACATCAGCAACAAAAGATAACGCTGGCGTCGGTTCCGTAGGCGCCACCACAAAGCCGAGCTGCCGAAGCTCTTCTCGCACCACTTCTCGGACAACTTCACGCAGAGACATGTCGTTACTCGCAGCCAGTACGGAAGTGTTCGCCGTCGAGTTGCCCATGTCATGCTGGCGGTATCGTTGATGCAGGGCTCGTTCAATGGCTGTAGCCTCTTTTGTGAACTGTGCCACTGTTGTCGGTGGATTTCTCACAAGGCCGGCAAACAGTTGCTCCTTCACTCCTCGCAGGAGATATCGCAGCTTTCTTTCCTCTGGCATGTCTGGGTCTGCCCTACGGAAAAGACGGGACATGTCTTCCGAGAACATAGCAACACTCTCATTGGGCTTTTGAACGCGGATTTCAAGGAGACGCTGCGCGTTTTCCCTCCTGTCAATGCTTGAAAAGGTATCCAGCAGCTGTGCGCGGAAGTCGTCCCACGTGGCAAAGCTCCTCTCCCGGTTTACGTACCACGTACGAGCATTGTCCTTCAAATAGAAATAGACACTCGAGAGTTTGTCCGCCGAGCTGGTCTTATGGTTATACTGGGCAACGCGCTCGAACTGGTCTAGCCAATCTTGGACGTCTTCAAAGGCATCACCATGAAAGCTCTCCGGGACCATAGGATTCTGCAGTGTTACTTGCGATGGAGCTGCGGTGGCCATGTTATTTGTAGGAGGCAAACGATTTCTCGAAGTTTCTTGCAGGGGACTGGACTCGGGCGCTAAGCCTAGCAGGCGACGACTGAAGCGGTGGACCGGTGTTTCGATGTGCGATGGTGATTCCGGGCTCGATCGTCGGCTCCGCGAAGGGGTGCCAAGCATGAAGGATACCCAGCACCTCCACCAGTGTAACGACGTGGGATCGACGAGTATGCGTGGCAGCACCGCCAAGAAACGCACTTTATCAGTCGTCCAAGGGAACAACAACAACGTCTTCTTCGTTTCCCCCGCATCACCTAAAAACCCGCGCTACTTCAGCGTCGTCCCCACTGGCGCATACCCGCTGAATTATAGTTCTGCCAAATATAGTTGTGTCAATATATATATATATATATATATAATGAGAGATATGTAGAGAGAGAGAGAGAGAGATACAGATGCGTCTCCCTCTACTCAAAGTTACCTGTACGCCACTGCTGCGCTCAACTCTAGACTAGCAACAAGTTGAGTTGGCCGAGTTGATTCATCTCGAGTAAATCTTGAAGCAGCGCGAAGAAGAGGACAGTAATAGCAAGTAGACACAACAGGACGATCCCTGTACTGCCAAGTGACAAATTTTTCAGTTGGCAGTACAGGGCTCGCCCTGTTGAGCCTGTTTTCGATTACTGTTCTCGTCTTCGCGCTGCTTCAAGTTTTGCTCGACTCTAGAGTACGGCATTCAACTCTGGAAGCCGATATGCCCACTGCCGACGTCTTGCTCGAGCAATGACCACGCCTCGTTCCAGCCGCCTAAATTGTGTGATTGCTGTAGAGCTAAGGGGGGTAGGGGCGAAAGGAAATGTTTTATAGATGCCACTTGGTACGACAAAAAAAAAAAAGCAGCTGCGTACCATTAGTATGTACCATTAGTATCGCCGACCAAAACAGGCAGACGACAGTCGCTGCAACAATTTTCAAACGTTGGATGACTACTTCAGTAAAACAATTACGAATTTTGATGGTCAATAATCCGGCGGGTGCGAGCATTGTGGAAGTGCTAGAATTGTTCAACTAAATAGGGAACATTGAGGTTGGAAAGGTCAGTTTATTAAAAGGTAACATAGCTCGTCCAATATGCGCTTATGCGTACGTATGACATTAAAGATCACTTTTGTTTCTCGCTCGTCTTCTTGTGTGCGACTAATTGCGTTATTCAAGTGAAATACACAAACGCTGATAATGCCACTGTTACATGCTTACTCCTATGCATTGCGCGACGAGAGCATTGCGCAGCAGCAGTGGTCCTTTATGTTTTGTGCGCGTTCGCTGCACCTCTTACTTGAGTGTCGCATCAGCGGCGTACTGCTATGGCTCGCATGTAACATCATTTGGAGGCCACCGATGTCTCCTAGTAATCGCAAAGTTCGAACATAGCCCAAGGAGCCGACCTGTGATCGATAGTGTCGCACCGAAATTTTAGCCGAGTTAATCCCTGCGCTTCAGTGTGCTTTTCTTGTATTTAAAAATCAATAGTTAAAAGTTTCTGAAGCTGAAATGCACAAACTCCGGGTTTTTGTCAGCCACCCATGCCAATGCCTTTGAATTCCTCGAAAGTTAGGCCTAACACACAGACGAGTTCATTGCAAGCTAATGTAGCTTCTCGGCAAAAAGGCAAACAAAATTGAAGAGTAACACATTTCTAGAGCTCAACTCTAAGTTTGGAGATTTTCGATACACCATTTTTGATTGCCTGCGATGTGCGGGCAAGAAACGGTGAGCACTGATTCAATGCACTGTCAGCATAGACCTGCAGCTGTGTTATTCAAACATTTGGTTTCTGAAGAATTTTGTGCGGCGGTGGCATCGGATTTGGGCGATCCACTGACAGAATGAGAACTAGAGGAGCGAGAAAGACCAATCGGCGGACAGACTGTTTTCCTGAAAGTGAACGCCACAACTTAAGAATAATATTGCAAATTAGGAACGCTTCTTGATAATGAAAAATTTATTGGATAATGTTATTGATGAGGTTCATGTTTTTAATTATGAGGCGTGTGTGTGACATACTGCCGGTGAGTGATCTATCGTATTTTGTTTGCTGCGGCTGAATCATTTATGCCACTAGGTGGTACGTCGTACGTTGACATGGGGTGCAGAAACTCCACTGGATTTATCTAAGTATGCGTAAGCATGCCCCCAAACTTAAGTTGGCGCACCCCCAAATTTCAAGTTGACCGAAGCACCTCGCGCCACTTCGATTCGTAGCAGACGATGGATTCGGTTTCCGCATGATTGACATGTGCATGACGTCATAATAATATGCGTGTGCACCCCGAGGCGCTAGCGTCACCCAGGCGAGGACCAATTGCTGCTCCCAAAGCGAATTCTTCGAAAACCACAGTGTTACAGGATATGGTTCTGCTGTTGCCGACGGCGGCTAGCAGCACTCTCAGGCATTTCTCTGACTAGCATGTGACTACAAAGACGTGTCTAATGATAGGCATTGCTGTGTTAAATGTATCGAATCTTTTCTCTGCGCTTTATATTTCTCTTCTGCTAGAGGCACAAAATGTGAGTCTTTCGATGAAGCAGCGTGTCTATATTGGGATAGGCGCTTCCACGAGAAAACACAACACTATGTGAGCATTCCTGCAAGTAGTATTCATCTCACCATGCCCTATTGCGCACACAAATTCTATGGCTGTTGATGAGTGCGAATAAAGAGAAACAGCTGTCGAACTCTGCAGTAACAGCTTGTACAGCGTCCTTCTTAAACGCTGGTGCTTTGTCATTTTCTTAGCTGTCTAAGTTCAAATAATTATCATGAAAACAGTTTATATCGTAAGACTTGACTGCGTCCCTTTCCATAACGACAACATTCTGTTTTGGTATTATATAGGCGTAAGTTCTAGTTCAGGAGGGAAAAACGGATCTGCACAATTTTTATGGGACACGTAAAGAACAAAGGTACCTCTGCGCTTGACTCGTGACAGAGTAAATGACCCAAATCCCACCTCGTTTGTGACGTCACATTAGGCAGATTATCTGGTGCCATCACTAAAAAGCACCTGCGAAGTTCACACGGTGCAACCAGGACTGCTGAACAGCCGTGTGCGTATTCAGCTCCCAATTCTGAACAAGAAATCCGTACCGATCTCGAAACGTCATTTTGCCTTGACGATGATCAGCGACCTGCTTTTTTCCTTCCATTTTTCCTTGCCTCGACGGACGGTATTCCATCGAGCTCTTAACTACTTCGCGAGTGTAGACAGCCACTATAAATTGAATGTAATGCTTTTCAGCCTTTCTACGCGACTGACAGCCTCCGAGACGCACCTGTGTTTCAGCCTGATATTCAAGTCTAAGTCACTAGACCCCGAATCATTTTGCTCCTAAAACACTTTGTGACATCGGCATTTGGCCATCAA
The DNA here is from genome assembly GCF_023375885.2 of Dermacentor andersoni. Lineage (NCBI taxonomy): Eukaryota > Metazoa > Arthropoda > Arachnida > Ixodida > Ixodidae > Dermacentor > Dermacentor andersoni. Next base: position 190,105 of record NW_027314752.1, on the reverse strand, counting down.
GGGATTTAGAGAGTGGAATGACAGAATTTGGGAGTCCGCATGCAAGAGTGCAGACGCACCATGATAAACTTCGAGACTACTCGATACATGACAGCTGAAATTATTCTTTAGTTTATTATCAGTTGAAATGAATTATTATTAAATCCTCGATACATGCCAGTTGAAATAATTCATGCCTGATGTTGCCCCTTAAATACATATGGTTGCAAACCAGCGGGTGCGACAAAAAAAGGAAAGGAGAAGACGTCACAAGGGAGTAACCAGACTATTATGCTGGAAGAAAAAACAATGGCTGAAGCTTCCGCTACCCGATTTCCGCATTCAAGAGTATAGCTTTCAACAAGCTAACTGACTCAGAAGAGAGAGCTACACGTTGGTAACGGAACAACAATCATGGTATGTAGCAGGACACCCCGGAGGTCGTGTGTACCCTCGAAAGTGCAATCGGTATGCTTGAAAATGACGTGGTGCAGGAAGGTGTTTGCGTCATGGCAGCCTGAATATTTTTGAGGATTTGCAAGTCTGCGTTTCAGTAACAGTCCTCAGAATACCAAAGAGAAGCGGTCTATACCTTACCCAGAAACAGGAAGATCGCTCTTTGCCTGCTCAGACACGAAACGTTACAGTGGACCTCTACCATTCGACATACTAGTCTAAAATGGAAAGAATAGATCGGACCTGCACAACGTATGCCAATATTGACGAGGACCCAACTGCAAATATTCAAACGGGGCTGGAAGAACGCTAACGAACTTACTCCTAGGACTGTACAAAAAAGAGGGCTTTACTGCCGTCTGGGTCTGCACGAATGGTTCTACTCCAGCCATGTAGGGCTTGCCGAAAAATTCAAAAGAATGAGGTGCCTCTGAGGTCCATGGCCTAATTCCCAAGGTCAACCTTGTTTCGCGAGGGTCTGTCACGCTGTCCTTGCTTCGCGCGCAGGCAGATGAGAGGCTCACATTTGAAATACAATTGATTTCATTTCCTAAACAAGATAAAATGTATCAATATGGTTAAAATTGACGTAGTTGTAATTTTTAACGCATACTCCCTTTCCACGAGTGTCCCTGTCGATCTTACCGTCAAAACTTCTACACATCTGCTGTGCAACTACCTTAATTTGTTGGACTTCACTCCACTTGACGTCTCTGTCGGAACTTTCTTACGGTTTTTGCCTAACTGGTACGTCACATACCATGGCGCTTTGTAAAAGCAAGTTTTCGGTACAGTAATTACAGCATTGATTGCAGTCAATTTTGCCAACTTCACAATGGATGCTACTCATGCCCACTCCTTCGAATCGTTTCGGTCTAGACCTAAAGTATTTTGTGATATGCTGAAGGCTGCTCCGGCTTCATATAAAATAAAATCCTGCAGCGTTTTATCGATTCTCGAAATGACGTCAAGCCTCTCCTTAAGTTCAGTATGGAAAAAGGAAAAGATGGGTGCCTCCCATTTTTTTTTGACCCACTGGCAGTGCGTGCTGTCGTCGACCTCGTTTTCACCATATAACGAAAGCAAGCCCACAAGGGTAGCTACCACGACTTCGAAATCAGTTCAGCCGACAGCCCATTTTCTCGCTGCTACGTGCGACATGTAGTTTAACAGGCACAAATCATCTGTGCCTATGAAATAAGCGCCTAAGAGAAGTTTAGCATTATTCAAGGCGATTTGACTAGAAATGGCTATTCAAGGCGATTTCACTAGAAAAGGCACTTACTGACAGTACAATACAGTCCCTGATGAACCTTAGCGGCCGGCCAAGCTAGTAACAGACGCTTCAGCACAGATACGTGTGTCGTTCTTCTATATATAGAAGGTTTAAGTTGAGCCCTTGCTCGTGTGTTTGGAAAGCGTGATCGCGCATTTGCGGTCAAGAGAGCTTAAATGTGTATGAAGAATCCGCTTTCTCGAACAAAACTCCCCGAAACGTATACGTGATTTTACGTGTCTAACCAGCTATATCATTCTGAGGCACGGTGTAGCGGTGGACTGCGGAATAATTTTGATCACCTGGGGTGCTCTAAGGTGCGCCTAATTAAGTACATCAACAATTTTTGCATTTTACATCACTAAAATGCGGCCGCTGTTGTCACAATCGAACCCGCGACATGGAGCTAAGTCATGTCATTCCATAGCCACGACGCTATTGGCGCGGGTGCAAGATTTCCAGGCGTAGTCTACCAGCTTCCGGGCGCTCACAGCGAAAGCGATTCCATGTTGCAATTGTGGAAGTGGAGATTCCTGCGACTCTCTAAAGAGGGACATACAAATGAGAGAAAGGCAGGGAGGTTAACCAGAGTTGAGGCCTCCGGTTTGCTACCCGCACTAGGGGAAGGGAAAGGCGAAGTAAAGACGTAAAGAAGAGCGCGGACAAAGCAGCAGAGTAATGACGTACGATAGTCACTAATATATTCGCAGCGCATTCCCAGAAGACGGGCCACGAGGTAAGATGGCAAAATGCGTGTATCGGAGCTCTAAAGAGGAAGAAGCCAAGTAGCTTAAAAAATAAAACTCGCAGTTGCCGCCAAGAAGAAGAACCTATTGCGGTATCAAATTAGTAGATACCTGTACGAAGTGAGGATTGTAGTTTTATCAGTCGTATAAACTTGTAAACATTCGCTTACTAAATAAATTAACAATGATAGAATGCGCCAGCGTGACACAACAAGGGCGTAGGAAGTAACAAATACACAGAGAGAGCGCTGTCTTTGTGTGTCTGCGTCTTTCTATGACCTTCTTCAGTCGCGCTTACACATTCTATCATGGGTTCAAACTAACTAGATCGTCAACGCGTTTTAAATAAATTAAGCAGCACGATGTCACGCGCCCACAGCTAAACGTGAACACACATCACTCGATGACAGCGGAAACTGTCTGTGAAAACGCTGGAGTTAGGAATCGCGGCAGCAACCTCGAGCCAATTGACCTAGGAGCATCTGTCGCTTCAACGCTTACGAAACGTCGAAAGCACAGCGCATACGAAGCTACCAGCACTAGGCACACTCCGCAGACATCGCAGATCGCTTTGAAGATGAGGCCCGCGCGGGCGCGCACTTTAGTCACGTCGCAGACGGCTTGCAAAACACACGAGCGCATCAACGAGTTGCTACGCCGTCCACATAAGGCGTTTACTATATACGGCGTCCGCGATTCGCGTGGTCAAGGCCGTAGTAGACGCCGCGCTTTCCTCCGCGCTTTACGGAGCGGCTGGCGAGGAGGACATCGAGGCACCCTAGCACCCGCCGGAGAAGAACGCCCCTCGTCCCGCGCGTCGCTTTCCCATAGAGGAAGCTTTCCTGCCTCTCTCGGGAGAGACGCTGGCGTCGGCGTCGGGAGCAGTCGCACCTCGTGTCGGATCCGCCAATTTTCGGCGCTCGTGCAGGTTCTTTTATCCCTATTCGGACAGTTTCTTCACGAGTGGGTGAAGCAAGTCGTCAGGACCATTTCGATACCAATCTTATACCAATACTCGCCCGGGGTGGCCCAGGGGAGTTTTGGGAAGCCCCTGACCACGCCGTGCGCCGACCTAGGCCTATCCGGCCTAGCTCGAGTGCGGCCGCCCGCACGCCAGCGCGCAGACGACGGTGCGACCACCCAGTCGGCCGCCGCCGCCTCGTCGCCCATCTCCCGGCGGCCCACCGCCATGGAGATCGCTGTCCAAGGACAAGAGGTGACCCCCGAAGAACTTTCGGATGCTCCCTGGCAGACGCCAGGCGTCCGCGCCAAAGAGCAGCGCCGCGCAGCGTTGCGCCTCGCCGCCGCCGACGCAGCCAAATCGCCGCGATCGAAGCAGGCAAGTGCTTCGCCTCCTCAGCACCGCCGTCACGCTCCAATGCCTTGCCTCCCGGCCGACACGATTCACGTCGTCGGCCGACCCGAAACCCCCGTCGACCTCACCGAACTCTAGCCTTGGCATTTATACACCGCTTTGCTGCAAGCAGCGAGCCTGAAAGACCTCCCGCCCGCATCTCGCGACACGGAGCGGATCCATTCGGTCAACAACACCTTTACGCTCAGCGTCGCGGAATCGGCTCGCGCTCAACCCTACCTCCGCGTCACCTCCCTCACGGTGTCCGGCACCACTTTCACCGTCCACCTCTGCGCCCCACCACCGGACGATGCCCTACGGGGCATACTCTACCACGCCTTCGAAGATTTTACGGATGAAGCCATCCTTGACGATCAGCAGGCAAGCAATATTGCACTTTCTATTGTGGGTGCCCGCCGTATGGGCAAGACTCCCCACATCTTGGTCACCCTCACGGACCCCAAACTACCCCGGTGGATCTTCTACCATGGAGTCCACCTTCGCCTCCTCTCTTTCCACAACAAGGTGGAGGTCTGTTTCAACTGCCGCTCGACTGGCCACCGGACCGACGTGTGCTCCAAGCCACAGCAGGACAGGTGCCGTCGTTGCGGCGACACTCACCCCCCACCGCTCGAGCGCTCGCCCCCGACTTGCACCCCCCGCTGCATCGTTTGCAACGCGAATCACTTCACGCATAGCTCCAACTGTAAGCACCGCTACGTGCAGCGCCCTCAACCCTCGAAGCAAGCGGCACGCGGTCCTCCGCCGCCTCCACCCTCCAAGTCGACCACTGACTTCCCGCCCCTCGCCCCGGCGGCGCCCAAACCAGCCTCTATGCCCACCCAGTCGACGTGGTCCCGCGGCGTCCTCCTCGCCGCAGGTCGTCGCACTGCAGCAGGAAAACGCCTCCCTACGACAGCAGCTCACTGCACAAACCGCTCAACTTGCAGCACAGAAGGCCCAAATTGAATCCTTCCAAGCCCAACTGCGAGCTCTTGAGGAGAAGCTCGAGGCAGCCATCACGCTCCCATCCTGTCTGCCCTCCTCAATCGCCTCCTCCTCTGACATGGATGTTCAGACTTCTGAAGGCGGCACTAGCAAACGCCGCAGACCCAACACCCCCCTTGCATCTCTCCACTTTTCCAAAGAGGTCCAGGCAGCCATCAAGACTGCCCTGGCGGACCTCGAAAAACAGCTGGTTAGCCGTTTCAACTCGATCTACCAGCTTCTCACGGCACAAGAAGCCCTCAATGCCATGTGCACGGACCTCACTGCTTATCGCCCCGCCACGTCCTTCCAATCTCTCCAAAAGACGGTCGATAGCCTCCAAACTTCCATGCCCGCAACCGTCCGAGCCAAGCCACCCCTCCACGTTCGCACCACCTCATCCTCTGCCGCCCGACCCTCGCAAGCACCAGCCGAGGCAACACCTTTTTCTTCCGCTACTAATCATGGCTGACCGCTCTGTCGTCATCGTTTGGCAGTGGAACTGCCGTGGTTATCGCCCCAAGCGTAACCACCTCCTTCTACACCTTCAACAACTGGACTCCTCGGTCGGTTCTGACGTCATCATACTACAGGAGACTCACGCCACCATTTCCCTCTCGGTTACGTCGCCCACGACCAAGTAGCTCATCACCCTCTGCCCCATCCCGTCACGGCCACCCTCACTCGGCGGACACTCACGATCAATCGAGCCGACCTGCCCTTCCCTACGGTCCCCCATGTCTTTATCGAGGTCCTACGTCAGCGACGTGAAGAACCCTCTCCTTTTATTCTCAACGTTTACACCCCCCCACCCGTCACCAAAGACTTGTCGCTCCTTGCTCTGCTCCGTGCCGTTGCAGCGAGAGCAGCCAAATCCCCCATCCTCGTTCTCGGCGACTTCAACGTCAGGAATCCGGACTGGGGTTACTCCAAGGCCGATGGCCCCGGCACGAGGCTGTGGTAGCTCGCACACGACCACCACCTCTCCCTGCTCACCGACCCCACGCAACCCACGCCCATCGGCAACAGCGTGTGCCGCGACACCACTCCGGACCTCAGCTTTTGCCGTTACGCACACGACGCGCGCTGGTCCAATAGACATCAGTCCCTGGACAGCGACCACTATGTCCTCACCATCCAAGCCCGTAGCTCCCCGTGCAAGCCGCGCCCACACACGACCCGCTATACGGATTGGGATGCGTTCAGAGCCCGCCGGCTGCACTCTGCCGCCCCGGACATCGAGTACCTTTCGATGTGGACCGACCAGCTACTGGCGGACCTGGACGGGGTCACCGCCTCGATCCCCACCACTGAGGACCATCCGGCAATTGATTCCCGCCTCGCCCACCTGTTAGCCGCTCGCACGGACCTCACGAACCGTTGGCATAAGCAACGTCACAACCGTCGCCCGCGCCGCCGCATCGCATACCTCGATCGCGAGATCGAGCATCACACCACTGTGCTCGCCCAGCGACAGTGGGAGCAGCTTTGCTCAGGGATCTCCGGTCAGTTGGGCTGCAAGCAATCCTGGCATCTCCTCCGCACCTCCTCGACCCTGCTTCCGCCAAGTCAGTCGCTCGCCAACAATTACAACGCGTTGTCCGGGCCTACCCCGGCGACTTACCGTCGCTGATGGCAGACCTGGCAGCAAAATACCTGCAGCTGCCACCCCCTGGCACCTCTTCTCCCCCTCTCGCGTCCTACTCCGGGGCCCCAACCCCGAACTAGACGCCGATATCACGGACGCTGAAGTCTACGAGGCGCTACACAAGCTCCGCACCACCTCCGCCCCCGGTCCAGATCGCATTCCCAACAAACGTCTCCGAAATATTGACGCCCCTTCGGTCGTTGCCCTCACTTCGTTCCTGAATGGGTGCTGGCGCTCCGGCAACCTCCCCCAGTCGTGGAAACACGCTCGCGTGGCTTTCATCCCGAAGCCGGGCAAGAAACTCACAATCGAAAACCTCTGGCCCATCTCACTCACTTCGTGCGTCGGCAAGCTCATGTAGCACGTTGTCCTAGTCCGCTTGCAAACGTACACGGACGCTCACCACCTTCCCCACACCATGATTGCTTTCCGCACCCGCCTCTCCACACAAGACGTCCTCTTGCAACTCCACCACGACCTTCTCGACCCGCTCACCTTCCCCGACACTAAGGCACTCCTTAGCCTCGACCTTCACAAGGCGTTCGACAACGTCTCCCATTTGGCTATACTTACCGAACTGGCCACCATCAACCCTGGCTCTCGCACCTACCACTCCATTCACTCCTTCCTCACACCCGCACCGCCGAAATCATCGTGGGAGATCTCTCGTCGCCCACGTATGCGCTTGGATATCGTGGTACTCCTCAGGGTTCCGTCTTGTCGCCTTTCCTTTTCAATCTCGCCCTTCGCTCACTTCCCGACAAGCTCGACCGTATCCCCGATCTCAAACACACCCTGTACGCGGACGACGTAACTCTTTGGGTCACGTCTGGCTCCGACGGGCACATTGAGCAGACGTTGCAACGCGCAACTGACGTCATCACAAGTCACGTGCACGCTGCCGGTCTCGCTTGCTCGGCGGCCAAATCGGCCCTCCTCCTCATGCGGCCCCCCGACCGGCGTCGCCACAAGACGCCTCCCCCCACCATCACGATTCACACCAATTGCACTCCCGTTCCCAACGTCTCGCATCTCCGGGTGCTCGGGCTGACAGTACAGTCAAACCGCCATAATGCTCACACCATCGACCAGCTCTCGCTTTCGGTTCAGCAAACCGCGCGCATGCTCGCTCGTGTCCGAGCGCGGCGCATGGGCATGCGCGAACACGATCTCCTCCGCCTAGTCGACGATTTCGTTGTTTCCCGTCTCACGTGCGGCCTTCCTTATACTCGTCTTCTCAAATCGAAACGCGACAAGGTCGACGTCCTCATGCGCCGGGCATATAAGACTGCTCTCGACCTTTCCACCAACACGTCCACGGCGCGTCTCCTCCGCCTGGGAGTCCACAACACGCTAGACGAACTGATCGAAGCTCACCGCACCGCTCAGGTGCAACGCCTTAATCGTTCGCCGACCGGTTGCTACATCCTCTCTTCCATCGGTCATGAAACCTCTTCTCATCCGCCCGACCTGGTCTCACTGCCGCCTGTTCTTGGGGCAGCCTTTTCCATCAAGCCGTTACCCAAGAATATGCTCGCGAGACACCACGACGCCCGTCGCCAAGCCCATGCGGCCATGCTTCACGCCAAGTACGCCGACCACCCGGCCATCGCCTACGTGGATGCGGCCCGATACGCCTCGGCCGGGGACGCCTTCGCAGTCGTCTCCGTCTTGCCCTCCTCGGCACCCTCGGGGCCGACAATCACGGTCGCCACTGTTCGAGAGCCCTACGTCGTCGAGGCTGATGAGGCGGTCATCGCTTTAGCCGCCACCTCGACCGACGCCAGCGTCATACTCTCCGACTCCAAGCACGCCATCTCCAATTTCGCCCGAGCTCTCGTCTCGCCTACCACGTTACGGCTCCTTCGCACACTCGACTGGAGGACGAACCGTGTCACATTGAGCTGGTCTGGGTCCCCGCCCACTCGGGCCACCCCGGCAACGAGTCGGCTCACCAACACGCTCGAGGATTCATCGACTGAGCGGTGGGCCCCTCCGCGTCGGACGCCCCGGTGCCGGAGCCCGTGGTCACCTACCACGACATTACCCAGCACTATCGCCTCGAACGTTACGCCTACCCAGCCCCACATGGCAGTCTTCCCAAGCGGTCCGAGACCGCCTGGCGTCGCCTCCAGACCCGCACCTTTCCGTGCCCCCTAGTGTATTCGCACATTCACCCTGGTGTCATTGATCCACGCTGCTGCCTGTGCGGCGACGTTTCCTCCTTGAACATCCTCTAGGGCTGCCCGGAAGACCCCGTGCCCGCCGACCTCGTCTCGCCACCCCCCACCGACGAGCACTGGCTAGCCCTTCTCTCCTGCACCGACCGAGATATCGAAACACGGGTCCTGGCACGAGCTGAAGACGGCATCGTGAAGCACAACCTGGAAGCCTACGTAGCTTAGCTTCCCTTATCCCTTACCCCTTCTAATAATAAAGTGGACACTCACTCACTTCCTGCCTCTCGTGCCACAGGAAAAGCCACGCATCCGGGTCGCGTTTTTACAATTGCTAGAAGGTACAGCTAAGAGGCTTTACGTACAGCGGGGAGTAGCGTTTTTCAAGGCGCTCGACGTTTCTGCGCCGGTGCAAGTAAGAGCGGGTGCGAGAGAGAAATTCCGAGGGCCTTTGCTCCTTGAACATGTGAATCTGCCTCGGCGCAACAGAGGAGGTTTCTTAACGCGTGTTGTATGCGTTTGTCCCCTAGGCAAGCCGGCGTTGCGAAGTGCAGTCCAGTTTGTGTACGCTCGGCCGCTGGCTGCCCGCGCGGTGAAGCAGTGGGCACGGACGCCCCATTTGGTGAACGCTGTGTCGTAAGGGGCAAGGTTCTGACTGGTGTTGTACAAGTCGCGGGTGGATTTTTTAGTCACGACGATAAATTGAATTTTTTTAAAGCATTGCTCCATGCAGGAGGGCACATGTACCGGCAAACGGAGGCTTTAGGAGAACACCTGAGGTTATCATAAAGCAGGACCCGCAGGATCTCAAGGGCGCCCAAGGGGTTGCGGGGGGATCAAAGCTGGAAGCAGAGTCGTATATTAAGGAGCAAAAGTACCCACATTTGCTCTCTCGCACCCGCACTTACTCGTGCATGCGCGCAAACGTTCGTCGCATCCGTAAGTGCCACACCCTGCTGTACGTACTGGCAATTGTAAATACGCATTCGGGTGATTCCTTGCACCTTTAGGCCATCCTAGTCGCCGGCTCTCCATTGCGAACAATGAATGGGTCGGTAGGGTAAATCTCGTATGTTCAGTCGACATTACCGTGACCTCTTAGTGCGATTAGTAAAATATACTTACTTCCACTACTTGAGCGCATCTATATGTCTACTAGCCTCTTACGCCAACCCAGTGCCCTGAGCTGCCTACCCGCTTGAGCCCTAGGTATGTGCTCGAGGTCTTCATGCCGTAGTAGTAATACCCTTGCACTCATTCCCGCTTTGTCATCCGACTCTCGTCTTGCCACGCCTCCTACCACGACCCGGTTACCCAAGTTGTCTAATAGCTCGGGTCACTAGATATGTTATAGCGGTCGTGATACCGTCGTGGTCGTTTGATCGTCGTCTTTCTAGCTTTGTCATCCGGCTCTAGTCATGCAGTCGCCATCACGACATCGTCGTTATATAGGCGTCATGCATTAGTTGTCACACAACCGTCGTGATACCGTCGTGGTTGTTAAATCGTCGTCATTCTAGCTTCGTTTTCTTACTCTCCTCATCAGGTCGTCGTCACGCCGTCGTCGTTATACATGTAGCAGAGCTGACAGCAATGCGGCATCGTGACCTGTGACGTCACGCTCCTGTCCCCATATATACCAGCGTGCCACAGGCAATAAACGTTGTTCACCACCGACAACCGGCTTGCTTACACTACAGTCTAACGTAATGCACCCATGTCAGTCTAGCTTCGTGATTTGGCTCTAGTCATGTAATCGTCATTACGCAGACGCCGATATACACGATTCATGATATATTTGTTGTGGCCTCATCCTCATCATACCCTCGTCGTAATCTCGTTGTTCTCGTGCCGCTGTCATGCAATTGTTGAATCTTACCGGGACAAGTTCTTGACGCTTTCCCTGACCCCCAATATTATTTTAATTAATTTCGTAACGTTTTGGGATACTTTTGATGCATGCTCGCCGGGCCTGGTGTTGTGAAGCAGCGAGCAAAAAAGTAAGTCGGCCGTGGTGACAGTTCGGCGTGCACTAAATTTCAGTGTTACAAGTTTGTGGCGCTTTTTATGGCCCTGCAACTGCATATACCTTCTTTCGGTAATCACGCTTGTCGAAAACGTGACAAGCGATTGCCGAGAGTGATAACACGCGAGTATGTTGCTTGCGCCGGCAGGACGCGCAAAAGATAATACCGAGGAGCTCAAAAACGAAGAACTTGACAATTCTGTCTTCTGAGAGCATGGATACAGGCTTTGCACCCACAAAATTGTATGGAGTGCGACTAGAAGGCATTCTGCGGGCGTGTAACATGATCTGGCTGAGAGCCTGTGTTGTGGCCACCTCTGTGTACTTGGCGTACCGTCGCCTCCACTGAGGCGAAGTTGTTTTGCAAACGCGCAGTCACCCGTGTTCTTGCACTCTGAAAGTGCAGGAAGGAATGCCCGCGAAGGAAGGAATGCTTGAAAATCAGATGTTTTCTTAATTGGATGGCATTGTTTGGAAGGAGCCTATTTGCTGCGAAATTTATGTACAAGTGAATTTATCTCTAATGCCGCCCATTTAACACTTAGGCACGTTTCGCCTCTACACGCAATTTTCCTGTGAGGCGGCATCCGGCGGAGCTGGCGGCATCCGGCGGAGCTTCGTATGGCAACGACTGCTGTTTACCTGGTGCCACTACTTTGGATGAATGAACAAAAAGCCCGGAACGAGCATTTATATAGAGCCAAACAAACATTTCATCATTTTAGGAGACATCTTTTGTTTACAGTATGAAACTGCTCGTGGCACAGTTTCGGTGGATGCTTGTAAACATCGTTGGCACTCATTATTACTAAATAATAAAAGGATTACGCGCGAAGGCCGCGCGTGGTTCAGTAGAAGCGAAAATAAAAATGCAGCGCTGATCAGCGCAGCCGGCGTGGCGTGTACCAGCTGGAGTTCAAAACGCGCGTGCCCAAAACCGTCAGCGGAAGGTATTAATCCCATCCACTCGGTGCGCTACAGTCAATTCGGCCGCTGGGCTCTAGGAGTGTCCGCTCTTGTTGAAATTTCTTTCTCTATGCTGCGACCACGAAGCGACGCGCACGTGCGGCGTGCGAGATCAAAAAAGAACGTCTGGTAGACAATATGTGTGAGAAGGTGAGCAGACGGCGCCAGTGCGAAAAGAGTGATAGCCTGAAGAAGTTATGCGTAATCTTCCTTGAATATAGCTAAGGTTTCTTTGTTACCATTAGTTTTGTCCCCGTGTGATTTATCCGCTGTTATTCGAGCCCTAAGGTTTAAAGTTATGCGGCACAACCTGAACATAGATTCCAACTCAATAGATCAGCTTCATTTTTTATCTTTTCTGTCTGAATCATTTCGTCGCCATTCAATCGTCAATATGTCTCCGTTTTTATGCCATTGTATTCAGGCGGTCATAACCTCGAATCCATTGTCATAGCATCGTCGCATTGCTGTCGTGATTGTGTCATCGTCGTCATTCCAGCTTGGTCATCCGGTTGTCGTCATGCGGCTGTCATCACGCCACCTTCGTCATTCACTCGTGGTCATATAATTTTTCTTATGTCGTTGTGCTCACGCTGTCGTTGTTGTACCATCGCGATCATTTAGGAATCGATATCTTATTGTCATAGTGCCTTCTTTGTTATACCGCCTTTCTCGTTCCATCAACGTTATTCCAAGATGGCCGTAGTTTGGGCGTAGTCCAGTAATCGTCATGCCGCCATGCCCATGGGTGATCTTGGCCCATGGGCATGGCGTATATATATATATATTGTAAAGGAGATTTATTGGGGTTCGTAGCGAACGCCGGTTCTACGATGCACCGAGCAGTTCCCGAGCTCGAGCTTCTGCTGCGCGCTTGATGCTGCCGATCCTGCAGACCCAGTGCGCACGTACGTTATCTTCCTTACAATGGCCCAGCGGAAATAAAAGAGCCATCCTGGCGACTTAGGTTTCTGGAAGGACGGTAGAATCGTGATACGGCTTGAGACGCTGAAAGTGAACGACTTCGCGGTTACGACGTCGCATGTCGGACGGCGGCGTTAGCGGCTCAATCAGGTAATTTACGGGCGATGTTCTCTCGAGAACGCGGTATGGCCCGTCGTACTTCGGAAGGAGTTTTGAAGCGAGCCCAGGCGTGCGGCGTGGCACTAACAACCAGACGAGAGCGCCCGGGAGAAAAGTGGGAGTTGAGTTCTGGGCATTGTGAACGGCTTTTTGACGGTTCTAGTCGTCCGAGGTGAATCGGCGGGCAAGCTGGCGACATTCCTCGGCGTGTCTGGCGGCTTCCGAGATCGGCAGGCATTTGGATGGGTGTGGCCGGTAGGGCAGAATGGTGTCGATTGTGTGCGAAGGATGACGGCTGTAAAGAAGGTAAAAGGGTGAGAATCCGGTAGTAGCCTGAGTCGCGGTGTTGTAGGCATAGGTGACAAACAGAAGAACGAGGTCCCAATTAGAGTGATCAGGAGAAACATACATGGCGAGCATGTCACCAAGAGTTCGATTAAAGCGTTCCGTGGTACCGTTAGTCTGTGGGTGATAAGCAGTGCATTTACGATGAACAATAGCGCATTCAGCAAGAAGTTGTTCGATAACTTCAGATAAGAAGACGCGGCCTCTGTCGCTTAAAAGTTCACGTGGACCTCCATGACGAAGAAGAAAACGGTGAAGTATGAAATTGGCGACCTCTTGCGCTGTAGCATTTGGTAGAGCAGCGGTCTCCGCATAACGGGTTAAGTGGTCTACCGCAACGATTATCCACCTGTTGCCGGTAGGAGTCAACGGAAGTGGCCCGTAGAGATATATGCCCACGCGATCAAAGGGTCGGGATGGGCATTGCAGAGACTGGAGTTCACCGGCAAAGTTGTGTGGTGGCGCTTTACGGCGTTGGCACTCACGACAAGAGCGGACGAACGTTCGAACGAAATTGTACATTCCCCGCCAGTAATAGCGGTGTCGAAGTCTTTCGTAGGTTTTGAAGACTCCCGCGTGGCCACACTGAGGGTCGACGTGGAACGAGGAGCACAGCTCTGATCGCAAGGTTCTCGGAATGACGAGTAACCAGGTGCGTTACTCTGGGGCATAGTTGCGTCGATATAGTAGCTGGTCTCGAATCGCAAAATGAGGAACTTGGCGCCGAAGCGTACGTGACGCTGGAACTTTCGACGTATCCGAGAGAAGGTCGAGCAGAGATGCAGTCCAGGGATTATTACGCTGTGCAGCAGCGATAGTGTCAACGTCCAGAGAGGATAATGTACACTCGCAGGCGGAGTCGTCACGGGCCTTCGGGGGAAGCGGCGATCGGCATAGCGCGTCAGCATCGGAGTGCTTTCGCCCGGAACGGTAAACCACGCGGATGTCATATTCTTGGATTCGCAATGCCCAGCGGGCAAGGCGGCCGGATGGATCTTTGAGCGTCGGCAGCCAACATAGTGTGTGGTGGTCGGTCACTATGTCAAACGATCGGCCGTATAAATATGGGCGAAACTTGCCAAGCGCCCACACAATGGCCAAACACTCCTTTTCTGTAACGCTGTAATTGGTTTCCGCCTTGGTTAACGTGCGACTCGCGTATGCGACGACGTATTCTGTGTGGCCAGGTTGACGCTGTGCCAATACAGCGCCAAGGCCTACACCGCTTGCATCGGTATGGATTTCGGTTGGCGCTTGAGGGTCAAAATGGCGAAGAATGGGTGGCGTCGTGAGAAGACGGCGCAAGGTTGCGAAGGCGTCGTCCCACTCTGGAGACCATGATGAGAGATCTCTAGCGCCACCAACGATCTGCGTGAGAGGCGATGTAATTGACGCAAAGTTTCGAACGAATCGTCGGAAGTAAGAGCAGAGGCCGATAAAACTGCGTAGCTCTTTCATAGTGGTAGGTTTTGGGAATGCAGTAACAGCACGTAGCTTCTCGGGATCCAGGCGAATGCCCTCCTTCGACACGACATGGCCTAAAATTGTGAGCTGACGAACAGCAAATCTACACTTCTTCAGGTTAAGTTGCAACCCGGCGTTGGTCAAGCAAGTGAGTACGTGCTGGAGACGGAGCAGATGCGTTGCGAAATCGGGGGCGAACACCACAATATCGTCAAGATAGCAAAGACCGATTTTCCATCTGAGGCCACGTAGAACATTATCCATCACCCTTTCGAACGTAGCAGGAGCGTCGCAAAGTCCGAAAGGCATGACGGTGAATTCATACAAGCCGTCTGATGTAACAAAGGCAGTTTTCGGGCGATCGGCCTCTGCCATCGAAACCTGCCAGTAGCCTGACCGCAAATCCAGCGAAGAAAAGAACTTGGCTCCCTGTAAACAGTCCAGAGCATCATCGATGCGTGGTAATGGGTAGACGTCCTTCAGCGTGATCTTGTTCAAGCGTCGGAAATCAACACAGAAGCGGATGGAACCGTCTTCTTTTGGGACGAGGACCACGGGAGAGTCCCATGGGCTTTGGGAAGGTTGAATGACGCCTCGACGGAGCATGTCATCGACCTGGTCTGCAATGACGCGACGTTCCGTAGCGGACACGCGATATGGTCTTTGTCGCAGCGGTGAGTGAGAGCCAGTGTCGATGTAATGCGCCACCGTCGATGCGCGGCCAAGAGATGGTTGCGCAACGTCGAAAGAACGACGGAAGTGCTCAAGGAGTGCGAGAAGTTGAGATCGCTGCGAATGCGGCAGATCTTCGGCGATGAATGGGCGGAACACACCAGTGTATGTTGAGTCGGGTACGGAGAGGGCACTCAGTTCATGGACGGCAGTAGCAGGCGCTTCGTCGAGGACGGAGACAATTCGTCTTGAATCGACCGACTCGACGTAACCAAGGCATTCGCGGCGGAGCAGTGATAGCGGCGATGAAAGATGATTGTAAATGGGCATCGTGCTGACACCGGTGGCAAGGTCAAGAGCTGCAAAGGGCAAAGGAAGCGCTTTTCGGGTAACAAAGTGATGAGAGGGCATGAAGAAGACCGTCCCGTCGGATATGATACTACAGAAGACTGGTACGAATGCTGAAGAGCGCGGAGGAATGCAGGTGTCTTCTTTCACGACAATTTTAGCGGCAGGATGAGCATCGACGGAGGCCAGGTCACCAAGGTGGAAAAGTTCAATCTCAGCCCGAGCGCAATTGATGATGGCGTTGTGGCGTGAGAGAAAATCCCATCCTAGAATAATGGCGTGGGAGCACGATGAAAGAACTAGGAATTAAATCGTGTACAAAACGTCCTGTATGGTCACACGGGCAGTACAAGCAGCGGTAGGGCGGATGGGTTGAGCACTCGCCGTTCGGAGCGACAATCCAGACAGAGACGTCGTCACTTTACGAAGCGAACGGCAAAATCTTGCATCCATAACTGAAATAGCGGCACCGGTATCGACGAAGGCGGCTGTAGCGACATCTTCGATAAACACATCAATGACATTAGCAGGTAAAGGAGGAGGACTTCGGCAAGTCGACACTTGCGCAGTTCTTGCCTCAGGAACTGAGTCGTCTAGTTTCCCTCTTCGTTAGAGACGGGCCGACGACGCATAGGGGAAAGCGATCGGCGACGTGGGGAGGGTGACCGGAGGCGTTCAAAGCGAGGACGGCGATCAGTCTGGGAGCGAGCTGGTGATGGGTCGAAGGATCCGTAAGGCGCAGGTGGATCAGGCGGCACATAGGGCGCGCGGCGATCGCCATCGAACGCCTGCGATCGGCGGCGGCAGAACCTTGCGACATGACCGGGATACCTACAGGCGAAGCATATAGGGCGATTGTCCGGCGTACGCCACGGGTTAGTGACGGCAGTGGTGGTACAGGGAACGGGAGGGGGAGGGCGGTGCACAGGCTGCTGGAAGCGACGCACGGGCACAGTGCTAGGGGCCATTGCAGCAACCGTAGCATAAGTGAGTGGTGTAGTCACGACACCTTGCTGGTGAACAGCCGGCAGCGCTTCCGCGACCTCTTCATGGATCACGTTACGGAGATGAGACGGCAAAGTGCAGGCAGACTCCTGAGTAACGGACACCAGAGATAGCTGTCGTGCAACTCCTTCGCGGACGAAATCCTTGATTTGGGTTATCAGGGAGGCTTGTTCTGGGCCGGTGGTCAGGCTGCAGAGTGACGTCGCATGTGGTGTGGGATGTCGCCTTGTCAGAGCTAACGGCTTACGCAACTCATCATAGCTCTGGCACACGCTGATGACGTCGCCAACAGTGCGTGGGTCCTTGGCCAGAAGCATCTGGAACGCGTCATCATCGATTCCCTTCATGACGTGCTTGATCTTTTCCGCTTCCGTCATGGCAGCGTTCACGCGCCTGCACAAACCTAGAACGTCTTCTATATAGCTGGTGAATGTCTCACCCGTGTCCTGTGCGCGTGTACGCAAACGCTGCTCGACTCGGAGTTTCCTGACGGCGGGTCGGTCAAATACTTCGGTAATCGAAGCCTTGTACACCGACCACGTTCGGATATCCCTCTCATCATTTCTGAACCGGAGACTGGCCAAGCCCGCGAGATAGAATGATGCGTAAGCCAGTTTATCTGAGTCATTCCATTTGTTATGAACGCTCACCCGCTCGTAGGACGACAGCCACTCTTCAACGTCGTTGTCGTCGGTTCCGCTGAAGATGGGAGGCTCCCGTTGGCGAACGGGCAAGAGACGAGTGGTGGTGGAAGAGTCTGCTGGTCGGCGTCCGGCATGACGGAGGGTAGCGTCCGAGAACGGAGTTCCAGGATGGTAGAGTGGAACGTTACCCAGCACGGCTCCACCACTTGTGAAGGAGATTTATTGGGGTTCGTAGCAACCGCCGGTTCTACGATGCACCGAGCAGTTCCCGAGCTCGAGCTAATGCTGCGCGCTTGATGCTGCCGATGCTGCTGACCCAGTGCGCACGTTCGTCATCTTCCTTACGATATATATATATATATAGGGAGAGACAGGGTGAGAGAGATTGATTTTCTTACCTCTTACAGTCAGCTGGACATATGTCCTAGGACCTTTACCGGAGACTGCAAGTTCCAATGACCTGCACATTGACAAATACAAAAGTTTATATTGCGCATCAATGCCACCTGTTAGGCTCAGGTATTATTCAGTGAGTATATCAATGAAATCTTAGTTTGGGTAACACAGAAATATGTATACAAATATACAGGGCGTCCCAGCTAACTTTAACCAGAGTTGAAAAATATGCGAGTGCCACGTAGCTGGACTGCATCAAAGTAATGTTGTTTGCCGTTGCTTGGACGTATGGTATGGTATCTACTCAAACTCCGTTTTTAATTCCGCCTGATCCAATATTTAGTCTTAATTATTTAATAAATTTCTCCAATATTATAATTATATGAGAAGTATCAATGAGAAAATTGTAGAACGGCATGAAAGACTCCCTATACAGCGTTCAGCTGCTCAATATGTGCTACATAAACGTTTTTAGCCGAGCGTGAAAGAAGCCCGCAAGTGCACGCAAGATTGTCACGCGAGTAGCCACTCTAGGCATTTTGCGTATATTCGCGGACTGCATTGACGCTCGGAAAAACAATTCTTTCTGTATCATGTCCTCAAAACGCGCCGTTTAACCATGTTCCATCAAGCCACGAACCAACTAGCCCTTCTAAGGCATTTAATGAACTCACACCATTCTTACATTTCTCCCAACATACAGAGGAATTGAAAGGTCTCGCATCCACAAAAAGAAAAACGACTTGCATCCTATTCTGCAATTACGTGCAGTTTCTTATCTCAATGAGGGTCATGTTGACAGTTTTTGTTTCAATGAATTGTAATATTATTTCGCGATACATTATAAGCTGGAAGAGCATGGCGCGGCTTTTGGCGCCCACGTAAATTACGTAGCTGCGTGTTCCTGTTGGGAGTAGCAAAAACGCGTGCGTCGCGTTTCCGCACCCGCGCCGGCCAATGAGAGCGTTGTATCATAGTCATATGAAGGTTCTTCCAGCGCTACCAGATCGTGCAACTGTCCATGTATCTTTCTCGACTAAGATCCTGCGCGGGTGCTCCCTCGCGGCGGCGGGGGTGGGCTTCGTGGCTTTTGAGGGAAACACGTTGCTGGTGTTGTCAACGTAAGAGCTCATCATTGAAGCTTGTCGTTTTCTGCTGTCGCGATCCAAGGGGGCGAGGGGTATTATCCAAATGTCTACTAAATAAACATGTCTATTTCTGCTGCTGCTTGTTGGTTGGGCTGCGGCACTAGCAAGAAGGAGACTTGCTGTCAGCGCCTACATTGTCTTCTCGCTGGTGCCCCAGCCCAGCCAATCAGAATTTCAACAGCAGCCTAAATGCCATGTCCACTTGGTGGACATCGGGGCCGGTATGGGAGGATTATTCTCTAAATGTCCTCCTAGTGGACATGTCAAGTCCGGCTGGTGTTGAAGTGCGTATTGGCTGTGCTGGGATACCAAGGTGCAGAAACGTAGCCAGAGCTAGTTTCCTAAGCACTGTTTCACCACCAGCCAGTCAGCGGTGGCCGAAAAGGACAGTCCACTACTTGGACAGCTTAAAAATTCCCATTAGTAATGGACAGTCAAGTCGAACAGCGCCTTTACCGCTTGGATGTGCGATCTCAAGCGCGATCAAGCATGAAGGTGTACGGCAGGTACCCGAGGCGTTGCTTAAGCGGAGGTGCGAGTGTCGACCACGCTTAGCGTTTTCGCTAGTAAAAAAGACACCATGTGCTTGCAGCTTGGCGACTTTTATCGAAGTTAAAATAAAGATCGAAGCATGTCGCGTATTACACATAGGAACCTAAAAGATGGCCGTTTCTCTTCGTTATCTTATCGACTGAAACAGCCAGCTTATAGTCGCCCAACGTCTTTATTAAAAGAGCGCGTTCATATTCAAGAAATGTCACCTGTAGTTTGACGGTTGCTTTTAGCTCACAATATTCGGTTTTGGAGTTCTTGCAGAGGTTTCAGATAAATAATGTATGTGACACCCGCAGACTCCAGATAGTAACCTATGTGACAGAAACGCAATGAGAAGTAACGCCCATAGTTGAGGTTGCGAGAAACATTTGCGGGCATTTATTAGAGTATAGCCTCCTTAGGCAACCTGTACAGAAGGCAACCTCGCAGAAGAAGACGGGCACGGGCTGGCTCACGAGCTGGCACCTTGGCCTTTTGTCGGTGCTGTGCTGCTCTTCGACGACTCGTGCTTTAACGACCTCTTTTAGAAGTGGTCCATTACTTAAACGTCACAATATGTTGGTTTCCAAGCTGGAAGATGCAAACAAAGTAAGCGAAGTAGTGCTCTGTAGAAAATGAATTTACTGCATAAGCACATAGACAGGAAGAAATGGACGACACAAGCCCAAGCTCTCAACTGGTTTTTGATTCTTTGTTGTCCGTGTGTTATTTGCACAAACCACTCAGTAAGAATAGAGAGCAACTCATGTAGCTGCAGGTTTAAGCCAAGATTTTATGAAATACATCAAAAGTATTGGAAACCTGCCGCAAGTTCATATACAAAGTGCAATACAGGCATTGTGGAAATAACATAGTTATAGCAGAACATTCTCTGACAAACCAAGACTTTGGGTACTGCAATAGGTAAAGCAAAGAGTAGGAGAACATAATTTCCATTGATATTGACATGTACAAGCAGCAAGAAACCAGGGAAGACGGCAAAACGCTTATTGCACTTCAAAACTAAATAATTAGGAACGCAAAAGTTGGAAAGCAAAAGTCTTGTAGGCAAGAACAGTGCCATTTTTACAGTGACAGGTTGGTAGAGTAGACTAAATAAAGCAGAGTTCTGCGTTGCGTTTTCCCCATAGCAACTAGAGGCAAACAGGCTAAGAGAGCCGTTAAGGACAGTGAAGTGTTCATTGTATTCTACCCCGATTTTAAGAGTACACTTTGTAATGCGGATGTACACTTTGTAATGTACACTTTGTAATGTACACTTTGCAGCCTGCGGATCATGCCCTTAGCTCCGAGCATACATCTTGCTTAAATTGCCTAACGCAATAACACTCAAACAAAAAGCAGTCTGTAGAAAAGCAACAAAAGTGCCATAATAATGACAAGTAAGCTTCTGGCAGCGATCATCCAAGCTTCCTTCCTGGTATTCCACCTGAACAATGCTGCTGGTGCAAAAAGGCTTACAGAGCCTTAGAATCAACGTCTGCGTCCACATCTGACGGTTAAAAAAGGCAATTAACATACAGTGCTGTAGACTGCATTATGAAAGACCATGTGTACTAGCTGAGGTGACAACTTTCGGAAGCTTCGCTCCATAACATCTCGGGAAGAATAAAAAGTAAAAACATATTTGAAAGAAGTATGCCAATCTGACAACGTCACTATTATAAAGGATTTCTCACACCCTTTAGAAGAACAAGAAATCTAATTGTTGGCTCACAGTCTGCTGCACTCGAGCATAGAACAAGGCTCGTTGGTTTAGTGGTAGCCCGCAGGTAGGCTAGCAGCATCTTGGCATCTGCTTTTACCACAGCAGCCATACAACGTCCTGGCTGACGTTTAACACAAAGTCAGCATCATGAAATGTGAGAAATAAAAACTGAATTACTTATTAAATACCGTGCAACTAAGATATATGTAGGTAACGTTTCTTTTATAATTGTTGATAATTACGTTCCAAAACAAATTCAAGGCTCCGAGCCAGTGTTGCATTTACATGTAATGTAGCCTATACCACATTGTAATTCCCCTTAAGCGCATCGCTGTAAGTCGGTGGACGCCTCAATGACACTGCATATATTGCACATAATTAAAGAAAAATAGATTTAATATAGACGGCAACCATTGTGAAAATCCGCATAGCCGTGTTGCTGTAAGGCAATAAAGCATCATGGCACTGCAGCTATTGCACATAAATAATTAAACAAGTAGGTAAATAAAACGTACATATAAGCAATTAAATAAGTAGTTGACTAGTAGCAGAGAAAAAAGGCATGTTAAACATCACATTAAAATGGCATCAGGCATTGGTGTGAACCTAATGCTGAGAACATTGCTACACTTGTGGCTTACGAGAATCATCAAGTGAAGCGTGCAGAAAAGTATTAGCCAATTCCACGACCTCCAAGACCTACAATGCCATAACCTAGAGGGCCTCTAGGTGTAAACTCCTGAGTTTAATGGAAGTCAGCAGAGTATGCTTCCAGTCAAGCCAGGGTATCTGTCTTTTCCGGTTTCCACTGCACTCTTTTCACATGTTGAATACACACCACCTTGGAAACGAACAGTACCAAGAGATGGTGGTGGTGGTGACAACTTTATTAACAATCCGGCAAATTCGTGGCCTGAGCCTAGGCCACCCCCGAGGAGGTCCGGAGATCCTGTCTCCTCGCCGCCTCACGGGCTCGCTGGATGGCCCATAGTTGATTTTCGAGGTTTGATCTGCGCAACGCGGCCGTCCATCGCGCCGCAGCTTCATCTGGGGAAACTGCATTTTATTTGCATATAATTTCACATTCCCAGAGAATGTGTCTAAGAGATGCGTGAGCCCTGCTGCATAATTTGCAGTTATCATCTGAGTAGATGTCCGGATATATCCTTCTGAGATGGACGGGGTTGGGCAAGGTCTTTGTTTGTAGCTGCCTCCAGTCTACCGCTTGGGCCCTGTCGAGTTTGGGGTTAGAGGGCGGATAAAGCCGCCTTGAGTTTTGATAAAATTTTGTAATATGAGATAAAACAAAAGACACAAGGACAGTGCTGACCTCTTCACGGCTCACCTAAACAGCAATGCAAGCAGCAATTAAGTTCACCATAGAAGTGAAATATGAAGGCGGACTGTCGTTCTTGGACACAAATTGTGCAACGCGAAGGGCCAAACCTGTTATTCGAGATGGTTAGGAAGTTAACAGTGGTGCTACCTCAACTACACATCCGTGCACCCTGCTTCGCAAGAGGTCTGTTGGCTTTGTTCTTCGTCGGGCGAAAAACGTGCGCACATCAGCGACAGACCACCTGGCTGACAATCCATTTGGGCAACGGGAGGTGACGGCTTGTAGATACCATGAGTACTTCATTGACTCAGTAGGGCGCCATCTGGCTAACGAAGTACACACCCACACTGGACCCCCCAAAAAACAGGCTTCAATACCATATGTGTCCGGCATAAGCAAGACCTTTGCACGCGTTCTGTGGTCATATGAGGTGCACGCTGCCCACGTTCCCTACCGGGAACTTAAACGCGAGCTCATGCATGCTGAAAGACCTTTTGTTAAAATAGAAGTTCCTTGGTTTGGTGTACGGCATTCCGTGTGCGAACTGTCGGTAGGTCTACGTCGGAGAAACCAGCAACTTCAAAACAAGACGTAAAGAGAACACGAATGACGTCCAGGAATGGAACAGCGCATCGAATGTCCTGGCCAAATACTGCGCAACTACCTCACATACAAATGACTGGGAAAAAAATCGCGTGATTGCTAAGCAACGAAATCATTCTACGTTTCTTTATCTCGAGTCCCTGATCATCCATACCATGGCGCAAACACTTAACCGCTACGAAGGAAACCTGCCGCCCATTTTATGTCAAGTGCCTTAGTGATGTTTTGAGCCGCACATAAAAAGGCTGTCAGCTCTGCTGTGGGTTTCATTGTGAACAAGGCTCCCGTGGGGGAGAAGAAGCGTAAATATAAATTTTAAACCATTTTGGTTGTGTTTGGTTAGTCCTGAGATTTTGCATGGCCCATACGACTCTAAATTAACGAGGTTTTCTGCATGTACACATGTTTACAATTACACGCTTACTTAATGTCTATCAGCATGTCTGCTTGCCTGTCGTTCATTTTGAGCACGGCGATTGGTTCTCCTCTTCAGGGGCAGCACATCTCAAAGGATATGCGTCAAATGCATCTGGAAAATTTCCTTGCCAGTGTAATACATGCGTTGTTACAAACATTTCAAAAACTTGAAATAGTTTCAAAGATATCGTCCACAGCTTCCAATGTATGGAGGCTCAATGCCGGTTTCTCAACGGCAATGCTGTCGTTCAGGAAGCTCCAATGAAGAGCCCCTGTGATGCTCCTATCCTTAGTACCAGTACTCGCCACACCAGTTCTGCTAGTTTTTTTGCTGAAGAGGGAGTCCTGGCCATGGCACTCGAGCCGGTCCCACTCTTCCTTCTCAATGTATGTATTCTTTAGGTGTACCTGCATTAAAAGAAGGCACAGACCCGTTAAGACTGCGTACGTGTCGGAACATGAAAGCACCTTTAGTGAACCACATGGCTGCAATGTGACGTGCACAATATGGCACATGCACTAGGCACACCTTAAAGATACTGACATCCGATTTTGAAGGACCTAGTTCTTAATGGCGCAACCCAAAGCTCACCCTCAGTAGTGTTTACATCTGCAGCGGTGACTTTTAAAAGCACATTGATATTGAGTGAGCATCATTTTTTTTATCTGAGCAGCCTCTAAAAAAGTAACACTCCCTCCTCCAGTAACGCTGAGAAGTGAGAGTGATGTAGATAGCCCGCCTCGCAAATTGTGAAAGCCACCAATCGTTCTGCTTTAACAGGAGTGAGTGTAACTGTAGTCAGCCACCTACATTTTGACCTTTGCAGCCATATTGAAAATAAATAGCTGGTGCAATAAGTTCACGTTGTTGTACAGGCATTTATTATATTTGTAGTGCATTTTCCCCCAAGTGCACGCTTACGTCACGGCTTGCTGGTCACCATCGTCTTTGTTCTGCCGACAGAGGGGCCAAGCAAACTCATCGAAAATGAAGGCACCACCACTTTTCTGCTCACTGCAAATGAAGGCTTACCTGCACATTGTAAGTCAGGAAAAACTTATAATGATAAAAGGTATACTGCACTTTAATACTAATGAAAAGACCAGTACACTAGTTGAAGGTCACGGGGTGGACGTCTCATGCAGCTTCATGTTGTGGCCGTGTGAGGCGCGAAAGGTGATGTTTCGCGACTTTTAGTGATGAATTATAAATATAAATCCATGTTTACTGGAAAAAAAATTGCTTGTTTTAACCGCTATGATACGAAATGGTTCCATCAGCGAGGTTATCTCAATTCATGCTCTGAGCGGTTCTCTGTCTCTTTAAGACAGCCAGAATCAAACAGCAGCTAGGGAATCACGGAAGTGGGCTTGTTTCACACCCCAGGTTCTATTCCCACCCAGTCTCACAGACTTTGTTATTAAAGCAGCTAATTTGCTTTGTTTACAGGAACCTACCTGAGAACATCTTGAAGCGGCAGCGCAAGATCACAAAGACAGAAGGCAGGAACACACAGGATGGCGCTGAGCTCTCAAATAAATTTATTCGAAGGCATGCACAAACTTATGTACTAGAACCCATAGCCATGTGCTCTCCCATCGATTGTGTCATTATCAACTGATTATATGGTTATCATTCTCAGGGTTGTAGTACATAGGTTTGTGGATGCCTTCAAATAAGGTTAGTTGGGAGTTCAACGCTATCCTGTGTATTCCTGCCTTCTTTCTTCGTCAAATTGCGCTACCCCTTCAAGATATTCAACCAGTACCAACTCGCCCAAATGTCGATCCTTCTGCATGAGAAATCTGACATCTAGCATGTTTGATGCATTTTTGCTTGTGCAATCGGCCATTGGTCTTATGTCACTAAGTGCTGACAGCAAAAAGAAGTATGTCTAGCTGTGCGATAAATGTAACGGGAAAGCGTAGGTACATCCACTGACATTAGTGCAGGGGCTATTACAAAATGTTGTGGCTTACCACTGTTTGAAAGTAAGCTTTAAAGAGGCTATACAAGCAATACATAAGCATTGTCAGTGAGCCCAAGTCGACATTTTCAGTATTGTAAAGTATAGAAAGTGGTACAGGTTGTACAGCATGGTGCTGTAGTGAAAAAAAAAAACTGGAAAAAGAAAGATTCTGAATGACAGAAAGAAGGGAAAAAAAGACGGTGCTACACTGACAACTGCTTATCAGGCACAAAGCTTGCTGCATATATACCGCACACACTCTCGACATCAGGGGCAGCTAAGAGCAAGCAACAGGACATCTTGTTTGCATCAAACCCAACAATTTCATTTCAGCCTCATATGACGAAACAGATGTATGAGTAACAGATGCTTGATCACTGATATGAATGTGATATGCCTCTAGCAGTTTCCGCGTGGTTTTATCTCTACTCCTAAAAAGATTCCCACCTCAGAACGCGCAGAATGCGGTCTGCAATGCGCAGAGAAATGAGCGTTTATAACCGTTTTTAAATTGTTTGCATGTTCTCCCATTCGATCTTTCACACAACGGTCAGTCTGCCGGATGTAGATTTTCTCGTAACTTAGCGGTATCTGGTAAATCATAGTAGTGGAACACTTTTACACGTTTTTTTTTTTACGAGCAACGACCTGATGCTTACGCAAGCTGACAAAGAGGGTGGGTTCGCCGGTTTACCCTAGGCAATTTACAGTGAAAAAGCTTTGGTAGCAGTTATTAAGAACCTTTTCCCTGTGAAGAAAGGTGAAGTGCGTGTAAAAGCCAAGTTCGTCGAGTTTAGCAAGCAATTAGACCTCGGATAGTCTGCCATGGACATATCTAACAGCAGAGGGAACAGCTTGAGGAGGTTTTTCACAGCCAAGACACATAAGCGTGAAATTCCGTTTGGCACTACTGTTATTGAAGAGTAATCGTGGAAGAAGTGTGTTAGCCAGTTTTTGCTAAAGATGCTCAAGCCGCTTGCTGTGAACAACCCATTTATCGTAAACAAATCAGCCGCAGTAGTACAGTTTAAGAGGGAAATGAGCGTGATTGGGTTTTTCGGCAGACGTGTAGGGCTTGTTTTATTCTGTTCCGCAGAATCATGTGCTAGTGTGTGTCGAAGGGTGCATTGAAGATAAAAGTGACGTATCCTTCCAGAACACTGTCGGCTTGCCCGTTGCTAATTTTCTTTCTTTATTGCAGTTTTAGTTGAACTTACTTTTATTGTATATGACGAGCAGCCGTTTTTGCAGTGCGATGGGATCTGCTTAAGGTCTTACATTGCCTCTATTCTTTCGACATTTTTGTGGCCAAGGTGGACAATACACTGGAGCAAGTGTTTAATGGGGGGCGGGTTTTAAAAATCTTTAGGCATGTTGACGATATTTAATGCGTTCAAAAAAAAAAATAACAGCCCGCCTTCACCTACCGCTGTACAGTAGGGGAAGTTTTATCTATATTTAGCAAAAATAGGCGTGGGCTGTGTTTCATCCATGAACTCCCGGACCTTTCAAGTTTGCAGTTTTGAGACCTAGAAATCACGTTCTGTGATGTACATGTTTGCTGGGGCTACTACCCAGAAGCTAAGAAGGAGTTGCTGCCCTTTGACTCGGCACACGCCAAGATAATTAAGAGAGGTATGGTGGTGTTGTGTGTGGAATAGGCTCTCCATAAATCAGGCCCACATCAGAATAAGCCCAGTTTTAATAATCAGGTAAGCCGTCTTTTGGTTGCAGGGTTCCTCGTCTCGGCCTTGACTGCCGTTTCAGGAATCCTCCTTCCAAAATTCAAGTGTGGATCGGGAATTACAATGGCTGGGGATCAACGGAATGCACCTAAGTCAACTGGTACCTGACATCTATAGAGTTTCCTAGAATCTTAAGAAGGTGGCAAGTAGGCGCGGCGTGCCAATTTGTTTCTCTGCCCCAATTAAGCTGGGAAAGTTGTGCCCACGTATCTGTAACACCAGAAAACGTGGGTGGCAGAAGAACCACCAACCGCCGTTAGTAAAATGTTCCAGTAGAGTGGTGTATTGCATCCTCATGTTATGCGGGATGTTTTACGTCGGCGAAACTGGTCGCTGTAGAAATGACCGTTTCGGGGAAAAACAAAAAAAATGTACTATAGATACGAACATTTAGTTGTGCACGTTAGCAGTGTACGGATCGTGTGGGCCGGTTGAAAGAGACGGCGATTCTAGGAAAGAGCAGTGATAAGACCTCGCGCATCAGTTTACAAGCCTACCACATGAGAAAATTTGGTAGAAAGTGCCTTTAGCACCCCTTCCCTTGCTCTCTTTGATGCTGAATTTCATCGTCTGGATTCGGCTATCGGGGATTCAAATTGCAAAGAAAAAAAATAATTGTTTGAATTTTGTTTCGCTTGTTTGGCTGTATTGCGCTTGCGTTGTTGCAAGCTATCACCCTTGGCATGTTTTTCTTCTTCATTTCCCTTGCTTCACTCTGGCATCTATAAGATGTGCTGTCCTTGCCAATAAAACCAGTTAGCGCTATGTGCGCAAGTCTCCCTTCTTGTGATCGTCTGTCTGCACTGTTACCCTCATATTACAGCAGTAACTGCAACACAGTGAATGCTGGCCTTCATGTATCATTTCATCACGTTGAAGCTCATCAAGTGTGTATTTGCCAGGGGCAGTTATTCTGAGAACAAGAGAGGAATAATTGTGTATATGAATGTTAAACAATGGTAAACACGCCGTGTGCTTAGACCTGCAACATATTTGGCTCACTACACTTTAAATTCTTACGTGCGCACAAACTTCACATGCATGTAGAATAAACAGAAAAAAAAATAGAAATAAAAGCTGCAACATAGGAAACAGTGTCAAAAATCAAATCATAATTAAAAGTGATACACTGTGTACTAAGGAAAAGGACATTTAAATTATAGCCATGCAATTGATGCAAGAAAATATGCTTAACATCAGGACATGTTAGGTCTAGTTTTATATAGAAGACGATGTGTGCATAACAGCTATGAACACAAATCAGCAGCAAGTTGAATAAATATTTAGCGTATTTAGTAAGTTATGTTGCGTAATATGTTGATAAGCTTATCGACGAATGTCGCCGAGGTCCCACTTTTTGGAACACGTACACTTCATACGTACCTGAGCCAACCATCCAGGTTGCACATTGCGCTATGATAGCCATCCAAGGTTTCCCTGCATTTATGTTGGCTCCTCTATTACGTGGACACTGTACAGAGTTGCGGCCTCACTACTGCAAAATAAGTTCGGAAAGTTCGGAGTTCATTTGTAGCAGCGGCACATTATAGCTGTCACATTGCGAACACATGCAAAGAGTATCTAAAAATAGTCACGAAAACAATGTTTGTACTAGTGAAGGGTGGCAACAGAGGGAGCCATTCATCACAGTAAAATTTTAAACAGAAGCGCAGCAGCAGCACATTACAAAGGTAGCTTTGTTTACATGACATTCATTGTTTTCATCACTTAGATTAAGCAACTTTCTCGTGTCATGTTTAGTTACGTATAAGGTATGTCAACACATCTTGTCTTAAAATTTTTAGTAAGCTCTACTAGTTGCAAGCTTAGATTACTTACGTTTCTTTTTTCTCGAAAACTGCTCGTAAATCGAAACCCCCCACAAGCAGAGATTATTTACAACCTAGAAGCATTTATAAGCGAGGAAACGTCATTGCAGTAAGAATCGGTGAAGAGGCAAATGAGTCGTTATTATGCAACTTCAGGCAGAAAAGCGTGAGCTCATGCACAGGCGCTCATGATGAACACGATTATTTCCGAACATAATATTTCTCATCGGAAGAAAACGCGTATCGACATTTTCACTTTCGCATTGAGACAGTAAACTTGCATAGCTAAATTCTGACAACCAGCGCTCAGGAAGCCTCATCACAGGTTCCACTGCTGTCGACGCAGTTCTATTTCCTACGCTCGCGCACTCTGTGCACACACGAGAAGCATGCACAATACACGTGTAGTTTGCAAGCACGATTACTTACCTTTTGAATGGTGCGACGTGGTCGAAAAACGCTCTCCAAGTTGCCAGTGCTGCGTCCACTCCCAGCATACGTGCCTCTACGTAGGGGTCGAGCTGTGGCACGCTAATAATACGTATTCTTTCTTTGCGACGTCCACCGAACCTCCCACAACCAGAAACAAAGAGAACACGCTCGACGGCATCAAAATCGTTGGTAGACATTTTAACTGGCGCGGCACGCCTATGGCAAGTTTCCAGAGAGACACAGCTATCTTCTGGCACTTTTGTGTGCGCGAACTAAGCCACATTTCATTATACCAAGCACAAAACCACACGATTAGACAAGCACGCGGCAATGACTTGCGCGACCGACGGACACTTAGAAAATAGAGAACAGGATAGATGGATAAATCCTATGAGCGTCTCCTTTATAACGGGGTGGTGGGTAGTACCACAAACAGGTCGTATGGGGGCGAGCGTCATCTGTAACCTGTGTGGTTGTTTTAACCCCCATGATGCCTGAAATATTAACCAGTACACTCTGGTTTTGTGCTGTGTTTCGCCCAACTACGTATAGTTGTTGCGATACCGAAAGAAACATTGAAGCGTCTATATTGTACGCTATAGTTTAGCTTGGAAAAAAAATTGTAGGACGTGAGGCGAAGCAGATCGCCCGGCTGAAAAGCCGCATTGCCAACGCATGGCTCATACCCAGTTCGCTCTCTGGCTGCGCCCTGCCTGCTGGTGCTGCGTTTGTCGCTGCTGCTGTACGACCCGAATGAACCCCCTTTACAATTGGCGGAACTGCTGGGTACAACAGGAAATCTGGAAATTCCCAATCGGACACTGCAGCCCGTCTTCATATGCCGGAAGAGAGACCACCGCAACCCGCTGCCCGATGACTACCGTGGTCGGCCCCAGCCCGTTGCGTCAATGTGACCCACCCATCTTCAGCAGTACCGAAGACCATGACATATAAGACTTTCTCACTGACTACGACCAGGTCAGCATCCACAGCCACTGGGACGACACCAGAAAACTGGATTACGTGTCCTTTTATTCGAGCGGTCTCACCAGCTTGTGGCACCGCAAACACGAACGCGATCTGACGACGTGGACGGCCTTCAAAACTAACGTGACGGAGATATTCGGGTGGCCCGCCGTCCGCAAGCTTCGTGCCAAGCGATGTTGATGTGGTCGTGCGCAACAGTGCGGGGAGACATTTACCAGTTATATAGAAGATGTTGTGAACCTCTGTACCCACGTTGACGTCACAATGGCTGGTGCCGAGAAGATCTGCCATATTTTAAAAGGCATTGAAGACGACGCCTTCCAGATGCTGTTGGCGAGAAATAGGACGACAGTCCCTGAACTTGTCAGTCTCTGTCAAAGCTTCGACGAACTACGCAAACAACGCATAGCCACCCGCCAATCTCTTCCTTAGGCCACTGCAAGGTCGAGCTTGGCTGTGGCCCCGGATAACACCTGGCTGCTGCTACGGATCAAGGAGTTCGTCCGTGAAGAGGCGGCTCGTCAGATTTCTGTGATTGCACTTAAAGCGCGGCTAGTCAAATTTTCCGTTCGCGCCCGCTCTCCAATGTTTCGTCAAAGAGCAGGTACCGACCACATTTCGCCTCCTCTCCAGCAGGCTCCGACTGCCGCTCCCCTGACGTACGCCGAAGTCGCTGCGAGGCCTGTACGCCAGACCTCCGGTCCCCTTCGCCCGTCTTTACGCCCGCCTATTTACGATAGGTAGCGAGGCACTGGAAGTGGTAAGGGAATACATATACTTAGGGCAGGTACTGACCTCGGATCCGGATCATGCGACTGAAATAATCAGAAGAATAAGAATGGGATGGGGTGCGTTTGGCGGGCATTCTGAGATCATGAACAGCAAATTGCCATTATCCGTCAAGAGAAAAACTGTATACGAGCTGTGTCTTACCTGTTTTCACCTACCGGGCAGAAACCTCAGGCTAACGCAAAGGGTTCTACTTAAATTGAGGAGGACGCAACGAGCTATGGAAAGGAGAATGGTGGGTGTAACGTTAAGGGATAAGAAGAGAGAAGATTGGGTGAGGGGACAACCGCGAGTTAGTAAAATCTTAGTTGAAATCATGAAAAAGTAATGGGCATGGGCAGGGAATGTAGTGAGGAGGGAAAATCACCGGTGGTCATTAAGGGTTACGGATTGGATTGCAATAGAATGTAAGCATAGCCCGGGGCGGCAGAAAGTTAGGCGAACAGATGAGATTAACAAGTTTACAGGGACAATATGGCCGCAATTAGCACGTGAACGGTGTAGTTGGAGAAGTATGGAAGAGGCCTTTGCACTGCAGGAGGCGTAGCCACGCTGCTGCTGATGATGATATCACCTCCAGCCCGGCCAGTGGTGCCGTTTGCATGACCTCAAGACCATTGGCGCACGGAAGACAATCATCTGATTTGTTTTTATTGTGGCCGTGCTGTACACGTAGCACGCCACTGTAGCCTACATTCAGCGAACGGCCAACAATAATGTCCGTCCATATGCGCCACGTTTCCAACAACGCCGCAACTATTCAGATACCTTTGAATCTCCTCCTGCCGTCGAGACCTCATTCTCCGCTCGCCATTCACCTTCTGCTGACCACCGCTCCCTTTCCCCCATGCACCGTCGGTGAAGCCCTCTGCAACAGAAATACTAAATATCGCAGCTCAGGAGGCGAGAATTGCGGTGTCAGCGAAATGTATAAGGACTCACACTTGCCAGAAAAACTTTATTGAAGTCGCAATAGAAGGAACATTGGCGCTAGCACTTGTCGACACCGGCGCGGCACTTTCAGCGATAGATGCCCGTATTTGCAGCAAGATAGGAAGAGTGATGGTGCCGTTTTCTGGACTGTCCCTTCGAACTGTCAACGCGCAGCACAACGAGCCATCTGGCGCCTGCACCACTCGTATCGTCATTCAGGAGATCCTTTATATCACAGAATTCATCTTGTTGCCACGGCGTTCACAAGACGTCATATTAGGTTGGGACTTTCTCTCTACACATTTTATTTATTTATTATTTTCATATTACCTTACAGGCCCATTGAAGGGCATTGAGTTAGGGGGGGGGGGGCAACAGTAATTACATGACTAAAATGGCCAAGTGCAACATCGTTACACAATTTAACACGCAACGAATTCAGGTGATCACGGAATGCTTCATGATTGGAGATGGATGCAATGTGATCGGGGAGACTGTTTCAATGTGCAATAGTGCTTGGTAGTGGTGATGAATTAAATGCCTGCATTTGACCATGAATGAGCATTAAATTAAGTGCGTTGTGAATGCGACGAGGTGTGCGCGTAGGAGCACGAAACGGCAAACAGTGAAAGTTATTACTATAAATATACCTGTGAAACAGACATAAAAGAGCAATGACGCGGCTAACTTCTAATGACTAAAATGCAAGGTCTTGATTTATTCGAGCAATGCTCTAATGATAGTGGTAGTTGCGGGAGATGACTCTGGCTGCCCTAGTCTGAACGGCTTCCAACATACGGATTAGATAATCTTTAAGGGGGGGGGGGGGGGGGCAACAGTAATTACATGACTAAAATGGCCAAGTGCAACATCGTTACACAATTTAACACGCAACGAATTCAGGTGATCACGGAATGCTTCATGATTGGAGATGGATGCAATGTGATCGGGGAGACTGTTTCAATGTGCAATAGTGCTTGGTAGTGGTGATGAATTAAATGCCTGCATTTGACCATGAATGAGCATTAAATTAAGTGCGTTGTGAATGCGACGAGGTGTGCGCGTAGGAGCACGAAACGGCAAACAGTGAAAGTTATTACTATAAATATACCTGTGAAACAGACATAAAAGAGCAATGACGCGGCTAACTTCTAATGACTAAAATGCAAGGTCTTGATTTATTCGAGCAATGCTCTAATGATAGTGGTAGTTGCGGGAGATGACTCTGGCTGCCCTAGTCTGAACGGCTTCCAACATACGGATTAGATAATCTTTAAGGGGGGGGGGGGGGCAACAGTAATTACATGACTAAAATGGCCAAGTGCAACATCGTTACACAATTTAACACGCAACGAATTCAGGTGATCGCGGAATGCTTCATGATTGGAGATGGATGCAATGTGATCGGGGAGACTGTTTCAATGTGCAATAGCGCTTGGTAGTGGTGATGAATTAAGTGCCTGCATTTGACCATGAATGAGCATGAAATTAAGTGCGTTGTGAATGCGACGAGGTGTGCGCGTAGGAGCACGAAACGGCAAACAGTGAAAGTTATTACTATAAATATACCTGTGAAACAGACATAAAAGAGCAATGTCGCGGCTAACTTCTAATGACTAAAATGCAAGGTCTTGATTTATTCGAGCAATGCTCTAATGATAGTGGTAGTTGCGGGAGATGACTCTGGCTGCCCTAGTCTGAACGGCTTCCAACATACGGATTAGATAATCTTGATATGGTGACCAGGTGGAGGAAGCGTATTCTAGTTGTGGGCGAACATAAGTAAGATATGCTAATTTTCGTACATTAGAAGGCGCGTTACGCAAGTTTCTACGCAGGCACCCGAAAGATTGAGAAGCTTTGGACAGAAGCTTTGGAGTCAGAGAAGCTTTGGATGGGACTGTTGCTATATGTGTTGTCCAGGATAAGTCCGATTAAAGATAAACGCCGAGATATTTGTACGATGGGGCAGTCGAAACTACGGTATTAATATTCGAATAGTGGAACACTGAGTTTGTGCGCTTTCGACTAAACGAGACTAACTTGCATTTGGAGGCGTTAAGGGACATCTGCCAAGTTACGCACCATTTATTGGTTAGTTCAAGGTAATTTTTGGTGAGTAAGATGATAATCTAAACATTTAATATTGCGGTAGATGACGCAGTCGTCAGCGAACAACCTAAATGACGACGATGAACGGTTAGCGGGCAAGTCGTTGATGTATATTAAAAAGAGTTATGGACCTAGCACACTGCCTTAGGGGACACCGGACGTGACGTCGCAAAGGTCAGACGAAATGTTGTTGCCTGCAAATTGCTGACGCGAAGACAAGACATTACATAGCAAAGAGAGTGTTAATTAATCAAAACAAAGGGCGGCAGACAATTTGGAAATTAAACGGCAGTGAGGTGCAGTATCGGACAGCTTAGCGAAATCAAGAAAGCGGCAATCGGTTTGATTGTTAGAGTTCATATTAAAGATAAAGTCAGTTGTGAATTCAAATAACTGAGTGTCACATGAGTGGCCATTTCTGAAGCCATGCTGATTAGCGAAGAAAAAGTTATTTGATTCAAGGTGATCTGTAGATATCTAAAAGTTATGTGGTTTAATATGCCAAAACCACTTTCTCATTATGAGGCACGCCGTAGTGGAGGACTCCGGAAATTTCGACCACCTGGGGTTCTTTAACGTGCACCTAAATCAAAGTACACAGGCGACCTGCCGATATGAGAAGCTATATCATATTATGGGGATGTTGCGAGTGTAGAAGATTATATTTATAATATATACACAAAATGAGTCTGAGTAGTTAAGATCGCTGACCAACAAGAACACGCAGCCAGCGTCTCGCGATCTTCATCTTCCTCTCTTCGTTCATCCTTCCGTAACAATATGTTCAAGTAATTTGCAGCATATGCATGTTAGTGAAATGTGTCGATAATTACAGGGTGAGTGTTTGCCGCCGAATCCAAATACGGGAACTACCTTACCAATCTTCCAGTTCTTAGGCAGCTCACCTGATGATACCGACTAGTTAAAGAGGAGACACAGATAGCGACTGGAAATATCACTAATATTTTTCAGTATTCTACAGTTCATGTGATCAATGCAAGATGAAGTAGAAACGTTAAGATTCGTGACGAGGTTCGCGATACCTTCAGCCGTGATGTCATAAGAAGCCAAGAAACACTGACACCAAGGACAACATAGGGGAAATTACTTGTGCTTAATAATTGAAATGAAGAAACGATAAATTAATGGAAATTAAAGTGGATCAAAAAACAAGTTGCCGCAGGTGGGAACCGAACCCACAACCTCCAACTCAATTGCCGCTGTAGCTCAATTGATAGAGCATCGCACGCGACATGCGAACGTTGATATCCGTGTCGTCTATCGCTCCGTCCGCACACACTTTGACGCCGATGCCCTCTCGCGCTTCCCAATTACATCAGATACCAGTACTCCTACCTACAGACATGATATCTGACCACTTGACATCCTGGACATGGCTTAGGAGCAACGAAAAAATCCATGAATCGTCAACGTATTCAATCTTTTGTCAAATCCTCCGGCAGCTTCGGCACCTCGCAGCATTTCATCATCCGCGACGGATTTCTATACCACGGCAACTACTACACTGACGACCATACATGGCTCTTAATAGGGCCCCGCAATCTTCGAAAAGACTTGTGCTCCGCTTTTCACTCTGACCCGCAGTGTGGTCAGCGCAGTGTCAGAGACCTACACATGGTTTCACCTACGAAATTATTTGCGAGGGATGTACAACTTCGTCCACAAATACGTATGCTCCTGCATTGCCTGCCTACGACACAAATGTGTCCTGTATCTCTCCACCGCACCTATCCAGCCACTTCCCTGCCCAGCTCACCCATTCGACCGTGTCGACATTGATTTATACGGGCCTTTTTCATCTAGTGACGCTCCCAACGCATGGATTGTTGTCGCCGTACATCATTTGGCACGATATGCTGAAAGCGCCGCCTTGCCTGCCGCATCAGCAAAAGAAGGCGCCTCGTTCATTCTAAACAACTTTGTTCTCTGCCAATGCGCACCTCGTGAACTGCTGAGCGATCGGGGTCGCGCATTCCTCTCGGACTTCCTCCAGTCACTCCGATTTAAATGCCAACTTATTCACCTCACTACTACGGCTTATCATCCACAGTACAATGGCTTAACAGAACGACTCAGGACAACTCTTGGTGACATGCTATCAATGCATGTTGTGTCTGACCGCTCCAACTGGGATATTTTACTTCAATTCGTCACATACGCATATAGCACTGCCTCTCAAGCCACTACAGCATTCTCACTTTCTTTCTACTTTACGGTCGCCATCCCTCCAGCACCACTGATACGGTTCTCCAGTAGCGACTGGACCCTGCTGAATACTCACTTGTTTCTACGGTCGCTCAGTAAACCGAGAAATGCCGACAACTGGCCCGTTCTTTGACGACTGTTCAACAGTGCGGCCAAAAAGAGCGTCATGACTTCAGCCCATTCCTTCACCCCTTCCCTATCGACTAACTCGTGTGGATTTGCGTCCCGTTTGTTGCTGCTCCAGGCCTTTCGTCCAAGCCCCTCCTAAGTACCACGGGATCTACCACGTGGTTGCACAACGGTCACCAGTTAATTGCGTGGTCGAACCCGCATCGCCATCTCCCGATCTACGTCGTCAAGGGTGAGAGACTATGCACATTCTCCGGCTCAAGCCGTATTACGATCCGCTCCCCTCTTCCTAGGTCGCCAGGATGACTACTCTTCAATTCCGGGGGTCATTGTGACCAGGAAGATGTGCAGGCTGAAAAGTCCCGTTGCCATCGCATTGCTCGTACCCAGTTCGCTCTCTGGCTGCGCCCTACCTGCTGGTGCTGTGTTTGTCGTCGCTGATCTACGACTCGAATAAAGCCCCTTTACAGAGGTATTTTCAATTTTGAATAACTCCTGCCGTATGCAGCCAGCAAAAGCATGGCCTTCGAGATCCTGACTTCGGTCAGCTGTGTAAAAGTCTTTTGATGACGTTATGCACTCCTGACTGAGCTACCTGCGTCGTCACCTCTTTTTAAATAACTTGCTGCTGTCGTCAACATCAACTGTAGCCACAGGAATTGTTGACACGGTATCGGAGGTACGCTTGTGCAGTGTTCAATATTTCCGTGCGTGTTGTAGCAGTTTCAGTCGGAAAACATCAAATCTACCAGAGTTCATCCCTCCTGAAGCGCAGGTTACACCGTTGTCGTCCGCATTTGTCTTCGTGTCGGTGCGTTGAATGCGTGCGGATTGGGCTCCTCTTGTCCGTGCCTTCTGTGTTTATCGTACGCCTGACGAAGATTTCTCAGAAAAAAAAAGCACATGTTTCTGCAGCGTACATGTGTCCTATGTGGTGTGTGTGCCAGAAATGTGCGGTGGTGTATGTGTTTGCAGCCATGTGCTTCAGTGCATTCCAGCGAAAAAAAAAATATATCTTTAATGGTGCTGAAATAATCCGGCGTTTTATTCCGTGCAAATTGGCGTCAGTGGTAATTTTACAAGACCATAGCAATCCAGCTCTGGACATCGAGCGATAAAGCAAGATATCTAGGCTTGTTACAGTACGTGAATCTTAATATGGTGTGTCAATATCTTTCGCATGTTCTCAGTGCTAAGGTCCGTGCACTATATTACAGGTAACTGCAATTGTCTACTCATCCGAAGTAGTGAAGATCATTTTTTCACATCATTTGTTCCAAGTGCAATGTTTTCATGGGTGAACTGTTCACTTCTAGAGTTAAAAAGACTATGAGATATTACTCAACAGTATGCGTTACAGTCTTTCGACATGAATTCAGGAGTATTATATCTTCTGCCGTGCATAGTTACTCTGTACAAGTATTTATATGAATACACAATATCTGATTCCTCCATCGCCTGTAGTTTGTAACTTATGAAGCAAAAAAATAATTTCAGCCTGGGCTGATCGCTTGCAACATATTCCAATGTTCTTCTAAAAAAAATATTCCAATGTTTTTCTAAAAATCTCCGATAAGACTGATCTGCTTTGGTTTTGCTTCTACTTCTGGCATTCATATAGAAATTTCTGTAGAAAGATGTGCAGCATAAGCAAAATACATGCGCAAAATAAATAGCTGATGTCGAATCAGTTTTCTGAAAGCTGCAATACCGTTTATATTTTGCACGATAAGCGAAATTTAAAGATTTCAATAAACAACACATGGCAATGAAGCTAACTGTAGACTTGTGTCTCGTCATTTGACGAGTAGAAACAATTTCTGGCAAGCTATCTGGGCTGATGCAGCAACTTCACCCTTACTTCACAGAAGAATGGGAAAGTCCTTGAATTTCACAAGTGAGTAATTTACACAGGCTTTGGAATATGACTAGCACATTTAATAAAATCATTGTCAAACATAATTAATCAGTAGTCTAAAAATGAAAGGATACTGGTAACATGGCCAGTGGCTAACAAATGGTTGTGTTATATCCCTGCCATATTGTACGTTTTAATGTAATTCGAATCGAATGGCATTAGCATCAAATGACATTATTCGGTTGTTTCACTGCGATAGTTAAGGCAATTAGAATCGAATGACTTCCCAAATCAAATGAGTTCGAGAATATCATTCGGCTTGGCACTCGAGGCGAATGACTAAATATGACATTGAGCGCTCATAATTTCAAAAACTTTGAAGTAAAGAGGTAATTAATCTTCTTTGGTTTAAGGCACGGCTGTTTTAACTAGAGAAAAGCTGTATGGCAGACTTTCACAAAATGTTTTTCTCTCCACATCAGTTGCGTCTGGCGGCTGTCGCTTTAATAGTCAGCCATATTGCACGCAATCGGGCGCCTGTACGCATCTATTTGACAGTCGAGCTTCTTCCTCTGATTAGCATGCTTTCCTCGCAATGCAAAGCTCACATCAACTAGTCGCTTCACGTACTGCAACTGAGCGTCGTCCAGTGCTGCCATGTCACTCACATTGTTCGTGTTCATTTTATTGGCTATGGCTACTAAGCTGGTCAGTCTTGTTTTTGTTTATAGTGGCCAGAAATTCTAGAATTCTAAGTTTTATATGTGTGTTATTTTGGCGAAGCGACATCCCCTTATAGATAGTAAAAAACATATTGACTTTTCAGACATTCTACACATACCTAGCTCTTGTTGTATCACCAATCTTGTTGCTACAATTTCCATTGGTATCATGACCGAACCCACATAAATTTCTGCTGTATAGCATCACCAATGGTCGAATAACATTCATTGCACTGAATGTAATTTGCATCTAATGGTATTAAATTGTCCAGTGTGACGGATATTAGGTATTGTATAGCAGCTTAAATTTTGAAGGAGTTTAGGTAGGTTAGCCTGTTCCATTAGCTAGGGTGAATCAATTCCTATTGGCCCACCTGCCACACGTATAAAGCTGATGTTATTAAAGCTTAGCTTTAAATTTCTATGTTTACTTAGAACGTTGGCATAAGTTTATAGAGATTTCATTCAGCGTAGCATATATCACTTTGGTAACATGAGATACTAGGTTACACTATTCCTCATCTCCGGTTACATATGTGATTATGCGTGTTCTTGTTAAATATTTTGGCGGAGTTTATTTATGTCATGACCAGACGTCAGCTGACGGAAATTTTTCTTGGTTCATTCGTTCTGCTACTGCGCTTAAAGATCACCGGGACCGTTATAAGTAGCCAGCTCCGAAAGGGCCCGGCGTTTTAAAGGTGGCCCGTGGGTCTCTGGGGAACGACGTTAATTAATTTAGTCACAACTCGAGATCCGCGATACAAGCTGACTGGTATATCGGCGGGCAGCACAACGATCGTGAGTCGCGATGGTTGGCCTGGCTTGCGTACGTGTTCTCTCATCGCTCCCAACGGTGCCAAGAAAAGCAGCTGTATTTTCATTTAGACACGACAAAATTGTAGAGACGTTAATTGTCCTGAAGAATACAGGTTCTAAGCCTAGTGGCTTCCAGCGATATCAGCTGCTGCAAGGGGAGCCTGAATAGACGGCAGTCCATTTGTGTAAACACAAATGGAGTGCCGTTTTTACAAATGGTTTGTGTAAAACGAAGGAGCGCTGAGCATAGACCTTTGTTTGCGCCTACTCGGCTGCAAAGTATTCCGGTCGTGCATGCAGGGGATTGTTCGTATAGCATGTGAACCGCCGCGGAAACCACTCCGACGCGTTGCACAACCGATAGCGCACAAAGCAGGTGCTTCCCGAACGCGATGGAGATCGCCGCCACTCAAGTCTGTTACTTTCCGGCGAAGCCGCTGCGACTGTTGCAGAAGACGCAACGAGGAGGCATTGCAGTACATTATGTCGTCTATTTCGATTAGTAAACATTCCTGTGACGGCGACGTCGCCCTTTCTGCTGCAATTTTCCAGTGAGTTTGTGAACTACTGCCGACCGTTGTATACCACGACTTGTTTTGCGTCCAATGTACAAACGGCGCGATTTCGCAGATTGAGCGGCCATACATAACCTAAACACGCCTTGCACAGGTGAAGGG
This sequence comes from Dermacentor andersoni, assembly GCF_023375885.2. NCBI lineage: Eukaryota > Metazoa > Arthropoda > Arachnida > Ixodida > Ixodidae > Dermacentor > Dermacentor andersoni. Next base: position 149,535 of record NW_027314752.1, on the reverse strand, counting down.
CATCTTGTCGCATTTGTGTTTCTTCGGACACTGAAAATGTTGTGGCGGATTTTCAAGCGTACAACACAGGAAAGATGTCCAGCGCATTTGAGCGGTGCAAAGAACCTTGACACCTTCACACAATACACTAATCGGTCGTTGCAGCTGCTCATTGTAGTAATGATTCGTTCTCTCGGCAAATGTTCATATGAGATAACCAGCGCAAGCACAGGAGCTTCCAAGCTTTACGCGTACGCCCGCTCACACACACATGCCCGTCGCTATACCAAAAATGGTATTTAAAACTCGCATGGGGAGTTTCCTACAAAGTGACTTGTTAACTCTGTGGGGATTATAATCGGGTCACGTCGTTCTTATACTCCGTTCCTTACCAATGGGAGTATAATGACGACATATGCCGTCTTCACTCCGCTATGACGGAGTAAATGGTTGGGACATGGGAGAATGCTGGGCCTGGTAAGCAGATAAAACTCCTATGTAAGCTAATTCTTGCTTACAGTGCACTTTTTCCGTCTCCGTTTCACAAGAGCTACTGATGGAAAACTATATGCGGAAAAATACACACGAGAGATACATGCTGCTTGAAGAAAAAGAAAAATATTTGTTCTCCAAAGGGAACCGTGCCATAATAGAATGAAAGCCAACCCCGCGGCCACAATGCACGCGCAATCACCGAGCGGCATTAAAAAATATCAAACAAGGAAGGCAATGAATTGCATCTATTCTTAAAGCATGAATACATGTCATATTCAATTATAAACACCGTTTGAGTGGTACGGACGCATATCCGAGCGCGCGAAGTCTTACGAATGACCCTTCCTAGACGGATCGCCAGCAGTTTCCAAAGGCGCGAGCCGGTTTCAGTTAGATCGCAGCGCCGCCAATGTATTTTTCGTCGTCGCACGCCGCATTGCAAAGCATGCGCCGCCCCAACCGCTTGTCCTACTCAACCGTATTCTAGAACGCTCTACTCGTACCACCACCAGATGGCGGGCGCCTCCACGCATCTATGGGACACATGGGACGCTGGCGAATGGACGTGGTTTTCGGAGCTCCGTGGCGGCGATGAAATCATAAGTTTTTGTGCATGCTTGAGCTTGCAGATTTTTTTGCCTTTTGTTAGTAATTGGGTCGTTTTCTTTGTCTTTCTTTTTTTTGTCTCTCGTATTTCGGGTGAGCGGGTGTGTATCGCGTACATTTGGTTTTGCAGGATGGTTAAAACGTCCATTCGCGCCACGTGCTTGTACAAGTGCAGCCGGCTGGGACGTTGAGTGTCTGTAGCCTGTAAATGGTAGCTTGGAAGGGACAAAACTAATAGATATTAGTGGTTTTATTGTGTGTGTTTTGGTAGAAAAGTGAGAGCGTGGCCGCGTGATTGATCGCGTGCGAGAGCGTGTCACACCTTCGGTCTCCGCGGCATTGATTGCTTTTGAAACAGTGGTGAGAGTTGCTTTGCGTCATTTTGAGGATTTGGATCCTGTCTATACTGGATTTTGTTAAAAGGCACGTGCTCTGCATTGATATAGTAATATAGTATTTGCAACAGTAGTAGCATTATTATAGTATTATAGTATTTGCAAAAAGCCGTGCAATACATGGCGAGAAAGCAGGGAAAGCACGCAGTGCGCGCGGGGTCCGTCGAGGCAGATGAGGAGACGGATGAGAATAGAGGGGGCGTCGTAACAACCGGCACACAATGTGATGTCAATACTAGGCTGCAGAAAATGGACGCTTTCCAGGAAGAGCTTGCCAAACAGGTGCAAGAGCTCAAAAGTGAGCTAAACAAGGAGCGTAATGCACGAATAGTAGTTGAAAAGAGACTTGAAGCAGCCAAGGAGAAGCTGAACAGGGCCGCCATTGTGAACGAGAATGTGCGTGACAATGGAACGTAGACCCCCGACACGACAGGAGAGGGAGTGTCAGGAATGTACGTGGAATGCATGCAGCGTGATGAAGAGTTAGCTGGAAACAGCGGTACCTACCTTGAGGTCGCCACGCGGAAAAAGCAGGAGCCCAGGAGACAATGCCCCTTGTCGAGTCTGAATCCCGCGGAAAAGGACAAAGAAAAGCAGGGAGAAGTAGGAGAGAGTGAAAGGGTGATTATCGCTGGTGACTCAAACCTGGCTGGGTGCTCAAAAGCAATTGCGGAGAGGGTGAAAGGCGTTAAAAGAGTTGCGGTAGGGACATTTCCAGGGCGAACACTGGGTTCTGTTATGGAGCGAGCAAAAGAAAAGCTCGCGGAAAATGCCCACGTGCGCAACCTTGTCATAGTAGCAGGTGGGCTAAATGACGCCCTAAACAGGAAAGGGACAGGACTAGGCCAGTGCATGGCGAGAGGGGTGGATGATTTCCGCGAGCTATCCCCTCATGTGCAGATCGTGGTGTGCAAGGTACCAGAGGTGCCCGTGCGTGACAGTCACGTACAAAGAGCAGTAGTGGCTGCCAATGAGGCGATATGGAAAATAAGCCGAGAGAAAGGCTTCGAGGTTGTCGAAGTAAACAGGGAATGAGAAGGTGTGGTGGTTTTAAACGAGACGGGATCCACTTCAATTGCAGGCTGGCACGGAAGTGGGCTGGCGACTTGGTGGTCGCGGTGTTGTTTTTTTAGGGTGCCCGCGGGCGCTCAGGAGGACAGAGTAGGTAATAATGAAGAAGGTCCCGTAGGGGAACCTCAGCAGAACATCACCGTCCATAACAGAAAAAGGAGGAAAGCAAGAAAGAGAGCTCGCCATGCAATAGGCTACATAAACATGCAGGGCAGCAGAAGAAAGGAAAAGTGGGCAGAGATTGAGGAGCAGTCAAATAGCAAACAAACAGGGGTATATGCGGTTACAGAAACGCACCTTAGAGACTCAGAAGAGCCGCCAGTGATTGCGAATTATGTATGGGAAGGGTGCAACAGAACTAAGTCGGAAAGAAAGCGAGGGGGAGTCGGAATGCTCATCCATCAGGGAGCCCAATGGAAAAGAGTAAATCCACAATGTCAAGAGCATCTTTAGTTATCAGGTACAATGAGTGCAAAAGACTTGGCTGGGCGCTACGTATTTGTGGACCGGAAATAATTGCACAGAGAAAAATAAAGAGTTGGTGGAAGGCATAAGCGCTGATATTAAGGGTTTCGGGAATGGTGCGGAAATTGCCCTATTAGGTGACACGAATACCCACACACAGGATTTAGGTGGACATACCGACAACAAAGGGAAGTCAATGCTAGACGTTTGTGAGCAACACAACCTCGTTATCGCGAATACAGGGCCTAAGTGTGAAGTGCAGATCACGTGAGAAGTGGGAAACCGGCAATCAGCCATTGATAAATGTCTGATGACAGAAGGAATGCATGATAAGTTGAGAGAATTCATCGATGAGGAAGGGTTTTGCAGCATGGGGAGGGACCATAAACGCATCATTTTGAAAATGGAATATGTAGTTGGGAAAGAGAGCAAGGAGTGCAAACTGGCCAAACCGAATTTGAACGCTGAACAAATAGCAAATATAGTCACTAGAGTCGAGGAAGAACTTGGCAAATGGCCGAGCAAAGAGCGGGAATATGGTGAGCTTCTAAGTGGAATAACGACAGAAATACGGAAAGAGAAACAAGATGTTCGGTGGAAAGGAAAAAAAGAAACCAAAAAGCTGGTGGAACAGGGAGATACGAGAAGCGATCGCCGAACGACAGAAGGCATCTCGAGAGCACAGGCAGGCAAAAAAGGCGCAGTTGCCGCCGGATGAAGTAACCAGTACATAGGAAATATACTGGGAGAAAAAGTATATGGTTCAAATACTGGTGCAAGCAAAATTAAAAGGTGAAAGTGAACGTTGGTTGTCAGAAATACGTGAGAAAAAAAAGGTCGCACCTAGAATATTTTGGAACCACATAAAATTATTAGGCAGAAAGTCAACAACAATACAACATATCCTAGACGAAGAAGAAAACAGACTGGAAGGAGAAGCGGCAATAAATTACAACCAAAAAGTAACAGCCGAATCTTTCCAAGGCAATGACGAGGTTGTATTTGAAGAAAAAAAGTGCCTGAAAGAGACCCAAGTGGAAAAAGAGCTGGTACTGAGAAATTTCAACTGGAAGAAAGCGGAAGAGAAAATTCCTAAGCGCACAGCCACAGGGCTAGACGAGGTTCCCGTTGTGCTGATTAATGAACTAGGACCAAAAAGTAAGGAAGCTCTGGTGAAAGCAGGGGAAAGAACTTTATAAGATAGACGAATACCAGACAGTTGGCGACAAAGTAGAATGAATATAATTTATAAAGGCAAGGGCGAGAAACATGGAATTCACTCGTATAGACCGTTGACCATTACATCACTAAAATACAGGCTAGCAATGCAGGCAATCAAATTAAAGCTTCAAGCATGGGCAGAGAATAATGGCATTTTGGGAGAGCTTCAGAATGGCTTCAGAATAGGTAGGCGTTTGGATGATAACTTGTTTGTTCTTACTCAGTGTATTGAAATATCAAAAGTATGAAACAGACCGTTGTATGTGGCATTTTTAGTCATTACAGGAGCCTATGACAATGTAGACCGCAAGATTTTGCGGAATATTCTAGAATGGAAAAGCCTTAGGTCACTATTGTCTACTGCTTTTGAGAGAGATTTACCTAGAAAATACTATTTGCGTTTTATGGGAAGGGATGACGAGCGAGGAGAAAACAAGGGACTGAGGCAGGGTTGCCCTTTATCCCCGCTGCTGTTTATGGTGTACATGGTGAGGATGGAGAGGGCGCTAGAAGGAAGTAATAACGTGTTTAATCTCATACAAACAGGCGGGAACAGTAGTAGAGGAGCAGCTCCCAGGTTTATCTGATGCGGACGACATTGTGTTGCTAGCTAACAAGCAAAGTGATTTGCAACGTCTGGCTAATATCTGTGGACAGGAAGGCAACAATTTAGGTTTGAAACTTGGTGTTAGAAAATCAGGTGTTATGGTATTCAATGGAAACAGTCAACAGACAGTGGAGATACAGGGCCAGGAAACACCTGAAGTACCAGAATATAAATACCTTGGTGTATGGATAAACGAAGGCAATAGATATTTGGAAATACAGGAATAAAGAATAACAGTGAAGGGGAAGAGAAATTCAGCCATAATGAAGCACAGAGCGCTATGGGGATACAATAGTCACGAGGTCCTCCGAGGTATGTGGAAATGTGTAATGGTTCCAGGACTTACTTTTGGAAATGCGGTTTTTTGCTTTAAATCAGGGGTACAGTCAGGACTCGACGGGAACGAAAGGTCAGTGGGTCGCCTCGCATTGGGTGCTCACGGGAAGACTACAAATGAATCTGTGCACGGGGATATGGGCTGGACTTGTTTTGAAGTGAGGGAAGCTCGCAGTAAAATTGAGTATGAAGAACGGCTGAGGAATATGGAAGAAAGTAAATGGGCTGGGAGAGTGTTCAGGTATCTGTACAGGCAAAGCATTGATTCACAGTGGAGGAAAAGAACTAGGAAGCTTACCAGCAAGTATGCGGCCTGTGGAGTGGACACCACAGCAACAAAGAAGGTTAAGCGGAAAGTCAGAGAGGCTGAATTAATCTCATGGGTGGCGGCAATGGAAAAGAAACCTGCCATGAGTAACTTCTTAAGAGGAAAAAATGAAATCAGGAAAGTAACAATTTATGATAACTGAAGGGGAAGCTCATTACGTTTCGAAGCGAGCTCGGGATGCCTTAGAACACGCACCTATAAAGCGAGATATAAGAAGGAACAAGAAGCATGTGCTTGCTGCGGTAAAGCTAGCGAAACTATGAAGCATGTTTTATTAGAATGTGAAGACGTCTACCGAGCAGTAGATTTAGGCACCACTGGCCTCCTTGAAGCCCTTGGGTTCAGCGGGAGAAGTGGTAAAGTAAACATGTCCGCAGTAGGGACTAGTAAGAGACGATTGTAGGATTGGTGGAAGAAAAGTGGGGAAACGACGAAAGACGGAGACGTAAAAAAGCACAGTTCGCACTAGGGGATCAGAAAATTGGGTGTGGTAGTTCATAGTGTTTTCTTTTTATATTGTTTAACCTAGGTAGGAGATTAGGCAGTATAATAGCGAGAGCTTGGTGGCACACCCCAAAACCCCGTTCCAAAGCGGATGCTCATAACATCCATCCATCCATCCATCCATCCATCCGCGGCAGCAGCGGCGCCAGCCGTTCGGAGAAAAAAGAGAAGCAGAAAGGACTCTTTAGTGCTTTTTGGCGGAGAGAATGGATTCGAATAGAGCTGCATACGTAAGCGCATGCTGCCTCTGAAACCATTATACGTGCTGGCGTAGGTAGTTCTCGCTAGTAGTCAGGAACTGCGCTTAAAAAAAAAGCGCGGTATTATTTATACGCGCAACTCGCACGCGTGTGTCTGTGTCGTTTGTTCTTCGAATTGTTCCTAATTCTTCCTGTATTTCTTAATCGAACTCATTAAAGTTGCATTAAAAGCAAGTAATCAACAAAAAGTTGATGTTGTTGAATAGTTACCTGTGTTGTGTAGTGGAACATTTCTGGGAATCAGAATATCGTAATACAGCACTGCCTTAATTGCGGCATATAGCTATATTTATTTTTTTCCCCGACTTGCGCGCTAACAAATCCGCATACGGCCAACCGCAGTTACCTATGGTCAGACTAAGCCACATCATCGCGCTGTCAGTTCGTAGTATTCGGGACATTGGCTTATGCGCTTATTAACAATTTATCTATACTTACTTATTCTCCCACGTGTCTTCGTTATTCTGGAAAATATTTATTGTTTTCTGAAAATAGAACAAAATGTAATGTTCGGTGAGTATATATAACTTAACAACATATCGCGAAAATGGCCGCGCAAATAAAAAATCTTAGCGACCGCCTAGCTATCAGAATTGACAGCAGGGCAAGGATGAGGCTGCCTCATCTCTGTGAGGGAAAACAGAACGATTATCGAAAATAGTCAGAGGCTTCACATCCCGAAGCAGTGGCTACTAAACGGATAATACAATATATCATACGCTGGAGCGTTACCCCTACGTTATATAAGAGGGACAAATGAGCTATATCGTAGATCTGTTCCCCGGCATTGTAACTTTATCTGTGGAGGAAGCCATTATGCATGAGAATTGTACTAGTATTGCATTACGAGTTATCATTCACGAAGAAAAGCTCACGAAATTCAGGAAACGTTACAATAAGTGACCGTGTCGATAGCCACACAGATGAAGAACAGTATCTATCTATCTATCTATCTATCTATCTATCTATCTATCTATCTATCTATCTATCTATCTATCTATCTATCTATCTATCTATCTATCTATCTATCTATCTATCTATCTATCTATCTATATATCTATCTATCTATCTATCTATCTATCTATCTATCTATCTATCTATCTATCTATCTATCTATCTATCTATCTATCTATCTATCTATCTATCTCTCTATCTATCTATCTATCTATCTATCTATCTATCTATCTATCTATCTATCTATCTATCTATCTATCTATCTATCTATCTATCTATCTATCTATCTATCTATCTATCTATCTATCTCATAATAAATAGTGTGCAACCCAATACCGTGGAAGTACCGTGGGCCAGGAGGTCTGGACGTTCACTAGCATGGAGGTGCCATGGAAGAGACACGAGACGATCCCAGAAACGAGCAAAAAATAACTATGAAGCACGTTGTTATGGAGTGGTCAGCTCTACAAGCTGGCTGACGGAGTGCGAATCACACTTTAGCTTGCTCAAGTCTGCTGATGGTTGGAGTCTGTTGGCGGGGGTGCCTTTTATAGAGTCTTTGGAAAGACTTCACTCAGAAGAAGAAGACAGCGAAATATCTTCACGTTTGCGGCCGCCACTCGATACATGAAAGCCAGCTCAACCCATTCTCTAACAGCCACTGACCCAGCACAGGGACAGGCACTGACGCACACAGACACACGGCAGGCCAGGGGCGTAGCCAGAAGGGGGGGGTCTCATGGTGCTTCAGCCCGCCCGAAATTCTTTCGTGCTGTCCATGCACCATCAACCAAAGCAGCCCGCAGCGCGGGAATTCATTCTGTATTTTCTCTAGAATGTCTTTTTCACGCTCGAAAAGCGATTTCACCCCAACATTGCGAACTCAGGCTGGATTTCACGGCCACGCCCATGCACCGGGAGTCACATAACTCCAAGGAGCCCCCTCCGAGCACAAAGCTTTAAGGGTGTTTTGATGGCGTTAGAGCTCGTCGCGGCATCTCGCGGAGCCGCGGAATCTACAGAGCACACGCATGTCATTTGAGAAAATGTATGGGTATAAAGCTCTCAAACTTTTGACGTGAAAGGTGCATTGCTATTTACAATGTTGTGCTTTAGATATTAAATTGCAGAACTTTGTGGGTTTAATGTTTTTATAAGCATTTGACCCCAAAGGTGCGCTGAATTTTCTGAAGTCATACTTCGGAACATACACCGAGACAAGCGAAATCAACACACTATCAGACAAGTTGAGAAAGCACGCAGCGAGGTCCCATGAGATGAAGCGTTGTGGTGGTTGATTTGTTTCACGACACATCACCTAATATCTCACAGCCACTCAGTGGAAGTCTCAGTGTCCTTCCCGTTTTTCCCTCTTGCCGCAGAGCCGACCATTCACGGACCCTATCTGTAGCCAGTTCTTTAGTCCACATCCAGAAAACTAAAAGCTGCAACCGATATAGGTACGGTTTCTGTTCGTAACAATGCCGAAAATCCTCCTCCGCCGATGAAAACGCCGCAAGAACCATCCTGCTGATCTAGCGACGACACGCCGCCACTTGAGGGAAGCGTCAAAGACATGAAAACGCTGTCTAATGAAAACATGACAAGATAAGGTAGCATCACTAGAACAAAGCTACGTAGCCGTGACCAGATGCCGCGCCCAAACTGCGACGCAGCAGAAAGAACCGACGACATCGGCGGGCTTCTGGACGGTCACTATATCACCGCACTTATAGGCACAGGACCGCCTACACCGTCATCAGTGGAATATGCGACGCCAAGTTCAAGAAATTCCAGACTGCAAGGGCTGGCTCTCACATTAGGATAGCTGGAGGAAACCTGATAATGCCAACTGGAATCTGCAGAGCAAGAATTACAGTTCGTGGCCAGACCTACCCAGCAACGTTCGCTGTACTCCAAGAGTGCTTGCGAGACGCAATTCTTGACATGGAATTCCTGAGTCAGCACGACGCAATCATCTACCTGAGGACAAGTCGATAACGCTATCCGAAGACAATGCGATATGGCCCGAGTACTGTCTGAGTGACCATGCCTTAGGTGTACTTGAACATCAAGTCAGCGTCCCGCCTCGCTCCAGTATCATTTCCGTCGGCACCAAGACTCCGGTAGACGTAGATGGCGTCGTCAAGGGCAGCCTACATAAACCGCTAGAACGCCAAATTAGAGTCGCTAGAAGAATTGCTCTACTGCACGCAGGAAAAATGAAAGTAAGGCTGACAAATTTTAGCCAGGAGTAAGAACACCTCAGCAAAAGCACAGCGATCGCATACATGCAGGGAATTGTGAAAGTCAGCAACGCTTTTGTCCTTTCGGATTCTGCTGCGCCTACTTCGACAATCGTTGTTCCCGAACCAGCCTTCGACACCATTCCGAATGTCCCCATGAGTAAGCAGCATGCGTTAAAAGCCTTCTTCAACAAAACAAAGACTGTTTTTCTATGTGTTCAACGATTTGAGAAACACTAGTTGCAAAGAATCGCGTCATAACCGAAGAATCCACTGCACACCTCCCACATAGCCCGTACTGAGTGTCTCCGAGGGAACGAGAACGCATGAAGCAACTCGTTGATTAAATGCTACGCGACGAAATCATCCAGCCTTCGAAGAGCCTGTGGGTGTGTGCTGTGGTCTTGATGACGAAAGAGGAAGAAACCTTGCGTCTCTGCGTTTGTTATCGTCGGCTGAAGAGGATCGCCAACGAGAACATAAATCGTTGCAAGATATAGATGATGCATTGGAGGGACTCTGCAACTCGAAGTATCTTGGAGGGGCAGTTCTAGCCGACAAAGACAGAAGGCAGGAAACACAGAGTGCAGCGCTGTTTCCTGCCTTCGTCGTCTTGATGCACAAGACGTCGTCAAGATGTTCAACCAGTACCAAATGGCCCAAATGTGGATTCCTCTACAACGCTGTGTATTTCTCATCGATGGATCTCAAGACTGGCTTGAAAATAAAAGTCGGCAAGAGGTATCGCGAGAGTACCGCCTTTATCACACTTGAGTGCCTCTACGAGTTCAAGGCCACGGCATTTGGACTGTGCTCGGCACCTGGAAGGTTCCAGCGCGTGATGGACGAGCGGTAAGCAGGGTTGAAGTAGCAGACCTGTCTGGTCTGCTTGGATGAAGTCATTGCCTTCGTCGGGAGTTTTTGCGATTGCCTGAGGTGGCTTGGGAGAGTACTACAGGCCAATGTCAAAAGAGCTCAATTCTAAGCCAGTAAAGTTTCTCTTCGCTTACGATGAGCTTCTGTTCCTGGGCTATGTCGTCAGCACATGTGAAGTCCGTCCTCAGCCTCATAACACATCTTTCATGGCTGATTTTCCATAGCGCACCGACAAGAAGGGAGTGCGAAGATTTTTCGGCCGGTGTGCCTAGTACAGGCGCTTCGTCAAGGACTTTTCACGCATCGCCGAACCATTGAGATATCTTGCGAAATCTGACGTCGAGTTCAAATGGGAAACGCCGCTAATTGAAGCATCCGAAGAGCTTTAACGATGCCTGAAGTCAACACCAGTACTCGCCCACTTCCATGAAGGCAGCGACACCCTAAATATACACTAGCGCAAGTACCCTAGCCCTCGGCGCCATCCTCGTTTAAAGGCGGATTTGACAGGGTAATTGTGTAGGCTAGCCGGGCGCTGTCGAAAGCATGGGCCAAAGATTCTACGATGACTAAAGAATATCTTGGCATCATTTAGGCTACCACGAAACTATGTCGTTATTTGTACAGCAGGCCCTTCAAGGCCGTAAGCGACAACAATGTCTTCTGTTAGCTGGAAAATTTAAGAGACCCTCCAGAATGCTTGGCACGATTGAATTTAAGACTCCAGGAAGTTGATATCGCTGTCGTCTACAAGTCCGGATGAGAATAGTATTGTCACGTGGTATTGACCGTGAAGAACACAGTAGCAATATGAAAAACGAAACTTAAATTTTATTGGGCGAACCCGTGCCCTCAAAAACAAGCTACGCTCAAAGAACGGCGCCAGCGGTCAACACATATGGCGATCGGTGAAATCTGTGGCCGAATCCTATAACGGTTCGGAATACGAACCGTTGGCTTCGCCGCTTACGTCACTAGATGTGCCACTCCTAAGCCGGTGGTGGAAGAAGGGGAGGATGCGACCAATATATGAGAGGGTGCCTCCTCTGAAGTGTACGTCATTGTATGACGAGCTAATGGAGGAATTTCAGAATGTTTCTGCTGGCTAAATAAATGTAAAATAAAAATGAAATATTATACGCCAAGTTCTGAAGTATAAACGTGTGGTGTCGGGCCCTTACGCAATGAAGAAGTAATTTATTAGTCATTCTTTTTCATTCTGAGCCGGCAGGCGGGTCGCTAGCGTAACTGAGTACGCAGAGCGCAGCGCTATATGTCGTTTACTACCAGGAGCTTGCACGGTGCACGCAACAGGAACGCACTGCCAGCACTTAAGTAGCGAGCGCGGCAATACCGTGAACTGGTTCTAGGGGCACCTTTACTAGCCGACTATATAAATTTTCCTTCTTTTTTTGCCCTTTGTCACCGGCTCGGACGCGCTGCCGATATACCTGTGAACTGCCCCACGGCGCGTCGCGTGATGGAAGCAATAGAACTTGAAATCGAACATTACGATATACGGGCCCTGCATTGCCGGCGCGAAGTAAACTCGAAGAGCGTGGTGCTGATGGTGCGCGCTCTGCTGTGAAATTGAGGAACAAAGTGTGGTACTCCCGAACTAGAGGAACAAGGGCAGCCAAATAAGAGATCTCCACAATATATTCCCATCCTGACTGTTTAGTTTTATCAGCCGAACGAAGGAAGCGCTGAACCAGCCTAGGTTGAACCCTTCTGAGTGCTGAACGGCGATTTGCGAGCTATTCACGCTGGCGATAGCACTGGGAATTCGATCTCACCATGCAAATATCTCCTTGGCATTGGATTTGAAGCGGAGGTCACGGGAAAGCTGACCCAGCCTTTCTACCGGCCAACACAGTAATTGCGAGGGCAACTTTGTGGTCAGTGTCGGCAGCAGAGATTTAGGCTATTCCGATGAATGCTTCCCGTCCAACCAACCTTTGAGAGCTGCAGAGCAGTGGCGATGAACCGCAGCGCGCAATATTCCTTCCTCTACGTGGAATGACCACTGGTACGCTTGCGCCCGAGTCTCCTCCATTCGATAGCATAGCCTGCAAAAGGTCTACTGAGAAAGCTGCCAAGGGCAGTGGAACTCATTATCCGTCATTTCTACGAACGCGTATCGCACTTCCAACCATGGTCAACACCGAAAGGGCAACGCCAAGCAGACGATGACGGCAAGTGATAGTCTCCGCAGCAATCAACGCGCGCGCACGCGACGCCCGCGTGTGTCCGAGGTCGCGCGACCGGAGCGCGCGGCCAGGGTCGCAAGCCAACAGCCAAGCCACAGCAACGGAACCCAAATCAGACTACCCCTTCGCCGGTTCCTACGACCGGTTAGCTTCGAAGATGATAGACAGATGCATGACGTATTCATAAAGTGCGATACCGCCCCGCTGCCTCTAACGACCTGTGACGTGACCGAAATTTTGGCCAATCAGGTGAGGCCAAATGAACGGCTCCCCAACCGAACCGTTATAAGATTCGGCCCCTCATCAGCGGGTCAAGCGCGTCGGCTTTTATACATCAGTCGTCGAATGTGCCAGAGTAATCGCTGGGACCCGCGTGCCTTCCACAATGTTCTACATCATTAGCGTCGCTCACACATGCACTCAGATTACACAAGGTTCGGCGACAACAGACCGCGGATAGAAGCATCGATAACATTCTAGAAACTTCCGATACATGTAGGCGCGTCCTGGGCTGAGCGATAACATTTTTAGGCGGTAAAAGCGCTCACCCGTAAAAGATAAACGAGTTCATGTGTCAATCCCCCCCTCTCAAAAGAAATCTTCCCTATACGTCAAATAGGATAGTGAAACGCAAAAGGACACTTAATAAACAAAAGTCCAAGGTTACACAAACCAAGAAAAGTCCGAAGTTCAGGTATGCGAAGTCTCCAAAGTTCATTAGCGCTGGTGGAATGGCTTAAGTCGCACAACATGTACTACTTCAGATCGTGAGCGGCACTGCTGTGATAGCGAAATGCCATATTGAACGACGCGCCAATGCGTCGGATGACCTTGTATGGTCCGAAATAGCGTCGTAAAAGCTTCTCGCTAGGTCCTCGTCGACATATAGGGGTTCAAACCCAAACACGGTCGCCGGGTTGGTGCTTGACGTAGCGCCGTGGAAGGGTGTCGGCTGTCGGTCCTCTGCTGGTTCTTGATCCGCAGGCAGACGAGCTGTCGGGCTTCTTCGGCGCGCTGGAGATAAGTGGCGACGTCAAGATTCTCTTCGTCAAAGACGTGCGGCAGCATGACGTTGAAAGTAGTCGTCGAATTCCTGCCGTAAACCAGCTTGAACGGCGTGATCTGCGTTGTTTCTAACACCGCCGAGTTGTAAGCGAAGGTTACGTGCGGCAGCATGGCAGCTCAGGACTTGCGTTCGACGTCGACTTACTATGCAAGCGAGTCGGCGAGGGTCTTATCCAGGCGCTCTGTGACAGCATTCGTCTTCGGGTGGTAGGCAGTTATCCTCCTGTGGCTTCTCTGGTTGTACTGCAGAATGGCTTGGGTTAGCTCTGCGGTAAAGGTCGTTCCTCTTTCGGTGATGAGGACTTCTGGGGCACCATGTCGCAGCAAGATGTTCCAACGAAAAATTTCGCCACTTCGGCTGCGCTACCTTTCGGCATAGATTTAGTTTCAGCAAAGCGGGTGAGGTAGTCCGCTGCCACGACGATTCGCTTATTTCCGTATGTTGACGCCGGAAACGGTCCCAACAAATCCATCCCAATCTGCTGAAAAGGTCGGTAAGGAGGCTTGATCGGCTGTAGTAATCCCGCTGGCCTTGTCGGCGGGGTCTTGAGTTGCTGACAATCTCGGCATGTCTTGACGTAATGGGCGACGTCGGTCGTAGTCAATGAGCTCGATAGCGTCTGGAAAAATCTGAGGTGCCCAGCGGTTGGATCGTCATGTAAAGCGTGCAGTACTTCTGGACGCAGCGCCGACGGAACAACAAGAAGGTAGTTGGCGTGGACTGGTGAGAAGGTGTTCTTCACGAGTAGGTTGTTTCTAACCGTGAACAAGGACAATCCGCGCTTAAATGACCTAGGGACAACGTCCGCATTCCCTTCTAAATACTCGACGAGGTCTTTTAGCTCCGGGTCTGCTCGTTGCTGTTGAACGAAGTATTCCGCGCTTATTATTCCAAGGAAGGCACCGTCATCCTTGTCGTCTTGCGGCAGCGGGTCAATGGCGGTGCGTGATAGCCAATCGGGATCAGAGTGTTTTCGCCCGGACATGTAGATTACAGTGATGTACACTTCTTGCCGTCTGAGGCTCCACCGCGCCAGCCGTCCTGATGGGTCATTTAAATTAGCTAGTGAACACTACGGGTGATGGTTGCAGACGACTTTGATAGCCCAAATGATGGTGAAGTTTTCCTTTTGAGTCATAGAATAATTGCTTTCCGCTTTTGACAGCGACGGGCTAAGACAGGCTATCACCAGTTCAAGTCCATTTTTCCTCTGGACTAGGATAGCACCAAGGTCTACGCTACTGGCGTCAGTGTGGATGTCGGTATCGGCGGCCTCGTCGAATTGCGCATGTACCAGCGACGACGGCATGCGTCATTTCAGTTCTTGAAATGCGTCGGCCTGTGGTGTTTCCCACATGAACTGGACATCACATTTAGCTAGATGTGTCAGCGGCTCAGCGATACGTGAAAATCCTTGATAAAGCGCCTGTCGTAGGCACACATGCCAAGAAAGCTACGGGCGGCCTTCTTGTCGATGCGCTGCGGAAATTTTGCGATGGCAGCTGTCCGTTGCGGGTCGCGGCGGACACCACATTTGCTGATGACGTGGCCTAGAAACAGAAGCTCATCGTAAGCGAAGCGGCAATTTTCCGGCTTCAGAGTAAGCCCTGATGACTTCATGGCCTCTAGCACTACCGCAACCCGCCTAAGGTGATCGTCGAAATTTGCTGCGAAGACGACGACGTCATCCAAGTAAACAAGACGCGTCTGCCACTTCAATCCTGCTAAAACCGTGTCAGTCACGTGCTGGAACGTTGCAGGCGCCGAACACAGTCCAAATGGCATAACCTTGAACTCATAGAGGCGTTTTCATTTCATTTCATTCATTCAACCTTAAGGGCCCGAAGGCATTACATAAGGGGGGGCGTGCATCAAAGTCGAACAGCTTCATAAGAAAGTTACACTCTAAAGTTACACTCGGGAGTAGCGGCTTGTCCCATATTTCACTTTCTTTTCGAGAGTAGATCGACCCTCTTTGAAAGAGAGTAGGTCAACTCCTGTTGACAGAGTTTTGTTACTCCACCGCAAGGGATTGCTAGTACTCTTCTGCAGAGTGATAATACTCTTCCCACAGGGAGTGCTAGTACTCTTCCGCAGAGTGCTAATACTCTCACCGCAGGGCTAATGGCACTCCACCAGACCGAGTACTTCTACTCCCCCAAACAGCGTTAGTACTCTTCCCAATACCCTCTTAGCGAAGTCCTGGCCACGCATGCAGGCAGGAAATCAGATCAAATTAGGGTCGCTGATACACCGTTCCCTAGGCGGCTCCCAGAGCCAGTGGCCCAATTCTAAGCGGCCTTCAGAATAGGCGTGAGCAATGTTAAGGAGGATTTTAAAGTCATTTTTCCTGGCTATTTGCTGCCTACCATGAGGCGTGACTGCTCGGAATCGGCCTATGCGTATGTGTCCCGAACGCCACTGCGGAGAAAAAAAAAAGCTAATTAATATTCAATCCGCAATTATCTTCGCACATTTCACGATCAGGAGACGCATAATCTAATTAGAGCACAATAGTCGAGGGAATCACGCGCTTATGGAGAACCACATTGCTCTATACATCACGTGGATTCGAACCCGCGTACACTCGCATCTATACAATTCAAAGCACACAGCCTAACCATTACACCACAGAACCACCACGCTCAGTCGTGTTATTTTAGAGGTTATATACATAACAAATGTATTTGAGGAATCCGCTGCGGTGGGTGGAGTTTCTCTGCAGTGTGCTCTGCTGTTGTGTACTGGAATACGTTTGCGTTTGCATCATTTCCATTCCTTGCTACGACTAACGAAGGAATACAACGCCGACGACGACGTGAGAACTATTCACGGCTTGTCGTCACCCCAGGAAAATAACAAATGTGCCGTTCAGCTCACGAACGAGTGCTTTTCCAGTCCATGCATTATATGTTCTCCGAAAATACGCTGATACAAAGTATCGTGCCAACCATCCACGTATGCGAATTTAAGTCGCGCGTATACTGGTGCGCATTTGTGTTTATTTTTTTCGCCAGTTCCATTCGTATGTGGTCAACTGCGACGCCAGTACCAGGCATTTCGACGTGCCTCACGCTGCCGTGTTGGCATTCTTTTCAAGTGCATTAGTTTAGAGTTTGGTTCAGTCCGCTGTGAGCTGTTGTCCTGCATTAGCAGCGGATCGTTAGCGTTTTGAAGAGCATGCATTCCAGCATTTGGAGACTGCTTATGCCGATAGCCGCGTCACATGCATTGGCACGCATGTTTATATGACTAATGTGTCCACTTGTTACGCGTGCACTGCTCGTATCCTGTGGCAGTGCTCGTTCTAAAAGCTTCGAAGACCGTCTACATTCATACGTGTGTTCAATATATATGCAGAGGATGGACTTGCCGGCTAGTTGGTTGAGCATTTTAGAAGAAACAGCGCAACACAAGGACGACGCAAAAACATGGAACACACCACGAAGCGCTGGTGTGGTTGATGCTTTTTTTCGTCCTGGTGTTTGCGCTGTTTCTTCTTCCACGATACACGCACACCACAGGTACGCGAAAGTTTAGGAGCATAGGGCGTTAACTTTGTTTTCCCCGTTTCCTCTCAGTGTCCATGGCACAATGCGTTGCCCGGAATTGCGCACGCTTACCCCCATATTCAGAAATGAATCATAACTTGAAGCCCATGCTTGGCTTGATCTAAATGACGCAAGTCGTGAACGCACCAAAAAAAAGGCACTGAGCGTCTGGGGGACGTTCGCACCAGGCGTCGTTTATATAAAGTCAAGCATGAGCTTCGTATTAATATACATTTCTGAATACGGGGGTTAGTCATCTACTTCTCACAGAAAATGTCGAAGAAACGCCCACCAAAACCAGGCACATTCGTAAACTTAACTAGGCAATACGAAGCTCCATAGAAAAAGAGTGGTATTAAAAGCTTTCAGTATTTTTGTTTACTCCAAAATGGTTGCGCTCTCGTGGCTTCAATGTACAGAGATAGTGCAGCGTTAGCTAAAAAGCATGAATTTCCGAACTCCATGCCAAAATAAGCTTGTAAAATTATTTAGGTGCTAGAATCCAGGTTTTGTAGCGATCCTTGAAAACCCTTTATTTCTAAAATGCCATCTTCAAGGCATTGAAAACCCTGGAATTTTTAGAAGTACTGGAAAGTCCTTAAATTTGTACACTTGGCTAGACTTAGCAGACATTGCCAAGCGTTTTTTTCCCTTCTGTGACACTCTTCGCACGTCACAGAGAATTGTCTGCGGAAGTAATAGAAGGAAAGCGACATCCTTAAAGTTGAAATTACAAAGGAGCTGCAGATACCAGTTTTAGGCACATGGAACCGGCGACAAATGTACTTGGAGGAGCAGAAGCAGGAAGTTCAACAGTTGAGGCATTCAAAGAAAAGCCGTGATGAGTAAATTGAGAGCTACAGACTCAATAAAAGGAAATTACAAATGACTGTTGCTTATTTGGTGGTGAAAAGCTGAGGCAACAGATGACATTCCATACATTGTCAAACCAAACAGTATTCAAAAACTGCAAATGTTGCAGGCCCAAGTAGTTAATTGTGCTATTGCAGAAAAACTTTGAGTGCTTTCTTGAAATGCTTCCTTGTGTGCGTTTAGTGATGGGCGGCGAGAGGCAAATTAGCAGTCTTTCAAATGTTTGAAATCAGTGAAATGCGATTTGTTTTGTATTCTTTTGTTTGCATTAAAGTTAACGATGTTGTTGAGCAAGTTATTGCCTGTCCAAACTACTAAACAAATCGCACGAGGTCCTTGAAGTTACTGTGTCGGGGCGTCGAAAGTTCTTGAAAACCATTGCATTTTTTTCTTCAATATTGCTACGAACCGAGTAGAACAACGGTCATGGAGTAAAAACCTTGGCTGAACAGGGGCTTATACGAAGAGCACAGGTAGACTACAAATGCAGTAGTAGGCATGGAGGGCCCTGAAAAAGATGTGCCACATCTGCTTGTCTGCCTTATGTTTCTGCATTGACTGTCACATATTTAATAGAAGTGCACTTACTGTTGTACTCCAATAAACGCAACATTACCAACTCCAGTGTTGGGCTGTCCTTCAGCCAGTGCAAACTTTTTCTGTACATCCCTGTTAGCTCTGTCATTTTTCGAACATTGTAGTACAAGATTTGTTAAACTGGTTTCGAAGAATATGAGCAGTATACTCTTAAATTAGCTGTTTATTTGTATGTACAAGTTCAGGTTCTCAGTTTGGTTGCATGACAAATTGCCATACCTCAATAGATACAAGAAAAAATGTTATTAGAGTTTAATAAAATCCAGACTAATAATCACAACAATATAATGACATACATTTATTTTGGTACGTATACAGCCCATGTCTTGACACTGTATAAGCTCAACTATACATCGCAGGTACTGTGTCCTGACCACTATTACTCACATGTGTAAAACCACCACAGCAGTTCTTCAACAAATATCACAGTGATTAGTGACATACACTTTGTAACTGCTTTACATGAGCATAATGTATACAAATGGTCCCTGTGTACCTACACATGACTAGTGCCACCCAAGTACTATTACTCACAGGTGTAAAACCAACAAAGCAGTTCTTTAAAAATATCACAGCGCTTAGTGACGTACATGCTGGAACTCCCTTGTAAAAGCTTAATACAATCACGTGACCACAGAGAAAGCTAGCAGTGGGCCTACATGGAAATACCACCGCCTCAATACTAATTCACAAGTGTAAAACCAACCATGCAGTTCTTTAAAGAATATCACAATGCTTAGTGACATACATTTTGTAACTAGCTTATATAAGCTTTATACAAACATGAGAACATACACAAAGCTATCGGTGCACCTACATAGAAGTGCGGCCATCTGAACACTATTATTTGCAAGTGTAAGCTCAACAGAACAGTTCGTTATAGTGACGCCCATTTTGTAACTGCCTTATACAAGCTTATTGCAAGCACAAGAATGCGGAAAAAATAAAGAACTTGCTCTATGAATACACAAACAGATCAACACAAATGGTAAACACCGCTTTGAAGACACTTGACCGTGACAAAGCGCAGTGCTGTGCCGATTGAAACTGCCATCCACAAAAGTATTGAGCAATGCTTAAACCACACGCAATAAACTGCAGAAAGACTGCGTCTCTAATGTACCTAGTTTAATTCAAATTTCTTGAATATAGGGCTCTCTTGCAGATAAGGCATCTGTCCAACTGACCTGATTTTACACCTGCTAAATGCATACAATGCACTCAGATATACCTGGTAATAATAATTATAAAAGGCATTTAAAAACTTGATAGTATGATGAAGATGCATGAGTAGAAAAGTTCTGTCCCCCTCGTACGTGTTAAAAAGATGCAAGTACGGCACATGTTCTTTTTTTCCGCAATTTTTGCATTAATGGACACCCGGGAACCTCGAACCCACAAAAAAAGAAGATACTGCTGTGTTAATAGTGTTATGAATAATTTTTTGTGAAAGCTTTTTACAGACAAGTTGCAGTCTCGTTTCTCGAGGTTGAGCTGTATCATGCAAAATAACATGGAAAGTGGTCACATGGGAGAATGACACTATGCCATAGTGTTCGTTTCAGTTGACTCTCTTGCCCTACAAGTCACTGCTCACTGGGACCAGTGATGGAACAGCAGTGTCTGTGTGATTTTCAACACACTTCTGTCCTATGCCGTCCTTACCAGAGTTGGCGGCACATAGATACCCAAATTTCGATAGTGTTGCTTTTTCAGGTGGTTGTTTTTGATTTGCTCAATATCAGTTAGCACTTCAGCTGCATCAAACTTCTTTTTTACCTCTACAACAACAACATAAACAACAATCTTATGACACCTGTGTTGTCCTTCTAGTTGCCTACAAAGACCAGTTAATCTAACAACAACACCGACAGTCTCTACTATCTTCTAATGGAGAAGATGTGTGTCCCACCATGTGTTCCACATTGTTGTCGCTATGTGGGCTGGCTGGGTAGGCAACAACTGTAATATGTTTTCATATCTTAAAGTGATGCTTGTACTGTGTTACAACACTTAACTTAGTCTTGCACTTGCTGCACAAGAACACTGGCTCACAGTCGTGGTGAAAAGCTTTTGTGTGTTGAGCAAATGAGTTGTATGCACTACAAAAAAAGTCACAGTGATAGCACACATGTTGCTCTACCACGCCTGGTGCGGTTCCTTCTGACACTGCTGCTGATGCTGACACACTGCTGCTTGCCTCGTACACTGCTGCTTGCCCCGTACACTGTTGCAGCTGCAGTAGACATGGCCGTCTCTGTATCTATTGCTGCCGTGCCACCTGTCGTGGTAACTTCAGGTGGTATCGGGCTCACTTCTGCAACAGAGATATCGTTTGCCCCTTGAGGGCTCTCGTCATCAGGGCCAATAATTTCGTAGGCATTGTCTCCTGCATTGAAGAACCAATAAGAACAGCCTGAATTAATAAACATAGCTCTAAAAAGTACGGACATCGAAACTTAACCACAAGCTTTGCACATCAGTGACCAGGCTTAATGAATAGTACTTGCAGGAGGAGTTACACAATTGTGTGTGTACATTACAGTTAAGCTTCATTAGAACAGATACTCAAGAGGCACGGGAAACATGTCTCTCGAAACAAAAAATCTTAAAACACTGAGGAGCCAGACTAGATCACTTTATTATGCATCATCATTAAAGTATGTTTAGATATATCTGAACGAATAATTGCTCAGGGTGGCTTAAAGGGCCCCTAAACCACTTCTCGACATTTTTTGAACATTTCAAGTAAACACGCGCATCAAAATCGGAATGCCGTCACAATTGACGATGCCAACGCCACAGTGCGTAGCGCTGTGGGAGCACCACAGTATGAAGAAAACGGCCCCGTGCGCCTCTCTGGGCCTATCCTGCAACCCCCAGTTTGTCCTCATGACATAAGGAAACAACTTGATTGCAGTAATGGCTGCATGTGATCCGAGTTGATTGAAACAAACAATACGTAAGGTTTCCCTGTATGTAATTTTATCAGAGTGCTTTTTAGATCTCCTTCTGGCCATTCTGGCTGCACGATGTTTCTCAGGCTTTTTGGCACGATTCCTTTCTTTTCCACTCCACTCTTCTTTCTGGTTTTCTCCCCTTTCCCTTCCCCCTTGCGTAAAATAGCACACCTGAAGTATCAAATCTGTTGAATTATTGTGTGTATCAAACCTGTTAACATGCGGGCTTCTCTGTGGTCTGTGTTGTATTTTTGCGCAGTACAAGTCAATTCAAAATGAAAGATGGAATGCCCCTGCCTTTAGTTTAATTCTATATATATATATATATATATATATATATATGCGTGTCTCTCTCCTGTTTTGAAATATATGTAAATTCACGAGTGCCTGCATGCTCTTCTCCCCTGCTCCAGTGACGAAAAGGAGAGCCTTTTTATGTACCATAGTAAAACATTCACAGGTTTTCGCTGTGCCCATTACATCACTTATCATATGGATCTGTCACAATACAGAGTAGCAGTGGTCCATAATACTAACCCATCCCAACATAACTATAAATTAGCGCATACCGACATGCTGTGAAACAGCTCTTGCAAAGCCGCTGGTGCTGGCAATTTCTGCAGCACTGCAGTGGTACAGCCGAGTGCCGCCTGTATAGTGACAAATGCATATGCATGTTAGCAACTCACTAGTTGCTGATGGTTTCATAAGCTTTACACTACACAATAAAGTAATCTAGACAACTTTGTTGGAACAAATACACCTAATTAGGACACCATTTAAAGACTAACACGATTAATTGCCCCCAATCTCTCACTCACTAAGGGATAATACTACTGAAACATCGGTGGAGAGCTCAGATTAACACAGCCCATAAAGGACAAGCTTTCTTTGAGGAAAACAACTATAATAGCGGTTAGTTTTCTTGATCATTTTATGTGCTAGCTTTGATTTAAATGTCATGCAGTACTATAAAATATGAAGTGCCGCATTTCTAGCAGCAGAAGGCGTCGTCAGCCTCATGGTACAACTGATTTTTGCACTGTTTATGTCAGTGAGCCTACACATACAAAGAAAATTGAATTCACACATACATATACAGTGCCAAGTGCACTCCTCCTTCTGAAAACGCAGCCGCCAGTTCCAATGCTGCTGAAAGGAAAGGTTATATAGAGTGCGAGACTGCATGGAACTACCACTTATGACTGTAAGTGTATGATCTGCTGATTGGAGAGGTAGTCACATGCTATTTCTAGTCTCTTTTAGAAGCATTACTAAAGGATGAATTAATATGTATTCATAAGTCACGAATTTCACGCATCCACAGTTTGGTTAAATAACTTGTGAAAAAAAGACATGTTTACCTGGAATAGCAACCTTTTTTCCCACTGCAAAATTTTCCAACGAATTAATGAAATAACTTTACAGCTTCATAATATATTCTGTTTCTCGCAACTACTTGCCGGCAGTGGCGAGTTACAGTGTTTATATCTGACTCATTGGGCGACAATACTGCCAAACACAAATGCTTCACGAACACAAGAACACATCCCTCGCAGTGAATAGCAACCATATATGCCTCTGTGAGACATGATCGCACCTTTGTGGTGAAAATGTACATTAGAACGACACCACCATCTCATTAAAAAAAAAGCCTCAGTACAAGGCAGCAGTCAACTGCATAATGTGAAATTGCAACTGATGTCCACTTACTGGTGGCCTGTGTTCGAGTCGCTTCTGGCAGTTGACTGGGTGCTGAGAAATGCACGTCCTGGGTTGTCCCTACAATACATACAGGGTTGAAAATATATATACACTGGCATTTCATAAGTTGCAAAACAAATGAGTAAACTAATAAACAACAGTAATGTAAACAGAGTACACATGATAAGATAGGCTGTCAACTGGTAATGCATTACGCGAAAAACCTAATGCATAGGAAAGACTATATTTATCCACACGAAGCTGAAACACAATTTAATTTGCTCTAGGTGTTTCCATGCAGTATATTCAATTTATTATGTCTTGTGGTTAGAGCGAAATTGGTGTAAATTACGCACTAAATTATGTACCCTGGAAAACATTTCTTCAATATGCACCTGTGCGCGCTTCGAATGAGTAGCGTTGTAAAATTTACATACATGGCATTTAACATAGTTGCTGAACACGTATTTCCTTTGTCCTGTGTCGTGTACAGTGAGCTACATATATCTGCCCCCCCTCCCTTTTTTGTACTAGCCATACTGCGTGTCATTGCACCTATACGCACGTCAATAAGTCTCACGACACAGAAATAAAAAAAAGCGCCGATCACCCATGCCTGCACGTTGTAGGGGGCCTAACCTAACCAAGCATGGGCTGTTGCTTTTTATAGTAAACACAGGCACCGTGCTCATTGCAAGTATGTATCATGTCACTAAGCAAATATGCAATTTCATTGTACTACTTTTTTATCACATGGATGTATCTGTTGAGAGGCAAGACAAAAAGCAGTCACTTCTCAGAACTAATCAGCTTTTTTAAAACACATTTCTAACTTTTCAATGACACTTGCTGCTATGTGTTTGTCTCCAGAGAGCATACTTGATTTGACTTTCCAATCGGAGACATTACATAAATATACCATGTTAAGATGACTGCCTGGAGCACGTGAGAATTTTCATCTTGGTGTAACATACTGTATCTTGTTTTGTTTACATTTGGTCAAATGGTACACCCAATATACCCACATACTAGTTTTCTTGTCCAAATTGCATTCCAATATATTTAGATTTTTTGACATTGGCTCCTTTGCACTACGTGAAGTCGCGCTGCACTGGCTCTTTCACATCCTCGTGTCCTTGCAGCTGCCTTCTTGCGTTATATAAACAGGTGCCTGAAAAATATCGTATGCAAAAGTCAACACAAGGGCATGGTGCAAAACAACATCAAGACAGTCAAGGCCATGGCAATAAAAGAAAGTCTTAGCTCTTAGTCTTCTTAGTGAAATGCATGCAAAACATCCAAATGACTGCAACAGTCAACTGCTAAATTAACTTCAATTTTCGATTTACACAAAAAAGAAATAACGGACAGTTCATCCTCGTTCGGCACGAATGATCGAATACTCCTGCTAATGAATAGAATATTGGTCATTTTCAGACATCATAGGTCTGTCATGAGTCTGGTGTATCGCAAACGCCACTTGTGACACATCCTAAGGACGTGCCCAGTGTGCCCCCCGCGCCATCCCTGGTTGTGCCACTGCTGAAGCCATAATTTGAGGATTATAGCTGCAAACATGATGCTCAGTAGGGATGAAAATATTGTCCTTCAGTTCAACGGATATATGGATGCGCCTATAAAAAAGGGCAACAAGGCTTGTTATGGCAAGCTTACCCACATTTCAATACTAACAAGAAAGTTCACTGCGACCTGCATCTAAGCTTACTAAAAGGCATGGACTTATTTTCATGTATGAGGTGCGCAATGGAGTTCATTTTTTACAGACCCGACTTACTGCTGCAGTTTGAAATCTAGCATTTTAGATTCTTGAATGCATGTAAAAGTTGCAGTTAAACCGCAGTTATTAGTTTATTACACCAACCTATTGTTCTGTGTACGACATACTGGTAACACGGAATTATAGCAACATTTTATTTTGATATTTTATTTCTCTACTAAAAATATTCAAACGATAAACACATTTTGATCTACCATTCAATAGCAAAATGCACACATTACGCTTGTAACCCCCAGAGGAAGGCTGATTTAGCTATTCATATGACATAACTCTAACACGCAAACTCATATTAGCAAATGCAAAGGCATGTCCAAAACAATAAGCGTATGCAAAGCGTCCTTGCAATTGTAATTCCACACAGCAGCCGTTGTATTCGATGCCGATGCATAACTAGCTGCTAGACAATTCACCGAGTTCGTAGACATAAGCATCCTTTCAGTTTCGCACCGTGCACGAAAACCGCAACAGGAGACAAAACCAGACCTACCTATAATCACACCATTTCAATACATGAGCAAAAACAGTTCAGTCTTAGGGATAAACACTGTGAGAGCGATTTAGTGCGCGACGGCGACGAGCGACGGCTTCGAGCGACAAAACGGGCCGTCGCTTGAACAGATGGCTCGGTTCTGGAAATCTAGAAATCGTCGCTCGTCGCCCGAAAGTGCTATGAGCGACTAGCCAATAGCGCGAAGCCGGAACTGGATGTACATCGCTCAAATACTACCGATTGTCGCGCGGAACGAGCAAATGATTCAATTTTTATACGTGCAAGGATAAGAACCTACGGCAAGACCTCCGGAAATATTTTATGCTACTTTTTATAGTCAAATACATCAACGTAAATTACTAAAGCACGCGTCGCGCGTGATTTGCAGCCCTCATGCCGGCAACACCGGGGAGGCGTCGCTCAATATCGTCGCTCGCACGGAGTACGACTTGTAGGCGACGAGCGAACGCGACAGCCATCTCCATCGCGTCGCTTGTAGCTGCCGCGCGCAAGATCGCTTATATGGGGTTTATACTCTTTTAAGCACAAAACATGGGTCCTCATGCGTTTTCAGTAAGTTCAAGATAACGCGCCCGACTGACCTCTTGCAGCATGCAGCTGAATGCCTGCGGCAAAGTTTCTAACTAGCACTGGTGCTGCACGTAAGTTCAGTGCTCGCAGATTCCCCCTGCGCGAGACACCGTCAACCGCGCGGTTTACTTATAAAAAAAGCATGCTGTCAGCAAAATGACGCCTTCTGTTATGTGATTCCTTAGTTCAACAGCGTTCCGTACACAGTATACTGCCAAACTGAATAAATTCAAACACACAAGACGCACGCTAATCACGCTCCGTATAGGCTCGGAATCACAGGCTGGTGAGCAAACCATTTTAAGCGTCCTCGCGCCTGGCGTCTTATTGAACATACCATAGTTCTGGCAGCGTTTGCGATCTTTAAAGCTCTTACGGACAACGGCAAAGTGATAAAATCACATGCAGTTATCGCGACGACTGGCTTTTTCGATTGACATCGAGAGACACAGCGCATATGCCTAGTCCTTTGTCAATCGCATCGTCTAAGCGCAGCGACGACTTCCTGGCGATAGCATGACATATACGGATAATGTGCACCTAAGTTAGAATTCACTTACCGTGGAGCATTTGCTGTTATATCCAAGGTATGACGAACGACTGTCGTGTTTTCGTGGCGACGCGAGATGGCTGACATACCATCTACCTTGGCTGGCCTTTGCTGCTGCTGTGCTGTTCGGCGGACGGATCACCTTTCTCCGGTGCTGTGTTGTTCCGCGATCTTGAGCGCGCGCGCGCGCGGTGGAGCAACTCCGAGTGAAAAAGTAGAGCGCTCGCTACGCGTTCCTTTGAACTGCGGCGGCCTGTTCTCTTAGAAGCAAAACGATGTGTTCTTTGCTCAGCGTGCATGAATGAAACATTGCCATGTTCGGGGCCAGCCACCTACAGTTGAAGCAGAAGATTACGCTACGTTTTGTTCTCTAATGCCGCAAGAGTAGAACGGGCATTCTACTCTCTCTCTGAAGGGGAGAGTGAAAAGCACATTTCACTCCCTCCTTGGTGAGAGAGTGAACAATGCATTTCACTCTCCTCAACATTTTGCGAGAGTAAAACGACGCTTTGAAGAGTGAACCGGCCACTTCACTCCTGCGATATCCTTCCTAGTTTTTAGAGTGTACATAATAAAGTGCACATTGGTTGTAATAGGTACAAAAAACGAGAATTTCAAAAAATAAGAAAACAGAACATATACGCAGTACCAACGATGAGATAACTAAATAGATGTGGTATTCATGTGGTTATGTTGGCATTATCAAAATCGTTTAATTTTTCGCGAAATGTTTTGCGGTCGCTGCACGAAACAATGTCATACGGAAGTGGGTTCCAAAGTGTTACGGCATGGGGGAAGAATGAGCTGCTCATCACCGTCGTCCGGCACTTTATCGCCGCCAAGGGGCGAGTATGAGATAAACGGGATGATGTTCTGAACGGGCATTTTAAGAGGGCGTGTGCTGATTGCGTGAAGTAAAAGAAAGTGTGAAGAAGGCAAAGACGAGAAGTTATGCATCGTGAAGCAAGCAATGGAAGAGACAAAGTTTGTTTTAAGGTGGTTACGCTGATATGTCTTGAATATTGTGACGTAATGAAGCGAGCAGCGCGGTTTTGTACGGCTTCTAAGTCATCGACGAGATAAGCTTGTGGCGGATGCCAGATGGATGATGCGTACTCAAGTTTGGGTCGCACATACGTTAAATATGCAAGTTTTCTTTTATTTCAGACTATGCGGATTTTAAGTGACGTCGTAAATACCGTAGTGTCCTTGAATCCTCGCAGCGTATTGTTTCAATATGTGTCACCCATGAAAGTGATGGCGTCATATGAACTCCTAGATATCTGTAAGTACACGTGTGGTCAATAGGAACAGAGTTAATGCGATAAGTGTGGTGTACGGTGGTGTGTTTGCCCGTGAAGGATATTACCTTGCATTTAGTGAGGTTAAGAGGCATGTGCCATTTTTCGCACCAAGAAGCGATAGTGTCAAGGTCGTGTTGTAGCGCGATTGTGTCGTTAGATGTATGAAGGGGGTTATAAAGAACGCAATCGTCTCCAAAAAGCCGCAGCTTCGTTGATATGTTAGTGGGAAGGTCATTTATGTAAATCAAAAACAATAGAGGAGATAAACCTGTGCCTTGAGGAACCCCGGAAGTTACACTGGTAAGGGTTGACTAAAAATTGTTAGCATACGTAAACTGAACGCGTCCTTTAAAAAAATTTTCAATCCATTTAATAATCTCGGGGCGGATACTGAGGGAGAATAATTTTGCAAGGAGATAGTTGTGAGAGACGCGGTCAAAGGCCTTTGAAAAATGTAGGAAATATGCCTCTATTTGAAGGTGATCGTCCATGTGTAGTAGTAGGTCGTGGGTAAATTCGGCAAGTTGAGTTTCGCAAGACAGACATTTACGAAAACCGTGTTGTAAACGGTAAAAAAAATTGATTGATTCTAGGTAATCCATGAGGTTAGATGCTATAATGTGCTCAAGGAGCTTAGATGGGACACTGGTTAGAGAGATCGGACGGTAATTAGTAGGGTTATCGCGCCTTCCTGCTTTAAAAATGGGAACTACGTTCACTTTTTTCCATTCGTCGGGAACGTTTCCTGTGTTTAAAGATTTATTAAACGTAAGGTACAAAAATTTTGTAGAAAGAGTTATAGTACTTTTAAGTAATTTGGTGTGTATGTCATCGCAGCCAGCCGAGGACGATATTTTAAGAGAGCGAATTAGATTAGATATGGCATTCGGGTTTATTTGCACTTTAGGCATTGTTTTTGCCGAGAAGCTAGGTAAAGGTTCCATAGTGCAGGGATTAGGGACGTGAAATACCGACGTGAAGAATTCACTTAGGGCTGCTACGGCATTATTAGAGCTTATTAATTCATCATCTGAGTCAACGATATTCATTTCGTTAGTTCGTTTTTTTGTGGAGATCACACACCAGAATTTGTATGGGTTTGAGCGAAGCATTGTAATCAGGTCAACAGAGAAGAATTTGTCCTTGGCCTCATTTATTGTATTATTATATTCAGTTTAATATATTCACAGCGACGGTGTCGCTGCCATGCCTCTAGACTATTTTTACTTTTGGCGGTTCTGCAGAGGCGTTTCTTCCGGTTAAGTAGTGATCTTAAGTGTTTGTTAAACCATGGGTTATTTGAGTCGGACTTAATAATGATTATAGGGATATATTTATTGTTTAAGCTCAGCAACGTGTTTTTATAGAGCTCCCAATTAGCATTCACAGAACGGGTTGCGTAGGACTTTTCGAAGTGTTCATAAACGTGAGTGAGTTCATGGTTCATTAGCTGAAAGTTTCCTCTATTATAGTCGATGATTAATTTCTTCGTAGGTGATATTGTTTTTAGTGGTATAGAGAGGGATACATGAAGAAGGTTGTGGTCGCTAATTCCGGGCAGTATGGTCACACTTGATATGTCATCAGGGCAGCTGGTGAGTAAAAGATCAATTGTGTTATCGCCTCTAGTGAGGCTGGTTATTGTTTGATGGAGGTTGAAGTCTAGCGCCAAGTCTAGGAATTCTTTGGATTCATTCAATGGCGATTAATTGGTTACTGAAAAGAGGGCCCAATTGATGTGAGGGTAGTTAAAGTCACCGAACAGTAAAATAGGCGCATCGGGTAATTTATTTTTTTATGTTTGTAAGGGAACTGCGAAGGTGATCACAATAAAGCGGATGACTGTCTGGCGGTCTATAGCAAATGAAGTATACTAATTTAACCGAGGAAATATGTACAGTGCTCACGGAATGAAACGCGTCAATTAAGGGCTTAGTAATGCGCATACTTTCGCTTCAACCGGCTGCAGTTCGTGTCACATCGACGTAATTCTGGCGCGTACACTTACATCGGAGCCCGCGTCACCTTTGGTGACCAAATTCCTAGCGACATGACATTGTGCTCTCGCGTACTTTGCACATATGTAGGGTTGTACTAAATGCTCCGTGTCCTATTTCAATCCGTGAGCACTGTACATAAACCCATGTTAGTTCTAAATTGGAATCTTGGCAGATGAGCGAGGACGATATGTTGTTCACTGCTATGAGGACGCCGCCTCCTCTCTTTTCCGTCATGACGGTATAGCGTGAAATTCTGATTCAAGGGGAAACTTCACAATCTTTGATGTTCTCAGTCAGCCATATCTGGGTGAGAAGAATTAGGTCTGCGCCGATGTGTGTGATAAAACCGTGTAGCTGCTCACGTTTCGGAACAACACTTCCGATGTTCGTGAAACCAATGTTTAAATTTACCGACGAACATTAACGGTTGTTTGAACGACCTTTGTTGTTTATTATGTGTCATTCGGTGTATGTATCAGCCTTGTCACCCAACTGATATGCGGAAGGTACTAATGTAGGGGGTTTTGCGCATTCTAGGACAGCATCGGTTGCAGTGTCATAAAAATGACTTATTGGATACGGGAAGTCTGTCAACGGAAAGTTTAAAGGCACATTTTTGAGGACATATGAACTCTATTAATTTGGAGCGCGCGTGGCGAGTAGAGGGAGCGAAATCTTCTCTGATAGCGTAGTCAGTTCGTTTCAGTTGGCGGCCACAAGCAAGCATGTTTTCTTTAGTCTTGTAGTGATTTTGCTTTACAATAATTGGTCTCTTCTAATCGTTACCATATTTGCCTAAGCGGTGCGCACGTTCAATGGCGTTTCCTTCCAATTGCAGTTTTAAAGTGTCAGCGCAAAGTTTTAGGATCTTTTTTTTTCACACTCTTGCCAAGTTTCTTTTTCTGTGTCATCGAAACCAAGAAACAGAAAATTGTTCCTGCGCATTCGATTATTAGTGTCGTTGTTAGCCGCTTTCAGAACCGCGATGTCACGCCTGATTTGAATTGCCTCGTGGGCAGCTGGGTCGGGATTGGTTTTCGGGTGTGCGATTACCAGAGCGGCTAGCTGGTTGCTAATTTCTATGAGCATTTTGTCCTGTGCTAACTGAGCGGTTTTCAGGTCACTAAGTTCGGTCCGCATAGTATCTTGGCATTTTTGGAGTATAGTTATTACAGCCTGAATTTCTTTGGTAGGACCGGGGTTCAGCTTAACGTCACCGGAAAGAATCAATAGCAGGTGGTATAGAAAATTGAAGGCAACAGCATCCGTACGCATGCGAATAGCCCGGTCTCAATCGGGGTCGTAGGGGCACGACACCGCAACAAGATAACGGTTGTCACTCCGGTACTCGGCTCAGTAGCGGAGGTAACTAACCTGCAGAAATAGACGTGGGGTGATCATGGTGTTGCATGCGGTGTCGTGCCGCAAGTGGTCGATTCGTTGCTGCGCCTTAAGTAGCCTGTGCTTGGAATGCGTGATTGGTGACGTAATCGATGATAGGGGTTGCCAGGCCAGGAGAAGAATCCGGGCTGCGCCTGGTATTTCCAGGGGTGTCGGTGGGTCCGTAGGCCATCCAACGATGCAGTCGCCTGCCTCGTGAAGGCACAGGGTGCTGGGCTGTGGTAGAAGCTCAAAGGAAGAGCACGAACCAGGCGATAGGCAGCACATGAGCACCTGCAGAAATAGACGTGGGATGAGCATGGTGTTACATGCGGTGTCGGTGTCGTGCGGTGTCGTGGCGTGATGAAGGTGGCCTTTTCGCGATATTTTTCGTCGACTTCTATTTGCCAGTAGCCAGACTTGAGGTCCATCGACGAGAAGTATTTAGCATTGCAGATACAACCCAATGCCTCGTCTATCCGTGGGATGGGGTTTACGTCCTTCTTCGCCATCTTGTTCAGTCAATTATAACCGACGCAGAAACGTAGGGTTTCGTCCTTTTCCTTCACCAAGAATACAGGAGATGCCCATGGGCTTTTCAACGGCTGGATGATGTGGTTGCGCAGCATTTCGTCGACTTGTTGCGTAATAGCTTCACGTTCTTGCGTCGAAACTCGGTAAGGGCTCTGGCGGAGTGGTCAAGCGTATACTTCAGTTAGTATGCGATGCTTTGCGACTGGCGTTCGTCTAATCGTCGATAATATCGAAAAGCAGTCTTTGTATAGTCGGAGAAGAGTTCTCAGCTGTAGCTGCTTGCTCATAGGGAGACTTGTATTGATATCGAAGTTCGGTTCGGCAACTGTGGTCGTCGCGGTAGATGCGCCAGAATCCGAGAGGAAAAACACATTGATGGTTTCCAGAGTTTCCTCGATGAACGCGACTGTCGTGCCCTTGTTGATGTGCTTGAACTCCTGGCTAAAGTTGGTTAGCATCACTTGAGCTTTTCATCCGTGGAGTCGAGCGATCCCTCTTGCGACGCAGATTTCACGGTCCAGCATTAGACGTTGGTCGTCTTCGATGAAGCCTTCTACGTCAGCGGGTGGTTCGGTGCCGACCGAAATAACTATGCTGGAGCGAGGCGGGATGCTCACTTGATCTTCCAGGATACTCAAGGCGTGGTGACTACGAGCGCTATCCGGAGGTATCGCTTGATCTTCCGACAGCGTCATTGACTTCGACTTCAGGTAGATGATTCCACCCTGTTGGTTCAGGAAGTCCATGCCGACAAAGACGTCTCCTGAACACTGTTGGAGGATAACGAACGTGGCAGAGTAAGCCCGGTCACGAATGGTAATTCTTGCCGTGCAGATTCCAGTCGGCGTTAGGAGGTGCCCTCGAGCGGTCCGAATTTGCGGGCCTTCCCATGCAGTCTTAACTCTTGAACTGGGTGGTGATGGGTCCACTTATGACGGGGTAGTTGTCTCCTGCATCCACTAAGCGAATGACTGTGTGGCCGCCGAGAAGTACGTCGAGATCGGTGGTTCTTTCCCTTGCGTTGCAGTTAGGTCTTGGCGTCGGATCATGGCTGCGTCGTGTTGAACTGAAGCTGGAACGTCGCGTCGTCAAGTCATTTTTCGTCGGCGTATTCTTGACTTCATGACTTCGTCGACATGGCGGCCTCTCGTTGATATTGTTACGCGAAGGACAAGTCAGTAAGACGAGCAACTATTTACAGGTTATATTTATAACAGCGGTTGCAGCGCTGACCGTTTAGATTCACAGCGCGAGCCTAGTTTGTTCTTCCCCCTCTTTTCTCGAGTGATGGCGCCCACGCGCCTCGTTCAAACTAGCAAATACCACACGCGTGTAGCGATATATCAGGGAGATCGTCTCTTGGGCGTCTTCGTCGGCAGCGGAGGATCTTTGTGAGTTCTACGAAGAGCAACCGCACCTTCATCAGTTGGCGCTTTTAGTATTCCGTATATGATCTCACGAACCGGCCCCGGGCTGGGCCAGCGTATGTCCGGCGCTGCGGCGACAGGTAGCGCCCTGGTGAGGGACAACGAGATGGTCGTCGAGGGCTCCACTGAGTGGCGGCGAGGTAGTCGGCGATATCGCGAGGTCGTTCACTAAGCTGTGGTCGCGGCGCGTTAACGGTGAACCCCCGCAGTCCCATCTCCTGGGATGGGCATCGGCGGTAGACGTGACCCACTTCTCCGCAGTGGTAACAGAGCGGGCGGTGGTCAGCAGCGTGCCAGGCGTCTCTCTTCCTGGGAATGCTGCACAGGGCGATAGTTTGGCGTGGCGGTGGCGACGGTGGGGGACGATGAGACTGTGGCGTCACTGGACCCTGCCACGGGCGCGGAGGGGGAACGTGACGGCGGGCTACAGTAGCGTATGCCATCGCGTGCTGTTGACTCTGCGGCGATTCGGGGGCTACTCTGAGTGATTGTTGGAGCTCCTCGCGTAGGACGTCGGCAATATAAGCCACTTGATTCTGCGACGAAGGGAACAGCTTCTGAAGCTCCTCCCAACGACCGCTCTAATAGTGTCGTGCAGGTAGTCCGTGGCCACTGATTGAATTGCGGCATAGCTTGTTGAGTTCGTGAGGCGGCTGAATGGCCGTTTCCGCATTTCCACTGTGTTCTAGATGCTGGTGACCTCCCGAAGAAACTGGTCGACGCTCTTCGGTGGGCTTGGTATCACTCCACCGTAAAGTTCTTCCTGCACACCACGCATGAGCAGGCGGACTTTCTTCTCCTCGGGCATTTCTGGATCAGCGTGGCGAAACAGACGGCTAATTTCTTCCGTAAAGATGGCAACGTTCTCATTAGGTAGCTGCACTCGCGTGCCTAGTAGAGCTAGGGGTCGCTCTTTTATCACGACGCTTCTAAATGTCTGCAGGAAGCCGCTGCAGAACTGCTCCGACATCGTTAAGGTGGCTTCTCGATTCTCGAACCACGTCCTGGTAGCATCTTTCAATGCGAAAAAGACATGACGTAGCTTGTCGTCGCTGTTCCAGTTGTTAAACGTAGCGACCCTCTCGTATGTCTCAAGCCAGCTTTCCAGATCTTCGAATGTTGAACCGCGGAAGGAGGAGGCTCGCTTGGCTGCTGTAGAACGATGGGGGACGCCGGGGCTGCAATTAAGGATGACTTAGCGAGGGTCTTCCTGGTCGTCTCCGACAAACCTCCGAGCTCGGGGGACAGTCCTTGCAACCTGCGGCTACCTCGCTGGTTCTTGGCGACTGTGGTGTTGTCTTGCACGTTTGGGCTTGGATCACGGCTTTGTGGGGGAGTCCAGTACATCAACACAAAGCACCTCCACCAGATGTCACGTGGCAGCGACCATAACACAGTAGCAATACTGTGAAAGACAAAACAAACTTTTATTGGGCGAGCCTGTGCCCACAAAAATACGTTAGGCTCAAAGAACGGCGACAGCGGCGAACATAGACGGCGATCGTCGAAAACTGATCAGCGGGTCAAGCAAGTCAGTTTTTATACATCAGTCGTCGAATGTTCCAGAGTAATCACTGGGACCCGTGTGCCTTCCACAATGTTCTGCACCATTCGCGTCGCGCATACATGCAATCAGATTACTTAAGGTTCGGCGAGAACAGACAGCGGATAGAAGGATCGCTAACATTCTAGAAACTTCCGATGCATGTAGGCGCGTCCTGCGCTGACATATAACATTTCTTAGAAGGTAAAAGCGCTCACCCGTAAAAGATAAGCGAGTTCACGTGTCAGTATGATACCGACTGCCTATCACGCGCCCCCATTGAACTGCTGCCGCAAGAAGACGACAATTCGCCTTCGCGGGAGCCATAAACGTGGAGTCGGTGAGTGAAAACTTTACTGCGCTCTGGTAATTGTGTTTTTCTCCGGCTAAGGCGGATTCATTTAGTGAGTCTTTCTCCTTGTGTCTTCCGCGGAGGTATTATTCCGCTGCTTCCTCCGTCCTCTATCGCAATTGTCGGCTGCCCTCAGTCCACGGCTCTGCTGGCCTCTGCAGTCCGTTGTGAATGCCGCACTAGACCTAGCTGGTCTTCGCAGCGGTCGGTTCACAGCAGTTCCTCCCGTTGCTCCGCACTTCGTTGTGATATGACCGGGTGTACGTCAGTTGACATGCCCAGTTATGTGGTATAAAGTGGGTTTCTCATTGCACCATGGGCATTTGTCCTTATATAGTGTGTGTGCATTTTACTTAGCACGTTAATGTTAGGGCGCGAACCTGTTTGTAGTTGTCTCTATGCGTCAGCTTCTTCCCTGCTAAGGTTTGTGTGGTAGGGGGTACGCCTTCCCGCTGCCTCTGTAATTATATCAAGTGTATTATATCAAGTGTATTAATTATATCAAGTATTATTATAGTGCAGTTTTGTACGCCTTGTGCATTATCGAATCCGTCTGTTGGATTTCACTCTTGATGTGGCTGTGGTACGGGAGGCTGTATGTCAATCGGCTGACCACAAGACTTCTAACTAGCTTGAGTGTGTCTTGTTATGGCAAGCCATGGTGTCTGATCAAGACTCGCGTGATCGTGCGTGCGACTTGTAGTGTTGATGCTTTCAGTGTGGGAACAGCGCTAGTTTTACTGTAGACACATCCCTAGGATTCGCATAATTATCATTTCGGGTATCAGTGTTCCTTCCAGGTAGACTTTAAGCCGCATCTCTTCACTGGTCGGGACTGTTCGGTTTTGTTTTCCTCTCGATGCTCGTAGGAGCTGTGATTTTTTCTGAAAAGTGTGGAAGACTTCGCCGAACAACTACGAGCAGACCCGTCCTTAGAAGCCCTAGTAGAGCTCTTGAAAGCGAACAGCGACCTTGACCATAGACGTTTGGCCGAGGATTGTCTTCTTTTTGCCTGCGGAATGATGTCCTCGCAAGGGGCTTCTTCCCTCCCGCGCCAACTACCTTCTTGATGGGTCCCCTGCACTATGTCCACATAGTCTGCCCTACACGACAATCCAACCGCAGGGCACTCCGGATCCTCCAAATGCTAATTAGGATACAAGAGCAGTATTACAGGCCGCGCCTGAGCTCAGGCCTTGCCCGGCTGCAAACGACGGCAGTCACCACAAAGAACGCCAGGGGATTGCGGCAGCCAATCGACCTGCAGAAATCAATCTTGCCGAGCAGTCAAAGAGTTTGGAATGGAAAGGTTAGGGCCATTTACGAGCTAAACATTCGAGAATAGGTGGATCACCGTGGCTGTCAACTACATTACCCGCTAGGTTGAAAGGAATGCCCTACCCACAGGTACCGCGGCCGAAGTGGCGAAATTCTTCGATGAGAACATCCCGTTAAGACGTATGCCCCAGAAGTCTTGATCACTGACAGAGGAACTGCTTTTATAGCGCAGCTTACTCAATCCATCCTCCAATACAGCCAGACCAGCCAGCGCTGGAAACCAGCTTATCACCCGCAGACTAATGGCCTTACATAGGGCCTGAATTAGACCCTTGCCGACATGTTATCGATGCACATCAACGTCGAACAGAAGACCTGGCCTGTTGTCCTTCCCTACGGAAATTTACCTTGTAACGTGACGGTGCAAGAATCAACGCAGATAACAGCGCTCAAGCTGGTTTGCGAAAGGAAACTCACAATGACTCTGGACGCCGTGCTGACACACGTTACCGATAAAGATAATCTCGGTGTCGCCGCCTATCCTAAAAAACTCAGTGCCCTTCCACTCTGTGAAGAATGATGACCAGCGAAGCTGTGCATGTGGGCCTCCTAATAGAGAACTGCACCACCGCGGCGGGTCAGCCCGGCATTGCATTATCTTCGGGATCGGCCTACGTATCATCATCATCATCGTCATCATCATGATCATCCGCCTGGCCACGTCCACTGCAGGGCAAAGGCCTCTCCCATACTTCTCCAACTACCCCGGTGATGTGCTGATTGTGGCCATGTTGTCCCTGCAAACTTCTTAATCTCATCCGCCCACCTAACTTTCTGCCGCCCCCTGGTACGCTTCCCTTCTCTTGGGATCTAGTCCGTAACCCTTACTGACCATCGGTTATCTTCCCCCTCATTACATGCGCTGCCCAGGCCCATTTATTTATCTTGATTTCAACTAAGATGTCCTTAACTCGCGCTTGTTCCCTCACCCAATCTGCGCTTTTCTTAACCCTTAACGTTACACCCATCACCCACCCATCTTCGTTCCATAGCTCATTACATCATCCTCAATATAAGTAGAACCCTTTTCGTAAGCCTCGAGGTTTCTGCCCTGTAGGTGAGTACTGCTCAGACACAGCTGTTATACACTTTTCTCTTGAGGGATAATGGCAACCTGCTGTTAATAATCTGAGAATGCCTGCGAAACGCACCCCAGCCCATTCTTATTCTTCTGATTATTTCAATCTCATGATTCGGATCCGTGGTCACTACCTGCCCTAAGTAGATGTATTCCCTTACCACTTCCAGTGCCTCGCTACCTATCGTAAACTGCTGTTCTCTTCCTAGACTGTTAAACATTGCTTTAGTTTTCTACAAAATAATTTCTAGACCCATCCTTCTGCTTTGCCTGTCCAGGTCCGTGAGCATGCATTGCAATTGGTACCCTGAGTTAATAAGCAAGGCAATAGTATCAGTGAATCGCAAGTTACTAAGGTATTCTCCAATAACTCTTAACCCCAATTTTTCCCAATCCAGGTCTATGAATACCTCCTGAATAGCCTCCCTGAAGCCCTTCTTTATGGGGATTTTCTTGCTTTCTTTATGCAGGACTACGGTGACTGTGGAGCCGCTATAGATATCTTTCAGTATTTTTACATACGGCTCGTCTACACCCTGATTACGTATGCCTGCACGACTGCTGAGGTTTCGACAGAATCAAACGCTTTCTTGTAATCAATGAAAACTATATATAAGGATTGGCTATATTCCGCACATTTCTCTTTCTTCTGATTGATAGTGTGAGTGTCGTCTGTTGTTGAGTAGCCTTTAAGAAATCCTGCCTGGTCCTTTGGTTGACAGACGTCTAAGGTGTTCTTCATTCTATTGGCGATTACCTTAGTAAATACTTTGTAGGCAACGGACAGTAAGCTGATCGGTCTATAATTTCTGAAGTCTTTGGCGTCCCCTTTCTTATGGATTAAGATCATGTTGGCGTTCTTACAAGATTCCGGTAAGCTCGAAGTCATTTAGCATTGCGTATACAGCGTGGCCAGTTTTGTAGAACAATCTGCCCACTATCCCTCAACAAATCTGCTGTTGCCTGATCGTCCCTAGCCGCCTTCCTGCTTTGCTAAGCTCCCAAGGCTTTATTTACTTCTTGAGGCGTTACTTGTGGGATGTCAAATTCTTCTAGACTATTCCCTCTTCCATTAACGTTGTGAGTGGCACTGGTAGTGTATAAATCTCCATCGAACTCCTAAGGCACTTGAACTATCTTATCCATATCAGCAATCATATTGCCAGCTTTGGGTCGCAGAGCATATATACGGCTGCTTCAGCTCCGCCGCGGGTCGCTCCAGCCTTGCACTATCTTAGGGATCGGCCCACGTGTGGGGAGTGATTAACGCCTGCTTCACCTCCGCCGCGGGTCGCCCCGGCATTGCACTACATCCGGGATCTGTCCACGTATGGAGAGTTTTTCGCTTACCACGCCAAAGGCACGAAAATTTCTTTGGACTCTAGGGCCTTACAGCTTCGCTGTAAAAATTAAATGATGGGGCTTTGGCGCCAAAATAAGGATATCATTATGAGGCTCACCGTAGTGGGGGATACTGGAATAATTTTGACTACCTGGGGTTCTTTAACGTGTACAGAACGCACAGCACAGGGGCGTTTTTTTCATTTCGCCCCCATTTAAATGCGGCCGCCATAGCCGGGATACGATCCCGCAACTTCGGGCTTAGTAGCGCCACACCAAAGCCACTATGCCTCCACGGCAGGTTTGCCGCCTATCTGCAGCGCGCCGAGAAGCAAGTCAACTTGCGTACCTACTAATACAGAGCCAGAAAAGGGCGGACAGCCTATACTACAATCTTCGATGACTTTACGTAGAATGCTAGCCCGGCCACGGTGTTTGGGTTTGGACTGCAATACGCCGACAAGGACTTAGTGACTAACTATCGGAATGCTATTTTGGACTCTACAAGACCATCCAACTTATTTGTGTACTCGAATATGAGGCCGCGCCAGATCGTATTTCGCAATCAGCGCGGCGTCGCGCACGACCTGAAGTCGCCCACGAGGTGCGTCTTAAAGCTTTCTAGGCCCGCTGAGAAACTTTGGGACTTTGTTGCTTTGTTGTTATTTTTCTTTACTACGTGTACGTTTGTTTGTCGCTTTTTTGCTTGCTCGCAGCGTCGGGACGAAACTGCTTAAGAAGGTGCATTAACATACGTACTTATATTACTCCTGTGGCTACTTTTCGCCGGCTAACAAATGCTAAGCGTTATCACTCGGCGCAGGGCACGCCTGCGTGTATTTGTTTCGCGAATGCTAGCGATGGTTATATTCGTTATCACTGAAGCTTCTGTAATCTGACTGTAGGCGCGGCGCGAATTTTGTAGTGTTTCTAATAGGCCTACGACCACCGACAATTACGCTGAAACCATCGACAAGTACGGTGTGTAAAAGGCGACGTGCTTTCGCAAGGCTTGACCCTCTGATCAGATTTTCGGCGATGGCCTACTCCCCTCGCCGCTGTCGTTGTGCTTTGCGTGTCACTTGCTTTTGTGGACAGAGGGTCGCGCAATAATGAGTTCGTTTCGTTATTCATAGTTATGCCACTGCGTTTTTCACTGGCACTGCAACGTGACAATAGGAAAGGGGCACATGCCATTTAATGAGTTTTTTATTCAAGGACGAAGAATTGAGGCAGGAAGAACGGGACAATTGAAAACATTATTCATAGTCATCACAGCGCCATACTTGTGACTTGAACAACGATGAGGAGGGTATTATATTTAATGACGCTGCGCTCAAGATTCTCTGTCGTCAACGTTACCTATGACTGCTTTCTTACCGCGTTATACCGAATGTATTTCGTCGGAAAAATTGTCCTTAAAAGGGTATCGGCTTACATTGGAATAAACATTGTGCATGAACTTTATATAATTTTTTTACTGTAAAATAGATGCATGCAATATTTACTCCGAATCGAAGCTACTGATGTTTGTCTAAGGTAGCCCAATTTACGAAACAGTGTACCACAATACCAGCCTTACCTTCCCCGTTTGTTGATTCAAAATGTTCTAGCTTGGAAGCATGAGAATTTGAAGAATGTTAACAAGGCAATTTAATTTACACGCGCTCAAGTAAGACCACAGTAGATGCTAATCATGTCTTTCTCGTGAACTATAAAATCCGAAAGACTTCATTGTG
This sequence comes from Dermacentor andersoni, assembly GCF_023375885.2. Lineage (NCBI taxonomy): Eukaryota > Metazoa > Arthropoda > Arachnida > Ixodida > Ixodidae > Dermacentor > Dermacentor andersoni. The sequence continues at coordinate 108,766 of NW_027314752.1, read as the reverse complement.
GACTCTACTATGGTTAATACAGAAGGTCAAGTCAGCCAGCTGACGGCAGCTTCCTTCCCAAAATTTGAGCACCTCGCACAGTGTCCCTTTCTCTTCTTTTCCTTTCCGTCTTTCTTACACACACTCCGCGCTTTCAAAGCATAAGCTATTTCTGCAAAATCTTGCGAGCACAACTTTTCGAGTATATATGCGTTGCAATTAGGTAGTTCCCATTCGGCCGGTGCGGTACAAGCTGCAGCCGTCCGATTGGTTTAGTGCGAAGCAGTATCTTGCTGATTTCCATCTAAGAAGACATCGCACTATCCGTACTGAATGCAGGCGCCCAGTCCCTGCGAGTCCCGAGAACAAGATGCAGTTAAAAATTAAATTATGGGGTTTTACATGCCAAAACCACTTTCTGATTATGAGGCACGCCGTAGTGAAGGACTCCGGAAATTTTGACCACCTGGGGTTCCTTAGCGTGCACCTAAATCTAAGTACACGGGTTTTTTCGCATTTCGCCCCCATCGAAATGCGGCCGCCGTGGCCGGGATTCGATCCCGCGACCTCGTGCTGAGCAGCCTAACACCATAGCAACTGAGCAACCACGGCAGGTAACAAGATGCAGTTTTCCAATTGTATAATGTGTCATAACACCGCCCACCGTCACAATTTGGCCCTTTTAGAGATTGAAGTCTCGTGAACTCATAGTGCACGCTTCGCGGTGTTGTTTTTGCTGCTGTGGATTTTTGTGTATAGTTACGACACGGCAGCACCTGCTGTTTTGTTCTGATTAAAAGCAGTGAATGTACTATTTGAGGCATGTGTGTGTCATAGCGGAATTTGTTCCTTTTGTAAACTCATTGCTGCAATCGTTGCATAACAACATAGGATAGAATTCTATAAGTATATTTAAAAGCACTTGTAAAATAGGTGTAATAGATTACTTGCAGCTGTGGTTATTTCAAGTGATACGGGTATGGTTCGTTGGCGTAAGCGTTATATTTTCTGTAAAGTGTAGTAAAATATGTTGGAGGTTCACACTGTTTATGTAAGGGGCGTTGAAAATGACAGGAGGCAATTCATGCAGTTCAAGACTTACTTGTACTAGTTGTTGATAAGACACATTGTGCGCAACGTAGTCACCTGTACTCGGTGAGAATTGAGATTCCATACATCGGATAGAAGGTCCTATTGGGACTTCCGACATGCCAACCAGATAGAGGTGTTTATTCTCCCGAAGAAACTGCGTACGAAGAAAGGAAGTCAGACAGGAACACTGCAGCACAACTGAAAACACAACAATTATTACAATAAAATTGCACAACAGATTGTTCCGCAGCAGTGTTTAAATGAACAGGAAGTTATTAAGAAGTTCACTATCCTAACTGCCGAATCTATGAATGCATTTTGACTTCAAACAGCCCCTTGGATTGCTCATGTTCGAGGCAGCGCCTGACTTGAATGCGTTCAAGTTAGCTATTGCGGGTCATAAGTCAACTTCCTTCTTCAAGTAGCAGGCCGACGGGTACATCAAGCGCCTGGAAACGTGAGGAACGCGCAATATAGTGTTTAACATTCGTCTAGTGAAATTCCTTGAAGCACATTAACTGAGGCTGCCTTTTAAGGATTGTTTTTATGTCAAGGTCACGGAAAAAAGTCACAGCCAACCAATAATGAAAGAGGATCATAGAAAGTCACGACAATCCATTATCCGACCACGTTGGGATGAAACACTGTGACTCTCTAGAAAAGTTGTACCTGTTTACATAAACTGAACAGTGCTGGTATGTCGAACCAGGTTAACAAAAGATTTGCCGAAGTAAGAGCTCAAGTTGTTTTGTGTGTGTGTGTGTGTGTGTTGGGATAGCCGCTTTTAGTTATTTCTTTACCACATTGCCCTTTGTGTACATAGTTACCGTCATCCTGACCTAATTTTTCTCCCTCTCTTACCCCCTTTCCTAGACCATACCGACCACAGTTTAGGTGTCAACCGACGTAGCCTCACAGTTACAGCATGGTGAGCAGTACTTTTGCTGCTGTCATTTTCTTCATTTTTTTACTCATAAGACGGTTCCAAGTGTGTGACACGAATTTTTAAATCTTAACTCCTTTCCGGGCTATACGCCATCGCTCCCGATCTTGAGCTCGGCGAATCCCTTGGCGGTCTCAGGTACTTTGTTCCTCAATAACATTTCAGTTTAAAGAGTGCGGCAGAAAAACTTTCACGATACTGCTGGCGGAATTCTTGTGTTCACACGCAAGGTGATTGAGCGTACCGTAGGCTTTTGTAAACAAACGCATTTCGCGTTTGGCAAGACCCGCGAAAACGGTGCGGCCATGCTACGCATATGCGGGTGATAGGTAAGGCATAACTTTAACGATACAGCGGACGTAGTCAGTGTATTCCGCCGGCCGTGACACGTATATAGTGTCCCCTTATTTCACCGAGGAACAGAAAAGCTGACGAGGAACGCTACTCTATACGCGCGCTTAGGAAACGTTTAAAGGAAATGAAGTGGTATTATTCGCTGATGCGGTCATGTTGTCGTGCCGCAATGGTGATATTGTTTTAGTGGTACGGACTATTCAGTGGGTCTCGTACTGTGGCAAATACGTCGTATATGCAGGTTTGCGTTAGCGGCCATGTTATATGAGGGGGTATTATATGGACTGCGCTCTTTCAGCAATCGGTGTGCCCAGGTGGGTCAGCATGAAGTAAACAGAGTAAAACGTGTGCGCATTCCGCGCTTCAGCCCACATGTCGTGCCCCGGGTAAACGACGATCTGGGATTCTTATCACCGTCTTGGGCGGATTCATGCTAACGTGCCAAATCAGACTTCAACCGTTGTGCTTCTGAAACTGTACGATGAACGCCTTGTAGGTCAGTGACAGTTGCACAGTGTTCCTGCTCCACGGAAGAACGTACGCCTGCACGCAAATGAAACAGCTTATGGTCGGACGTATTCCGGGTCAACGCTCTAGCGGCACGCATACGTGCGTACTGTTCGGCATGGCGCGGCGGCTGCCACAGATCTTTGGCTCCGCGAAGCTTCATTTAGCTTGCGACGGAAACAGTTCATGCTATAGTCAGTGCATCTAAGCGCGTAGTGACATTGTCTTCTCCTGACCTCCTTGTCGACGCGTTGTGGATCTTCAAAACTTCGCGACGCTAGGCCTCTCGAAACTTGCTCAATGAAATCACGCCGTTCCTCAATTGGCGACCAGCATAGGTGTCTGTGCTCGTGAACTGCAAATAGGTTAGCCATATGTGGATGTGGCGTGTTGTATGCGTCAAATGTTCGGCTCAACTGCGCATGCTTTGAGTGCAATGAAAATGAGCAGATTTATTTCCACTTAAACCGGCAATAGTAGGGTGGACCGGCATCACCCTGTTGTTTGTTAAGTTATACATGGTGTGCCAGCTAACTTAAGCCAGAGTTTAAATGTATGCCGACGCACTCTAAGACGGCGCGACCAAATGGATCTTACGGTCTATAGTACGAAGTATGTCACACTATTTTTCGTATTTCGATTAATTGCATAATTAGTCAGGATTAATTAACCAACTTTGGAAGCAACGAAGTTAGGCCAATTGGAAAGTTGTAGAGCTCTTTGCAAAACGTCCCATCAGACAGTTTCTAATTTTCTATCTATAAGACATTATACATTTTCCCCTCACTGCAGATGCCCGGAAATAGAAATATATATACCACGTGACTTTCTGGTTTGTGCGTCTTGATGGAAGCGCTCCCCAACGCTCCTCGCACAAACGAACATACCATCTAGCAGGGTGTGCTGCCGCTCAAAAGGCGACAGGGCAGTGGCACAGGCGTTGGCTGTGTGACTTACGCCACCGATGTGCTTCCTTCGCGGTGGTTCATGATAGCGATAAGCAGGCACAACGGCAGCACACCCGGCTCAATGCCATGTTCGTTTGTACGCGGAGCGTTTGAGAACGCTGCAATCATGACGCGCGAGCGGACAGGTCATGTGGTATTTCTTTTTTTTTTTCGCGGGCATTTGCAGTAAGCTGAAAAATACTAATACCTAATAGACAGAAAATTATGAACTGTCTAATGGGACGTTTTGCAAAGAGCTCTACAACTTTCTCTTTGGAATTTCTTGCCTAAGTTCGTTGCTTCCGAAGTTGGTTAATTAATCTTGACAAATTGTACAATCAAGTAGAATACAAAAAAAAAACAGTGTGTCTTACTCTGTACCATACTAAGCCACCTGAATTTGGTCCCGTCGTCTTAAAGTGCATCGGCATATTATGAAACGCTGGCTAAATGTAGGTGGGGCACCATGTATGTATATTAAGCAAGGGTGTTGACGCACAAGTGAAACTAAATTTCTTGAATAAACTGACGTTTCAGCGGTGAACGCGGCCTTCGTCGGAGCGTACCAATCCGACGAAGGGCGGGCCCACGGCTGAAACGTCAGTTCGTTAAAGGTAATTCATTGTACTTGTGCGTCAACATCCCTTCTCATACTTCTTCCATCCGGCGAGAGCTTGCGTTCGCGCGCGCGCACACACACACATACGCATTATATATGTAATGTTGATGATGGTGATTTATTTGCATCACTGTCAAAACTGGGCAGACACACATTCAACAGAAAACTGTGCATATTTCTAGACACTTTCCTATCACTTCATCGGCAACGTTCCGCAGAAACTAAAGGGTCTATTTTCAAAAATAAAATCAGTGAGCTAGTCACCAAACACGTGCCCCTTCGATACGCCTATGCTAACAATAAAGCACCATGGTACAGCACATATCCCAATCGATTATCGAACAAGAAAAAGCGTTTATTCCGTACAGTGAAACATTCCTCAAGACACACACATTGGCTAGCATATAAAAGCACAGCAATTTCATATTTGAGGGCCCTAAGGTCAGCCAAATTTTCATTCCTCAATTGTACACTTCCAAAGTTTTTGAAGACTAATCCAAAGCGCTCCTCGGAAACCATACGGGGAAATAGCCATAAAACTGGATTATCATTGCTGACAAGTTCTGGGGACCTACTACCTGACTTATTGTGTTATACTGTGCTTAACAATACCTTCACTCATTCTCATCACCTCAGATCCCTGATCCGATGCCTGAGATAAATTCAACTGACTACGACTTCATAGATCCCATCGTTTTCGACTCAACCGGTATCAAAGCCATAATACAGAAATTGAAACCTAAAGCATCATGCGGGGTAGACGAAATTAATACTAAATTCCTACAACACGGTGGAATACTGTTAAATCATACTAGAATGAATTTACTCGCAATCTTACTACTCTGGCACCTTACCATATGATTGGAAAATCGGCAAAGTAGTCCCCATTCACAAAACAGGACCAACCCATGATCCACAGAACTGCAGACCTATTTCACTTACATCTGTACCGTGCAAAGTTATGGAGCATATAATATAGACGCATCTAGTTATTCTTGAAAATAGCAACTTCTTCACGGTTATGGAGCATGGATTCCGTAAAATCTGTTCCTGTGACACTCGGCTAATCCTCTTCACTAATGGCCCACATGCTAATTTCGATTCTGGTTTTATAACACACAGTATATTTCTTGAATTTTCTAAAGCGTTTGCCAAAGTGAACCATGCATTGCTTCTTCATAAATTAAACGTTATAAACATAGACCGTTCAGTTTTTTATTGGATTCGCGCGTTTCTGACATCACGTGTTTAATTTGTAACCGCTAATGACGCTAACTCACCTTCAGCTCCAGTTGACTGCGGTGTCCCACAAGGGTCTGTGCTCAGTCCTTTATTATTCCTAATTTATATTAATGACTTGCCCATTCACGTTTCCTCAAACATTTGTCTATTTACGGGTGACTGCGTCTTGTATCGTAAAATAACTAATTCCTCAGATATTCTAGCAATTCGGGAGGATCTCAATAACATAAATGAGTGGTGTCGTACGTGGCGCATGGAGTTAAACATTAAAAAGTGTAAGACTATGAGGAGTTCTCGTAGTAACGTGATCTGCCCCACTTATACGCTAAATAACATCCTACTAGAATGTCTAACGTCATACCCATACTTAGGGGTTCACATTGCCAGCAACATATCCTGGTAAACTCATATTGATCACATAACCTCTAAGGCCACTCGTACACTTGGATACTTCCGTCGGAAATTTTCTCCAGCACCATCATCGCTAAAACTCTTATTGTACACAACTTACATTCGTCCACAGCTTGAGTACGCATCATCAGTATGGGACCCTGGTCATGGAACCCTCATACAGGCTCCAGAGGCAATACAGAATCGCTCAGCCCGTTTCAATCTCGCCAACTACCAAAGAACTGCGAGTGTCACTAACATGAAAGCTCTCCTATCCCTCCCGCTGTTATCAACCCGCAGAAAACTATCTCGCCTATGTCTTTTCCATAAAATCTACTACCACAGCGCATATTCACCTTCTATCTTTATCCAACCGCCACCACACATTTCATCTTTCATCTCGCATTCACCACTCCCAAAAGGTAAACATTCCGCGCTGCAACACCATCGGCTTTTCATATTCATTTCTTTCCCAAACGAGGAAACATTGGAATAACTTACCTGCATTACTTACAAGCATAACTGACACCAATTTATTTAAAAGCACACTTCAAAGTTTCATGTTATAAATTAATGGTGCATTTGCTTGTCATGCGTGACAACTGCTCTTATGCCATAATTTTAAGTTCTTTCCTTTCTTTTTCTGTTACGCCATGTATTTTTGCGACGCTTTCCAAGTTTTTATTTACCATTCCGATTATTTTGTATACCATGTTTTGCGATGTTTTTGCCATGTTGTTGCCTTCCTTCCTTATTTTTCCTTGTTCTTTTTTATTAATTATTGACTTCAATGTATTTAGCTTTCACGGTGCCTTCGAAAGTTTTTGCTACTTTGTACTTATAACTTTCTTTATATAATCAACTATTTTGTGATTTGCCTCTGTATTTACCTTGCCCTCCCCTCTTCAATGTACAACCGCACCTTGAGGGTATAATAAATAAAAAAAATGTCTCCTAGCCTGCTTGAGTAAATCAGGTATGCTTTACATACTTTTCATTTTAGCATTTCTGTATGCATTTCCCTACACTCTAAGAACAGTTTACACCCTTTGGCGTGCCCCTTCTACCACACAACCATAATCGTCATCTGCCTTGATGCGTTTCCTTTCTTTAACGCTGCGAGCCCGGAACTTTCCAGTAACGAACGGCACGCGCGTTATCAGAAGGGGCACTCCAAAGGGTGTAAACTGTTCTATGCTCATAACGCGCGTGCCGTTCGTTACTGGAAAGTTCCGGGCTCGCAGTGTTAAAGAAAGGAAATGCATCAAGGCAGATGACGATTATTGTTGTGTGGCAGAAGGGGCACGCCAAAGGGCGTAAACTGTTCTTAGAGTGTAATCCTTTCTTTTCCTGAAAGCTTCTCTATATATCTTGAGCGGCTACCTATGCCTGTAGCAGTTGTGGGCGTATCAATCTCTTCCCTGCTTTTTTTAGCAATATTCTAAAAGTATCTACCTTATCTCGACTGACAACCGGCTGAGGTTTCCGTCCACTTCAAGTTCAAGCCTTCATGAAAGTTGTTCGTAACCTATGTGCCCTACTGGGTGAATCGCATCGCGTTCCATTGGAATACGCTGGGTGGTTTCCGGATTTTTGCTCCATTAGACATCCCTCATATTCTTGCCAGCATTTGCTCCGGCATGTTTTTGTCCTTAGACAAAGCTCGAGTCTCCAATAGCACGGCACTGTCGTTTGTCCTCGCATGCAGATTTTCCCTTATAATTTCTTTATTCCCATTTTTGTAAATTCCATAGCCTCATTCACTTCCATTCTTTGCATCCATTGCATTCTCTCTGTTTCTCTCACTTTCTTATTGGTGGCTCCTGGTTGTCTATATTACACTTTCAATTACCTCGCACTTGGTTGCCAGCTTTCGCGACCTCTTCCGTCATTCTATGTCGACACATTTAAGGTACAGATACTTGTGCTCCTTAATGGCCCATCTATTTTGATTCATCTTCCTGAGTGTTTCTTGAAAATAAATTTTGCTCTTCGTTTCTCTGACTTCAAAGAAGGCCCAACTCATGCCACCCTGTACTGCATCATTTGTGGATTGGTCGTAGGCTCTCAAAGCCAGCCGGACTAACGATGTTTATTTAACTTGCAACATCGGCAAGATATCCGGTTTTAAGCGTACAATGATATTTGCGCACGTTAGCACTGGCGCCATTGGTTCTTTACAGAATAAACGCGCTATCCCACATTTATTGTGGCCACACAGTGCTCTGGTTCAGTAAGGCAGCATTCCCCTTTTCCTTTATTTTCAGATTATCTTTGTTGATGCTTGACTACGTCTTTATTTCGTTTATGTATAGGCCACGGTAATTATATTGCTTGACTGTGGCTATGACTTGGCGTTACCGAAGATGTTACCATTCTTCATCGCTTGTAGCCGTTTCCGAATCTTTAGTCGGTGCCCTGAGTGCTCTTACATGGTTTCAGAATCATTCTTAATGCGTTTTTGACTCTTCTGCGAAAGTTAAGCTCCCAACTTTCAATCGCGCATTTAATTTTCTCTTTCACCACCTCACTCGGCATCCTTTCCTTTTCTACGTATTTGTTCAGTTCAAAGAGCACATTCTTCTCACGTAATCCCGACTTTTTGGCTTCTGGATGATCCTTAGACGCTTGTTTGGGCTCTACTGTAGCCTGCTTTATTTCGCTCTTCCAACATTTGCGTGATATCCTCTTTCCAATCCAACAAAAATTTTTCGGCGTCTTTCTTGTCTCCTGCTACATAACGTCTACCAGTTTCTTATATTCCAAGGTCACTGTAAGAAGCGCCTCTATTTTCTTCTTTGTTTTTTGCGATCTGTTATTTGATTTCATTCATTTTTAAGAATTTTGAGGCTATTCGTTGGCGCTTTGTGTAAGTATATGTCTCAAATGTTAAAGTTAGTAGTTTAGATGGCTACCAAGGCTATCTTTTTCATGTTCAGCTGTCGTCATTTGGTCTAGTCATTCGTAGGCCACTTCCGAGACCAAGGCGTAGTCCATATATGACTCCCTGTTTCCACATTGCCATGCGTCACATATCTATGACACTTTTTGTCCCTTTTAAGTACTATAAGGTTCTTTTCATCGTACAGACCTGACGTGATAAAATGCATGCTATGTGATTCATATCGTTGATGCATGTCATGTCATAACATGCATTTGATGTCAATTTATAATATACACGTTATGCCACGCCTTCGCATCTAGCATGTCGTACATGCAATTCTTGTTATGTCCTGCAATGCATGCCATTCAAGTACTTTAAAATGACAAAGCCACACGTTAACCCTCTACATTACAGTGTGCAGATTTCTGCTCTTACATCACTCTGGACTAACTTTCACGAAATAAGGGGAAATTAGTGCCACTTGTTTCCTACTGCATGACGGCTTTATCGGAAGAACTTACAGCGACTCCAAAAGTCTCACCGTCTTTTAAACCGACATCAGCTACGCAGTGCCCGGCTCCCGTTACCGTATGGCCATGCGCCGCCCCAGAGGCCTTCGCACCGAAGGTACTAATCAGCTGGCGCAGCAATCGCTACCAACAATGTGATCATCAGTCACCGAGAATTCAGGAAGCCTGCAATGCTTTGAGGCATCAAGTGCGCATGGTGGAGTGGCAGAAATGAAGCCTACCATTAACCCGGCCTTTTTCTGGTGCAGGTTGGTGACACCACTTGCGGTCACTGTAAGAATACAGGCAATGTACTTCTACTGCTCTTCCCGTGCCCCACTATTATCAGTTGAACTATACCTGACTCTTTCAAGGAAACCAAAGTACTACATGTTGACAGGAACGCCGAAAATCCTGGCCCCACTGATTTAAACGCAAATCTGTCGCGTGAGCTAGGTCTTATTTACAAATGTTTAGCTGGGCACGTTGACTCGCGCTATGACGAGCTCAGGATGTTGCTTTATCAAGTTAAAAGAGCGAATCAGCAATGGAACATACTGTACCCATTATTGACACAAGGCGTGCTGCCGTCGAAAATGACGTGTATAATTTCGACCAATCTCGTATTACCCTTCTGGAGCAAACTGTGCTTGACGCGATCGTGGATGACAGTGCCGAGCGGCACAGCAAGCTGGATGGTTTCGAATTTCACTCTCGTAAGGACAATCTCATCTTAGACGATCGAAGTGACTCGACAAAACGAATCATGGGTTCAGTCAGGAAAGAAATAGTTCTTGTGAAACCTTTTAGGGGTTGAAATTTTGCCTGACACGATATCGCGAGCTGATATGATTTGTACGTACGTGTCTGCCAAAATCCGATCCATAACTTTGAAATTCTTTAAATCTAAAACAAGGGACGCTATTCTTTAGAAGAAAGGAAAACTCAGAAGTTCAGGATTTCTCTTGGGAAACGCTGTTACAAGGCGACCCGCCACTGAAATAACAAACGCATCAATGATGAACATGCAAATGGGAGGAATTTCTTTTTGAGACACAATAGGCTGTCCACGATTATATCGTGTTTCATTTACTGCGCCTGCAGTGATAAAATCTATGGTGAATAACAGACTCTCCCATCGACCAAATAAGTGTTCACACATAGTTTCCTGCCCACTCGCAAAACATATAGCATCTCCCGGTAAACACGAGTCACGCAACTGCTGAAAATATATTGTTTGCTTTTGGTAACGTTCGAAGTGTGCTTAATATTCGCCGAGGACTTATGTATCTTTTATCGTTAATTACTGTGCGGCAGATGCTGTACCGACATAAACCTGGTTCTCGAACAAATTAGTGACAACAAATTTCTTCAAAGCATAAATAATTTTACAGGATACGGCAATGAACAACAGGCGTTAGAGTGTTAACCACATCATCAACATCAGCCTGTTTACGCCCACTGGAGGGCAATAGCCTCTCCCATACTTCTCTAACAACCCCGGTCATGTACTAATTGTGGCCATGTCGTCACTGCATACTTCTTAATCTCATCCGCCCACCTAACTTTCTGCCGCCCCCTGGTACGCTTCCCTCCCCTTGGAATCCAACCCGTAACCCTTAATGACCATCGGTTATCTTCCCTCCGCATTACATGTCCTGCCCATGCCCATTTCTTTTTCTTGATTTCAACTAAGATGTCATTAACTCGCGTTTGTTCCCTCACCCAATCCGCTCTTTTCTTATGCCTTAACGTTACACCCATCATTATTCTTTCCATAGCTCGTTGCATAGTCCTCAATTTGAGTAGAACCCTTTTTGTAAGCCTCCAGGTTTCTGCCCCGTAGGTGAGTACTGGTAAGACACAGCTATTATACACTTTTCTCTTGAGGGATAATGGCAACCTGCTGTTCATGATCTGCGAATGCCGGCCAAACGCACCCCAGCCCATTCTTATTCTTCTTATTATTTCAGTCTCATGATCCGGATCAGCAGTCACTACCTGTCCTAAGTAGATGTATTCCCGTACCACTTCCAGTGCCTCGCTACCTATCGTAAACTGCTGTTCCCTTCCGGGACTGTTAAACATTACTTTAGTTTTCTGCAGATTAATTTTTAGACCCACTCTTCTGCTTTGCCTCTCCAGGTCAGTGAGCATGCAATGCAATTGGTCCGCTGAGTTACTAAGCAAGGCAATATCATCAGCGAATCGCAAGTTACTAAGGTATTCTCCAATAACTTTTATCTCCAATTCTTCCCAATCCAGGTCTCTCAATACGTCCTGTAAACGCGCTGTGAATAGTATTGTAGAGAATAGTATTGGAGAGATTGGATTGGAGAATCCCTGTATGTTACCAGCTATATTCTTATTAATCAGGAATCCGACTCCTAGTTCTCGTCTCTCCGCTACGCCCCGGTAGCACAGGACGAACCCGCTTTTTGGCCCTGTATATGCTTCTTTTGGCCTCCTAGCTTCACTGAGCCCTATTATATCCCATTTACTGCCCTCTAATTCCCCCAATAGCATGCTAGACTCGCCTCACTCGATAACGTTCTAGCGTTAAGCGTTGCCAGGTTCATATTCCAATGGCGGCCTGTCCGGAGCCAGAGATTCTTAGCACCCTCTGCTGCGTCGCGGGTCTGACCGCCGCCGTGGTCAGTTGCTTCGCAACTGCTGGGGACTGAGGACCGGGGTTTGATTGTTGTGTTCATAGAGGAGGTTGTGGCCAAGTACTGCACCAGGGTGGCCAATCCTGCTCTGGTGAGGAGGTGCGTTGCCGTTTCTGGTCACCGGGATCAGGCCACACTCCAGGCCTGTCTATGCAATTTTATCAACACGCGGATTTTTTTATTCCGGTGGAAAATTGCGCCGCACAGGGATTCGAACCATGGACCTCTTGCACGCGAGGCGGGTGTTCTACCTTTACGCCACTGCTGCAACCAGGATACGGCACTCTAACACCTAACCCGAACACTTTAGCGCCTGTTCATTGCCAGGATATGGCAATGAACAACAGGTGTTATGGTGTAAACCACAATATTGACGAAATATTTTTGTCTGCCTGTTTCTATCAATTCATAATTAAAGAAGTCGTGCACTTGGGACACAAATGTCTGCTTAGTTGCGCCTGGTACCGCTCTCCTCAGCCTTCTTCTACGTGTTGTCACTCTCCGCACGACTCTCTGAAGAACTTTCTTGTTGGGTACACGAATTGTGCTATTACAGACATTCGACATTTTGTATCTCCCAAATCTATCGTGGAAAATTGCTCCGACCTCTGTGGATGTGGGACCCACTCATCTTATTGGTCTGTCAGATCTCGCTCTCTGTGTACTGTCCTCTGTTCTTCGTCACCACTTCGTGCCGCATCTCAGCCTTGCTACCTTCGCGAGAAAAACTAACAACGTCGCTGTTTGGAGGGAGACGTTCGAGTGGACTTCCAGCACCTCCTCGTTGTCCTGAAACATGGTCCTGTGAACATGGTATCTCGGACTCTTGGATACATTCTTCTGAAAGCTCTTATTTGCATGAGTGCTGCTCATTTTGCCATTTCCTGTCTCGATTACATCATATACGTTACGCACACAGACTTCACGCCCATTTAGGCTGACCGGACACATACGCTTCTTGCGGCTGTCAATTTTGTCTTACCTGCTGCTCGTGAAAGTGCTGTGAAGCACGTGTCTAAAAACGTCATCCATGGTAACGCGCGTCTAATGCATGTTTTTTTTTTTCGCGTTCACGCATTTTTCCTCGAATCATCCCAACCACCTGTTGCCTTGTTCACTTCTGTGAAGGTCGTGCAGCTTAAACCGCTATGAAAACGACACATGAAGCAGTGCTACTTCCAAAAGACACGCGTGTCACCGCCATTGTTTATACAGGTCATGCATTGGTTATTTAGAAGTGTATGCCTTTCTCACTCAATTCTATGGCTTCTTATTATGCTACCTTTATTATTACGGCTTTTATTAGGTTTGTCTTTACCGTCGCCCAGCAACAAAATTTGATGGCCTACTGAAAAACATTATTTGTGCAGTTTCGTTTTCAAAATGGTAGCAGCTGTTGTGCTCTAAATTTACGTCAGACGTTCGGCTACGACAGCACACACCCTATTCCTTCGCGAAGGTTCACGAAGCATTCAAGAAAAAAATATGCAGTTTTGCCCGAGGGGCGAAGAACCGAGTGCTATAGCAAGGCAGAGCGTTGCGCTTGTATCTTTCGGACGATGTTATAACTATACGCGGGTCCGACTAACGTTGACACCACATGCACCGGTGGGGCAAAACTTCCTGCTCCCTCAAAAGCTCCAACGCGCGGTGTAGTGCCTGTAAAGACATTGTACGGGCTCCACTACGCTGCTCGTAACGGGCTGCTCAAGCAAAATTACATTACTTTCATGTTTTCGCGCTGATATTGTCTGAGGCTTTCAATTGTTATTTCTCTGAGAAGATTTGGAATAAAGAACATGCGCTGTGAACTGTATGTTTCATGACCTTTTTTTGGGGGGGGGCTGCCATTTTCAATATTCGAGGAATAAACCGTTGAAGCACGTAAGACCTGGTATGAGAAACTTGGGTGATGGAATTGTGAAGCAATATAACCAGAATATGCGACATGGATACGCATATAGCATAGATAGAACAAAACGCATATGGAGTCCCAAGGCGACGACGAAGAAGGTAGAAATTCGCGTGCAGTGTCCGTATATTTACTATCGCAGTAAAAAGATGCAAACAAAGTATGTCCCATTCCACTTTTTTTAATGTCTGTGGCTTATTAGGTTAGAGGAATGGGACCCATTACATACAGACATAGAATTTGTCTAGCTGCTTTTTACATGTGCATGTGCACATTCAACAAGAACTTCAGTTTTTTAGTACTCCCGCCATTTGTGGCTCCGGCCACTTTAATATTGCCATTTCTTGACACTACGTTCCTAACAGGCACGAAAATGAAAGGTCCAATACCTTATCAACTATATTCATGCTATCAATGCTCTTTGCGTTGAAGAGGCGCATGATGTTTTCATGCAAAATATGAGCACAATCATGAGCTTTTCTAACCTTCACTGGAACCTCTTGCACGTGATTTGCAGGCAGGCTCTGCGGCTCATTGTTAAGGAGGGTTAGACAACTCTCCAGCAAGGTTTCTTCCGACATCATGAAAAAGAAGTCACTTGGGCTTCTAGCTGTCTATGTTACTTTCACCAGACTTTTTCTGCCGTGAATTATGTGCGATTAGCTTATCACGCGTTATATTTGCTGAACTGGCGGAATTGTGTTTAAAGTGCAGTTAGGGGAACCTTGTACACCTACAAGAATAAGTACACATCGATACATAATAGGTATGCGATTACAATGATGATAGAAGACACGCAATGCCATTCGGGCGGAGCGGGGCTGCTTCTCGCTCATCCATTTATCCTGGAAAGATCACAGGACAGACCAAAATTATGTATAATGTGGAACATTTGTTCACTATACGTGTTGTACTATACGGTCCGTTGTACATGTTCTTCTTTTAGTCAACGTCTTTTTATCCCTGTTTTTTCTTCAAGGACAATACTTAAGGACACAGTGGCAAAACATATTCCACAAATGCATGTTTTCAAGATAACTTTATAATCAGACCCGCCCGGCTCTTTTGTCTTCAGGATGCCGACAAGCCCGCTAGATCCTTACGTTCTTAAGAAAAGAAAATTATTTTTTCCTGCACCCGCACACTAGGAAGACAAAACAAAAGAAAACAGAACAATGGAAACTACATGTTAGTGGCACTGCTGTGACGTATTTATTGAACAGCGTATCTTAAAGCACTTTAAAATTATCTCAACTGCCCCATGTCTCCAACCTTCCCCCTGCTGCGTCCTCTACCCTACATCTCGCGTTTCTGCGCATGGCACACGGGTTTGAGGAAAAGGACAACGCTCACCGCTTTAAGAAATTGTGGTAATTTTTAAAATATTGAGAAAGTTAACATCCTTATAAACGAGAATGCGTGCATAGACTTTAACATAAAGCAGCTTACCGTTCCTACATCGTCGTTCAGTGGGACTTTGTTTTGAAGTTTTCGTGATTTGGCCAGGGAAAGATAATATCCAGAAACCCCAATTTCCAGGGGACGGTCGGAGAGATTGTGCGTGAAAAAGAGACAACTGGTGTTATAATGTTTCTAAAATTAGGTCTCAGAAGAAATAGTTTTCTTTGTTATATTAAACTCAAGAACTATCGATTTTAATGAAAAATGCAACAGCAATTAAAACACAAAATATAGGAAAAGAATTGTATTACATTGTACAAGAATTGAGGAAGGACGTTACTGTGAAAACTATGTCTCCTGAGTTGCCCTTACACATACAATTAAACCACCAAAATGAAGGTAGATGTAATGTAATGGCTTCAGCAGACTAAACCAACTAAATATGTAAAAAAAAAGAAGACGCAACCTGTTTTCTTCCACACGCTTGCGCCGGCAATGTACCTAGGAGTAAGTCACATGGAACACTTGCAATGGCAAAGAAACACTGACTCTTTTTATGTTTAAATAGCTTTTCCATGTTCTACCTGAGCCCCCGTGGTCGCTTAGTGGTTATAGTGTTGAAGTGCTAAGCACGACGCCGCGGGATCAAATCCCTGCCGCGGCCGCCACATTTCCAAGGGGTCGAAATAGAAGAAAAGAACACCCGTGTACTTCGATTTAGATGTACGTTAAAGAGCAACAGGTAGTCAGAATCAATCGGGAGTCTCTCTTTATGGCGTGCCTCACAATCAGATTGTAGCCTGCAGGCTACAATCGAAAGGGCAAGAACAGATAAATCGGCAATGCATGTTGCTCGCACAACTGCGAATGCGACACGTGGCATGGCTACTATGAATGCTGGGGTGCGATCGCAGGTGGTTGTTCGGCGTGTTCGTTCGGTTACCGGCGCGCGCGATTGACCTACTCCGCGCCTACGTCGCCAGCCGCGCCCCGCGGCTGGCGCCTTTCAGAATTGCATAGTCACACTCTGTAGTCGTGATGATCATGACCACGGTTTCGTTCGCAGCGGTCAACTGTGGCAAGTAGCACTTTCATTGTGACTTGGTGCAATGCACGCAGTCTCACAAATATGATGGCTATCGAGGACAATAATTGTACTGTGGCCTGCACGCTGGCATCCAATCAGCCAGTTACATTGAGTTTGTAGAACAATCTGTTGCAGCCAGCTCAATGGTGAAAAAATTATCGGGATGGACCCGTGGTAGTGAATAGCACGTTTCTGATAAAGATGTGACCAAGTCTTGTGCTATGACTGCACTGCAAAGGAGTACTTCCTCAACGCTCTTGCCACTACGAGCAGTATAATCAGTCGTGAATTGACATTTGCAGCTCCCATACTGCTTATGTGTGAAATAGAAACAGGATTTCTGGATTAATTCAGTATAAAAGTGTGTTTGTGTGAACGTTTGTTTCTTATTTTCATACCCTTAATAATTCAACATTCCATTAATTCAGAATTTTGTTCCAGTCCTGGGAAATTTCAATCAATGAGCTTTTACTGTATACACCCCTTCTTTCACCGCATGTGTAATTTGAGCTCACTGGGTTACTGCAAGAACCTTTTTCAGCCTCAAGGGTAAGATTTCTAGCTCGGACAAAGCAGCTCCTTAAGGATGCAAGAAGTTTTACTGTGGTTTTCTACTGTTCCCATCTGCTTCCCTAAACTTCTTCTCAAATGTAAAGAAAATCTAGTATATTCCGTACAAAAGGTGCTTGTCGCTGACTGTGGGATTCAATGTGGTGAATCCTCTGAGCTAGAATTGTCCCTGGCCCATTATCAGTGAAGCTTCATTGACTAGGGCTTTCCTACAGCCAGGATGTAAACTTTGAACCTTTTGCATATATCTTAGTTTTATCCTTGAGTGCCATCACTGTGTCTGGCAACCTAGTTTCCCTTAATAACTGTTACCTTTTTTATCCATTATTTTGGGAAAAGATACTTTTTCTGAGAGCACATATGCTATTTTTGTATTTGAGTAACTTATCTCTTGCAATTTTCATCTTTCGTAGGTTCACAATCGAAATGGGTTATTTATTTGTGCTAGTAAGTGGATGTGGGTAAACCAAGCCAAAACGGACAGCACGTTTGCCAGGGAGATTGCCCGATGCTTGTGGCAGGCACAGGAATTAATCCGCAGGAGTGTTACGAGCAAAAGTATGTATGCGAAAGCTAAAGGAAGGTGGTGAGGCCAAGCCAGCATTGACACCACAAAATCTTGGTGCATATCTAAGTAAGTAGACCCTGTCCTGCTAGCTCATGTTTTCATAAGGATTGCAAAGTGTTTGGAAGTTAAAGGAGTAATGCCTATCACACAGTGCTTTTTCTGCACGAATATAATGGGCTGTCGGTAAGATCGGGTTGTATTGAGGTGATCTCTCATATGGGCCGACACAGTTTACATCTACACATCAGGGGCATGCATAGCTGTATGCGTATATTTAGTGCTGTGCTCTAGCTCACTAACAAAAACTATCATTTAGTTTTTATAGTGGTATTAAAGGTGCATTAATCTTTCCTATAAACAATTCTGCACTGGCATCTATGCAGTGTTTTCCGTCTGCATATTCCGCAGTGCGGTAGCAGAGAGCTGTGCTATCTGTGTATTCACTTGCATGAGCTTGTTATACTTGTTCATTTAATGTAAAATACTTGTGGAAAAGTATTAGACTATTTCTGTGGTCTTGTATTGCAATTCTGCAGCCATTTATATTGTTTGTAAAACACGAACATTTAACAGAGACAGGAACAAGACAATGCGAGGTCGAGCACTTGCTTTCAACTGCTGTGGTTAATGTTGAAATATCAATTTACATAGGTAAAAAACTCATAAGCCTCCGTGTTTTCTTTTTCCTGTTTTTCTGTGAGATTTTCACGCTTTACTCAATATCATGCAAGAACCAGCCCATTCAGTTATGCAGTGGAGCCACCTATTGTGCATGTCAGTTCCAATGGCTTGTTAGAATCTAACAGTGCCGGCTGCTTTGTTTACATTTTTTTGCAGAGGCATACGAGCACTTTGTTTCAAAAACGCCAAGCACCATGGATACAGAGGCAAGGAGGCTGAAGGACCTGAACAAGCATCTGGCCACCATGCTTCGGGATGCAAAATAAAGATGGTTTGTGTTCATTGTGGGCCCTAAAAAGTGTCCTCTTTGTCTCCGAGCTGGCACATCGGCCGACTCACATGGTAGAAATGAACTCGCTGTAATGTTGGCAGTAGATGTTACTGTGTCAAACTTCACCAAAAATATTGCATGAACACAACTCATTCAACACAAATGAGAACACTTGTAGAATGCAGCTAAACAAGAATGGTGTCATTTTGCATAGCTGAACGAGAATATTTTCATGTAGCATACACAAACGAGAACGATATCGTTGAGCATAGACGTGCGAGAACTATCTCGTCAAGCATAGCTATGCGAGAATAATCTCGTTTAATGTACCCATACGAGAACGATCTCGTTCAGTGACGATGTCCTCTCGTACACATGTGATATACGACATCGTTGAGTCTACGGAGCAATAATAGCGTAGAGAAGTTCTCGTACAATTCTCATACATATTTTTTCAATAGGGTGGGCACGTGAAACACTATAGTTAGATTTTTAATGTTGAACCTGTCTTAGGATTCACTATTACTTTTTCTGCACACTTGGCACTCGAAGCTGGCGCTCATACATGGCGATTTGTCAGTGTGTATAGACTATTACGCTTTAACTTGCGCGATCTCCCTCTATCCTACTCAACGTTTACAAAATCTATGAATCACTGCAGAAAATTTATAAATAATGGACTGGCCCCTTTTTTCTTGTTCGTGACCTGAATAAAATATGGGCTGCGTCATGTGACTCGTAATCGATGGTATAAGCGTAGTTGAACATTTCCAACTTCAGTAGCACTCAATCAATTAAGTACAATACGGTCATTATTCAAGCCGGGAATGACAGCAAGGGGCGTTGTACTTTACTCATAAGTTCTATGATATAAAATAGAGCATCAGTAACTTTGTTATCTTAGTAACAAGAGCCGCACGCACTAATAACGAACTAACCAATTAGAGAGCTTGTTGTCGTTCGTCTCCTTCGCTTCACGTATTCTTTATGGGGCTGCTACAAATTTTGGAAATATCCTCTTAGCCCGTATTTCACCGCAAGACGGTGGCACCTATGACAAGCTTATCTCTAGAAGCGTCCCACGTTGGGGCGCTTGTCGAAGTGGTAATACAAAGTTATTAAAGAACTCAGCTTTCTTTGAGAACAGACAGCAATTTTTTCTTGCCTGATCAGTTTGCTGGCCTATCGCGAAGACAGGGTTATCTAGCAGAGGGGTAAAAACCGCACGGCTGTGCTAGTGTTACCGTACCAGGGGATGTTACACGAGAGATCAACACGGGTAAAGAAATTCATATTTTAGATTCTCTTGAATATTTTATATTTTGTGCGCATATCACTGGGTAGCACGAAAGTGAATGCAGCTTTTTTGCCAAATGAATGTTTTAGGAGGAAAAAAATTGCGAAACTCTTGACTGTGGAGGTGCTTATTTCATGCACAAGACATTGTCGCAAATTCACAAAAATGTGAAATAGAATATGTTACAGCTACAAAGAATATATTTTGTTCTGTAGAACGCAGACGTAAAGGAGGGTCAGCTAGCACTGTTTGAGGCTTGTGTGCAAAATGGATGTTAGAATAACTGCTTCATTTGCAACAATTTTCAAAAATTGCTATATTTACAATTTTTTTATCAGCTAAACCAATCCATGTAGCTTATTGAAATTTCGTGCACTGTGAGACCGTGGCCTATTCAACAATTGTGTTGAATATTGTTACTGTATCACAAGTTACCATTTTTACAATTGGCCTCAAACATGAAGTTTTGACGAAAATGAACGCTATCTAAAAACATCAAAATATATAAAAACATCGTCAATCTTTCTCAAAATCTCGTAAACAGCTGTTCGCAGGCACTTATAAAAGGATATTCAAAATATGTTGCATTAGTTTGTTTGTAATGACAGTATAGGTCACGCGAGAGCTTCGCCAGAATGCAGCAAGGTGCTTAGAAAAAGGAACATCGGGATAAAAAATACGTGCATAGGGCTCTGACTTGCCTATACTTGACCATTACTGCGACAGAAAGGCAGTTTTGGTAGTGTTAGGCAGCTGGCAGCTGGAAATATCGGCCAGCTAACCCTGCCCTAACTAACACCAACACCGCTCACACCACCGCCTC
This sequence comes from Dermacentor andersoni, assembly GCF_023375885.2. Classification (NCBI taxonomy): domain Eukaryota; kingdom Metazoa; phylum Arthropoda; class Arachnida; order Ixodida; family Ixodidae; genus Dermacentor; species Dermacentor andersoni. The sequence continues at coordinate 88,021 of NW_027314752.1, read as the reverse complement.
TTAGGTTATATAATGACGTTTATACAGGGTGTTTGAGCTAACTTTTGCCAGTGTTTATAAATATGCCGATGCACACTAAGACGAGGCGACCAAATGCATGTTGCTCACATTTATATGTAGTGTACCGCGCTATTTTTTGTATTTTGCTCAATTAGATAATTGTTCAACTTTTATTAACCAACCTCTGAAGGAACGAAGCTAGGCCGGAAATTCCAATTAGAAAGTTGTAGAGCGCTTTGCAAAACGCCCGATTAGACAGTTTGTAACTTTCTATCCATTAAGTATCAGTGTTTTTCAGTTTATTGGGGATGGCCGAGAAATAAAAAGAAAATTCCGCATCATAAGAAGCCAACAAACATAGACACCAAGGACGGCACAGGCGAAATTACTTGTACTTACTAAATAAATGAAACAACGATAAATTAATGGAATTGAGACTGGATGAAAAAACAACTTGCCGCAGTTAGGGAACGGTCTCACGCATTCGCATTACGCGTGCGATGCTCTGCGAATTGAGCTACCGCCGACGCCTTTTCCTTATCCACTTTCTTCGGTATGCGTGTTTCCTACTAGAACCCTACGAGTGCTTGGCCAGCCCCACAACTCCCTAACCTTGACGGCTGATGTGGAACATCCTTTCTACCGCAGGCGTCACGAGTACGGGATCTTTTTGGGAGAAGGCAACTGGTCAATAAACCCCCGCATGCTACCTGAAGACATCAATGTTGCCGGATTTGAGACCTTCGTTACGTAATAAGCGAGAAGAAAGGGGGTTAACCGAGGGGCGCGATTTTTATTAGCTATATCATAAAAAGCCAACAAACACTGACATCAAGGACAGTATAGGATAATTACTTGTATTTACTAAATGAATTAATCAAATGATAAACTAATGGAAATGAAAGTGCATTAAAAAGCAACTGGCCTCAGGTGGGGAACGATTATACATCGCATTACGCATGCGATCGGGCTCCTTGGTTAACCCCCTTTATTCTCGTTTATTGCATAACCAGGATCTCGAATCCGGCAACATTGATGCCTTCAGGTAGCATGCGGGGGTTTCTCGACCAGTTGTCTTCACCCAGAAATATCCCGTCCTCGTGACGTCAGCGGCAGAAAGAATGTTCCACGTCCGCCGTCAAGTTTTGTGAGCGGTGGCGCTGGCTAAACACTATCTGGGTTCTAGTAGGAAACATAGATACTCAAGAAAGTGAATGGGAAAACGGCGCCGTGATAGCTGAATTGGCAGACCAACGCAAGCGTAATGCGAGGACGGGGGATCGCTCCCCATCTGCGGCAAGTTGCTTTTCATCCACTTTCATTTCCATTAACTTATCGTTTCTTTAATTCATTTAGTAGGCACAAGTAATTTCCCCTATTTTGTCCTTGGGGTCAGTGTTTGTTGGCTTATTATGATACGCTTAATAAATATCGGGCCCCTTGGTTAACCCCCTTTCTTCTCGTTAAAAAGATACCACGTGACATGTGCACTTGCACGCCGTGATTGCAGCGCTCCCATATACAGTACGCGTGCAAACGAACATAGCAAATAGCAGGGCGTGTTGCCGTTGGATGTGCGATTCACGCCACCGATGTGCTTCCCTCGCCCGGTTCGTGACAGTGACAAGCAGACGCAGAGGCAGCACATGCGGCTCAATGCTATGTTCGTTTGTGCGCGAAACGCTTGGGAGCAGTGCAATCACGGCGCGCAAGCGGGTAAGTCACGTGGTATTTTTGTGTAATTCGTGGACAAGCTCAGTAAGCTGAAAAGCACTAATACTTGATAGAAAGGTAGAAACTGTCTAATCGGGCGTTTTGCAAAACACTCTACAACTTTCTAACAGCAATTTTTGTTTAACCTCGTTGATTCGGAAGTTGGTTAATCAATCTTGACTAATTATCTAATTAAGCAAAATACAAAAATAGCGTGACGCACTACATGCAAAAGTGAGCAACATGCGTTTGGTTGCGTCGTCTGAGCGTGTACCGGCATATTTTTAAGCACTGGTTAAAATTAGCTCAAAAACGCTGTATAATGACCAGTAAATTTTTAGCGGCATTTACCTGCCGTACACTCTGTTACCTATGTGCATTCACAGAGAGCTAGCCGTTAACTCTGTAGCGCACCACGAAATACAAACCTTCATCAACAGAAGGAACAAATTACCTACGCTGCAAGCTGCGCACACATTTTGTTAAGTAAAATGAGCCATGTGAAGGTTATGTTGGCGCTTCTTTATTCCCATTAAAGCGAATGTGTACTTTACTAAATGCATAAGTATTAACCATAAGGCCAGAACTGCCTTTCTGTCGCCATCATGGTCAAGTTTAGACAATTCAAAGCCTTATGCACATTCTTTTTACCTGATGTCCCTTTTTCTTAGCACCTTGCTACATTCTGGCATAGCTCTCATTTCTATAACATATATTGTCATTATGAACAAAATAATGCTACATGTTTTTCAATATTCTTTTTCAAGTGTCTGTGAACCGCTCTGTACGAGATTTTCAGCAAGCTTTAGCATGGGATTTTTCTTCACTTTGATTCTTAAATAGCGTTCATTTCCGTCCAAAGTTTTCATTTGAGGCGAATTGTAAAATTGGTGTGCTTCAGTGCATGAAACAACGTTTTGTTAAGAAATTAACTGGAACGCCAGTGCATTTCTCCGCAAAGTTCTGGAATTTATATCGCGAAACATGTGTCATCTTGAAAATTCGTTCCAAGCGGATCCGCCTTGCGAACTCCACTGTTCTATTTTTAAATGGCAATATTGTCCATAATGTTTTAGTTAAACATTTAATTAGTGAATTTTTCTAATCAGTCGATTTTGCATCTGAATTTTTCGTGCAAACATTGCCCGGCCTTTCGAGTAGACCAGCTCTTGGGCTAGAATTGTGATATCTACCACAGGCAACTTTTAAAGATAGAGGAAAGTGTTCGCTGAAACACTCTGCATAGGTATATATACTGTGCTAGTACCAACTCTGTGAAAACAAAAGCACTCACTTGCATATTTGATTCGACACGATTAAGAACCTCATGTTTGGATTTTATAAATGTATAATTACTTCTAGCTCTTAGTGTATGAGCACTGTACTTGAACTAGACCTTTCTTTTTTTGAAAAATACGGGTTGTTCGAGATGTTGTGCCGACGGTACACTGCTACAAACAACGTCTGTGTAATCTTGCAAAGTCGACCGTGAGCAACCAGAACGAAAAGTAGCACACAACAAGTCGGTGGGGATCTGCTCAGTCTTTTTTGCCGCCGTCATTTTTGTGCAGGGGTTACGAATGTGCCAAGGAATCATGTAACAGAAGTACCTGAGTTGTAGAATGGACGTGCTCACACCCTCACTATTCTAACAGTCCATATACCACGGAACGAATATTACAGCGGTTTCTTGTCAAAGTAGCCTGCAACCTGCTGCGACGGCATTCGAGAGATCCGAAAAGCTGGCTTGTAGAAACAAAAGATATTGCGAATACTGGTCGTCAGCGCGCAAGATAATTTCTGTCGCACGGGCAACTAGGTCAAGAGGGCCACGGCTATTTGCATTCCCTTTGTTTTGTGCAGATGTCACGTGCGGGCCACGGATATTTTCTCTCATGTATACCAATTTTGCAGTACCGACTTCTACTTCTTTCTCGACTGCACTGTCGGTCTCATGTAGTGCACCATAGAGCTGCAACGGCGCTCCTCATTACGTCAGGATTGTGACGAACCTGGCTTTTGCCAGGTCCCTATTCCTGCTATGCCGCAGATGTCTCACGTGTTGCTTCCCGTCATGTCCCCTCTGCGTATATTTAGAACACAATACGATGATCTCGAACCTAACGCTAAACCTTGTTTCGGGGTCAACGCTTTGCGTTCAGGCCAAACTGCTACTTTAATTTTACACCAATGTTGAAACAAAGAAGTTCCCTCGTTTAGGGTACCTTGAGCGACCGCCGAACTTGCCTCGTTGCAACGGGATGAGCGAGCGCCCTGTTCCGCGATTAATGCGAATTCACCGTCTCAATATTGCAAGGGAGGCAGGTAGGGATGGCTGGGCGCTTCAGGCAGCGTAGATTGGCAAAGTGGGCGGATTTCCACTTATTCCCTTCCCCTCTTACAGTTAAACTATGCATTTTATTGATTCTGTTGATACTTAACGCGACAAACAAACCATTTTAATATTGCAGTCGTAATTTAGTGTCTCATTGACAGGCTATTGCTCCATGGAGCTATAGCCTGTCATTTCTTTGTTCGCTAAACTCGACGTTTAAGCTTCTGGAGCCGAATAAATAAACGCTAGTTTGGTGAAGTTAACAGACAGTTTATTCGGCTCTCGCAGGTGCTTTAGTGCACTGAAATATTAACAGCGCCAGGAACCGCCGACGCATTTAGGGTGGCGTTGGCGACAATGAAGCGTTGCAGCTTTTTGATTGAATATTTTCCCCAATCATTCCAGACAAAAAAACTGAACTTTGTTTAAAGTTTTAAAGGGCAAAGCGTGAGAAGCTCTATTAAAAACAGTGACAATATTTTTTTATCGTATCCTGTCCCCATCCGCAAGCTGCCAATTCTTTTCACAGATTTGGCTCTCTATTGACGCAACCAATACCGTACGCCTCAGTAGCCCCAGACAGCATAAATTAGATATGGCTAAATGAAGTGCACCATCGGCTTCACAACAAGTGCGCATCTATTCCCTGCACAATGATGCTTTCTTTTGTTAGCAGTATCTAAAGAGCAAAGCTTTCGCCGAAAGTAGAGCAATAATTAAATATACAACACGATATAACGAGTACGCAGGCCAACTGTGGCACATTTACTCCTCTTCGACATCCTGTCTGAATAGACGGTGATCGTAAAAACAAATTATCACGGGCTTGATATGTGGAAAAAGAGAAATAACAACGGATCGTTTTCTACTTTTTTCTTGGGATCTCGGGCGCCTATAGAATACCACGGTGCATGCTCAATATCCGCATGTGTTGAGGGCAAGGATCATGTGGACAAAAACACAGTGCTGCTCTTACCACATTGCTTGCGTTCCACGCATTGTCCATTGTTTCTATAGAAGTTTTCTTTGCATAGGCACTTGGCATCGTCATAACCGCATTCCAACGTAACTTTTGCTGAGCATCCAGTGTCTTGCACTTTTGAGTTGCTGCAGTAAACTTTATATTCATTTTTGCCGCACTCTGCAACAAGGAGCGAAATCAAACGGTGAACATTAAGAAGTGGTTTGCTTTTCAGGCTCTCTCACTACGGAAATGGCCCGCTTTCATGCATATGTTCTTTTTTTCAGACACTGTTGCACAATAACGGAAAACATTATCACAGCTCATCGCATTCACCACTTCGCACTGACGTTCGTAAAGTTTAACAGTCTTGTGTGAAAAGCGATCATTTTTCGCATAAGGTGGCATTTTTGTCAGTAATCAGTGTGTATGCCAACTTAACGCAATTTATGTTTTCCTGCCTGTCCACTTCGACATCGGTGTCATATATGACCGATGTTGGAAATTTATCAAACATTTATTTTCACAGCTCCCGGCTACAACCATGAAGTGTTCTCATCATTTCCCTTTTAAGTTCCTACAAATCGCAACCTCCATTTTAATGGAGCAAAGAACAGCGGGTATATTAATGGGAGCAAATATCAGCAGATCCTACTTTAATGCTCCGGTTCCACACTTCAGTATACCGTAATAAATCGCAAATAATTTTACTTTACTCAGGCTTAGGTTGTTTACCTCCTTCGGAAGAGAAATACATCTTCCGTGGAACTTTAATAGCCTCCCCATGCACCAACAGAATCAACCATGAAGTTGGCAGTATGACGGAAGCCCGTCTGGTCGGGACGATGCATACTCAAAAGGAAGAGGCCTGGACACCATCATCCATCATCATATGCATTATTCCGACCAGACGGGCTTCCGTCCTACTCTCAACTTCATCCATTTGCGACAGGCGTACGGCCAGCAAGGGATCGATAACTATTTTAAACCATTTTGGTCGGTGTCCAGACCTCTTCCTTTTAAGTAAGAATCAACCATATAGCTACGTAATTCCTAGCCTAATTTGCTTGATCATCAGGTGCATCCAACTGACTTTTCCTTCATTTGGCGAAAAACTATATTTTAAAGCGAAAGCTTTACTGGCCACGAACTTGCGATTTCGTCGTGGTCCTGATTCGAGGAGGCGCATCACGTCACACCGCGTTTCTCGTCACACCGCGTTCCTGGTCGTTGTATTCGCCTCCGCTCGTTTCTCCAGCTGCGTCGCTTGCCTGATAACATATCAGAGGATTGAAAAGGAGAGCTCGCGTGCGCCGCAACAACAGTTGAGGCGGCACTATGGACGGCGACAATTCTGATAAGCAGGAAGAGGCCTCGAATCGACATCGGAACGAGATGAAGAGGAAACGAATCACCCAGGAAACAGACGAACAACGCGCCTAATGACTGGCTAAACGCCGCAACATAGCTGGACAACCAGACTAACCTGGACTTACAATCAAGATTAACCAAGGCTAACCATGCTATGCCTTAGATTTCGCTACGTATTATTAGATTCGTCGGACGATCCTACCGCTGTCAACAAGGTGTAGCAGTCGTCGGACTATCTCGCCGCTGCCACCATTTGAAGGAGATGAAGGTCGTAGACAGGAACTCGGTGAACAGGATTTATTTACATATTAACAGTTTGAGCAAGATACATTGGCAGTCTAGCGCGACTCCCATATGGAGCCCGCAAGACTAACATACAGCAAACAGCTTACGAGCACACAGCTCACTAGTGCACATCTAGCCTGACAAAGAGCACTCAGCTCCCGACAACGAGCACGACACGAGCACCCTCTAGCAGCCGGCAAACGCTGCTTATAAGCTCTCCGCTTGACGTCATAGTTCGACGTCATCGTTCGGCGTGGACGGAGCACGAATGGTCGGGAATGTTCGTCCGATCATTGTAAACTTGCCGCCGCCCCGCAGTATGGCTCACACACACTAATGCACACAAGTTCGAGCCCATACACACAAAGGCTCCGGAGTCAACGACCGAGGGCTTCGTAGAACTGTGCTCCGTCTCGGGTGGCGCGGCGGAGTACCACATTCCTGAGCTGACCGCGCGCCACGTGGCTGCCGGTCATCCACAGTTCTCGGAAGGGCTCCCTGTCTGGTGGGCTTGGAACACGTGCAGCGGGCTGAAAGCTGGCACGTTGCCACCCCGTACGGCCATTCCTAACAGTATATCCTGGCATAGCCGAGCTAAGCCACTGCCAATTTTTGTAAACCCGCATTGCTGCTCACTATGTGACTTGCTTATCTCCACATCTGTCGCTTTTATTTTAACAGAAAGATTAAATGCACTGGCTTTGCCTCTGTCGGGGCCAATTTCTCTGGTGACTTCAACTCAGACAAAAACTCCGTCACCGCGCTAACCGACACTATTCATATTGAACGATACTACTATTAGGGCGACTAAAAACTAACTTTGAAAACAGCAGACTCAGTAATTAAAGTAGAATATTTAAAGTAACTGACATTAAGTGAACATGAACTAAGTGAAACATTGCAGTCAAATAATGTTCCTGCAAGGGCTTGTGGCAGCAGACTGTCATGTTACTTGTTTCTTGGTGTCCACTCCTTATTTCCCTGCACAAAACTGTTTGGCAAATCACTGGCACATATACACAGTACGAATCAGTTGAGCAGATGTCAATGTGACCCTTGTATCAAGCTGCCCGGCAACGCATTACGGTGCCTAGGCTGATAGATAAGGCATCGGGCAGACTCATGGAAAGGCTAGGAAGGCGCTCAGTCAATCAACTCAAAGGCGGCGGCTTCAGATGGTGTCGCTGTAGGACGCCAGTAGAATAGGATAGTGGGGGAAGTCGTGATGCAGAGGACCGTGTCGCTGGTGAGCTACAAGTAAGGAGCAAATAATTTATTTTGTGGCACCTTCGGCTTTTTTGAGCTTCTGCGTTCATCACTAAATTCATTGTTAATGTACTTTTCCTTCGAATACTTTCATTTGATCGGCGTGTTTTTATTTATTCCACTGTTTTTTTGCCATTCTCCTAGTGGCATGTGCAGGAGAAAGGGGAGCCCACACACCATGCAACCTAGAAAGGGCGTACAAGCGACATTCCATCAATTTATCGGATGATCAACTTGTAGAATAATATTTTAGCGATAATATTCTGCGTCATCCTTGGTTGCGTGGCGCTCAGGTACTCCACGAGACTTTTTGTGTGCTTCAAGTTTTTCACCCGGCAGATCAGTACTCGAAGATGCATTCATTATATAAGTTTCCTCCCAACAAAACTACCTGTTAATTTCGTTTGTGATTTGACAGTTCCTACCATATGCACTCCAGCCCTTTTCTTTTCCCTTTAGGTCTCGTTTTCTTGATCTGTGTGCCGTGTGATTGCTTTGACTATATTAATTTATTCTTCGAAAACGTGAATAGGTTTACTTTCAGTCATGAACTCTTGTTTTCAGTAGGTTGTAGAATACCATGGATAACATTTTAGTACCAGCAGACCAGGAAAAAAGGGAGACGTTGACTACACCACGCTATATATATTCAGTAATTTATTACAAGAAAAAAAAACGCACTTGCATACTCCATGCACAGTAGCGCCACACCGGATCAATACGTCCAACTGACGTTTGCAAAAAGGCCGGTTCTTCCTCTAGCAATTCAATAGACGGGGTAAACGCCTTTGACCACTTTGATGGATAGCCTGTGCCTCGATAATTTCGAGCACAGATTTAGTTGTGTGTCTGGCCAGAACCGAACGATCACCACACAAAGGAGCGCAGCTGCATTCATGAAACTAAACAGAGAGATGAGTTCCACAGTAATTTTTCTGGTTTAAACTATGTTTTATTAAGGGACCAAAAAGACAACGTAATTTCAATCATATGTACTCTTTCCACAGGAAAGCAGTAACTCTTGCAACACTGCGCCTTCACCATTCACAAAAGGATTTCAATGTCTCTTGGAAAACCCAACCGCAGATTTTTGGCATGGCTATGCGAACCGATAATTTCTTAGTCGTCTAATGCGTGAAATCTACAATGCAAAGGATTGATGCTTGCAAATCGTGTTTAGTTCATTGAGGGGCACAATTGAATCTCCTGTAAGGTTAATAGTTTCGGAAAACTCGACCTGGTAAAAAGCAATTGCCTTCTTCTTGCAAGAACAAACTTAATAGTTCGGAACGCTGGCTACCTGTTCTTGTTGAGAAGTTATGAGGAAGTGCTACGTTTCCTGATAGAAAACTCTTACATCTGTTTTTCTGCATGTTCTTTTGACCTAACGGGCTTTTGTCACTCTGACTCATAATAAACTACTAACTTGTGTGGAAGATTGCATTGCATGAGGATAGAAAGTTGGGCGAGTTGGTACGGTAACATGATCTTGGATGCTAGCGCGAAGTGACAGGGACACAAACTAGAAGCAGACAGGGCGAGCGCTCTCAACAACATTTTTATTGAAGCGACGAACATGTGTATATATACATATACATATATATATATATATATATATATATATATATATATATATATATATATATATATATATGGGTGATTGCAAAAAACTGCAGCATCAGGACAAGACAAGGTATAAAGACATCAGTTAAGTATATCAGGAGGTAGGGCAGTCAAAAAAGGTTAACAGCAAAAAGACAGCACTTCAGATTAACACACGTGTTGTGAACATACTGAAAGTGGCATTCTAACAGAGACAAAGACGCATGGCTAACGCAAGTCTCTCCTATTTTTTCTTGTGGAATGCCTCAATTATTTCCCGCGTGGTTTGGCATTTGTGCCTTGAAAGAATTCTTGTGTCTTGAAACAAAGGTTTACTACCACAATTGAAACAATGTGACGCTAGCTGTGAAGCATTAGTGTTGTTAAGTGAATGATTATTTTCTTTTAGTCTAATATGAATTCATCGGCCACTCTGTCCAATGTGAGTTTTCCCACACTTGAGTAGAATCTGATAATATATACCAGTGATACAAGGCACAAAAGGGGACACATGTCTAACGCCGCAGTCAACTTTTATTTTTTGCTACCCTGCTCAAGTTTCCTATTTATCATAGGGCACATGATAGACAATTTGTGGGGACCGATAAAACTGTATTGACATCATATTTATTGGCCACGTTCCATAAACCATGGGATGATCCTTTTTTCCTTTTTCTGTTTTTCTTGTTTCTTAGTGGTGCTTTTTACCCATTTTAAAAGTTTTTCGCAGGTTAGTGATAATAAATCCATACGATAACTAGCCCTCTCGAGCCTATCTATTTATTGCGAAAAATTTTGTTGCATATTGTGTGGATATGACTTGGTAATGGCACACCTAAGAGCTGAGTAAGCTATCCCCTGTTTAACAAGTTTGGAATGACAAGAAGAAAATTCAAGCACTGGTTTCTTTGCCATAGGCGAATAGTGCCGACAGACATGCTCCTCCTGGAACGTTAAGCTCAGATCTAAAAACTGTAATTTGTTGTTCTGGATAAGCTCAAGCGTGAAACCTAGACCCCCACCACATTCCCTAAAAACTTAAGGAATTGGCTGTGCGTGCCTTTGGATACGTAGATGACTGCCTGCTGTTTTGTTCTCGCGATAACTACACCAAGAAAGCTAGGATATTATAAAGGTTTTTAGGGAATGGTGGTGGGGGTCTAGGTTTCACGCTTCAGCTTATCCATAACAAGAAATTACAGTTTTTAGATCTGTACATAACGTTCCAAGGGAAACACGTCTGTTGGCACTATTCGCCTAGGGCAAGGAAACCACTGCACGAATTTTTTTCTTGTCATTCCAAACTGGTTAAACAGGGGATAGCTTGCTCAGCTCTTAGGTCTGCCATTACTAAATCATGTCTACAGAATATGCAACAAAATTGTTCACAACAAATTGATAGGCTCGAGAAGGCTAGTTATCCTGTGCATTTATTATCACTAAACTGCGAAAAGCTTTTAAAATGGGTAAAATGCCCCACTAAGAAACAAGAAAAATAGAAAAAGGAAAAAAGGGTTGCTGTAGTGCCCTATGTGCATAGATCATCCCATGGTTTACGGAACGTGGCCAATAGATACGACGTCAATACAGTTTTCTCCGCCCCCCGCAAGTTGTCTATCATGTGGCCTATGATAAATAGGAAACTTGAACAGGGTGACCAAAAAAAGAAAAGATGATTGCAGCGTTAGACATGTGTCCCCTTTGTACCTTGTAACACTGGTATAGTTTATCAGATTCCACTCAAGTGCGGAAAAACTGATATTGGACAGAGCGGCAGGTGCACTAATATTAGACTAAAAGAACACAAACATTCACATAACAACGCTAGTGCTTAACATCTAGCGTCACATTGTTTCAATTGTGGTTCTAAACCTTTGTTTGAAGACATAAAAGTTATATTAAGGCACAAATGCCAAACCACGCGGGAAATAATCGAGGCATTCCAAATCAAAAGATTAGGAGAGACTTGCGTTAGCCATGGATCTTTGTCTTGGTTAGAATGCCACTTTCGGTATCTTGACAACACGTGTTTTAATCTGAAGTAGCATCTTTTTGTTGTTTCCTTTTTTTGACTTCCCTACCTCCTGATATGCTTAACATTTGTCTTTATACCTTGTCATATTCTGGTGCTGCAGTTTTTTGCGATCACCTATATATATGTTCGTCGCTTCAATAAAAATTTAGTTGAGAGTTAGCGCTCGTCCTGTCTGCTTCTAGTTTGTGTCCCTGTTATTCCGCGCTACAATCCAAGATCATGAAGATTGCATTGATGGCTTCGGCGCAACTGCGTTTCCAAACTCAGCTAAGTTATCTGTCAAGGGCTTTTGGATTGCCTCTGCTTGTAGTTCAATTCAACATGCACAAAATACAATAATGATGTATTAATTCAGAAGCAAGGGGCATGGATCGGCTCGTGTTTGGCGCTTATACTTAGCGCCATATTTTTTTTAGCCCATCATAAAATAAGCTTGCCAGATGCAATTATTTGAGCCTTTGTAAGGTGTTCAGATATGTCGATGTCTATTCAGTTCTGTTGAAACGTCGAGTACATTCTACAGTGGATAAATTTTTCGAAGGTTTTACTAAAGCCATTAATCCACTAACGCTGACGGTTGAATCGTCCGCTTAACGAGCACTGAGGTTATTTAGATACCTAGATTGAGTGGTTGGGCCAACATTCGTGTTAGATATATAAGCCTACAGATAAGAAACGCTTGTTACCGTGCAACTCTACCTATTGAATACTAGTTAAATCGAGCATTGCTAACCTATGTCTCGGAAATTCTTTAAAGAAGCCATGCCATCGCACCATTCACACAAGCCCCACGAATCAATGGGAACGGTTGTACACAGGACGGTTTCTGAAGTACTAGTGGGTTCCTATAGCAGATGCTTTGCTGAAATGATGTCTTGTAGAAACTAGCGCTCGGAACGCAGCAAATGAGCAAGCACAAAACAAACGAAAGGTAACGGTTGTGCCTTACCTCCACCGCCCGGCGCACTGTCTTAAAAAAAAAGACACTTTGTACTCACGTGGACACAAATGTTGTTTGTTCACCTGCAGAAACACTTAGCAGAATGTGTCGGTTGACCAGCCCGTGCCGAAATCTACGGTTGGGTGTCCCAAGAGAATCGAAATGCTATTCTGGATTGCGAAGAGGCAGTGGTCAAGTACCCACTGTCATGTGGTAGGAAGTACATAGGACGGATAGGACGGTGTCTTAATGACTGCGTAAGAGAGCATAGCTGCAATGTAAAAAATTACAGTGAACGTTATCTCCCAGTTAGTTGTCATAAATTCCGCTCCACTTCTTTCTTTGGTGATTGTGTGGTTCTGGCCAGGTACAGAGTGGAAGATGTGCGCGAAATTATTCAGGCACAGGGGGCTGTCAATAGGTGTGGTAAAACCAGTGTAAGCACGCAGTCTATCGATCAGCTATATAAAGAAATGGCCTTTTCGGGAAGCTCAGTTCGACGTATTCGTTAGGTAGGGCGCAACTGAGTGGCGCTATCCTTTGTGCTTCCGCGATTTCTTCCAGCGTGTGATGTACCCCGAGGTGCAGTAACTTTTCGTTTCTTGTGTATTGGGGGAGACCCAATGCTGTTCTCTACGCTTTTCTAATGAGCGCGTCAATCTTGTCTTTTTGAGCCTTGTTCCTGTGGACGAACGCCGCCGCATAGGCGACGTGGCTGATCGCGAAGGCCTGACGAGCCGTACGACGTTTCTTTCTCTAATGCCCCTCCTGTTGCTAGAGACTCTGTATTAGCTGAATAGTCACCGTGACTTTATTTTCAAGGCGTGTTATAGTTTCCGTGTTTGTTCCCCTGGCTTCGATCCAGAGACCCAGGGCTCTAATGTTTTGGACCATGCGTATCTCCGTGCCTTTTCTGGTGGTTAATCTGATTCACCTTTTGTGTAGTTCCGCTACGTCTCTGGACGGTTTACCGAGCCTCCTGGGGTGTTATAGCAGCAGTTCCGATTTCTCCTGCGAGCATTCTAGTCTGATGCCCTCCAGATAATTTTCAATTGCCTCCACTGCCCCTTGAAGTCTGTTCTCCATATCGCCCTTGCTTGCATCCTTCGTGGTCAAAATCATAATGTCGTCTGCATAAACGGGATGATTAATGCCTTATATTGGCTTCAGCTTTTCCGATAGTCCGATCATGACGAGGTTGAAGAGCATCGGTGACACGACGGACCCTTGCGGTGTGCCAGCGCTGCCCATGTCCACCTAGATGCCCTCCTCCTCGAGCAGTCTGATTCAGGTTGTTCTTCCCGTAAGGAAATTTGGGATATAATTATACGTTCGTTCTCCTAGCCGAGTAGCGCGATTCTGCCGAGGATGGCCGTGTGCTTGACCCTGTCGGATGCCTTCTTTAGACCAGGCCCATGTACTGCCCTCAAGCCCCACCCCGTGGTGTCTATAACATGCTCCTTGAGTTGTATCATGGCGTCTTGGGTAGGGAGCCCTCTTCTGAAGTCAATCGTGTTGCTGTGGTATAGGTCGTTTAACTCCAGGTAGCCGTTAACTCTACTCAGGCAAGCATAATCCATCACTTTACCAACAAAGGAAATGAGAGAGATCGGCCGCATCTTCTGCACTTCTAAGGATTTACCCGGCTTGGGGATGAGGATCACGTCGGACCTCTTCCATTAGTCGGGTATCCCGTCGTTCCGCCAGCAATCGTTGATACAGTCTGTCAAGCGGCTCGTTGCCTGGTCGTCCAGGTTCCGGAGCATCTTGTTGGTCACATTGTCGGAGTCCGAAGCCGACTTGGGGTTTATGGTCTGCAAGACCACCTTGATTTCTTGCTGGGAGAAATCTCTGTCGAGGTTCTCGTTGGGAGAGCCCGAGTAGTTCCGGTGTTCAGCGGCTCGAGGTTTCTCAAGGTACAGCTTGACGATTTCCACACCCATTTCACGGATGTTTCCTTTGTACTTTTGTCTGAGCTTTGTCATTTCCGCTTTCGCCGCTATCTTCGTTCACGACGGGTTGAGCAGGTGCTTGAGGATCTTCCACGTCTTGCCCGTGTTGATGTTGCCATCCATGGCATCCCATACCTCATGCCAATCCTGACTGCATAATTGGGCGCAGTGTGCTTCAATGTTCTTGCTTAGTTCCATGATTTTGCGCCTTAGATTTCTATTGTGTTTTTGCCCTTGCAGACGTATCTGGATGGATTTCTTGGCTTGTACGAGATGCGCGAGCCTGCTGTCCATCCGCGGAGAGTGATCACCACGGTTGTCGTCGTCTTCGTGTTCGCGCCGAGCTCCCCAGTCGTCCCATTCCACCTCGTTCGTGACCTTTCCTACGTCTCGTAGAAGCTCCCCGTTCAATTCTATGTTTCTTACGGGTCCCTGTTCTTTGCCGTCTCTGATTTTGCGGAATTTGTCCCAGTCTACTAGCCGGAACGAATTTTTTATTCCCTTTGTGGCGCGGGCCTCTCCTAGGGCTATGCTGAGTGCTGTGATTGCTCCCCAGGTCCTCAAAGATGTTCTTCCAGGTGATTTTCCCGGCTCTCCTGCATAACGTTAGGTCTGGTGTGGTGTCCCTATGGGGGCCCGCACCCACTCTGGTGTGTGAGGCCGGCTCGTTGAGAAGCGTTAGGCCAGACTTTCCTATGAGGTCGACCAGATCTTTTCCCTTCTTGGACGAGTGTCCATTTCCCCATTGCATGTGTGGAGCGTTGAAGTCACCTCCGATGACGAGCCTGTTGTCGCCCGTGATGGTCATCGTTTCGTTAATTAAATCTTCGAAATTGTGTGTCAGGCCCTTTTTGGACGGGCTACTCTACATGTTCAGGAAGAAAGTGCTGCTCTTGTACCTGCCCGTGTGGCACGATTTCCATGAAGATGTGGCTAATGTTCGCAATTTTTCTCATTATTCACGGGATCGTGACCAGTCTTTTTTTGACTAATGTGGTCACAACTACGTCCCTCCCTGTCCCTTTTGTGCGTTGTTTGTGGGTGACATACCCGGCAATTTTGACATGGTCGAAAGTTTACTGGAGAATGATTACGTCGGGTTTTTTTCTTTTTGCGGCCATTTTAATGCGTTCTGCCATCGTTGCTTTTTTGTTTGAGAAGCTGCGGCAGTTGCACTGCCAGATGTCGAGTCTTCCCTTTTTGGTGCCCGCCATCTTTATGAGATCTTCTCTAGCTCTGCGAGCCACCTGTCGTACTTTAGAACCTGCGCCTTCCTCTCTGCCTCGCTGTCACTAATGCGCGCCGCCAGCATCTCGAACATTTTCTCCATTTTGTCCAAGAGCTTGTTGAGCATGTCCTCAAGGACGTCAGTTTTTTTTTGTGCTAAGTAGGGGTCTCTCGCTCCTCTACCGAAGCGACCTGTTCCCAGGTCTTGGTTTCCGGGAGTTTACGCTTGGCGCTCCCGTTGATTGTTAATTTCTTGATTTTGGCGACTATCGTCGCCGTCGTCTAGTTCGATGTGCTTATCACCAGAATGTTTTGCGTGTGGTTGGAGCAGATCGTGATGATTTCGTTACTGCTCACTCCTGCTTCATTGCGTATCGCCTCGTCTAGGCAGGCGCTGCACGTGTTTCTGATGGTCAGCCCGTCTCTCGGTCTGACGACTTTCTTGATGTAGTCTCTGGGTAGCCTGGGCATCTTGTTCGCTCGTAAAATCTTGTTCACTATGCTCTTCCCGCCTTTGCGCGTCGGACTTCTCCAGCGGGTGCCTTTCTTGTCCGCCTCCTGGATAGTGTTCACGCGGCCCTTTCTTTTGTGCGTAACTTCGATCCATCCATCCGCGCCGCCGTCCTCGGCTCGGCTCGCGGGATCATTTCTTTCTTCTCTGGACTTGGCATTCAAGGTTTCCTCAACTTCTGCCTCGTCTACTACCATTTCGGAAGTGCTTCCGATCCTCTGGTTTGCACTGTGACACCGTTTTCCGCCATGCCGGGGGCCGGTAGGGTCTGCTATAGGCCTAGCCGGCGTTAAGCTTAGCTGCGTTTCTCACTTCGAAAAATCCTTGAAAAAGATCGCTCGCCCCGGGTCTCGGTGTCTCTGGGTTCGGGTCGATTTCTCTATCCGACGATGGTGGGTTTTCAGGTATTTGGCTCGATAATTCTGCGGAAAACATTCATAAAGGCAGAGCCGTCGCGAAGTGCGTCGGCAGCGCTGGCACTACTTCTTATTCCCCCCGCCCCGCCAGAGCATTCAGATTGTAGGCAAAGTCCTGGGTCGGGGCACAAAATGAGATAGAAGTTTTCAATGTCAGCGCCTGTAAAACACAGCAGAAGTTATACGACGTCCTTTTCTCGCCGTCGCCGCTGCGAAAGTGTGCTGCCTAAATCACGCCCCTGTGCAAAGTCTTTCTGTCGTGGCGCCGCTGCTGTTCGCTGATAATCTGCGCTGCAAAACGACGCAGTTACTTCCAGGCAGACAGGTAGAATGGGCACGGAAAATTTGAAGTTCAGTCCAGGTGATTGTTGGCAAAGTCTTGGGTCGGGGCGCGACAGGAGATTGAAGTTTTCGAAGTCTGCGCCTGTAAAGCAAAGCAGAAGTTATACGACGTGCTTTCCTCGCCGTCGCCGCTGCCAAAGTGCTCTGTCGAAATAAAGTGTGCCTACTGCTCCCGTTCTTCGAACGGGAGCAGTAGGCACACCTTATGGGGGTGAAATGCGAAAGCACCTGTGTACTTGAATTTAGCTACAGGTTAAATGCTCCTGCTTTTCCAAATTATTTCGCAGTACCTCACCATGACGTACCTCATATTCCTATCGTGGTTTTCGCGCATGAAGCAACATTATCTTTAGGCACACTTTCTATTCTTCCGGAGGTGAGACACGACGAATTATTCCAAACACATGGTGCAGGTAAACGTCTGTCCGCGGTCGGTTGACCAGGCAATATCGGTTCTTTCTAGTGTAGTGTGTGCCAATGTAGGTTATGGCTTAATCATAGTGCATGTGGGCTTAGGTGGTGCTCGTGAAGGGGAACTGGGCCTCTACCAGCATGAGACGCGTCAGGCGAGTCCGATCAGTGTCGCGACCTTGAAGACGACACGGCCGACATGCGGGCTGGTGTCGAGCAGAGGAGCTCGCAGGCTGCCTTTTTACTCGGGCAGGAGCTGCTGTTGTTTTCGGGTTGCTGTTAGACTCGTTGTACCATTAGCTGAAGAGCAGCGAGCGCGGCTTATTCAGCCATGGCGGTGTCGTATGTTTGTTGTCCGGATTACCAGATGTATGATTTGGCCATCGGCAGTGCAACTAATACGAAAACTGCTTGTAAAACGTAGGCTTATTTCTCTTGAAATAGCCTTAGCACACGTGGGTGTAGTCGGGCGTTATCCCAGTGGTCCGTATGGCGAGAAGCGAATTACGGAAGCATGCAGCCTGTCTATATTTTGTATACCACGTCTATGAAGAAGCCTGGCAAAGTCCTTTTCGCAGCAATGCTGCGACGCATGACCACATGACCACATGACAATATTATGGGCAAAATAGCCAGCAAGCACGAGTTTTTCCCCGATTTTACGCTTGCGTTAAGCTTTGCATAAATAACTACTGGCATACGTAATAATATGCCCTGTCTTCCTATTATGTTGAATGCACTGATTCGACACTAAGTATAGTGGCCTAAGTGTGCACCTCAGTGGAAGAAAATTGACGCACGTGAGACACAAGGTATCATGACGTTCTCAAAAAAATTGCAGACTAACTCTGTGTTGTCTTGTGCTTATACCGAACGAAGGTTGCGATCAACTCAACCAATGGGATGCCCTCTGCCTCACAACGACTCGTAAAGTGTCCTAGCTTACGATTTGAGCCATATTGTTATCAATGCTGCGGAGCGCTCGGAAATAAATTAAAGGGTCTGTTTGTTACCGCAGTATCAGTGAAACACGCAAGTGTGTCGTAAAAGTACTGCTACTGATGTTTGCTGCTGGTGCGTCTGTAGGAAATTGCTTATTATGCTGTAGAAATGCTGCTTGATGAAGCAAGTATGTTGGCAAGTGTTGAAACTCCGTCACGTGAGACTGCAAGAAACGTAGTGGCATTTTTCGTAGAGTTCATTGCGCATAAAATAAATTAACGTACCTAGAAGGCTTGAGCAAGAAATAATTCTTGCAGAAGTGCATGGAAGGTAGAGTAGGGTTGTAAGCACAATCGCTATATTCTGCTTCATCCTTTTCCAAGTGCTCTTGCGTGGAAGATCCCACATTTCTGCGTCAAACCAACAAACGTAATAAAACATCGTTACTTTTCTCACGTGAAGAGTCTTAAAGATGTTATGGCACATGCGAAGAAACAAGAAAGTGGCTGCAAGTATTAATGTACAAATACATCCGGCTTATCACGACAATAGCACGTATCATGCGATTAACATTCTTTTCGGAGTTTACCCAGGTTGTGGTATGCTTCTCTGTGTGGCCGTATGTAACCTATTTCACGTCAACTCCGATCAATAGTCCATCTTCTAATGAGTAGAGGAAAGCGCTGAGGGCACTGAGTCCGATGAGGAAACTGGGTTCGAAACCAACCGTCTTACCAACTTGCATCCCTGGGCGTGTGCAGCTGTACCATTAACGTCGTCGGCGCCAACTTGGGCCACGGGTTATGTGCCACTGGGGAATGTGCGGCTCTTCAGTAGCACCCGCTCGGTTCCTTCCTGCTCCTTCCTACTGAAGTATTTGTTTCGCGCTAATATGTAGCTTCCAGATTAGAATAAACCCCTTTCATGCCAACTTTGGCCACTGTCGCCAATGGGCATGTTCCGCTATTTCCATTATTTCAAAGAAAATATGACACGAGAAATAGAAGAGGCATTATTTTTAGAAGCAGATCAGGTGAAACGTATGCCGCTAAGCGATTCATTACGCTGCATGCTGCAGAGTTGCATTACTTATATGCCCCCCCCCCCCCCCCCCACTAAATCACCTTGGAACCAAAAAGCTTTGCTTTCTGTTTCTTGGGACCACGTGCCTTTCACCAAATTTATTTATCTCTCTGCTTTTATTAAATGCTTTTTAATAGTCTCCGCAGTGTCTGTGTTTCTTACCCTCCGTCTAGGTTATCTCGCGCTGCCTAAGTCAAGAACACATTAACACCTCGTCCAGCGAACCACCCTATTTTCGTCCGTAAACTTTGCGTGTCGCAGAACGTTAACGGACTTATTTCTTGTAGTTACGCACTAGTGATCGGCAAAGCATCCATCCACTTCGTGTCCGTACTTTAGCCCGCATTGTCTTCGCTCAAATTTCGAAGGAGTGGAATGGCCTCCCTCCGTACGTGATGCTATTCACACATCCTGCAAACTACAAATGGATAATATGAAAAAAAGCTGCAATGCATCTACACACCTCCTGTATTGGCATTAAGTTGAGTAATAGAGGTAACAACAAATAGAAGAATACCCACTAAACACAATTTGAGAATGCGAATGCAAGGGGCGGTGCAACCTACATCTCAAGCGCTAACCTACGTCCTATTACGTCGGTAGGCACGAAAAAAAGTAGGAGGACACTTGAGCTTTCCTTCTAAGAGTGGAACGCGATAGTATGCAACGAGCTCTTACTGCTTCTTACGCTTCCCGGTAACTGCAGCTTATTTAACCGTGATGTTTACCAGGAAACGCTGGCAGCGAACGCCATGCACGACGGCGAGCTTTCTGGTACAAGGCGAAGGCCATGTGGAGGTGTTGCAAGGAACCGGGAGTACCGAACCGTGACGTCCGAGATTTGCGCGTGCAGGCGCGAGCAAATCTCGGATGTTGTGGCTGGACTATGAATGGTAGCTACACTGGAAAAGGTATTTGTGTTTGATTTTCCGCATAACAGAATTATGTTTTCTCGTATATTCAAATTACAATCCGACGCTATCATGTCTTTAGCTTGTGTGTAAGTTGTAGTTTGCGATTTTTCATGCATATTTTACTTTGAGAAATTCCATTAGTTCAGTAACTTCTTCGTGCTACATGGAAGTTCTGCGTGCTTGTGTTTGCACGCTATGGAATATTTTTGCCGAAACAGTGGTCGACGCTGGACGTGGGACGCCGACGCCAGACTTTCTGTGACGCTATCGTGGCAATAATATTGCGGCGTCATGGCCTTAAGTCAATGAGTATTAAATCTATGTGTATGATATTTCCTCCCCAATATAAATTAGAAATTGAACATAGATATCGAGAAACACACTACAAATATTAATGTTTTCTGCACTCACGATATCAAGCGTAACTTTAACTCTTCCTTTAACTCTTCAACTACTTAGAGTGGTGTTGAAAGAAAGCGCTTACAGAGTGTTGGCTCTTCAAACTGCCGAGCTCTACACTTTAGCACAAGAAAACGGCCACCACATCACATTTCAGTGGATTCCCAGTCACTGTGGTATACAGGGCAACGAACTGGCCGACGCCGAAGTGAAGAAAGCGCTCGCAGAACGAGAGTCACTGCTTCCAATTCCTTTTTCAAGAGCGGACGCCAACTGTCTCCTCTCCAGTGTCACCCGAAAATTGACAGCACAGCACTGGGACAATCCGGATAATCGCCACAGACGACTCCAGAGATTGGACCCTGCCATGACATTTAGGCTACCACCGAAAATTCAACGAAGCTGTGCCAGTCTTCTGCACAGACTAAGGCTGGGGGTAGCGTTTACGCGCGGATACGTGCACCTCATGCGACGCACCGAGTCTCCACACTGTGAGGTGTGCAATGTGACTGAGACTATACGTCATGTGCTTTGTGACTGCCCTAAGTACGTGGAAGAGCGTGAAAGGTTGGACAACGACCTTACGCGTCTCGACAGCGCACCGTTGTCGGAGGACGTTATTTTAGGCCCTTGGCCAGATCCTCAATCGAGTTTCAAGGCAATTCAGGCATTACTGTACTTTTTAAAAACAACGGGCTTGGATTGCAGACTTTGAGCATGCCAAATTGCTTGCGATATGTACTACATCTTCTGTCGTCATCGTCACCCATCATGCACCTCTTCCCTCTTTCTTTCCCTCTTCCCCTTCCCCCAATGCCGAGTAGCTGGCTAGAGGAATATACCTCAGGCCGACCTCTCAGCATTTCATATCATTAAACTTCTCTCTCTCTCTCTCTTCCTTGTGTGCTCGCAGAAAGTACTGTTCCTGGCTGTTCTGAGACGTTGCTACCAAGCAGAGCACATTACTTATTATAAAGATCAGTTAAAATGCAGAAATAAATAAACCAACAAAGGTGTACAAACGCGATATAAAAACATATGTCGCATGTCTCATCGATTATAGCTTAATTTTACTTTTCTCAGAAGTTAATGTTAGAAATGCAAATGTTTCAACTTAATATATTCTTTGCAATATGAATACTGCAAAAAGCTACGTCCTAAAAAGATTTAGCGCTGGCTGATCATTTAATAACAAATAGAATAGTCTCAAGGAATTTTCTCTACTCTAGGCACGTATTCCTGCAGCATCAGAAATACAATACGCTGGAAAGAAGCCCACAATGTCATTTTGGAGTGCGCAAGATAACGCTAGAAAGAAAAACATGAGCGAAATATATTGTTTCCCAATGCTTATAATTGTTTACAGGCAATAAGTGCTGCTTCATCAATTTCATATGATGTAGCGAACTTATATTAGGAGTGCTATTTCGCTCTACAGGGTGTTCGACTTATACTGTATTTAGTACCATCTATCGTATGTTTTTACATTGTTCACTTTTACTGCAAAATGTATTTTATTATTTCTTGTATTATGATTTCCTTTTTTTTATAGGAAGCCCCCTAAAGCAATGCCCCGAGAGGTAGGTACATGTACGGTAGTTACATGTATAAATAAATAAATAAATAAATAAATAAATAAATAAATAAATAAGTAAATAAATAAATTGTGCATGAAGCCTTACACAAGCCGTATAGATTTACTTGTGTAATACGAAGTGCATGTTGTTCAAAGTCTTGTTGGGAAACTGATAGTAATGTTTTAGTACCTGACAAGCAGTTGGTTAAATATAAGTATAACCGTTGTTTCCAATGAAGGTTTCAAATATTAACTGGTAAAGAATCTAAAGAGTAGTCAAAGGGAGATATTTCTACTAAGTAAACACCTCGTTTTTTTTTTCTTGTGAGGAGATGGGCTCCACAGATTCCGAGCCCCACGGACTATCTCAATCAGCCGGGCCGCCGACTTTTGGGTTGAATCTGAGAGAGCTCACAAGCTGGATCACCCGGACACCGATTTCAAGACGGCAGGATCATGTTTTGGCAATTTACCGGACTTCGGTGGGAAACGCTCACCGCTAAGCCTACCGTGGCTTAGCACGACTACGGGCTCTTGCGAGCAAGCAGGCCCGCTCAGCGAAAGCGATGCAGCCTGGAACCGACTCCGGCTCCACGACATACCCGAATTCTGAGCCTTCGACGAGTAGACTAGCCCAGAATTGCCTAGAAGCGCAAGACATGGATGACGACCACTTTGGCGTCTCCGACTCCGAGAATTTCGCGGACGGGGAGATCGAGGACTCCGCCATGCAGGAGCAGCAAGACCCCTACAAAGAAGACGACGCGAATTGGGAATTGGCCATGACCAAACGCCAAAAGAAGCGACAGAGGAGGAACGGATGGAACGCCGCCAGCACCGGAAATTCCCCGGCCGCTCAAGGTGACCTTGGAGGGGACACCCCAGCCCCTCTGCCGACAGCGGGCGAGCCAGCTTCCGGCACGCTGAAAAAAAGACAGGAAAGGAGCACAGCGGCAGCCTAGGCAGAGGTTGCCCCCGCTCCCCAGGGACGATTTCAACAATATTTTGCGACCGATGGGACTCGTAGTCAAGTCGCTCCAGCAATTTCAAGTGGCCCGGGCAGTAGCCGCGGCATGCAGCAACAAGTTCGAGGCAAGAGACCTGATCATCAGGCTCCACACAGGATTCAACATAATAATCGTGAGCACGCCGAACGAAGACGCCGCCCAGCTCGCGAGGCGCATCACTAGGCTCACAATCGAGGGACGCTCATACGACGTGAACGCTTACGTGGCCGCACCGGAAAACAGCCGGCGTGGCGTGATACACAGAGTGGATTCCGGAGTGACACCGGAGGAACTGAAAGCCGACTTGTGGACGCGCACACAGGGTGTCACCATCCACAGCGCCCGTAGACTAGGCAAGACCAAGACGGCCGTCATCACCTTTTACGGAGCCATCACACCGAAACACGTCATCTACTGCGGAGCCGGGTACAAGTGCTACCCGTACCAGCCCACAAGACAAATATGATACGTTTGCTGCCAACAAGGTCACCGCTCTGACGTGTGCCCCACACCAGACGCCAAGGCTTGCAAACAGTGAAGGTTGCAGAACCCACCAAACGGTCACCAGTGTACCCCGAGATACCTGATCTGCGGAGGCAACCATGCTACCGGATCAAGGGAGTGCCAAGACCGACTAAAGGAAGCCAGGGAGCCCCGAGGCAAGGCCAACGGCGGCAACAACGGCGGCGGACGCGAGAGCAAACGTCGCAGCCGGGACGACCGCGGCAAGAAGCCGAGGTGGTTCAGCTCGAAGGGGGAGACCTCGCAGAGCCGTTCGAGATCCCGGACGTCGCGAAGCCGTTCACGGAGCCGGTCACCGTCCTTCCCGCACCTGCCGCCGCTGGTCATTAAGGGAGGGAGCGAGCAGCAGCAGAAGAAGAAGAAGAAGAAGGAGACGAAGAAGGAGCCTAGCCGAAAGAGCGGGGTTGTCTTGGCACCGCTTTTTGTAGCATTCATATAGCAAAGAATATATTAAGTTGAAACATCTGCATCTGCATTGTGGGCTTCTTTCCAGCGCATTTATTTCTGATGCTACAGGAATACGTGCCTAGAATAGATAAAATTCCTTGCGACTATTCTATTTGTTATTAAAAGATCAGCCAGCACTATATCTTTTTAAGTCGTAGCTTTTTGTAGTATTCATATTGCAAAGAATATATTAAGTTGAAACATCTGCATTTCTAACATTAACTTCTGAGAAAAGTAAAATTAAGCTATAATTGATGAGACATGCGACGTACGCTTCAGAGCAAAATTATCGACCCAGGACGTACTGCTTCAAATCAAAGAAGTACTCGGGAACGTCTCAGGAGCGGGGAGAATATTATAATGGCATTGGATATCAAGGGGGCTTTTGACAACGTAAGCCACGAGGCTATCTTCACGGGCATGAACGACCTGAACTGCGGGAGCAAAGTCTACGGCTTCGTCAAAGCCTTCCTCTCAAACAGAACGGCAACGAATAGGCCTGGGAGAGCTCCGATCAGAGAAGTTCCTTACTCCAAACAAAGGAACGCCTCAAGGGTCGATCATCTCCCCCACCCTTTTCCACATAGCCATGATTAGCTTTGCAAAACAGTTAAAAGAAATTGATGGCATACACCATGCCATGTATGCCGACAACATCACCATCTGGGTTAACAAAGGCTCGCTCAGAGAGAACAAAGAGAAGTTACAAGAGGCAGCCACCTGCGTAGAGGACTACGTCAGAGCAAGAGGGCTAGCGTGTTCCACTGAGAAGTCCGAGTTCCTGATAGTTTGGAGAGAAAAGCAAAACTGCACAGTCCCCACCAGCGACGAGTTAAAGCGCAACGTCTACCTCGAGGGGAAGCCGAAACCGGAAAAGACGCTCATCAGAATCCTGGGGATATGGATACAGTCAAACGAACGCTGCACCCACACCCTCACCCTACTCAAGGCATCCAGCCTTCAAGTGGCCCGCGTGATCACGCCCATCTCACACAGGCGCCACGGCATGCGAGAGGAGGACACACTCAAGCTGGTCAGGAGCCTGGTGGTCAGCCAAGTTGCATACAGCCTCCCCTACTACAATCCCATCAAGAGTGAGGTACAACAAGCGAACGCGATTCTACGCAAAGCCTACAAAACCGCTATCCACCTTCCCACAACACCTCAACTGAAAAGCTCCTAGCCTGCAGCAGCAGCACCTTCGAGGAATTGAGAGAGGCGCAACTACTCTTCCAACTGCGCAGATTACAGCAGACCCCATCTTGCAAGAAGCTCCTGAGGAAACTAGGCTGCCCGATCAACTTCAAGAGATACAGAGGCCCAAAACAATTCCGGTCAAGTATCGCAACACGCTAAAAGTAGCACCGAACCGAACGCGAGTACTAAGTATAATATACCGAATCGAATATCAAATTGTAAAACTCAGGCATATTTGGAGCAGGAATCTCTGTTTCGGTATAATTTGGCTTCATGCCTGGACTGAACAGTGCAAGAAAGACAGCTATCAGGGATTGCTGATCAGTTTTAAACAAAGGTACACAAAGTTTCACACAAAAAGCTGTCATGCAGAATCTCCCAACAACCGTAAAATCTGCTTGGACCTCCCCCCCCCCCCACCCTCCCGTTCCCAAATGGCGGCTATAGGACTAGCTTTCGAACTGAGCTCAATGAATGGTTAGAAAAAAAAAGACCACAAGTTGGGAAAACAGAAATGACTTAAAGGACTTATGTGCCGTAGACGCATCTAGCTAGAATGGCCTGTTGCAATGAAAAGAGCCCGTGGTTGTTTCGTAAAATATAAAATGGCGACACAGATATACGGGCAAAAACACTAAATGCCACAGTGCACAGGAAAATCACAGGTGTCATGCAGTCTTACGCCGGGAAATCGAAAAGGAAGCTTGAACTGGCAATTTCCTTTCTGCATTGCTTCACAAGCATTTTTTGTTGTTACAATTTGTGATACTTAGCGATAATTAACGAGATTTCCGGAATCTTGGAAGAACGCTAACATAATCCTAATCTATAAGAAAGGGGACGCCAAAGACTTGAAAAATTATACACCGATCAGGTTACTGTCCGTAGCCTACAAAGTATTTACTAAGGTAATCGCAAATAGAATCGGGAACACCTTAGACTTCTGCCAAGCAAAGGACGAGGCAGGATTGCGTAAAGGCTACTCAACAATAGACCATATTCACACTATCTATCAGGTGATAGAGAAATGTGCGGAATATAACCAACCCCTATATATAGCTTTCATTGATTACGAGAAAGCGTTTGATTCTGTCGAACGCTCAGCAATCATGGAGGTATTACGGAATCAGGGTGTAGACGAGCCATATGTAAAAATACTGAAAGTTATCTATAGCGGCGCCACAGCCATCGTAGTCCTCCATAAAGAAAGCAACAAAATTCCAATAAAGAAAGGCTTCAGCCAGGGAGATACGATCTCTCCAATGCTATTCACAGCGCGTTTGCAGGAGGTATTCAGAGACCTGGATTGAGAAGAATTGGGGAAAAGAGTTAACGGAGAATACCTTAGTAGCTTGCGATTCGCAGATTATATTGCCTTGCTTAGTAACTCAGGGGACCAATTTCAATGCATGCTCACTGA
Organism: Dermacentor andersoni; assembly: GCF_023375885.2. NCBI lineage: Eukaryota > Metazoa > Arthropoda > Arachnida > Ixodida > Ixodidae > Dermacentor > Dermacentor andersoni. The sequence goes on along the minus strand of NW_027314752.1, from coordinate 61,147 downwards.
CCTGGAGAGGCAAAGCAGAAGAGTGAGTCTAAATATTAATGTGCAGAAAACTAAAGTAATGTTTAACAGTCTCGGAAAAGAACAGCAATTTACAATAGGCAGCGAAGCACTGGAATTGGTACGGGAATACATCTACTTAGGGCAGGTAGTTACCGTGGCTCCAGATCATGAAACGGAAATAACCAGAAGAATAAGAATGGGCTGGGGTGCCTTGGGCAGACATTCTGAGATCATGAACAGTAGGTTGCCATTATTCCCCAAGAGAAAAGTGTATAATAGCTGTGCTTACCAGTACTCAACTACGGGGCAGAAACCTGGAGGCTTACGAAAAGGGTTCTACTTAAATTGAGGACGACGCAACGAGCTATGGAAAGAAGAATGATGGGTGTAACGCTAACGAATAAGAAAAGAGCAGATTGGGTGAGGGAACAAACGCGAGTTAATGACATCTTAGTTGAAATCAAGAAAAAGAAATGGGCATGGGCAGGACATGTAAGGAGGAGGGAAGATAACCGATGGGCATTAGGGGTTACGGACTGGATTGCAAGGGAAGGGGAGCGTAACAGAGGGCGGCAGAAAGTTGGGTGGGCGGATGAGATGAAGGTGTTTGCAGGGACGACATGGCCACAATTCTTACATGACCGGGGTAGTTGGAGAAGTATGGGAGAGGCCTTTGCCCTGCAGTGGGCGTAACCAGGTTGCTGCTGCTGCTGATGATGATAAACGAGAGTTCGCTTGGTCGGCTAACAGTAACCAAACGTTAACAGTTGGTTGTCATGAAATAATTGGTTGAATCTGGATGTTCTAAATAGTGGACAGCTCTATTCCAATACAAATTGAATATTACCAACTAACTATTCGTATTAGAAACTTCAAATATTGTCTCGCCCACACTTTTATTAGATCGCATTGAACGCTGTCAATTGTCCATATGATCATTGTATACAGGGTGATCATTTTGACGTTTTATGAAATTAAAAGAAAATAGCCTGTTACAGATGAGATAATACTAGTCAATGAGCTGGATTATTCAGAGAGGCGGACATTACTCACACGAGCAATCGAAACACATATGGAGCTAATTAACGAAACCCCGCTAATTATCTTTTGAATTAGTTACCTTACGACACAAATTGCCATTCACGAATTGTAGCCAGTGAGTTTGCAAGGCGCAACGACTTCAAATGAATTTTCAGAATGGTGCCACTAAGCAGATATGCCGCATCAATCTTGCCATAAACATGCACTGTTGTTCGACTTACGTTTTTGTTATAAAAGCGTTCTTTTGTGCATTGAAGCAACTACGTAACTGGAACCCCCATGTATTCCGACCAGAATCTCGAAACTGGTTTTGTTCTGGAAATGCATTTCTAGTGGATACATCTTCCGAGCTCACCAGCTACGTTTGGTACATTACCAGTATGTGACGTAAGGTAATTAATTAAGAAGTTAGCTAGTATAATCTGTGTTTCGATTTCTCGTGCTAGTAATGTCCGCGCATTCAAATATTCCAGCACAGGTACAAGAATTATGCCATCCGCCACAGGCGATTGTTGAAATTCCATAGAACTTAAAAATGATCACCTCTTATATATATCGATGCATTACCTCACGGAAGGTCATTATGGCCTAGCGAATATAGTTAGACGACTGGAGGGGCAGCTTATTGAGCTCCTTTTACAGGTATTAAATCTTTATTGTCAGGAACCGCAGCGTGCGCTCTCACTTTTGTAAAGTGTGGCTACGCAATGCTAAGGATCTCAAAGCCATCTGCTAGCGAAGGGGCTATTCTGTCTTTTTACGCACGCGTGCGTGGCCTAATGGAGAGCGCATCGAGCTACTGCATTCGTGGGTCTCGTTTCGATACCTACGACTACGCGCGTAATATTAAGGCAGAGTGTTTGCTTTGGCAATCATGGCAGTTTTCTGAATCAAGACCGAATGCACAAGGCGGGCAACAGGGATTCGCCTGCACGCTCGTGACATGTGGCGTGAAGACATTTCATTCCCGTCCGTGTGCGACAATCTTGTTCACGATCTCGTGCGCTTGCAATTCAAAAATTATTCTAAGTAGGATTATGGTTGCAATAGTACTGCTTTACAGGCATGGTGGGTTCCAGTGACAAGGAAAACCTGAAGGAAAACATATTATTTTACATTAGGAATGAGGCATAAATAGTTAATATACAAATTGGCAATATAACAAAACGACGTCATCCTGCCATGACACTTACGATTCAAGCGCCGATCGTTCACTCAGCAAAGGGCTACAACTGGTTCCCCTGTGCCGCGATTGTCCCGCATGCAGCCGCCTGTCTAACTGTATTGCTTAGCGTGCGCTCCGTTTATATTGCCATTATTAGTAAAGCGTCATCTCGCTGAAGTTCATGAACGCTTAGTAAAGAACACTTGGCTTCACTTCTCAGAAGTGCCAACATTATTATGTTGGCATTTGGCTTCTGTGTTTCACTAATGGGTGTCACAACCTTTTATTATTAAGCACCTTTCCATGAAGGTTAGCTTAACTTGCGTTATGCGCTGCTTGCTGCACATATAAATAATGTTATTATGGTATGTGGCACAAGTTTATGAAATGCAGATATTATCATTTTGCTTAAAAAAAGATTTTGTGCATTGCAAACGTATCACGCAATGAAACACAAAACACATTGGTCTCGTGTTTTAAAATAATTAGCATGAAGACCATGGTGCATTTTCGTTTACTTTATTGCTGTTCCTTGCTAGTGAACAATTCATGCATTTATTGCATTTATTGAAAACTTTGGGGAAATACGTATTCAAAACTCTGACTCTCACACCCTCAGTTCTGTCAGTGGGCTTGTTCCACCACGGCTTACGGGCTACTGTCTGCATTCACTGACGTTTTACATTGTCAGCATTACTTCAAAAATATGAATAAACCGATTTTGGCACGAAACAAATTGTTGACATTTATTTCGAACAATTACTTGCCTTATTCTAGGTAGTTTGCTTCATTCAACAAATAGGAGAAGGTAGGCACGCTATAAGAATTACCCGTTGTTTCCCAGCACTTTTCGCTGTCCAATTTACGGTACTATGCCTGTACACAGTGAAAACAGTGATATTTGTTTATCAATGAATCCACGTGCATACGCACTAACTGAAGAGGGAGAAATAAAAGACAGAACAAAAAATGAGTTCGAAACGCCAGAAACGAAAGTAGCGCATGATTATACAACGCGCATGCGCAGTTTCTCAGTCGCCAGCCTGACAAGCGTCTGCGCTGCTGCAGCCGATATTGCAGGAAGTGTTCCGTGGCGTTCTGCAGTGTCTGCTCCAGGGTGACGAAAATTCGCAGTTTCGCCCAAAAGGCCAAGGACCTATAGCGATAGCAAAAGGAGTAAATAGGTGTGTGAAATAAGGATGCTAGATTTAGCGACCCTATAAATTTTTAAGCGTTCACTTACTTACTGGATTAACAATGATAGAATGTGTAACCCACGGACCCCAGAACATTTTAAAAACCTCATGAAACGGCTACAAACGGCTACAGATATCTTGGTCTATGATAAGGTTGAAAATAGAACTTCTTCTAAACATAACTTCAGCACTTGGAATATGCTAGTATATATTCTATCTTCGGTAAAACCTACTACTGGTGTCACTATATTCTATTTTTTTAAACACCTCCAGAACGTGTAGCTCAACATCTTTTTGTCTAATAGTGCATAAAATGCCAAACGACATGTTAAAGGTGCGGTTACCGTCGGCCGTCGGCGGTACCAAATAAAAGACGCCACAGACAAATCGAACTCGTTGGAAGCAACATATTAATTTGGATTTATGTTAAAGAATTTCACGCCAGAACTTCAACAACCAAGGGCGTGTCATTATTTTCCATACGGGGCATGCACACGACGCCTGGAAAGCATTCTTCTATGCTCGCGCAGCAGGTACTGACACCAGCACGAGAGAAATGCCGGTGTTGCCGTGACCACAGCGGTGTCACATAGCCACAGCGCTGCGATCACTTCGACAGCAGTCAAGTAGTCGCGCTCCAAATTGGTCAGGCATCTCATTCCGTGCTGGAAACACTGGGAGGCAGGAAGTTTGAAAGAACGGCCATTGCCGCAAGCAATGTCTTGGTCATGAGTTCGTTACCTCTGTTGTGCGTGATTCTAAGCCGTTCTGTACATTTATACTGGATATTAGCTGGAGTCATTTAGCTGTGCTCATGCTGTTTGCCGTGTGTTTTGCATCAGTGCTTCGCGGCATCGGCTGTATTGCGTGTTTTCGCCGACGGCTTACTACCACAATGGCGGGGTCTGCGTTCGCCGCCTTCGTGTCTCGGTGCGTCTTTGCACGTCACCCGTTTGGATGGCACTTTTTCCGGTAAGTGAAATACATTGCACTTCGGTTTTCGTCAACAATGTGAATATTTTAGGTGTTACTCTAGACAGTTTTTGATGGGTGGGTGCTACTGCCCTGCGGGTTTTCATCGTCTTTATTTTTATACGAGGGTTCTGCTTGCGGCAAGGCTCTGGCTGGTGTTGTATAAGTCGCGGGTCGCTTTTCTCGTTGCGACGATTCTTGTTGCGAAGATAGAATGGATTTTTTTGCAGGTACTGCTCCAGGAGGGCACATGTAACCAGCAAACGGAGGCCTCACGACAGCACCTGAGATTATAATAAAAGAGGTGGCGCAGGGTCTCCAGGGCACCCAAGGGGTAGCGGGGGAATCAAAGGTGGAAACCGGGCGGCCCGTGAATTGGGGCCGCGTGCCAAATTGTATTCGCATTAAAAATTGGCTGCCTGCGAGAGCGGACAGCCGATCATATATACCCCTGGCACGCGCAGGCCTCGGAAAGCCCCAATTCACGGACCAGTCCGGGTTCTAAAATTGATGTCCCCGTTGTCGCTTTGGTGTCCTGGAGCCGCCGCCAATAGTGCGAAATAATGACACGTTGTTACAACTAGCAAAAAACACGATTGAATAAATATAATTACGCCCAGCCGCCAACTTAAGAAGCCAACTTCAGCACTACCGCGCTCCACGATATGCACAACACCACGCAGCCAGAACTTTGCCCTGCTTCTGAGTCTGTGGTTAACGTAACCAGAATCAACCGAAGGGAGTGCATTCAAAGACGACGCGCTGGCTGTAAGCTGAACCAGACTGAACTCGTCCTATTTTGTGTCTTTTTGCTCTTGCATGGGTTACAGCATTGCGTGCGCGCGCGCGCGTGTGTGTGAGCGACTAGGCAGCTTGTAGCGTTCCCACTTTATGGCAAAACAAAAATGTAACTGCAATGTTTACTTCATCTATGCAATTCGAAATGCAATCGTCTGCTGAAGCACAAATTTCACTTATGTTTTGTTCTAAATGAGCAGCAATACATTTAGCCTAGTAGGTGCTTCATCTGGGAGTGCAATCACAACTGCTTGGTATTTATTAATGAATGGCTGGGGCTGGGTCACCTCATTTGTAATTGCGCATCTGTCTTTCAACTGACTTGATCCTCTCTTATTTTGTTCCTTTCAATCCGCAGATGGCTGGACATCCTTCTTGCACGTTGGCGCTAGCTGGATGACGAGACGTCGTCATGAATAGTGTAAGCCAATGTACTGTACCCTCTCTGGTCCTCCCAGTGCTTTGTAAATGGGTTACGGAGAGGGAGCGCTTCGTGGTAAAATAGCTAGTTGATGTCTCACAAACGGGCATTTTTTCGCACTGGTCCCTTATAAGCTGCCACTATTATAACCAATTTCTGAGTGCGGGTGTACATAAACAGTTCTACTATTAATTAGTTTCCCTAAGCCTTACAAAATTTAACTGTAGGTATTCAGTGCTATGTAAGAACTCACAAATTAACTCTGTTGTTTCATATGAGTATTCCATACATAAGTAAAAATTTGCTACAACAGCGTACATTACACCTTGCATCCCTAATGCACAAATGTATTCAAGCCCGTATGTGATTAGTTCGGTATTCTAAATGTTTTCTGTGTGATTTAGTTTTTTTTACAGTAATTTACTGTACAGTACCTGAAATCACTCTAATTTAAGATTTATGCGTGCTATAAAAGCTGTGCTTTGCCGCTACAATTAATAAAACATCGGCCGAGGCTTCCATACAAGGACGAACTTCAATTTCGCTCTGCCACCATCAGCACTTGGCTGGCGCTTGCCAAATGAATCACATCAGGTAGCTTGTGCAGACTGTTTATTATCCTTATTTTAAGGAGATCGCACAGTGATGTGTGGAGGCACCTGCGTCTGAGATGGAGATTGTCTGCAAAATATGTGCGCGTAGAACAGGCGTGATGATGAGGGTTCCAGCAGTTTGCAGAGGCGCTTTTAAAATTTTGTCATAACTATAACTTCACCAGTGCTATTTTTTCAGTTCAGTTCAGTTCAGTTTTATTTCCATAAAGACCCCTTTGCTAGGGGTATTACATAAGGGGTGGGTACAGTTGATAATGCAAATATCAACACAGGTATACAGAAAATAAATTGTACATGGAAGCTACATTTTCGCAAGTGCATAAAAACAGAAAGAATAACACGTGAGAAAGCAGGTTATTGATTAGCCAACAAGGACAGATTTTCGAAAAACGATGTCGGGCAAGCGATTGCAGCTACGTAGTGGGGAAGGGCGTTCCAATCTGATGCTGTGAGGAAAAAAAAAGATGAGGAAGAAGTAGTTGTGTGGGAGCGTGGGCGTGAGACTTGTAATGGGTGCCCAGTTCGTAGCGATATGCGTGCGGGTGGTGTTATATATGGCTCGTGAAATAAGGAACTGTAAAAGAACTTATGAAAGAGGCAAAGGATGGCAGTAGCGCGGCGACGTGCAAGGGGCTTTAGATCAGAATTTGCTCTTAAGGATGATACGCTTACGTCGTATGAGTAGGATGAATGGATGTATCTGTCGACGCGGTTGTATCTGACGACGCGGTGCAAGCCAATGTACTGTACCCTCTCTGGTCCTCCCAGTGCTTTGTAAATGGGCTAAGGCGAGGGAGCGCTTCGTGGTAAAATAGCTAGTTGATGTCTCACAAACGGGCATTTTTTCGCACTGGTCCCTTATAAGCTGCCACCTCCAAATATGTTGCGCCTTATTGGAACATCTTATTTCGTTCCTTTTATCAGACATCCCAACTTCACTGTATCAATGGGATATAAATTAGGTCCCTCACTGTAGCCTTACGCAGAGGTCAGCCTAACAATGTTCATGAACACAGAGGTCAGTGCATTCTTCACACAAACGTCTGTCTGTAGTTTAACAAAGAAGTGTGGTGTTGTTCATACGCATCGTACTCTTTCATCGGCCGTGCTTTACAAAGATGGACTGTACATTTATTGTTCTTTTTATTTAGAAAAGGCCGCACAGGCTCACGAAGAGGCGTAGGGTGGGAAGGGCACATGGCACAGTTTATCACAAAATACAATCGGTAAAAAGACATCGATGCATAAAGGCTTTCAAATATTGGCACAAAACGATGAAATTTGCATAATTACAGGAAGATGTGAAACATTTTGCCATAATGTCCCCTATTTCACAAAATTAAGAATCATGGCCTAAAGCTTCTCTTTATTCATGCAAATTGCATTATTTGGGCATCTTCAGCCGTTCTGAGACTATCTATCTATCTATCTATCTATCTATCTATCTATCTATCTATCTATCTATCTATCTATCTATCTATCTATCTATCTATCTATCTATCTATCTATCTATCTATCTATCTATCTATCTATCTATCTATCTATCTATCTATCTATCTATCTATCTATCTATCTATCTATCTATCTATCTATCTATCTATCTATCTACATATTATTTAGCCTCTTACAGCTCCCCATTGGCCTAAGATGTCTACCTGCTTAGCGCCACTAGCTATGCTCTCCTGGTCGTGATGCTGTCGTGATCATTCCGCTGTCGTCATTGCAGCTTCATGACCTTACTGCCGTCATACCGTCGTCGCCGCTACATCTGCTACCCAGACCCAGTGTCACAAGTTGTATAATAGCTTGGGCCACTAGGTATAGGCTCGTGGTGGTGATGACAACGTGGTCGTTCAATCGTCATCAGTTCAGCTTCGTTACCGCTCGTTTTAATGTCGTGGTCACGCCATTATCGTCATACTATGGTGTATTGGAATAGGGCAGTGTGTCGTCCTGCGGCGAAAACGTGCCTCTTTTTGCACGCCGCTCTACTACAGCTCCATTTTTGCTTCAGCCTGGAGTCATTGCTGGCAAGAGGAAAAATAATGGTGCAACACATGGTCGCCAGGATCAGCAGTTACAGTTGTCGCGGAGGTGATGCATGTACGTGTAGCGCTCGCCGACTGCTTGCTGTGGTTTTTCCTGCCGCGTTCGGTCATCCTTTATGTGGAGGGCAAGCGCTGGGTTTGTAAATTTATTTTGTGTGTGTTTGTGGGCGTGTGTGTGTGCGTACATTGATGCTCCTGCATTACGATCAGAACAACTCCAGGCTGCTTCAGATCTGGCACATTAAGAACATTAGCGGTATTCTTGCAATTAGGCGCCCTCTTATGGAGCGAGATATCCAAACGATAGCGGCCGCATTCGTCACAGAGCATTATTTTTTTTTATTCAGTGAAATCTGGCAACCGCTTGTCTGGCTGATGCAACATGAAAAGAATCCCGTGACACCCACTCGGCACAGTGCAGGTGCTCTTTCCGGGCTTTTCATTCTCGTGTTTATGGAAATACAATATATATATATATATATATATATATATATATATATATATATATATATATATATATATATATATATATATATATATATATATATATATATATATATATATATATATATATATATATATATATATATATATATGAGTGCTTACCGAACGGAACCAGCAGGCGAGTGCTTGTCTGTCTTCTGCAACCGAAACGCTGAGCAGACGACCGGGAACACTGCATGGTCTGTGGTTAGAAACTTGCAGCCATGCAGGGCGCTTTTGATGTATCAAAACATCCTAACACTTCGTATTATTTTGTTTTTTGCAAACTACTGAAATTTCAATTATGTTTTGAGATATTTTTAGTTTATAAATGCAGAAAGATTTGCACAGCACGTTTGAATTTCGCACACTAGGCACGCCGGTCGATTGCAGCGCCCTCCAGGTCGCGTCATCGCAGAAGCGTCCCCGGTTCTCCCATTGTTTTAAAGCGAAAGCTTTACTGGCCGTGAATTTGCGATTTCCCCGTGGCAGTGCTCCGAAGAGGCACATGACGTCCCACCGGGTTCTCGCCACACCTAGTTCCTCGTCGTTGCGTTCGCTTCCGCTCGCTTTGCCAGCTGCCTCACATGCCTGATAACATGTCGGAGGATTGAAAAGGAGAGCTCGCATGCGCCGCAATCACAGTTGAGGCGGCAGTATGAACGGCGACAATTAGGAGGAGGCCTGGAATTGACATCGGAACGAGACGAAGAGGAAACGAATCGCCCAGGAAGCAGACGAACAGCGCGCCGAACGAGTGGCTAAATGCAGCACACAGCCAGACAACCACACTGACCTGCACTTGCAATCAAGCTTAACCAATGCTAACCACGCTATGCCTCAGCTTTCGCTACGTATATCCTGGCACAGCCGAGCTAAGCCAATGCCAATTTTTTTTTCTCTACGAATGACACACTGCCCTATTCCAGCATACCATAGTTATAGAGTCGTCATGTACGCGTTGTCACATCGCCATAGCTATGTTTCATAGCCGTTCAATCAACGCCATTCCAGCTTTGTGATCTGACTCTCATCGTGCTGTCGTCGATACACCTTTCACTTCTATCCAGTGGTCCAGATTGCCTAATAGCTTAGGCGATATGCCTGTGTTCGAGGTCGCGATGCCGTCGTGGTCGTCGCATCGTCGTCAGTTGAACTTTGTCATTGAACTATCGTTATGCCGTAGTCATTACGCCATGGTCATCCCACGGTCGCCATCATGCTGTCGTCGCCACGGTGTGTTTTATATTGTTATAACATCAGTAATGCTATCCCATTGTCACCATGCGACCATCTTTGTTCCATCTCCGTTAATATTTCATCATTGGATTGTACAAAATTCATTAAAGGTCCAGCAAGACGCGCGTCAGCGCGCAGCGGGCGTCTCCCACGCAGGGACCGACAGAGAGTACCTGGCGGCTGCTACGTCGGCCTGCTGGACGGCCAATTTCTGCTCTCGTGGGCTTCGTAGGATTCTTCTCCCACTTGTCCGAGGTAGAGTCGGGCGGAGCGTTTCTACACTTCCAGAGCACATGTGCGGGCGTCGCCGTGTCGCCGCACGAGGGGCACGCGTTGTCGGGGTAGACGTCCGGGTAGATGATATGTAACGTGGCGGGGTTTGGATAGGTACCTGTCTTTAACAAGCGCAGCGTTAGCGCCTGCTGCCGGTTTAGCTTAGAGTGCGGGGGCGGAAAGAGACATCGTCCCAGGTAAAAGTGTTTAGTGAGTTCGTGATACGTTACTGGAGCATCCCTGTTCGCCTCAAACTCGTCAAGACGCGGTTGCCCAGGGGTGAAGACGCGGTCGGTAAGCGCGCGCCCGGCGTAGTGGGCTGTCTCGTAGAGGTTCGATGTGGCGCCCGGGATCCAACCCAGGTGCACGGGAAACCAGGTGACGGTGTGGTGCTTGAGCATGCTCGGATCAGCGTCGCGGAGGACGCGTAATGCCTGGTCGGCGACGACTCCTCTCTCGAACGCTTTGATGGCCGGATTTGAGTAGATGAATATTACTTCTCACTTGTCTACGAGTATTTGCAAGACTATGGCCACAAACTCCGCACATCAGGGTCGCCTGCGACTACCGTGGATGCGTTGAGGGTCTGCTGCGAGGGCAAGACCGCCACCGCGGCGAAGGCTCTGTTGCCGTGGTAGACGGCGGCGTCCACGAACGCGACACCATTCGCTTTCTTATCTAGTTATTTGAGGAAAGCAGTCACCCGGGCAAGGCGCCTGCCTCGATTGTGTTCCGGATGTAAGTACGGTTCACGGAATGGGTGCGATCGTGATCAGGTTGCGGAGCTCGCAGGTAACCGACGTAAACTCGTTGGATCATGGGTGGTCGCTGGGAAGTAGCCGAGCTCCCGCATAATCTGGCGACCCGTCTTGGTGGTCGCAGTCGTATTAACTGCGCTCTCTCCTGAGCCTCAGCGATCTCTTCGAGCGCATTGTGCAACCCGAGCTCGAGAAGTCGATGAGTCGGCGTGGTGACTGCGAGCCCGAGGGCCCGCTTCACTACCATTTGGATGAGTGTATTGAGCTTGTCACGCTCGATTGCTTCCAGTTGTGCATTGCTGCGACGCAGGTAAAGTGACATAGGATGAACGCGTGTACGAGACGTAGCAGATTGTCTTCTTTGAGGCCGTCTTGACGGTTGGACACTCTGCGTACGAGTCGTGTCGCGTTGTCCGTCTTTGTCTTCAGCTTGTGGACCGTTTGAATGTTTTGGAATGAAGATTGTGTGGGCCTGCTTCCAGCCATCAGGTAACTCGCCCCGCCCGCATGCGTCATTGATGGCGTCCGTGAGATACAGGACGAACGGGCTGTCAAAGTTTCACAGGTGCTTGTTGGTTATGCCATCGGGGCCCGGGGTGTAATAGCCGTTGAGTTCGTCGAGAGCGCGGCGCACCTCTTCGACGGAAAATTCGGTGTCGAGGAGGGTGTTGTTGCTACCGGTGTAATCGGTATGTAGGGTCGGCACGCCTGTGGGTAGCGGTAGGTACTTTTGCACAAGGGTATTGCCTTCGGCCTGGTGAAAGACTAGTGAGCTAGGGGCGCTGTTCGTGCCGGTGTTGATGTCATCCAGCAGGTCTTTTAGGAGGTCCCACGTCTTCCCGTTGTGGGCCTGTCCGCCAACCGAGTTAGAGGATTCGTGTTTCATTATGTTCTAGTTCAATTGTGCAATGCACTTGTGGAGCCTGCTGTTGAGACACTGGTTCTTCGATCGGGTCAATAGAGATTGTTTGGCCTCAAGGAACTGCGCGAGGCGGCTGTCTATCTTCTCCGCAGGCATGTCCGTACTGACTGTTTTTGTGGCCTTACCCACATCGGCCTTGAGCTAAAACGTAAACGTCTCGAGGTGCGGGGCAGTGTTGAGAGGGAGTATGGCGGCGCCAGTACTGCGAAAGAGGTCCCAGTCGACCCACGTGTATGACTTCGGCTTCCTGACGAAGGTGGGCAAGTGCACGGCCAGTGTGAGATGGTCGCTGCCAAGATCCTCCGCGAGACTGGACCAGCGGGCATCGACTGTGTTCTTCACAAGATTGAGATCGGGGATGGTGTCTCTGTCCATGGACGTATTGATGCGGGTGGGGAACGCCTTGCCCGTCACTAGGGTGAGATCCAGGTCATTAGCATGCTGCCACAGTGCGGTACCCTGGGGGGTATCATACACATAAGCAGAGGGACGATGCGCAGAGATAAAGTCGCAAGCTATGACGAGCGGGTTTGAGCCTTCAAGATGGATGGCTCCCTAGAATAGGTGTCGGAAACGTTGACTCTTTTATCTGGGACTGCAGTACACGTAGAGGACGTACGTACTTTGTCGGGACGTGTCGATGGGGAGAATCTCCGTCATGACATTGGCCTCGTCGGACGTGACAAGGTTGCGTGCGGGACAGGTGAGCATTTTATCCACCAGCCTGGCAGTACCTCGCGGTACCTCTCGTGGGGCCGGGTAACCATTGGTGACCAGAAAACGTGGCGGTGTGTGTGAGAGTTTCTGGCAATAGGATTACGTGGGGCGTGGCGTCATGGCTGCGGAGCTATTGATGCATGGAGGCTTTCCGCGCAGTGCAACTCCTGCAGTTCCACTGCCACATGGGTTACACTTCATTTGGGATGGCCATCTTGATGCATGTAGGGGTCGGCCCTGGGCGCCCGTCGTTTGGAAGGGGGCCGCGTGTTGGGGTGGAGTGGGCGTGGGGTGTTGTAGCGAGACGGCTTACCTGCGGCAATGGCAGGGGCTACGACGTTTTCTAGATAATGTTCGACTTTCATCATTTCCTTCCGCCGAACAACAGGTTATGCAGTGCTCAAGCGACCACTTGGTGGCAACTGTAAATTGATACTTATCCAAACTCGCTAGCATATCATAGATTCCTCCCTGGGATCTATCATGACCGCACATGCAAAGTTTGCGGTTTAGAATCTTCTACACTAAGACACATGCTCTCGGCATGTGAGCCAAAGACAATAGGCGTTAATCGCGGTGTTCTCTTGGCGAGGTGGGCCAATGCCCTGCACAGCTCCACGCTCACTGACCAAAACTAGGCTGTCTAGCAGGCCTGCGAAGTGGCGACTAGGCAATGCCTGGATAACCCGACGTGGGAGACCTGAGCCCGGGTCATCAATCTGCAGGACACTCAATAAAAGTTTTTACGAACCAACAAAATAGCCGAGAGGGTGTAAACTACCATTAATTTTGGGCGGCCTTCAAGTCGGGCATTGTCTATTAAATATGTCAAACAGGTAATTCACGCTCGTGCCATTCAATCAATTTGAATTACATTGATGATGTTTGTCCAAAAACAAGAAAGGGGCTGACAGATGGAAGAGCACACTGTGGTATAAAGTTTGTAAACAGGGATGAAGTGCCTCAGACAGGCTGGCCAACGTTTCGATAGGAGGACCTATCTTCGTCAAAGGCGGCCTCGTCATCCTCGGCGTGTTAGTTTTAAAGGGTTAGTGCAGTGACGTCACGTGCGGGTGTTGTCGCTGGCGGCTGGTTTTAAAGAGAGAGATTACAAGAGGAAACAAGCGCTGTCGTCCGCCGTCTGTGAGCTTCATTCTCAAGACGAGGAGACAAGAGCATGAGAGTGGGCACGCGGGAGAAAAGAAAAGAAATAGAAGCAGAAAAAAAGGAAAAAAAAGGAAAAAATAAAAAAGGGGGGTGGGGAAAACCAGGGCGGCACCAAGACAGACAAAAAGGGGGAGTGAAAGAAAGAGAAGAGGGAAATCTTTAAGAAATACGGGGGCTTGGGAGCGTGTTGGGGATGCGAAAGGTTAGGAGGTATTCAGGGGGAGTCGTTGGCGGCATGTTTTTGAGGCATTAACACGGCCGGTCAAGCGGTACGCGCGCGAGTAACACAAAAGACAAAAAAAAAAAAAAACCGGAGAAAGGAGAAAACCCAGACAAAAAACAAAAAAAAAAAGAAAAAAAACATGAGTTGAAAGTGGCTTGAGTAGCATAGTAATAATACGTCGAGTAATTTTGAAATAGTTAAGGTGGCGACGAGGAGTCTGCGGTGCAATGTATGGGGTGACTGAAAGGCAGCGGCATGGTCCTTCAAGGGGCACTGCCCCACGCGCTTAACGTAGGTGTCGTTACGGCGGCATCCAGAGATGTCGATACTCTGGGTTGAGGCGCCGAAACAGGCATATTGACTTCGGAATGTGTTGTCGAGGGGATCTCAAGAGAAAAAAAAAAAAGGATAAAAAAAAAAAGGGGGGGGAGGGGGGGAGGGTAGGGAAGGGAGAGGGGGAGGGGGGTCGAAACCGGTATAACAAACAGTAGGGTGACGCGCGCAGAAGGGGGCAAGTGTACATGGAAGAAGGGGATCGTACAGTTGGTATAGACGTAAAAACCTGAAAGAGTACAATAAAATAAGTAGTAGGCAGGAAAAGATTTTTTTCCCCCACTTTTCCCCCTCCCCCTCCCTTTCTCCGAAATGGAAGAGTACGTGAGGTTAAGAATTAAAGTTGGCTGGTGGCCTAATGTGTTTTGTGTATTGGTTGATGATATGAGAGTTTCAGATTTAAGTTACAGCTTTTAAAGATTCTAAGTTGCCGCGTGCCAAATTAATTCCTGTCGGGTGTAGGCAATTAAACTTGTGTATGAGGTATGATTCCGTATACTTCCTTTCGCGAGGGGAACGGAAATTTGTTTGTAGTATATAGAGCCTTGCTTTGTCAAACATATGTCCATGTTCATTAAAGTGGCTGGCTACTGCTTTGGGTAAATTGTGTTTTGTGTCCGCGCGGTGACCATTGAGTCTTGTATTAATTTGTTGTCCAGTCTCACCTATGTATTGTTTGCTACAAGCGGCGCATTCTAGACAGTAGACTACGTTGCTTGATGTGCAGGTGAAAGCCGAAGTTACCTTGTGTGTGTAATTCGACGCTGTACTTTTTACTGTAAAAAGTACAGCGTCGAATTACACACACAAGGTAACTTCGGCTTTCACCTGCACATCAAGCAACGTAGTCTACTGTCTAGAATGCGCCGCTTGTAGCAAACAATACATAGGTGAGACTGGACAACAAATTAATACAAGACTCAATGGTCACCGCGCGGACACAAAACACAATTTACCCAAAGCAGTAGCCAGCCACTTTAATGAACATGGACATATGTTTGACAAAGCAAGGCTCTATATACTACAAACAAATTTCCGTTCCCCTCGCGAAAGGAAGTATACGGAATCATACCTCATACACAAGTTTAATTGCCTACACCCGACAGGAATTAATTTGGCACGCGGCAACTTAGAATCTTTAAAAGCTGTAACTTAAATCTGAAACTCTCATATCATCAACCAATACACAAAACACATTAGGCCACCAGCCAACTTTAATTCTTAACCTCACGTACTCTTCCATTTCGGAGAAAGGGAGGGGGAGGGGGAAAAGTGGGGGAAAAAAATCTTTTCCTGCCTACTACTTATTTTATTGTACTCTTTCAGGTTTTTACGTCTATACCAACTGTACGATCCCCTTCTTCCATGTACACTTGCCCCCTTCTGCGCGCGTCACCCTACTGTTTGTTATACCGGTTTCGACCCCCCTCCCCCTCTCCCTTCCCTACCCTCCCCCCCTCCCCCCCTTTTTTTTTTTATCCTTTTTTTTTTTTTCTCTTGAGATCCCCTCGACAACACATTCCGAAGTCAATAAGCCTGTTTCGGCGCCTCAACCCAGAGTATCGACATCTCTGGATGCCGCCGTAACGACACCTACGTTAAGCGCGTGGGGCAGTGCCCCTTGAAGGACCATGCCGCTGCCTTTCAGTCACCCCATACATTGCACCGCAGACTCCTCGTCGCCACCTTAACTATTTCAAAATTACTCGACGTATTATTACTATGCTACTCAAGCCACTTTCAACTCATGTTTTTTTTCTTTTTTTTTTTTGTTTTTTGTCTGGGTTTTCTCCTTTCTCCGGTTTTTTTTTTTTTTTTGTCTTTTGTGTTACTCGCGCGCGTACCGCTTGACCGGCCGTGTTAATGCCTCAAAAACATGCCGCCAACGACTCCCCCTGAATACCTCCTAACCTTTCGCATCCCCAACACGCTCCCAAGCCCCCGTATTTCTTAAAGATTTCCCTCTTCTCTTTCTTTCACTCCCCCTTTTTGTCTGTCTTGGTGCCGCCCTGGTTTTCCCCACCCCCCTTTTTTATTTTTTCCTTTTTTTTCCTTTTTTTCTGCTTCTATTTCTTTTCTTTTCTCCCGCGTGCCCACTCTCATGCTCTTGTCTCCTCGTCTTGAGAATGAAGCTCACAGACGGCGGACGACAGCGCTTGTTTCCTCTTGTAATCTCTCTCTTTAAAACCAGCCGCCAGCGACAACACCCGCACGTGACGTCACTGCACTAACCCTTTAAAACTAACACGCCGAGGATGACGAGGCCGCCTTTGACGAAGATAGGTCCTCCTATCGAAACGTTGGCCAGCCTGTCTGAGGCACTTCATCCCTGTTTACAAACTTTATACCACATTGATGATGTTTGGAGTTTAATGGCGCAAGGGCCAATAAGTGCGAAACACTGCCAGAAAATCGCATGAAATGAAAATCAGTATGCATGTAACTTGGCTGTATAGTTGCCTAAGGTATTCGCTGTAAAATGCGTCAAGTATACTGTATATGTAATAAATCTGAGACATATGACGTGAGTAGTGAACGTAACGTATATGTTGCAAAGAGGATCTAAGATTAAATGTGAGAATATTCAGGTATTACTAAGGCTTCAGACGGGCTACTGTGCTCCAGGGCATGGAAACAATGTGTTCTAAATGCAACATTCTCAGAAGTGGCCTCCTATAACAGGCTGTGTGACGGAGCATTTGCGCGTTTACATACAGTAAGCAAACGTGATTTTAAAAAGGTAAAATTGATTTGGTGTCAAAAATAGGATCATTGGAAAGGAAAATTGCTAGATAAAGTGAAATTTGCTGACCACATTGTAGACAAAATAATTTTTATTTCTTTTCAGCTTCTATTTCAGAACATTGCGGTAGTACATGCAGGTGAGTCAACGTCTCGGCAAATTTATTACAGGTAAGTGCGGTCATCGCCTGTGAACAGGTACGAGCGTGCGTTATATGTGTACCCGATTCTTAGTCGACACATGATGTTCTCGGCTCGTGTTGTCTTGTTATAGGTGGCCACTTCCCTAAGTGCGCTTTAATAACATGCAGCTTACTAAATGTTTCTATACCCCGTGAGTGCTGCCAATAGCTTCTAAAATTTTTTTGTGGTAAACGCTTCAAGCATGTGCCAGGAACAGCTACTGAGTTGGCAGCTTTTGTTGCTATTGGTATGGCGGTTTCGTCTGCCAGCATATTGCCTTCGACCTCTCTGTGCCTAGGAAGCCGGCATATTTAGACATGCGGGCTAGACATATATGCTGTAAGCAGAAGGGTATTAAGAGAATTGGACACACCATGTTTCTTTTGCGGAACCTCAAAGATTTACAACACTTAAAGATTCAGTGAATATATAGGCTTTTTGTGTATTTATGTTCTTGACTTGCTTCGCTGCCGGCAGTACTGTATATGATTCAGCCGTAAAAAAATCGTTTCTAAGAACAGTACATCGTATTCAGAAAACGATTGTCCTAATGCTCCTAAAGACACGCTAGCCTGTGACCTTGGTGCGTGAGTGCAATACTCTGTGCATGCATACTTCGCCCGAAGTTCACGAAAGTACATATAATTGTGTTCCTCTCGGGCCTGCTTTGATGTTTGACATTTATCAAGGATATGTCACATTCTAGCGGCTCTCGCTGTCATGGCGTTAGCAGCTTTGTTCGAGACAATAGACAATGTTCAAGAAATGTCATATCCTATATTCACTGAGCTCCCTTACACGCAGTGAGAAGGGCTCTGAAGCCCTGGGCCAATTATTGAAAAGTGAGGCAGAGGACACATTGTTTGCAGTTTTGTAACAAGGCTGTTCAGGATTTGAATGTACTTTCAGATAATATGCTCAGCTCGAATGCGACCTTTGTAGATGGAGTTATATCTCGTTTGATTCTACGTAGAGACTTTCCACAGGACTTGCGCCAGTCGCGATGCGGATACATAACAAGTGAAGAGGGCCCAGAATTTTAATGCACTTAGTCTTGCAAAATTATAAATTATAGCACCTTATTTAAGGCCTGAGGGGACGAGAATGTAGCAAAAGTTCAAGAGGCTCCTGCATTTATTACCCCGTGCTGAGTGCGTCAGAAGTTTGAGAAGGTTAGTTGTCTTCAGACATTTCGCCTTCGCATATTTAAAATAAGCAATGAAAGTAAGCTCAGTGCGTGGAATGATTCCTAGGAATTTCAGTTCATTGCACAAAGATAGTTAATCCAGGTTTATTGTAAGACTTGGCATTGGATTGATGGCTCTTTTGTTTCAGAAGAGGATGCACGTACGTTTCTGTGCGTTTATTTTAAATTCATTTAAGTCCGTTCGTTTAGAGACTTAGTTTAATCGAAGCCGCACCTGCGGTTTGCCGATAGCAACATTCCATTATTTCAAACTCATCTGCACAGCATCGATTTACAGGGAAAAAAACATTATGCGTGGAATGTCTTCATGCAGGGAATTTATTTTTACAACGAAGAGTGCGCAAGGAAATACGCCACCTTGTGGCATATTAATTTCCTGGGTGAATGATCTTGATAAAGGACACACGATTCTTACGGGAAATATACAGTTAGACAAGCAGCTTTCTGCTGTGTTCAAGATATTACTACAGACGCCCATCATGGAAAGATTTCGCAGAATCACGAAGTGCTATGATGGGTCATACGTTTTCACTAGCTCTATAAGCACCGAAACTAAAAACTGCTTAGGTGTAAACGCATCTCTAGCATCTCTAATGTTTCCCTCCATGTGAATAAGGCGGTCTATTGTAGACCTGCCTTACGGAAAACAACATTGGAAGGGGTCTAGTATGTAAACTTATTAGGCAGCGGTTCATCATTTGTTCAAACAGTTGGCAAAGACAGCGTGCTGCCACTATTAGCCTGTATAATCTGGCTAACGACGGCTCTTCACCTTAAGTATCGGTATTAGAGAACTGCGCGGGCAAGTTTTTGAGGCCCGAGTCCTGCCCGAGCCCGAAAGTAGCATGCGTTCGCCCGCCTGGCCCGTATCCGACCCTGGACCGAAAGATGCCGACCGGGCTCGCCGACACGACCCTACCTAGCGCAGTGCTGTTCAACCCATTAGCCCTTGAGCCTATACAAGTCTACCTAGAATTCCTGGTTATCCTGAAACGAATGTAATGTGATCAACGGGTGATAGGTGGTTTTCAAGCTGCATGAAAGGAATTTCGTGCTTTGCGTCCCTCTTGCTGTTTACTTTAATAGTACGAGAGATAAAAAATCATTCTATTTCATCGCTTGCTAAACACGCACAGATAATTATTCAAATATTTGGTCTGAAAACACTCATATACAACGGCCAGTTAGGAAAATAGGAAGAAATCAGTCCAGCAACCGCCACTCGGAGTGGCAGAATGTCAGCTTTCAATTAAGCAGGAAGATATAAAGAAAGTGCATTGGTCGATCCCCATGCTCGTATCTTACAGTGTAATATGAACGGTCGTACTAGGTTTTCTGAATAGTTATGCGGCAATATACTACATCGAAAACACAGGTGAACACTCATGCACACAGCCAGCCACTTCAATTCACTTTTGAACGCCATAATAACAATTGCGCATACAGTGAGGAACAGGAGCCAGTAAATTTACGCGAACGTAAATTTAAATACGCTGGCCTATTAAATTTCAGGCATACCATAACACATGCCCGCTAGAAGTTTTTTTTTTCACTAAATAGAAGTTGGTGGTAAGCGAGGCTAAAGCTAGCTTGCCGTCCTACTTCCACTTGTAATGTCATTTTGATTGCTTTATTCCGCTTCATTATACTGGTATAAGTATTTCAGTCGACATTTTAGGCATCCATGTTTAGTAATATATACAAGTATTGACTTTGTCTACTTTTGTTTCAGTGCAGTGGAAATACAACGTAGGCAACGTAGGTTTCTTTCTCGTTAGATTGGAATATGATCGGCTTGTTGGTTCACGTGAATTGGCATAGAACCTACCTAGTGTTAGAAAAACATATACAAGACATCGAGGACGAGGATTGAGCCTCTTAACGTGTGCCAGCATCACTGAAATGAAAATTTCACTGTGACAAAAATATTTTCTGTGTGCTCGTTTCTTTTTCACAACCCTGTTATCAATGTTGGCGTCTTGCAGGTTCTGCGTAGGCTGAGAATTTTTATCTAAGAAGAATAGGCAATTTGGTATATTTATTTAGTTCGACTTATTCTGCGATAAACTACTGTAGCATATTCAACTCGCTTGAATAAATAATGAAGATAAATAATGGAAGCTAGTAGCCAGTTCCACTATGCTTTACCAAAACGAAATTGTGAATGAATTTTTCAATATTTGTTTATCACCGCTTTATTTTGGTACTCTCATAGATTGTATAACACTTATCTGTTTAATGTTTTTTCTATTGTAGTCATCATGTGCAGGCAGTGCAAAGTGGCTCATCAGTGACCGCAGTCAAAAGTCTGCATATTTTTGTGCAGCAACGATATATTGGAGAAGACTCTGCCGCGAGGAAAGTCGTCTGGTCTTGCAAGATGTAACCGGCTGTGGCAAAAGTGCTCTCGTCGATGTCTCTTGGGAATTCGAAACTAAAACGAGCTTAGATACGTGCGAGAAATCTGGCGAATTTTTTGCCATGATTATCGCTCTAGCTATATAGTTTCCCATCTCTTTAGCGCTGCTGAAATGCAAGTACATTTCTAACTCGTCGTCATTTTCGATTCGACTCTGTAATGTATAGCAACTCTTGAGGCTTGCCTTTCGCCGCCACTACCGACCGCCCCAATGTGCTTCCCCTTGTTAATAGGTTGCTGCCACTGCAAAACTAATAGCACTACCTCCATCGAGCGTCAGGTGGTTGGTCTCGCAGTTGAGCACGATCACCTCTTGGATATGGAGGTCTTGATAACCTGGAAACAATGTTAACCAGAATTCTTTCCATGCAGCGAAGACAAAAAAATTCAGGCATAACCAATCTTAAGATGACAATCGAAATTAATGCGATTATATCTAGAGACCTATATAGACACCTATATTTAGAATCTGTAGCGGTCCTCCTGAGATTTGAAGTGCTTGAGCTTTAAGCGGCATATATGGTCTCCGTGATTGGTACGCTTTCTTATGAACACCCCTCGCCAAGATTATCTGGTGCCGGTAGAACGACAACCATACGCCTGTGTCGTATGCAGTCGCAACGATCGAATCACAAGGAAGAAATGGCTTCGATGAGAATGGTGAAGGCAATATGAGGACGACCGCATGACGACAATGGAATTATTCGGAAATGTTGTAAATAATGTTGTAAGTAATGTCTTGACGACGGTGGGCATATTCAAATTGATTGCGGATAGCATAATTATAACGGAATGAAGGATAAAGTGTGGTGATGGAACGACGAAGGCGGTATGGCGACGACGCCATTGCAACAATTGGATGAGAAGTAGGCAGTGACGGTGATGGCGCGACAACGGCGTGACGACGGTGACCTGGCGGCAATTGAATGATGACAAGTACACGAGAATGATGGGGTGACGATGACCACGTAACAACGACTGTATAGCGAAAACATAAAGAATAGAGTAAAGAAATATAACCTTGAGGAAAAGGACTGCAAAACGCGACTGGCGATTTCCGCCCGCTGATATCCATCCGGCGGTACCAAGTCAAGCGGAAGGCGACGTGGTGGATTGCCTCTGCAAACACGCCTTAGAGGTACCGATACAGTGGACATGGTAACCACGCCTTGACGATGACGCCTCATATACCTCTGTATGCGCAAGCCTGTACAACGATCCGATTTTTTATGTTGGGCACACCATCGGCTATGGGAAACGACGGACGCTGTGTTTCCCGTCCGAAGATAGGCGCACTGCAGTAGCAGCCTCATGAATTAACTACCGACGCCACCCAATACGCCCTTTCCATGACATCTCAGCGCCTCGTGGACAACCTCTACGCACCTTCATCGGGCACAATGACGTCACACTGTGCCTCGTGACGTCATGCCTGCCGGGTAGAAATCTGTGGCCAACATCGTCGAGCTTAAGTGGACACGGCAACCCCACCGGGACGATGACGCCTCATATACGTCTATTTGTGCAGGTTAGTGATTAAAGATACGGATTTTGTTGCAACTACCTATGTATCGTAGTGTTGCCGTGTCCACACATAGTCTTGAAGTGTATTACCGACTGCTTTCAATGGCATGCCGGTTGCTCAAGCTTTCGGGAAATGTTGATCAAAATCTAGGATCCCTTGCGGAAGTAGTTCTAAACAATTTATTCAAAGCCAGAAAGATCTCTTGGAAAAATGTACTCTAATACATGAAAAACTGGCAACGTCTGAAGTGGGTAGGACGGTAAAAGAAGCTCGAGGTCTCAGATGATAGTCAAATAAGGTTTTCAAAGATTAAAACTCCTGTGAGTAACTACGACACCAGCATTGTTATGCTCTGTAAACAACTTGATAATTTAGCAAATCGGTCCCACCGTAACAATCCGATCGTACGAGGAACAGAGGAAGAAAGTGGAAAGGAAGAATAAATGATAATATTTTTGAGGCAGTGGTGGGACCGAAAGTAACCACGACTGAAAGAATACAGCGCCTAGGTTAGAAGCCCCTCGATAAAGATCGTCCAGTTTTCATTGTGATTTCAGGGAGAAACTGAGTGTCTTAAAGAACTGCTTCAAATTGAAAGGACAGGAAATCAGCATTTGAGAGTATTATTCGCAAAGAAGGTTTGAAATACGAAAAAACCTCTGCGGTTCAACAGCAGACGAAAGGCAAAAGGGAGTGAACGTCATGGTTGTGTTTGACAAGCTGAAGTTGAATAATGTCATGTATGCCTGGAATGAAAGTACTGATACAAGGCACAAGCACCATGCCTCTTTTCCACGAGAAACAAATCACTTGAAAAGCCCAGGCCTCGACAATTCATTATCATAAACCTGAACGCCATAAGTATATTAAATAAATTGATTGAGTTAGAAAGCATAGTCTTAGAACACGAACCTGTCAAATTGGCAGTTACTGAAACGTGGCTTCATAAGGATATCTAGCATGCCGAAACTACTCCTCCCAACTATATAATAGCCAGAAAAGATGGGGAAGATACAGGTGAGGGAGTTGCAATTATAAAAAAAGATACCAGAACATTCTCTGTTTTGCCAGGCATAAATGTCATCGAGGCACTGTGGATTAAGACAAAGATAACTGCACAGTTTCCATTGTGACCGTCTACAAATTCTCGAGATCACCTGTTGAGCTACGGGCAAAGTTGCAGTATTTTATGAATTCGCATCTATCACGCGATACTAAGGTTCTCTTGCTTGGGGATTCTATTCTGCTTGGGATTGGCAGGTCTTCAAGATTTCCTGGCACACGAGGTGCCTAGTTGCGAGCAGTTGCTAGCTCTTGCCTTTTGTCATAATTTATTTCAGGTTGTAACCGAGTAATAGAAGGATATTTCCTACGACATCATACATTCTCGATTGCACCTTTGTATCCGAGCGCGAAAGCTCATCTGTCCGTGAGTGCGAAAAACTCGACGGATTATGGGATCACATGATGGTTTTGTTGTCGTTAGACGCATCAATAGAGATAACGAGTACTCATTCCCGCACAACTTTCTCTAATTTTAGAACCGCCGATGAGGTTGTGGTAACACACTTTCTTGAGTTTTCACTCTGATTTTGTGCAGCTTTACGACTCTGGTGCGAGTACAGACCGATTATGGAACCTCTTTTCTCAAATAACAGCACGTTGTGTTAACCAGTATATCCCGAAACAAACTAGGCGTACTAATAAAGGAAGTCCTTGGATCAGTAGAGATAGACTTCATTTTAAACGGAGACTAAAACGTAACAGGAAGGTGGTTTCAGTAAAGCCTCACCCTGAAAAGAAAATTTGCATTGCCCGTGTGAGCACGGAATTGAAGCTCCTGCTAAAGGAATCCAAAGAAAGGTTTTGTAACACTAACGAAGTTTCTTTGTGACACCCCTCATAAATTTAGGCGTTACATTATTCCGTCATCCGTTATGCACCTTGCTGCAGAAGAAGAGGATGACTAAGAACATACTGAAAATGTCTTATTTTTCATCTGTGTTCAAACACGACAATAATGTTCTACCGCCTTTTTTGATGAAAATTCAGAACCGCCTTATGTTATGTATTATGTTCAAATTTCTCCTCTTTCACTCCTGTTACAGTCCCTCGTGGACTGACAGAATCAATAAATGAGAAAAAAAGAATGAAATGATACTCAGGATCAGCTCAGCCCACAGGATCCCCTCCTTCCCGGGAACGGCTAAGCCACGCCCCGCTAAGCATAGGAAGGTCCATTCCTTTTGTTCTCGGGTTCGTGGTATCGCCGCACGCAAAACGGCAGCTCACGCATACGACCCGGCGGAGTCAATGAAATTTAGATAGCTTGAGCGGAGCCATAAAATATCACTTATAATGCTGTGCGCTACTCGAAGATGATGATGTCGACCCTTCAACTTAGTGGGACTCTCGGAGTTAGTCATTGACAGTACCCATAAGTGGCCCCTGGCTTATCTAAAGATGACGACGTGTCTCTTTGACTGGCTTCCATGTTAGGCAGTACCTGCCACCCGTTCTAAATACACATTGTAAATACTTTTCCTACTGTGTTTCTACCTAACATTTGCTTAGTGGAAGTGCGGGGTGTCAATCCCCGTACCTCTTGCCTACTTGAGAAAAATAATCTACTGCCGGGAATCTATCGCGCTTCTGTGCAGATGTTCACGCTAAGGAATGGTGCCTGATATCGGCGTAGCGTGTACCTTGATGATCCTGATCTGCTCCTAGTTATGCCATCACAGTTGCGCTCCACCGTTCGTCGTGAGCTTCAAGACGCCCCAAGCGCTGCTCACCTTGATTTTACTCGCACACATGACTGCGCGTGCCTTCGCTTCTGTTGGCCTGGCCTAGCACGATGAGTGCGGTGTAATGTCAGTGTCTCTGTCCATGCCATCAATGCTTCGTCGATGCCACAAGGAACGGTCTACGCTTTCTGCTGGCCCATCGATCTCCACCTGAGCTCCCCCTTCCGTGTCGATGTGGGCTTTCTCGGACCCTTTCCTAGATCTGCTTTATGAAACAAACGGGTTACTTCGCTCCCCCTGCGCGACGCGCTACACAATGACACGAGCGCTGGTGACCAGCTGTGCTACAGACGTGCCGTACGTTCTCCTCCATGACGTAATTTTACTACACGGTGCCCGACGTCAATTGCTGACTGAGCGAGGCCGTACGTTCTTCTCTAAAGTCACTGACAATATCTTGCACTGCCGCTTGATGCAGCCCAAAATTGCCACATTATGCAAACCCAGATGAGTGGGCTCACCGACCGCTTGAATCGAACCAGAATCGACAAGATTTCAAAGTTCGGGCCCGCTGACCACCGTGATTCGGAATTCGCACTACCGTGCGACACTGCTGGACTTGTCCTTTACCGTTTGTTCGGATGGGAACCAAGTTTATGGTTGGACACATTAGACAGGCCAGGCCAGTTCACGGGCTGGTTACGTGCGGCGGATAGCCCATAATAGTCTCGCTGCTTCTCAGGGCAATCAGAAGCGTGTTTCCTACCAGCGGCACCGTGACGAACGTTTTACTACGGGTTCCATCACGCTACTTTTGTCCCCCTTCCGATGTGTGGCTGTTTGTGAAAATTTCCTACAAGATTGTGAACTCCAGTCCCACTACATCTTCCTTTCTGTTGTACAGGGACGTGGTCCACATTTCGAGACTCAAGCATTACCACCCTTCTTCTGCTGTAGGTCCTTAGTGGCGTAAGCTGCCACTTCTGCTGCCGACGCTCATGCTATGTGCTACTCGTAGATAATGATGAACCTTGGATTGAGTTGGACGTACTCATAACCAGCCACTGGCTGATCTGAAGACCACGACGTGTCTTGCCTTATAGCCGCGGGCTTCCCGGTTGGCCATTGTTTGCTACCTGTTATAAATACACCTTGTAAATTGTTTTTCCTACTGTGCTTCCACGTTTATTGGATATTGTCACGTGGTGGTGACCTTGAAGAACACAGTAGCAATACTGTGAACCATAAAACTGACTTCTATTGGGCAAACCTGCGCCCACAAGACAGGCTACACTTATAGCACAACGATAGCGGCGAACAAGGTCGGCGATCGTCGAAAATCTGATCAGCGGGTCCAGCGCGTCGGTGAACGTGCCAGACTAATCGTCGGGACCCGCGTGCCTTCAGCGAAGTTCTACGCCATTCGCGTAAGGCGATGAAATCAAATAACACAAGGTTTGACGACAACAGACAGCGGATAGAAGCATCGATAACTTTTCAGAAAGTTCGGACACATGCAGGCGCGTCCCGCGCTCTGCGATAACATTGGTTAAGCAGCTAAACGTGGTCGCCGAATAAAGATAAGTACACGTGTCACTATTGTGGTATACAAAACTGGGCGTCATGTTCTGATTATCATTTAAGCTTTCTAATTAAACTGCGTTACATATTTGGTAGTGGTTGCTATGCTTTCCCGAACCCTGGAACTCCGCACTTGGAAGTTCCCTGCCATCATGCCTGACGACGAAACAAAACCCCACCGCTGACATTGTCCATCTTTCTATGTGCCGGCTCACTGCGTCAACGGAATCGAGGAATCTTCAGTGCCTCCGACGAAAACTACGTCGAAGATTTCCTCTGATCCTGCGAGCGTGTGATTGCAAACAACAAATGCGAAGACACTCGTAAATTGAACAACGCGGTCTTCTACCTTACGGACGTTGCGAACGTGTGGTTCCGCAAATACGAAGCTGGCCTTTCGGACGGCCCACGGTGCGAAAGCTTCGTGACGAAGAGCACCGCTTGCGCAACCGTTCCCAAGAGCCCGGTGCGAACTTCATCAACTGCATAGAAAACGTTGTCGACCTTTGTAAGGCAGTCAATGCATCAATGACCGAACCCGACACCATCCTTCATATTTTGAAGGGCATCTAAGACAAGACCTTTCGAATGCTCTAATCGAAAAACCCACAAGCCGTCATCGAAGTCGCTGTCCTTTGTCAGAGATATGAAATTCTCAGACTTCTCCTGACCCGGCGTTCATCTACCCAGATGCCTTTATCTCGAGCTCAACCCCAGTTCACGACTGCGGAACCTGCTCTGCGAGATGAAAGAGTTTATTCGAGCCGAAGTCGCTCGGCAGCTCTCTCGGCTCACTGCCGTTCTATGTCCTACGGCGTCGTTGACTCGAACACTGCAACCAGTAATACAGGAGCGAGTATCTGAGGCTATTCCATACCCACGTGCATTGTCGCCGGTGCCTGCACCACTACCGTACGCCAACGTTGTATCACGGACCCTGCCGCCGTCGTCGTCGTCCCCCCCCCCCCCTCCCGCTGTCACCCGCTGTATCATCACAATGCAAAAAAGGGGTAAGACATGCAGACACGGACACAAGAGAAGAGATGTGGGCAACACGAACGCCAACTATCAACTGAAGGATGCACTGAGGCAAAAAAAAAAAACAATAAAGACGCAGAACTCATCTGCGCAAGCTCTAGAATTGCAGCGCCATGCGAGGCAGCCATTCTAGAGCACGCGCAGATGACTTTTGTGTCTTCTTTCTTTTTCGCCTCAGTACTTCCTTCAGGTGATAGTAGGCGTACGTGTTGTTTACTTCTCTTCTCTTGTGTCCATGTCTGCACGCCTCATCTCTTTTTTTGCATTATGAATCTTTAGCAACTAGCTCAGCTTTCTGTCGTTCTAATGTATCATCACGTCGACTTGCTTCCGCGTTTCCCACTAGGTTAACAGCCAACCGTCACGCCCGACAAACACACCCAATATGTTTCTATTGTGGCATGCCTGGTCATGTGGCTCACTTCTGTAGACGTCGTTCATTGGTTTCCCCGAGCTGACCAACCTGCAAACTACTACGTCTCTACAGTTACGTTCTAAATGTGGCCTCCTTGAATCACATCCGACTTCTCCACGCATGGCCGATTCACACCGCACTACCGCTGCCCGTGATCGCCACTCGCCATCTCCACGACGCTGTTCGCTTTCCCCAATGCGTCGTCGTCCTACTCCTACCGAGCAGGAAAACTAGTCGCCGCAGTTCCCGAGGCAAGAACTGCATCCGTGTCACACACCACAAGGCCTCGCTCAGCCGCGGCAAACGTTACCGAAGTTTGTCTGGACGGGATTGCTGCACTCGCAGTAGTCGACGCAGGAGCTCCCGTTTCCGTAATTACAGAAAAATGCCTTCGCTCGCTCAAGAAAGTAATGACACCCTTGTCTGCACTGTTTCTTTGTACAGCAAGCACACAGCACCACTTCCATCCGTTTCGCTGTTGCTGCATGCACTAACCGTGTCACCAGTCAAGAACTCACGTACGCAGTCGGCCTTGTTGTTATGCCTCCAAGTTCATACATCACCTTAGGGTGGGACTTCCTTCCCGATCACCAGGCGGTTATTGTCTGTTCTCGCACCGAAGTGTAATTTTCGCCATTTCTTGACGCCCATTTAAATAACCCTGATGATTATGCGGACCAACTGCTCGTTGCTGATGACACTACAATTCCTCCGCTGTCTTCTATGATTGAACTTCTTTGTTCCAAGTGTGTTACTCTGTGATGCAGGTTCTTGTGTTCAAAGGCTCTGACGGTTCTCTTAGGCGAAGCCTCCGAGAACCTAATTGCGGAGAAAGCCGTTGGTTTCAAAAACACGCACAAAAACGTTTAATAAAGCTAGAAAGAGGCATAAAATAAATAATAGAAAGAAATAGAAAGAGATAGAAAGAAAACATAAGATAAATATTCGAACAGAAACCGCGGTAAGGAAACACACTTGGGACTAGTACGGCGTTAACTTTACGCGTGTCCGGTCTGACCACGATGGCAGGGGCGCATAACAGTCTCAACGTCGAGAAGCGGCGACAAGATGAGAAAAGTTGCGCCGGTCTCACCAAAGGTCGGGGTGTTCACCCGTTGATCAGGCGACCAGAGCGCCGTAACTCTGGCTTGGAGATAGAAGGCAGGCGGCTTGGCGGCACGAGCACACGGCGGTGGCGTTCGGGCCGAGCAGCTGGGCGTAGTACTCAGGCCCGTAGCCCGACTGCTCTCGTCTTGCTCACGGGCGCAGAAGCTCGCCGGACTTGGGCAGCTGGCGGCACTACACACATCACATACTGGTGCCATTGACATTCCTGAACAGTCGCCTATTTTTGTTCATCGACTATGTTCTCCTCCCTTTGCTGTCATCACTGTAATTCATACACTGTAAAAAAAATCCGTCACTATACGAAGTGTTTCCGTCATTATACACAGTAATATCAGGTAAAAATACCGAAAGTATGTCGCATTTAAAAAATAGGGCAAACGCCTCCGTTAATATACGGAAATGCTCCTGGCTCTAATTATTGTTGACATTTTCACTGTTAAGGATGTTTAATGAAAGGTGAGAAGTAGCCGACAAACAGCAGCCTCGCAGAAGCTAACAGCCTGAGCTCTCTTGCAAAGCACCTTGTAAACGCCAATAGAATTCGACCTGACCCGGCCAAAATTCCAGCCGTGCAAGACTTTCCTTTGCCGTGCTCGGTTAAGAACCTTCGCAGCTTCAGAGATTTATGCTCGTACTTTTGTCGCTTTGTTCGAAAGTTTGCTGACATTGCTCGCCCTCTTTCCGAGCTTTTAAAGAACGGCGTCGATTTCGCGTGGGGACAGCGACAGGCCGAAGGCTTCCCCGCACTCATCAAACTATTCACGAGCTCCCCAATTTTAACCCATTTTAACCCTTCAGCACCCAGTGAAATTCGTACTGACGCTAGTGGTCACGGCATTGGCGACGTTCTTGCCCAGATTCAGCGTGGTCAAGAGTGCGTTATTGTTTACGCAAGCCGTCTTCTGTCCACGGCACAGTGCATCTATTCTATAACAGAACGAGGCTGCCTAGCGCTCATTTTAGCGATTGGTAAGTTCCGCCCACACCTATTTGGTCACCATTCCTGCGTAACTACCAACCACAACGCGCTCTGCTGGCTCTCCTCGTTGAAGGACCCTACAAGGCGTCTAAGGCGGGGCATTGGGCTTTCAAGAGTACACATGCCGACTTGTCTTACCTCCCTGTTGACCCATCGGATGCCACAGGCCTCGAATCTGACAAAAGCGCTATGTCTATCTGAGGCTTCGTGAACACCGGCGATGTGCAGAGCCGTGATCCCAATCTGCGAACCATCATGGATCGGTTAATCACGTCAACTCCTGATGCTTCCCTTCGTCTCTTCTGTATTTCCGATGGAGTCCTGCACAAATGTGCAGGACTCCGTCGCACAGCACCATCAGGGTGGACCCTGATGGAACTTACCTACTGCTGGAAGTACCGGGGCACTGTCAAACCACCGTGCTTCAACAACTCTAGAACGCGCCCACCGCTGGGCATCTCGTTGTTACTCGCACCTTAGACCTAGTCCAGCGGCCTTTATTCTGGCCCGACCGCTACCGCTCTGTGCGCCGGCATGTGACTGCTTGCGACCTGTGCTAACGCCGGGAGCCCATTGCCATGGCTCTAGCGGGGCTTTTACAACCCATAGACATTCCCACTGAGACTTGCTTACGCGTGTTACTCACCTACTTGGCCCTTTCCCTTTCTCAACTAAGCGCAACTAATACGTTTCGTTTGCAACCGATTGCGCCACGCGCTTTGCCAGTACGGGTGCTCTGCCTACAAGATGTGCCATCGACGTCGCGGATTTCCTCCTACACATCATCCTGCACCACAGTGCTCCACGCCAGTTCCTCACGGATCGCAGACGTTAGTTGTTGTCGAAAGCCATGGATGATATCCTCCAGCTGTGTTCGACCTCTCCCAGAATAGTCTTTCTCGCTACACAGGGCCTTATAAAATCTTACGTCAAGTTAATGATGTCCCAGAATCCCCTTAACAATATCGGAAATATAATTTTAGTGATTTGTGAGAAAGTGTGGCGACACAATCCCTATATAGCCAAGAAACTACTTCTGTGAGGACACCAAACATATAGGGGACATGATGGGCCTCTATACTGCTTTGAGGCCGGCTGGAGATATTGCTGCAGAAACACTAGAACGCACGTTAGAAACAAGGGGGTACAGCCCATCCATGAATAAGTTTATGTGAAATACTTATAACCAAAACTAGATCTGCTGCCTCACTTGAGAATATTGTCACGTGGTGGTGACGTTCAATAACCCAGTAGCAATACTGTGAACGATAAAACTAACATTTATTGGGCGAACCTGTGCCCACCAAACAGACTACACTTATAGCACAACGATAGTGGCGAACACGCTCGGCGATCGTCGAAAATCTGATCAGCGGGTCAAGCGCGTCGGCTTTTATACAACAGTCGTCGAATGTTCCAGACTAATCATTGGGACCCGCATGTCTTCCACAAAGTTCTACAACATTCGAGTCACGCGATGAAATCAGATAATACAAGGTTCGGCGACAACACAGCGGATAGAAGCATCGAAAACTTTCCAGAAACTTCAGATACATGCAGACGCGTCCCACGCTGTGCGATAACATTTGTTAGGCGGCGAAACGTGGTTGCCCGTTAAATATAAGTACACGTGTCAATACCCCCCCTCTTAAAAAAAATGCATCGACCCGATGCTGCATACAAATGAAAGCAATAAAGAAAAACACCCGTAGCAAAGAAAACAAAAATAAGGAAGTTCGTCAGCGTCCGTAAAAGGGTTTCAGACGCACCACGTGGACCACTTCAGATCGTGTGCGGCGCCGCTGTGAATGCGAAATTCCGTCTGGCACGACCTTATAGTCCAGTGCGCCAATACGTCGGATGATCTTGTACGGTCCGAAATAGCGACGCAAAAGCTTCTCGCTCAGTCCTCGTCGGCGCATAGGGGTCCAAACCCAAACACGCTCACCGGGCTGGTACTCGACGAAGCGTCGTCGGAGGTTGTAGTGTCGGTCCTCTGCTGGCTGTTGATTCGCAGGCGGGCGAGCTGTCGGGCTTCTTCGGCGCGCTGGAGGTAGCTAGCGACGTCAACATTCTCTTCGTCAGTTACGTGCGGCAGCATGGCGTCAAGCGTCGTCGTCGGGTTCCTGCCGTAAACCAGCTTAAACGACGTGATCTGTGTTGTTTCTTGCACCGCCGTGTTGTAAGCGAAGGTTACATACGGCAGGACAACATCCCACGTGTCTTGTGCTCGACGTCGACGTACATTGCTAGCATGTCGGCGAGGGTCTTGTTCAGGCGCTCCGTGAGACCATTCGTCTGCGGATGGTAGGCAGTTGTCCTCCTGTGACTTGTCTAGCTGTACTGCAGAATGGCTTGGGTGAGCTCTGCTGTAAAAGCCGTTCCTCCGTCGGTGATAAGGACTTCTGGGGCACCATGTCGCAGCAGGATAATCTCGACGAAAAATTTCGCCACTTCGGCTGCGCTGCCTTTTGGTAGAACTTTAGTTTCAGCAAAGCGGGTGAGATAGTCCGTCGCCACGACGATCCACTTATTCCCGGATGTTCCCATCGGAAACGGCCCCAAGAAATCCATCCCAATCTGCTGGAATGGTCGGCGAGTAGGTTCGATCGCCTGTAGTAATCCTGCTGGCCTTGTCGGTGGTGTCTTGCGTCGTTGACAGTCTAGGCATGTCTTGACGTAACGGGCGACGTCGGTGGTCAGACGCGGCCAGTAATACCTTTCCTGTATTCTCGACAGCGTCCGGGAGAATCCGAGGTGCCCAGCGGTTGGATAGTCATTCAGGGCGTGCAGTATTTCTGGACGCAGCGCTGACGGTACAACAAGAAGGTAGCTGGCGCAGACTAGTGAGAAGTTCTTCACGAGCAGGTTGTTTTGTAGCCTGAACGACGACAACCCGTGCTTAAATGCCCTAGGGACAACGTCGGTGTTCCCTTTCAAATACTCGACGAGGCATTTTAGCTCCGGGCCTGCTCGTTGCTGTTTAGTGAAGTCTTCCGCGCTTATTATCCCAAGGAAGGCGTCGTCGTCCTCGTCGTCTTGCGGCGGGGGATCGACGGGGGCGCGCGATAAGCAGTCGGCGTCGGAGTGTTTTCTTCCGGACTTGTATATTACCGTGACGTCATATTCTTGTAGTCTGAGGCTCCACCGCGCCAGCCGTCCTGAAGGGTCCTTTAAGTTAGCTAGCCAACACAATGCGTGATGGCCACTGACGACTTTGAATGGCCTGCCATAGAGGTAAGGGCGGAATTTAACTATAGCCTAATGATGGCGAGGCATTCTTTCCGCTTTTGACAGCGACCGGCTAGCATACGATATCACCCTTTCAAGTCCTTCTTTCCTCTGGACTAGGACGGAACCGAGGCCTAGGCTACTGGCGTCAGTGTGGATTTCGGTATCGGCGTCCTCGTCGAAGTGCGCAAGTACCGGCGGCGACTGCATGCGTCGTTTGAGTTCTTGAAATGCCTTGGCCTGCGGCGTTTCCCACTTGAAGACGACATCACATTTGGTTAGATGTGTTAGCGGCTCCGCGATGCGTGAGAAGTCCTTGACAAAGCGCCTATAGTAGGCACACATGCCAAGGAATCTGCGCACTGCCTTCTTGTCGGTTGGCTGCGGGAACTTTGCGATGGCCCCTGTCTTGTGTGGGTCGGGCCGTACTCCTGATTTGCTGATCACGTGGCCTAGGAACAAAAGCTCATCGTAAGCGAAGCGGCACTTTTCCGGCTTCAGAGTGAGCCCTGATGACTTGATGGCTTCTAACACTGTCGCAAGCCGCCTAAGGTGATCGTCGAAATTTCCGGCGAACACAATGACGTCATCCAGGTAAACAAGGCACGTCTGCCACTTCAGTCCGGCTAAAACCGTGTCCATGACGCGCTGAAACGTTGCAAGCGCCGAGCACAGTCCGAATGGCATGACCTTGAACTCGTAGAGGCCGTCTGGCGTGATGAAGGCAGTCTTCTCGCGATCTCTCTCGTGGACTTCTATTTGCCAGTAGCCAGACTTGAGGTCCATCGACGAGAAGTATTTAGCGTTGCTGGGCCGATCCAATGCGTCGTCTATCCGTGGAAGGGGGTACACATCCTTCTTCGTGATCTTGTTCAGTCAACGATAATCGACGCAGAAGCGTACGGTTCCGTCCTTTTTCTTTACCAGGACTACACGAGAGGCCCACGGGCTTTTCGACGGCTGGATGATGTCGTCGCGCAGCATTTCGTCGACTTGTTGCCTAATAGCTTCACGTTCTCGCGTCGAAACTCGGTAAGGGCTCTGGCGGAGTGGTCGAGCGCTCTCTTCGGTTATTATGCGATGCTTTGCAACTGGTGTTTGTCGAATCCTCGATGACGTCGAAAAGCAGTCTTTGTATCGTCGGAGAAGACTTCTGATCTGTTGCTGCTTACTCATATGAAGACTTGGATTCACGTCGAAATCTGGTTCGGGGACAATGCTCATCGGGGTAGATGCGGCTGAATCCGAGAGGACAAAGGCATTGCTGGTTTCCACAATTTCCTCGATGTATGCGATTGTCGTGCCCTTGTTGATGTGCTTGAACTCTTGGCTGAAGTTGGTTAGCATAACTTCCACTTGCCCTCCGTGGAGTCGAGCGATCCCTCTTGCGACGCAAATTTCACGGTCGAGCAGTAGATGTTGGTCGCCCTCGATGACGCCTTCTACGTCAGCGGGTGTTTCAGTGCCAACGGAAATAATAATGCTGGCGCGCGGCGGGATGCTCACTTGATCTTCGAGCACACTCAAGGCGTGGTGACTACGACAGCTCTCCGGCGGTATCGCTTGATCTTGTGACAGCGTTATCGATTTCGACTTCAGGTCGATGACTGCGCCACGTTGATTCAGGAAGTTCATGCCGAGAATGACGTCTCGTGAACACTGTTGGAGGACAACGAAGGTGGCAGGGTAAGTCCGGTCATGAACGGTAATTCTCGCCGTGCAGATCCCAGTCGGCGTAATCAGGTGTCCTCCAGCGGTCTGAATTTGAGGGCCTTCCTATGCAATCTTAACTTTCCTCAACTGGGCGGTGATGGGTCCACTCATGACGGAGTAATCGGCTCCTGCGTCTACTTAGGCGGTGACTGCGTGGCCGTCGAGAAGCACGTCGAGGTCGGTGGTTCTTTGTCTTGCGTTGCAGTTAAGTCTCGGCGTCGGATCACGGCTGCGTCGTGTTGAACTGAAGCTGGAACGTCGCGTCGTCAAGTCGTCTTTTGTCGGTGTAGTCTTGGCTTCCTGACTTCGTCGGGACGGTGGCGTGTCGTCATTAGGTCCTCGAGATGGTTTCTTCGTCGTCTTCGTCGGCGGCGGAGGATCTTCGTCAGTTCGACGAACAGCAACCGCACCTCCATCGGTTGCTGCTTTTAGTTTTCCGGATATGGGCTCGCTGACCGGCCCTGGGCTGGGCCAGTGTATGGTCGGCGCTGCGGCGACAGGTAGCGGCCTGGTGATGGCGAACGCGACGGTCGTCGAGAGCTCCACTGAGTAGCGGCGAGTTAGTCAGCGATATCGCGAGGGCGTTCACCTCGCTGCGGGCGCGGAGCATTGACGGCGAAACCTCGCAGTCCCATCTCCCGGTATGGGCGTCGGCGATACACGTGGCCGGCTTCTCCGCAGTGATAGCAGAGCGGACGGTGGTCGGGGGCTCGCCAAATGTCCGTCTTCCTCGCGTAGGTGCGCTGCGCGACGGGTGGGCGTGCTGGCGGCGGCGGCGGCGGACGACGGAATTGCGTCGTTGCAGGGCCCTGGCGTAATCGCGGAGGGGGACCTTGACGGCGTGCGACGGCGGCGTAGGTCATCGCTTCTGGCTGGGGCTGCGGTAATTGAGGTTGCACCTCAGGAACCCCAAGCGATCGCTGAACCTCATCTTTCATGATGTCAGCGATCGAAGCTACTTGTGGGCCGCATGATCAATAGGGTATCCCAAAAGAGATACGGAATGAAAGAAGAAGACACTCTCAAGCTAGTCAACAGCCTAATTGTCAGCCGAGTCACGTACTCCCTGCCGTACCACGTGACGACCAAGGCAGAAAGAGAGCAAGCAGACACCATCCTCAGGAAGGCGTACAAGACGGCTCTGCGTCTACCGAGAAACACGTCGAACGAGAAGTTGCTCCAGCTGGGCATCACCTTCAGCGAGCTCGCCGAGGCTCTGCTGGGTACGCAAACCGCGAGACTCAGAGGCACCCATACGGGACGAGCGCTCCTGAGGAGGTTGGGTCGGGATACGAGCGGACTGACAGACAGATACGCGGACGTACCGGACCACCTCAGGTAAATCATTAATGTGAGACCACTGCCGAGAAATATGGATCTTAACCTACACGAAAACAGGCGAAAAGCTAGGGCCGAATACGCCGAGAACGCTAGCCCAGCTAGACAATACAGTATACACGGACGCCGCCGTATATCTACACGGAAGAGAACGCGTGGCCGCGACGGTAGTAGTTAACAAGGAAGGAAACCCGATCACGTATGCCACGGCAAAGGTCGCTGGCACAGCGGAGGCCGAGGAGATTGCCGTAGCGCTGGCGGCAGCGGAAGGTTATAGAACAGGCCGATCTCTCAACATACTGACGGACTCAAAAGAGGTGTGCAGGAACTATACGAGAGGCAGAATCAGCAAAACTGCCCTAAGAATACTCAGCGGAGCCACCTCCGCCGAGAAGGAAAAGCCCAGGCACAAACTAATCTGGATCCCGGGTCACGTAGGCATAGGGGGGAACGAAAGAGCAGACAGCCTAGCTCGAGGCGAAGCGTTCCGAGCTGGGCGGTCGGATGCCCCGGAGACCCACCTAGAGGCTTGCGAGGGGGGATACGCAGAGACCCTGAACTTACATAGAGGAACTAGATTTAGATATCCGCCACCACACAAAGACCTCACAAAGGAGGAAGCGACCAGCTGGCGCAGACTACAAACAAACTCCTTCCCCAACTTACACGTGCTCAATAAGATGTTTCCGACACAATACAGGGCCACCTGCCCTTGGTGCGGTGCCAAACCTACACTCTACCACATCACCTGGGAGTGCGAACGCAACAAAGCATTCCACAAACACGAACACCCGAGTGCGGAGGAATGGGAGAGTCGGCTCACCAGCAGCGAGCTCACGGCCCAAAGGGCCCTAGTGCAGCACGCGAGCGATGCAGCACGACTCAGTGGAGCCTTGGAATAGGGGCCCACCTTTGCTGAAGAGGAGTCTCAAGTCGCCAGCGCCAAGAAGATGAAGACGACGGAGACCTCGCAACCGCGAAACTCTTGAAAGACTCAAAAGTTTTCACGCACTCACTCACTCACTCACTTGAGGCTGCGACGAAGGCAGGACCTTGCGCAGTTCTTAGCGCACAATGGCCCTGATGGTCTCTTGAAGATCGTCCGAATCCAGTCCTTGGATGGCATACTGCGGCGTGTGCCCCTGGCGGTTATATTGCCGGGTGCGCCTCTCCAGAGTTTTCTCGATCATCGATGCCTCTGCAGAAAACTCAGCCACAGTCTTCGGTGGGTTACGAATAAGTCCGGCGAAAAGGTCTTGCTTGACGCCGCGCATCAGGAAGCGAACTTTTTTCTCCTCCGACATTTCCGGGTCGGCGTGCCGGAAAAGACGGGCCATCTCCTCCGTGAAGATCGCGATCGTCTCGTTTGGCAGCTGCACTCTGGTTTCTAGTGGAGCTTGGGCTCGCTCTTTTCGCACGACGCTTGTAAACGTGTGCAAGAAGCTGCTTCGGAACTGGTCCCACCTCGTTAAGGTGGCTTCCCGATTCTCGAACCACGTCCTGGCGGCGTCTTCCAATGCGAAATAGAGATGCCGCAGCTTGTCGTCGCTGTCCCAACTGTTAAACTTAGCGACCCTCTCATACGTCTCCAGCCAGCTTTCCGGGTCCTCAAATGTGGAACCGCGGAACGTCGGTGGCTCCCTGGGCTCCTGCAGAACTATAGGGGCTGCTCCGGCTGCCATTGGGGCTGTCTTCTTGGTCGTCTCTGGACGAACTTCTCTGACGCTCTTCTTGGTCGTCTTTGGTAGAATTCCGTGTTCCGGGGGCAGCTGCTGTAGCCGGCGGCTTGCTCGATGTTCTGGTACCGCGCTGGTGTTGTCTTTGCGGTCCGCGCTTGAATTACGGCTTGTAGGGGGCGTCCGGTACATGAACGTAAAGCACCTCCACCAGATGTCACGTGGTGGTGACGTTCAATAACACAGTAGCAATACTGTGAACGACAAAACTAACTTTTATTGGGCGAACCTGTGCCCACAAAACAGGCTACACTTATAGCACAACGATAGTGGCGAACGCGCTCGGCGATCGTCGAAAATCTGATCAGCGGGTCAAGCGCGTCGGCTTTTATACAACAGTCGTCAAATGTTCCAGACTAATCGTTGGGACCCGCATGCCTTCCACAAAGTTCTACAACATTCGAGTCACGCGATGAAATTAGATAATACAAGGTTCGGCGACAACAGACAGCGGATAGAAGCATCGATAACTTTCCAGAAACTTCGGATACATGCAGACGCGTCCCGCGGTGTGCGATAACATTTGTTAGGCGGCGAAACGTGGTTGCCCGTTAAATATAAGTACACGTGTCAATATGCCACATATTTCTAAATGCACTGTACTCTCAGTCAGGCACATCCATACGTTGTACAGGACGTCATCGAATGAGCTGCTGTCTTAGAATATGGTACGAAAAATTTTTCTCCCCCAGTTTGTCTACGTTACCAGCGTCATGCTTAGCACCTCATTTGGTAACCTCCGTCATATAAGCGTATGCGTTTCATGCGTGAAATGCGCTTGTTGTTGATGCAAATGTAGCCTTGTGATCTACTGGCACGTACCCACTGTGGGAGCTTGGCCAAGAATCGGGTAAGTTTTAGTAAAGTGTAAAATAAGTCCGCATTTTATATTACGTAAGTTATATACGAGAAATAGAGATTGTAGAGCCTGCATGAATTTATGAAAGTGAAAATTCTACCGCGAACATAAAGTAAAAGCAATTGAAGTTCAATTTTGGAGAAAGAAAAGTAGGCTAGAATATATTGTACTCAAGGTTTCAATCTCCCTGATCCTAAAGGAAAATCTTGCATGGCGACGCTAACCTTCCCGTCGCTATGCCCAAGTGTAAAGGCATCCAAATAAGGCACATTTTCAACAGTTAAATATAATCCAAAAAGGCGCAGTAGTGTTTCTAGGATTCGGTTTCGTAAGCTAATAAATCGTCGACAAGAAAGTGCTTGTACGCTTTCGGAGGCCCCTTGCGGACAAACATGTTCCCTCTTTAATCTCGAGTTCACTTGAAGGGCTCTTTGTCTTTAAATAAATCTGATGCGGGTCGCTGGGCAGGCCAGACAATTGCACGCGCAGTGCCACTATTTCCACGATTTCGTGACTGAAACCTTTGATACCTGTCAGAATAATATGATTAGCAGCAAGGACCTTCTCGGCATGCACGAAACACATTGATTCAACGCCACAAAAGAGAAATAGCACCAAGCGAAAGAGCCACCCTGAAACTTGATGCAGTAGCCGTCTTAGTTTATTTGGACAGCGTTCCCAGCTGAACTTGTCCATAGCTGTTAGGTGTTATCTTGAGCTCTACCGGGACAGGTAGGCTAGGAAAAATTGCAAATTTTGGCTAAGGCTCATAACTCGAGCCGTCTACTGCACACTGGGGAAATGAAAATAGCAGACGTTATGCAGAGCGACGCATATCTCGAAATCTGTGTCGAGCAAACCTTTCGTGCACCAGTTAATCAAATGCTATGCATTTGCTATATAATATGGTTAGTGAAATGGGGTTTAATGGCGCAAAAGCAGCTAAGGCTCTGCTGCGCCAAACACGAGGTGTTTTAAAATCCAGTTTATGAAGGAGAAAGATGTATTAGTAATCTATATTTTATGTAAAAAACCCGTGTTGTCTAGAAATTTATGGACGTCACATAATGGGACTAGCGGATCATCACCTAAAATTAGAGCAGGGTGTAAAGGTATGTGTAGTTGATATAATTTGTGCAAAAGCTTTCGTCTGTGTGTTTCAATCTGCGTGCATGTGAGTAATATGTGCATAAGTGTTAGTGGCTGTTGACATTTCTCGCATATTGATGTGTCTTCTTTCCTAAGTATGTAATTGTGCGGGAGGTGTGTGTGCCCAATGCGTAGTCGGCATAAAACTACTTCAATGAACCGCTCCTGATGATAGCATGACTTCGACTCGCCAACTATGGGTTTCGTGAGATGTAGCTTGTTGTCGGCACAATGGTCCCATTTGCGTTGCCATTTTACCGTGAAGGCTTTTCTAATGGTACGGATGCTATCATTATATGGGAGTGTTGTGTTTGTGATGTCTTTGTGCGCTGCCATCAATGCATATCTATCAGCTGCTTCGTTACCCGGTATCCCAACGTTGCTTGGGACCCAGCAGAAACGAATTGACCTTCCGTATTCGTTAAATGCCACCATGCTTAAAATGTCTCCAATCAGGGGCTCACACTCAGATTTCAGATGTAGAGCCTTCAGCGTGCCAAAGACTCAGTGTATATGACTGCGTTTTTGTGTTTATGAGCTATAATCTTTTAACAACAACCCATATAGCGAAAACTTTGGCCGTGAAAACAGAGGCGTGTTGTGGCAATCGAATACTTTTTTCCCAATTTTTCGTTACGACGCCCACACCCACGTGTTCTTTCGTTTTACAGCCATCAGTGTAATATTGCATGTTATTTTGATATTTCTCCTGAAGTGCACGGAATTCTTGTGTAATGTGTTCGCGTGGGGTGTCTTTGTTCTTTAAATGTGTCAATGTCCAGTCTCATAACAGTTCAAAGTCGTTCCACGAGGGCAAACGCTGTGGATTTCTGGCAACGTGGAGGACTTCGCAAGGAATGTCATAATCCCGAACCTATTGCTCATATCGCAGGACAAGCGGTTTAATCATGTTCGGTTTATTTGTATAGTGTAGGCGTGAGTTGCAATGTCTGAGGATGTCCTAGCATATGTGTTGCCGTGATGACTGAATTCTTAGTACGTAGAAAACGTGAGTAATGCTCGGCGCTGCTGTAAGGAGGGTTCATTACACTCAACGTATGAACATTGAATAGGTGAAGTTCTGTAGCCACCACTTGCCAGTCGCAGTCCAAGGTTATGTACTGGATCAAGTCGTTGGATATAGGACTGTCTGGCTGAGCCGTAAACCAGGGAGCCGTAGTCTAAAAGGCTACGCACAAGAGATTAGTAAATACGTAAAAGACAGATTCGGTCGGAACCCCAGTGCTTATGAGATAGAACTTTGAGGATATTCAATGCATTACTTACCTTAATTTTTAGTGTTTTAATATGGGATAGGAAGTTTAGTATCTTGTCAAAGATTACTCCCAAGAATTTATATTCTTGTTTTACCGGCAGCGCGACATCATTCAATTGTACATCCGCGTCTAAGTAGAACCCTCGTTTTTGCGAAAAAAAAAAAACACTGTAACAGTTTTCACAGTAGAGAAGCGCAAGCCATTTTTCTCAGCCCACTCCATTAGTTTATTTATTGTTATCTGGAGCTGCCTTTCACATGTTGGTAAGTTTGAGGCGCGGCACGCTATTTCCAGATCATCGACGTATATGGAGTGCATAAAAGAGGTGGGAATGACTTTGTTGACAGAGTTCATTTTTACTCTAAAGAGTGTTGTGCTAAGTGCGCAACCTTGTGGCACGCCGTTTTCTTGGGTAAATCTGCGCGAGAGCCCTGTGCCTAAACGGATTTGGAATGTTCGGTTGGACATAAAACCAGCGAGACAGTTTAGCATTTTGCCACGGATTCCTAATGCGGCGAGGTCGCGTAAGATTCCAAATCTCCAGGT
Source organism: Dermacentor andersoni (assembly GCF_023375885.2). Taxonomy (NCBI): domain Eukaryota; kingdom Metazoa; phylum Arthropoda; class Arachnida; order Ixodida; family Ixodidae; genus Dermacentor; species Dermacentor andersoni. The sequence goes on along the minus strand of NW_027314752.1, from coordinate 18,964 downwards.
GGTGTCGTACGCTTTTTCTAGGTCGAAGAACACTGCCAGGCAGTGATGTTTGTGCCAAAATGCTTCACGTATTTCGTGTTCAAGTCGGACGAGGTGGTCTGTCGTTGAACACCCTTTATTATAGCCGCACTGGTGAAAATCAATGGAGTTCCGCTTATCAAGCGTAAAGGTTAACCTCGCATTTACAACACTTTCGTACGATTTCGCCAAACAGCTTGTCAGGGCAATGGGTCGAAAGCTTCTTGAGGATGTGGGGGATTTTCCTCCTTTTAAAAAAGGCACAGCTATTGCGTTTTTCCAACTTTTTGGCATGCTTCCGGATTCGAATACTTTGTTGAAAAATTTAAGTAGAGCATCTACGGATGCTTGGGACAGGTGTGCGAGCATAGAATATAGGATCCGGTCAGGACATACTGAAGTTTTTTTGCCAGCACAGAGAACCCTGTTAAGTTCTTGTACCGTGAATGGAGAGTCGTATTCATCCCTTGACATACAAGCAGTTGGTAGCTTCTCCTTTTCTGCTGAGAGTTTCTATGTTAAGAACGTGTTTGAATAATTAGCCGAGCTAGTGATGTTATAGAAATGTTACGCAAGTATATTCGCTTGTTCTTGTAGTGTTGTCTGAGTGCCTGACGGTGTAAGTATGGGTATCATGCATGATGAGTAGCTCCCTTAAACTTCCTGACCTGTTCCCACATCCTTTTGGATGTGACGGTGCTATTAATTGCAGATACATATTTTTTCCAGGAAGAGTTTTCTGCCTGTCTCCGAATATATCGAGCTTTCGCTTTGGCGTGTTTAAAATTTAGAATGTTGTTATATGTTGGGTACCTGCGTAAGATTCCCCAGGCCTTATTTTGCTCCTTTTTTGCTACGGTGCATTCATGTGAACACCAAGGATTAAGCTTTTTCCGAACAACGCCAGAAGATTGCGGTATGGCCTTTTCGGCTGCAGAAATAATACACTTAGTAACTTTTTCATTAATTTAATAAATGCTTAAGTATGTTAAAGTAAGCTCCTCCAGCCTGGCGCTTTCTGTGAAAACAGACCAGTCTGCCATTTGTAGTTTCCAATGGCGCGGTTTGTGTGACATAATAGGTAGCGTTGAGGTGAGGTTGAATATAGCAGCTAGATGATGACTGCCATATGGTGTCTCCCGTGCATCCCATTTAAAATCGGTAACAATGTCGGGAGAGCAGAATGCTAAATCAATGCAGCTAATATACGTGAACTTGGTGAAAAATGAGTTGGCGTACCCGAATTTAAAAGACAGATGTTATTAGTCAAAATAAAACCTTCGATAAGTTGTCCTCTTTGGTCACTCTTATCGCTACCCGAAAGTGCAGTGAGCATTAAAATCTCCAACTAAACCAAAAGGCTCCGGCAGCTGGTCAATGAAATATTCCAAATCTCATGTTTTGAAATGGCTATGGGGAGGAATGTACAATGAGCAGATGGTGACAGTCTTAAATGAGAAAACGGTGACAGCTGCTGCCTCGTACGGAGTATTTAATAAAACGTTCCACGTGGGAATGCCGTTTGGACAACAATAGCGACACCTCCTGATAAGCGGCTGGAGTGCTCGCATATAATATGCTGTATATTCCTTGACTACGTGTTTGGCGTAAACTCGTGCGCACATGTGCTCAGGCGCACCAATGCTACACGATGTGACACACTCGGTGATTATGTCAAAGAGGTAGTTGGTGTTTGCACAACAGAAGCATACGTGCGATTGTGATTTAATCTTTAGAGCATCGGGCTGCGATGCAGTGAAACCGAGGTTCCATCCCGCCGATTTAGATTCATTTTTTTTAGCTTGATAGCCTTATGAGAACCCCATGCCGCAGAAAATCCGATGTAGAGTTTGCCGTCATCGGAGTTGTGCGGGAGCGAAAATTTCCGCATACATTTGGGTTTATGTATATACCAAGGCCTTGCTGTACGACATGCGGTATATTCGGGTTATACTGTCATACTATTCTATCAATAATTTGCTCATACCTTGTCTTACATTCTTGGCAAGCTTATTCCTCGAAATTTCGCGAGTGACAGCTCACAAACACGTGTCATCAAGCAATACACCCACAGCGCCCGCCCTTTCTATTAAATTTTCTCAGACTTAAATGATAAATGTGCGAAACGGTGACAGAAACCTGAAAATTATATATATATATATATATATATATAGTTGTTTTTTCATCCACTTTAATTTCCATTAATTTATCGTTTTTTCATCCCATTTATTAAGAACAAGTACTTTCCCCTATGTTGTCCTTGGTGTCAGTCTTTGTTGGCTTCTCATGATATAACTAATAAAATCGCGCCCCTCGGTTAACCCCCTTTCTTCTCGTTGATTACATAACGAGGGTCTCGAATCCAGCGACATCGATGCCTTCAGGTAGCATATGTGGGTTTATTGACCAGTTACCTTCACCCAAAAAGATCACGTTCTCGTGACGCCTGCGGTAACAAGGACGTTCCACATCCGCCGCCAAGGTCTGTGAGTGGTGGCGCTGGCTAACACTCCCAGGGTTCTACTAGTACACATAAATACCTAAGAAAGTTGATGGAGAAAGAGTGCCGCAGTAGCTCAATTGGTAGAGCATCGCACGCGAAATGCGAAGGCTGTGGGTTCGGTTCCCACCTGCGGCAAGTTGTTTTTTCATCCACTTTAATTTCCATTAATTTATGGTTTCTTCATTCCATTTATTAAGCACAAGTAATTTCCCTTATGTTGTCCTTGGTGTCAGTGTTTATTGGCTTCTCATGATTCGACTATATATATATATATATATATATATATATATATATATATATATATATATATATATATATATATATATATATATATATATACGGCCCAAGCAAGATGTTGTGTTTCTACCAGAAAGCTTGCCTTGGTGCATAGCGTTCGGTGCCAGGTTTTCCCGTTAAACATTTCGCTTACATAAGCTGCAGTTGGCGCGAATCATGAAAAGTAGTCAGGGATTATTGAATGCTGTCGCGTTACACTCTTAAAGGCGAAGCTTAACCGTCCTGCAAATATTTTTCGTACGAGGTATTCAGGAAGACATCAACAGCACGAAGCAGCCACGAGTCAGAAATGTCCGAGGAGTTTCTCGAAGAAAGCTTCGCTTGAACGCGGAGAAGACAGAACCTGGCATGCACGCAAGTATTCAATATAGTTTACTTACCCCCACACGACAATTGTCTTTTTTGATGATATACACAGCACTTTTCCGCATGGATAGGTCAAGTTGACTGTCCCCCCATTGACGACATATTTTCCATGATATTTACACAACCCTAGAACATCGACAAAATTAACAAGTAATTGGGGTTTTACCTGCCAGAACCACTTTCTGAATATGAGGCACGTCACAGTGGGGAACTCCGGAAATTTGGACGAGCCGGGGTTCTTTAACGTGCACCTGAATCTAAGTACACGGGTGTTTCCGCATTTCTCCCCCATGGAAATGCGGTCGCCTCGGCTGGGATTCGATCCCGCCACCTCGTGTTTAGCAGCCAAATGGTGTTCGGCTCATCAAAAAAGATCGCTTCCAATTTGGGCAGAATTCAGCCCACTTCAAAAGAGTGCCTCAAGGGCAGCAAGCCGACGCCTTAGCAGGCTGCGCCACAAATGCATTGGGTATGTACCATTTTTCAATGATCGTCTGAGTGCTGTGTTGCTTTGGGCTTACTCTTGTCCCCCCCCCCCCCCCCCCCTATGTAATGCCGGCCCGGGCCTTCTGGGTGCTTCAATAAAAGAATCAATGAATAACTAAAGATTCCCGTTATCCATAGCTATCTTTTTAATTATCATTCCTACTTATTAGCCGTTTTAATGGCCTCTCATACCACCACTCATATATTCTTGAATGCTAATGCTGCAGAACTAGCTCGACACATTGTAAGCAAAGAAATATTACGACAGAACAAATCTGACGGTGACTGTCGACGGTAATGCAATTAGTATTTAAGCAATATAGCGACACCATATTTCTGAAGTCTCATTTAATTAACATTTGTGATCGTCATTCTGGGACTCTTGTTCCTTAGGCTTTATGCGACATAATTCGTGTAGTCACACTTGCTTGTAAAGGTCGCCCATGAGCATGTCTCCTTAGCGACGACTGTGTGTCCAAAAAATTCAGACACCTAAGCGCTTACGTGTTCTGAATGCGAAAGCATCATCGTCCAATTGAACACCGCTGAGCAGTTCTTCGAGTTATTTATGAACCCCTCGCGGGGAAGCGAGCGCGTTCAGGCGCTTGGCGCGTTCTGATTTGACCTTACCGACGTGCAGTTACAACACGGCTTGGACAGCTGGTATTCCCCCCAGGTAAACGGAATTGCGTCACGAGCGCCAGTTTCTCCCCTAGTGCTTGGTAGGTCAAACTTCGAGAAGAAAAAACAAAAAATTCTGCCTCCTCCCATAGCAACGGTTTTGTTTATGCCCGAGGGAGAAACGCCAACCCGCTTGTCTGCTATGCGCTCGACGAGGACACAAGTTTCTGCAGGCGCCAACGGAAACCAACACCGCTTGCCTTAATTGTTTTCAGATTGTTTTCCTCTGTCTGATTTTGTTTTCAACGCCCTTCGACCTTTAATTTTCTTTTCTTACTCACATGTATACAGCGCATCTGTGTGAAAACTTATCTTTTTCTGTTCAAGGCGCGCGGCCCCGCACGCCATACCGCGCGGCTACTTTGCTTCGGCAGGCAGAAAAATGTGGTTTATTTATATATTTATTAGCAACCTACCGCACAACAAAGAATCCAATACAGTGTACAATAATGTTTAGCTCGGTATCTCATTATGCATTACAAATTTGCGCATTCTGTACTACTATCCTACATACGTAAGACAGCTTCCTACTTTTTGTCAGAGACAGAAAATTTCTACAGAGGCCATGTTGGTTTGCTGTACACAACGCAACTCTACCTAAGCCGTTGTGGTCGCAGCAGTTATTTGTGAAAAATAGAAAGAATATCAAGAGCTGCAGATCCACATTTTTCGCATACCAGTAACAAAAACTTCCTTTTTTATTCCATACAACGGGTGTACGTGCTAATCCAAACAATGGGCTGCACGTAGTCAATTTTCTGAAAGCTCTCCTTGTGCTAATGTGCTGATAATGTTCAGCAAATTGTATTGAAAATGTTTATAGTCTTTTTTAATTTGTGGTATTGTTACGGAACACTACAACTAAGACCACTAGAGCTTCATTCAGATCTGTAACATTGCCAACAAGTTATCAATACGAAACTCCTCGTGGGATGATTGCAGGTGTGTCCTAAAATTTTTAATGCGCTTCGTTTGTTCTGTCGCCATCTACGCATAAATTACACAATTCTAAAACAATAACCACAAGCAGCGCGGTTTTTTTCTTGAGGAACAATAAGCACAGGAGAAGCTTGTTTCCATTGGCGGTTCATCATCAGTAGAGGTTAGGCAAGGACAGAGTGAAGGTATCACTGAACGCGTAGCTTCGGGACATGCAGAAATATTTTCTAAAAGAAACGCGAGTCGGCTGCATTCAATACATCAGGGCAACCTGCTCAGAATAACTTCTTCTAAATGGTTTACAAGACCTTCTTCTAAAACGCTGAATGTACATTACGCACCTTATTTAACAGAGCCTGTAGGCTCAGTTTCGTGCCACTTGTTTGAAGCATAGGACAGGTGTTAGAGCTATGTTACGAGTTTCATCAAAGGCTGGAGGTCATCCGTATTGAGAATTTCAGTGTCGACACAATAAGGAGGCGATAACGTTTCAACTTTTCTGCCATGGCAGTGTCGCGGGGACTCCTCATTTAGCCTAATTTCGGCAAATGTAGCGTCTGAAGAACAGGCGAAATATGGCATCGTCACGACCAAAGACGAAGCCAAACTTGAGAGTACGAAGACGCGACTGAAAAATTCTTCCCTTCTAGCACAGGTTGAAAAGTGAAGCGAACCTATGTCGTAACATAGGTAACTCGAACTTCGTGTAATTCAAAACACAAACGGTGACCCCAACGTAATCGTTTTTTTATTTCTGCCGTAGTCATGGTCATTCAACGCTGGTAATGAAATAACAAAAAAGTGGTGACCAGAATGCTCTCTGGCGTAAACAGTTTGTGCAGCAAGCATTCGGATAGCTTCGGCAGATATAAATTGCAAGTTTTCTACTTGTGGAAAAAAATGAAGAGCAGCCTCTTATATATACCGAAGCGAAATTTCCGTTCACACGTCAGCTAGCATCAACCAACCTAGTAGTTTCAATTTCTTACAACACCGCAGAAATAGGCGCCACGCCAAACCAAAAAAAATTATTCACTTGAAAACTAGCATGGAAGATCTTTCGTTTCATCCTATAGGTTCTTTTGAAATGCACAGTGCTTGTTTCTTCATAACGACTGCAGAAAAAGAGTGCTCATCTCTCCTTCTCTCGGCAGCATAAAAATCTAGCCGTTGTGTTGCTCCCGATTTCCCACATAACACCGCCGCGCAGTAAGCCTTGTATCCTTTCGTGAGATTTTCTTACACTGCCAGAGCATTCGCTGGCACAGAAAAAGTTTGCAGCCACGGAGCGCACAAAAAACTTGCACCTGCAAAGAAAATGGCAAGAGCAGACGAAGAAAGTGGCAGCTGAAGCGATAAGAGCGCAACCGCCGCCCGTCGGCGCAAAAAAGAGGCCAAATAAACATACAAGAGGCCGAAAAGAATACAGGCAAGATCACATTTTATTACGGTACCTAATTCTATCACTTGACCTTATTGTTACGTACGTCGAAAACAAAGAGCCACGTATGCAAAATTTATTTAATGTTCCTTTGGCTACCAGTGTCATGGGGAAGCGTTATTGCCAATATCGAAACCAGCCCCACTGTCCACCTACTGTCTTGAAGGCAGGCGAAAGATTGCGCGGAAAAGAAATGCGCGCATAACACCAACACATTACACAGGCTTTCGAGAGCGAGGGTGTCGTGGCGTCGGGGCGATGCCCTCTCCCCTGACGCAACAGCTGGCTTGCTGGCGCTGCAGAAATTGCATGGTTCGCCCGCTCTGCTCTGCTGAGGCATGTTCGTGACTTAACGTCGCAGCCCATGTCAATGTAATTTCAGGTGCGTTTCGCAGCTACAGATGACTGGCGCCAGCTGTTTCGATCAATGGCCGTTTGACGCTGTTGCACCGAAAAAGAAATGAGGAGCCGAAGGTGGTTTAATAACAATGGCATAATGACAATGAGTTGTCGATTCCTGAATGACGACGATCATATAATCATGACAGTGTGACGACGACACGATAATAAAGAGGAACGGTGAGTGAATTATGACGTGACGACGACAATATGAGGAAACCTGATGATGAAGCTAGAATTGACACAATGGCACGACAATGATGTCATGGTCGTGCCATTGTGCCAATGAAGGTGATGTGACAATGGATGCATGCAGTGACAACCACATGATTATGATCAAATGGCGAAAAAGGACTGCTATCGATGAAATTTCGAAGTTGCTATGACGATCACGGTGTGACCACAATCGGATGACGTCACTGAAGTGATCAGAACGACAATACGACCTAAACATGACATGGCAAGAACCGTCTGACGATGACTGTGTGACGACGAAGGCGTGAGGACGAATGCATGACTATGGTAGGATATAGTCTATAGTCATGACTATAGTCGGAGAATGGTGACAACGGAATGGCCACACCGGCATTACGATGGAGGTATGACAAGGAATGGATGACGACGACTCAATGAAGACGATCATATGTCAACATGACAACTGTATGGGCATAGTTGGAAGACGATGAGCTCATGGTGACAATCATGTGATAATGACTGTACCAGGATTCGTGTATGATAACGGTGATGTGGCGACGACGACATGACGAGAGTGAGATAATGAAGCTGGAGTAACAGGGATACTGCTTGACGGCAATGGTCTGACAATTGACGCTTGATTGAGACTGTCTCAAAACGACGGCATTACAACGGCGGCATAATAACGATTGAATGAAGACAGAAACGTGCCCGGCGGCCACACTACTTTCTTTTAATCAGAACAGATTTGGCGCATACGGCAGGTTGGACAATTAAAACTGGGAGCACGTCTCCCCGCTCTGTGAACACTGCGGAAGATGGAGGATGTGTCCCAGTTCATATGGTCTCCCCGGCATTAGTCTGGGGAACGAAACATTGGTCCTGACGCCAAGAAACGAAGAGATTTCCAATACAATTCTGCACAACGTCTGGTGTGTTATAAAGGTGACCGGACCATTCGAAGAAAGGTACTATGCCTCCTTGCATTTCTTAGGGACAGCGGAGTTTCACGTGTGGGGACGAACCCTACACCCAGAAAGAGGCGGTACAGGTGGAGTAATTAACGAATCCGTCTGCCATTCTAACTGACTTGGAAGCTAAGGTCGCGGCAGCAGAGCATTCTGTTGATCGTTTTTCGTCGCCTACGCAGGTTTCTACAGATCCGCCGCAGCACTCCCGTGAACCAGCGTCAGCAGATCATCGACTATCCTACTTAAAGCACGCGTGCCTTAGATCACGAAGATATAGCAGGACTGGCTGTGTCAGCGGAGCGCCACGTGCCACCCGTGACGAACGCCACCTGTCCATCTCCCCAGGAACCATCGGCATCCGGAAACTATATAAACTAGGATCATCGCAGAATTCATCACTTGGCAGCTGAGGTCGCGGGAGCGGAGCGTTCTGTTGATCGTTTTTGGTCGCCTACGCAGATTGGTTGCATTTGCGTCAATGCATAGGAATTCGTCTTCACATTTTTTGCCGCACCTACTGCTGCCAAAAGAAGTTGCGAAAAGAAGTTGAGGGATTGGGTAACAGCATCGCCCTATTTATCGAGACGTTTGAAACGATGAAGACTAAGCAGGAAGGCCTGGTCAAAGACAATAAGGGGCTCTCGTGAACGAACGAGCAGCTAACAAAACAGGTTGCTTAGTTGCAGATATACTCCCGCATGAACAATGTTGAAATCAAAGGTGTACCAGAAACAAAGGGCGAAAACTGTGAAGCAATTCTGCAACATATCGCAGAAAACATTTGTTGTCCTGTGAGTCCTGCAGAGATTGATGTTGTGCAAAGGGTCCCTGCTAAAGGTGGCCCAAACATTATTGCGCGTTTTTGTTCACGTCAAAAGAAGATCGAATTCGCTGCAAAGGCTAGGAAGGAGCGTCTGTCAACCAGGTCCATTGGCATAACGCATCAGGATAAGCGCACATTCGTCAACGATCGCCTGACTCCGGAGAACAAGCGGCTGTTTGCTCAAGCATCGGCTCCTAAATGGAAAAAGCAGTGGTAGTTCCTTTTGGTCGACCACTGCCGTATGAAAGCAAGCGAGTCTACAGATAGTCGGGTGTACCGCATCTCTGGAATCGAGGATCTAGCCATTTTTACCAGAAAAGCACTATTCTTGTGCCTTGGTGACTGTGAGCCACCATGGAGTCACACACTGTTCATGAGCTGAAGCAACTTCTTAGTTCTTCGCCCACTTCTCAGATTTCTGTCATACATTTTAACGTCCGAAGCTTAACCGAAAACTTTGATGATATGGTTAACTTTCTTACTTTAACCAATCACCACTTTTCGCTCTTATGTCAATCGGAAACATGGCTATCTGCAGCCGACGATATCTTATTTTTCATACCGGACTATCATTCAGAATTTTTTCATCGTCTGGCTGATCGCCCCGGTGGATCGGGAATATTTATTTCTAACACATTATCTTATAAACGGCGTGCAGGTATTTCATTTTCCATGGCCAAATGCGAATCAGTTTGGCTTGAATTTGACAATCACTTTCTGCCAACCAACAAAAGAAGTATCATTGGTTCAATTTACCGTTCCCCATCATCATCTTACGATGATTTTTGCGGTGAACTTCATAGTTTATTAAACTCGTTCATTACCAAAATTATAATGTAATCATTGTAGGCGACATTAACATTAACATTACAAATATTAACGATAGTTCTTGTATCCAGCACTCCAAGTGCTTCATTGGACATGGTTTGGAATCTTTACTAGACTCTCCAACACGATGTGTTTCTTCCAGTCGAAATGCACTTATCGACCATGTACTCAGTAATGTCATTACTAATAAAAAGCTGGTGTGTCAATTTTAATGTGAAAGACCGCTATTCAATATTTCTCTTACTAAATCGTCAAACTACTTATAAAAATATAATTGTTATTAGGAGTTCTTTTGATTCAGCAAAATTTGTGAATATGGTATCCGGCTCTTACTGAGACCTATTATCCGAGGAACCTTGTGTTAACAAAGCATTCAGCACTTTAAATGAGAAACAGATATTATAAATACTTGTACGTCTGTATCCTCCATATCACGTTGGTACTCCACCTCCAGGCACACTTGGATCACTAGAGGACTACTGCGCTCAATAAATAAAAAAGATAATTTCTACAAAAAACTAAAACTCCAGCCATTTAACCTCGCCCTTAAAGCTCGATTCAAGTTGTATTCACAAACTCTCACCGTCTTACTTAAGCAGGCTAAAAGAACCAACTATGAAAATAAAGCGTCGAAAATTGGAATCACTGGAGAAAGAATTGGAACGTAATTCTTAGATCTTAACAGGACGCACCTGTGACAGAGTTTACGCACTCTAACTCTAACAGCACTCTAACTAATCATATAGATGTCGCAAATTCATTTAATGAATCATGCTTCAAGAGCTCTGCAGCCGGTGTCACTAACTTGCCCAAGTTGCCCCGCTTGCCTCACTCCTTTTTTCTTAAAACGCACTTCGCCAAATGAAGTTCATCGCACTATAATAGGGCTCAAGACCACCGGCTGTGGCCTAGATTCAATTTATTTATCTAAAATCAACCTTGTTGCTCGTGAGATATCTTTTGTCCTCTCTGATATTATTAACAATGCATTTCGTACCGGCGTTTTTCCAACGTGCCTCAAACAAGGAAAAGTAACACCAGTATTTAAAAAAGGTGATCGAAATATCTTTTCTAATTATCGCACTATAACGATACTTCCATTTTTTAGTAAAGTAATTCAGAAGCTCCTTGTTAATCGCCTAATGAACTACCGAACAAAATTTAACCTTTTGACACCTAAGCAGTTTGGTTTTCGCGCTAACTTATCAACCGAATCAGCACTGATAAAACTGACAGCATAAAGCAGTTTATCGACAGTGGGCTATGGGCGGGGGCGGTATTCGTTGATATAACTAAAGCTTTTGACACAATTAACCACTCCATTTTCTATGCTAGACTTGAATCGTTTGGAATTTGTGGACCTGCTTTAGCTAATTTGCAAAGCTACCTTACTAACAAAACCCAGGTTGTTAGATATGGAAGCGTTTTATCCTCTCCAATACCAACCAACAAAGGCGTTCCACAAGGATCAATTTCGGGTCCTTTGTTATTCCTCATTTACAATAAGGACTTACCATCATCGCTTAACTGTTCTGAGTGCATCCTCTATGCAGATGATGCAACGATATTCACAAGTGAGAAAGACATTACCAGTCTACTAAGAAAGTTAAACGCCGTTGTCACGAATCTTGTTTTTTGGTGTAAAAATTCCATGCTAAACGTACACCCTGTTAAAACAAAGTTTATGTTATTTCACAACTGATAAAGACATTAACAGTCTACTAAGAAACTTAAACGCCGTTGTCACGAATCTTGTTTTTTGGTATAAAAGTTCCATGCTAAACGTAAACCCTGTTAAAGCAAAGTTTATATTATTTCACTCGTTCCAAAAAACGCCTACAAGAACCCCTGAACTATACATTGATAACTACGTCATTACCCCATCTAATTTTATCATTTTCCTTGGTGTTACAATATACCCCCAACTTAAGTACAACATTCACGAAAACTCTGTCACTAAGAAGACTGCTTTTGGTATCCGCGTGCTCATTCGAACAAGACTCTGTTTTCAGCAATATATTCTACTATCACTTTACTACGCTTTCATTAACAGTCACCTTACTTACTGCATTTCATGACGGGGCAACACATATCCCGGCCACTTGACATCCCTAATTCACCTTCAGAACCGGGCGGTCCGAATAATTACCCACAGTTGATACACCGCTTCAGCAGCGCCCATTTTTCGCACTCTTGAAATTCTACCCTTAACCTGCACATTTCAACTGAAACTATGTCTTATATTTTATACAAGTAAAAATAGCGAAATTTGAACTCAGTTACTTCCCCCAACGCAACTTTTCAATACAAATAGCACGGGGTTTTCTGAAAATTATAATCTCTTGCTTCCTAAAGTCAACACTAACTACGGTAAAAGCCGTCCTGATCGCTCAGTATCTATGGTGTTGGGCTGCTGAGCACAAGGTAGCGGGATCGAATCCCGGCCACGGCGGCCACATTTCGATAGGGGCTAAATGCGAAAACACCCCTGTACTTAGATTTAGGTGCACGTTAAAGAACCTTGGGTGGTCGAAATTTTCGGAGTCCTCCACTACGGCGTGCCTCATAACCAGAAAGTGGTTTTGGCACGTAAAACCCTATAATGTTATATTTAACTACGGTGAAATGACAACCTTCTTTTCCGCAATTTCATGTTAGAATTCACTGCCATCAGAAATTAAATCATGCTCTTCACTACACTGTTTCCGGTGGCTTCTGAGACAGTTCTTACAACCTACATAGCTTACCTGATTATTCTACAAGTGTACGCATGTTTATATGTGTGTTTGTATGTATGCGTGCGTGTATACATTCATTACCGTGTAGCCATGTTTTATTGTTTTTCTCGATTTATGTTCAGGGATTATCAGTCGTTTGTAAATTAGTTTTGTTGCATTGTTGGATCATTACAGTCCTATTTAATTGCTGTAATGTTCGTACCCTCATGTGTATTTCAACATAGAATTATTCTTGCTAATTTCTGTGTAATCTTCAACTACCAGATGGTTCATTAATTATTTCTATGTTGATTGTATTTTCACGCTGTTCTTACCCTCCTTGCTAATCCTATATTATATATTTTATACATGTTGTAACAGGAGGTCCCCCTGACAATTTTTACTTTGGGACCTCCTTCTGTATTACGTTTTCTTTGTAATTTCTAATAATAAATTGACTTCGCATACCAAAAAAAAGACTGCCTGGAGGAACACCACTACGATCACCCCTGGTAGTTATCCTTCCTGGCTGTTTCTTAGTCTCACTCCCGCGGCTACTTCCTATTTCAATAGGATGTAGCGCAGATACGTCAATTTCTTAAGGATAAATTCCCTTGGGAGTGCAGAAGGCGAAAAAACTGCAGGGCCTCTATTGTGAAAACACTGGCTTTTTCTCAGATGTTTTCAATCGTTTAAGCAGGGAGCCTGTTTCTACTGTAGCAAAATATTTGTTTCTCATGTTTATGTTTCCCACAAAGGCCTCTCTGTTAAGCGATGGCTATACCTCGTGGACACCTTTCTGCGGCAATGAAGGGAAAGCTACGGGGGTGGAGCTTCTGCACAAGTTTTACCGCGCCACGTAGCCCGCCAGTGTATGACAGTGCGTTTTGTTGTTCGGAACAGATGCTGAAACGGCGCAGCTCCATTAAAAAAATACGAGATGAGTTTCAAATGATAGTCTCATGAATTCTGACATCACTGCCATTTGACTTTCTGAAATGTTCCTTCGGAATTTCCTGATGTATTCCTAATGTCATTCTAAAATATATTGGCCACCGTCGTTCTGATGAATACTTGACGAGTGTTTTTCTTGTGGGCATGAAATGTCTTCCTTATGTGCGCTCCAGAGCAGCTTTCTTGCCACTGCCTCATATCTTTAGCCGCCTGCGCCTGTCATAAATTAGCCGCCTGTGCTAACATGTCTGATGAGGTGCGATGGCAGTCAGACCCTATTAAATATGTTACCTGTGCCTGACCATCTTTGGTACTTGATATGCGCAGCTTGTATATATATATATATATATATATATGAAGCGAAGGTGCCGCACTTTTGACATCTTCGCGGGCCCGTACATACGCTGAACGTTAGACGATGCTCAAGGAAAGAAAGTCGAAAGCTAAAAATATTTTTTGCGCATTTCCACCCCTCTTTGAACGCATAAGGATGTTAAATGAATGGAAAACATCGTATCCGTCTGGTTACTGGTGGGATCTTTTCATTTCATTTACTGTCGCTGCTTATCATTGAGGAGAGGCTGTTCCTGAGGTGCAGGGTCGTCGCCTTGTAGTTAGCGCACATGTTCCCTGCATGGTAGAAATCACAAAAAATTTAAATAACTTGGCAGTAAACCGCACAAATACACACTGTATCACTTGCTGCAGAATTATTTCGAGATGCCGATGTCGGTTCGCACAATGTTGTTGAGAAACCGCTGTGTGGCCTTTTTGTGCAGCAGTAACTACAGTACGGAGAAATTGCTCTTGGCTGTACAAACGTACAACGTGGATCAGCTGTGGCGTTTGTATACACGGCGTCACTACTTTGGCTGTATCAGTTTCCACTGGACAAAGGGCAGCAGTGTCAGTGGATTGCTAGCGCGAATCGTAAAATCTTCTCCCTATCTGCTTACTTGGCGTGGAAATGAGCACAGGAGTGCTCATGTACCGGCTACCGGCAACGACTGCATCGCCGAGACATCCAAGTCCCAGTCATTATATACTATTTGCATCAGCTACCGGCATAGTTCTCGTACATAAGAAGTCTACTACGCCAAGGCTGTGTTGGCCTCCTATGTGATGCCATATATCAAAATCGAGAAATGTGCCACACCATGTCTGGTGTTTTATATCGTTCACACCAGAGCGCTTCTTTCAGATGAAGGGCGAAAGTTGAAACACTAATGTATGAAATCATGAGAAACAATACTTGCATAAAATATTGAATAAGTAAGCATGGCGAGAACTAATCCATGTCACTAAAAGTGTTCCTCTTTGTCATGCAATCATAATCAGCTTTGGCTGAGACAAGTCTCATTTTTTGTTATTTTTTAAGTATTTTTCTTAATGTTATGACAATCGGATAATGGTCACTTCAGCAATGAAACTTCATGACATTCCATTCCAAGTACGGCGCGAGCGTACTTGATGCCGCAGTTATATCTGCAGAAGGGAATGTTTTGTCTGCCACGCTGTACAACTTTGTCTCTTTCTTATGTAGTAAGCATGTACCTGTCGGGAAAAGGAGCATGGAAAGAAAAACAAAGCAAGGCGAGCCGGCCTGTTTAGCTCCATTGCTTCTTATGGCCGACTCGGCTTCTTTTTTGCTTTTCATGTTGCTCTGCACGAGTTTTAGAATGCAATAACAACTCGCCCGCTCCTCAACCCTAGGAAAAAGGAAGTTTAGTAAGCGCCCTCTCGCATCACAACGAGCATCTCCCGAAAGGGTGTTACGTGCATTTAAATGTCCTACTTCAATATAAGGCCCGGGAAGTTCTGTGACAAAGCTCGGTAAGTCTGTTCTGAAAAGTTGATAACTGGGAGGCATGTACAAATAACTAATTGTGATGAGCTAATCAAACACCTCTCTGACTGCAACTGCCTCAAGGGGCGTTTGCAGCTGTAAATGCTTGCAGGCGACAGCCGTTCCTACCTCTATGGCCATATCACCCGACGAGTCGAGAGAGTCATTGCTGTTTTTGCAGTAAAGGGCATATCACGGCATAAAGCTTGTGTGTGTAAGACTGGCATGTCTTTTGAACACACAGCAGCCTTGGATTAAGCTTATGTACGAGTTACTTAATGTCGTCAAGGATGCGAAATGATATGTGTATCTATGCTGGAATTGTTTTGCGCTGTGCTTCTAAGAGAGCTGAATCACCGTAGTTCACGAGACCTATCCTGGGCGCCATGATATGGGACGTGTCTTTTGTGGCAGCGTGCATTAGGAAGCTGCACCATTTCTTGGGCGCCTGAGGTGCCTGAGAACTGTTGGTTGCATCCATCGCCTCTTCAAAGGCGCGGGATGCTGCCCGCTCAACAGGCGCACTCGCGGGTGTTTGAGGTCTGTCTGCACGGGCACTGGCTCTAAGTCCAGTAGGCAAGGGGATTTGCTAACTTTAATTTCTTGGCAGGTGGCGGAAAAACACTGGCTGCTCCTGCCAGGGGGTTTGATGTCGTAAGATCTGCACACTCTGTGTGACTCGGGCGGCCGCTGAAAGGGGTGGCACTCTGTCCGGTGCATCACAGCAGTATAATGGATCGAACTCATTGTGACGGACAGAAAGACGCTTGCGTGGTTCCTGGAAGGAAATGCTTAGTTTCACCTCGAATTATATTATTTATTTATCTTTCTTCGCAAAGAAGCGAGGTGATTTCCGTCACACTTTGTTGGCAGAGTGGACACGGATGTGCAGCCCTGTGATAAATTTTGCATATGCAGCGCGCCCTTTGTAGCTTCGATGCTTGACGCATCCGCGCTGATTGGGAATGTATGGTCTTTCCTGGAGCTTAGAATATAAAATTTCGATTGACCCAGGGAGTGACCTTTTTCCAAAAGTAATGATTACATCTCGCTTTGGAATTTCTTTACTGTGCGGCCTGTTCTGCTCTCGCCATTCATCCAACAGCTTGTTTCCTATACGATCAAGCTGGTCGTCATCCAATAATATAGAAGCAGCAACACTAGCGCCCTCCTGCCAGATGACCGTTCATCTTGTCAATATACAAACACGTCTTCTTTTAGTGGCATCGGGTACAGACTAATTTTGCAAGCAAGATCTATTCAAACAAGGCAAATGAACTGTTGAAGTGCGCTGATAATTCTATAAGCACAGATGCCAAAACATGGCGCACTAGCAGTGGGATAAAATTATTTTAACAAGAGACCTCATAGAAATCGCCTGACAAACCGAAGCAAGCAAAGAGGCCATCCAATTTATATTAGCATATAACTTCTACAATTAGTCGCAAATCTCCGGGACCAGTCAACTCGTCTAGTGAGAAACACTTGACAGAAGTAATTTTAATTTGTCTCAAATCCTCAGGACATGTCGAAGCAAGCCGCACGAAGTTGATTGTATATTGTTTCTCTGCAGCAATGTTTTCGCAATTATAGATGCCAAGTGCAGGTGGCGGATCTGATAAGACGAAAATGCCCATTCCAGTTGAAAGCGTGCCTTACGCTCGGTAAAGAAAATGAAACAGATGCAAGGTAACTGATTGCTGTAGAGCAGACAAATTTTCTGTTAGGGCTTACGGAAGTGGCAGGAATAGTAAATGGAATCTGGAATGGAATGGAATGACACTGTGGATAGTGTACTTTGTTTTAACAAGTCTTACGCAGCCTTAAGAATATGCGTACCAAAGCCTTGAGATACGGCTGCGGCACTTGTATGCCATGAATGAAGACAAACATGCATACCATGAGATCTTGTGGGGCTTCAGGGGTAGATGGACCGTGTACAGAGCTGACGTTATGCAACGGAGTTAATGCTGACTTTGAAGGCAACTGCAGCAGTAAGATGACGGGTGCGTAAAATGCGTCTACAACCAAGCGGCATTGCCAGACATCGAGCATGGCTTACAAGAGGTTCGAAGAATGTGTCAGCGAGATGCGCAGCAAATGAGTAACCTGCCAAGAGGTCGACGAAGAGGCGCTACTCTCTAGAGACTGCAAGTTCGTCGAGCTTCAGTGGACACGGCAACCCCACCGGGACGTTGACGCCTCATATACATCTATTTGTGCAGGTTAGTTATTAAAGATACGAATTTTATAGCGACTACCTATGTATCGTAGTGTTGCCGTGTCCACACATGCTCTTGAAGTGTATTACAGACTGCTTTCAATGGCATGCCGGTAGCTTAAGCTTTCCCGAAATGTTGATGAAAATCCAGGATCCCTTGCGGAAATAGTTCTAAACAATTTCTTCAAACCCAGAAAGATCTCTTGGGAAAATTTACTCTAATACATGAAAAACTGCCAACGTCTGAAGTGGGTAGGACGGTAAAAGAAGCTCGAGGTCTCAGATGATAGTCAAATAAGGCTTTCAAAGATTAAAACTCCTGTGCGTAACTTCGAGACCAGCATTGTTATGCTCTGTAAACGACTTGATAATTTGGCAAATCGGTCCCACCGTAAGAATCCGATTGTACGCGGAACACAGGAAGAAGAAAGCGAAAACGAAGAAAAAATGATATATTGAGGACAGTGATGGGACAGAAAGTAACCACGATCGAAAGAATACGCCGCCTAGGTAAGTAGCCTCTCGATAAAGATCGTGCAGTTTTCATTAGGATTGGCGACTTGAGGGAGAAAATGAGTGTCTTGAAGAACTGCTTCAAATTGAAAGGACAGGAAATCAGCATTTCAGCGTATTATTCTGAAGGAAGGTTTCAAATACGAAAAAAACCTCTGCAGTTCAACAGCAGACGAAAGGCAAAAGGGAGTGAACGTGATGCTTGTATTTGATAAGCTGAAGTTGAATAATGTCATGTATGCCTGGAATGAAAGTACTGATACAAGGCACAAGCGCCATGCCTCTTCCGCGAGAAACAAATGATTTGAAAAGCCCCGGTCTCGACAGTTTCTTATCATAAATCTGAACGCCATACGCGTATTAAATAAATTGATTGAGTTAGAAAGTATAGTCTTATAACACGAACCTATCATATTGGCAGACACTGAAACGTGGCTTCATAAGGATATCTTTGATGCCGAAACTACTCCTCCCAACTATATAATAGACAGAAAAGATGGGGAAGATACAGGTGCGGGAGTTGCAATTATAATAAAAAATACCAGAGCATTCTATGTTTAGCCAGGCATAAATGTCATCGAGGCACTGTGGATTAAGACAAAGTAAGATAACCAAACAGTTTTTATTGGGACCGTCTACAGGGTCCCGAGATCACCTGTAGAGGTACGGGCCAAGTTGCAGTATTTTATGAATTCAGATCTATCACATGATAGTAAGGTTCTCTTGCTTGGGTAGTTTAACCTGCTTGGGATTGACAGGCCTTCAA